>NC_138085.1:17177963-18432026 GCF_964212035.1 Myotis nattereri
CACCTTGGCTGGAGGGGATGTGTTAGAAAAGACCTCTCACCAACCTTTGCTTTTGTATTTTTTAAAGCTATTTTTCTTGATTTGAGAGAACAAGGGAGAGGGAGAGAGAGATGGAAACATCTATGAGGACAAAGAATCGTGGTTCCGCTGCCTCCTGCACCACCCCCGCGGGGTGCCAGCCCACAACTGGGGCATGTGTCCTTGACCGGATTCGAACCTGGGACCTTTAGTTCGCAGTCCGATGCTCTCTCCACTGTGCTAAACTGGTTAGGGCCTGACCTTTCCTTTTCGCAGGGCCGGGGGGGTGGGGTGGGGGGCGTGCATGGAAGCAGCTAAGTGCTGTTTTCATTCTGTCCTCGCGGCTGAGCTCTTTGCTCTGTGCTCCCCGTGTCATCTCACTGAATTCTCACAATGCTTTTGTGAGCTGGCGCCCATCCTCATCCTCTGAGGTTGGGTCTGAACTCAGTTTGTTTGAAGCCAAAGCTTGGGCTTTCCCGCCACTCCAGCCCGATGATGTTCTGGGTGGAGAGTTGAGCAACCTCAGCCCCGAATTCCTATTCAGCCCGGCATTTATTTTTCTGATGTCAGAGAGAGGAAGGGAGAGGGAGAGAGGGATGGGAACTTCAATGAGGAGAGAGAACCTCTGATGGGCTGCCTCCTGCACGCCCTGTACTGGGGATCAACCCCTCATCCTGGGCGTGTTCCTTGACCAGGCATCTCTTTTGTGAACTCCTGGTGCATGGGGGGCCGCTCCACCACCTGAGCCACACCCTTTGGGCTGCTTCCTAATGAGATACTTTACATTCCTTTTGAAAATGGCTGTCAAGTCCTCAGAGCCTCTTGTACATTTTGCACTGATGGCGCCTCTCTGCTCAGACTGGCTGTGTTTTCAGTGCTCAGTGGCCACACGTGGGCAGGGCTGCGCGACTGGCCGGTGCACTCGGCCATCCCCATGTCATTGGCTGTGTTGGTCCTTGCGACTGGTGAAGCTCATGCCGAAATGGCCATGTTCATGCACGTGGCCCTTTTCTCCTTTTGGGAGCAGTTTCCCAGCAGTGGAGTCACAGGGGCCCGTGGTGTTGAGGACATTGTTGATCTGTGTTTCAGTCGCTCACCCTTGCGGAGAAGGACTGGCAAGAGGAGAAGTGTCGCCTGAGGAAGGAGATAGACACCTTGAAAGAGCTGAACCAGAGCCTCCTGGACGCATGGGGCCAGCACTGCACTGAGAACGTGTAAGGGGGAGGGGTGACCGACACCTGTCCGCACAGGGCTGCGGGCTTCCAGCTCCACGCCCAGGCCTCCACGTTCTGGGCAGAGAGCCCGCCGGCGAACTGGTGTCCCCAGGGCAAGGGAACAGACCATCTTCCCAGTGCAGCCTGCTCTCCTCTCCCCGGAATGGCTCTAGAATTCTGCAAGGAGCGGTGGTTGGATTTTGCTGGCTTCAACGACATGGCCCACTGCCAGCCGCTTCTTAATCTGCTTTTGGAATTAAGCTCAGTTTAAAAATGATGACAGAGGCAAAGAGAGGTACCTAGGGAAGCCATCCAGGTCGCGGATTGAGCCCGTTCTCTGTCTGATTTCCGCTTGAGGGGCTGGAGAGAGGGTTGTGGGTGCGCCCCGGTTGTCCTCCCTCTGCTGACATGACACGGACCTGGCTGCTCCTTGGTGCTACAGCAGGTCTCCTCACGTGTTAGGGTTCCCGGACCCACGCCACAAGCTCCCCTCCCCATCTTCCCCCCTCGGCGAGCTTGACGGTCATGAGCACCGTGATGTCCGAGTCCCCGGAAAATGCCGGCCCTTCTGGGCCAGGTCCCAGCCAGGGCCGATGAGTCCATTGACACGTTTTCTATAAAACCAGACTGTTCTTTCTTTCTCCTCTGTTTCCAGCGACACCCGGCAGACGATGCCTACAGGAGAGGCGGAAGAGGACAGAATTGGGGCTCCAAAGGAGGCTCAGTGTCCTGCTCCTAGGAAGTGAGTTGATTTCAGCAGCAGGAACTTCAACTCAGAACAGGAAGCTGCTCTTTCACGAGTGGGGAAAGCCATGTGGAGCAGTGCCCAGTGTGTGGGGCCCGCACCTTCCCCTCTAGGGCAGGTCCCCTGAGCGCACCTCCCTCCCAGCTCTGAAAGAACTGAGAGTTTCTTTCCGGCCTTCCTCGGGGTTATCCTCTGAGGGTGGCGAATGCCAGCTGCCATGTATGGTTGAAGGGGCAGAGCGTCTGGATTAGAGCCACTGAAGCAGGACTATCAGGCTGTGTCTCCAGGTTTCAGGACCTAGAAAGCCATGTTTCTGTTTGGGAAGGAAGCGTGGGCCGGACACCTGGGCCAGCACCCATGGTCTTCAGTCAAAGGAACCTCTTGGTCTTCCCTACATTCCTCTGGAGTCTCTGGACGCCAGGGTGGTTCTCAAACACGTTCCCTTCTGCAGAGCAGCAGCCTCGGTGGTGGGCGGCTCGGTCCCCGAGGCTGTGGGCTTCCGTCCAGCAGGCCTTCCCCTGCGTCCGGGCCTGAGCCCCAGGAGCTGGGCCTTCAGATTGTCCTGCCCCAGCCCAGCCTTGAGGGCAAATCACCATGAATCCTGCAAGAGCTCTCTGTTGACATCACAAAACCACATAATTTGCCACCCTCTTCCTGTCCCTTGTGTTGGCGGGGACAATGAGGCCTCGATGAGGAAAGTACTCGAGTTGAGTCAGCACAGTGTCGCTCTGTGGCAGAGCCAGGATTAGAACCAGCTGCGGTTCTTCTTGTGACATTAGAATGCCTCCATTTCCGGTTAGCTGCCCTGTATGACCCTTTAAGTTCACTGTTTTCATTGATTTGTTTTTATTTTACTATATATATATATGTATATGTATATATATTAGTATATTTTAACTGAATTCAGAGAAGAAGGCTGAGGGTGAGAGAGAGAAACATCAGTGATGAAAGAGAATCATTAATTGGCTGCTACCAGCACACCCCCCACCGGGAATTGAGTCTGTAACCCGGGTATGTGCCCTTGACCAGAATGGAGCCCAGAACCCTTCAGTCCATAGAGTGATGCTCTACCCACTGAGCCCAACCGGCTAGGGCTTTTTTAATTTTGCTCAATCCTCACCTGAGGATATTTTTTCATTGATTTTTGGAGAGAGTAGAGGGGAACAAAGGGTTGGGGGGAAGAGAGAGAGACATCAATGAGAGAGACATCAATATGAGAGACACATTGATTAGTTGCCATCCAGCACACGCCCCCAGTGGGCCCAGGGATAAAACTGCAACCCAGGTACAATCCCTTGACCCAGAATCAAACCCTTGACCCTTCAGTGCTTGGGCCACTGCTCTAACCCCTGGGGAACACCAGCCAGTGTCCACTCTTTTTCATCCACATGGCCCACTGGGCCCACCCTGTTCCCCCCTCACCCAGATTCCTCAGTGCCCGGAAGGGGCTAAGTCTGCCCCCTGTCTCACCTATTGGGAGCTCCAGCGGGAAATGAGGAGGCCCTGACTCTCCCTGACATGGCCCTGGGATGCACAATTGCCAGCACACCTAGATGAGCACAGCACCTCTCCCGGTGCCTCCCGGTGACGCAGAGTGGAGGCTCCATGTGAGGTTCTGTTTCCCGAGAGGCTAGTGCGGGTTTCTGCCACAAGGAACGCTTCTCCTGTCCCTGGGTCTGTGCGAATGAACTGCCAATGGTGCCCCACGCCCTGATGCCACATGCGATGGTCCTGGTGCTGGCGATGCAGATTCGTGGGGAACCTGGTGCTGAACCCCAAGGGAAGGGCCACTTCCCCGGCTGGAGGGGCAGTGGGGGTTGGCAGTGTCCTAACCCTCTACTCCTAATAGGAAAAAGCGCTGGAGTCGAGCCAGAGCCTTCCTCAAATTGTTCCAACGCCAGAGAGGCCGCTCACGAGGACAAGCCAAGTCACCCGCAGATGGCCATCCTGGGCCCCTGGAGGCCACCCCATCATGCTCATACTGGGAGGAGAAGGGAGACGCCTGCAGTGGGCCCCCACCAAAAGGTAGGAGGGGCTGGCCTGGCTGCAGGAGGGCAGTGAAGGTGAGGATCTCAGGCCTTCCTCGAGGTCAGGGCAGAACCGACGAGATGTGAGCTGGGAGCGCACACGTGTGCTTGGAGCCTGAAGGGGGTTCCGCACGCCCCCGTCTGCCCCCTCAGGTGTGTGAACACCCAAGTAGAACATGTAAGCCCACGTCACTGTGGCGGCAGTTTCATCCAGAACCATTTAGTTCCTTCAGCATGAGGAGCCTCCCCATCACGTGCACTGTGGTGGGTCCTCGGATATCCAGAGCGGATCTCCAGACAGTTACCGTGGAGACACGCTCAGGAGAGGATGTGTTTGGGGCTCCTTGTCTCTGCCAGGCCTCGGATTAGCCATTTCTGTCGGGGGAGCCCCCATGTGACCCGTCGTGGACATCTGCCAGGCCTTCAGCCAGGCTCGGGCTCTGCTCTTGCTGTTGCTCTGAAAAGCAGGGGTGGTTCTCTTCTCCCACCTGACCTGGCCCTGAGTCCTCCCACCAGGGGGCGCTGGACCTGCTCATTGAGGGCTGTGATGGGAGTGAGCCATTGGCTCCACAGTGGATTTGTAGCTGCATGTGCTGCCTGTGTTTCCTGGGATCTAAGAGGCTGTCAGCTGTCAGCTGCCCGATTTTGTGCTCATAGAAAGAAAGTGATCCGGTGGTGGCAGTGAGGGTTTTGTCAGAATCGCCACCAGCCGACAGTGACTGGGAGGGATGCTCCAAGCTGCACCCTGATTTCAGAGATGGAAGGTTGAGGGGGGGGGTGGGGGGATTCCTCTTAGAACCAATTAAACAAAGCCATTGACTGAAAGGTGGTTTAGTTTTCACATTCACTTTGAAATATCATTTTATTGATTATTTGCCGATAAACCTGCCAAACATGCCCCCTGAGAAAGTTAACAATTTGATGAAGGACACTAGGACTTTCTGAAGATGGGGCCAGGCCCGAGATTCATGGGCTCCCAGGGGCTGGGGTGACAGGACCTGACAGGACCCGGGGCCGTGACAAGGCACCCTGTGGCTGTGACGGGTGCAGCAGCCATTCCAGGTGGCAGTCACCACTGCAAGTCCTGCTGTGTCACTCGAGATGCAGAAATGAAGTGTGCGCACGCGGACACACTGTCTGGGGGCTGCTGCTTGCGTTCCCGGTCTCACAGGAGGTGAAGTCGGGGAAACGCTCACGTGCAGGTAAATGATCATGAACCTTACTGCCTTGTTAGCATTGGTTTTCTCCAGAGGGTTCTGTGGCCTGGGGTTTTCCTACTGGCTCCTCACACTTTTGGACATGTATCACGTCCACTTGTGTGATTGGCTAAGTTGATGAATGAGCTATAATCAGCCCAATTGAGTCAGCAAAACCTTCTGAGAAAAAACTGCTTGACAGATCCCCACTGTGGTTTGGATCCCTGAGTGAGCAGGTCAGGGGCTGCAGTTAGTAACGGCAGCCGTGCGAGGGGGCTTTCTGGGCTCAGCAGCCTTTCGGTAGTTGACCCACTTTGTCCGTCTCCTTGAGTTCTAGCTGCCGTGGGAGGTCGGCTCCATTCCTGTCCCCCGTTCAGAGCTGGGAGGGGAGCTCAGGAATGCTTGACCAGGGTCAGCACTGGCCCAGAGAATCGGTGTTGGAGCTGGGACCCGAACCCGCGTCTGACAGGTTCCGGGGCCCGAACTCTTAACCGCTGTGAGCACTGCCTGCCCTTCAAGCTGCTGTGGTCCCTGAAGATGCTCAACCAACTTGGGGCCCCAGCACTGAGGAGTGGGTCCCTTCTCTGTGGTGTGAGCTGTGTCAGCAGGTGGCGCTGCGGGGGAAGAAATAGCAGAGGTGCAGCTGTGCACTTGAATCCTCCATCAGGACTGGAGAAATCCCTTCTGTTCATGGATTGACGTGTTGAGGAAGTCACAAGACCAATTGTCTGCTCTCATAAGACTAGAGCTTAAAGGCTGTGAGGGCTAAACCAAGAGGAGAGGGTGCGGCGCCATCTACTGTGGAAGAATGCTTGAGTTTGAGGGTGTTTTGGTATCAGATAGAGGTAGGTATTTTCATTATGTGCAAAGTCATCCTGCCATCAGAGGCTGTGGGAGGTACCAGAATTCTTAGTGAGCCTGGCTGTTTGTCTCAGTGGTTAGAGCATCGAAGGACCGAAGGGGCGCAACTTAGATTTCCAGTCAAGCGCACATACCTCGGTTGCAGGGTTGATCCTGGCCGCGGTTAGGGTTTGTGAGAGAGGCAACCAGTGGATGTATCTCTCTCCCATCGATGTTTCCCTCTCTTGCTCTCTCCCTCCCTTCACCTACGTCCTCCCATCCACTCTCTCTCTAAAGACCAATGGAAAAAAATCCTCCCGTGAGGACTATTTAAAAAGAAGTATTATGACTGAGGTTTCCAGGTGGACTGTTTCACTGCCTGCAGCAGGCCAGAAGCATGCCACTAAGTGTTTGGAGGGGAGCAGGAGTTAGTTGTGTGTGAGACAGGATGCCAGGGAGCCTGTCATTAAAATGGATGAGTAAGCGCAGCTGGTGTGGCTCAATTGGGTGAGCATCGTCCCATGAACCAGGAGATCACCTTCTGATTCCCGGTCAGGGCACACTAGTATGGGCGTGCAGAAGACAGCCGATCCATCTTTCTCATCATGGATGTTTCTATCTCCCTCTCCCTCCCCCTCTCTGAAAATCAATAAAAACACATTGGACAAAAAAGCGGATGAGTAAGGAAAGCTGCCCCCTACATCAATAAACACCCTTGCTTAATAAAGTAACCCATGGAAATGGAAAAGCAGTCTAAGACATCCACTCCTTGAGCAGTACAGAATGCTCCTCTCGTGCTACGTGGAGCCCTGGCTCCAGCTGCCACTCCAACACTTGACTGGAGTCCGAGCAGAAAGGGTCCACCGGGCCCTGATGCTGGTTGTGCTGGGGGGAATGTTGCCGTCTCTCCCGGGCTGGACTGGATTCTGACTTCCCAAGTACATTTGGCGAATGTAGCGTCATTTGTCCATTATTCAGTTCATTTACTTGCTGTTTTCTGTGTTTTGATCCTTCCTCCCTTGGTTATCCGGGATGACAATTTAGCGATGGAACAACAAAAGAGTGCCTTTTGGAGAAGAAAGAAGCATGTTGCGGTCAAAGACAAGCCTCCTGTGGCCAGCTCTGCTTGGTCTAACGTCATGAAATGCTGCATTTAATGCATCCACCCTCTCCTCCCTAACTTGCCTCTCCCTTTTTTCCGACCATGATGATTTATAATCCTTTCCCTTTATCCCTGTCTTGATCATATACCCTTTATTTCTGAAAATTTTTTAAGTTTCTTTTAAAAGAACAAAAAAACTCCAATAACAATAACAACAACAACAACAAAAGCCCAAAGAAAACCAGTTCGCTTGGAAGAAGAAAAATCCTGAACCTAATGGAAACCTCAGTCGCCATGACAACAAGGCCACGCCAAAGCAGGAGTCACCATCGCCCTGACTTAGTGGCTTGATGTGTCCCCTACTTGGCCTCTTGCACCGGCTGTAACTCCTGGGCTGGCACGGCCTGGTCCTCCCTCGGCCTGTCTCCCGTGGGCGCAGTTGGAAACCCGAGGTCTCTCTGGCTTGGCTGTGTGAGCCCCTCTGCTCCTCCAGGTGACACCACGCAGTGGAGGCCTGATGTCAAGCGGTAAGATTTGGGTGCTTCAGACTTTATGGTGGGTGTGACATTGAGTGGCTGAGGGGCAGGGGGGCAGGTCCTGGGAGAGTGAGGAGGGGCCCGCAATCCCCACAGTGGGTGTGGCTCCGGGCCCACAGCCCCGGGGCTGCCTGGAGCCCGATGCTGTGCAAACAGCCTGTCCTCGTGCTCCTGGAGCTCCACCGCACGCCTGTGCCACTGGGATTGGAGAGGCCATCGCCTGTCCCACGATGGGGTAGATGCAGGTCTTTTCGGGGTTTTGCCCTCATTTTTTTTTTTTAATTGGGATTCTGTTTAGCTTTGACAAGAGTATGCGTTCATGGTAGAAAATTCAGAGATTGCAGAAAGCACAAAATACCAGGTAAACTCATGGTGCAGTCAAGTCACCATGCGGAGAGGAGGACTTCTTAAACAGAGGGTTGTTCGGGTGGTAACCAACTTGGTTCTCAAATCCTAAGGGTGCCCTCCGGGACCGTGAGGGCCCGGACCACAGGTGTGGAGTGGTCCTAGGCAGACTCGGGTCAGGGTGCTTTGAAATCAGGGATCTGAGGACACAGTGTCTCACGGCAGGTGTGCCCAGGAGTTTTGTGTTGGCCTTATGCCAACATTTGGTGAGCCTCGTGAGTTGGTCCCCCAAGTTCTCCCAGCTGCTCAGAGCCCGCCCTGTGAGCGATGGGTAGAGTGGAGGCCTGCACTCAGGCCTGCGGCCATGGCCTCCCAATCAGACCACAGCCCGTGAGGCGCAGCCCCACCTCTGTCCCTGGGCTCCGTGGGCCCCGCTGCCTCTGCTGCTAGGCCTCGGTGTGGTCGCCCCCCCTTGGCATGGGGTGTTGCAGCCCCATTTCTCACTGTCCTTCTCTGCCCCAGGCCCTGGGGACCCGATACTGAAGGGAGGGGCCCTCCACGGAGGCAGCCTTGACCACTCAGATGCCTCTGCTGACCCAGCACCCAGGCCTGGCGTCCTGACCAAAGGCGCTGCGGGAGCTAGGGTGACGCTAGGCTGTGAACAGGCCGAGCAGGAGCGGAAACTTTGGTCCTGGCCATGTGGCCTGTGAGGGGCGGCCCTGGGAGGGGAGGGCTCTCCGAGAATCCTCCTGCCCTCACTCTGTCCTCTCCATCCTTCCTCTCTTCTCTGTAGGACACTCCCAGGTGCCCGATGACCTGCCAAGGTACCTGCTCAGAAACACCTTCATCTCCTGACCACCGGGGGCCAGGCAGGCGCACCTGCCAGGAGCAAAGGGAGGATGCCCTCCAGCTCTGTGCCCGCAGGAGGACTGTCAGCCTCTCCTGGGGAAGCTGCTGAAGGCTGGGCGGTATGCGAAGCCCAACTTGAGACCTGCTGAGCCTGAGGCCCACCCAGTGCGCCCTGAGCCAGCCCTGCCTCCCCAGAGCCTTTCTCTGGGCAGAGCCAGGCCACCCCATTCCCCCCTTGCCCCCCCACCTCCCACACAGCTGCCCGCTGGTGCCTGTCCCTAAATAGGGCAGTCAGCCTAGCCTCAGCCCAGCTGCTTGGGACCGCAGGCCACAGGCCGGCAAACAGGAGTCACCTGAAGGCAGGGGTTCTGAGGACTCGAGGGGCAGAAACAGCCAGCCACACCCTCTGCCCCAGCTCCTTCACCGCCAGGGTCCCCAGTGCCAACCACTGGACAGAAGGCGCTTCTCACTGGCTCCCCCAAAGGAGGAGAGGCTGGCTCCCCTGCAGCCTCCGCCACGGCCCCGCCATGGCCAGGGGAGGTGGCGGCCGCAGCAGCTCCAGCCCCAGCACCACACAGTGACTGCAGCCCCGGCTGCCAGGACGCGGCCTCAGCCCCGGATGTTCAGGGCAAGTGGCCACCGTGGCCCCTGTCCTGGCAGTGTCAGCTTCTCAGAGCCCGACGGGTCCAGGGCAGGACCACAGGGAGGGGCTCCCTGCCAAGAGCCCACGAAAGTCACCGGACGTGGCTCCCACGCCAATGGGCCCCTGAGAACTTCAGTCATGGAAACAACTCAGAGAGCAGGCGGGTGTCGCCACAGCTGCGTGGGACCAGCAGGTGGAGCTCAGACGATGAGCGTGGCCATGGGCGACTGGTCTTTTGGACCCGCAGCCCCTGAGCCTTCAAACTCCTGATGCCCCTTCTGACCACCAGGGCCCCCTCTCCCATCGGACTGAGGGGCCGGGAGCGACTTTGGAACGGGGAAGCCCAGACCAGCCAGACGACCAAGACCTCGCAGCCCTGGGAGGACCTTGGAGTCGGGCTCACTGTTACCCCAGAGCGTTGCTGAGCCAGGCCTGGGCCTCACACTCCTGAGCCCGGGGCCGTCCAGGCAGGTGGCCTCAGCCTGTGCCTCTCTCCAGCTGGCTCCTGGGCCCCGGACCTGCCCCGGGTTCACTGTTCTACCATCATGGGTTCTGCCCCGCCTGGCGCAGAGAAGCCCTGCCCGCCCCCTCCCAGCAGAGGCCACAGTGTGCAGAGGGGAGCATGTGCGAGAGGCGGGTGCAGCCTGGTCGCTAACGTGGCTGTAGCCCCCGGTGTCCACCATCGAGGATGACACTTTGAGTCTTTGTTTCTGAGTCACTCCCCGGGATAGAAACCCAATTTACTACATTCCATACCCGTGTAGGCACTCATGAAATATATGTGTTTTGAGGTGTCCCCCAAATGGATGTTCCACAGGCTGGTTGTCCACCAAATGTACACGCACTTTAACAGCTGAGAACTCAATTTTCCCTCCTTTCAGGGTGAGCGGATTTGACGTAATGGGTGAAGCCAGACTCAGCTTGGAACCCAGAAGATGTGTCCTCTGGACTTGGTGATGGGGACACATCCAGGATGAAGTGTCTGGTCCCGAACGGGCCCCAGTCCAGGCATCCAGGGCCGCTGTGGACAGAGGATGCGCAGAAACACCAAACACAGTGATTCTTGGTGTTTGCGGTTCCATTGCTTCAGCAGCAGCAGCGCCTGGACCAGAACTGACACAGCCACGGAGCCGCACACATCAAGAATCGTTCCTTCGGTTCGGTGTTTGTATGCTTCTCTCTCAATAGCTGCCCTGGATTCCTCGACTGCTGGGTGTTGGGTCCCCTCAACTTTATCTTTTCTGTGTCCCCATAAAAAGTCTTGTGGAGACATGCTCTTCGTTCAAATCTTACCGTCTTCACTGATGTCTTCAAATCTGTTCAAACTGAAAAGAAGTGAAAATTAAGTGCGTTATCAGCTGTTAATGTGTCTACATTTTGGGGGGATACTACATGTACATTCAATGGAGAGAATTTTCCATCAGTTGTCTGAGCTCTTTGTACCTGTTTTGGGGACAGCCTGTATTTACATTCAATGGGGACTCATTGTCCATCAGCAGCCCTACCTCTCTTTACCTTTTTGGGGGACAGCCTGTATTTACATTCAATGGGGACTCATTGTCCATCAGCAGCCCAACCTCTCTTTACCTTTTTGGGGGACAGCCTGTATTTACATCCAATGGGGACTCATTTTCCATCAGCAGCCCTACCTCTTTTTACCTTTTTGGGGGACAGCCTATGTTGACATCAGTTGGCATCAATCTTTCTCTTTGGGAGTCACACCTCTAGTGTGTATATGGCCGGTTTCCTGACACATGGTTTCCGGTTTCCTAAGGTGCTCTCCTGGGATGGGCTTGGCCTGGGGACCAGGGCTCTATAAAGAGGTTTTCCTTTGGCCTTAATGTGCTGGCAAAGAACTGGGTGTTCAAATGTGTTCTATCTCCGAGTGCTGTGACCTGTACTGATTAGCCATTGATTTTGGAACACAAGGATGGGTTTGTAATAAAATGAGTTGGAGTAGAATTGAGTCCTGGATTTCCTCACCGCTCATCACTGGCAGCGATGCCCGGGCTCCGGGCTCCCCGCGTCCGCCCCCGGGTCCTGGACCCCTGGAATGCAGACCTCCCTCGACCAGGAGGCCAGAGAAGGGGAAGCCAGGTTTCCTGTTTCCCAGGCAGCCACTCTTCCCAGGCCTTGGTGTATTTTAAGTCCCTCTAAGTGGAATCCCATTTTGATTTGGGATTTCTATCACAGCAGGAGCTCAGCTTAAAATGATCCTTGGGTTTTCAAAGGCCACTCAGCTAGGAAGAGGACGAGGAGGGAGGAGGACGGCAGGTGAAGATACTCCCTGACCTGACCTCATGGCGGCCCGTCCAGCTGCTGCCTGCGTGTCCCTCCTCCCTCACCAGCCTCTTCTGTAAGGTGCTTCCTGTGGCCTCCTGTCCCCTTCTTTCCAAGGCCCTGCCCCTGGGGGAGCCGCCCCCTCTGCGAGCTGCCCTCCCCAAAGATGGGAGCCAAACTGAGCATGTGGACCCCTGCAGGCCGCCTCCCCTCCGCCATTGGCTGTTGCACGGTCTGAACCTGACCGGTCACCCCTGGGAGCTCTCAGCCTCTGTCCCCTGATTCTCTCCCCTCTGGGACAGCTCTTCAGGGTGCACACTGGCCGGTCCCTGGGTCCCCCCTCATCCTTCCCACAAGCACTCACTGGAGCTCCCTGTATGCTCCCTCCCGGGTTCTACCATGGAGGCAGCCCCCTCCCTGCCCCTCTGCAGGGCTGAGCCACCTGCTCCCCAGCACTGACCGCTCCTGAGCTTCAGGACTGAGGTCGCTGCCTTAGACCCCCTGCCTGGGCTGCAGGCTTCTCCACTGTCCCTGACTCCTCTGGGCTCCCTGCTTATCCAAGGCCACCAGCTGTCAATCACAGAAGCCAAAACCTGGGGTGCGGGCTGGACCCCTCCTCTCTCCACTTCCCACAGGTGATCGCTCCCCTGAACCTGGGTCTGGAATGGATCTGGAATGTGCCCACCCCTCTTAGCTGACTGTTCTCATCCCAGGTCCCCCCGACACCCCTGTCCCTGGGTCTTGGCAGGGCCTGGCCAACTGGTCTGCCTGCCTCCCACATCTTCTCAGCCCCCTGGCACCTCTGGCATCCACCCCGCTGACCTACCTTTGTGAACCTCCCTCCCTCAACCTCCACACCAGCTACACCCATACTTCTGCGGACTATGTGTTCCATGTGACTCACCGCGGGGTGCACCCCACCCGCTCTCACCCCCCTCCAGCCCCAGACAAGCTGGTCGTACCCACAGCTTTCACTGCCATCTTCCCAGAAGGCTCCCAGCACCACTAGCCCAGGCCTCTCCTGGGAACCCCCAGATCTGTTCCCAGCTTGGAGGTCCCAAAGACACCTCCACCCCACAATGCTCAGCACACCGTTCACGCTCCTCCCCCACCAAAGTCTCTGTGCTCCTCCTCTCATCCCCTCTGTCCCCTTCCCCCAGACCATGCTGGGCATCGCCCTCCCTTTCCCCTGTCCTATCCTTCACTCCCCCAGTTGCTCCCAACTCTGACTTCTCACTCACACACCACCCAACCCAGGGGGTGGTCCCCCCGGGGCGGTGCCACGGGATCCTGTTGCTGAGGGAGCACCCAAATCAGGCCCTCCTGAGCTCCAGGGCCCCACCTCTCTGCACTGGCTGGGAGCTGTGTGCTCTGGGGGGTGGTAAACATCCACGTGACCACTCAGGGCTGAGGTCTGCCTGCAGAGAGGGCGGGGTCACCTGTGGCACCAGAGGGGCTCCCCCTGGGGAGAGAAGGAAAGTGAGAAAATGGGAAAAGGTCAGACACACCTAAGGAAAGAAGCATCCAGCCACATGTTTATCAACCAACCAGATGAAGAGGAGGGAGTGTGTTTATATGTCCACACACACATACACCATACACAAACACACACAGAGACACACACACATAAACACACACACACGATTATATAAAGATGTAGATACACAGCCCATTGATCTCTTGGAAAGCTCTTCTTGATTTTTTGCAAAACAGGTGAATTTATAGCCACCTTATGCTTGCCCTCAATGACGGATGAGTGTCATTCTAATGAGAATGTTGGGTGATGCTTGCTGTTATGTTAGTAAGTCGGACAAACTGGAGGTGCCTATGAGATCCTCACTCTTTTGTTCATGATGTGAGTGACTACTCAGTCAGGCAGTGCTTTTCTGAATGCCAGCCCAGTCCCACAATTCTTATAATGTGTTGGCACTGCAAGGCCTACAGAGGTCTTTTTAAAAACCAGAGAGACAATTTACATGTCATAATATTCACCCAGGGCACACTTTTAGGTTTAATCTTCACTATTAACATTTTCTTCATCACTTTCTCAAGTCTAGAGACAAGACGCACATAAGAAAACAAATCAAGTCCTGATTTGGTAACACTGGCCAATTCCTAGGGTGTAAATATTTTAGCAGAGGTGATTTCAGGCTGCTGGCATGGTATCCCGACCACAGACATGGGAATAGATGTATGGTCCACCCTGCCCTATAATATCACCTCCACGCAGGTACTATAGGTCTGAATAACCCCAAGAGTATGGGTAACAGGGAAACAATTCCAAGTAGCCAGTTTGGGGGTTTGTTTGTTTTTTAAAAATCTATTTTTATTGATTTGAGAAAGGAAGAGAGAGAGAGAGAGAGAGAGAGAGAGAGAGAGAGAGAGAGAGAGAGAGAATGAGAGGAGAGAAACATCAATGATGAGAAAATCCTAAATTGTCTGCCTCGTGTACACCCCCAATGCGGATCAAGCCTGCAATCCAGGCATGTGCCCTTGACAGGGAATTGAACCGTGACCTCCTGTTATATTGGTTGCCGCTCAACCACTGAGCCTCGCCAGCTAGGCCAAGGGGCAAGTTTTGAGTATTTATAATCTTTTGTTCTTATTATGCTTTTATTGCTTTTAGAAAGAGGGATGGGGAGAGAAAGAGAGAGACATTGACCAGCTGTCTCCATCCACACCCCTACCATGGACTGAACATGCAACCTGGGCATGAAACCTGACTGGGAATGGAACCGGTGACCTTTGGGAGCTCAGGACAATCAATGCCCAACCACCTGAGCGACACCGGTCAGGGTTACCACCTTTGCTTTTAATATAATTTATTTAATCCCAAGTTCACATAAGTTAATTGTTAGCTGTGTCTGTATTTATCACGTGGCCTCTGAAGCCCCTGGACACACCCATGGGCTCTCACCGGCAGCACAGGCTGCTTCAGCTAGGCAAGGGCCACTGCCTGGTAGGGTGGGCTGAACGGCAGGGGCCTGCGAGGGTGAGAGTGAGCCCTCTGCCAGTGGCTGCACCGAAGAGGACCCGCAGGAGGGGCTGCAGGACCATGGTCACATGGATGGGAGAAGAGACTGGGCGGCTCCCAGGGTCTGACCGAATGTTCTCCCCAGGCTCAGGGGGGAAAACAGCTGGGTGTGGCTGGGTGGCTGGCCAAGGGAGCTGAAGAAGAGGGTTGGGTGACCTTGCAGCCTAGGGTCCCCCCGTATCCCTTCCCTTCTCACAGGGTCTCTCTATGCTGACCTTCCCCCTACCAGATGGGCAAAGATGAAAACCCAGGAAGGAGTCAATGAAGGAGGCGGTGTGGCGAACAGGCGCTCACTCTCCATTTGAGTGTGAGCTGGCACAGAAGGAGCTTGGACATTTGCACTTACCTTTTCATTAAAATAGCCGAAACCGGTTTGGCTCAGTGGATAGAGCGTTGGCCTGCGGACTGAGAGGTCCCAGGTTCGATTCCGGTCAAGGGCATGTGCCTGGGTTGCGGGCACATCCCCAGTGGGGAGTGTGCAAGAGGCCTCTGATCGATGTTTCTCTCTCATCGTTGTTTCTAACTCTCTATCTCTCTCCTTTCCTCTCTGTAAAAACTCAATAAAATATATTTAAAAAAAAAATAAAATAAAATAGATTCATGCATTTTCCCTAAGCTAGTTCTAGGATGACAGCCTAGGAAACACTGCATGTCCTGCAAACACACACACACAGACTCTCTCTCTCTCCCTCCCTCTCTCTCTCTCATGCACACATGTGTGCACACCAGCACCCTGTCCCTAGCACTTGCCCTGTAGCACACCTGTCAGCCTCTGTCATGCTTGAACTGTCCTATGTTTGCGACCAGGCCTTTCACCAGGAGCAGAGAAACAGAACTTCCTGTCCACCATCTGCCCTGAGTGCCTGTGGAGGCCGCTGGTATTTATTCACTGAGCCTCTGTGCCAGAGCCCTTGTCAGCACTCCGTGGGAATAAATTGATTCACTTCATTTGGTTCCTGTGAAAGGGGGTGACTGACTCCCTCTTCCCAATTAGCAACGGAGAAACCACTGAATGACAAAGAGGCATGGGCTCCAGGGTGTAAGACAGAGGGAGACGCTGTAGAGACTTGGGTGGGGGTAGTGAGGGTGCTGAGTGTACGCAGTCCTGCAGGCGGTGGGAACCGATTGAAGGAGAGCTTTGTCACTCCTGCTCTTGAGTTTCCCTCGCACAGCCCTGCGCCCTGGTCCTCAGGCCCTCTGGGCAGATATAAACCCAGGGCCACAGGTCAGGGCACAGGAGACAGTGCCCGGGCGGGTGGGCAGGGACCGGAGCTCTTCATGCTGCCTGAGAGACTCTCACCCCTGGGATCAGGGAGAGGGCAAGGCTGGTCCTCCTGGGGCTGCAGAGAAAACCTCTCCCAGCTTCGGGTGGAGCCAGCTGTCCTCGGTTCCTGGGCTGGGAGCCCCATCCTCCCAACCATCTCTGCACCCAAGTCATATGACCATCTCTCTGCCAGCGAGTCCCATTTCCCTCCACAAGGACACCTGTCACTCAGTGAGGCCCACCCACCCCAGACCCTGAGACCCCTCTGACCTGGATTACACCGGCCAAGGAGTACACCGCTCTGGGCTCCGCTCTGGGCTCCGCTCCAGGGCTTCCAGGGCCCAAGGCCTGTGGTGTCGGACCCTCATCCTCCTCAGCCACAGGGTTCGACTGAGACAGAAAGTCCCGTTGGGAGTGAGAGCCATGGACCTCGACCTCCCGCTGCCCGACCTGGCCCAGGAGGTCACTGTGCCCTTGGCGCTGCAGTCTTCCCCCGCAGCAGGACGGACACCGGCCATGACGCGCTCAGGGACAGCCTTCAGCTCCAGGCCTGTCACGACTGGGGCGTCCTCGTGGGGCCCAAAGTGTGTCCCCAGCCCGTGCCCCCCCCACCCCTCCCGAGCTGCTCTCGGCTCCTGGATTACACCGGCCATGTTGGGCCACGGTCACTCTGTCCCATCCACATGGACCTGGGGGCACAGAACACACCCCAGAAGAGGCACCACGCCGCACAGGGAGGCAGGAGGCCCCGGGTTGAGTGGCAACACCAGGCTCAGCACAGCAAGCAGAGTAGAAATTGCCCGTAAATTCTGGCCAATATGCGCCCAGGCCACGGGCACATTCCCTATGGCATGTTCTCACCAGTCCATGCGCCCACCTGTACATGACATGAAGCCTGCGACAATCAGGGCCCTTCCTTGGCGGGGTGGGCAGAGGCCTCTGCACCAGGACCTGCAGGGCTTCCCTGTGGCAGCGAGAGCGCCCCCTGCCTCCCCTGCTCAGGGCACAGTGTTCCCACAGGAGGCACCTGGCAGCAGTCCCTTCCCTGTGCTGCTGCCTCCCGCCACCAGGGGCAGCCAGGGACCCTCGCTGGTACAGCCCACTGCGCGGAAGTCCCGCCCCTTCCAGAAGTCAGCCAGGTGCCTGTGGAGCCAATAGCATGGAGGTGCGTGGACTGTCTGACCTGAGTGGCTGCTGGCAGCTTGGGGCCGGACAGCCTCCAGGCTTCTGCGGGGTAGATGGCGAGTGGGGGCCCCCGGGCTGAGGACCGCCCTGCTCAGGCCCCGGGTCCTCGGGGCGGCGGACCCTCGCTCTGCCCTCACCAGCGTCTGGGGGAGGCGCCTTCCTAGTCAGGGTTTTGTGTCTGAGGAAGACGCCCCCTCACAGGCCAGGCCGCCCGCCTCCCTGTGGTGGGCACTGGACCTGGCGCCGGCCCTGCCCTGTGTGGCCCCACTCTGGGCTCTGCTCCAGGGCTTCCCGGGCCCAAGGCCTGTGGTGTCGGACCCGCATCCTCCTCAGCCACAGGGTTTGGCTCAGACAGAAAGTCCCGTGGGGAGTGAGAGCCACGGACCCCGACCTCCCACTGCCCCACGTGGTCCAGGAGGTCCCTGTGCACTTGGCGCTGCAGCCTTCCCCACGGCAGGACGGACACCTGCCATGATGCACTCAGGGACGGCCTTCAGCTACAGGCCTGTGGCGACAGGGGCGTCCTCTTGGGGCCCAGAGTGTGTCCCCAGCCCATGGGCCGTCCCCGAGCTGCTCTGGGCTACTGGATCCATCAGACAGCAGGTCTGCAGAATGTGTGCACGTCCCATCGGAATCACTGTAGGTGCTCGAGTAACTCCAGCCACATGAATGCTATTGCTCGTTTTAAAGGCTCTACTAAGCTCTATTTTATTTATTTTCATTTTTTATTTCTTTGGCATTTTCTGTCTCTTTTTCAAGAAAAAAGATTGTAAATATACTAATGTTACATGCAGTAAACAATATTTTAAGAAAAAGAATTTAAATATAACTAGAGGCCTGGTGCCCAGATTTGTGCACCAGTGGGGTCCCTTGGCCTGGCCTGCACCCTCTCACTATCTGGGACCCCTCAGGACATGTCCAAGCCCCACAGGCCAGGTGAGGGTCCCCATGGGGCCTCTAGTGTGCATATAAGATCTTTGGTGCATCTCTTCCAGCCCTCCCCCAACCCCTTCCCTCTGAGATTCATCTTTCTGTTCAATGTTTCCATGCCTGAGCTTTGAGTGTCTGACCCCTAGTGGTCAGTGCACATCATAGCACTGGACCTAGAGTAGCTTAGGACTTTATATACACTGAGGGGCTAGATTATTATGACCACCTGATGTGTGTAGGCAAATAAGCCATACACTGCATTGTTTGGGATATGGAAGCTGAAGGCTTGTTCGAACACCTTTGCTGTCTGCAGTTACCAAATAAAACATCTCCAATTTGCACAGGAACACAAGGATTGGATAGTTGAGCATTGGAAAAAAGTCATGTGGTCCGAAGAATGATGTTTCCAGTTGCATCATGCAGATGGCAGAGTGAGAATTTGGTGGAAACAGCATGAAAGCATGCACCTCACATGCATGAGTACAGCCCTTCAAGCTGGTGGGGGCAGTGTTATGGTCTGGGGCATGTTTTCCTTGGCATGATTTGGGCCCTTTAATTGGTATGGAACAACATCTGAATAGCACAACATACCTAAGTTCATGCTATCATGTTGAGGGCGTATCCCAATGGAGATGGCTTCTTCCAACAAGACAATGTGCCATGACGGTGCTCGTATGGTGCAGGAGTGGTTTCAACAACATGAGGGAGACTTTACCTTGCTTAGGTGGCCCCCACAATCACCAGATCTCAATCCAATTGAGCATTTGCGGGACGAAGTTAAAAGAACCATCAGGCAGCTGGTTCCACAACCATCAAATCTCACAGAACTGGACAGTGCTATTCATCAGGCATGGTGTCAGATTCCTCACATCACTTTTTAACATCTCGGGGAGCCAATGCCAAGAGGATTCACCGCAGTATTGAAGGCAAAACGTGGCCTAACGAAATACTGATGGTGTCATAATAATCTGGCCACTCAGTGTATATAGGCTTGTGGCCCAGTGCCCGAAATTCGTGTGTGTGGGCGGTGCGGTGTCTCTCAGCCCTGCCTGCACCCTCTCCAATCTAGGACCCCTTGGGGTGGTCTGAATGCTGGTTTAGGCATGATTTCAGGGATCGGGCCTAAACTAGCAGTCAAACATCCCTCTCAGCATCCAGGACCGCTGGCTCCTTACTGCCCACCTGCCTGATTGCCCCTAACCACTCTGCCTGCCAGCCTGTGTACCCGCAGCTGCCCCCCAGCCATCTGTCTTACCCTCAACTGCCCCGCTTGCCAGCCTGCTCACCCTCAACTGCCCCCCACTGCCAGTCTGCTCACCCACCACTGGCCCCCAGTGCTGGCCTGCTCGCCCCCAATTGCCCACAATTACCGGTCTGCTCCCCGCATCTTCCATTCCTGCTGGCCTGCTTGCCCCCCAACTGACCCCCCTGATGGCCTGCTTGCCCCCCAACTGACCCCCCTCATGGCCTGCTTGCTCCCAACTTCCCCCTACTGCCGGCCTGCTTGCCCGCTGCTGCCGTCTCCTCCTGGCCTAATCACCCCTAACCGCCTCTGCCTCGGCCTCACTACCATGGTTTTGTTCCAAAAGACATCTAGAACAAGGGTCCTCAAACTATGGCCCGCGGGCCACATGCGGCCCGCCGAGAACATTTATCAGGCCCGCAAGGTGTTTTTGCCGCTGCTGCCTGTCCTGCTTAGCAGCCAACTCGTCCCGGGCCCGCAGTGCGCATGCGTGGAATGTCTGAGGGACAGTGAACTGGCCCCCTGTTTAAAAACTTTGAGGACCTCTGATCTAGAAGGTCTCCTGGTCTAATTAACATATTAACCTCTTATTAGTAAAGATGTTATGTGCAATAAACATGAATATTTCAAGAAAAACTTTTAAATATAATATTACCTGTAATAAACATTAATATTTCAAGGAAAAAAGATTCAAATTATAATAATATTACCAAAACTATACTAACATAGTATATCACAAAAGTTGTAGGAAATATTAAAAATCTGCAAATAACAGGATTACTTCTATTATATTCTAAAATAGTTTTTGTTCTGGCTCTATTTTTTGTTCATCAGTTTACGTTTTTCATTATATTCCACAAATGAGTGAGCTCACATGATATTTGTCTTTCTCCAACTAGCTTATTTTGCTTAGCATAATGCTCTCCAGGTCCATCCATGCTGTTGCAAATAGTAAAAGTTCCTTCTCTTTTAGGGCAGCGTCGTATTCCATTGTATAGATGCACCATGGTTTTCTAATCCACTCATCTGCTAAGTGGGGCGCGTAGGCTGTTTCCAAATCTTAGCTCTTGTACATTGTGCTGCTATGAACATAGGGGTGCATATGTCCTTTCTGATTGGTGTTTCTGATTTCTTGGGATATAGTCCTACAAGTGGGATTACTGGATCAAATGGGAGTTCCATTTTTAATTTTTTGAGGAAACTCCACACTGTCTTCCACAGTGGTTGCACCAGTCTGCATTCCCACCAGCAGTGCAAAAGGGTACTGTTTTCTCCCCATCCTCGCCAGCACTTGTGTTTGTTGATTTGTTGATGATAACCATTCTGACAGGTGTGAGATTGTATGTCCTTGTCGTTTTGATTTGCATCGCTCTGATGATTATTGTCTGATATTTTTCTGCCTATGGATTCTTCTGCGTATGGATATATGCCTGATATTTTTCTGCCTATGGATTCTTCTAAGATTTTTATGGTTTCCCGCCTTATGTTTAAATCCTTTATCCATTTTGAGTTTATTTTTGTGTTTGGTGTAACTTGGTGGTCTAGTTTCTTTCTTTCTTCCTTTCTTTCTTTCTTTCTTTCTTTCTTTCTTTCTTTCTTTCTTTCTTTTTTTTTTTTTGCTTGTATCTATCCAATTTTCCCAACACCATTTATTGAAGAGACTATCTTGACTCCATTGTATACTCTTGTCTCCTTTGTCAAATATGAATTGAGTTTAATAGCCTGGGTTGATTTCTGGATTCTCTGTTTGATTTCATTAGTCTACACGTCTGTCCTTGTTCCAGTACCAGGCAGTGTTGAGAACTGAGGCTTTGTAATATGGCTTGATATCTGGCATTGTGAGCCCTCCAACTTTGTTGTTCTGTCTCAGGATTCCTGTGGCTATTCGGGGTCTTTTTAAATTCCATATGAATTTTTGAAGAGTTTGTTGTAGGTCTGTGAAATATTCCGTTTGTATCTTAATGGGATTTTCATTGAACCTATAGATTGCTATCAGTGGTATGGACATTTTAATGATGTTGATTCTACCAATCCATGAACACGGTATATCCTTCCATTTGTTTATGTCTTCCTCTATCTCTTTTTTCAACATCCTGTAGTTTTCCGAGTACAGGTGCTTTACCTCGTGAGTTAAGTTTATTCCTAGGTCTCTTAATTTTTTTGGTGCAGGGGTAAATGGGATTGTTTTATTAGTTTCTCTCTGTGTGAGTTCATTATTGGTGGATTTTCTGAAACAGTCTGAGGAGTATACTAGTAGGTGTTAGTTCTTCTTTGAATGTTCGGTAAAACTCCCCTGTGAAGCCATGTGTTAGATGATTAGTGACTTTGACTAGGTTTTCATATGTCTCTTGGCCTTCTGTGTGTCCTCTTTCGAAAAATATCTATTTAGGTCCTTTGCCCATTTTTTGATTGGATTATTTACCTTGGTTTTGTTAAGCTGTAGGAGTTCTCTGTAATTTTTGGAGAATAAACCCTTATTGGACATAACATTGGCGAATGTGTTCTCCCATAAAGTGGGCTTTCTTGTTCTTTTGGTTGATGGGTTTTCTTTTGATGTAGTCCCATTTGTTTCTTTTCTCCTTAGTTTCCATTGCCCTAGGAGCTGTATGGGTCAAGGTATTGCTGTACTTTATTTTAAAGACTTCAAATAAATTCAAACTTTGAGAAAATTTGATGTAGTTAAGTAATTCCATCAGTGTGTTGAAAACATTCAACCATTCAAACGTTCAGTTTTATACATAATTTTTATATCTGTAGAATTCTAATTTCTCTTTTTGGAAATCTATTTCTGTTGATTTAGGAGAAGAAGGGAGAGGGTGAGATAGAAACATCAATGATGAGAGAGAATCATTGACCATCTGCCTCCTGCACGCCCCACATTGGCGATTGAACTGGGCATGTGCCCTGACCAGGAATTGAACTGTGACTTCCTGCTTCCTAGGTCGGCGCTCCACCCCTGAGTCATGCCGGCTTGGCTAATTTCTCTTTTTTAAGTTCTATTTGAACATAATGTCGTGGTCATGGTTTGCTCTCCAGGTTGATTAGTGAAAAGGCTCCAATAGGGAGTTTACAGGTTAAATGTATTATTTATTAAATTAGGAGTAGCCCCTGTCTATGGGCGCTGGCCTCTGTGAAGTCATGGTTCCCTCCTGCTCATCTGCGCCCCTCCTGGAGCCTTCTAGAATTTAGTGTTTGCCTTCAGCAGTGACACGTGTTCATGAGACCCTGACCTGGCGGGCCGAGCTCACCTGCACCCACAATTGAAGCTGCTCCCCAAAACCTGCTCTTCCCCCCCCCCCAGGTTTCCTCTTCCAGCTCCTGGTCCTCAGAGTTTGATCTTTTCCATCTAGTGGCTGCGTGGCTGGTCACAGCTGCTGGGTCTCCGGTCTTCCTTCCTGAGTCCCAAGGGACTGCGTCTGGCAGGTCTCCCTTCTGGACTGCCCCTTACACAGGGCTCCAAGTCCCCACCTGGTGCTGCTCCTGCCCCCTCCCCCGGGCTCACCTGGGTGTCAGAATGAGGGCTGTGGGATGTGCAGCACTGCAGAAAGATGTGCGGTGCTCCGTTTCCAAGGAGCCAGACGGCTGCTGGCTGAGGCGGCCCCGCTGGACTGAGAGGGCCAGAGGGCGGCTCACAGGCAGGGCCCAGTGCTCTAGCAGGTGCTCTGGGCTGCAGCCAGCAGTCCTTGTGGCCCTGTGCCAATGCTGCACACTCAGACCGGGTCTTACAGGGTATGTCCTGTGGCTGTGAGTGTCCTACCAGGTGTGTGTTAATGCGCTGGTTCTAAAAGGACTGACTCTTTCAGCATAAACGCCTCAGCTGGCTGAGAAGAAGGGTCCCTGAGAGGAACGCGCTGCCGAGATGGTCAGGTGTGTGCAAATAGGCTGGGTCTGCTTCACTCCTGCAGGTCGGAGCTCCCTCTCTGGAGGCCGCGCTGAGGAAGTTCCATGACGTCTGTAGAAAGGGAACCAGGGGCACAGAGGGTGGCAACCGGCTTGCCATCCTTGCCCTTTTGTATGACTTCCACCTGCTACAGTCTCTCCGCATCTTCCACATTTTGGAAAAACTGACAGGAACTTTCACAGAGAAAGATAAGGAACTGATCCTGTTCAGGCTGAGAAGTGGGGATTTTCATTGAGAAAACATGATGCTATGTCCCTGGCAATGATCAGAGAGACCAGGGCAAAGCCAGAGGGGCAGGCAGCACGTTCCGGGACCAGACCAGGGACGGTGGGTCCCTCGACCTGCCTCCTAAGTGCCTAAGTGCGCAGATGCTGAGCAGCAGGTGAAATAAGTGGGGAAATGCTGTGTGCCATGCCCTAGCCATCTGTTATCGTTTGTTCCTAGGATGAAGATGTTTTTATCGTGAGTGTGTGAGCAAACCTTATTCCTTTACTAAAACTCGGGTCTTTTGTGAGTTAAGAATCGATTTAATTCACACTCATCTGTTCAACAAATGTTCACTGAGGAAGGCCGTGTGGCTCGGGGCCAGGTGTCAGCGACCTGGACTTCTGGCTCAGCAGTGGACAGCAATGTGACCTGAGTCTTCCAAGCCTCAGTTTCCCCTTGTAGAACACAGGGCTGAGCAGAGCTCCTGCCTCTTTTCCTTTTGTGCAGATCAGAGATAGGGGAGGGCGGGGGAGCCCCGAGGGATGTGTGAGGAGCAGGGAGAGGGTGCGTGTGGGGCCCACAGGGGAGCAGGGCAGAGGCCGTTGCAAGGACTTGGGCGTTGACCCTGGAGGCACCTGGAGGGTTCTGAGTGGGAAAATGGACTGGGAAGGGTTCGTGCTAACGGTCACCCTGGCTACAACGTAGAAGACGGAGGTGGTCAGGCAGGAAGACCCCCTTCAGGGGTCAGAGACGGTGGTGGGAGGATTAGCTCTGTGGTAGTGGATGTGGGTGTGGGAGAGGGTGTGGGAGTTGGAACTGACCAGGCGGAGAATGGGTGGGAGGGAAGGCGGGGTCAGCGCATGTTCTCAGCTGGGCCTTTAGTGGACAGCACTACATGCAGGAGACACGGGCTCAAAAGGGAGGACGGGATCATCCTGAAACCTGAAATGCTCACTGGGATGTGCTGTGGTCTGAGCCCTCTGAGGACGCACAGCCCTTAACATACGCAGTGGACACTGTGCATGGGTGGGTGTGATGCTGTGTGAATGCTCTCACTGAAAAGTTAATACTTGGAGAAATCTCAGACAGGGCTCTCTGGGAGGTCTCTGAATTGTGCTTGCGACTTTTCTCTCAGTGTGACATTCTTTCCAGTTGAAAAGTTAAAGAGGGTACAGGCCAGGAGTGGGGAAGGAATGGCCAATGTCGTGGAGAGGAGGGGTGGCTCAGAGCCCAGGGCCAGGAGGGAGGAGTGCAGGGAAGGGGGGGAGAATCCATGAGCAGGAGAGGGAAGGGGAGCTCTGTGGGTAGTGGTCCAGGCCCCGGTGGAGGTCTGGCGGGAGTCCGGTGCCGGGTCATGTTAAAAGGCTGCAGAGGCTGGTGTGGGGATGGTCTGCCTGCGACCATCGGGTTTATCAGCAGTGGTGGCCACGTGCAGAGTTGGTTTGTTTCTTCCCAAGTTGAAGTGATGACCATTTGAAATGGATGGCTCTCTCTTTCTTTTCTTTTTGTTTTTAAGGTTCGCTGTGTGCTGGAAACGATGTTGGTGCTGAAGAGCAGTGGCGTGCAGAGGATTCCGGGCTGTGAGCCTGAGCCTGTGGAGAAACTGAGGAAATTGCTAAGAGCGGAAGCGAGTTCCCTGTGGATGTGGACCCACCGAGGAAGACTGGGAGGTAGTTGGAGCCGCAAGTTGGGTGCCGGGCCTGATCAGCAAGAGTTGCGAGAGATCAAATGGCAGCTGTGTTTCTGCAGTGAGACCCTGTGAGGGGCCCGTGTGCAGTGAGTCCCTGTGAGTTCAGCATCCCCCACACTTAGCCGGTGGTGCTGGACTCGGCTGTGCAGCAGAATCACCAGAGACCTTCTGATCACTGTGGAAGAGGGCCCACCAGGACCGGAGGCGTTAGCCCAGCAGGAGAGGGGCTTTTCTATGTAACCTCCCCAGGTATTTTTACGTGGGGCCACAGCAGAGACCCACTACCATCTCCAGTCAGGGCGTCCTCTACCCTTAGTTTTTTATTCATTTTTTTGAGGAGACTTCTTATTTTATATATACTTTTATTGATTTCACAGAAAACTGGAGACAGAGCGTGAGAGAGAAACACCAATGATGAGAATCACTGATTGGCTGTCTCCTGGACACCCCGCATTGGGGATGGAGGCCACAACTGGGACATGGGCCCCAACCTGGAAGCCAACCATAACTGCCTGGTTCTGGTTCATAGGTTGACACTCAACCACTGGACCAGGCCGACCAGCCTCGGGTGCTAGTAACACTGCTTGTATAAAGAAAGGAATGGTATTGCTGGTTTAGTTAGCTTCAATGTATTCTTTAAACTATTGGGGAGGATGCTAAGAATTTATCACTGAAAATTTGAGAATGACTTTGTTAACGTAAAAAACCATTGAAACCTGTAAAGAATTTTTGTGAGTTTATTTGAGCCAAACTGTCGACATATGCCGGGAAGCAGAACCTCAATGAATTGAGATAGTGTTCCGGAGAATGGCAGGGTTACATTCGTATTTATACATGAAATTCATTGGTGACAGATTTAAGGAGGTGGGATTAAGCAAAGCGGGGAAACCTCTGTGATAGGATAAAAAGTAAAATGATGGACACATACTTAGGTGGGTGCAGGATCAATCAACATGATAATGAAGGAATTTGTAGTATCTGCCCTGGAGCCCAGAACATTTGGTTGTGCCCCAGGGGTTCCAGAAAAAGGGAAGTTACAAGTTACCCAGACACTTCAAAGGAATGTTATCTTAGAGGCAAAAAGGCAAATGGGCTCAGTAAGGATCAAAGTTGATCTTGTCAGTGAAGATACTGGCCTAGGACATAACTGCCCACCATAACTGCTTTTAGCCAAAGTTTAATTTCAGACCATCCTTTGTGGTTGTTTTAGGTCTCTGAGTCTGCTAGGCCGCCACGCAGGCCGCCCCTGAGCTAGTCAGGTCAGCGTGTGGCCCCTTTCGTCCACAACTTTCTACTGCCTAATGGAACCCATTTTTTCTTTCAACCCTATGCCAAGGATGTGCTTACTGATTTGAGAGAGAGAATCATTGATGTGAGAGAAAAGCATCAATTGGTTGCCTCTCATATACATTCCCACTGTGCTCTGACCGGGATTTGAACCCACAGCCTTTCTGTGTAGAGAATGATGCTCCAGCAAACTGATCCACACCGGCCATGTCGTGGAACCAATTTTTAGGAAAGAAAACTTTCTGTGACTCCTAACCTTTGTGCATATCCGTGGTCCAAAATACAGCTCAGTCCATGGGCGTTCATGGAACACCTTGATGACTTTGAGTTGAGTGAATGAGATGCAATGTGTGCAATGTGCTCATCACTGTGCCAGGCTTGTGCTCACTCTTTGTGGTTGCAGTCGGCCTCATCCTGTTTTCGGTGTCATTCTTATGTATTTTCCTTAAAATAGCGCTAGGTTCATAAGTTTTGCATCGTTTCTCTAAAATGTTGGCCCTAAAAATTGGGAGCAGAGAGTTTCAAATGGTATCAAATGACTTTAAATGTCGCATATGGCACACTTTAAAATCAAGAAAATATGCCTAGCTAGTCTTGCTCAGTGATTGAGCATCAACCAATGAACTAGGAAGTCACGGTCTGCTCTGAAACATGGATATTAAAGTAGCATCCTGGATATTTGGTAACATGCCCCAAAGAGGTGTGCTTTAGTGATAAATCTCCAATAAAATCTGTTTCAAGGGTATTTCAAGGATGAACCAACTTCCAGGAACTCTTCACATTTCGCCATTCTTGGAAAAAGATATCCTTGATGCCTAAATGTGATCATTTCCCAATTATACTAATTCTAGAAATAACCATACGAAGCCTTATCTGCAAATAGTAATATTGTTGGACTTGGAAGATAACAAGGTCCCTCTATTTAAAATCCTCCGTGTGTCCCAATCAAAAGAGTGAGTCTATTCTTAGTGTTTTTCTAAATATTTACTGTCCTCTGCAATTCATTTGCCCTGTGTACTCACTGTCTTTTAGCCATGCCAGTCTTTAAACTTCCAGATAATTTACATAATCTACCAGATGCTTTACATAATCTACCAGATGACTCTTATGGTTTATGAACATTCTGAAGTTATAAGAAAAAATATTTGCTCATACTTGCTAATACACCTAAGTTCCCAATATTTCAGAAGCAATATTCTAAAAGACCACAAGATGGGGGTATTCCTGCATACAAGCAAATTCTCAAAGCAGTGCACTGAGCTCCCAAGTGTCAAGTTCTACTTTGTTGGTTATGTTTGTTTGTTTGTTTTTCTAAGATTTATTTATTGATTAAGTTATTACAAATGTGTTCTTATCCCCACATTACCCTCCCCATCCTTCCCACTCATGCCCTCACCTCCCTGTTGTGTGTGTCCAGTGGTTAGGCCGATATGCATGCAAATAAGTCCTTTGGTGGATCTCTCCCTCTTACCCCCACCCTCCCCTACCTTCCCTTTGGGGTTTGATGGTCTGATAGATGTTTCTCTGTCTCTGGATCTGTTTTTGTTCATCAGTTTATGGTGTTCATTATATGTACCACAGTCCCTGGAGTTCTAGTGCTTAGGATTTGGCGCTCTCAAGTTCTGCTTTGACCAATGAGGTAGTCATTACCCACATGAGGCTAATTTACAATGAAGTAAAAGGAGAAATCACGCTCCTAAGTGGCACTAACCACCTATCAAGAGCTCAATAGCCATATGTGGCTGCTGGCTACACTGCTGAGCAGTGCAAAATAAAACATTTCTATTCTCACAGATTTTCTAGTGATTCTAAAATTAATTTCCTTTCATTTAAAGAATGGAGAAAGTTTTAGAAAGTGCTGATTCTTCCTATTATTCATAATGCTGAACAAGTGGAAAAAACTTAAATTTCCAGCGATAGAATTTTGGTTCTCTGAATTGTGATTTAAACATATGCTGGAATATTACAAAGCCATTAAAATAGTCTTTTCTTAGAATGTGCAGGAAGGTTTATGGCATAATTTTAAGAACAAGAGGAAGCAAAAAGTATGTGTACTTATATTTTCATAAATATATGTATATACACATTTGAATATATAATTCCAAATTTTGCAATTTTATAAGATATATATATATATATATATATATATATATGTAAAAGAAACAAAGGAAAAAGATCATACTATTATCTGTTAACTGTGGGATGTGAAATTATGCCGGATTTTATGTTCTTTGAACATGGCTTTATTTTTTATCTTTTTCCAATATCAGGGGAAAAATGAATAAAAAAAGAAACTATAAAAAGAATGTGGAATTTTTTGAACTTTTGCAAAAGCCAAAATAAGTTTCAGAAGATTCAGTAATTCACTTAAAAAAAAACACAACTAAAGATTTTTTCGATGTATAAAATGTTTTGTATATCCGCTCAAGCCGTCCGCATAATTCTTGTCACCAAGGCAGGTGTCAAGGCAAGTGTCATTCGTAGGATGCTCCCATGTCTACAGAGCAGCTGAGTGGTCTCTGGATTTTCTGTAGCTGCACCTGTCTAAACATTGAGCCCAGGGTGACATTCATTCATTTATTCGGAAGCAGATCTGTAAACATTGTCTATGCTCCAATTGTTCTGAATGAGAGTCTCCTCTGTGTCCCTATTGCTGCCTTAACCATAAAAATTCTTTTCCCACTGGTGCTTTTGGAAATTGGTTGAAATTCATGAAGACACCAGTATGTGTGTTATGGACGGAAGCTCAGACTCTCCATCAGGGAGGACAAGAAACTCTGGACACAGGAGGCAGCTTGCTCTGGGGAAGCCGACTTGGCTGGATTTGGAGCCCCACCAATTCTGGCCTCCTGTCTTCAGTCCTCTGACTTCAGTTCTCTGCTTTCTAAAATGGGAGGCACATGGGGACCATTGTGGGATTAGAACAATACATGTAAAGTGCCTGAATTATGGAAGACAACTAGGTTTTTTTAGTTCTTATTATGCAGATGTTTATTTAACAAAAAAATAATCCATTTTTCCCTTTTATCAACCATTTTGAGCACTGTGAGATTTTACACTGTCTGGCCAGGTGTCAGGCTGTGTTTAACATTTGTGTAGCTGGAGGAGACCGAGGCTCCAACTACCTCTGAAGTCTCTGCTTTTGTTTTTCCTGTGGCCTTCAGATCACCCTAAGAATTCGTTCTCAGATAGGGTTTGCTTCATGCAGTATGATTACTTGGCATACACTCATATTTCAGAGGGCTGGAGTGTGTCCCACCCAGGGGCAATGGTAAGATTTCTGGGAGGAGGTGGGGAAGGCATGGTTTTCTTTAGTAAAATGAGAGAAGAGACTGTGAAAGGTGAGATGGAAAAAAAATAATCACAGATGACTCCTCAGGCAGTTCAAATTTGAAAAGAGCACCTAAAAGAAATGTGGAATTTCGAAATTAATTTTCTCAAATACTTTGTATACACTTACATACTCTTGAAAAGCATTTACCTGCCCTGATTTCCAATGTTCTCAAATTTTGCATCAGGGAAGGTCTGTATGGATAGGAAGGAGAAGCAAAGCCTTCTGAGCTCTGGTAACTGTGGGAACAAATGAGGAGATTGAGGACAGGGAACTGCAGATGCCTCCTGTCCCCTCCTCTGCAGCCAGGACTCTCAGAGGGGAGAGGGGGACACACAGACACTGGGGTTAGAAGTGGATGGCTGAGGACTGCTCCCCTGGGATTATCGGGGCAGACTGGGAGCCCCCAGCAGGGATGCTGCATGTCCTCACTCTCTGGGTGAGTACAACTCCAGAGGGTAACTTGGAGTAGGACCTCACACATGGACCCAGGCTAGCTACTCCCTGAGCTACAATAGGAGATACAAAGACTCTGCCCCTGTTGCCAGAAAAACAAAATAGCTCCGCCTCGCATCCCATATAACACCAATGGGAAAGGCACTGGGTTCATTTAAAGACAGGATTCCCTTCATGAGGCTGAGCTCAGATATTAAACTGGGCTAAATATTTTCTTTTGCTCCTCTCTCCTCTATCCTTTGGTGGGGGACTCAAGAGCAAATTCATTTAGAAACAAGTAAATAAGCTCTATTTCTTCTGCACATTTAACATACTGAATATATTTGCAACTTTGAGCCGTACTTATCTTTATTCATGCAAAACTGTAACTCTATCTGACATTTCTTCTGAAAGTTGTTTCTTCCTCGCTACAATGTGCAAAGGTAATTTCTTATTATAAAAATAGTGCTGTGGTTTTAGCTGTTGTGTTTCTGTGAAATAAGCTGAGCTTCCTTTCACCAGACACTGAGCAAGTGTCTTGTGAAAATAGCATAAAGGCTCTTGTGAGGAGAGAGCCCTTCCTAGCACACGGGGGCCTTGACTTACAAGTGTCCCCGACTAACGAGTTTTTTGAGATACCAGCTGTCTCTTGGCTGATTTTTTGCATGGAGTTGACAGAGTAATTTGAGTTAAGGAGCGCCTTAACGAGCTCCTTAATGAGCTTGGTCTCAGAATGAATTAAACTCGTAAGTCAAGGCCCCACTGTATCTAGTGATTAAAGTAAAATCAGAATTTGTATATATTTCTTAAAAAGAAACCTTCAAAAGTCATTGCTGAATTCCCACTCAGCACTGGGGACTCTTTGGTCCTAGCACAGGCCTAGGCACCTTCTGAGAGGGAGATCCAGTACTGAAAAGGTCAGTTCTAGAAATGTCTGTAAAACATACATTTGGCAAATGAGTGAAGAAAGAAGCAAAGAAACACTGACAGAGAAGATGTTCCACTCTGCCGACTTAAAGTTTGCTTTCTAAAGGAGGTTTGAAGCTTCCTACTGTTTTTTCAGCTTCTTTAGATTTCTAAAAGGCAGGGCCTTTGAACTCTAATGGGAGAAAGAGAAGAAAGTGCTGGGCATTCAGAATCATGAGCAGTGGGAATATTGGGGAACCTCAGACCAGTCACTTCATCTCCCTGAACCAGTTTCAATCTGCAAAATAACTAATATGTGATTTTTTAAAGAATATTTTTATCTATGAAATCCACTAGTGTGACATTGGTCAACAAGAACATACAGGTTTTAGGTGTGAGTTCTATGTGACAGGATCTGTATATTGCACCTTGTGCCCAACTCAGGAAGCAACACCAGGCTGGTGAACAGAAGATGAGGTGTAAAGGTGCATCATGGGTAAACTGGCCACCAGAGGCCAAAGGGCTGGCCTGCGAAGGACCAGGAACAGGAGCCACATCCTGGCGTGAACCTGGTCTTCAGTCAGAGCCCTCTCCTCCCCAAGGCAGGTCATAAAGCAGCTACTGCATTTCTGAACAAGAAATTGAGACACGGGTTTTGACCAAAAAATTAAGATATTTTGAAAATTCATGAATCTATGTGGGATGTCCTAAAAAGGATGAAGATATCATATGTATGTACATGTTAATGAATCAGGTTTATTACAAATATAAAGTAAAGGAAATCAAAAAAGAGCTCTTTGCTCAGGAAATCATTCAGCAAGTGTGTGCTGTCTACCTGGGTCTTGGGGGCGGGGCCTTCACAGGTCACCTTTCAGGTGCTGAGAGGGCCTGAGAGACAGACAGGTAAACAAGAACCAAGGCCACACTTTATTTCAGAAGATAGGAAGAGTCATGAAGAAAACAGACTTAGCTTATATGACTAGGGAGCCACAGGGACACAAAAGATTTCTTTTGGTGCCCTGACCTATGACCTTAAACGCAGTGGTTCACAGGACAAAGTGTGGGGTCCCAGGTGCTGTGGGTCAGAAACCTGAGGTGGTTCATTGGGTTGCCCTCCTCCCAGGAGGCCTCGGGGGCCTGCTCATGGGGAGGTGGCAGAATCCATTCCTTATGGCACAGTTCCCTTCTGTGTCCCTGCCAAAGCCACTCCCAGCTTCCTGGGGCTCCCAAAAATCTTGGCCTTTGATCCCTTCCTCCAGCCTCAAAGCCAGCAACTCAAGTGGAGTCCCTCCCTGGCTTCTCTGACCCACCCTCCCACCCAGTTTTCACTTTGAAGAACACCTGGCTACTGAGGGCCAGGACCCAGGAGAGCCACACCTCCTGTGGTTTCTGTAGACGGCCTTTGGTATGTTGGGGTCAATAAATGTTTATTCACTGATTTTTAACAACAACACCACCAGAAAACTTGAGAGGTTGGCCCACATGGCTGACCTGGCATGGTGGCTAGGTTACCTCTATGACCTGTCTTAGCATTCTGACCTCTGTTAGTATTGTGACCTACTGCCAGGTGATATACCATAGGGCTACATGGGGGCTTCAGAGCAGAGTGACTCCCTAGCAGGCTCAGGAAAGGGCTCCCCAACATGTTTAAACTGAGACATGGCTGTTGAGACAGAGCTGGCCCCATGGAGACCTGGGGAAGCCACCCCAAAAGGAGAGGCAGTGCCCCAGGGCAAGGACAGCCAGGCTGGATGGGAACAGCAGAGAGCGGGGGCGGGGGGGAGACATAGAGGGCCCTAGTGTGGGTTGAAATTGCTGTCACAGCAGGAAGGCTTTTAGGCACGAGATAGGTGGATCTGATTTATATTTTTTAAAGATCACTCGGTGATTTGACATTTGAAATGATATTTGACATGTGTCCTGAGAGCCCGGGAGGATTTGGGCAGATGAAGACGGTGAGATGTGCTTCAGGTGCAGACAGTGGACACGGCCTGGAGGCAGGACAGATGGACACTGGGGACCAGAGCACATGCCTCTCAGAGCCTGTGAGTGATGGGACCAGGCAGGGAAACAGAAGACCCTGCATGGATGGGGCAGGGCAGGGGGAACGGGTCCTTCCATGGAGGGGGCAGGGTAGGGGAGGCAGTGAAACCCCCATGGAGGGGGCAGGGCAGGGAGGAGAGAGGACCCTCCATGGAGGGGAAAGGAAGGGAGGAGAAGGGACCCTCCATGGAGGGGAGAGGGCATGGAGGAAAGGGGACCCTCCATGGAGGGGACAGGCAGGGAGGAGAGGAGACCCTCAATGGAGGGGAGAGGGCAGGGAGGAGAGGGGACCCTCCATGGATGGGAAAGGAAGGGGGGAAAGAGAACCGTCCATTGAGGGGAAAGGAAGGGAGGAGAGGGGACCCTCCATGGAGGGGAAAGGAAGGGAGGAGATAAGACCCTCCATGGAAGGGAGAGGGTAGGGAGGAGAGGGGACCCGCCATGGAGGGGACATGATAGGGAGAAGCGACCTTCCATGGAGGATGCAGGGCAGTGGGGACTAGGAACCCTCCATGGAGGGACAGGCAGGGAGGAGAGGGGACCCTCCATGGAGGGGACAGGGCCAGGAGCAAAGGGAATCCTCCATGGAGGGTACAGGGCAGGGACTAAAGGCCAGCCTCCATGGAGGGTGCAGGGCCATGGGGAATGGGAACCCTCCATTGAGGGGACAGGCAGGGAGGAGGGGGAACCTCCATGGAGGTGTCAGGCAGGGAGGAGTGGGGATCCTCCATGGAGGGTAAAGGGCAGGGACGAAATGGGACCCTCCATGGAGGGTGCAGGGCAGTGGGGAACCTTCCATGGAGGCGACAGTTAGGGAGGAGACCGGACCCTCCATGGAGGGGAGAGAGCAGGGAGGAGATGGGACCCTCCATGGAGGCGGCAAGGGTAGGGAGAAGATGGGACCTTCCATGGAGGGTGCAGGGCAGTGGGGACAGGGAAACTTCCATGGAGGGGACAGGCATGGGTGCGAGGGGAAACTCCATGGAGGTGATGGGCCAGGAGAAGAGGGGACCCTCCTTTCAGGGACACGTAGGCAGCAGAGGGGTCCCTCCATGGAGGGAACAGGCAAGGAGGGGTGGGGACCCTCAATAGAGGGGATGGGTCAGGGAGGAGAAGGATACCTCCATGGAGGGGAAGGGCAGGGAGGAGAGGGGACCCTCCATGATGGAGAAGGGCAGGGAGGAATTGGGACCCTCCATGCAGGGGGGACTGTAGGGTGATGGGAACTCTCCATGAAGGGGACAGACAGGGAGGAGAGAGGACCCTCCATGGAGGGGACAAGACAGGGAGGAGATGGGAACCTCCATGGAGGGGACGGGTCACAGAGGAGAAGGTACTCTCCATGCAGGGGGACAGTAGGGTTTTGGGAACCCTCCATGGAGGGAACAGGTAGGGAGGAGTAGGGACCCTCCACGGAGGGCATGGGTCAGGGAGGAGAAGGATACCTCCATGGAGGGTACAGGGCAGGGAGGAGAGGGCAGAGACGGGGAAAGGGATACCTAGAGTGATGGGCCAGACAGGGAGGAGGGGGGACCCCTCCATGGAGGGGACAGGGCAGGGAGGAGAGGGGACACTCCATGGAGGGGACATGCCATGGAGGAGAAGGGACCCTCAATAAAGGGGACAGAGCAGGGAGGAGAAGGATCCTTCCAGGGAGAGGAAGGGCAGGGAGGAGATGGGAACCTCCAAGGAGGAGATGGGTCAAGGAGGAGAAGGTACCCTCAATGGAGGAGGGAGCATAGGGGACAGGGAAGGGAGAATAGGGGACCCTCCATGGAGGGGGCAGGGCTATGGGGAAGGGATACAGGGAACCCTCTAAGGATGGGCTGGGCAGGGAGGAGAGGGGACACTGCATGAAGAAGGGAGGGCAGGGGAAGTGGGGACCCTTCATGCAGGAGACAGAGCAGTGGAGCAGGGGATCCTCCATGGAGGGAAGAGGACAGAGAGTGAGGAGACCCTCCATGGATGTTATAGCTAAAGAGGAGATGGGACCCTCCGTGGAGGTAACAAACAGGGCAGGGAGGAGCAGGGACCCTCCAAGGAAGGGAAGGATAGTGGTAATGGGTGCTCTATATGGAGGGGGAAGTGCAGGGGGTTTGGGGAACAGGGAACTCTCCATTGATGGGGCAGGGCAGTGGGGACTGGCAACATGGGACCCTCCAAGGATTGGCCGGTCAGAGAGGAGAGGGGACTCTCCATGGAGGAGGGAGGGCAGGGAAAGTGGGGACTTTCATGGAGTGGACTGGGCAGAGAGGAGAGGGAACTCTCCTTGGAGAGGACAAGGCAGGGAGGAGAAGGGACCCTCCATGGAGAGGGCAGAGCAGAGGATAAGGTAACCCTCCGTGGATGGGACAGGGCTGGGGGGAGAGGGCATACTCCTTGGAGTAGACTGGGCACGGAGGAGAGGGGACCCTCCAGGGAGGGGGCAGTGCAGTGGTGACAGGGAAACCTCCATGGAGGGTACAGAACAGGTGGGGCAGGGAACCCTCCATGGAAGGGGCAGGACTCGAGAGGGGGGGCTTCCCAGGGAACCCAACAGGGACGGGCCAGGCAGGGAGGGAGGGGACCCTCCTTGGAGGGGGCAGAGCAGAGGAACAGGAAACCCTCCATGGATGGGACAGGGCAGGGGGGCGAGGGCACACTCCAGGGAGGGGACAGGGCAGGTAGGAGAGGGGACTCTCCATAGAGGGTGGAGGGCAGGAGACAGGGAAACCTTCATGGAGGGGGCAGGGCAGGGGGCCAGGGAAACCTTCAGAAAGGAGTTAGAGCTGGGGGACAAGGAACTGCACTTGCAGGGATGGAATAGTGGGTACAGGAAACCCTCCATGCAGTGGGGAGGACAGGAAGGAAGGGAACCTCAATTATACGGGGCAGGGCAGGGAGGAGAGGGGAGACCAGGAACCCTCTATGGGGAGGGGGCAGGGCAGTTGGACAGGTAATCCCCATGCAGAGGGTAGGGCAGGAGGAAAGGGAAACTCACTTTGGGAGAGCAGGGCACAGAGGAGACAGAACTATCCATTGAGGGAGCAGGGCAGGGGGACAGGGATCCCAACTTTAGGGGGAGGGGCAGGGAGGAGAAGGTACCCTCCATGGATGGGGCATGGCAGGGGTGTAGAGAACCCCACTTTGAGGGGGAGGGTCAGGGAGGAAGGTTTCCTTCATGGAGGGGGCACGGCAGGGGGACAGAGAACCTCACTTTGAGGGGGCAAGCAGTGGTAAAAGGGAGCCCCAGTTTGAGGGAGAAGGGCAGGGAGGAGACAGAATCCTGCATGGAGGGACAGGGCATGCATGAGAGGGAATAGGGAAGCCTCCATGGAGAGGAGAGGCTGGGGGGATAGGGAGGCCTATTTTGAGACCGCAAGGATTTTAGCACAGGTCCTGAAATAGATGGCAGGGCAGGGGGGAGAGGGCATCCTCCAGGGAGGTAGCAGGGCAGGGAGGACAAAGGACCCCACATAGTCCGAGCAAGATAGGGGGGTTAGGGCACCATCCATGGAGGGGCCAGGGAACGGGGGACATGGGAGTAGAGATAGGTAACAGGGGAAACAGACCCCTCCATGGAGAGTTCCCTGTTCCCCATGGTGGAGCCCTTGCCCCCAGCCCTGCCCCTTGGCAGCATTCCCTCTCATACCTGTCCATCGGCCCCTCCCCCGGTCCCCTGACCCTGCTGCCCTGCCTTCCCATGGAGGGGCTGCTGTCTCTCCTGCTCTGACCACTCTGTGCTTGGTCCCCTTATCCCTCTGCCCTTTCCCTCCATGCAGGGTCTTCTGTTTCCCTGCCCTGACCCCTCACTCACAGGCATCTGAGGGGCATATGCTCTGGTCTGTCCAGTGTTCATCTCTCCTGCCTCCAGGCCGAATGTCCACTCTCTGTACCTGAAGCATATTCTCACCTTCTTCATCTGTCTAAATCCGACCCGTGCTCTCAAGACACATCTCAAATATCATTTCAAATGTCAAATCACAAGCAGGGGAAGGGGGGTGGGGGGTGGGGGCTGGGAAGTTGGGGGTGGAGGATGGGAGGTGTGGGGTGTGGGGTACGTGATGGGGGTCCAGTGGGGAGTAGGGTTGGGGGTAAGAGTGGGAGGTGGGGGTGAGGGGTAGTGTTGGGGGATGAGAGCTGGCGGGAGGGGAGTTGGGGGTGGCAGATGGGGGCTGTGCGTTGGGGATGTGGTGAGGCAGGTCGGGGCTGGGGGTGTGGGGTGTGGGGTGGCGGGTGGGGGTGGCGTGTGGGGAGTAGGGGCTAAGGTTGGTGGGTGACAGGTAGGGGAGGGAGACGAGGGCATAGGGGGGATAAATGGTGATGGAAGGAGACTTGACCTGAAGCCAGTGAGCACACAATGCGATATACAAATGATGCATTAGAGAATTGCACACCTGACCTATGCAATTTTATTAATGAATGTCACCCAAATAAGGTTGATTAAAAATAAATAAAAGGTGGGTCTTTTGAGTTTGATTAGGTTATGAGGGTGGAGCCCTCGTGAATAGGATTAATACCCTTTTCAAAGATATCCCATGCTAGACTTATCAGGAGATGCTTTTATATGTTATATAAATGTCTAACCACTATTTTGTACACTTGAAACTAATATTGAATGTCATCCCTAATTGAAAAAAAAATTAAAGAAGTAATTTTTAATAAAAATGCAAATGCAAATCAGAGTGATCTTTAAAAAATATAAATCAGATCATTACACTCTGTGCCTAAAAGCCTTAAGCGCTCCAGCAGGGGTCAGCTCTCCAGACAGAATCATGCCTGTGAGGGTGTTACACTGCTGGGAGAGGAATGCCCTGTCTTCTTCCTCCAGTAGCTCCCTTCATGGCTCTGGTGATGTGTGGCACTGGTGCAGGGCAGAACTGTGCTTCCTTGAGAGTGAGCTAAGCATCACTTTGGCTGCTTAGTTGTAGTGTGGGAGCAGACACAGAGAAAATCAATTTAAGCCTTAAAAGTTCTCACAGCATTTCAACCCTCCAAACGGACCTCTATCCTCCCTTCCCTACACTCCAGCCAGCCTGGCTCGCCCAGCCTTGAGGAAAGAAGGCAGGGACAGTGCTGCCCGGGAAGCCAGTGAACATGCATGTGGTCGGAAGTCTGGAGAGAGCTCTAGTTCTCCTAGGACAGAAATGGAGGGATGAATCTGCTGAAATCAGCCACCCATGAGGGGACTCTACTTTTCACTACGTGATGGCTGGATTGCACCTGCATGATCCCACCATGCTCTCGCTCCCCTGTGGCATCCCAGGGGATCCATGGATCATCTACAACAGGAAGCAGCTCTCTGGCTTTTGAGAATCCACAGACCCTCTGCAAAGCCCTTAAGCTCACACGGCTGATCTCAGACTACAGATTCCAGACATCTTCAATCCTGGGAAGCAGCCTCTTTTGATTTTTCATTCTCCTCCTACAAACAATGCCAGGTCTGTGTCTTCTGTACACTGCTCAAAGATGTGTGAGGACCCAGCGGGTGGCAGCTGGACGTGGTATACCCTGGGACATTTGCTGAGTGGCCTCAGACCCAACAATGACACTGAGCTTGAACCTGTATCCATCTGGTGAACACCACTCACCTCTACCTGGGTTCTCCCTGAGAACCTACCTCATGCAACTTGAGTGCTTCCAGAGACTCTTTCATTAACTGAGAGAAACAGGCACCCGGCAGATGGAGGCAGACAGGGAGGCAGAACATGGTGTGCTCTGGGACTTTTGCTGACCTGTCCCCACGCTCAGTGCTAGTCAAAGCCAGCTTTGGTGCCCTGCTTGGACCTTCCTGTGCTCACTGGGCCTCAGCAGAGGCTGTCACAAATTGTGAATTGCTTTGTAGATGCAAATAGATTGCACTGGGAGAGTCACATCAAGCATCTGACATTGTTCGGCACCAGAGTCCCTCCCAGGAAGCCCCAGGACCAACAAGCCGATAGCCAGCTTCAGAGCACATCAGAGAAGGATACAATTAGCCTCAGAAGCGGCATATCCAAAGAGAGATCTAGGCAGGCACCAGACCCCGCTGAGATAAATTGCGCTCCACGTGGTCAACACCTGTCAGCAGCTCATACACTACACTGTAGGCAGGGTACACGGTGGTCACAGCCAACTAGCCTGAGCATCGAATCAGTACATGAATGGGCCAACAGCCATCAAGAATCAACTGCCACAGGAAGGTTCACATAACACACACGGGACATCCCTGGAGCACTCAACTCAGATGATCAAGAAGAAATTGCCACTGGGTTCCACAGGACTCCTACTACACGAAACCACACTACCAAGACCTGGATTCTAACACAAAGAAACAAACACACAGAGGCAGCCAAAATGCAAAGAAACATGCCCCAAATTTAAGAACAGGGGACACATCCAGAAAAAATGCTAAACAAAGTGAGGCAAGCAATATTCCAGATAGTTAATTGAGGTTAGGTGAAGAATGGATGAAATCAGTGGGAACTTGAAAACTGATAGTAGGCATGAAAAAGAACATTTAAGCCATATAAAAGATCCAGTCAGAAATAAAGAGTAAAATCTTTGAAATGAAGAATACACTAGAGAAAATAAATAATTTGATTAAGGAGAGAATCAAATTAGTGATTTGGAAGACAGGGTCACAGAAGACAAAAGCAGCAAAAAGAAAAAAAGAACTTTTAAAAATGAGGACTGTTTAGGGGACTTTTGGGACAACATGAAACATTAACAACATCCACATTATAGGAGTACAAGGACAAAAGAAAGGTTAAGGGACTACACCATATTAAAAGAAATAATGACCGAACACTTCCCTAACCTGGTGAAGGAAGAGACACACGTCCAGGAAGCACAGAGTCCCAAACAAGATGAACACAAAAAGGCTTGACACCAGGACACATCATCATGAAAATGACAAAGATGAAAGACAGGACATCTTAAAAGCAACAAAAGAAAGATGGTCAGTTACCTACAAGGGAGCTCCCATAAGATTGTCAGCTTATTTCTCTACAAAAACATACCAGGCCAGTAGGGATTGGCACAAAATATTCAAAATAATGACAAGCTAGGACCTTCAACCGAGACTACTTTACCCAGCAAGGCTGTCATTTAAAATTGATGGAGAAATAAAGAGCTTCCCAGACAAGAAACAGCAAAAGAAGTGTGTTACCACCAAACCATTAGTATAAGAACTATCAAGAAGGAATAAAAGGGAAACAGAGTTAAAAGAATAAAACATATCTACAAACAATCACTTTAAATGTAAGTGGCTTGACTGCTGCAATTAAAAGACATGGTAGCTGAATCGATAAGAAATCAAGAACCATATATATGCAGTCAACAAGAGACCTACCTCAGAATGGAAGATATACAGACAAAAAGCAAGGGGATGGCAAAAGGAGTATTTCATGCAAATACAAATGAAAAATAAGCCGGGGAGGTAAACCTATAGCTGACAAAATAGACTTTAAAACAAAGGCTGTATTGAGCGATAAGAATGGACACCACAGAATGATAAAGAGAGCAATCCAACAAGAGGATATAACCCTTGCAAACATGTATTTCTTCAACATAAGAGCAAGTAAATGTGTAAATCAAAACCTGATGTACATAAATGGAGAGTTCAAGAATAATACAGACGTGGTAGGGGATTTGAACATCCCACTGGCATCAATGGCTGGATCTTCCGCATAGAAAATCAAGAAGCAAAGAGTGGCCTGGTGCTGGACTCTGCCGCAGCAACAGCACATATAGTAAAGCTGGAATGATACAGAGGAGATTAGGGTGGCCCCTGCGCAAGGGTGACAGTGAAATCAGTGAAGCGTTCCCTTCGCCCTAGCATGTGACATGCTCCCCTGGCTCCCCTGGGCTGGGGCCCCTGCGGGTGGGGGTGGAGGGAGATGGGCGGTGGCTGGGGGGGGAGGGAGTTGGGCGGGGGCTCGGGGGGGAGGGAGAAGGCGGGGGGGAGACTTGAGCCCTGACCTCCTCCTGGGCTGGGGCCCCTGTGGGTGGGGGCGGAGGGAGACGGGCAGAGGCTGGGGGGGGAGGGTGATGGGCGGGGGCTGGGGGGGGAGGGAGAAGGCGGGGGGGAAGACTTGGGCGCTGCCTCACCCTTGCACAGGGCGGCCTCACACCTAGTCTTTAAAAAAAAAAAAAAAAGAGTGGACAGAAATAACACAATAGATCAAATGGATTTAATTGGTATCTTCAGAGCATTTCACCCTGAAGCAGTAGAATATACATTCTTTTTAAGTGGACGTGCAACATTATCTAGATAGGTCACATATTAGGGCACAAAAACAGTCTCAGTAAATTTAAGAAGATTGAAATCATATCAAGAATCTTTTCTGATCATAACTGTATAAAACTAGAAGTCAATTAGAAAAAACTGACCTACAAGTGATTTATTACTGAATTGTACACACCTAAAACCACCCTGCCCCAATAAATTTATTAACAGAGATAAAAGCAATGAAAAGCAAAAATGAATAAATAAATAAAAATTTGGGGATACATGGTGGTGAGAATTGCATGTCAATATACTTGATGTATACTTAAATGTGGTTAAAACTCTAAATCTTATATTTATTTGACCACAATAAAGGATCATGCGTTTGATTCCCAGTCAAAGGCATGTACCTGGATGCAGGTTCACCCCTGCCACCTGTTGAGGTGAATAGAGGGAATTCACCTGAACATAATAAAGATCATGAAGAAAGAAGGAAGGAAGGAAGGAAGGAAGGAATGAAGGAAGGAAGGAAGGAAGGAAGGAAGGAAGGAAGGAAGGAAGGAAGATAGAAAGAAAGAAAGAAAGAAAGAAAGGAAGGAAGGAAGGAAGAAAGGAAGGAAGGAAGGAAGGAAGGAAGGAAGGAAGGAAGGAAGGAAGGGAGGAAGAAAGAAAGAAAAAGAAAGAAAGAAAAAAGAAAGAAAGAAAGAAAAAGAAAGAAAGAAAGAAAAAGAAAGAAAGAAAGAAAGGGAGGAAGAAAGAAAGAAAGAAAGAAAGAAAGAAAGAAAGAAAGAAAGGAAGAAAGAAAGAAAGAAAGAAAGGAAGAAAGACAGGAAGAAGGAAGGGGAAGAAAGAATAAAGTGAAAGAAAGGAAGAAAGACAGGAAGAAGTTGAAGAAGATACAAATTAATAAAAGTACATATGGTGTTCAAAGATAGGAAGAATTAACAACGTTCAAATGTCCAATTACGTAATTCAGAGAGCTACAACAAATATCACAAAAATCTATATGGAAGTACAAAAAAAAAACCACAGAAACCACCACCAAGAAACCCAACACACATGCTCACACACACACACACACACATACACACACACGCACACACACAAAAAACAAACAAAATAAAACCAAACCAATAGCCAGAGTAATCTTGAGAAAGAAGAACAAAGTGGGAGGAATCATGCTACGTGATAACAAACTATACTACGAGGCCATAGTAATAAATATAGTATGGTACTGGCATAAAACAGACATAAAGATCTGTGGAACAGAACAAAAAGTCCAGAAATAAACCCATACATTTATGGTCAATTAATATTTGACAAAGGACACAAGAATATACAATGTGGTAAAGATAGTCCACTCAATAAATGCTATTGGGAAAATTGGACACATAAGTAGAAAAATCAATGAATGCAGACTACCTTCTTACACCATATTGAAGAATAAACGCAGACTGGATTAAAGACTTGAAAGTGAGATTTGAAACCGTAAAAATTCTAGAAGAAAATAAAGGCAATAAATTTTCATATAAATATTTTTCATTCTGATATATCTATTTGGGCAACAGAAGCAAAAGAAAAACAAATGGGACTACATCCATCTAAAAAGTTGTTGCACAGCAAAGGAAACCACCAACAAAATGAAAAGACAACCCACTGAAGGGGAGAACATATTTGCCAATGATACATCTGATAAGGGTTTAATACCCAAAATTCATGAAGAACTTAAAAAACTCAACATCATAACAAAATTAAACAATCCAATTTAAAAATGAGCAAAGAACCTAAACAGACACTTCTCCAGCTAGGATCTGCAGATGATTATTACACAAATGAAAAGATGCTGAGCATCACTAATCATTACAGAAATGGAAATTAAAATCACAGTGAGGTATCACCTCACATCTGTCAGAATGGCTATCATCAATAAATCAATAAACATCAAGTGCTGGTGAATATGTGGAGAAAAGAGAACTCTCGTGCACTGTTGGGGGGAATGCAGATTGGTGCAACCACTGTGGAAAGTAGTATGAAGTTACCTCAAAAATTAAAAATAGAACTGCTTTATGACCTAACATTTCCACTTCTGAGAATATATCTGCAGAAAACTGAAACATTGATCGGAAAGGATATATGCAATGCTATGTTCACTGCAGCATTACTTACAATAGCGAAGATTTCACAGCAGCCCAAGTGCCCAGCAGCAGATAAGTGGAGAAAAGGCTGTGGTACATTAACACAACAGAATACGACTCACCCACACACGCAAAAAGGAAATGAAGGAAATCTTACCTTTTACAACAGCATGGATGGAGCCGGTGAGTATTATGCTAAGTGAAGTGAAGTAAGCCAGTCAGAGAAATACAAGTTCCTTACGGTTTCACTTATATGTGGAATCTAATGAACAAAATAAACTACAATCAAAATAGAAACAGACTCATAGGTGCAGAAACCTGACTGAATACTGTCAGAGGGGAGGAGGTTGGGGGACTAGGGGAAAAGTGAAGGGATTAAGCAAAGAAAAGACCTATAGACACAGACAACAGTTTGTGATTATCAGAGAGAGAGGGATGTGTGTAGAAGAGGGTTTAGGAAGGATAAATTGTGATGGAAGGAGACCTGACCTGGGGTAAGAGGGGAGGGCGGTGAGACACATATTCAACATACAGGTGATGTATTACAGAACTGTATACCTGAAAGCTACATGATTTCATTACCAATCTCACCCCAATATATTCAATTTAGAAAAAGAGGCCATTGTGGCACATGCTACAACCTGGATGGACCCTGAAGACATGATGCTCAATGAAATAAGCCAGTCACAAAAGGACAAATAGTGTGTGATCCCACTCACATGAGGTCCCTAGAGCCATCAGAGTCATACAGGTAAGATGGAGGGTACCAGTAATGGGGGAGTGGATGCAGAGTTGCTGTTTAGTGGGGACAGAGCTTCAGTTGGAGAAGATGAGAACAGTGATGGAGCCAATGGTGGTAAGGGCAGCACAACAATATGATTGTTAAGTTGTGTTAAGGACCACTTACCACCACTGGACTGTGCTCTGAAAAATAGTTAAAATGGTAAATTTCATTGTGTATATATTACTGTGATAATAATATACCAAAAAAAAAAAAAATAGAAGGCTCTGTCCTGGGTGTGGGAGAATCAGGTAGAGCTGTTTTCTATCGGCCCTACATGGGCGGTTGGGTCACTGTCAATATCCTGGTTGTGAGATTTTTATAAGATATTATTGAGGGAAACCAGGTCAGATTCCATGGGCTACCTCTGCATTATCTCTTATAAATAATGGAATCTACAATTATATTTTTAACAGGTTAAAAACTAAAAGGGACGACAACCAGATTTGGCGGTCTTGCCCCAGGGAATCTGGTCCAGCAGGTCCAGTTGTGGTCAGGGCTGAGGATAAGGAATTGCCCACAGGAACTGGTGGTCAGTGGGATTGAAGGCCACCATCCAGACCAGTCACCTACACAGCTAAGTTCTCATCCCATCATGAAGCTTCCACAGCTTTTAATACAGCTGCTGTGTCTCAGCCACCTCTAATGCAATCACTCTGGGCAACAGCTCCTTCACTGTGCCACCTGGTTTTTTAAAGGAGCTTCAAACCTTTTAACCATATCACAAAACACAACGCAGGTAGAGCAAATCTCCCACAGTGACCCTCTGCTTCATTAAACCACATCCACCAAGTGACAAGGATGGGCCTTTTGTGCCATTCCAGGAATGCTGGGCCAGGGTCTCATCAACAGAGCAGATTCACTTCTCGGTGTCTTGGTTGGGACCTGGGCCCAGGGCCCAGGAGTGACGCAACCCAAGGACAAGGATGAAGGAAGGCAGCATTGTCCTTGGAAGCAGGTGCCTTTTAATCATCTACAGATCTCAACTGTGGAAAAGATACCTATGCCCTGTTAAAGGTCAGGAAAGATAAATAATTTTTCTCTTTGTACTCAACAGAGTGGTGCTCAAAATGAACTAAAAATAATACCCTGTCTTCATATGCTCTCTCCTTCCATAGATGGCTCCAATTTTCCTGTCAACGTGAATGCGAGATGGAAGAAGTAATGCTGGTGGATGAAATCAACACATCCCTATTTTAAGGGGTGAAATGTAGATGAGAGACGGAGTGTCACTCATTAAAGGTTTGGTACTTTACTCTGTGGTCAAGTAGGGAGTTTGTCATTGTCCATCCAAACCTGTACCATTAGGGTAATAATGTAGGGCTGTCATGAAGGCCTTTTCAGTGTCTGTACCCCATAAAATCTTGCTCTTTTTGGTCCATGATGTGGGCCAGGGAGCCACCAATGCTCATGCTCTGCACGCAGTGACTCAGGGCTCCAGGGCTCCCCTGGCTTGTGGACTTAGCTGGCAATGAGCACAGCTCAATGGTGTAGAGGTCGGACAGACGAGTGGTGTCAGGATGGCCTGGGAGCAGCCACTCATGGCTATCCTTGCCTCTGGCCAGAGCTGATTCACATGGTGAGAGAGGCTCAGAAATGCAGAACAGCACAAACTCCTTGCTACTTGGCACACAGGGCAGCACACTCACCCTCTTGTTCCTTTACCTGTGCAGCCAGCCAACTCAGTCACCTTCAGGAAGAACATCCAGAAAGAATAATAAAATAAAAGTACCTCGTGCCAATCCACATAGCACTTCAAAGTACTAAGAGTAAAAAACGCACTGTCCATGCATTTCTACAGAAAGGCTACTTGCTGTCCAGACCCATATTCTTGCTCTTTTTTCTTCTTCTCAAAAGAAGGAAACACATCATTCTGGAGCCATCGAGACGGAGCAGACCAATGGCTAGCTGTCCACCCAATGATGTCAACCATGGTCTCAGAGAGAATAGTATCTGCGGACTCCAGAGAGAGCAGCAGTGGGCTGAGTGGGGAGAGAATTGAGAACCTGACCAGTGACCAGCACGGTGGTGAGCTGATTTGTCTTGAAGGCAGTGAGTCTTAGCACTGCTCTGTGCGCAGGACGGGAATGACTCAGAGAGGACTGGACCAGGGGCCTGTTGGAGCCAGAGTGGCGGCTGCCCTGGACCCTTCCCCCTTCTCTCCTGGCAGGGCCCTGGACTCCAAAGTATTGTGGTGACTCCTGATTATTTTTCTTCTTTTTCTCTAGCCAGTTTTCCCTGAAAACCATCCTGTTATATGAAGCTGCCACACAGCTCATGGGTGGAGAGGAGTGTAAGGTTCTGAGAGAACCAGAGCTTCTAGCAGAAGGACAAGGAAGGTGGCTGAAATCCAGGGAGAGAGGAGCTGTGGGTGAGATGGACCTGCACAGAGCACACCCTGGAGGCCAGCATAGGCTCTGCGCATGCTGATGCTGAGGTCACCCCCAGAGCTGCTGAGACACAAGTGACTCTGAACTTCATATGCTCCACAGCCTTACACAGGGGGCTCTCACCTCTGACACTCCGTGGTGGGAAGACAGACTGTGGAACCCGTCCAGCAGGGGCAGCACATCCATCACCAGCCTCATGTGAAGTCTGGAAGGAGAAAGGATCTGCATGTGAACAGGCACAGGGCTCAAGTGCAAGGGGCCAGGGCAGTAGAGCCCCAGCCTGCAGACCCACCACACCCTGCACTTTAATTCCAAGTACAAGCTCTTTTTTGCAATAGTAACAATTGTAGATTTGACTTTGAAGAAAAAATAACCCAAATTACATTAGAGATTTCAATTTTGGTTTGTCACATCTTCAGTACATGTTAGCTGAACCCACTGTGGTAGTCATTTCACAATGTAGGCAAATCAAACCATCCTTTTGTCTGCCTTAAACTTATACAGTGGTGTATATTGATTATTTCTCAATACAGCTGGGAAAAATAAACAGTGCCTTCATAAACGGGAAAAAAGTGGTTATAGATGCAGTGGAATGAAAACACCATAACTAAGAGAAAACACATCAGGATACACACATAACAAATAGTATCATCTTGCCCTGCAGGCGTGCTCACTGGTTGAGCCTTGATCTATGAACCAGGAGGTCATACATGGAGTCCCTGTCAGAGTACGTGGGGCTCCATCCTTAGTAGGGGGCATGTAGGATGCAGGTGATGAATGATTCGTTCTCATCATTCATATTACTACTACCTCTCTCTCTCCCTCTCCTTTCCTCTCTGAAGTCAATACAACATATATTAATATAAATGAATTAATAGTATCACCTCAAAAAGGTATCTAGATATATAAATGTACGAAAGACAAAAGGAAATACTTTGAAATGTTGACAGTCGTTAACCTTGGATAGTGGAAAGAAGTGATTTCCTTTATACTATTCTTTTTAAAATTCTAATGATCCTATATTATTTTGATAATGAAAAAAATCTTCTAAAACACATTTAAGTAACTTTTTTTGGTGTAAAACGCATTTTGCATCCATGTTCAGTGACCATCCACTTATCTTTGAGAAGCTTAAAAAGTGCTTTGGGTTGTGAAATATCCTTGAAAATGCATTCTTGCACTCCAACAGCTCCTGAATGAGAACACTGGGATTTGGGGATGCTGGGTCTGCTTGGAAAAAATAATGGGTAGGGGTTAGAGGCACGGTAGGGGATGGGACGGGTCAGCAACCCTGAAGAGAGGCTCTTAGGCAGGATGCCTCAGGGTCCACAGCTCAGGCTGTATTTGAAGAATTCCTCATTAGAAGGCTGATATCTACAGTAAGGTTTCAGATTTGATAAACTTCAGACATGAGCCACAGTAACTTTTTTAAAAACGGTTTTTGCCGTTCTTATTGCAAATCCATATATATAAAAGGCTAATGTGCTAAGGATTCCACCACCTGACCACTCGCTATGAAGAGCACTGACCACCAGGGGCATACGTTCAATACTGGAGCTGCTGTGACCTGAACTGGCCCTTTACAGAGGAAGGGCACTGCGCACCCAGAGTCCACAAGCAACACTCCGCTTGTCCCAAGTGGGACACGGGCCCCGCCACGAACCCATGGCACAAAGCCCACAGGCCAGCCCAGCACAGAAATGGTGGCTGTGGGCACCAGGTAATGATGTCACATAGTAATGCCAGGCTTCCTCTCCCTAGCGACTAGCCTCCTTGGAGTTTCTTCACCCACTTGCTTTATAGCCAGGTGCAAACATTTTACACTTTAACCAAATGTCTTTGAAGTGTTTTCATGTGCCTCATCTCATTTGATCCTCACTGAAGTCCTGGAATAGGTAGAGAGGAGACTCGGTAGAATCCTGTTTTCATTTCATTAGCCAGAAAATGAAGATTTAGAATGTTTTAAAAATTGACCCAACTGAAAAGAAGCAAGAAATGGTAGAGCCTGAACATGACTTCAGGTTTTCTCACTGCACGGAATAGAGTCAAACGGGGCTATAGTTAAATATTTCTCCCTTTGTTATCTCTGCATGATCCACAATAATAATCTGCTTTCATATTGGTATTTATGCTGTTTTGCTGTCAATATCCTGAAAAAGAAATTGGGGCACTTCACCAAGCTGGAAAAAGTTTACCTAATCAGAAAGCAGGTCTAAGTAAGCAAGTATCTATATATCTATATCTATATCTCTATCTATATCTATATCTATATCTCTATCTATATCTATATCTATATCTATATCTATATCTATCTATCTATCTATCCATCTATCTATCTATCTCACTGGCGCCAGTTGCATGTGTTTCAATCTGTCATGGTTGATCGTGAATTTGGTATACACTTCTATTATTGAGAAAGGGCAAATAGTGATCTTACAATATTTCTTCTAATTAATTTCCTTTCAATGTGCACCAATTCATGCACTGGGACTCTAGTAATTAAATAATACTATCAAGACTCCTAAGAGAAACATATGTATACAGAAAAGATTTTTAAAGGATTCAGATCTCCTAAGTCACAGCTCTATGGTTCTAACCTCAACTGGGTCTACAGAGGCTGACAGGAAAAATAGAATGAGCACTTGCCCTGGGTTCTCATTTGATCTCTGCTATTAATAGCTTGTGGTCGTGGGGATTTCACTTACCCTTTCGGGGTCTCCAGGCTGCATCTATAGGATGAGGGTAATATTAGACCTCTTAAATAAGGTTTCTACAAACGCTTCAAAAAATAATTGTAGGTTCAGATTTCTACAATGTTCCTAAATATCTCAGCAATAATAAACTTTTCCTTGTTTTAAACTTTGTGGTACAAAACTTCACAAAAATGTAAACACAGTTTTATAATACTACTCATTTCAAAAATATACAATCTCTATAAACCTTATCCTATAACATTTTGGTAGATACTATTAAACATTTCTTAGTAACTGTACTATAACCCAAATTAGTAAATTTAGCATTATCTTTTTAAAACATCAATTGCATATTCCTTGTATTGGTGTGAAAAGGCTCAGAAAATACAGATGTGTTGAGCACCATATGTCACTTTTATCAAAATTCAACAAGTAACTTCCCAGGTATGGAAAACTTCAGCTGAAGCCAATTTTGGGGGTGTAAAAATCAACTCCTGTAAACATCAAATTAAAATGTGGCTGTATTTTCTGCCTTAAAAATTAAAAAACATAAGAGTTGTTATTTAACTCACTCAAATGGTTTGTGAAGCTGAAATACTTCCATGTAGGGTCTGCCCCATCCTGACATTAGTTAGTGCAAGGACTGAGAGCCAAATGTCACCTGTTCTCCCCAGTGAGGAAGGGAGCTGTGTGTGAATCATTCCTGCCACTAAGCCCCTTGCACAGTCAGCTGCTAGGCAGCAAGGATGCCAGCCTCAGCTCACAGGTGGGAGGAGTGCTGCCATCTCTCTCAGAACACTTCCAACCTCCAAGCCTGAGAAGGACAGGCCCTACCAGCCAAGACCCAGTCCGGCCACTGCTGGGCTCTAAGTAAAGACTGACGATTGTCTCTACCTCTTATTTCTTCTGAGACCAAACCAAACAACCTCCCACCCAACCAACCAACCAACCAACCACCCAACCACCCAACCAACCACAATTTAATCATCATCCTTGCACTGAAGCCACTGCTGAATAAAAACCAAGTTGTATATGGGCTCACGTGGTGACTACCCTCCAAGACACATATTCCTAGGCCTGGAATAAGCTCTGCCCCTGCCCATTCCCTTCCCTCAGCTCGATTCTCCAACTTCCCCTGCTCACCCCCCCTGCCCCCCACACACACCCTATTTGACCAGGTAGTTAACTTTCTGGGGACTACAGATCTGTCTTGTCCCCTGGCTTGAGACACAAGCCCCAGAGAAGCAGGACCCCTCACTGCCTGGCTTAATAGACAGGGGGCCCTGCTGGGGTCTGGCTGGAACTCTGTCCCCAGCTGCCTCCTGTCAGCTCAGCAGCCACCACTCCTCCAGGTCCAGGGAGCACATGCAACCTGCCCCACAATGACAGGGGACCAGCCCCGCACAGGGGAGGCGCCCAAACTGGGGCTATTGGTCTCTCACTGGGGCTCTTGGTCCCATGTGGCGACTTGATGGAGCCTCTCCACTCTCCTGGTTTCTCCCAGGAACCAGGGGCTGCCCAAGTCCCATTCTTCAGGAAAGTGACTCCTTGGCTGCCCCCAGAGAGCAAGGCCCAGGGGAACCCCAATCCTCCAAGCGTTTTAAATACCTGACAAGCCCAAGTTCACCCTTGGAATGAGCCCTTCCCACCCACAACAGCCACTACCCCATGGGACACTCCAAGTCCCAGCACCTGGGACAGCCATGGGCAAACTATGGCCCGCGAGCTAGATTTGGCCCTTTGGAAATAATAAAACTGGGGAAAAAAAAGACCGCACCCTTTTATTGAATGATGTTTACTTGGAATTTACATTAGTTCACACAAACACTCCATCCATGCTTTTCTTACAGCCTGCCAAGAACCCATTGTGGCCCTCAAGTCAAAAAGTTTGCCCACCCCTGTTCTAGAGACAACTGTCTTTCCAGCTCACTTGAGTGCAGAAGGTCAGGAGACCAGGATGTCTCTCTGTTGCTTCCCGTTCTTCCGAAGCTCTGGCAAGAAGAAACCCCAGGGCGAGAGATGTTTCTGTTGCTGGGGAAACAGGCGCAAGCGCCACCACCATTACCCCTCGCCCTCTGGCAGGAGGCACACACAGGTAACCAAGGGCAGGCCCTTTCAGCTCACACTTGGATGCCCTCTGGGGGTCACACCTGGGGAGCCCCACACCTCTTACCCCTCATCCCAGGAGTGTGTGTGTGTGTGTGTGTGTGTGTGCGCCCGGGATGGTGAGGGGAAGAAAGCAGGGGATGAGGGATGCTCAACCTGGGCTAAGGAGCAGGTTGGTAAGTGTCAGAAGCCTGGAGGGTGTTGGAGGGTGTATCTTGTTCACTGCCCAGGTCATGGCTCACAGGAAGGGAATTTGAGTGTTGGGGTCAGAGCTCTGCTACCCACTTGTTAAATCGCAGGGGTGCCCAAGGGGTCATCAACTTCACTCCCTGCCTAGAGGTCTTTGCAGATGCCCCTCTCTGCCTGATCTGGGGAGCAGAATGGGTGGTGGGCATCTTCCCCACTGGTAATGTCCGGGGCCCCTGATGCCTCCTGGCCCGGTAGGGGCTCTGTCTTTGCAGAGCTCCAACAAGGGCAGCGTCAAGGAGCTGGCTGACAGGTTCACTTATGCCCTCAACGGGTACAAAGGACAAGTGCGTCAGGACAGGGAAACCGTCCAGTGCCAAACTGAGGTGAGCGCTGGCCCACACCCAGAACCCTGATGTGACTGGGGTGGGACCAGAAGTCAGACTTAAATCTGGGGCCTCAAAGTTCTCACAGGCCCACTCCCAAAGTGATCTTTACCTTCAATCCTCCCGACCAGCTCCCTGGTAGGGGAGAAAAGCAGTCTTTCTTCCTGTGTTCTTGGGATCAGAGAGAAAGCATCTGTTGCTGTCTTTGCCTCATGCTCCTTTCAACTGATGAAATCCCTGCCCAAACTATCCTGTGGACCAGCCCCAGCCCGACTGTCCTTGTAGACCTTCTCCAAGCCTTACACATCATCCCACTTGATAGTGCTGTGTATTGAAAAAAAATAGGGTAGGGGGAAGCAGGGGTGGGGGTTAGGGGTGTAGGAAGGGATAAAGGGCTTGATTACTTTTCTCTGCAACCTATCACCTCACAGAGGACGACAAACCATTGCAGTGCGGCCAGCTCAGGAGCTGTGGCCTAACCCAACTCCATATCATCCCAACAAGGACAGAGTTTTCCTCAGTCATTCAGGCTTTCACTGTGGCTACAGCTTGACACAAATCGATTCTTGCAAGCTCAGCAGGGCTGCCAGGTACATCCTCACTGTCCTCATAGGCTAGGTCTGCCATGACACAGGACCACAGATTGGGTGGAAGGTTCCTGATGCCTCCTGGCTCAGTACCCACTCTGTCTTTGCAGAGCTCCAAGGAAGACATCATTGAGGTGCTGGCTCATGGACCCGACTACACCACCTACGGGGTCAGGGTGCAGGTGCACCAGGCTGACGACACAGACCAGTGCCTCTCTGAGGTGAGAGCTGGCCTCGAGGGTCTCTACACCCAAAACCCCAACACAACCTGGCAGTGCCCAGAACCCACACTCAAATCTGGGGACTCCACAGATACCCTCCCAGGACTCTCCCTAGTGTCCCACTGGCCCAAGACAAAGAAATGAGGACCCCCCGCCCCTGTCCAGCTACATGGGACGGTAAAGACACGCTCCTCACATATTTGTAGCAATATCAGAGAGAGAAATGTCGTGTGAACTGTGTCCTGTCCCTCATCTTGCCATGGCCATGGTACCAGCTTTCCCGGGGGGAATCACCCCCACATCTCCACGCTGGCCTTCTGCAGAGCCCAACGGTTCCTGGACGAGCTTCTATCTAGGTGAGCATACACTCGTGACTCTGCCCACTGCTAGCTGTGAGGCATGAAAATGTCACCACATCTTCCCGAGTCTCAGGATGCTCCTCTGAAAAGTGGGCTGCTGGGGGGGAAACCTCATAGCACTGCTGTGGGGACAAGCCAGGGCAGGTCTCACCTGCTCCCTGGCTCTGCAGACAGGGTAGCTGGATGTGCGGCAGTTGTTGTTGGCAATTCTTTCACTCTGTCCCACGGAAAGAACTCTGACACACCCATCAGTGGCCTGTGGCATCAGAGGTTGGAAAAGCACATGCAAAGCAACCTGCTAAGCAGTGTGAGATTTCACCTAGCCGGTCCTGGTCCCTGGTGTAACCACACTGGGGATTTCTGGGGAGAGCAGGGGCCCAGGTCCACTCAGATGTGGCATGCTTCTGGTTGGAGTTTCTTTACTCGACAATGTGCACGCACTTTTGGAGACACTTAGCCTGACTCAAGGAATGAAGCAGACACAATCCCTGGGCCTCAGTTCTGGGCATTAGGTCCAGCAGTCACGCTGTCCATGATTCACAGCTCGTGTCCACCATCCATCAGGGCTGATGCGATCAGAGTGATTTTTCCATCTGGATGCACACCTGTTTAGAATGACCGGGCTGACACATCGCAGGACCAAGTCATAAAGTGAGTGGTCTCCGGGTCCAGAAGGAGGGCCCTCAGAGTCAGCATCGTGGGGACTGTGGTGGCTGGGGGGTGGAGAGTGCCTGGAAGAACCTTAATCTTATACATCATCTGATTCCCAAGAAAGGCCTGGGCTCTGGAGTCTTCTATTCCAGGAGGATAGGAGTCAAAGACGACAGTGGGTGGGGTCCCGGGCCTTGTAGACCCAGAGGGGACGCTGTGCTGAGTGGTCCCTCACAGTCCCCTCCCCACCACAAACCCACCCAGCTCTGCCTGCCCCTCTTCATATCCATCTCCCCTGACCACGGTGGCCAGGCTCAGAACAGGACTGTGGTGAGCAGGCTGCTCACAAGCCTGTCTCAGTCCTCAGCCCAGATGCCCAGGGCCTGGAGGGTGGGGGTGGGCAGTGCACTGGACCTTCAGGTGAGCTGCCAGTGGGAAGAAGAGTCTCACACAGACTCCGTGTTGAACCAGCTGAATCCCACAACTGCTACAACCATGACAGCCACACAAGGGCCGGGGTTACCATGGGGCTCTCCCATGGGTGGTCTTGGGAGACCTGCACAGATGCTCAGATCTAAACAAGTGTGCCATGGGAGGGCAGACTGGAAGGAAAGACTAGGACCCAGAATCTGCTGCCCACCTGCCTCTCCCCAGGGCCTTTGCTGCGATGGTGGGGACCTGGCTGGACCATGTCCAGGGTTTGGGGCAGCCCCTTCCTTCCGCCTGCTTCGAGGTAGAGCAGGCCTTGGTGCCCGTCAATTCCCCTGCCCAAACCTGGTGGGCCACACCCAAAATCTATGGTTGGCGCTGCAGCACCTTGAGCCCACCGAGGCAACTCAAGAAGGTGAGGCGGAATGATCATCTGGGCAGATCATCGGGGGAGGGCAGGCTCATGGGCTGGAGTTCCCTTAAAGGCGGTGGCATCTTTCCTGTCTGCACTAAGTCACAGGAAAGCTAGGAGTGTGAGTCAATGTGTCTCTTTCTCCTGCTCCAGGTCCACGACCAGAGCTCCAGAGCTCTCCGGAGGCAGAGGAAGGGCCCGCTCAGGGGCCAGAGCCTGGTCCAACGAGAGGCCCTGTCCTGGCCAGGCCTGGCTCGAGGCAGTACCTGAAGCCATTATGGAGCCAGCTACTGGCTGCCCTGGAAGCCTTCTCTCGTGCTATCAGAAGAGTTCTAGGCGATTATCTTAAATAATTCAGAGGAATACATCCCAACTGTACATTTATAATAGTAAATAAGGATAATTTCTAAAAGTACCTACCTATTTATGTAGACTATTTCCCATTAAGTTAAATACTCCTTTTGAATAAATAAGGTTGTTTATTAAAAACACGTGTAGACCATGTCTTCTCACGTACATATACATAATTCCATACACACACACACACACACACACACACACACACACGTACACATATATGGTGACATGGAAGGTGCTCACTGTATAATACAGTTTTAAAATAAGTTTTGAAACATTTAATTTCTTCTGATAACTACGTATACACTGATAAAATGGGGAAATAAAACCTGGAAATATATACACCAGAATGTTCACACTGGTGAACTGTCAGTAGTGAAACACTAGAAGTGACAGTTTCTTCTCATTTTGCTTCATGTATAGGTTCTGGTTGACACAAGGATCATACCTCCAAGATATAGATAGACAGTAGACAGAGGAAGGGAGAGGCAGAGAACACAGATGAGAGGTGCACCACCCGCCACCTGCACACCCCGACATGGAATTGACCACAAAACCCTGCCATGTGCCCTCCCTGGGAACTGATCCGGAAACTTTCAGTGCAAGGGGAGATGCCAATCCAATGAGCCCCATCAGCTGGGGTTAGACTCAATATATATTTTAACAATACACTTCGATTGATTTCAGGGCGGGACAAAGGGTGAGACAGAAACGTAAACCATGAGAGAGAAGCATTGATCGGTTTCCTCCTTCACGACCCCTATTGGTGATCCAGTCTGCAACCTGGGCCTGTGCCCTGACCCGGAATCAAACCAACTGTGCACTCCTGCCTGCTTCACAGGCGGACGCTCCACCACCGTGCAGCACTGGCCAGAGTAAATCATATCTTTCTAAACTTTCCCAAGTGCCAATTTGTATCTTGAAATGGTCTCAGGAAAGGAAAAATTACTTAATGGGGGGCATTCTACTTCCCTCGCCGTTTAGCTGCATTTGCTATTTGGCCAGAAACAACCAGTAGACTAGCTCTCAACCATACTTAAAATCACTAGGGATAGCAAGAGCATTGCTTTGGTTGCAACAGGAGTAACTCAAAACAACTCCCTCCACTAAACACTTCCTGAATCATTTCCCTTCCTCCATGAGCCCAGTATTTAACTCACCAGTCAAACTCAGCTTAGGGAGAAGCAATGGTTCCACTGGAACAGGACGGTACGGAAACAAGGTACACAGCCCTGGTTCTACCCGAGGGGCCATAGTTCACTGACACCACCACGGGAACAATCTATAATTAAAATGAAAACCACCATGTCAGAAAATTCTAAGCAGAAAAGGACAAAGGAATGCCACTGGTGAGTATTTCAAAAGGAGGCACGCTGTGCAAGAGGGATCCATTCAGTGCTGTGGCCCAATCATCCAAAGCTCATCGTTCTCATGTGAGCAGTACTCTTTCTCTGAGGGGAGACACATTTCCTTTCTTTCATTTCATATTTGCTTTCAAGGCAAACCAGCTGGTCAATACACCAAGCCAACACTCCTCAGGTATCCAACAAGAGTAACCTAAATGTCTCAGTGAATTTTAAGTTTTACTAAATTTGAATTGAAAAAAAAAGTTTCATTTTACAGTGATAATGTGGCTGCCAGGCTGGTGTGGCTCAGTACTTGAGCGTGGACCCCAGAACCAAGAGATCCCCGTTTCATTCCCAGTCAGGGCCCGTACCGGGGTTGTGCGCTAGGGGCTATGGGACTGATGATGCTCTCTCATCATTGATGTTTCTCTTTCCCCTTCCCCAGCCTCCTCACCGCCCCCACCCCCACCCCCTGCTCTCTCTGTTACTTTTCCCTTCCTCTTTCTGAGATCAATAAAAACATATATGTTTAACCAGTTCTATGTGGATAATATGGACCCTATGAGACAGGGTACTTCAAAACACTAGGCAACTGTTGTGGAACAGTCATCCCTGAGTCTCGGGACACCTTTCCTCCACAAGTCCACACAGAAGAAATGTACGGGGCCCTTAGTGATCACAGTAGAAACAGGAAGATCACCAGCCGACAGGTCCCCACTGCCCTTCCCCTCACAACCTCCTCCTGGGCTGAGGCACCTCCTTCAGGAGCACTTTGACACTAAACTGCCCCATGTCCCTTGCAATTTGGCCCGTTCTGCCCAAGGGTTCACGCAAGAGTCTCATAGTTGATTTCTGAGACACTATGTTCCTCCCTGATATAAAGCACAATAGCGAGGAGAGGATTTTTTTCCTCTCGTTGATGCTGGGAGCCTACCCTGACATCACTGAGCAGCTGAATTCAATATTGGATCCACCTACCTGTGGACTTGTTCTTTTGTGAGAAAGACAAGTCCCTACTGTTAGCTTCATCACTATTCTGCTGCTTATAATTCTCAGCTTCCACACTGAATGAGATCCTTAAAACTCCTGAGGGTGGACAAGGTTGTAGCATTTCATGGTATTGCAAAACAACAACAACAAACACGAAAACAAAAACAAGAACGATGGGAGCAGAGAGCAGGACAGGGGAAAGATGGGCGATGCCGGAAAGTACACCAGCCTTCCACTGACTCCAGAGTGAGACGTCGGGATACAGGGCATGGCACAGCTCTAAGCTGGGCTGGCAGAGTGTGATGCCAATGAGGATCTCAAAGTGTGACCACAGAAAAAAGGTGAGGCAGAGACAACAATGCAAAAGAAGCTAAGGTCGGATCATGGACGGCCTGGACGGACACGCTAAGGATTTGGGACTCATTTCTAAAGGCCATAGGAGACCACTGGCAGTTTTCAGAAGAGACATGATCATATTGACATTTTCAAAAGATCCTTCGGTCTGCCGGTAGAGAATGCTTAGGGACCTGGCGATACTAGAGGTTGACAGGTCACAGAGAACACATGGGATCAGGAGGCACCGAAGTCAATGTGGCTGAGTACTCTTGCTGTTAACCTTGATGGCTTCACACTAGAATCATCGTATCAGGAATGTCAAGGTGGAAATCTATCCCACTCATGGGACTTGACAGCTTATGTCTAGAAGTTATAATAAAGTAGCAGGATATGCCGTATCTTTTCTCAGACCAAAACTCTCTCAGAACAAAGTGGACAACTTACCAAATCCAAGATTTACTAAAGTGGTAAGGAAAAGGGTGTGGACTCAGCTTCCGGATAGAACAACAGGTCAGTGGCACAGACAGAGACGCACACACAGAGAGAAAGCGAGAGAGAGGCTGAGAGAAAGGAAGGGACCTCAAGAACGAGAGTACAAGACAAGTGACACGACCTGACACCCCATCAACTGGGCTGTCCTCTATGTTGTTTAGAAGCGAGTTTATAACATAGAGTCCAAACATAACCGAAATACAAGCAAATTTCACCATACTGTTCACAAAACCTTTAATGACACAGATGCTTACCTTGATCAAGTGTGCATACTTCTTCAGTTGTTCTGAAAAGCACTGTGTAATCCTTGCAGTAATGACCTAAGTAAAACTCCATTTTTAAGTCCCTACAACAACAAGAACATATAAAATACAAATAACTAGGAAGGTATTCCAATATTTACCCCCAACAGTTAGCATTCATCAATAGAACTTTCCCATTTAAAAACATACTTATGAGAAAAAAGATAATCAAATCCAGAGCCCCTTTATTCTATTTCTGGACTTTCCTGTGCCCAGTATTGTAAGTGCAACCTCAACTACTTTTGCTAGACAGATGTTGTGCAGGTGAAACTACTGTAAAAACACTGTGATCTCGGTTCTCTTCCATTACCTATTGGCTGTTGATCTTGAACAAACCCATCTCTAGAGCCTCAATATTTTCTTCCAGAAAATGGGGAAATACCAGTTAATTCACTGTGAAGTTTTAAAACTAAATAAAATATGTGAAAAATACCAGAGCCCATGATTAGGGTTGGAAATCATTTCATTATAAAACAGTTTTCATGATAGTAATGATTTGTCCTAAGAGAAATAAAAAAAAAATTAAAAGTGCCATGTCTCAGAATACAACTTCTTTATCTCAAGGAAGATCACAAAAATTAGAAAATGTGCTGTAATATTAACTCAGATGTTGGTATTTTTATTCCATTCCATTTTAGTATCAAGGGTCACAATACCCAAGTGTGTGGCCTTTAGCATTCAGTGTTAGACAGAGTGCTGGCCAGGCTGTGAGAGTGCAGTGTCAGCACCATTTAAACGCAGATCCATCAGGAACCTGAGAGACACAGAAGGCGACAGCACAGGTGCAGCAGAGAGCCCACAGCGAACCCAGCGTCATGGTCTTGGAAACACACTCTGACAGGTTTTCTCATCACTAATGGGGGTCAGGATTCCCTGGCCTTGTTGACAGTTTATGTAGCTAAACTGCAATTCTCTGAACTGTAAGCACTACTAGAATGTAGGTATTGTTACAGCATAGCAGGTATTGTTATAGAGCTTCCACCACAGTGCAGGCAGTCAGCCTGTCAACATGAAATGCACTGGGTCACCCCCAGGGTTTACCATGTTTCCCGGCTTCCTGCTGATCTTAGGACAAAGATGACTCACAAGCCCTTACATAGCCAGTATCTTCAAACAATTCTGTGTTTTGCAAAAAATGCTCTGGGTTCCTAAGGCCAACGTCTGAGTCACCTGAGCACTCCTGGAAGTTTTCACTCTACACACAGTATTTACCTTGCCAACTGAACAAGGGGCGTCAACAAGTGAATGAATTCCTTCTCCCATCAGAGTATTCCATTTAGGCTCCTCAGAGACCCACTGAAGAAGGAAAAAGATTGCAGGCATGTGAGAGAAGTGTAGAAGAATCCAGACTAAGATTCTGTGACAAGTCTTCATCCTTCATCTGAGAAACTTTCCAAAGGATTCAGACATAAAGATCTGTTCAAAAGGTGAGACTCAACCTTCTGGTGGTGGTCTGAATTCAGTAAATACTCCCAATCCCGAGAAGAAGAAACAGATATTGATTTTTTAAATCATGCCTCCTTGTAATTAGGGGGGTGGGAGTGATCAAGGAGGGGTCGATGGGGGGAGAAGGAGACATATGTAATACTTTAAACCAGTGTTAAACTCAACCTTCCTAATGCCGCGACCCTTTAATATAGTTCCTCATGTTATGTTGACCCCCAATTTCACTGTTACAAATGGAACATAATTAAAGCATAGTGATTAATCACAAAAACAATATGTAATTATATATGTGTTTTCCCATGGTATTAGGCGACCCCTGTGAAAGGGTCATTCGACCCCTAAAGGGCTCACGACCCACAGGTTGAGAACCGCTGCTTTAAACAATAAAAAAATTCAATTAAAGCAATTCAAGTTCCATTTTCACATTAAGTTGATCTAAGAATATGAAAAAAAAAATCACAATGCTGGCCCAGCAGGTGTGGCTCAGTGGTTGAGCATCAATCCATGAACCAAGAGGTCATGGTTCAATTCCTGACCAGGGCACATGCCCAGGTTTCTGGTTTTATACCCAGGAGGGAGTGCAGGAGGCAGCCAACTGATGATTCTCTCTCATCAAGGATATTTCTATCTCTCTCCCTCTCCATTCCTGTCCCTGAAATCAATTAAAACATTTTAAAAATTAAGTAATCACAATGCTGGAAAATGAAAGGAATATCAAAACACCTAAATGACTTTAGTGATCTTCTAAATCCTCTGTTGTCATTTCCAGTCTCCAAAGCACTTTCTCCATGAGATTTGAGGCTCTTTGTTGTCATTTCCACAGTCTCCACAGCACCTTCTATGGAAAGAGATGTGGACTCTTCCTTTAATGAATAATATAAAAATGCTTAGACAAAACCACCATTATTCATTTTGTTTTGAACAACAACAAAAAAGAGGTATACATTTGGAATCAAAAAGTTCAATAAAATTCCAAAAAGAAATTATTGTAGGCTTTTTCAGACTTACCCTGTGATATGATAAATGCCTAAAATTAAAACAAAATGCTTATCTAAGAATTGCATCTAAATAATAGCCTATTAACAAATCATATCTAAATAAGAATTGTGGTGAGCTAGAAGGGGACAATAAAAAAGGGGGGACATCTATAATACTTTCAAAAGGAAAGATTTTAAAAATAAATAAATAAATAATTATGACATATAGCTATATACTATCTTCTCACCAGCTCAACACATGCACCATGGGAACTAAAAAAGGTAAAATAAAATTAAACAAATTAATGATAAATATTATAAGATAAAGTATGTGTGTAAATAAATTTTAAGAAAAGAGTAGACAAAAATTTAAAAATCTACTAGCTAGAAGCCTTGCCACAAAAGTGACCTCAAACCGTGGCTCAACCTGTATTGACCTTATGTCCTTTATAAAACTAAAGATTACCAGAAGAGCTATTCATAACCTACAGGTTTCTTAATGATCTTATCATTCTTAGACAGTCAGAAAAATATCTTTAGAAAAACTAAACTTTCCCTTTCATCTTGCAAAACATAAACTAGGAAATGCCATTCAACTTTCACTAGCATGCCTAACAATCACTTATTTAAAATTATTTAATGGTATTTTATGGGTTTTTTAATTGTGGTTAAATATACATAACGTAAAATTTACCATTTTAACCATTTCGTGGTGTACAAATTCAGTACCATTAAATACATTCATTCATAAAGTTGTGTAACCTCAATGCTATCCATTTCCAGAACTTTTCCATTATCCCAAACAGAAACTGCCAATTCAACAACTCCCCGTTTCTCCCTCCCTCAGCTTCTATTATATTTTCTGTCCTTATGAATTTACCTATTCGAAGCAAAGTACCCCATGAAGGTGGAATTATACAGTATTTATGTTATGTTGGGTATAACATCCTCAAGGTTCATCCATGTTGTAGCACATCTCAGAATTTCCTTCATTTTAAAGGCTAAATATTTCATTGTAGGCATATACCACGTATTGTATATCCAGTCATCTCTCCATACACACTGGGGTTGTTTCCAATTTCAACTATTGTGAATAATGCTGCTATGAACACTGGTGTTCGACTGAGTCCCCGCTTTCAAATCTTTTCTTTTTATTTCAACATTTTTTATTAAGGAATTACATATGTCCTTATCCCCCCATTGCCCCCCACCCCACTCCCGTTCATGACCTCAATTCCCTGGGCCTGTGTCCATTGGTTATGCTTATATGCATGTATACAAGTCCTTTGGTTGACCTCGATCCCTTACTCCCACCCTCGCCTACCTTCCCTCTGAGGTTTGAGCATCTGATCGATGCTTCTGTCTTTTGTGTATATATAATCAAAAGGGGAATTGTTGGATCATATGGTGATTCTAGGTTTAACTCCCCACCCCCTTGCCAATTTATCTTGAAATTTATTGTTGAAATTATTATAGATGTCCCTTTCTATCCCCCATTCATCCCCTCCACCCTGCCTAGGTTTAATATTTTGAGAAACAGCAAATGGTTTCCCATAGTGGCATTTTTTACTTTTCCACCAGTAATCACAGGGTTCCAGTTTCAACATCCTCACTTATTTTTTTCATTGTTTAATAAATCAGTCATCTCACTAGGTATGACATGGTATCTCACTGTGGTTTTGATTTGCATTTGCCTAATGATTAAACATGCTGAGCACTGTTTCATGTGCTCATTGGCCATGTACATATCTTTAGAGAAATGTCCGTTCAAGCCCTCTGTCTAGTTTTAAATTGAATTGTCTGATCTGTGGTTGTTGAATTTAGCAAAAACCGGCATGAGAGCTGCACTCCCACCTGAAATGTCCCAAATCTACGCTGTACCTATTATTGACTCAGCTTCCTTTTATGAAATCCCATCCTCCCAGTCTCTAAAAGCAGAGAGTACTTTATTTTATTTTTATTTTTTAAATCTACATTGTTGAAAGTATTACATAGGTCCTCCTTTCCCCACATTAATCTCTTCCGGGCCACTCCCATCCCCACCCCAATAGTATTTTCATACTCTCCCTTACTCCTGATGTCTCAGGACTTGCACATTCCCTCAGCTCTGTCTCTCATCTCTGTCTTCTCTCTTCAGAGCCAATCTTTTTCCCCTGAACTATCATAGAATAGTATCCTTGACAAGAGTCTCTCTACTCTCCAGCCAATCCTACACATCCTACATATTGCCACCAAAGTCATATCTTCTCAAAATACCGAACTGAAGATGTACTTTCCATTTTAACATCCTTGACAGGCTCCTTCTGTGTACAGTTTAAATTTCAAGTTCCCAGGTACAAATAAGGCCCTTCAGTTTGGATCCACTCAGCACCTGCAAGCATCTCTCCACAACCAAACCTTGTGTACATCCATTCTGAACTTAAAAACATCATGTTTTTCCATAAATAGTTTGGCTGATTCGCTCTGCCTAGAATGCCCTTCTTTTACCAACTTCCAGTTCAATCAGCAACTTCTTTGAGAAATCCTTCCTTCAGAGCCAGTCCCCTGACTCTCACCACACTGTGGACACACAGGTATTATGTGGCATTTTAATTTATCTGCATACAGCATTTTAGTTATCTGTTTATTTGTTCAACTAAATCTGAGTCACATACACCTGGTATTGATTCCTAACCAAAATATAAAATATCTTCCCGCATATAGTAAGAAGACTAAAGAACAATATGTTTTCCAGACCAAAAGGACTGAAATTAAAAATCTTATTGTTCTATTTACAAGCAGTCTTAAGATAACGGAGACAAAAGAGACAATTCATCTCACTGCACATCCATGGAATCTAGTAAACATGCAATCATCCTTTGGAGAATTTAAGATGGAAACATAGAAGCAAAGAATGAGTTTGATCCCGGCCAGCATGGCTCTGTGGTGCATCGACCAATGAACCAGGAGGTCACAGTTTGATTCCAGGTCAGGGCATATGTTTGAGTTGCAGCCTCGATCCCCGGGAGGCAGCCAATCAATGATTCTCTCTCATCATTGATGTTTCTATCTCTCTCTCCCTCTCCCTTCCTCTCTGGAAAATAAAAATACATATTAAAAAAAAACAAACCCTTGTTGGATATCATCATGCCACTTTCACAACTATACTAACCATATGGTTACGGGGGGGGGGGGGGCGGAAATATCATCAAAATGGTCACTGGGGCCCTTGCTGGTTTGGCTCAGTGGATAGAGCATTAGCCTGTAGACTGAAGGGTCCCAGGTTCAATTCCAGTCAAGGGCACATGCCCAGGTTCCGGGATCAATCCCCAGTAGGGGGCGTGCAGGAGGCAGCCGATCAATGATTCTCTCTCATCATTGATGTTTCTATCTTTCTATCTCTCTCCCTTCCTCTCTGAAATCAATAAAAATATATTTTTAAATAAATGATCACTGGCTTCAACACTCCTGGACAGAAATGCTTTTACACATGCCCTCAAGTTTAGGAATAATTCAGTTTATCGTTCCCAGTATATTGTTAGAAGGGTACAATGTTCTTCAGGAAACAGTTAATGGGGGAAAACACAAAAAGGCAATGTCCAGGTACCAAGATTGCAGTGCTTACCACTAAGGAATTTAACATTAGTCAAAAAGTCTTGAAATCTCTTGTCAATAGCCCAATAATTAATTCAACTGCTATAAATATATTCTCCCCTGCCCCAAAACTTTTTATTCTAAAAATACTCAGTAAGAAAAGTTGAAATAATACAGTGAACACCTGTTTCATCTAAATCTAACAGTTGTTAAGGCCTAGCCGGTTTGGCTCAGTGGATAGAGCATCGGCCTGCGGACTGGTCCTGGGTTTGATTCCAGTCAAGGGCACATACCCAGGTTGTGGGCTCAATCCCCAATAGTGGGCATGCAGGAGGCAGCCGATCAATGATTCTCTTCTTACCATTGATGTTACTGATGTTTCTCTCTCTCTCTCTCCCTCTCCCTTCCTCCCTAAAATCAATAAAAAATGTTTTAAAAATAAACAAATAAATCTAACAGTGGTTACCATTATGCCATATCTGCTTATGTGCATGTGAGGGATTTGACTGGGGGATGATGACTACCTGAAAATCCCCCACATCATGACTTCATCATGCATTTCCCCAAAATAAATATTCTCTCCTAGACACCACAAAACCATCATCTGGCCTAAGAAAAAATTTTTCTAACATCACCTAATATTCAGTCCATTTGCAACTTTTTCAAATTTTCCCCAAAATGTTTTTTTAAGACAATTTTCTAGAACCAGGACTCAATCAAAGTTCATTCAAAATGGTGCAAAAAATATTGCATTTGGTGATGTCCTTTAGTCTCTTTTAACCTAGAATAGGCCCCACCTTTTTCCCCCTCCATGACTCTTTTTTTTTTTTTTTGCTTTCTACTACTGTTCTTTTTTTTTATTAAATAAATCTTTACTGTTCAGATTATTGCATTTGTTCCTCTTTTTCCCCCCATAACTCCCCTCCATCCAGTTCCCACCCCACCCTCCTCCCTCACTCCCCATCCACTGTCCTCATCCATAGGTGCACGATTTTTGTCCAGTCTCTTCCCACATCCCCCTCACCCCTTTGCCCCCCAAGAATAGCCAGTCCACTCCCTTTCTATGCCCCTGATTCTATTATAATCACCAGTTCATTCTGTTCATCAGATTAGTCACTTGATTTTCACATTCACTTGTTGATAGATGTGTATTTGGTGTTCAAAATTTGTATCTTTACCTTTTTCTTCTTCCTCCTCTTCTTAAAGGATACCTTTCAGCATTTCATATAATACTGGTTTGGTGGTGATGAACTCCTTTAGCTTTTCCTTATCTGTGAAGCTCTTTATCTGACCTTCAATTCTGAATGATAGCTTTGCTGGATAAAGTAATCTTTGTTGTAGGATCTTGGCACTCATCACTTTGAATATTTCTTGCCACTCCCTTCTGGCCTGCAAAGTTTCTGTTGATAAATTAGCTGACAGTCGTATGGGCACTCCCTTGTAGGTAACTGTCTTTCTCTTGCCGCTTTTAAGATTTTCTCTTTGTCTTTTGCTCTTGGCATTTTAATTATGATGTGTCTTGGTGTGGTCCTCTTTGGATTCCTTTTGTTTGGGGTTCTCTGCGCTTCCTGGACTTGTAAGTCCATTTCTTTCACCAGGTAGAGGAAGTTTTCTGTCATTATTTCTTCAAATAGGTTTTCAATATCTTGCTCTCTCTCTTCTTCTGGCACTCCTATAATTCGGATGTTGGTACGCTTGAAGCTGTCCCAGAGGCTCCTTACTCTATCTTCGTATTTTTGTTTATTTTTTATTTTATTTATTTATTTTTTTAATTAAATCTTTATTGTTCAGATTATTACATTTGTTCCTCTTTTTTCCCCCCATAACTCCCCTCCTCCCAGTTCCCACCCCACCCTCCGCCCTCACTCTGCACCCACTGTCCTCATCCATAGGTGCACGATTTTTGTCCAGTCTCTTCCCGCATCTCCCACACCCCTTTCCCCCGAAGAATAGTCAGTCCATTCCCTTTCTATGTCCCTGATTCTATTATGATCACCAGATTATTTGTTCACTTGATTCTTAGATTCACTTGTTGATAGATGCATGTTTGTTGTTCATAATTTGTATCTTTACCGTTTTCTTCTTCTTCCTCTTCTTAAAGGATACCTTTCAGCATTTCATATAATACTGGTTTGGTGTTGATGAACTCCTTTAGCTTTTCCTTATCTGTGAAGCTCTTTATCTGACCTTCAGTTCTGAATGATAGCTTTGCTGGATAAAGTAATCTTGGTTGTAGGTTCTTGGTATTCATCACTTTGAACATTTCTAGCCATTCCCTTCTGGCCTGAAAAGTTTCTGTTGAGAAATCAGCTGACAGTCATATGGGTATTCCCTTGTAGCTAACTTGAGTTTCTTTCTCTTGCTGCTTTTAGGATTTTCTCTTTGTCTTTTGCTCTTGGCTATTTAATTATGATGTGTCTTCATGTGATCCTCTTTGGATTCCTTTTGTTTGGGGTTCTCTGTGCTTCCTGGACCTGTAAGTCTATTTCTTTCACCAGGTGGGGGAAGTTTTCTGTCATTATTTCTTCAAATAGGTTTTCAATATCTTGTTCTCTCTCATCTTCTGGCACCCCTATAATTCGGATGTTGGTACGCTTGAAGCTGTCCCAGAGGCTCCTTACACTATTTTCGTATTCTTTTTTCATTTTGCTTTTCCAGTTGGGTGTTTTTTGCTTCTTCGCATTTCGAATCTTTGACTTGATTCTTGCGCTCCTCTGGTCTGCTGTAGGGTGTGTGTACAATATTCTTCATTTCAGTCAATGTATGCTTAATTTCTAGTTGGTTCTTTATCACAATATCGAGGGACTCATTAGATTTCTTGAGGATCTCACTACATTTATCGGTGGTCTCACCAGGCTTTTCGAGGGCCTTACTAAGTTTATCGGCAGCTTCTAGACCAGCCGTGGGCAAACTACGCCCCGCGGGCCGGATCCGGCCCGCTTGAAATGAATAAAACTAAAAAAAAAAAAAAGACCGTACCCTTTTATGTAATGATGTTTACTTTGAATTTATATTAGTTCACACAAACACTCCATCCATGCTTTTGTTCCGGCCCTCCGGTCCAGTTTAAGAACCCATTGTGGCCCTCGATTCAAAAAGTTTGCCCACCCCTGTTCTAGGCAGTTCTTGAGAGACCTTAAAAGTGTGGTTTTGAGCTCTATATCTTCCATTTCTGACATTTGCGTTCTGTTTCTTTGTCTCTGCATTTTTTTATCTTTTCTTGGTGCACCCACTAGTGGTCTTTGTGCAAAGTCTTGTTGTAGTTAAGCCTTGATTGTTGTCGGCAATAGTGGGGGTGATTTGACCTCCAGGCTAACTGGCTATGAGAGTCAGCTCTATCTTAGTATTTTTGGATTCTTTTTTCATTTTGCTTTTCTGATTGGATGTTTTTTGCTTCTTCGTATTTCAAATCGTGGACTTGATTCTTGCAATCCTCTAGTCTGCTGTTGGGAGTCTGTATAATATTCTTTATTTCAGTCAGTGTATGCTTAATTTCTAGTTGGTCCTTTACCACAACCTCGAGGGTCTCATTAGATTTCTTATAGATCTCATTAAGTTTATCGGCAGTTTCTAGAAAATTCTTGAAAAACCTTAAAAGTGTGGTTTTGAACTCTACATCCAGTAGTTTGCTTTCCTCCATTTCTGTCATTTGTGTCCTTCTTCTTTGTCTCCACATTTTTATGCTTCCCTGTGTTGATAAAGTGGTTTTCTGTGCTGAGTGTCCACTAGGGCCCAGTGGTTCAGCCTCCCCAATTACCTGAGGAGGACACTCTTGGTGCACCCCCTTGTGGTCTTTGTGCACAGTCTTGTTGTAGTTAAGCCTTGATTGTTGTAGTTATCACTGGGAGGAATTGACCTCCAGGCCAATTGGCTGTGAGAATCAGCTGTGTCTGCAGTGGGAGAACTTCTGTGCTGGACACACTCCTCTGGGGCAAGACTTGCTTCAATGGGGCTTTGGTGCTCACTGAGTCTGCCCCCTGAGTGTGTCCTTTATGGTTCCATGGAGCTGCAAACTGGATGGTTCCACTCTGACCTCTGGGTTTCCTGGCTCCTGGATCTCTAGGGAGGTGCTAATCTAGCCTTTGCCTGGGGCTATCCAGCAAAAGCCTCCCTGCAGGGATTAGGCGGGGCGGGTCCCATGGGATCAACAGGGCGGGGCTAGCAGTTATGGCTGCTCTCAGTCCAGCCCTCAGAGGCTCTGCTTCTCAATGTCCTGGTAATTGCTGCAAGCCCCTCGGAGAGAAAGCTGGCCTCGGGTTCTGACCTATGCCAGACAGTCCCGCTTCTCCCGTATGAGTCTGGGTCCCTAGAGACTTGCCTGGAACTGGAGCTCAGAGCCTGAGACTCCCTCCTGATTGAAAAGACAACCACGCCCTCAGCCGCGAGCTCGCTCCGCATGCACCTCCCCACCATAGTATTTTACTGCCATACTGCGTCTCCTCTGAGTCTCGGTATGCTTTTCTCTTTCCTTCTCCCTTCTAGTTGTACAATTTCCACTCAGCCAACCTTCCTGTGGTTCTGGATGGTGTCCATTCCGTCTTTTAGTTGTATTTTTGAAGTGGTTGTTCGAGGCAGCAAACTCCAGTGTTTACCTATGCTGCCATCTTGGTTTCTCTCCATGACTAACTCTTTAAGGAGACCAGAATGTAGACTATCCCATATTCTGGATTTGTCTAATTGTATCTCATAGTGGTTTTTTCTTTAAGTCTTTATGATAGAAAATTTCAAATATATACAAAGGAAACAAAGTAACATAATAAATCTCCAACAGCCAGCTTCAATAATTCTCAATTTCTGGTGGTTCTTGTTTCATCTATACCTCCACCCATTCCTCATCTCATTTTACAAACTGATCCTCTAGCCCCCATACTTCCTATAACTGGAAGTTAGGTCTACATATTCATATCAAATATTTGGGGGAAGAAAACTGAGTAGATGACATCATGTCTCCATGCCACATTACAGCTGTAGGTATAAAAGAGTCCTCTGTCCCCTATCAGCGATGGTAAACCCACCAGGTTGTGGAGGTGGAGAACAACATGCAGCTTCAAAGTAGAGATGCATTTGTTTCTTCACTTTGGGTGACACCTTGGTGCCATGCTAACACCTTTCACGCAATGGCATTACTATCCCATTTACAATCCTTGTCTGAATCAGAGGTTACACTGGAGTAAGAGGTTACACAGAATAGCGATTTTCAAATTCTACCATTCCTTCTATATTTATTAGCTGGTATTCTTCTTTAAATAAGGGTTTTCCTTTATTAACTGGAGATGAACTGCAAGGCTTCCTAAAAAGGCAGGGCAAATGCTTAATTCTGTCCCTTTAATTACTAATTTTTATTTGTTTCTATTCTTTTTTTATAATCAGTTAGAAATATATGTAGTTTACATATAAATAAATATACATATAAATTTATATATAAATTTATGAAATATAAATACATATATAAGTACATTTTCATTGACTTCAGAAAGGAAGAGATAGATAGAAACATCAATGATGAGAAACGTTGATTGGCTGCCTCCTGCATGCCCTCTACTGGGGATCAAGCCAGCAACCCAAGCATGTGCAATGACAGCAAATTAGATTTTTTTTTTCCTTTCCCTTACTCTCTGAGTATTTTTACTATGAACTTGATTTTTATTTATTCAACACTTTGCAACCAAATATAATCATGTGCTAATATATTCTTATACCCTTAAATTTAAGTCTTATAAATTTTCTTGGCAATAAATAATTAAATTACTCAAGTGTTTAAACATTACCATGAAATTGACAAGGAACAGTGCAAAAAAATGATGATATAGAAAATAATTGAAATGTTTATTTCCCTACCATTATCTTCACTACATGTTAAAACATATATCTAGCTACTGAGATCATTATATATTGTTTTTATTATTTCTGTTAAATTTAGGATAAAAGCTTTGTTTTTTAAAAAAAATTACTCAATAATCAATCAAATACTAAAATTCAAATCAACTCACCTGTTGAACAGGACTATCAACTGTAAAGGCCTTGTAAAGAGCCAATGCCTGGCTTTTACTTCCTTTGCTCCAGATCACCATATTTCCAGCCACAGAGAGTTCCTCGTCATAATCCATTTCTCCAATTTCACTTCTGCCTCTCCTTAACTGCCAGCTTTCCTTAAAAATTTACATACGTAAGACATGTTTACGCGGTTTTTATTTCTTTTGCAACATTATGGAGCAATATTTATTAATTAAAATTGAACAGCAATCCAGATACAAGTCTCCTGCTCTGTCTGTGGAGTAAGGCTCAGTCCAAGCCCAACTCTTAGGTTTGGTGCCACTGATTAACAGAGGAGGGGGTGTGGGTGTATGTATCATACTGTATCTTACAGGATTTCAAAAATGGGAATTTACCTCAAGAATTCTCTATATTAAGTATTTTATTATTACGTTACCATTTTATGCTGCCAAAAACATAAATAAACAAAAACTAGACCTTACCTATATATCCAAAAACTAAACCAACAATCCTGGGAGACGAAAACATATGAAGCATATGGGGGGTGAAGCAGAGGGGGCAGTGAAGTGCACATGGGACACTGGGGGAGCTTACCCTCCATGCAGACTTCCCTGCTTCACAACTGCATATACATTCACCTTCCTGCCCTTGTGCCAACCGTCAAAATGAACAGAAAAGAGAAAGGTTTGGATTCCTAACTACAGACTTCCGCTCCTGGAAATTTTGGTATCCCAAAAGGGATACAGAAATGGAATTAAGATGAGAAAGACTGACTGTTTAACATGCACTTACTTCTCATGCCCCTATTTAAAAACTAGTACTGTATCTACTTATGTGGCATTTCTTTTCTCCTCTAGAAACTTGTAAGTTTTTGGCAGCAGGGAACATTGCTAACTCCACTATCTAACCATCAAATAATATGAAATCTGGTCCCACATACTAAGTGAAGAAAAAGAGATTTAAATGGACCATAATCATAGTGACTCTCATTATAAATCCCTGAGTTATATGTCTAAACAGCCATGACACTGTAATACAATTAAGGTCATTATTTTTAGCTTTCATAAAAGTTACCAAATCTTAACCAATACCCTAGAAGTAGCATCATACTCATTTCTCAGTTGCATCTGGGTAGCCTTAAATTACAAGTAGATCGAATCTCTCTACATTTCAAAAGCAAACTGAGAATCTTGATAAAACCTTCTGTTTTTCGTGGATTGTAACCTCCTGCAGGGATCCCACCAAGCCAGCAGCACCATCAGACGACCACAACTCAGAGGCTGGCTGCAGCTGCCGAAGCTGAAGGTTCAAAGCATTAGGGTGGTGTCTGCAGTGGTCCCGACCAAAAGGAACAAATTCCTGCAAATCCCCAGCTGCAATCATTGTTGCCCTTTCTTCAGAGAAGTTCAGCATGGCTTTCAGATATCAATATTATTTCTGTATGAATTCAAACACATTCTGGCCAGCTGTTGGAATCAAAACGAGAAGAAAATTATCAGAAGTTTACAGAAGAGCCATTAATCCTTAGATGAGTGTCATACAATCCTATCACGCTGTAGGTGTACAAGTAATCATAACATCAACGGGCATTCCAGATCTGATTCTTTCAGGTAATTAGTTACCATTTCATAGTTACCTTACACTATCAGTACATAATTAACATTACAGCTACATGTTAGTTGCTGACAAAATCAACTGTAGGAAATCACTGGGCTGAGAGATAAGCACTTATGTCTGACAATATTGATCCTACATTTCCTACTACTACTCACTAATTTCTCCACATTTCACATTTAATGATTTAGGCAAGTTTTACTTCGTAGTAAATGGCTCTCATCATTTAAGGGCATTTCTGTTCAAATGCTGGAACAACATTTAAAAAGCACACCTAACAGATCACTGGCATATTGAAATGAAACAAACAAAAACCACATATCATTTCTAATTCATCAAAAGTTGAACCACTTGGTGCTTTAAGAAACTAGTAAATGTCATCATTAATTCTGAGCCTCAATCCACCTAAACATGTAATTGCAAGCACTGCCAATTTCTGGGGCAAATCCCAAAGACCAAGGCATGAACAAAGTTACTGGCAATGGAACAGTCATGCTTGTTTGCAAACTGAACAGTTCTGGCTTTGAAAGAACATAATCTACTAGAGTTCAGCTTATTACTACAAAGAAGTGGACGAGCTGTGGGTGGAAACAGCCCTCACCCCTTACTTCCAGAGCATTTCTACGAACAGTCACTGACAGCCAGTCAAATTCGGCCACTGTAGAAGGTGGATGACAGCTCTGCCTCAGACAACTCTTATATGGAAAACGGTTTTGTGGCATAGTGGTTAAGCTGCAATCCTCAAATACAGGAATCAAAACACACATTCATGTCAGCACTAGACAACCTTTAAAAACAGTGTTGGAAATGGCTTTCACATCACAAACAGTTTAATATGACTTTGTTTCTCCTCTGAGATCTTTTTGGCACCAGCAGCTTTCTTGGCTGAAATATCTAAGCCTGTGGTTCCCATGCAGCTCCTCTAGGGTTACAGTTAAGTTTTCTGTGAATTAAGTGTTATTCCTGAGAGAACTGTTACGTCACATTCATGACACTTTTTCCTCCTTCTGATAAGTCTGTTTTGAGAACAGTTTAACTTGGGCCATGACTGAGATAGTGCCTGTGGGAGCCTAATCAGAGTACGCCGGATGTTCAAGGCCAATCTGAGCAGGAGAATCCTAATTAGGATGTTCAAGGCCAATCTAAGCAAGGACACAGAGATTGTACTGTACACACTGGGCAGGAGTACCTTACTATCACCTAAATACTGATGTCACTATTCGGCAGGAAGCCTTTGTGTCTAAGTTAGTATAAAGGTGTTACTAACCAGCCAGTGGGTGGCTGCTTGGTATGGTTCCTGTTTGCTACTGTATTAGCAAGGGCTGCTTGGCGCAGCCACTGTGTGAAGCTACTTTGAAGAACTGTTTTGTCTGATGGCTCCTTGTTAGCAATGGCTACATGGCCTGCAAAAGAGACTCTCCTGCCCTAACCGGTTTGGCTCAGTGGACAGAGAACAGCCTGCGGACTGAAGGGTCCCAGTCCAGGGCATGTACCTTGGTTGCAGGTACATCCCCAGTAGGGGTTGTGCAGGAGGCAGCTGATCTATGTTTCTCTCTCATGATGTTTCTAACTATCCCTCTCCCTTCCTCTACGTAAAAAAAAAAATGAAAATATATTTTTAAAAAGACTCTCCTATATGCCTCTGTCTCTCATGTCCTCTTTGTCTACTGCCCGGCGTTCACGTGGGTACAGCCCCTGGCAGAGGACTGTGCACCCCACAGTGCCTTATAAAACTTACACCAAACACCCACAAAATCCAGCCGGCCTTCCTATGTTCTAGTCAACGGGTTAACCAACACATTAACTCTGAGAGGAAGCCACAGAATCGGTAATTAAAGGATCGCCTGCACAGAACAATGGCCACTTTGTGCTGATTAGTATATTTAGATCTTTGCAACCCCAACTGTGTGTGCACTTCCCGGGGCCCTATTACAGCACCTCATGGAACTGATGCGCTCCCAGGGAGACCACGGCCTCGCTTCCTGGGAACAGGGACCTGCCAAGAGCACGCTAGGCGGCTGGGGGGGACCCGAAGGTACAGGAGGCACCGGAGCCGGGTCTGGGTGGAAGGGCCGCGTCCAGGGCCTCAGGGTCTGCGAGACCCGCGGGCTGAGCCGGGGCCTCAGCAGCGCCAGCTGCCGGGAGGGCCCACCCGGAACTGCGGCCTAGGAGACACTGTGCTCAGCTGGGAAGGAGGCCAGGGGCGGCGCGGGGAGGGGCGGCGCGGAGCCCAGGCCACGCTGCCTGGGGCTGTCAGGTGCGGACACAGGGACACGCGGCGACCAGCAGCACCACAGGCCAGTCCTCGCCTGAGTCACTGGGGACGCGCGAGGCGCGGGAGCCCGGCTGCACCCCCGGGGCCACAGCAGAGTCGGTCTAGGGGACTCCGCCGCCGCTGAGCGTTTCCTCCCCCTCTGTCCCCTGCTCCCAGAACCGGTGAGCAGCACCCCAGGACCGCGGGCGTTAGCTCCCGCTCTAAAACCAAACCACGGGACTCCGCTGAATTTCCCATCCTGCTTCGCGCGGGGCCCGGGGACGGGGCCTTGAAGCACTGGGTCTCGCGGGAGGCGCCTCAGCCCGTGGTCCCGTTCTGCTCACCTCCGGGGAGGATGCTGGGTCCGCCCGCCGCTACCGCCTGGTCCCCGGCGCCGCGTGGAGCCCGGAAGCAGGACCCGGTCAGCTGGAGTCTGAGCTGTGACCCGACCGTCCCGGCCTCTCCATCTGCGCCGGGTCCTGTCACTAGGAGCCTGAGCTGCCTCCACCCAGAGCTGCCGCACTTCCAGGTCGGTTCTGCTCGCTCCCCCGTGGGACTGGGGCGGTGAGGGGCGCGCTGATTTCCCCTCTGCAGGTGCTCCTTCACCCTGTAGGGCCAGACCCTGTGAAAAGTGCAGGAAAGACACGGAGGTCCTCACAGAAACATGGCGTGCCATTTCTGAACATCACAGACACACCGCCAGGTGACGCCTAGACCTGGATGAAGCACCCCAGCTTTACCGGCCTTCGCTCTCCGTGGACTTAGCTGTACAATCTCACACTGATGGAAACTAGAAAACTTTCCTGAGCTCTGCTCTCCCACGGCATAGGATGTCTAGGTTAAAAATGTCAATGGAGCCCTAGCCGGCTTGGCTCAGTGGATACAGCGTCAGCCTGCAGACTGAGGGGTCCCAGGTTCCATCCAGGCCAAGGGCATATGCCTGGGTTGCAGGCTCCATCCCCAGTAGGGGGTGTGCAGGAGGCAGCTGATCAGTGATTCTCTCTCATCATTGATGTTTCTATCTCTCTCTCCTCCCTTCCTCTCTGAAATCAATAAAGAAATATATATTTTTAAAAAATATCAATGGAGCTCTGACCCCGTTGTTCAATTGGTTGAGTGTCCTCTTGTAACCAAAAAAGGTTGGGAGTTTGATTTCCAATCAGGGCACATACCTAGGTTGCAGTTTGATCCTGGGTGAGGGGCATGCAGGAGGCAATTGATTGAAGTTTCTCTCTCACATAAATGTCTCTCTCTAAATAAACAAATAAATAAATAAATAAATAAATAAATAAATATATCCTCAGGTGAAAACTATATATATATATATAGTTTCCTCTCCTTCTCTCTCTCTCTCTCTCTCTCTCTCTCTCTCTCTCTATATATATATATATATATATATATATATATATATATATATATATATATTCATTCAATAGACAACTTATGGCCTAAGAAATCAAGTTCAAATTCTTTATCCAGAAATATAAAATTGGCTGAAACCTATGTCTGCACTAAGATCATCTCCTGAGTGTCCCCAAACACACCTTGCACTTTGTGGTCTTGGGATCTGGGTACATCCTCATTTCTTTATTTGGAATGCCAGCCCTCAGGGTTTAGCTCAAATGCCTCTTCTCAGAAGACATCAATACAAGAAGGAGTTTGCTGAGAGGACTGAATACTTGCCCCCCCCCCCTCCGCCCCAAAATTCCCATGTGGAAACCATATGCTGTATGTGATGGTGTTTGGAGGTGGTGCTTAGGTCATGAGAGTGGAGCATTCCTGACTGGCATTAGTGCCCCTTCCACAAAGTGAGGACCCAGTGAAGGGAAGGTTGGCAATGAGCGAGAAAGCAGGCCCTCAGCAGACACTGAAACTACCAGCACCATGATCTTGGGGATTTTCATTGAGAAAACAGGATGCTATGTCCCTGACAATGATCAGAGAGACCAGGGCAAAGCCAGCGGGGCAGGCAGCACGTTCCGGGACCAGACCAGGGACGGTGGGTCCCTCGACCTGCCTCCTAAGTGCCTAAGTGCGCAGATGCTGAGCAGCAGGTGAAATAAGTGGGGAAATGCTGTGTGCCATGCCCTAGCCATCTGTTATCGTCTGCTCCTGGGATGAAGATGTTTTTATCGTGAGTGTGTGAGCAAACCTTATTCCTTTACTAAAATTCGGGTCTTTTGTGAGTTAAGATTCAATTTAATTCACACTCATCTGTTCAACAAATGTTCACTGAGGAAGGCCGTGTGGCTCAGGGCCAGGTGTCAGAGACCTGGACTTCTGGCTCAGCAGTGGACAGCAATGTGACCTGAGTCTTCCAAGCCTCAGTTTCCCCTTGTAGAACACAGGGCTGAGCAGAGCTCCTGCCTCTTTTCCTTTTGTGCAGATCAGAGATAGGGGAGGGCGGGGGAGCCCCGAGGGATGTGTGAGGAGCAGGAAGAGGGTGCGTGTGGGGCCCACAGGGGAGCAGGGCAGAGGCCGTTGCAAGGACTTGGGTGTTGATCCTGGAGGCACCTGGAGGGTTCTGAGTGGGAAAATGGACTGGGAAGGTTTCGTGCTAACGGTCACCCTGGCTACAACGTAGAAGACGGAGGTGGTCAGGCAGGAAGACCCTCTTCAGGGGTCAGAGATGGTGGTGGGAGGATTAGCTCTGTGGTAGTGGACGTGGGTGTGGGAGAGGGTGTGGGAGTTGGAACTGACCAGGCGGAGAATGGGTGGGAGGGAAGGCGGGGTCAGCGCATGTTCTCAGCTGGGCCTTTAGTGGACAGCACTACATGCAGGAGACACAGGCTCAGAAGGGAAGACGGGACCATCCTGAAACCTGAAATGCTCACTGGGATGTGCTGTGGTCTGAGCCCTCTGAGGACGCACAGCCCTTAACATACGCAGTGGACACTGTGCATGGGTGGGTGTGATGCTGTGTGAATGCTCTCACTGAAAAGTGAATACTTGGAGAAATCTCAGACAGGGCTCTATGGGAGGTCTCTGAATTCTGCTTGCGACTTTTCTCTCAGTGTGACATTCTTTCCAGTTGAAAAGTTAAAGAGGGTACAGGCCAGGAGTGGGGAAGGAATGGCCAATGTCGTGGAGAGGATGGGTGGCTCAGAGCCCAGGGCCAGGAGGGAGGAGTGCAGGGAGGGGGGAGAACGAGTGGGAGGAGGGGGGTGGAGGGGAGCAGGAGAGGGAAGGGGAGCTCTGTGGGTAGTGGTCCAGGCCCCGGTGGAGGTCTGGCGGGAGTCCGGTGCCGGGTCATGTTAAAAGGCTGCAGAGGCTGGAGTGGGGATGGTCTGCCTACGACCATCGGGTTTATCAGCAGTGGTGGCCACGTGCAGAGTTGGTTTGTTTCTTCCCAAGTTGAAGTGATGACCGTTTGAAATGGATGGCTCTCTCTTTCTTTTCTTTATGTTTTTAAGGTTCGCTGCGTGCTGGAAACGATGCTGGTTCTGAAGAGCAGTGGCGTACAGAGGATTCCGGGCTGTGAGCCTGAGCCTGTGGAGAAACTGAGGAAATTGCTAAGAGGGGAAGTGAGTGCCCTGTGGACGTGGACCCACCGTGGAAGGCTGGGAGGTAGTTGGAACCGCGAGTCGGGTGCCCGGCCTGGTCAGCAAGAGTTGCGAGGGATCGAATGGCAGCTGTGTTTCTGCGGTGAGACCCTGTGAGGGGCCCGTGTGCAGTGTGTCCCTGTGAGATCAGCATCCCCCACACTTAGCCGGTGGTGCTGGACTCAGCTGTGCAGCAGAATCACCATAGACCTTCTGACCACTTTGGAAGAGGGCCCACCAGGACCAGAGGCGTTAGCCCAGCAGTTGAGGGGCTTGCCTATGTAACCACCCCAGGAATGTTTACGTGGGACCACAGCAGAGACCCACCGCCCTCTCCAGTCAGGGCGTCCTCTACCATTACTTCTTTATTCATTTTTCTGAGGAGAATTCTTATTTTATATATACTTTTATTGACTTCACAGAAAACTGGAGACGGAGCGCGAAAGAGAAACGCCAATGATGAGAACCATTGATTGGCTGTCCCTGGACACCCCCCATTGGGGATGGAGGCCACAACTGGGACATGGGCCCCAACCTGGAAGCCAACCATAACTGCCTGGTTCTGGTTCATAGGTTGACACTCAACCACTGGACCAGGCCGACAAGGCTCGGGTGCCGGTAAACCTGCTTGTATCAAGAAAAGAATGGTATTCCTGGTTTAGTTAGCTTCAAGGTATTCTTTGAAACTATTGGAGAAGTCGCTAAGAATTGATAACTGAAAATTTGAGAATGACTTTCTACGACCTAATGGAACCCACTTTTTCTTTAAATCCTATGGCAAGGATGTGCTTATTGATTTGAGAGAGAGAATCATTGATGTGAGAGAAAAGCATCAGTTGGTTGCTTCTCATACACACTCCCACTGGAGACTGAACGCCCAACCTAGGTATGTGCCCTGACCGGGAATTGAACCCACAGCCTTTCCGTGTAGAGTATGATGCTCCAGCAAACTGATCCACACCGGCCAGGTCGTGGACCAATTTTTAGGAAAGAAAACTTTCTGTGACTCCTAACCTTTGTGCATATCCGTGGTCCAAAATACAGCTCAGTCCATGGGAGTTCATGGAACACCTTGATGACTTTGAGTTGAGTGAATGAGATGCAATGTGTGCAATGTGCTCATCACTGTGCCAGGCTTGTGCTCACTCTTTTGTGGTTTCAGTCGGCCTCATCCTGTTTTCTGTGTCATTCTTATGTATTTTCTTTAAAAATAGCACTAGGTTCATAACTTTTGCATCGTTTCTCTAAAATGTTGGCCCTGAAAACGGGGAGCAGAGAGTTTGAATTTTTATCATCCAGTTTATATCCCTTTGGCATAAGCTCATCAATTCAACTGTTCTTGAAATCTTGATTTGCATAATGATAAATAATTTTCATTATCTCAAGATTCCTTAAAGTATATGTTATTCGCTGTGTTCTCACTTCAGGTCACTGCATCTATAAATTTGTTTCCAGGTTAGATCACATTTCGTTGGACATGAATTGAAATCTCATCATGCTGCCCACAAATGAAGGCGGTTAGATTTATGGAATAGCTTCTGTACGAGGAATTGATTGAGATAAGTATGAAAAAGTAACCACTTTAGGTGGGATTTTTTTCAGTTTTGTTCTTTTGTTCCGGGCAGGAATAAACTGCTGGGGACTCGCTATGATTACAAGGAATATTAATGGTGCTCTGTTAAGCATGATTGTTCTGTTCTAATGAGGGAAAGCACGTTCTGATCTGGTGGAGAGTTGTCCGCCCTGGGACATGGGAGCTAACAAGGGAATGCAGGCCACCCTCCTTTCTGAGAAAGGCCTAGATCAGCAACCTCGTTGCCTGTAATCTGGACCAAGAGCCACCCGGCATCTGCCAACACCCAGCCCGAGTTGCCTGTAACCTGTAACCACTATACCTTCCTACTTTCCCAGGCCTGAAATGTCTGCTTTCCCGTGTGATCTTTGTCCTTCTACCCAAGATAAGCAGCTGGCTTATTGGGGGAGGGGGACAGGGGGTAGAGCAGACGTTTGTGGGTTACCTGCTGCTCTCTCCTTCTGCTGCATTCATGGAATAAATGATCTCAACCCTGTCTCTGCTCATTGGCTCAAGGAGTGAATAGCAGCCCGGACCCATTGCTTGTCCAGATTCACTTTCAGTAATTTTATAACAGTCATTGGAGCTGGATAATGAATCGAAATGCTAATCAGTACTCTCCCCCCACCCCCAATCTAAGTCCAAAGATTTCATCTACTTTAAACAATTTAAATTTGTCTTAAATTAAGAATGAGTATTTTAATTAACCCAAGTAAACCATTACTAGTTTAGAAATAATTGATTGGCAGCCTAAATGTTTAAATTCTGTTCTGAGGGTGCCTGTATATTTGTTCTCTAAATGTCTTTCTTGCATGTGCTAATTTAGTACTCCTTGCACTGAAAGCTACGTACAAAGTCCTTTTGTTAAAATATTTTCCAGTCCGGCCGGCACGGCTCAGTGATTGAGTGTATCACTACGACCAGGAGGTCACCATTAGATACCCAGTCAGGGCATATGCCCTGGTTGGGGGCTTGATCCCCATTATGGGGCGTGCAGGAGGCAACTGATCAATGCTTCTCTCTCATCATTGATATTTCTCTCTCGCTATCTCTCCTTTCCCCTCGGAACTCAATAAAGATATATTTTTTTAAAATATATAAAGTATATCCCTAGCCAGTTTGGCTCACTGGATAGAGGGCTGACCTGGGGATTGAAGGGACCCAGGTTTGATTCTGGTCAAGAGCATGTACCTTGGTTGTGGGCACATCCCCAGTGGGGAGTGTGCAGGATGCAGCTGATCGATGCTTCTCTCTCATCAATGATTCTCTCTATCCCTCTCCCTTCCTCTCTGTAAAAAATCAATAAAATATATATTTTTAAAATATATATGTATATAAAATATTTCTCAAATATATAGCTTTACTTTGTTCATTTTTCTTATAAACTACACATTAGTGAGTGGTCTGTCAAATTGTTTTTTAGGCAATTGACTGGTGGACTTGAGGGGTCTTACGTATGAACTATTGACAGTCGATGGTGAGAATTTCCGAGCTGGGCTCTGTAGGTAAGACTTCACAAAATAAAATGATTGTGTAGTTCCCTGAAAGGAACGAATCAAATTTCTGTAATGTGGCTGATGGGAAAAAATAATTTTTTGAAACATAGACAGACATATCAGAATGAAGTGGTTAATTTCCATTGATAATGGTATAGGATCTATAAACATAACCTTTATGTTTCTTTATATTTTATGTGCCAGATAGATCTTAATCTTGATGGGGAGTGTTTCCTAATTTTTGCGTATTCCTAAAGCAGTTGGCATGGGGCATGAGCCTCTGGCAGAGCCGTTTAGAATGCTTGGCCTATTGCAGTTTGGTTGGGGAGCCATGGAGACAGTGGAATGTTAGGTGTGAGGTCGGTGGGCGTGGAGTCGGTGGGCGTGGAGTTGGAGGGTGAGGAGTCGGTGTTTGCGGAGTTGGTGGTGCGGAGTTGGTGGTGCGGAGTCTGTGCGAATTGTCAGTGTGTGAAGAGTCCGTTTGAAGAGTTGGAGTAAGAAGAGTCGGTGGTCGTAGAGTCGGTGAGTGCAGAGCCTCTTCCTGTGTGAGAAGGGACTGTCCCTGCCTCCCCCTCAGGGCTCTTGTGAGGAGTGACTGTGCAAGGACAGAGGGCACCTGGCGCAGGGCCGGGATGGGCAGAGAGACAGTGTCCAGGTGACTCCCAAGTCTGTGAACAAACCTTTCCCGCTGCCAGGCTTTGACCAGAACCGTGTCCACTGGCGGCAGGTCCACGGCTTCCCTTCTACCAATTGGGATCCCTTGGCCTGGCCTACGGGAATTGGGCTGAAACTGGCTCTCTGACAGCCCCTGAGGAGTCCCAGATTGCGAGAGGGCATAGGCGAGGCAGTGGGACTCCACTGGTATATGATGAGGGCAGGGAGGGACACAGGAGGTTGGCTAGTGGGGAGGGACCCTGGGAGGGCCCCAGGGCATGTCAGGCCTGTCTAGTTCAGCCCCAATCAGCCAGACCCCAGCAGCAAGCCAACCTGCCAGTTGCAGCGTCTGCCACCCAGTGGTCAGTGCACGTCATAGCAAGCTGTTGAGTGGCCTTAGCATATCATTCGTGTATTATGCTTTCATTGGTTGAATGGATGACCGGACACTTAGCATATTAGGCTTTTATTCTATAGGTTGTTAAAAAAAAAAAAAAAAAAAACGGATAGGGCCTGACTGCTGTGTTGCTTTCTGTAAGGATGGATGTAGGTGGGTGACTGGCAATAAGGGTTTCTGCTGGCAACTAGGATGTGGGCCGAGCTGTGATTTGGGAGTCCCTACGGCCTTTCCAAGACATGGTAAACCAGCTAAGGGGCCTGAGAGCCCCCCGTCCTCCTGTCACCTGCTTTACAGCCCTGTGCTGTGCGTCACTTTGCTCAGACACCACAGAGGCCTCATGGGTCTTCATCACCTACAACGGGGTCAGCATGTCTTTTAGTGGCTGTAGGTCTCCCAGAAGGACCCTGTGTTGGAGTCCCTTGTGTGCAGCGGTGCTCTAGGAAGCGAGCAGGTGCATGGAGGCCCTTCATCCTGGGGAATGAGGGTAGCTGCACTGGGGCGGGGCAGGCCAGCGGGTTCCATGGTGCGCATCCTCACCCCACCCCTCTTCCTGCACTAGGATCGTGGACACATCCCCCAGCAGTTCCTTGAGGAGCTGCTGGGGGACATCATGGCCCTCGAGGCTGAACAGGTCCAGAGGAGGAACCAGCCCGCCCACCAGAGCTGGGACCTGGAGCTGCTGATAGAAGGTAGGCAGCAGCCCCTGGCGCCGGGGAGCCAGCCTGGCTGTGGCTTCTCCCTCACCCAGGGAGCTGAGCCCTTGGCTCTGAATCTCCTGGGTCAGCCCACCCTCAGCCCAAGTCAGTAATTCCATTAGTGTGTTGAAAACAATCAACCATTCAAACATTCAGTTTTATACATAATTTTTATATCTGTAGAATTCTAATTTCTCTTTTTGGAAATCTATTTCTGTTGATTTAGGAGAAGAAGGGAGAGGGTGAGATAGAAACATCAATGATGAGAGAGAATCATTGACCATCTGCCTCTTGCACGCCCCACATTGGCGATTGAACTGGGCATGTGCCCTGACCAGGAATTGAACCGCAACATTCTAGTTCCTAGGTCGACGCTCCACCCCTGAGTCATGCCAGCTTAACTAATTTCTCTTTTTTAAGTTCTATTTGAACATAATGTCGTGGTCACTATGCTTTTATTATGTTCAATTTGTAACAATGAAATTGGGGGTCACCGCAACATGAGACACTGTATTAAAGGGTCGCAGCATTAGGAAGGTTGAGAACCACTGGTTTAAGGTTTATTTCGACCTCGATTGCTGGCCCCTACCTAGCCTGGCCCTGTTCCGGGCTTGGGCAGGAGGCAACCAACTGATGTGTTTCTCTCACATCGATTCTTTCTTTCTTTCCCTCTCTCCCCTACTCTCTCTAAACATCAGATATCCTCTCTGGGTGGTAAACGTGGTCTGGGGTGAATGTTCTTGAGCATCCCCAGGAAGGCCTGCGGGGATGCTGCCTCCACATTCTGGAAGGTGTTCTGGACTCTGCCAAACAGGATGAAGGCTTTCTCCTCCAGATCGATGAACCCCAAGTGGTTCTCATCGAACAGGATGACGACTCCAGGGTAGCGCCAGTGTGAGGGACATACGGGAACAGTTTCCATGCCATAGAAACCCATCCTGCAGGTCCAGGGGTAGTTCTGGTCCCCTGGGCTCACGCCCACAGGCAGAACAAACGGGACAGGGTGCTCCTCTGCAGCTGCAGCCCCGGACTCCCCTACGCTGGGCTGGGCGGGGCTCTGCCAGCCATGGCCCTCGCTTTCCTCGGTCCCGTCTTCTTGTTGCTGCTGCTGCTCCTGGAGCACCTGCTCCTCCATCTCCCGGACCACGCGGGAGAGCTCCTGGAAGTCGCGGAAGATCTCGCCATCTCGCAGCTGGATGCAGCGCGTGAGGTGGATCTCTAATATGTGGAATGCGATTCCCGTGCTGTGCGTGAGCCTGGCACACTTCCCGTGGAAGCTGAGCATGAAAATCGTGAGGCCCAAGCGATCCGATCGCATTTGCCTTGGAAGAGGCCTGGCCTGATGAGGTCCTCCGGGTGGCTGGGCAGGAGGTAGAGGCGGCGATAGGTCCAGCAGTGATGCCGCACTGACTGTGACATTCCATATCAGCGCCCGCAGTCCCGAATTCCTCCCTAAGCCGCGTGGGTGAATCCCTTCCGTGGTCTCTCTTCTGGCGCTGGAGGGAGAAGAGCCTGTCCTTCCGAATCTGCAGGTGGCGGCTGTGGGGCCTGCGGTGGCGGCCTTCCATGCACTCCACCGTGGCTGATTTCCGCTCCGTCAGGCGGATTCGGAATGCGGGCTTGAATTGCATTGGGCCGTCCACATGGGTGTTAAGACCAGGCCTGTACGTCCAACCAGGAATGCCTAAGCCGTCCACCGCTACATACAGCAGTGTTTTATAGAGCTCAATATCTCGCCCCCACAAACCCAAAATGTGTCTGTCTGGGTGGAACACCTTCGCATAGACTTCTCGGTAAGACGTGCCTACTGCCTCCAGATTCTGCAAGGTTTCACAAACGCCAACCTCCTCCCGGAAGCGCCGTCTCCAGATGTTGTCGATGTGCAGGGTGCGGCGGAATTTGGTGCAGACCTGGGCCAGGCTGGCCAGGGCGGTGACGGGGAGCGAGGCACAGATAACCACCAGCATCTCCACCCGCAGGTCCTGCAGCGAGCAGTGCGGGGGCGGCCTGGGGCTCGCGATTCTTCTACTCCCCACCCAGCACCCCGCTGCGGCGTCCGCCTCCAGGTGCTTTTCTGCTGGGGCCCGCTTGCCCTCGGCAGCTGCCTTCTCAGCCGGGCCCTGGCTCTTCTGAGGACACCGCTTGCCCTCGGCCTTTGCCATCTCAGCCGGGCCCTGGCGCTCCTGAGGACACCCACATCCCCGCGAAGAGTCCAAGCCTCAGAGGCAAGCGCACTCCTCCATGCCTCCTTGCTTACCAGCCACCACAGTCGATTAAGTTATTACATATGTGTCCATATCCCCACATTGCCCCCTATTGGTGTGGGGAGGGAACTCATGCTCTCAGCCCCGTGTTGTCCGTGTCCATTGGTTAGGCCTATATGCTGGCATAGAAGTCCTTTGGTTGATCTCTATGTCCTTTTAAAAAAATAGGCTTTTACATGTGGTCACAGAGGGCAGCCAAGGAGCTGATCCAGAGAGCGGGCATCCTGTGCCCCTAAAGGTCCCGAGTGTGGAGAGGGCGCAGGGCTCCCGTAGCACCATGTGGGCCCGGCCAGCGCAGTTCCTTCAGCGCTGGGGGAACCGCACTCAGCACAGCGGGTGCTGCCTGCCCCGAGGGTCCCTGCTCTTCTGGGGTCTGCACTTGCCCTGCTCTTGGCCCCTCAGTGCGTGTGGGGGTGCAGGTATATGGGGTCTGTTGCTCCCCGGGGCCTGCACCCAGTGAGGCATCCTCACCTTTTCCCTCGGCAGGAGGATCCTTCCATTCTGGGCCCCCAGAACCAACAGGGGGCCGAGGAGAGGGAGCTGGAGGAGCCGGGGCAGCAGGAGAAGCAGGGGCCCGAAGCCCAGGAGGCCCTGAAGCAGGAGCAGGAGGCCAAGGCCCTGGCCGCCGCCAGAGAGAACCACGGAGAGGAGGAGAGGCTGCGGCAGGAGAACTACAGGTACCTGCCCGCCCATGCAGCAGCATCTCCGCCTTCAGTCACACCAGCTCCCTCAGCTCCCGCTGCGCTCAGCTCAGGGGAGTCCCCTGGTAATGGTGCCCTTTCACCTGCCCTGTCACGGTCACAGCTGATGGTCAGGAGGGAAGGGCCTCCAGCTGGTGGCTGGGATGGAGCATCGTCCAGGTGTGGGTGACCGCCCCTCCCACATGGATGATGGGGATGACTGTGTCGGGCACGGGCATCTTCATCCTCTCTCACCAGCCATTCCAGAAGGACATATGCTTGCTCCCCGTCATTCCCGCGTTCCCTGTTGGCGAACTCACCTCCTCGTTGAGATACACTTGTCACCCCCCATCGGTCCCCATGTCCTGTCAGGGGCCTGTCCATAGGGCGAGATCCTGGGATCGCCTGATGTGCACATTTGCAGCTGCGGTTGAACAAGGCCTCTGACTCCTGCCTGTTTCAGCTCTCACACTCCACACGAGCATCCCTGCTGTGGTCCATTGCGTGCCATGGAGTCCTCTTCTCTTGCTTTTTGGTGGCGATTTCGCTGTTTGAAACGGCCCCCAGGTGGAGTGCTGCAGTGCTGTCTAGTGTCCCAAGTGCACGCTGCGCTGGGCCTCAGGGAAAATATCCGAGTGGCACATGAGGGTCGTTCAGGCCCGAGGTCTGGTGCTGTTGGCTGTCCCAGTGAGCATATGGCACAAAGCGTCCTTATGTCTTGATTGGTTGACAGAAATGTGGCCAGAGACTCACAGGAACTGGTGGGGACAGTTGCAGTCTACACTGCTCAGTGCTCGCGGGGGCTCCCTAGGACATTATACCGCGAATCCTGAGAATTGACTGCGTTTTTATCCTTCTCTTCAAACAGATGAGGAAAGAGGCTCAGAGAGATTCAATAACTTGTTCGGGCCAGTCCTGAGTGTAGTGGCCCAGTCAGGACTCAAATCCAGGTCTTGTTTCAGCCCAGTGGCCTGACCACGTGAAGCCTTCCTTCGCACAGCCTTGTTTTAATATGTTTGGGGCTACACAGTCAGGTGCCTGCGGGGCCAGGCAGGTCCAGCAGGTGGGGAGGGAGTGTCAGCGGCAGGGCAGGCCCTCGTGGATAATACACACCCTCAGAAGGCGGTCAGCTGCGGGGCGGACCCGGGCTGCCAGGCCATCCTTTTGTTTCTACTTTTTTATTCTTCTTATTATTTAATCCTCATCCCAGGATACTTTTTCCATTGCCCTTCTGAGAGAGAGGGAGGGAGGGCTGGGACGGAGGGAGGAAGAGAGAAACAGCGATGGGAGAGACACATCTATTGGATGCCTACAGCACACACCCCTCTATGCCAGGGAGCAATCCCACAGCCCAGGGACATGCCACTGGGAATCCAACCCGTGACCATTCCGGACACAGGCTGATGCTATCACTGCTAAGTTGCCCCTGCTAGGGCCTTTGCTTAATGCTTTCTCCCCACCCTCCCAGAATCTCGGTAGCTGAATGTTGATGTGAAACGGAACATTTTTAGAAATATTGAATAACTAATTACTTTAAATTAAATCACGGAGACTGTGTGGGCCTCACAGGGCCCATCTGTGTTCACATGGAGTCCATGAGCCTCTGGTCGTTGAGATTTCAGGTAGAACCCTTACTCCTGGAAAGCTAGTCGGGTAATTATGCCGATGATAATGATGATGATGATGTCAGTGGCTTTACATAATGCTCCAGAATCTCTTATTTGTGTCAGGAGTTGGGATCAGAAAGGGTCTTGGAGTTGGGGAGAAGAGCTCGGCAAAGGCAGAGTTTCAGAGCAAAGATGATCTGATTCCAAGTTTTTCAAAAGTGTTTCAGTCGAAGAACCCTTTTTCCAAGGAGGCAGACATGCAAAGCCTTCCATGGGAAGGATTTTTCACATGCTGCTCTGTTGAATTGTGTCCGAGCCTGCCTGTCCTGTGTCCCAGCCCAGAGTGTGGCAGCCGGGGTGGCCGCATAGAACCCCAACGGACACAGTTTAAGAACCTCTGAATGTGCTCAGCCCTCATTTCCACAGGGGAAACCTGAGGCCCAGAGAGGATGGGGGTGTGATTGAGGTGTACATGGGACAGAGGCTGGGAGTGCTCCTGAGCCCTGGGCAGTGTGGCTCTCCACCCGCAGGCTCACTTCCTGGACTGAGCTGCTTCAGGCGGAGCAGGAGGAGCTACGCTCCCACTGCCAGGAGCTGCAGGCCACCCTGGAGCAGGTGCAGCGGAAGATGCGGATCTGGCAGGCCATCTGGCAGCCCGAGTACCAAGACCTGAAGGCGGAGCAACTGCCCAAGGAAATCTTGCTCTACAAGCTGAGCATGCAGTGTGAGGTGAGGCCGGGGGCTGGTGGGCCTCAGGACCGGGCCTGAGCCCGGGACTGACAGCCTGGGGCTCAGCCAGGTCCGAGTGGGTCCTCATTGGCATCTGTGCCCAAAGACTGTGTGGGAATGTCACCCAGAGGCCGAGAGGAAGCCAGAGGCATTTAACGGGGACAAGCACCTTGGCTGGAGGGGATGTGTTAGAAAAGACCTCTCACCAACCTTTGCTTTTGTATTTTTTAAAGCTATTTTTCTTGATTTGAGAGAACAAGGGAGACGGAGAGAGAGATGGAAACATCTATGAGGACAGAGAATCGTGGCTCCGCTGCCTCCTGCACCCCCCCGCGGGGCGCCAGCCCACAACTGGGCATGTGTCCTTGACCGGATTCGAACCTGGGACCTTTAGTTCGCAGTCCGATGCTCTCTCCACTGTGCTAAACTGGTTAGGGCCTGACCTTTCCTTTTCGCAGGGCCGGGGGGGTGGGGGCCGTGCATGGAAGCAGCTAAGTGCTGTTTTCATTCTGTCCTCGCGGCTGAGCTCTTTGCTCTGTGCTCCCCGTGTCATCTCACTGAATTCTCACAATGCTTTTGTGAGCTGGCGCCCATCCTCATCCTCTGAGGTTCGGTCTGAACTCAGTTTGTTTGAAGCCAAAGCTTGGGCTTTCCCGCCACTCCAGCCCGATGATGTTCTGGGTGGAGAGTTGAGCAACCTCAGCTCCGAATTCCTATTCAGCCCGGCATTTATTTTTCTGATGTCAGAGAGAGGAAGGGAGAGGGAGAGAGGGATGGGAACTTCAATGAGGAGAGAGAACCTCTGATGGGCTGCCTCCTGCACGCCCTGTACTGGGGATCAACCCCTCATCCTGGGCGTGTTCCTTGACCAGGCATCTCTTTTGTGAACTCCTGGTGCGTGGGGGGCCACTCCACCACCTGAGCCACACCCTTTGGGCTGCTTCCTAATGAGATACTTTACATTCTTTTTAAAAATGGCTGTCAAGTCCTCAGAGCCTCTTGTACATTTTGCACTGATGGCGCCTCTCTGCTCAGACTGGCTGTGTTTTCCGTGCTCAGTGGCCACACGTGGGCAGGGCTGCGCGACTGGCCGGTGCACTCGGCCATCCCCATGTCATTGGCTGTGTTGGTCCTTGCGACTGGTGAAGCTCATGCCGAAATGGCCATGTTCATGCACGTGGCCCTTTTCTCCTTTTGGGAGCAGTTTCCCAGCAGTGGAGTCACAGGGGCCCGTGGTGTTGAGGACATTGTTGATCTGTGTTTCAGTCGCTCACCCTTGCGGAGAAGGACTGGCAAGAGGAGAAGTGTCACCTGAGGAAGGAGATAGACACCTTGAAAGAGCTGAACCAGATCCTCCTGGACGCATGGGGCCAGCACTGCACTGAGAACGTGTAAGGGGGAGGGGTGACCGACACCTGTCCGCACAGGGCTGCGGGCTTCCAGCTCCACGCCCAGGCCTCCACGTTCTGGGCAGAGAGCCCGCCGGCGAACTGGTGTCCCCAGGGCAAGGGAACAGACCATCTTCCCAGTGCAGCCTGCTCTCCTCTCCCCGGAATGGCTCTAGAATTCTGTAAGGAGCGGTGGTTGGATTTTGCTGGCTTCAACGACATGGCCCACTGCCAGCCGCTTCTTAATCTCCTTTTGGAATTAAGCTCAGTTTAAAAATGATGACAGAGGCAAAGAGAGGTACCTAGGGAAGCCATCCAGGTCGCGGGTTGAGCCCGTTCTCTGTCTGATTTCCGCTTGAGGGGCTGGAGAGAGGGTTGTCCTCCCTCTGCTGACGTGACACGGACCTGGCTGTGGCAGGGGGCCCTGCGAGGTGCACAGAACCAGTGACCTGGTGGCCACACACAGGCAGGGGTGATGGCGTGTGAGCAGAGCTGTGTGCCCAGCAGACAGATATTGAGGAGCTCCAAGGAGGCAGAGATGGAAGCGTGGTGTGGGAGTTGGGGTTCTGCAGCTGACCCGGATGGGGACAGGACTAGCCGGGGGGGCGGGAGTTGGGGGGACGTGAAGGTGGAGCACGGGTGGTAGGGGTGCAGGGAAGGTGCAGGCAGTGGCAGGAGGGAAGGCTGGAGCAGGGGGCACTCAGATGGGGAAGGCCTCCATGCCTTGCTAAGGAGTCAGATTCCCTGGGAGTGAGTGTTTACGGGAGGCTGGTCTAAGGGCCGAGGGAGCTGCCAGAGAGGAGGCAGGAGGAAGAGGCTTGGTGCTGGAAACCTTGGGGTTGGAAGTCAAGTGACCCGAGATGCATCTGGTGGGCCCAGGGTGCTCTTCACCCCTCAGTGCTGAGCTGTGGGACTGTCCTTCCTTGTGATGGGGAGTGGCTGGCCAGGAGGGACAGAGGGACACGGTCACAGTGGCCACAGGGGCACTGACCCAGCCCTGCGGGGTCACGGTGCTGCTTCACTTTTCTCCCGGGTTCTTCTGCTCGTCTACAGCTGGCTCGCCACCTACCCAGGATGGTTTACAGGGAAAGCCACACTGTAGTTTGGGGTGGAAATGACCGTGGCCTGAGTTGGCTCTCTACAGCGCAGTGGGTCCCAATGACCAGCTAAGGTTGGGTAGGTGCCAACTAGAAGCATCGGGGCCTGGTACCCAGGGGGATGATCTGATGAAGGTTTTGCATTAGACAGTGTGTGAAGGAGGCCTGGAGGTGGGCAGGCTTCCTGAGCTCCTCCGAGTGGAGTCTTCCCAGCCCAGGGCGGGTTGGGGGCCTGTCTTGTGTGAATTTGTGCGCCTAGTGGTGGGGGTCGGTCAGAGCCAGACAGGAAAGCGCTCTAGCATAAGGCCCAGCAGCACGGCTGAGGGAAGAGAGGAACACAGACTAGAAGAACAGATGCCGAGCCAAGGCCGCTGGGAGCAGGTCAGGGTCGGTGGTCCTGGGCCCAGCGGTTTGCGAGTCATCGCTTTTCACAGCTGCTCACTTTACGGTGAAGTCTCAGAAAAGCCCGCGTCTTAGGTGGGACCTCGGCAGCCTCATGGCCAAAGGAGCCTGAGCTGCTGCCTCGATCCAGTTGACTCATGTTCAAGCAAGGAAACCAGGGTCTCTGCCGTCAAGGCCCATGGGTTTGCCATCCTGAGTTGCACATGGTTCGGGGCTTGCTCTCCTGAGATGTGGTCCAGCCTGCTCCTTGGTGCTACAGCAGGTCTCCTCACGTGTTAGGGTTCCCGGACCCACGCCACAAGCTCCCCTCCCCATCTTCCCCCCTCGGCGAGCTTGACGGTCATGAGCACCGTGATGTTCGAGTCCCCGGAAAATGCTGGCCCTTCTGGGCCAGGTCCCAGCCAGGGCCGATGAGTCCATTGACACGTTTTATATAAAACCAGACTGTTCTTTCTTTCTCCTCTGTTTCCAGCGACACCCGGCAGACGATGCCTACAGGAGAGGCGGAAGAGGACAGAATTGGGGCTCCAAAGGAGGCTCAGTGTCCTGCTCCTAGGAAGTGAGTTGATTTCAGCAGCAGGAACTTCAACTCAGAACAGGAAGCTGCTCATTCACGAGTGGGGAAAGCCATGTGGAGCAGTGCCCAGAGTGTGGGGCCCACACCTTCCCCTCTAGGGCAGGTCCCCTGTGCGCACCTCCCTCCCAGCTCTGAAAGAACTGAGAGTTTCTTTCCGGCCTTCCTCGGGGTTATCCTCTGAGGGTGGCGAATGCCAGCTGCCATGTCCGGTTGAAGGGGCAGAGCGTCTGGATTAGAGCCACTGAAGCAGGACTATCAGGCTGTGTCTCCAGGTTTCAGGACCTAGAAAGCCATGTTTCTGTTTTGGGAAGGAAGCGTGGGCCGGACACCTGGGCCAGCACCCATGGTCTTCAGTCACAGGAACCTCTTGGTCTTCCCTACATTCCTCTGGAGTCTCTGGATGCCAGGGTGGTTCTCAAACACGTTCCCTTCTGCAGAGCAGCAGTCCCGGTGGTGGGCGGCTCGGTCCCCGAGGCTGCGGGCTTCCGTCCAGCAGGCCTTCCCCGGCGTCCGGGCCTGAGCCCCAGGAGCTGGGCCTTCAGATTGTCCTGCCCCAGACCAGCCTTGAGGGCAAATCACCATGAATCCTGCAAGGGCTCTCTGTTGACATCACAAACCCACATAATTTCCCACCCTCCTCCTGTCCCTTGTGTTGGCGGGGACATTGAGGCCTCGATGAGGAAAGTACTCGAGTTGAGTCAGCACAGTGTCGCTCTGTGGCAGAGCCAGGATTAGAACCAGCTGCGGTTCTTCTTGTGACATTAGAATGCCTCCATTTATGGTTAGCTGCACTGTATGACCCTTTAAGTTCACTGTTTTCATTGATTCGTTTTTATTTTACTATATATATATATATATATATATATATATACACACACATATACACACATATATATATATGTATATGTATATATATTAGTATATTTTAACTGAATTCAGAGAAGAAGGCTGAGGGTGAGAGAGAGAAACATCAGTGATGAAAGAGAATCATTAATTGGCTGCTTCCAGCACACCCCCCACCGGGAATTGAGTCTGTAACCCGGGTATGTGCCCTTGACCAGAATGGAGCCCAGAACCCTTCAGTCCATAGAGTGATGCTCTACCCACTGAGCCCAGCCGGCTAGGGCTATTCTAATTTTGCTCAATCCTCACCTGAGGATTTTTTTTCATTGATTTCTGGAGAGAGTAGAGGGGAACAAAGGGTTGGGGGGAAGAGAGAGAGACATCAATGAGAGAGACATCAATATGAGAGGCACATTGATTGGTTGCCATCCAGCACACGCCCCCAGTGGGCCCAGGGATAAAACTGCAACCCAGGTACACTCCCTGTGCCCAGAATCAAACCCTTGACCCTTCAGTGCTTGGGCCACTGCTCTAACCCCTGGGGAACACCAGCCAGTGTCCACTCTTTTTCATCCACATGGCCCACTGGGCCCACCCTGTTCCCCCCTCACCCAGATTCCTCAGTGCCCGGAAGGGGCTAAGTCTGCCCCCCTGTCTCACCTATTGGGAGCTCCAGCGGGAAATGAGGAGGCCCTGACTCTCCCTGACATGGCCCTGGGGTGCACAATTGCCAGCACACCTAGATGAGCACAGCACCTCTCCCGGTGCCTCCCGGTGACGGAGAATGGAGGCTGCATGTGAGGTTCTGTTTCCCGAGAGGCTAGTGCGGGTTTCTGCCACAAGGAACGCTTCTCCAGTCCCTGGGTCTGTGCGAATGAACTGCCAATGGTGCCCCACGCCCTGAGGCCACATGCGATGATCCTGGTGCTGGCGATGCAGATTCGTGGGGAACCTGGTGCTGAACCCCAAGGGAAGGGCCGCTTCCCCGGCTGGAGGGGCATTGGGGGTTGGCAGTGTCCTAACCCTCTACTCCTAATAGGAAAAAGCGCTGGAGTCGAGCCAGAGCCTTCCTCAAATTGTTCCAACGCCAGAGAGGCCGCTCACGAGGACAAGCCAAGTCACCCGCAGATGGCCGTCCTGGGCCCCTGGAGGCCACCCCATCGTGCTCATACTGGGAGGAGAAGGGAGACACCCGCAGTGGGCCCCCACCAAAAGGTAGGAGGGGCTGGCCTGGCTGCAGGAGGGCAGTGAAGGGGAGGATCTCAGGCCTTCCTCAAGGTCAGGGCAGAACCGATGAGATGCGAGCTGGGTGCGCACACGTGTGCTTGGAGCCTGAAGGGGGCTCCGCACGCCCCCGTCTGCCCCCTCAGGTGTGTTAACACCCAAGTAGAACATGTAAGCCCACGTCACTGTGGCGGCAGTTTCATCCAGATCCATTTAGTTCCTTCAGCATGAGGAGCCTCCCCATCACGTACACTGTAGTGTGTCCTCGGATATCCAGAGCGGATCTCCAGACAGTTACCGCGGAGACACGCTCAGGAGAGGATGTGTTTGGGGCTCCTTGTCTCTGCCAGGCCTCGGATTAGCCATATCTGTCGGGGGAGCCCCCATGTAACCCGTCGTGGACATCTGCCAGGCCTTCAGCCAGGCTCGGGCTCTGCTCTTGCTGTTGCTCTGAAAAGCAGGGGTGGTTCTCTTCTCCCACCTGACCTGGCCCTGAGTCCTCCCACCAGGGGGCGCTGGACCTGCTCATTGAGGGCTGTGATGGGAGTGAGCCATTGGCTCCACAGTGGATTTGTAGCTGCATGTGCTGCCTGTGTTTCCTGGGATCTAAGAGGCTGTCAGCTGTCAGCTGCCCGATTTTGTGCTCATAGAATGAAAGTGATCGGGTGGTGGCAGTGAGGGTTTTGTCAGAATCGCCACCAGCCGACAGTGACTGGGAGGGATGCTCCAAGCTGCACCCTGATTTCAGAGATGGAAGGTTGAGGGGGGGTGGGGGGATTCCTCTTAGAACCAATTAAACAAAGCCATTGACTGAAAGGTGGTTTAGTTTTCACATTCACTTTGAAATATCATTTTATTGATTATTTGCCGATAAACCTGCCAAACATGCCCCCTGAGAAAGTTAACAATTTGATGAAGGACACTAGGACTTTCTGAAGACGGGGCCAGGCCCGAGACTCGTGGGCTCCCAGGGGCTGGGGGGACAGGACCTGACAGGACCCGGGGCCGTGACAAGGCGCCCTGTGGCTGTGACGGGTGCAGCAGCCATTCCGGGTGGCAGTCACCACTGCAAGTCCTGCTGTGTCACTCAAGATGCAGAAATGAAGTGTGCGCACGCGGACACACTGTCTGGGGGCTGCTGCTTGCGTTCCCGGTCTCACAGGAGGTGAAGTCGGGGAAACGCTCACGTGCAGGTAAATGATCATGAACCTTACTGCCTTGTTAGCATTGGTTTTCTCCAGAGGGTTCTGTGGCCTGGGGTTTTCCTACTGGCTCCTCACACTTTTGGACATGTATCACGTCCACTTGTGTGATTGGCTAAGTTGATGAATGAGCTATAATCAGCCCAATTGAGTCAGCAAAACCTTCTGAGAAAAAACTGCTTGACAGATCCCCACTGTGGTTTGGATCCCTGAGTGAGCAGGTCAGGGGCTGCAGTTAGTAATGGCAGCCGTGCGAGGGAGCTTTCTGGGCTCAGCAGCCTTTCGGTAGTTGACCCACTTTGTCCGTCTCCTTGAGTTCTAGCTGCCGTGGGAGGTCGGCTCCATTCCTGTCCCCCGTTCAGAGCTGGGGGGGGAGCTCAGGAATGCTTGACCAGGGTCAGCACTGGCCCAGAGAGTCAGTGTTGGAGCTGGGACCCGAACCCGCGTCTGACAGGTTCCGGGGCCCGAGCTCTTAACCGCTGTGAGCACTGCCTGCCCTTCAAGCTGCTGTGGTCCCTGAAGATGCTCAACCAACTTGGGGCCCCAGCACTGAGGAGTGGGTCCCTTCTCTGTGGTGTGAGCTGTGTCAGCAGGTGGCGCTGCGGGGGAAGAAATAGCAGAGGTGCAGCTGTGCACTTGAATCCTCCATCAGGACTGGAGAAATCCCTTCTGTTCAAGGATTGACGTGTTGAGGAAGTCACTAGACCAATTGTCTGCTCTCATAAGACTAGAGCTTAAAGGCTGTGAGGGCTAAACCAAGAGGAGAGGGTGCGGCGCGATCTACACTGGAAGAATGCTTGAGTTTGAGGGTGTTTTGGTATCAGATAGAGGTAGGTATTTTCATTATGTGCAAAGTCATCCTGCCATCAGAGGCTGTGAGAGGTACCAGAATTCTTAGTGAGCCTGCCTGTTTGTCTCAGTGGTTAGAGCATCGAAGGACCGAAGGGGCGCAACTTAGATTTCCAGTCAAGCGCACATACCTCGGTTGCAGGGTTGATTCTGGCCACGGTTGGGGTTTTTGAGAGAGGCAACCAGTGGATGTATCTCTCTCCCATCGATGTTTCCCTCTCTTGCTCTCTCCCTCCCTTCACCTACGTCCTCCCATCCACTCTCTCTCTAAAGACCAATGGAAAAAATCCTCCCGTGAGGACTATTTAAAAAGAAGTATTATGACTGAGGTGTCCAGGTGGACTGTTTCACTGCCTGCAGCAGGCCAGAAGCATGCCACTAAGTGTTTGGAGGGGAGCAGGAGTTAGTTGTGTGTGAGACAGGATGCCAGGGAGCCTGTCATTAAAATGGATGAGTAAGCGCAGCTGGTGTGGCTCAGTTGGGTGAGCATCGTCCCATGAACCAGGAAATCACCTTCTGATTCCCGGTCAGGGCACACTAGTATGGGCGTGCAGAAGACAGCCGATCCATCTTTCTCATCATGGATGTTTCTATCTCCCTCTCCCTCCCCCTCTCTGAAAATCAATAAAAACACATTGGACAAAAAAGCGGATGATTAAGGAAAGCTGCCCCCTACATCAATAAACACCCTTGCTTAATAATGTAACCCATGGAAATGGAAAAGCAGTCTAAGACATCCACTCCTTGAGCAGTACAGAATGCTCCTCTCGTGCTACGTGGAGCCCTGGCTCCAGCTGCCACTCCAACACTTGACTGGAGTCCGAGCAGAAAGGGTCCACCGGGCCCTGATACTGGTTGTGCTGGGGGGAATGTTGCCGTCTCTCCCGGGCTGGACTGGATTCTGACTTCCCAAGTACATTTGGTGAATGTAGCGTCATTTGTCCATTATTCAGTTCATTTACTTGCTGTTTTCTGTGTTTTGATCCTTCCTCCCTTGGTTATCCGGGATGACAATTTAGCGACAGAACAACGCAAGAGTGCCTTTTGGAACAGAAAGAAGCATGTTGCGGTCAAAGACAAGCCTCCAGTGGCCAGAGGGTTGTTCGGGTGGTAACCAACTTGGTCTAATGTCATGAAAAGCTGCATTTAATGCACCCACCCTTTCCTCCCTAACTTGCCTCTCCCTTTTTTCCGACCACGAAGATTTATAATCCTTTCCCTTTATCCCTGTCTTGAACATATACCCTTTATTTCTGAAAAATTTTTAAGTTTCTTTTAAAAGAACAAAAAAACTCCAACAACAACGACAACAACAAAAGCCCAAAGAAAACCAGTTTGCTTGGAAGCAGAAAAATCCTGAACCTAATGGAAACCTCAGTCGCCATGACAACAAGGCCACGCCAAAGCAGGAGTCACCATCGCCCTGACTTAGTGGCTTGATGTGTCCCCTACTTGGCCTCTTGCACCGGCTGTAACTCCTGGGCTGGCACGGCCTGGTCCTCCCTCGGCCTGTCTCTGTGGGCGCAGTTGGAAACCCGAGGTCTCTCTGGCTTGGCTGTGTCTGCCGCTCTGCTCCTCCAGGTGTCGCCACGCAGTGGAGGCCTGATGTCAAGCGGTAAGATTTGGGTGCTTCAGACTTCATGGTGGGTGTGACATTGAGTGGCTGAGGGGTAGGGGGGCAGGTCCTGGGAGAGTGAGGAGGGGCCCGCAATCCCCACAGTGGGTGTGGCTCCGGGCCCACAGCCCCAGGGCTGCCTGGAGCCCGATGCTGTGCAAACAGCCTGTCCTCCTGCTCCCGGAGCTCCACCACACACCTGTGCCACTGGGATTGGAGAGCCCATCGCCTGTCCCACGATGAGGTAGTTGCAGGTCTTTTCGGGGTTTTGCCCTCATGTTTTTTTTTTAATTGGGATCCTGTTTAGCTTTGGCAAGAGTATACGTTCATGGTAGAAAATTCAGAGATTGCAGAAAGCACAAAATACCAGGTAAACTCATGGTGCAGTCAAAGTCACCATGCAGAGAGGAGGACTTCTTAAACAGAGGGTTGTTCGGGTGGTAACCAACTTGGTTCTCAAATCCTAAGGGTGCCCTCCTGGACCGTGAGGGCCCGGACCACAGGTGTGGAGTGGTCCTAGGCAGACTTGGGTCAGGGTGCTTTGAAATCAGGGATCTGAGGACACAGTGTCTCACGGCAGGTGTGCCCAGGAGTTATGTTTTGGCCTTGTGCCAACATTTGGTGCAGCCTCGTGAGTTGGTCCCCCAAGTTCTCCCAGCTGCTCAGAGCCCGCCCTGTGAGCGATGGGTAGAGTGGAGGCCTCCACTCAGGCCTGCGGCCAGGGCCTCCCAATCAGACCACAGCCCGTGAGGCGCAGCCCCACCTCTGTCCCTGGGCTCCGTGGGCCCCGCTGCCTCTGCTGCTGGGCCTCAGTGTGGTCGCCCCCCCCCTTGGCATGGGGTGTTGCAGCCCCATTTCTCACTGTCCTTCTCTGCCCCAGGCCCTGGGGACCCGATACTGAAGGGAGTGGCCCTCCACGGAGGCAGCCTTGACCAGTCAGATGCCTCTGCTGACCCAGCACCCAGGCCTGGCGTCCTGACCAAAGGTGCTGCGGGAGCTGGGGTGACGCTAGGCTGTGAACAGGCTGAGCAGGAGCGGAAACTTTGGTCCTGGCCATGTGGCCAATGAGGGGCGGCCCTGGGAGGGGAGGGCTCTCTGAGAACCCTCCTGCCCTCACTCCGTCCTCTCCATCCTTCCTCTCTTCTCTGTAGGACACTCCCAGGTGCCCGATGACCTGCCAAGGTACCTGCTCAGAAACACCTTCATCTCCTGACCACCGGGGGCCAGGCAGGCGCACCTGCCAGTAGCAAAGGGAGGATGCCCTCCAGCTCTGTGCCCGCAGGAGGACTGTCAGCCCCTTGCAAGGGAAGCTGCTGAAGGCGGGGCGGTATGTGAAGCCCAACTGGAGACCTGCTGAGCCCGAGGCCCACCCAGTGCGCCCTGAGGCAGCCCTGCCTCACCAGAGCCTTTCTCTGGGCAGAGCCAGGCCACCCCATTCCCCCCTTGCCCCCCCACCTCCCACACAGCTGCCCGCTGGTGCCTGTCCCTAAATAGGGCAGTCAGCCTAGCCTCAGCCCAGCTGCTTGGGACCGCAGGCCACAGGCCAGCAAACAGGAGTCACCTGAAGGCGGGGGCTCTGAGGACTCGAGGGTCAGAAACAGCCAGCCACACCCTCTGCCCCAGCTCCTTCACCGCCAGGGTCCCCAGTGCCAACCACTGGACAGGAGGCGCTTCTCACTGGCTCCCCCAAAGGAGGAGAGACTGGCTCCCCTGCAGCCTCCGCCACGGCCCCGCCATGGCCACGGGAGGTGGCGGCCGCAGCAGCTCCAGCCCCAGCACCACACAGTGACTGCAGCCCTGGCTGCCAGGACGAGGCCTCAGCCCGGGACGTTCAGGGCAAGTGGCCACCGTGGCCCCTGTCCTGGCAGTGTCAGCTTCTCAGAGCCCGACGGGTCCAGGGCAGGACCACAGGGAGGGGCTCCCTGCCAAGAGCCCACGCAAGTCACCGGACGTGGCTCCCATGCCAACAGGCCCCTGAGAACGTCAGTCATGGGAACAACTTAGAGAGCAGGCGGGCGTCGCCACAGCTGAGTGGGACCAGCAGGTGGAGCTCAGACGATGAGCGTGGCTGTGGGCGACTGGTCTTTTGGACCCGCAGCCCCTGAGCCTTCAAACTCCTGACGCCCCTTCTGACCACCAGGGCCCCCTCTCCCATCGGCCTGAGGGGCCGGGAGCGACTTTGGAACGGGGAAGCCCAGACCGGCCAGACGACCAAGACCTCGCAGCCCTGGGTGGACCTTGGAGTCGGGCTCACTGTTACCCCAGAGCGTTGCCGAGCCAGGCCTGGGCCCCACACTCCTGAGCCCAGGGCCGTCCAGGCATGTGGCCTCAGGCTGTGCCTCTCTCCAGCTGGCTCCTGGGCCCCGGACCTGCCCCCGGGTTCACTTTTCTACCATCATGGGCTCTGCTCCGCCTGGCGCAGAGAAGCCCTGGCGCCCCCTCCCAGCAGAGGCCACAGTGTGCAGAGGGGAGCGTGTGCGAGAGGCGGGTGCAGCCTGGTCGCTAACGTGGCTGTAGCCCCCGGTGTCCAACATCGAGGATGACACTTTGAGTCTTTGTTTCTGAGTCACTCCCCGGGATAGAAACCCAATTTACTACATTCCATACCCGTGTAGGCACTCATGAAATATATGTGTTTTGAGGTGTCCCCCAAATGGATGTACCACAGGCTGGCTGTCCACCAAATGTACACGCACTTTAACAGCTGAGAACTCAATTTTCCCTCCTTTCAGGGTGAGCGGATTTGACGTAATGGGTGAAGCCAGACTCAGCTTGGAACCAAGAAGACGTATCCTCTGGACTTTGTGATGGGGACACATCCAGGATGAAGTGTCTGGTCCCGAACGGGCCCCAGTCCAGGCATCCAGGGCCGCTGTGGACAGAGGTTGCGCAGAAACACCGAACGCAGCGATTCTCGGTGTGTGCGGTTCCATTGCTTCAGCAGCAGCAGCGCCTGGACCAGAACTGACACAGCCACGGAGCCGCACACATCAAGAATCGTTCCTTAGGTTCGGTGTTTGTACGCTTCTCTCTCAATAGCTGCCCTCGATTCCTGGACTGCTGGGTGTTGGGTCCCCTCAACTTTATCTTTTCTGTGTCCCCATAAAAAGTCTTGTGGAGACATGGTCTTCGTTCAAATCTTACCGTCTTCACTGATTTCTTCAAATCTGTTCAAACTGAAAAGAAGTGAAAATTAAGTGCGTTATCAGCTGTTAATGTGTCTACATTTTGGGGGGATACTACATGTACATTCAATGGAGAGAATTTTCCATCAGTTGTCTGACCTCTTTGTACCTGTTTTGGGGGACAGCCTGTATTTACATTCAATGGGGACTCATTGTCCATCAGTAGCCCTACCTCTCTTTATCTCTTTGGGGGACAGCCCATATTAATATCCAATGGGGACTCATTTTCCATCAGCAGCCCTACCTCTCTTTACCTCTTTGGGGGACAGCCCATATTAACATCCAATGGGGACTCATTTTCCATCAGCAGCCCTACATCTCTTTACCTTTTTGGGGGACAGCCCATATTAACATCCAATGGGGACTCATTTTCCATCAGCAGCCCTACATCTCTTTACCTTTTGGGGGGACAGCCCATATTAACATCCAATGGGGACTCATTTTCCATCAGCAGCCCAACCTCTCTTTACCTTTTTGGGGGACAGCCCATTTTTAAATCCAATGGGGACTCATTTTCCATCAGCAGCCCTACCTCTTTTTACCTTTTTGGGGGACAGCCTATATTGACATCAGTTGGCATCAATCTTTCTCTTTGGGAGTCACACCTCTAGTGTGTATATGGCTGGTTTCCTGACACATGGTTTCCGGTTTCCTAAGGTGCTCTCCTGGGATGGGCTTGGCCTGGGGACCGGGGATCTATAAAGAGGTTTTCCTTTGGCCTTAATGTGCTGACAAAGAACTGGGTGTGCAAAAGTGTTGTGTCTCTGAGTGCTGTGACCTGTACTGATTAGCCATTGATTTTGGAACACAAGGATGGGTTTGTAATAAAATGAGTTGGAGTAGACTTGAGTCCTGGATTTCCTCACCGCTCGTCACTGGCAGCGATGCCCGGGCTCCAGGCTCCCCGCTTCCGCCCCCAGGTCCTGGGCCCCTGGAATGCAGACCTCCCTCGGCCAGGAAGCCAGAGAAGGGGAAGCCAGGTTTTCTGTTTCCCAGGCAGCCGCTCTTCCCAGGCCTTGGTGTATTTTAAGTCCCTCTAAGTGGAATCCCATTTTGATTTGGGATTTCTATCACAGCAGGAGCTCAGCTTAAAATGATCCTTGGGTTTTCCAAGGCCACTCAACTAGGAAGAGGCCGAGGAGGGAGGAGGACGACAGGTGAAGATCCCCCCTGACCTGACCTCATGGCGGCCCGTACAGCTGCCGCCTGCGCGTCCCTCCTCCCTCACCAGCCTCTTCTGTAAGGTGCTTCCTGTGGCCTCCTTTCCCCTTCTTTCCAAGGCCCTGCCCCTGGGGGAGCCGCCCCCTCTGCGAGCTGCCCTCCCCAAAGATGGGAGCCAAACTGAGCGTGTGGACCCCTGCCGGCCGCCTCCCCTCCGCCATTGGCTGTTGCAGGGTCTGAACCTGACCGGTCACCCCTGGGAGCTCTCAGCCTCTGTTCCCTGATTCTCTCCCCTCTGGGACAGCTCTTCAGGGCGCACACTGGCCGGTCCCCGGGTCCCCCCTCATCCTTTCCACAAACACTCATTGGAGTTCCCTGTGTGCTCACTCCCAGGTTCCATCGTGGAGGCAGCCCCCTCCCTGATCCTCTGCAGGGCTGAGCCACCTGCTCCCCAGCACTGACCGCTCCTGAGCTTCAGGCCTGAGGTCGCTGCCTTAGAACCCCTGCCTGGGCTGCAGGCTTCTCCACTGTCCCTGACTCCTCTGGGCTCCCTGCTTATCCAAGGCCACCAGCTGTCAATCACAGAAGCCAAAACCTGGGGTGCGGGCTGGACCCCTCCTCTCTCTCTCCTTCCCACAGGTGATAGCTCCCCTGAACCTGGGTCTGGAATGGATCTGGAATGTGCCCACCCCTCTTAGCTGACTGTTCTCATCCCAGGTCCCCCCGACACCCCTGTCCCTGGGTCTTGGCAGGGCCTGGCCAACTGGTCTGCCTGCCTCCCACAACTTCTCAGCCCCCTGGCACCTCTGGCATCCACCCGGCTGACCTACCTTTGTGAACCTCCCTCCCTCAGCCTCCACACCAGCTACACCCGTCCTTCTGTGGACTATGTGTTCCACGTGACTCACCGCGGGGTGCACCCCACCCGCTCTCACCCCCCTCCAGCCCCAGACAAGCTGGTCATACCCACAGCTTTCACTGCCATCTTCCCAGAAGGCTCCCAGCACCACTAGCCCAGGCCTCTCCTGGGAACCCCCAGATCTGTTCCCAGCTTGGAGGTCCCAAAGACACCTCCACCCCACAATGCTCAGCACACCGTTCACGCTCCTCCCCCACCAAAGTCTCTGTGCTCCTCCTCTCATCCCCTCTGTCCCCTTGCCCCAGACCATGCTGGGCATCGCCCTCCCTTCCCCCTGTCCTATCCCTCACTCCCCCAGTTGCTCCCAACTCTGACTTCTCACTCACATACCACCCAACCCAGGGGGTGGTCCCCCCGGGGCGGTGCCACGGGATCCTGTTGCTGAGGGAGCACCCAAACCAGGCCCTCCTGAGCTCCAGGGCCCCACCTTCTGCACTGGCTGGAAGCTGCTCGCTCTGGGGGGTGGTAAACATCCACGTGACTGCTCAGGGCTGAGGTCTGCCTGCAGAGAGGGCGGGGTCACCTGTGGCACCAGAGGGGCTCCCCCTGGGGAGAGCAGGAAAGTGAGAAAATGGGAAAAGGTCAGACACACCTCGGGAAAGAAGCATCCAGCCACATGTTTATCAACCAACCAGAGGAAGAGGAGGGAGTGTGTTTATATGTCCACACACACATACACAAACACAGACACACACAGAGAGACACACACATAAACACACACACACACACACACACACACACACACACACACGAGTATATAAAGATGTAGATACACAGCCCATTGACTTCCTTCGAAAGCTCTTCTTGATTTTTGCCAAACAGGTGAATTTATAGCTACCCTAATGCTTGCCCTCAACTGACGGATGAGTGTCATTCCAATGAGAATGTTGGGTGATGCTTGCTGTTATGTTAGCAAGGAAGACAAACTGGAGGTGCCTATGAAATCCTCACTCTTTTGTTCATGATGTGAGTGACTACTCAGTCAGGTAGTGCTTTTCTGAATGCCAGCCCAGTCCCACAATTCTTATAATGTGTTGGCACTGCAAGGCCTACAGAGGTCTTTTTAAAAACCAGAGAGACAATTTACGTCTCATAATATACACCCAGGGCACACTTTTAGGTTTAATCTTCACTATTAACATTTTCTGCATCACTTTCTCAAGTCTAGAGACCACAGGCACATAAGAAAACAAATCAAGTCCCGATTTGGTAACACTGGCCAATTCCTAGGGTGCAAATATTTTCACCAGAGGTGATTTCAGGCTGCTGACATGGTGTCCCGACCACGAACATGGGAATAGATGTATGGTCCACCCTGCTCTATAATATCACCTCCACGCAGGTACGATAGGTCTGAATAACCCCAAGGGTATGGGTAACAGGGAAAAAATTCCAAGTAACCAGTTTTGGTTTTTGTTTTTTTTTTTTAATCTATTTTTATTGATTTCAGAAAGGAAGGGAGAGAGAGTGAGAGAAAAGAGAAACATCAATGATGAGAAAATCATCTATCGGCTGCCTCCTGTACACCCCCCACTGGGGATCAAGCCTGCAATCCAGGCATGTGCCCTTGACTGGGAATTGAACCGTGACCTCCTGTATCATTGGTTTCTGCTCAACCACTGAGCCACGCCAACAAGGCCAAGGGGCAAGTTTTGAGTATTTATAACCTTTCTTTCTTATTATGTTTTTATTGATTTTAGAAAGAAGATTAGGGAGAGAAAGAGAGAGAGAGAGACATTGACCAGGTGCCTCCGCCAACACCCCTACCATGGACTGAACATGCAACCTGGGCCTGAACCCTGACTGGGAATGGAATCGGTGACCTTTGGGAGCACAGGACAATCAATGCCCAACCACCTGAGCGACACCGGCCAGGGTTACCACCTTTGCTTTTAATATAATTTATTGAATCCCAAGTTCATATAAGTTAATTGTTAGCCATGTCTGTGTGTATCACGTGGCCTCTGAAGCCCCTGGACACACCCATGGGCTCTCACCAGCAGCACAGGCTGCTGCAGCTCAGCCAGGGCCACTGCCTGGTAGGGTGGGCTGAATGGCAGGGGCCTGCGAGGGTGAGAGTGAGCCCTCTGCCAGCGCGTGCACCGAAGAGGACCCGCAGGAGGAGCTGCAGGACCATGGTCACAAGGATGGGAGAAGAGACTGGTCGGCTCCCAGGGTCTGCCCGAATGTTCTCCCCAGGCTCTGGGGGGAAAACAGCTGGGTGTGGCTGGGAGGCTGGCTGGAGGGAGCTGAAGAAGAGGGTTGGGTGACCTTGCAGCCTAGGGTCCCCCCGTATTCCTTCCCTTCTCACAGGGTCTCTCTATGCTGACCTTCCACCTACCAGATGGGCAAAGATGAAAACCCAGGAAGGAGTCAATGAAGGAGGCAGTGTGGCGAACAGGCGCTCACTCTCCATTTGAGTGTGAGCTGGCACAGAAGCAGCTTGGACATTTGCACTTACCTTTTCATTAAAATAGATTCATGCAGTTTCCCTAAGCTAGTTCTAGGATGACAGCCTAGGAAACACTGCATGTCCTGCAAACACACACACACCCACACTCCCACACACACACTCTCTCTCTCTCTCTGTCTCTCTGTCTCTCTCTCTCTCTCTCTCTCTCTCTCTCTCTCTCTCTCTCTCTCTATCTCTCTCTGTCTGTCTCTCTCTCTCTCCCTCCCTCCCTCTCTCTCTCTCATGCACACATGCGTGCACACCAGCACCCTGTCCCAAGCACTCGCCTGTCAGCCTCTGTGTCATTCTTGAACTGTCCTATGTTTGTGACCAGGCCTTTCACCAGGAGCAGAGAAACAGAACTACCTGTCCACCATCTGCCCTGAGTGCCTGCGGAGGGCGCTGGCATTCATTCACTGAGCAGCTCCTCTGTGCCAGAGCCCTTGTCAGCACTCCGTGGGAATAAATGGATTCACTTCATTTGGTTCCTGTGAAAGGGGGCGACTGACTCCCTCTTCCCAATTAGCACCAGAGAAACCATTGCATGAGAAAGAGTCATGGGCTCCAGGGTGTAAGACAGAAGGGAGACGCTGTAGAGACTTGGGTGGGGCTAGTGAGGGTGCTGAGTACAGGCAGCACTAGAGGAGGTGGGCTCAGACCTAAGAGGAGCTTTGCCACGCCTGCTCTTGAGTCTCCCTCGCACAGCCCTGCGCCCTGGTCCTCAGGCCCTCTGGGCAGATATAAACCCAGGTCCACAGGTCAGGGCACAGGATGGGAGGTGCCCAGGGTATCAGGGATGAGCCAGCGCCCCAGGAACCCCTCCTCCTGCTCCTCAGCCCCAGCCTGGAGCCCCTTCCTCTCCTGTGGCTTCTCTCCAGGAGCCCAGGAGGCAGTGACCGGGCAGGTGGGCAGGGACCGGAGCTCTCCACGCTGCCTGTGAGACTCTCAGTCCCGGGATCAGGGAGAGGGCAAGGCTGGTCCTCCTGGGGCTGCAGGGAAAACCTCTCCCAGCTTCGGGTGGAGCCAGCTGTCCTTGGTTCCCGGGCTGGGAGCCCCATCCGCCCACCCATCTCTGCGCCCAAGTCATATGACCTTCTCTCTGCCAGCGAGTCTCATTTCCCTCCACCAGGACACCTGTCACTCAGTGAGGCCCACCCACCCCAGACCCTGAGACCCCTCTGACCTGGAGTCCACCGGCCAAGGCCCTGTTCCCAACAAGGCCACGGCCACTCTGTCCCATCCGCATGGACCGGGGGCACAGAACACACCCCAGAAGAGGCCCCACGAGGCACATGGAGGCACGAGGCCCGGGGTTGAGTGGCAACAGCAAGCTGAGTAGAAATTTCCTGTCAATTCTGGCCAATAGGCGCCCAGGCCACGGGCACATACCCTGTGGGCATGGTCTCCAGGTCCCTACGCCCACGTGTGCCTACGTGATGCCTGCGACCAGCAGGGCCCCTCCATGGCGGGGCAGGCGGAGGCCTCTGCACCAGGACCTGCAGGGTTTGCTGTGGGAGTGAGAGCAGCCCCTGCTGCCCCTGCTCAGAGCACAGAGCTCCCCCAGGAGGCACCTGGCTGCTGACACTTCCATGTGCTGCCGCCTCCCGCCACGAGGTGGCGCACAACGGGCTCTCGCAGGAACCGCCCACTGCACGGAAGTCCCGCCCCTCACCAAAGTCAGCCAGGAGCCTGTGGAGCCAACAGCTTGGAGGTGTGGGCACTGTCTGACCTGTGTGGCTGCTGGCAGCACGCGGCCAGGCAGCCTGGTGGCTTCTGCAGGGAAGATGGCGAGTGGGGGCCGCGGGGCCCTGGGGCGCGGGCTGAGGACCGCCCTGCTCAGGCCCCAGGTCCTCCAGGCAGTGACCCCCGCTCTGCCCGCACCAGTGGCTCCAGGAGGGAGGCGCCTTCCTAGTCGGGGTTTGTGTCTGAGGAAGACGCCCCCTCACCGGCCAGGCCGCCCTCCTCCCTGCAGAGGGCGCTGGACCCAGCCACAGCCCCGCCCTGTGTGGCCCCGCTCAGGGCTCTGCTCCAGGGCTTCCCGGGCCCAAGGCCTTGGGTGTCGGACCCGCAACCTCCTCAGCCACAGGGTTCGGCTCAGACAGAAGGTCCCGATGGGGAGTGAGAGCCACGGACCCCGACCTCCCGCTGCCGGTCCAGCGTCCACGGAACGCGGCCCAGGTGGTCACTGTGCACTTGGCGCTGCAGCCTTCCCCGCGGCAGGACGGACACCGGCCATGACGCGCTCAGGGACGGCCTTCAGCTCCAGGCCTGTGGCGACAGGGGCGTCCTCGTGGGGCCCAGAGTGTGTCCCGAGCCTGTGGGCCACCCCAGAGCTGCTCTGGGCTCCTGGATCCATCAGACAGCAGGCCTGTAGAGCTGTGTGCACGTCCCCTCGGAATCACTGCAGGTGCTCCGGTAAGTCCAACACATGAATGCTATTGCTGGTTTGAAAGGCTCTACTAAGCTCTATTTTATTTATTTTCATTTTTTATTTCTTTGGCATTTTCGTTCTCTTTTTCTTGAAATCGATTTAAAATATGTTGCATGCAGTCAACAAGATTTCAAGAAAAACAATTTGACCTATAACTAGAGGCCTGGTGCCCCGATTTGTGCACCAGTGGGGTCCCTTGTCCCTCTCACCATCCGGGACCCCTCAGGACATGTCCGAGCCCCACAGGCCAGAGGAGGGACCCCCACGGGGGCCTCTAGTATGCATAAAAGGTTTCTACTCTAAAACCCACAATCCCATCAGGCCTCGCTCTCTCTCGGCCACTGGGGCTTACCTTTGCATCTGTGAGTGTGGTTGGGGAGCCGAACAGGTACGAAATGAAAGACTCTTTGCTTTTGCATCGGACTCGCTGTCTCCTTGGTGGGCATTTTGGGAATCTTGAAATCTGGGCATAACACCCACCATATCGTGTTCACGTGCAGGCTCCGTGAAATTCCGGTAAACTCCCCGATCTAAAAAAATTGTGATTGCATGTCCATGGGTTATTTAATTAACCTGAGTTCCTGCATCGCTGACAGCTCATGTGTCTTTAAACCTGCTGAGAGCTGCAGCTATTACCGGGAAGCGAGTCATTGACATGTCCTCTGAACGTGAGCAGTCCCTGCTCCTCTCTGTAAGCCCAGTTGCCCTGGGACAGGCTCATGGGGGGATTTGTGTGGCCCATTCTGTCTTTCAAATTTCCTGGGTCATCGTGTTAGAAGGTTAGTTGATTTCAAAATCTTCCCACTAAAAGGCACAGAATAAGAAAAAGGAAGTGGCCGTTAACCTCGCAGCCTGGGGGTCACTGTTCCAACGTCACACAGCCAGGAACCCGTGAGAGTCCATTTTTAATCACCAGGCCCAGAACAAAGGACTGTGTGACACACAAAACTGCCAGAGAGTAGAACATTTCCAGGGAAACCGACGCTTCCCAGAGGCGGTTGTACCCTGTTCGATCAACAGGCGCCAATGGCAGGTGCCGGCTTAGGTGGCCCTGGGGTTCCCGCCCTCAGCTGAGGTCAGGGTGCCACGAAGCTGCGTGTCCTTTTCTTCTACCAGCCCTGGGTGGGGGGGGGGGGGGCGGAGGGGCAGAGGGGGGCCTTGCCCACGTCCACAGATGTTCTCTGCAGCATCGGTGGGCTGTGCTGTTATTTTCTCCAACCAAACCTGTACAGAGGAAAAGGCCTGAGCCAGCAGGTGCTGGATTCCAGTCAGGGCGTCGTCACCACGCGCAGCGTCCACGGGACAGAATAACTGATAACAAACACCCTGCCGGCAGGGCTCCCCACGCGGCCCTCACCAAGCTAGGCATTCCGAGTATATTGTCCTTTTCTGTTCTCCGTGTCTCCATTCAGCAGTGAGAAAATTAAAGTTCAGAAAAATGGGAGTAATTCTCCCCAGGTCACGCCCTAGCGATGCTATGGGAACCAAAGCTGCGGCCCCGCCTGCTCTGCGCCGAGTGTGTCTGAGCTCAGCCCCGTCCTTGAAAAGGCCGAACAGCTTATCTCAGGACCAAATGCGCTCTCCTCTATGAGAAGTCTTGGGAAAATCTCTTAAACGCCCTGCAAACAAAGTGTTGTTGTGAATGATGGTGTTTGTGCTCCAGGCCGCCCTTGGAAGCTTTTCCTTGCAGCACCTACAGGCTGGGGGCCTCCTGGGCGGCCTGGTGTAATTATCTGCCTCCCTCGTCTTTCTCGGGACTGGCACCCCAAAAGGAGTGGCAGCGCTGGCCCGGATACTTCCCTCTGAGTTCTCTGCAGGCTCCAGAAAGCAGTGGTCAGAGCCCCCATAAGACACTGAGCCCCTGGGAAAACACAGTGCTCCTCCCGGGAGGCTGCCCACGAGGCGGGGAGGGGAGGACTCATGCTCAGGGACAGCCTCTTAGCTGAGGTCCCCTTCCCCAGGGGTGACCTAAGCATGTCTTTTCATTTTACACTGAACTATTTTTTTTTTTTTTTAATTTAGGTCAGAGCCGAGGAGGGAGCATGGGAGAGGCGGGGCTGGGTGTGGGGGTTGGGGCGGAGCAGGAGGGGATTCCTGAACTATTTTTTTTTTGTTTCAGATGCATATTATATCATCTGAATACTATCTGTAATAAGAAAAGTGTAATATGCTCATTAGACCAGACGTCCTTCCAGACAACCTTCCGGGCGACCTCCCTGATGAAGCCAGGGCTGTGAAGGAAGCCTGGGTCCCAGGTACCAGAGGGAAGCCAGTGCCCGCAGCCGGGGGAAGGAAGGCCTACTCTTGCACAGATTTTGTGCATTGGGCCTCTGGTTACATATAATAATTTGTAACATCCTAACCGTATTATTTCTATTTTTTATCTTTATGTTAATCCGCACCCGAGGATATTTTGTCCATTGATTTTAGAGAGGATGGAAGGGTAAGGGAAGAGGGAGAGAGAAACATCGATGTGAGAGACACACAGAAATTGGTTGCCTCCCGGACATGCCCCAACCAGGGCTGGGGATCAATTCTGTAACCCAGTGTACATGCTCTTGACCCGGAATGGAACCGAGACCCTTCTGTGCTCCGGCCGACGCTCTAACCACTGAGCCACACCCGCCAGGGCACTAGTCCTTTTTAAGTCCACTTACATTACCCCTGTGCTCACACCTCCAGGCACACATTTGCCAGCTTTAATTAGCATGTGTGTGATGACCATCGGGGTCAATACCCTTCGTAAGTACATTTACCATTTCCGTGACATCTTCTGTGATAGCCCCAGGGTTCTGGTTTCCGGGGTGCCTTCTGGGCCTCAGGAGAATCAGTCTTGGGATTCTATTGCCACATGGTCCTTGGCCCCTCAGGAGGGTGTCGGTGGAATGAAAGGGACACTGACAGGCATCCCCTGTGGCTACACGTTCTGTGAGCGGCGCCCCGAGTGCCAGAGCGGTCAGTGTCCTAACACCCCAAAGGGCCCGAAGGGGAAGGGCCGGGCGTGCTGGCTGCTCGATCCTCGTGCTCCAGGCCTGATTGCCTTCAAAGTCCACACCCAGGAGATTACACCAACTCCCTCGTCTTCCTGATAAAATACAAAGCCCATTGCTTTGCAGTTCAAGTGACGCTTTTGCTTAGCAAAGCCATTGGAAGGAGACTTCTTCAAGGCATGGACACAGCATTGCTCTGGTGGGACAGCGGCACCCCCAATATCTCACTGTAATCCCAGCTGACGTGGCCGCCTTATCGACTCAGTGTCATTCCCTGGGCAGTTCTGGACGCCATGCTGAGATTCCTGAGGCTGGGAGCCCGGGGAGGCCTGCTTTCTGTTAGTAACCGGGAGGTAAAAGGCAAAGATTGTTTGTTTCTATCCTGGGACTTAACGTTTCATTTCCAGACACTCCGTTTAGGGAAGAAAAAAAAGGGTGCCCTGGCCGGTGGCTGAGTGGTTAGAGTGGCGGCCTGTGCCCTGAAGGGTGTCAGGTTCACTTCCCAGGCAAGGACACATCCTGGGGTTGCAGGTTCAATCCCCTGCCCTGGTCGGGTTCCATTTGGGAGGCAACCAATCCCTGTGTCTCTCTCACTGAGGTTCTCTCTCTCTCATCCCGCTCCCTCCTTCCCTTCCACTCTCTCTAAAAAAAATTCAATGGGAAAAATATCCCTGCGTGAGGATTCTTCTAAAAGGAGGGCAGGGGGAACTAGGCGCACTGCGCGACTGTGAGGCTGGGCCTCTTGTCCGCTCCAAAAGGCTCGCGAGGCTTGGGGCAGCGTTCTTTGTGAGGGCGTTACCGGGCCAGGCGCTGGGGTCCGGGTGCCGGGATGGCATCCGGAGCGGCTCGCTGGCTGGTATTGGCGCCTGTCCGCTACGGGGCTCTCCGGAGAGGACCCAGCTTGGCGAAAGATGGAGCTATCTCCGCCGGACAGGGCGGCTCAGGTCAGAGCCTGGTACCATCAAGGTCAGTCATCCTTACTGGCAGCGGCGCCATTTTGCCCAAACCTGTGTAAGTGAGTGTCTGCCTGAAGGCGGGGCAAAGGTGCCAAGGCCAATCGTAGTGGGAAATGTGTGCGGGTTGACTTTGATTGATAGGAGCAATGGCCAATCGAACGGCCGCCTTAGACCAGAAGACGGATCCAAAAGTTTTGCGCAGGCAAAGGTGCTGATGCCCGGAGGACTGAGGTTGGGTTCCTTCGGCCTTGCCTCTGAGTCAGGCATCCTGTGACGTTTACAGTGCTCACGGGATTCTAAATCTCGTCTCAAGTAAGTTCCTGCTCCCCAAAGGCCGGGCCCGCCCGCGGGCAGCTCCTACACACACCGTGTCGCCTCCTCAGACCCGTGCGTGGCCGCGCAGCACAGTCCAGACACTGGGCAGCATCGGGTTCTGGATGAAGGCGGAGAACACGGAAATTAGAACACCGAGCCAGCATACCCCAGCTGCCCCAAGAGCTGGCGCCTTAAGTGTCCCCTTCCAGAGGGGCAGCACGTGTCCGGCACCCCCAGCTCCGGCCTGTGGCAGGGGGAGGCTGGGAGGCCGGGAGGCGTGGCCGGACACAGCTCTCCCATCTCAGGGCTCACAGTGCAACTAGGAGAAAGTGAAGACAAAGTCTGTGGCTGTCCCCCCAACACCCCCCGAAGTCATCACATCCCTGGTGTGTCACACGCCCAGGAAGGCTGCAAACGTCCTGGGCCTCCTGCCCATCCGCCAGGGCTCGGAGGTGGGCACACGGCCCCTCTTCCACTGCTGCCCCGCCCTGCCCTCCCACCTCCACGTTCCGGAGGCTCTGGTGGGTGCGGGGATCGTGAGTCTCTGGGGCTCACACAAGAACAGACACAGTTCTTGGCCACGCCACCCCCAAATCCTTTACTCCTGAGCCAAGTTACAGTCCCTTGACTCTCCAGGGGCCTTGGCACCCTGTGTGTGGTGGTGCCACTCGAAGAAAGGGAAGCCAGGAGTGAGGGGGTGTGGAGCGCTGGAGCCTGAGTTTGCAGGCATAAGGGGAGGCAGGCTGCTGTCCCTGGGGGTTCCTCTGCATGCGCCTCCAGGACGGGGCGGGGGGGGGGACGGCTCTCTTGGTGGGTTTCATAGAAGGACGTTTGTTTCATTGCAACATTGTTCCGATTCAGGAGGAATCATCTCTAAGGGGAAAGAACACTGGAAGGGGAATTGAAACTAGGGAGCAGGGACTGTCTGGGAGGCAGGCGTGACCTTCCTAGAGTAACTCCTGTGTGGACCCTAACTCGGTGGTGCCAGGATGGGGAGCTGATTGTTCTGCACCGAGAGCTCCCCACAAAGGTAACACTGAAACAGGATGCTTAGCCAGCGACGGGGAGGGCGTGTGCGTGCGAGTGAATGTGTGTGTGTGTGTGTGTCTGAGTGTGTGTGTGTGTGAGAGAGTGAGTGTGTGTGTGTGTGAGAGAGTGTGTGTGTGTGAGAGTGTGTGTGTGAGAGAGTGTATGAGTGTGTGTGTGAGAGAGTGTGTGTGTATTCAGAGTGTGTGTGTGTGTGCGCGAGTGCGAGTGAGTGTGTGTGTGTGTGTCTGAGTGTGTGTGTGTGAGAGAGTGAGTGTGCGTGTGTGTGAGAGAGTGAGTGTGTGTGTGTGAGAGTGTGTGTGTGAGAGAGTGTGTGGGTGTGTGTGTGAGAGAGAGAGTGTGTGTGTGTGTGTGTGTTAAGAGTATGTGTGTGTGTGCGCGAGTGCGAGTGAGTGTGTGTGTGCGTGTGAGAGTGTGTGTGTGCGACTGAGTGTGTGTGTGTGAGAGTGTGTGTGTGAGTGTGTGTGTGTGTGAGAGTGAGTGTGTGTGTGTGTGTGTGAGAGTTAGTGTGTGTGTGAGAGTGAGTGTGTGTGAGTGTGTGTGTGTGTTTGTGTGTGTGCTGCAACAGAGAGAGAAACAGACCAACACAGGGAGTCAGAGAAAGACACACAAAGAGACAGAGCGAGGGGCAGAGAGCGACGAGGAAGGACACACAGACAGAGGTCAGAGACAGAGACAGAGAAACCGGGTCTCGGCTAAGCTGCTCGAAGCCCCACCACAACCACAGTTTGAGGACTGAGGTAGTCTGCCCGCCACGCTGCTGTCTCTGTTGGCATTGCTGTCCTTCACCTCAGGGAACGACAGGGGACCTGCCTCCTGATGGGCGTGTGGCGGAGTTGCCCTTGAGTCCCAGGCGGCTTTTCAGGGAGCCATCCGCACGCCCTTGGTCCTGCCGGTGGGTCCGCAAGGGTCGCACCAGCTGGGCACCACGGAAGGCCTTGGGCTGCCCACCCCCCAAAACAGCCTCTTGAAGACATCCCAATTAAGCGCCTCCAGCCACAGACAGAAGCATCTGCTGTCTTTTATCCCAGTAACAACAGCAGCACCGGGCGTGGGGCAGTACGTCAGCTCTCCAGGACCATTTTCCCATCGGCAGCCACAGTCTCTGACATCACAAGCGGCACTGGGGTCGAGGTGGACAGAGGGAAGCAGAGAAAACAGAGCGGAGAAGAAACCAAAAAACATATCTTCTCTTCTAGTATTTTCCGTAGTCCACTGCTTCCAGGTACCAGCTGTGTGATTCCAGCAAATTGTTTCAACTTTTCCCCCATTAAGTTCCATGGGCAGCACCGCCTGGGTGGCTGAGGGTTCAGTGGAGCTACTGGACCTGTCCCCTCCTTCCTCTGTCCCATCAGCCTCTGTCCCCTCCCTCCTCTTCTGTCCCATAAGCCTCTATCCACTCCATTCTCTGTCCCATCAGACTCTGTCCCCTCCCTCCTCTGTCCAATCAGCCTCTGTCCCATCAGCCTCTGTTCCTCCCTCCTCTTCTTTCCCATCAGCTTCTGTCCCATCCATCCTCCTCAGTCCCATCAGACTCTATCCACTCCATTCTCTGTCACATCAGCCTCATTCCCCACCTTCCTCTGTCCCATCAGCCTCTGTTCCTCCCTCCTCTTCTATCCCATCAGCCTCTGTCCCATCCATCCTCCTCAGTCCCATCAGACTCTATCCACTCCATTCTCTGTCCCATCAGACTCTGTCCCACCTTCCTCTGTCCCATCATCCACTGTCCCCTCCCTCCTCTGTCCCCTCCCGCCTCTGTCCCCTCCCTACTCTGTCCCATCAGCCTTTGACCACTCAGCCTCTATCTCCTCCCCCCTCAGTCCCTACAGTCTCTATCCCAGGGGTGGGCAAACTTTTTGACTAGAGGGCCACAATGGGGTATTAAACTGGAACAGAGGACCGCACAAAAGCATGGATGGAGTGTTAGTGTTCACTAATATAAATTCAAAGTAAACATCATTACATAAAAGGGGAAAGTCTTTTTTTTTCAATAGTTTTATTCATTTCAAACGGGCCGAATTCAGCCCCCAGGCTGTAGTTTGCCCACAACTGCTCTATCCCCTTGATCATCCTCTGTCCCAAGAGCCTCTGTCCCCTCCCTCCTCTGTCTCATCAGCCTCAGTCCCATCAGCCTCTTTCCCCCCTCTTGTCTGTGCCATCAGCCTCTGTCCCATCAGCATCTGTCCCCTCCCTTCTCTGTCCCGTCAGCCTCTGTCCCCTTTCTCCACCCCTGTCCCATCAGCCTCTGTGCCCTCCCTCCTCTGTCCCATCAGCCTCTGTCCCCTCTTATGGATTGACTCAGCGAGAGAGACCACAGACTCAGAATTTATATTTAGGAACCTTTATTAAGCTGGCCAGATGTCTGCAGTCCCAGCACCCCGCCGAAACAAAGGCGGAACTGCAGCCATGACTGCAAGCGTTACAGCCTATTTATTTGCAAAAGATACAAAGTTACAAGGCCTTGTTTAAGCAGTTTGTTCCCGACACAGTAGAGCATTATCACCTTCCTATTTATGTTTTCTGGGAACAGAGAGCACAGTATATTGAGGAGGGACCATGAGACCATATCTCAAGGCCTGACCTGATGTCAGTACCTTCCTGTCTGTCTTTTCCAGGAACAGACAGTACAGCGCGCTCCGATATACAGCCCAGTACATGCCCTCCTTCCGCCTCTGTCCCATCAGACTCTGTTACCTCGCTCCTCTATCCCATCAACCTCAGTCCCATCAGGATCTGCCCCCCTCACCTGTGTCCCATCAGCCTCTATCCACTCCCTCCTCTACCCATCCGCCTCTGTCCCATCAGCCTCTGCCCCTCTCACCTCTGTCCCATCAGCTCATCCCCACCCCTCCTCTGTCTTATCAGCTGCTGTTCCCCTCTGCTCTGTCCCCTCGCTCCTCTGTCCCCTCCCTCCTCTGTCCCCTCCTTCCTCTGTCCCCTCTCTTGTCTGCTACCATCCTCCTCTGTCCCATCAGCCTCTGTTACCTCCCTCTTCGGTCCCATCAGCCTCAGTCCCATCAGCCTCTGTCACCTCCATCCTCTGTCCCATCAGCCTCTGTCTCCTCCCGCCTCTGTCCCATCAGCCTCTGTCACCTCCCTCCTCTATCCCATCAGCCTCTGTTCTGTCCCTACTCCTTCTCATCAGCCTCTGTCTCCTCCCTCCTCTGTGCCATCAGCCTCTATCCCAGGGATGGGCAAACTTTTTGACTTGAGGGCCACAATGGGTTCTTAAACTGGACCGGAGGGCCAGAAAAAATGCATGGATGGAGTGTTTGTGTGAACTAATATAAATGCAAAGTAAACATCATTACATAAAAGGGTAAGGTCTTTTTTTTCAATAGTTTTATATATTTCAAACTGGCCTAATCCAGCCCGCAGGCCATAGTCTGCGCAAGGCTGCTCTATCCCCTTCCTCCTCCTCTGTCCACTCCCTCCGCTCTCCCATCAGTCTCTATCTTCTACCTCCTCCTCTGTCCCATCAACCTCTGTCCCCACCCTCCTCTGTCCCTTCAGACTCTGTCCCCTCCTTCCTCTGTTCCCTCCCAACTCTGTCCCTTCCTCCTCTGACCCCTCCCACCTCTGTCCCATCAGCCTATGTAACCTACCTTCCTCTGTCCCATCATCCTCTGTTTTATCAGGCACTGTCCCTTCAGCCTCCGTCTCCATCTCCTCTGTCCCAGCAACCACTGTCCCCTCTGTCCTATGTCCCCTCAGCCTCCATGCCCTACCTCTTCCTCTGTCCCATCATCCTCTGTCCCACTGGTTTCTATCCCAACAACCTCAATCCCATCAGGCTCTGTCCCATTAGCCTCTGTCCCCTCCTTCGTCTGTCCCATCAGCCTCTGTTCCATCAGGCACTGTCTCTTTGCCTCCATCTCCTTTCCCTCTGTCCCAGCAACCACTGTCCCCTCCGTCCTATGTCCCCTCAGCCTCTATGCCCTACCTCCTCCTCTGTCCCATCAACCTCTGTCCCCTCCCTCCTCTGTTCCATCAGCATCTGTCTCCTCCCTCATCAGTCCCATCAGCCTCTGTCCCCTCCCTCCTCTGTCCCATCAGCCTCTGTCTCCTCCCTCCTCTGGCCCATCAGACTCTGTCTTCTCCCACCTCCACCCATCAGCCTCTGTCTCCTCCCTCCTGTCCCATCAGCCTCTGCCCCTCTAACCTCTGTCTGATCAACATCTATCCATTCCCTCCTCTGTCCCTTCAGCCTTTGTCTCCTCCCTCCTCCTCTCTCCCATCAGCCTCTGTCTCCTCCTTCCTCCTCTTTCCCATCAGCCTCTGTCCCCTGCATAAAATGTCCAATCAGCCTCTGTCCCCTTCAACCTCGGTCCCATCAGCCTCTGTCCCCTCCCTCCTCTGTCCCTTCACCTCTTTCTCCTCCCTCCTCTGTCCCATCAGCCTCCGTCCATTCAGCCTCTTTCACCTGCCTCCTCCATCCCATCAGCCTCTGTCTCCTCCCTCCTCTGTGCCATCATCCTCTGTCTCCTCCCCCCTCTGTCCCAGCAGCCACTGTCCCCTCCATCCTCTGTCCCATCAGCCTGTGTCCCCTCCCGCCTCTGTCCCATCAGCCTCTGTCTCCTCCCGCCTCTGTCCCATCAGACTCTGTCCGCTCCCTCCACTGTCCCATCAGCCTCTGTCCCCTCCCTCCTCTGTCCCATCAGACTCTGTCCGCTCCCTCCACTGTCCCAGCAGCCACTGTCCCCTCCATCCTCTGTCCCATCAGCCTGTGTCCCCTCCTGCCTCTGTCCCATCAGCCTCTGTCTCCTCCCTCCACTGTCCCTACAGCCTCTGTTCTGTCCCTACTCGGTCTCATCAGCCTCTGTCTCCTCCCTCCTCTGTGCCATCAGCCTCTATCCCAGGGATGGGCAAACTTTTTGACTTGAGGGCCACAATGGGTTCTTAAACTGGACCGGAGGGCCAGAAAAAATGCATGGATGGAGTGTTTGTGTGAACTAATATAAATGCAAAGTAAACATCATTACATAAAAGGGTAAGGTCTTTTTTTTCAATAGTTTTATATATTTCAAACTGGCCTAATCCAGCCCGCAGGCCATAGTCTGCGCAAGGCTGCTCTATCCCCTTCCTCCTCCTCTGTCCACTCCCTCCGCTCTCCCATCAGTCTCTATCTTCTACCTCCTCCTCTGTCCCATCAACCTCTGTCCCCACCCTCCTCTGTCCCTTCAGACTCTGTCCCCTCCTTCCTCTGTTCCCTCCCAACTCTGTCCCTTCCTCCTCTGACCCCTCCCACCTCTGTCCCATCAGCCTATGTAACCTACCTTCCTCTGTCCCATCATCCTCTGTTTTATCAGGCACTGTCCCTTCAGCCTCCGTCTCCATCTCCTCTGTCCCAGCAACCACTGTCCCCTCCGTCCTATGTCCCTTCAGCCTCTATGCCCTACCTCCTCCTCTGTCCCATCATCCTCTGTCCTACAAACCTCAGTCCCACTGGTTTCTATCCCAACAACCTCAATCCCATCAGGCTCTGTCCCATTAGCCTCTGTCCCCTCCTTTGTCTGTCCCATCACCCTCTGTTCCATCAGGCACTGTCTCTTTGCCTCCGTCTCCATTCCCTCTGTCCCAGCAACCACTGTCCCCTCCGTACTATGTCCCCTCAGCCTCTATACCCTACCTCCTCCACTGTCTCATCAGCCTCTGTCCCCTCCCTCCTCTGTCCCGTCAGCCACTGTCTCTTACCTCTTCAGTCCCATCAGCCTCTGTCTCCTCCCTCCTCTGGCCCATCAGACTCTGTCTTCTCCCACCTCCCTCCCATCAGCCTCTGTCCCCTCCCCCCTCTGTCCCATCAGCTTCTATCCCCTCCCTCCTCTTTTCCCCACTCCTCTGTTACCTCCATCCTCTGTCCCATCAGCGTCTGTCACCTCCCTTCTATGTCCCAACAACCTCAGTCCCATCAGCCTCTCTCCCATCAGCCTCTTTTTCATCACCTTCTATCCCTTCAGCCTCTGTACCCTCCCTCCTATGTCCCTTCAGCCTCTGTCTCCTGCCTCCTCTATCCCATCAGCCTCAGTCCCCTCCCTCCTCTGTCCTTCCCTCCTCTGTCCCCTCCCTCCTCTGTCCCTTTACCCTCTGTCTCCTGCCTCCTCTGTCCCATCAGCTTCTTTCTCCTCCCTCCTCTGTCCCATCAGCCTCTATCCCAGGGGTGGGCATACTTTTTGACGTGAGTGCCACAGTGGGTTCTTAAAGTGGACTGGATGCCGGAACAGAAACCTGGATGGAGTATTTTTGTTAACTAATATAAATTCAAAGTAAACATCATTACATAAAAGGGTACGGTCTTTTTTTTTCAATAGTTTTATTCATTTCAAACAGGCCGAATTCAGCCCGCAGGCCATAGTCTTCCCACGGCTGCTCTATCCTCTTTCTCCTCTGTCCCTTCCCTCCTCTGTCCCATCAGCCTCTGTCCCATCATCCTCTGTCCACTCCCTCCAGTGTCCCATCAGCCTCTGTCCTATCAGCCTCTGGCTCCTCCCTCCTCTATCCCATTAGCCTCAGTCCCCTCCCTCCACTTCCCCATCAGCCTCTGTCCCCTTCCTCCTCTGTCCCATCAGCCTCTGTTCCCTCCCTCCACTGTCCCATCAGCCTCTGTACCCTTCCTCCTAGGTCCCATCTGCCTCTGACTCCTCCTGCCTCTGTCCCATCAGCCTCTATCTCCTCCTTCCTCCTCTGTCCCATCCACCTCTGTACCCTCCCTTCCTCTGTCCCATTATCCTCTGTCCACTCACTTATCTGTCCCATCAGGCTCTGTCCTATCAGCCTCTGTCCCACTGGTTTCTATCCCAACAGCCTCAATCTGTCAGCGTCTGTCCCATAGCTTCTGTCCCCTCACTCTTCCTTTTTCCCATCAGACTCTGTCCCCTCCCTCCTCTGTCCCATCAGCCTCTGTTACCTCCCTCCTCTGTCCCATCAGCCTCAGTCCCATTAGCCTCTGTCCCCTCTTATGGATTGACTCAGCGAGAGAGACCACAGACTCAGAATTTATATTTAGGAACCTTTATTAAGCTGGCCAGATGTCTGCAGTCCCAGCACCCCGCCGAAACAAAGGCGGAACTGCAGCCATGACTGCAAGCGTTACAGCCTATTTATTTGCAAAAGATACAAAGTTACAAGGCCTTGTTTAAGCAGTTTGTTCCCGACACAGTAGAGCATTATCACCTTCCTATTTATGTTTTCTGGGAACAGAGAGCACAGTATATTGAGGAGGGACCATGAGACCATATCTCAAGGCCTGACCTGATGTCAGTACCTTCCTGTCTGTCTTTTCCAGGAACAGACAGTACAGCGCGCTCCAATATACAGCCCAGTACATGCCCTCCTTCCGCCTCTGTCCCATCAGACTCTGTTACCTCGCTCCTCTATCCCATCAACCTCAGTCCCATCAGGATCTGCCCCCCTCACCTGTGTCCCATCAGCCTCTATCCACTCCCTCCTCTACCCATCCGCCTCTGTCCCATCAGCCTCTGACCCTCTCACCTCTGTCCCAGCAGCTCTGTCCCCACCCCTCCTCTGTCTTATCAGCTGCTGTTCCCCTCTGCTCTGTCCCCTCCCTCCTCTGTCCCCTCCCTCCTCTGTCCCCTCCTTCCTCTGTCCCCTCTCTTGTCTGCTACCATCCTCCTCTGTCCCATCAGCCTCTGTTACCTCGCTCTTCGGTCCCATCAGCCTCAGTCCCATCAGCCTCAGTCCCATCAGGCTCTGCCCCTCTAACCTCTGTCCGATCAACATCTATCCATTCCCTCCTCTGTCCCTTCAGCCTTTGTCTCCTCCTCCCTCCTCTGTCCCATCAGCCTGTGTCCCCTCCCGCCTCTGTCCCATCAGCCTCTGTCTCCTCCCGCCTCTGTCCCATCAGCCTCTGTCACCTCCCTCCTCTGTCCCATCAGCCTCTGTCTCCTCCTGCCTCTGTCCCATCAGCCTCTGTCACCTCCATCCTCTGTCCCATCAGCCTCTGTCTCCTCCCGCCTCTGTCCCATCAGCCTCTGTCACCTTCCTCCTCTGTCCCATCAGCCTCTGTTCTGTCCCTACTCCTTCTCATCAGCCTCTGTCTCCTCCCTCCTCTGTGCCATCAGCCTCTATCCCAGGGATGGGCAAACTTTTTGACTTGAGGGCCACAATGGGTTCTTAAACTGGACCGGAGGGCCAGAAAAAATGCATGGATGGAGTGTTTGTGTGAACTAATATAAATGCAAAGTAAACATCATTACATAAAAGGGTAAGGTCTTTTTTTTCAATAGTTTTATATATTTCAAACTGGCCTAATCCAGCCCGCAGGCCATAGTCTGCGCAAGGCTGCTCTATCCCCTTCCTCCTCCTCTGTCCACTCCCTCCGCTCTCCCATCAGTCTCTATCTTCTACCTCCTCCTCTGTCCCATCAACCTCTGTCCCCACCCTCCTCTGTCCCGTCAGACTCTGTCCCCTCCTTCCTCTGTTCCCTCCCAACTCTGTCCCTCCCTCCTCTGTCCCCTCCCACCTCTGTCCCATCAGCCTATATAACCTACCTTCCTCTGTCCCATCATCCTCTGTTTTATCAGGCACTGTCCCTTCAGCCTCCGTCTCCATCTCCTCTGTCCCAGCAACCACTGTCCCCTCCGTCCTATGTCCCTTCAGCCTCTATGCCCTACCTCCTCCTCTGTCCCATCATCCTCTGTCCTACAAACCTCAGTCCCACTGGTTTCTATCCCAACAACCTCAATCCCATCAGGCTCTGTCCCATTAGCCTCTGTCCCCTCCTTCGTCTGTCCCATCAGCCTCTGTTCCATCAGGCACTGTCTCTTTGCCGCCATCTCCATTCCCTCTGTCCCAGCAACCACTGTCCCCTCCGTCCTATATCCCCTCAGCCTCTATGCCCTACCTCCTCCTCTGTCCCATCATCCTCTGTCCTACAAACCTCTGTCCCACTGGTTTCTATCCCAACAACCTCAATCCCATCAGGCTCTGTCCCATTAGCCTCTGTCCCCTCCTTTGTCTGTCCCATCACTCTCTGTTCCATCAGGCACTGTCTCTTTGCCTCCGTCTCCATTCCCTCTGTCCCAGCAACCACTGTCCCCTCCGTCCTATGTCCCCTCAGCCTCTATGCCCTACCTCCTCCACTCTCTCATCAGCCTCTGTCCCCTCCCTCCTCTGTCCCGTCAGCTTCTGTCTCTTACCTCTTCAGTCCCATCAGCCTCTGTCTCCTCCCTCCTCTGGCCCATCAGACTCTGTCTTCTCCCACCTCCCTCCCATCAGCCTCTGTCTCCTCCCTCCTTTCCCATCAGCCTCTGTCCCCTCCCCCCTCTGTCCCATCAGCGTCTATCCCCTCCCTCCTCTTTTCCCTCACTCCTCTGTTACCTCCATCCTCTGTCCCATCAGCGTCTGTGACCTCCCTTCTATGTCCCAACAACCTCAGTCCCATCAGCCTCTCTCCCATCAGCCTCTTTTTCATCACCTTCTATCCCTTCAGCCTCTGTACCCTCCCTCCTATGTCCCTTCAGCCTCTGTCTCCTGCCTCCTCTATCCCATCAGCCTCAGTCTCCTCCCTCCTCTGTGCCTCCCTCCTCTGTCCCCTCCCTCCTCTGTCCCTTTACCCTCTGTCTCCTGCCTCCTCTGTCCCATCATCTTCTTTCTCCTCCCTCCTCTGTCCCATCAGCCTCTATCCCAGGGGTGGGCATACTTTTTGACGTGAGTGCCACAGTGGGTTCTTAAAGTGGACTGGATGCCGGAACAGAAACCTGGATGGAGTATTTTTGTTAACTAATATAAATTCAAAGTAAACATCATTACATAAAAGGGTACGGTCTTTTTTTTTCAATAGTTTTATTCATTTCAAACAGGCCGAATTCAGCCCGCAGGCCATAGTCTTCCCACGGCTGCTCTATCCTCTTTCTCCTCTGTCCCTTCCCTCCTCTGTCCCATCAGCCTCTGTCCCATCATCCTCTGTCCACTCCCTCCAGTGTCCCATCAGCCTCTGTCCTATCAGCCTCTGGCTCCTCCCTCCTCTATCTCATCAGCCTCAGTCCCCTCCCTCCACTGTCCCATCAGCCTCTGTCCCCTTCCTCCTCTGTCCCATCAGCCTCTGTTCCCTCCCTTCCTCTGTCCCATTATCCTCTGTCCACTCACTTATCTGTCCCATCAGGCTCTGTCCTATCAGCCTCTGTCCCACTGGTTTCTATCCCAACAGCCTCAATCTCTCAGCGTCTGTCCCATAGCTTCTGTCCCCTCACTCTTCCTTTTTCCCATCAGACTCTGTCCCCTCCCTCCTCTGTCCCATCAGCCTCTGTTACCTCCCTCCTCTGTCCCATCAGCCTCAGTCCCATTAGCCTCTGTCCCCTCCCTCCTCTGTCCAACCAGCCTCTGTCCTTCCGTCTCTGTGCCATCAGCCTCTGTCTCCTCCCACCTGTGTCCCATCAGCCTCTGCCCCTTCCCTCCTCTCTCCCATTAGCCTCTGTCCCCTTTCTCCTCTATCCTATCAGCCTTTATCCATTCAGCTCTGTGTCCTTGCTCCTCTGTCCCCTCCGTCTTCTGTTACCTCCCTTCTCTGTCCAATCATCCTCTGGTACCTCCCTCCTCTGTCACATCAGCCTCTGTCCCCTCCCTCCTCTGTCCCTTCAGCCACTGTCTCTTACCTCTTCAGTCCCATCAGCCTCTGTCTCCTCCCTCCTCTGGCCCATCAGACTCTGTCTTCTCCCACCTCCCTCCCATCAGCCTCTGTCCCCTCCCCCCTCTGTCCCATCAGCTTCTATCCCCTCCCTCCTCTTTTCCCCACTCCTCTGTTACCTCCATCCTCTGTCCCATCAGCGTCTGTCACCTCCCTTCTATGTCCCAACAACCTCAGTCCCATCAGCCTCTCTCCCATCAGCCTCTTTTTCATCACCTTCTATCCCTTCAGCCTCTGTACCCTCCCTCCTATGTCCCTTCAGCCTCTGTCTCCTGCCTCCTCTATCCCATCAGCCTCAGTCCCCTCCCTCCTCTGTCCTTCCCTCCTCTGTCCCCTCCCTCCTCTGTCCCTTTACCCTCTGTCTCCTGCCTCCTCTGTCCCATCAGCTTCTTTCTCCTCCCTCCTCTGTCCCATCAGCCTCTATCCCAGGGGTGGGCATACTTTTTGACGTGAGTGCCACAGTGGGTTCTTAAAGTGGACTGGATGCCGGAACAGAAACCTGGATGGAGTATTTTTGTTAACTAATATAAATTCAAAGTAAACATCATTACATAAAAGGGTACGGTCTTTTTTTTTCAATAGTTTTATTCATTTCAAACAGGCCGAATTCAGCCCGCAGGCCATAGTCTTCCCACGGCTGCTCTATCCTCTTTCTCCTCTGTCCCTTCCCTCCTCTGTCCCATCAGCCTCTGTCCCATCATCCTCTGTCCACTCCCTCCAGTGTCCCATCAGCCTCTGTCCTATCAGCCTCTGGCTCCTCCCTCCTCTATCCCATTAGCCTCAGTCCCCTCCCTCCACTTCCCCATCAGCCTCTGTCCCCTTCCTCCTCTGTCCCATCAGCCTCTGTTCCCTCCCTCCACTGTCCCATCAGCCTCTGTACCCTTCCTCCTAGGTCCCATCTGCCTCTGACTCCTCCTGCCTCTGTCCCATCAGCCTCTATCTCCTCCTTCCTCCTCTGTCCCATCCACCTCTGTACCCTCCCTTCCTCTGTCCCATTATCCTCTGTCCACTCACTTATCTGTCCCATCAGGCTCTGTCCTATCAGCCTCTGTCCCACTGGTTTCTATCCCAACAGCCTCAATCTGTCAGCGTCTGTCCCATAGCTTCTGTCCCCTCACTCTTCCTTTTTCCCATCAGACTCTGTCCCCTCCCTCCTCTGTCCCATCAGCCTCTGTTACCTCCCTCCTCTGTCCCATCAGCCTCAGTCCCATTAGCCTCTGTCCCCTCTTATGGATTGACTCAGCGAGAGAGACCACAGACTCAGAATTTATATTTAGGAACCTTTATTAAGCTGGCCAGATGTCTGCAGTCCCAGCACCCCGCCGAAACAAAGGCGGAACTGCAGCCATGACTGCAAGCGTTACAGCCTATTTATTTGCAAAAGATACAAAGTTACAAGGCCTTGTTTAAGCAGTTTGTTCCCGACACAGTAGAGCATTATCACCTTCCTATTTATGTTTTCTGGGAACAGAGAGCACAGTATATTGAGGAGGGACCATGAGACCATATCTCAAGGCCTGACCTGATGTCAGTACCTTCCTGTCTGTCTTTTCCAGGAACAGACAGTACAGCGCGCTCCAATATACAGCCCAGTACATGCCCTCCTTCCGCCTCTGTCCCATCAGACTCTGTTACCTCGCTCCTCTATCCCATCAACCTCAGTCCCATCAGGATCTGCCCCCCTCACCTGTGTCCCATCAGCCTCTATCCACTCCCTCCCCTACCCATCCGCCTCTGTCCCATCAGCCTCTGCCCCTCTCACCTCTGTCCCATCAGCTCATCCCCACCCCTCCTCTGTCTTATCAGCTGCTCTTCCCCTCTGCTCTGTCCCCTCCCTCCTCTGTCCCCTCCCTCCTCTGTCCCCTCCTTCCTCTGTCCCCTCTCTTGTCTGCTACCATCCTCCTCTGTCCCATCAGCCTCTGTTACCTCCCTCTTCGGTCCCATCAGCCTCAGTCCCATCAGCCTCTGCCACTCTAACCTCTATCCGATCAACATCTATCCATTCCCTCCTCTGTCCCTTCAGCCTTTGTCTCCTCCCTCCTCTGTCCCATCAGCCTGTGTCCCCTCCCGCCTCTGTCCCATCAGCCTCTGTCTCCTCCCGCCTCTGTCCCATCAGCCTCTGTCACCTCCCTCCTCTGTCCCATCAGCCTCTGTCTCCTCCTGCCTCTGTCCCATCAGCCTCTGTCACCTCCATCCTCTGTCCCATCAGCCTCTGTCTCCTCCCGCCTCTGTCCCATCAGCCTCTGTCACCTCCCTCCTCTGTCCCATCAGCCTCTGTTCTGTCCCTACTCCTTCTCATCAGCCTCTGTCTCCTCCCTCCTCTGTGCCATCAGCCTCTATCCCAGGGATGGGCAAACTTTTTGACTTGAGGGCCACAATGGGTTCTTAAACTGGACCGGAGGGCCAGAAAAAATGCATGGATGGAGTGTTTGTGTGAACTAATATAAATGCAAAGTAAACATCATTACATAAAAGGGTAAGGTCTTTTTTTTCAATAGTTTTATATATTTCAAACTGGCCTAATCCAGCCCGCAGGCCATAGTCTGCGCAAGGCTGCTCTATCCCCTTCCTCCTCCTCTGTCCACTCCCTCCGCTCTCCCATCAGTCTCTATCTTCTACCTCCTCCTCTGTCCCATCAACCTCTGTCCCCACCCTCCTCTGTCCCGTCAGACTCTGTCCCCTCCTTCCTCTGTTCCCTCCCAACTCTGTCCCTCCCTCCTCTGTCCCCTCCCACCTCTGTCCCATCAGCCTATATAACCTACCTTCCTCTGTCCCATCATCCTCTGTTTTATCAGGCACTGTCCCTTCAGCCTCCGTCTCCATCTCCTCTGTCCCAGCAACCACTGTCCCCTCCGTCCTATGTCCCTTCAGCCTCTATGCCCTACCTCCTCCTCTGTCCCATCATCCTCTGTCCTACAAACCTCAGTCCCACTGGTTTCTATCCCAACAACCTCAATCCCATCAGGCTCTGTCCCATTAGCCTCTGTCCCCTCCTTCGTCTGTCCCATCAGCCTCTGTTCCATCAGGCACTGTCTCTTTGCCGCCATCTCCATTCCCTCTGTCCCAGCAACCACTGTCCCCTCCGTCCTATATCCCCTCAGCCTCTATGCCCTACCTCCTCCTCTGTCCCATCATCCTCTGTCCTACAAACCTCTGTCCCACTGGTTTCTATCCCAACAACCTCAATCCCATCAGGCTCTGTCCCATTAGCCTCTGTCCCCTCCTTTGTCTGTCCCATCACCCTCTGTTCCATCAGGCACTGTCTCTTTGCCTCCGTCTCCATTCCCTCTGTCCCAGCAACCACTGTCCCCTCCGTCCTATGTCCCCTCAGCCTCTATGCCCTACCTCCTCCACTCTCTCATCAGCCTCTGTCCCCTCCCTCCTCTGTCCCGTCAGCTTCTGTCTCTTACCTCTTCAGTCCCATCAGCCTCTGTCTCCTCCCTCCTCTGGCCCATCAGACTCTGTCTTCTCCCACCTCCCTCCCATCAGCCTCTGTCTCCTCCCTCCTTTCCCATCAGCCTCTGTCCCCTCCCCCCTCTGTCCCATCAGCGTCTATCCCCTCCCTCCTCTTTTCCCTCACTCCTCTGTTACCTCCATCCTCTGTCCCATCAGCGTCTGTGACCTCCCTTCTATGTCCCAACAACCTCAGTCCCATCAGCCTCTCTCCCATCAGCCTCTTTTTCATCACCTTCTATCCCTTCAGCCTCTGTACCCTCCCTCCTATGTCCCTTCAGCCTCTGTCTCCTGCCTCCTCTATCCCATCAGCCTCAGTCTCCTCCCTCCTCTGTGCCTCCCTCCTCTGTCCCCTCCCTCCTCTGTCCCTTTACCCTCTGTCTCCTGCCTCCTCTGTCCCATCATCTTCTTTCTCCTCCCTCCTCTGTCCCATCAGCCTCTATCCCAGGGGTGGGCATACTTTTTGACGTGAGTGCCACAGTGGGTTCTTAAAGTGGACTGGATGCCGGAACAGAAACCTGGATGGAGTATTTTTGTTAACTAATATAAATTCAAAGTAAACATCATTACATAAAAGGGTACGGTCTTTTTTTTTCAATAGTTTTATTCATTTCAAACAGGCCGAATTCAGCCCGCAGGCCATAGTCTTCCCACGGCTGCTCTATCCTCTTTCTCCTCTGTCCCTTCCCTCCTCTGTCCCATCAGCCTCTGTCCCATCATCCTCTGTCCACTCCCTCCAGTGTCCCATCAGCCTCTGTCCTATCAGCCTCTGGCTCCTCCCTCCTCTATCTCATCAGCCTCAGTCCCCTCCCTCCACTGTCCCATCAGCCTCTGTCCCCTTCCTCCTCTGTCCCATCAGCCTCTGTTCCCTCCCTTCCTCTGTCCCATTATCCTCTGTCCACTCACTTATCTGTCCCATCAGGCTCTGTCCTATCAGCCTCTGTCCCACTGGTTTCTATCCCAACAGCCTCAATCTCTCAGCGTCTGTCCCATAGCTTCTGTCCCCTCACTCTTCCTTTTTCCCATCAGACTCTGTCCCCTCCCTCCTCTGTCCCATCAGCCTCTGTTACCTCCCTCCTCTGTCCCATCAGCCTCAGTCCCATTAGCCTCTGTCCCCTCCCTCCTCTGTCCAACCAGCCTCTGTCCTTCCGTCTCTGTGCCATCAGCCTCTGTCTCCTCCCACCTGTGTCACATCAGCCACTGTCCCATTAACCTCTGTCCCCTCTCTCCTCTGTCCTATCAGCCTCTGTCTCCTCCCTCCTGTGTCCCATCAGCCTCTGCCCCTTCCCTCCTCTCTCCCATTAGCCTCTGTCCCCTTTCTCCTCTATCCTATCAGCCTTTATCCATTCAGCTCTGTGTCCTTGCTCCTCTGTCCCCTCCGTCTTCTGTTACCTCCCTTCTCTGTCCAATCATCCTCTGGTACCTCCCTCCTCTGTCACATCAGCCTCTGTCCCATTCCTCCTCTGTTACCTCCCTCATCTGACCCATCAGGCTCTGTTACCTTTCTCCTCTGGCCCAACAACCACTGTATCCTCCCTCCTCTGTCTCTTTGTCCTCTCTCCCTCTCTCATCCTCCCTCCATCCTCTGTTCCATCAGCTGCTGTCCCATCCCTCCTCCTCTGTCCCATCAGCCTCTGTTCCCTCGTGACGCCCCCTTCCCATCCGACTCTGTCCCCTCCCTCCTCTGTCCCTTCAGCTTCTGTCTGCTCCCTCCTCTGTCCCATCAGCCTCTTTCTCCTCCCTCCTCTAACCCATCAGCCTCTGTCCACTCTCTCCTCTGTCCCATCAGCCTCTGTCCATTAAGTCTCTTTCTCTTCCCTCCTCTAACCCATCAGCCTCTGTCCACTCTCTCCTCTGTCCCATCAGCCTCTGTAATATCCCTCGTCCTCTGTCTCATCAGCCTCTGTTTCATCAGCCTCTATGCACACCTTTCTCTCCCATCAGCCTCTGTTTCCTTTCTCCCATGTCCCATCAGCCACTGTACCCTCCCTCCTCTGTCCCATAAGCCTCTGTCACCTCTGTCCTCTGTCCCATCAGCCTCTGTCTCCTCCCTCCTCTGACCCATCAGCCACTGTCCCCTTCCTCCTCTGTACCATCAGCCTCTGTCTCCTCCCTCCTCTGTCCCATCAGCCTCTATCCCAGGGGTGGGCATGCTTTTTTACTCCAGGGCCACAATGGGTCCTTAAACTGGACTGGAGGACAGATCAAAAGCATGGATGGAGTGTTTGTGTGAACTAACATAAATTCAAAGCAAACATCATTACATAAAAGGGAACGGTCTTTTTTTTAAATAGTTTTATTCATTTCAAAGGGGCCAGATCCAGCCTGCAAGCCGTAGTTTGCCTTCAGTTGCTCTATCACCTTCCTCCTCCTTGTCCCATCAGCCTCTGTCCCCTCTCTCCACCTCTTTCCCATCAGCCTCAGTCATCTCCCTCCTCTGTACCATCACCTCTATCTCCTCCCCCCTCTTTCCCATCAGCTATTTTCCCCTCCCTCTTCTGTCCCATCAGCCTCTGTCCCATCCTGCCTCCTCTGTGCCATCAGCCTCTATCCCCTCCCTCCTCTTTCCCATCAGCCTCTGTCCCCTCCCTCCTCTTTCCCATCAGCCTCTGTCCCCTCCCTCCTCTTTCCCATCAGCCTCTCTCTCCTTCCCCCTCTTTCCCATCAGCCTCTGTTCCCTCCCTCCTCTGTCCCATCAGCCTCTGTCCATTCAGTCTCTTTCTCCTCCATCCTCTATTCCATCAGCCGCTGTCCACTCCCTCCTTTGTCCCATCAGCCTCTGTCACTTCCCTCTATCTTATCAGCCTCTGTCCCACCAGTCTCTGACACCTTCCTCCTCTGTCCCATCAGTGTCTGTCCTCTTCCTCCTCTGTCAGGTCAGCCTCTATCTCCTCCCTCCTCTGTCCATTCAGCTCTGTCTCCTCCCTCCTCTGTCCCATCAGCCTCTCTCTCCTCCCTCCTCTGTCCCATCAGCCTCTCTCTCCTCCCTCCTTTATACCCTCCCTCCTCTGTACCCTCCCTCCATTCTAAGCTCCATCTTCTGTCCAACAGCCTCTGTCCCATCAGCCTCTGTCCCCTCTCTCCTCTGTCCCGTCAGCATCTGTCCCATCAGCCTCTGTTTCATCAGCCTCTGTGCACACCTTTCTCTCCCATCAGCCTCTGTCCCCTCTCGCCTCTATGAAATCAGCCACAGTCCCATCAGCCTCTGTCCCCTTTCTCCTCTGTCCCATCAGCCACTGGTCCCTCCCTCCTCTGTTCCATCAGCCTCTGTCCCTTCCCTCCTCTCTCCCATCAGCCACTCTCCCCTCCCTCCTCTGTCCCATCAGCCTCTGTCCCTTCCCTCCTCTCTCCCATCAGCCACTCTCCCCTTCCTCCTCTGTCCCATCAGCCTATGTCTCCTCTCTCCTCTGTCCCATCAGCCTCTGTCCCTTCCCTCCTCTCTCCCATCAGCCACTCTCCCCTTCTTCCTCTGTCCCATCAGCCTATGTCTCCTCTCTCCTCTGTCCCATCAGCCTCTGTCACTTCCCTCCTCTGTCCCAGCAGCCTCTGTCCCATCCTTCTTCCAATGTCACATCAGTCTCTGTCCCCTTCCTCCTCTATCCTGTCAGCCTCTATCTCCTCCCTCCTCTGTCCCATCAGACCTTTTCCTGGGGAGAAATGCCCTGTGCATTGGCCAATGCCCTGGGTAGCTGTGCCAGCCGAGCGTGTCTGCATCTAACGTGTAGGTAGAAAAGATGAGAGAAAGAGGGGTACAGAGAGTAGGATGGAGATAACACGGGGCCGGGGGCTGCATGAAGGGGGGAGGAAGAGGCGTCCATGGCGAGCGGAGGCATCTCAGAAGGAGGCTATGATGCCCCAGTTCCCTCAGCCACTGCGCTCACCGCATGGGAAGAACACTTGGGGAGGGAGATCTCGCTTTCCCTCCTGTGCTCTGCACTTAGAATGGCTTGGAGAACAGAGAGGGGCTCATTCCCTGACACAGCTGTGTGTCTGCACCACGTGACACGGTGAAGGTCACTTGGTCCCAAACAGCTTACACTTTCTCCGTATTTGCCCTGTACTCCGCTGATGTACTAGACTGCCCCATGTTTAGTGCTTTATAATGGTGCGCATAAATCTGCAGTTCGCATGGGGCAACAGGCTGGGTCATCTCTCCTCCTGGTCATCGGCTGGCCAGCGTGGAGGCCAGGCCTGACACGCCTGGCCGTCAGCTGAGAACTGGCTGGGCCTGTGGCTTAAACACACTATGCAGCCTCCACCTGGGGCCGGACTCCCTGGTGACAAGGTGGCGGCTGGATCCCAAGGGTGAGTTTCCCGCCTGTGCCTCAGCCCCGCACAGAGGCCCTTGCACTTCCTACTTAGGGGCGCCGCCAGAAAGCTGCCTGGTTCCAAGGAAATGAGTTCCATTGAGATGAGGAATGCCAGGTTTTCATAAAGCATTTGGGACCACAAATAATGCACGTTCATGTGTGCGGGCCAAGGCTTGGCTGGGCCTTCTCTCTGCCATGTACGCTTTGAGGACAGGGGCCTATTAAATATGCACTGTTAACTAAACCACACTCTGTCCTGAAGTTCAGGCGTGGGCCTGCTGGAAGGTCACATTCAGTGAGGACGGCCGTGTTCACATGCGGAGGGCAGTCCTCCTCCCTCCGCTTCCCACGAGCTCACATGTGAGAGCTACTCAGAGTTCACGGGTCAGGTCCGTGGGGCCCGTGTTTAAATGGTCTGATTTCTCACTGCCTATCACCAAACTGTCTACCGTTTCCCCTCGAATATCCTTGCTGGCTGCTTTCCCAACCCTCCTTGGAAGAGATGCCTGAATAGAAAAGAGCAAATTGGTGATGGCTGCCTCTAAGAGACAGAAATCAAGTGGTTTAAGCACGCATAGCCGGAACGGACAGGAAGCGTGGCTGCCTGTCTGTGCCAACGCTGGCGAGTGACAGCAAGTGGGACCTGGGGACCCGTGAGCGTTCGCAGTGAAGCCAGTCATTGAACGGGGAGGCCCTGCGGGTCGAGCACCATCCTTTCATTAGGTGCTTCTTCCACTGAAATGTTAACAGGCCGCCGGCTGCCTGTGGTTTAGTTCATTGCCAAACGTTGCAAACTTGATTAGACATTAGTTAAGAAGCTCAACTTATTCTAAGACTTGACCTAGCTATTTAAGCTCTTGAGAGAAATCCACACACAATAGGCATCTCATTCGAAAGTATTGGAGAGAACAGGGCGTGGACACACCTCCATGGAGTGGAATGGGGTGAGACACGCAGCCGAGGGGCAGGGTGTGACAGAGGGCCAGACCCCAAGCCTGTTCACACTCCTCCAGCAGGGCTGGTCGCTGGCACCTGCTCTCTTCAGGCTGATGAATGTGCGGGGTGTCAGGTGAAACCTACAGGAAGTAAACAGATGCACTCATCAAAATGCAGGCGGCCTGCCTCCAGGCTCCAGCTCGGGGGCCCACGGGCACAGCCCCGGGGACTGACTCCCTCGGCCATCCCACTGCACATCCCACTGCAGATTGCCTGGTTTCTGAATCACAGGTGCTTCAGACTACAGACCATCTAACTTTGGAGAAAACTTGAACAAATGAATTGGATCCCTGGCTCTTCTCCCTCCCTGGCCCCGTCATCATCAGTAGCAGTGACATCAGAGCAGTGACCCTTCTGGACTCACGCCAGGACCCAGGGGCTGGCTGGGCTGTTACATTCATCTCCTCGTTTAACACTCGTGACATGCCCGGCCAGTGTGGCTCAGAGGTTGAGCATCAATCTACAAACCAGGAGGTAATGGTTCAATTCCCGATCAGGGCACATGCCTGGATTGTGGACTCCGTCCACAGTAGGGGGTGTGCAGGAAGCAGCCAATCAATGATTGTCTCTCATCATAGATGTTTCTTTTTTTAAAATATATCTGATTGATTTTTTACAGAGAGGATGGGAGAGAGAGAGAGAGAGTTAGAAACATCAATGAGAGAGAAACATCGATCAGCTGCCTCCTGCACACCTCCTACTGGGGATGTGCCCGCAACCAAGGTACATGCCCTTGACTGGAATCGAACCTGGGACCTCTCAGTCCGCAGGCCGACGCTCTATCCACTGAGCCAAACTGGTTTCGGCTCATCATTGATGTTTCTATCTCTCTCCCTCCCCCTTCCTCTATGAACTAACCACACACACACACACACACACACACACACACACACACACACACATTTAAGAACAAAACAAAACTTGGCAATAACCCAAGCGCACTGACCCCAAATTCCAGAGAAGGAAGCGGAGGCTCAGAAAGGTTTAGTGAGTCCCCAAGACCACACAGCTTGGGAGCGAGGTCGTTGGGACCCCAGCCTGCGTCTGGGTCCAAGGCCACCCCTCTCATCCTCAGAATGGCTCTGGGTGCTTTCCCCTGAGAGCTTGCTACATACAGGTGTTTATCATGTCGACCAGACATCCGCCCTGACACACCAGGGCCTGGAGGGACAGGGCAGAAGCTACGGAGAGCGCGAGCAGGTGTGGGGGCACCCTGAGGGACCCTCTCCTCCTCTCTGTCCTGGCTTCATTGAGATAGAATTCCACCCCCCGGGATTCACCCATGGAGACTGTACAGCTCAGTGTCTGTAGTGTGTTCCCAGAGGTGGGCAGCCCCACCCCATTCAGTGTCAGAACTTTTCATCTTCCCCCAACACTCTGTGTCCTTCAGCTCAACATTGCATGTCTTGTCCTGTAATTTTTCAAAATATGTTTATGTCCTCAAATGTGTCACTCTCTTATGTTATTGCTTCAGAATTGTGAGTCATCCTTACAAAACCTTTCCCCATACAAAATCCATGAGGAAATCGCCTTGTTTATGAAAATTCTCTGAAACCATAAAATCGCACAAATGGTCGGTTTGCTAACGTTCCTTGGAAACTTGCACCACTCCTACCCCGCACCGCAGCAGCCCTCCAAGGGCCCCTCCAGCAGGAGCTCCCTGGGCAGTGGGCTGGTGTAGACACGGGGTGCACTGATGGAAGACACGACGCGTCCCCTATTATTTAAAAATATCTCCCTGACTTTATTGAGGACGTATGTGTGGGACCATGTATGTGGAAGTGCCTCTGTGAGTTGGGTGTGGGATCCATCACATATGTTTCAGGATGAGTCAACCCCACAGTCTCCACCGCAGGACTTCTGTACCCAAGTCCTTCTTCACAGGCAGAGCTTCTGAACCCACAGACACAGACAGCGCCGACTAACCAGCCCCAATGTTGGCCAGGCGAAGGGTTCATGCCAGCGAGGACCCTGCCCTCAGGAATTAAACTGTGGCCTGGCCAGCCTGGCTCCGTTGTTAAGCCTCGACCCATGAACCAGGAGGTCATGGTTTGATTCCCAGTCACGGCATATGCTCAGGTTAGGGCTTGATCCCCTATAAGGGGTGTACAGGAGACACCTGCTCAATGATTCTCTCTCATCCTTGACATTTCTATTCTTCTCTCCCTCCTGCTTCCTCTCTCTGAAATCGGTAAAAACATTTTTAAAAAGATTATTACTGTGCAATTTAAAATATATATTAAAATAATAATACAAATCTTTCAATGTTATATGAGTTTAAGGTGGTACTGACCCTAACCAACCATCCATTGGTGACTAAACTGTATCCGATATATCCATCCATCCATCTATTCTTTTATAGTGGAACGTTGGCTCTCAAACGTCTCCATCTCAAACAATATGCTTTTCACCCACACCCTTTCATGCTGTTCCCTGTATGATCAGTCACGCGTCTCTCAGGCAACAAACAAGGGAGAGAATGCGTGAGTGTGTGCCAGTTTATTGCTAAACCTCACGTTGCTAACATCTCAGGAAATGGTGCTGCGAAAATGTTCCTGTTTTTTGCTTTTGTTGCTGCTCATTATTATTACACTCGAGGCCCAGTGCACAAAAGTTGGTGCACTTGCGGGGGTCCCTCAGCCCAGCCTATGCACTCTTACAGTCTGGGACCCCTTGGAGGATGTCCACCTGCTGGCTTAGGCCTGCTCCCTGGGGGATAGGGCCCGAGCTGGCAGTCAGACATCCCTCTGGCAGCCCGGCAGCCCTCGGGGGATGTCCACTTGCCAGCGGAGAGCAGGCCTAAGCTGCAGTCGGACATCCTTAGCACTGCTGAGGAGACGAGAGAGGCTCCCACCACCACCGCTGTGCTGGTAGCCATCAGCCTGGCTTGTGGCTGAGCAGAGCTCCCCATGTGGGAGCGCCCTGACCACCAGAGGGCAGCTCCTGCATTGAGTGTCTGCCCCCCGGTGGTCAGTGTGTGTCATAGTGAACAGTGATTCCCAGTTGTTCTGCTGTTAGGGTCAGTTTGCATATTGCCCTTTTATTATAGAGGATAGAGGCCTGGTGCATGGGTGGGGGCTGGCTGGTTTGCCCTGAAAAGTGTCCCAGATCAGGGTGGGGGTCCTGCTGGGGTGCCTGGCCAGCCTGAGTGAGGGGCTGATGGCTGTTTGCAGGCTGGTCACACCCCCTTCAGGGTGGAGGTCCCCATGGGTGCCTGGCAGCCTAGTGGAGGGGCTGATGGCCGTTTCTAGGCTGGCCAAGGCCGCCGGCAACAGAAGCTCCCGGCATCTCCTTTTTTTCTTTTTCTTTTTTATTCTGGGATTTATTTACCTTCTATAATTGAAACTTTGTTGCTTTGAGTGGAGCTCAGAGCTGGCCGCAGGAAGCTTGCCTTCCTCCATCATTGGGGCAACCAAGCCTCCTGTTTGCTCCAGCGCCATGACTGCCGGCCGCCTTCTTGGTTGGGTTAATTTGCACATAGTCGCTCTGATTGGCTGGTGGGCATAGCTTAAGGTGTAGCAAAGGTATGGTCAATTTGCATGTTTGTCTTTTATTAGTGTAGATTTTCTTTTTTTACTGTACATTTCATTTCCTTTTTGTCAAATCCTCATTTCCATTTCATGTCCTTTTTGTTTTTAAGGTGTTTATTTATAGGTTAAACTGTATATTAGACATGTGTTGTATAGGAGAAACATTCAAACAGGAGGTCACTTAGAGGTCTGCAAGGCATTAATTCAATTTACATTATTTCTAAAGGAAAGCAGGATTCGGGTCTAGAACAGCCTTCCAGAACGACGCAGGTGCGCGAACGGAGGTTCCACTCACTGTATTCATTATCCAGTTAATCTGTATGAGCTTCTACAATGTGTCAGACACTCTGCTATGACTGTGAGGGTCTTTTATATGTTTATGTTATCCACCGTGAGGAAGATTCTGAAAACATGTATTATTGGACACTGAAATGCTAATTTTTAAAATGTTTTTAGCCTGAAGGGTTAGGAGCCAGGAAAGCAGTCCTTGGCTTTTCTCTTTCCAAAGGCGCCTTTTGTCTGGAAGCTTTCAACCCTTTGCCCAGCTCAGGAAGAGGAACAAGTAAACTTCCATTCACGACCTGGCCGGTTTTGCTCAGTGGATAGAGTGTCGGCTGTGGACTCAGGGGTGCCGGGTTCGATTCCGGTCAAGGGCATGTACCTTGGTTGCGGGCACATTCCCAGTACGGGGTGTGTGGGAGGCAGCTGATCCATGTTTCTCTCTCATCCATGTTTCTAACTCTCTATCCCTCTCCCTTCCTCTCAGCAGAAAAATCAATAAAATATATTTTTAAAAAACTTCCATTCACTAATGTACTCTGCAAAAGTCAGCATGATGGATGCTGCTTGCTTCTTGCTCAGATACTCAAAGTCAGAAGGGACTGTGTCATTGCTTTGGGATGGAGTTAAGTCCAGATCATTGTATTTGTCCTTAGTCATTTTTTACCAGTCCGTCTCTTCCCTGACATGATTCATACGGAGCCTGGACTGGATTCTTTAAAACAAATGAGTAAATGAAGAGAAAGACAGAAACATGGGGCGAGAGCATGATCTAACACCAAAATAAATGAATGCATCCTCTCTCTCTCTCTCTCTCTCTCTCTCTCTCTCTCTCTCTCTCTCGCTTGTAGCCTGAACATATCTCACCCTGGTCTGCGTGCCTGAGTGGCATGTGGATAGCACAGCAGGGTTTCTGCACATGGACAACATCAGTTTCTTTCCTGATAGAGGATCCTCTTAAAACTGGAATCGGCCCTGGACGTGGTCTCAGTGGTTAGAGTGTCGGCCCACCAACCGAAGGGTCTCAGGGTCGATTCCAGGTCAAGGGCACGGACGTGGTTTTCAGGTTCGCTCCCTGGCCCGGTCGGAGCGCACCTGGGAGGCAAGCAATCGATGCGTCTCTCTCACATCAATGTTTCTCTCTCTGTGTCTCTTCCCACTCTCCTCCCCTCCCTTCTACTCTCCCTAAACGTCAATGAAAATAATGCCCTCGGGTGAGGAATGGAATCGCGTTTGCTTTGGTTTCCATGTACACTGTCCTGGGCCTGGTCCCCCGTTCCTGTGGGCGTGACTGCAGATAAAGCTCACGGTGAGGCCTGCGAGGGAGGCCTGGCGCTGCTCACGGGGCACTGGCACTGCTGGCTGTGGCACTGGCACTGGAATGCTGGCTCCTTTCTCTGGCGGGTTTGGTGAAGAAGGTAGATCTGCGGTCACAGTTGGGCTCGGCCCCCAGCCTGGAGCAGCCTCGGGGGCAGGGTCCCAGGGTGGTGCACCTCTGGGCTCTGCACCCAACGCCCTCATGGTTCCTACTCCAACTGGCAGCACAAGCTGTTTGAGGGCTCCTAGGGGCAGGGGCCTGGTGAGAAGCCCTGAGTGAGGCCGGGGGTGGGAGGGCCTGGTGAGAGTTCCTGAGTGAGGCGGGGCGGTGGGAGGGCCTGGTGAGAGGCCCTGAGTGTGGCCGGGGGTGGGAGGGCCTGGTGAGAGGCCCTGGGTGAGGTCAGGGTGTGGGAGGGCCTGGTGAGAGGCCCTGAGTGAGGCCAGGGTGTGGGAGGGCCTGGTGAGAGGCCCTGAGTGAGGCCGGGCGGTGGGAGGGGCTGGTGAGAGGCCCTGAGTGAGACGGGAGGGGAGGGTGGGGGGGCAGGACGAGGGAGGCGGGTACTGGGGTTCGGTCCAGGCTGCCCACTGAGTTCCCGCGGGTCAGCTCTGCCACTGTCCGGCTCTGTCAGCTGGCCGAGCACTGAGGGGAGGACGGGGTAAGAGGACCGCGCACGTCTGCCCCCTCTCCAGCCCATGTTGTCTAAGCCCTTTATTTCAATAGATCATACTGCGCCTCCCCCCCTTGCAGGAAGTCTGCCCCCTGCCCCCCGTTTTGAAGGTCACGTGTCTCGGTTGCTGCCTTCAAGTCGCCGTCTTCTGCATCTTGAAGCTGACGGGCTGAAGATGCACTTAAAGACCCTTTTCCTAAAACGGCACAGAAGCGGGCCTTTCGGTGCGCGGTGAGCGGTGAGCGGTGAGTGTGCACTGGAGGTCCCGGAGATGAAGCCAGGCCTGTTTCCGCTCAGGGAAACCTCTTTCCTGGTTGCGTATTCATTCCACTGCCTCGAATTGATTTAAAGAAACAGGAGTATGTGGGTGACAAACTATTTGAGCTGTCACTGAAGTGTCCCTGATGCTGAGAACCTGGTAGCAGTTTTGGAGAAGCAGTCAGCTGACCCGCATGGAAGTGTGAGGGGGCTGGGAGGGCGTCAGGGCGGACGCCGATCCATCACTCGGTCACAGCGAGGAGACATACCACCTTCCCCGACGCTCCAACTTACGGAGAACCAAGTGCAGTTTCACAGGAGTCGGTGGACATGAAGCCATTAGACTAGTGGTTCTCAGCCTGTGGGTCGCGACCGATTTGGCGGTCGAACGACCCTTTCACAGGGGTCGCCTGAGACCATCCTGCAGATCAGATATTTACATGACGATTCATAACAGAGTGACATGACAGTTATGAAGTAGCAACGGAAATAATGTCATGGTTGGGTCCCAACATGAGGAGCTGTGTTTAAAGGGCCAGCAGGCTGAGAACCACTGGATTAGACGGAGGCCAACAGCCAGGAACTGAGCACACTTTCAGGGGTTCCCTCCAGTGGGAGGCGGCTGATGCGCTCGGGGGCTTCTGAGTTTTTACACTTTGGGGACGTTGAGGTTTCAATCGTGCAGCTCTCGTACTGAGAGGAGCAGACGCTGGAACTCGCCCCCGAGAGCGCATCCTGTGCGGAGGCGCCGGCACAGGTGTCCCTTGAGGGGCCGGTGGCTGTTCAGGCTGGCTGCCTCCGTGTCCGCGACTGCGCTTCGCTGCCATGGAGAGAAAGCAGTGCTAGACGGACAGACACAAGTGGAACGCATGTTCCAATAAAACGTTATTTACCAGGACAGGAGTGGGCAGCGGCTGAGGTTTGCTGAGTCCTTGGCCATCTTGGCTGTGAAAGCTGACCTAGGACCAGCTCCCCACAAACAGGCCGCCAGACAGCTCCCCGCGGACAGGCCCCCGGACAGCTCCCCGTGGATAGGCCCCTGGCGCTCCTTCTCTCGAGATGGAAACCCCCAACCTGCGAGCAGGCCTCGCATACTAACAGGTTCCTCGTTGCCCTTTTATCCTAAAAGGTAACTGAAAGGGCGATTCGTTGCGGGGCCTATGTGGGCCGGCCGCCGGGCCCCATGAGGCACAGCCTGACCACGCTGCTGGCGGCCTCGGGCACCGACTCCCCAGCCCACAGCGGGAGCCCGGCGCAGGCCGCCACCCGCCCGCAGCCCCCGGACCGGACCCATGTGGCAGCAGTGGCGGTGGGGCGGGGCGCGTGCCCTCGCCTGAGGAGATGGAGGAGGAGGCGATCGCCAGCGCCCCCAGGAATGAGACGGAGGACGTGGACTTCCTGTCTGGGCTGGAACTGGTCGATCTGCTGGACCCCCGGCAACCGGACTGGCCCCTGGAGCCCGGGCTCAGCTCGCCCTGGGGGGGGCTAGGACTACGGCCTCCATCTTGCCCTGGGTCCTCCATTTTTGGGGCGGCCGCCATGTGCTCAGGAGAGTGCCTTCTTCCCAGAAGCCCAGGCCCCTGCTGGCCACGCCCGGGATTTCTTTGAACTAACCAATGACAATCAAGGGACGTGCGCGCCATAGAGATGACCACATCCTCTGTAACAAAACCCGACTCGCGCCTGGCCAATCGGCGGGGCCCACAGTCCCCTCCCTCGCCCTTTATATAAAACCCACAATCCTATCAGGCCTTGCTTTCTCTCGGCCACTGGGGCTTACCGTTGCATTGGGGAGTGTGGTTGGGGAGCCGAACTAGTTCGAAATGAAGGACTCTTTGCTTTTGCATAGGACTTGCTGTCTCCCTGGTGGGCATTTTGGGAACCTTGAAATCTGGGCACAACAACATGCAGTAAACAAGATTTCAAGAAAAACAATTTGACCTATCACTAGAGGCCTGGTGCCCAGATTTGTGCACCAGTGGGGTCCCTTGTCCCTCTCACCATCCGGAACCCCTCAGGACATGTCCGAGCCCCACAGGCCAGAGGAGGGACCCCCACGGGGGCCTCTAGTATGCATATAAGATTTTTGGTGAATCTCTTCCCGCCCTCCCCCAACCCCTTTCCTCTGAGATTCATCAAGCTGTTCCATGGTTCCATGCCTGTGCATTTAGACTCTGCCCCCTGGTGCTCACTGCTTATCATAGCACTGGTCCAACTTTCGCTTAGGCTTTTATATATTTACATGTTATTTGCAATACACATTAATATTTCAAGAAATACTTTTTAAAAAGAACTAGAGGCCGGGTGCACGGATTCGTGCACCAGCGGAGTCCCTCGTCCTGGACTGGGCCCTCTCACAGTCCAGGACCCCTCAGGGCAAGTCGCACTGCCGGTTTCAACCCGATCCCTGCAGGTAGGCTGAGGGACCCAACCGGGGGCCTCTAGTGTGCATATAAGATCTTTGGTGCATCTCTTCTCGCCTTCCCCCTTCCTCCTTCCCTCTGAGGTTCATCTGTCTGTTCCATTTTTCCATGCCTGAGCTTTGAGTGTCTGACCCCTGGTGGTCAGTGCGCATCATCGTAGCACTGGTCCAAGGGTAGCTGAGGACTTTATATACACTGAGGGGCTAGATTATTATGACCACCTGATGTGTGTAGGCAAATAAGCCATACACTACATTGTTTGGGATATGGAAGCTGAAGGCCTGGTCAAACGCCTTTGCTGTCTGCAGTTACCAAGATAAAACATCTCCAATTTGCACAGGAACACAAAGTTTGGATAAGTTGAGCATTGGAAAAAAGTCATGTGGTCAGATGAATCATGTTTCCAGTTGCATCAGCAGATTGCAGAGTGAGGATTTGGTGGAAACAACATGAAAGCATGCACCCCACATGCATGAGTACAGCCCTTCAAGCTGGTGGGGGCAGTGTTATGGTTTGGGGCATGTTTTCCTTGGCATGATTTAGGCCCTTTAATTTGCGTGGAACAACATCTGAATAGCACAACATACCTAAGTTCACCCTATCCTGTTGATGGTGTATCCCAACGGCGTCTTCCAACAAGACAGTGTGCCATGATGGTGCTCGTATGGTGCAGGAGTAGTTACAAGAACATGAGGGAGTCTTTACCTTGCTTATGTGGCCCCCACAATCACCAGATCTCAATCCAATTGAGCATTTGTGGGACGAAGTTGAAAGAGCCATCAGGCAGCTGGTTCCACAACCCTCAAATCTCACAGAACTGGACAGTGCTATTCATCAGGCATGGTGACAGATTCCTCACATCACCTTTTAACATCTCGGGGAGCCAATGCCAAGAGGATTCGCCGCAGTATTGAAGGCAAAAGGTGGCCCAATGAAATACTGATGGTGTTGTCATAATAATCTGGCCACTCAGTGTATATAGACTAGTGGCCCGGTGCCCAAAATTCGTATGTGGGGGTGGTGCGGTGTCCATCAGCCCTGCCTGCACCCTCTCCAATCTGGGACCCCTTAGGGGTGGTCTGACTGCTGGTTTAGGCATGATTACTGGTATCAGGCCTAAACTAGCAGTCAAACATCCCTCTCCCCGTCCAGGACCTCTGGCTCCTAACTACTTACCTGCCTGATTGCCCCTAACCACTCTGCCTGCAGGCCTGTGTACTCTCAGCAGCCCCCCAGCCATCTGTCTTACCCTCAACTGCCCCCCACTGCCGGTCTGCTCACCCACAACTGGCCCCCAATTCTGGCCTGCTCACCCCCAATTGCCCACAATTACCGGCCTGCTCCCCCCCGTCTCCCTTTCCTGCTGGCCTGCTTGCCCCCCAGCCGACCACCCTGATGGCCTGCTTGCTCCCAAGTGCCCTCTCCTCCTGGCCTAATCTCCCCTGACTGCCTCTGCCTCGGCCCCACTACTATGGCTTTGTCCCAAAGGACATCTAGAACAGGGGTCCTCAAACTACGGCCCGCGGGCCACATGCAGCCCGCCGAAAACATTTATCCGGCCCGCCGGGTGGTTTGCCGCCACTGCCTGTCCTGCTTAGCAGCCAACTCGTCCCGTGCCCGCAGTGCGCATGTGTGGAATGTCTGAGGGACAGTGAACTGGCCCCCTGTCTAAAATGTTTGAGGACCTCTGATCTAGAAGGTCTCCTGGTCTAATTAACATATTAACCTTTTATTAGTAAAGATGTTATGTGCAATGAACATTCATATTTCAAGAAAACTTTTTTAAATATAATATTACATGTAATAAATGTTAATATTTGTAGGAGAAAAGATTTAAAATATGATAATATTACCAAAACTATACTAACATAGTATATCACAAAAGTTGTAGGAAATATTAAAAATCTGCAAATAACAGGATTGCTTCTATTATATTCTAAAATAGTTTTTGTTCTGGCTCTATTTTCTGTTCATCCGTTTACGTTTTTCATTATATTGCACAAATGAGTGAGCTCACATGATATTTGTCTTTCTCTGACTGGCTTATTTTGCTTAACATAATGCTCCCTAGGTCCATCCGTGCTGTTGCAAATGGTAAAAGTTCCTTCTCTTTTACGGCAGCGTAGTATTCCATTGTATAGACGTACCACAGTTTTCTAATCCACTCATCTGCCAAGTGCAGCAGTTAGGCTGTTTCCAAATCTTAGCTCTTGTGCATTGTGCTGCTATGAACAGAGGGGTGCATATGTCCTTTCTGATTGGTGTTTCTGATTTCTTGGGATATAGTCCTAGAAGTGGGATTACTGGGTCTAATGGGAGTTCCATTTTTAATTTTTTGAGGAAAATCCACACTGTCTTCCACAGTGGTTGCACCAGTCTGCATTCCCACAGCAGTGCAAGAGGGTTCCTTTTTGTCCCCATCCTCGCCAGCACTTGTGTTTGTTGATTTGTTGATGATAACCATTCTGACAGGTGTGAGATGGTATGTCCTTGTCGTTTTGATTTGCATCTCTCTGATGATGATTGTCTGATACTTTGCTGCCTATGGATTCATCTGCCTATGGATATATGTCTGATATTTGCTGCCTATGGATTCTTCTAAGATTGTTATGGTTTCCCGCCTTATGTTTAAATCCTTTATCCATTTTGAGTTTATTTTTGTGTTTGGTATAAGTTGGTGGTCTAGTTTCTCTCTTTCTTTTTTTTGCTTGTATCCATCCAATTTTCCCAACACCATTTATTGAAGAGACTATCTTGACTCTATTGTATATTGTTGTCTCTTTTGTCAAATATGAATTGAGTTTAATGGCCTGGGTTGATTTCTGGATTCTCTGTTTGATTTCATTAGTCTACACGTCTGTTCTTGTGCCAGTACCAGGCAGTGTTGAGAACTGAGGCTTTGTAGTATGGCTTAATATTTAGTATTGTTAGCCCTCCAACCTTGTTGTTCTGTCTCAGGATTGCTGTGGCTATTCGGGGTCTTTTTAAATTCCATATGAATTTTTGAATAGTTTGTTGTAGGTCTGTGAAATATTCCGTTTGTATCTTAATGGGATTTTCATTGAATCTATAGATTGCTACCAGTGGTGTGGACATTTTAATGATGTTGAGTCTACCAATCCATGAACACGGTATACCCTTCCATTTATTTTTGTCTTCCTCTATCTCTTTTTTCAACATCCTGTAGTTTTCCGAGTACAGGTGATTTACCTCGTGAGTTAAGCTTATTCCTAGGTATCTTAATTTTTTGGGTGCAGGGGTAAATGGGATTGTTTTATTAGTTTCTCTCTGTGTGAGTTCATTATTGGTGGATTTTCTGAAACAGTCTGAGGAGTATACTAGTAGGTGTTAGTTCTTCTTTGAATGTTCGGTAAAACTCCCCTGTGAAGCCATCTCTTGGATGTTTAGTGACTTTGACTATGTTTTCATATGTCTCTTGGCCTTCTGTGTGTCCTCTTTCTTTCTTTTTTTTATTTTTTACAGAATTTTTTTTATTTTTTTAAGTTTTATTGTTTAAAGTATTAGAAATGGTATAACATATGTGTCCTTTTTTTTCAACCAGCCCTTGACAATCCCCCGTCCGCCCCTACCCCCCAGTGTCTTATGTCCATTGGTTATGCTTATATGCATGCATGCAAGTCCTTCGGTTGATCTCTTACCCCACTCCCTCCTGCCCCCCAACCCTTTCCGGCCTTCCCGCTGCAGTTTGACAATCTGTTTGAGGCAGCTCTGCCTCTGTATCTATTATTGTTCAAAAGTTTATAATGGTCTCTATTATCCATGAATGAGTGAGATCATGTGGTACTTTTCCTTCATTGACTGGCTTATTTCACTTAGCATAATGCTCTCCAGTTCCATCCATCCCATTGCAAATGGTAAGAGTTCCTTCTTTTTTACAGCAGCATAGTATTCCATCGTGTAGATGTACCACAGTTTTCTAATCCATTCATCTACTGATGGGCACTTAGGCTGTTTCCAGATCTTAGCTATGGTGAATTGTGATGCTATGAACAGAGGGGTATATATATCCTTTCTGATTGGTGTTTCTGGTTTCTTGGGATATATTCCTAGAAGAGGGATCACGGGGCCAAATGGAAGTTCCATTTTTAGTTTTTTGAGGAAACTCCATACTGTCTTCCATAGTGGCTGCACCAGTCTGCATTCCCACCAGCAGTGCACAAGTGTTCTTTTTTCTCCACATCCTCTCCAGCACTTGTCGTTTGTTGAATTGTTGATGATAGCGAGTCTGACAGGTGTGAGATGGTACCTCATTGTTGTTTTGATTTGCATCTCTCGGATGATTAGTGACTTTGAGCATGTTTTCATATGTCTCTTGGCTTTCTGAAGGTCCTCTTTTGAAAGGTGTCTATTTAGATGGGCAAAGGCCCATTTTTTGATTGGATTGTTTATCTTCCTTTTGTTAAGTTGTATGAGTTCCCTATAAATTTTGGAGATTAGGCCCTTATCAGATATGACATTGGCAAATATGTTTTCCCACGCAGTGGGTTTTCTCGTTGTTTTGTTGATGGTTTCTTTCGCTGTGCAGAAGCTTTTTATTTTGATGCAGTCCCATTTGTTCATTTTCTCTTTAGTTTCAAGTGCCCTAGGAGCTGTATCAGTGAAGAAATTGCTTCGGCATATGTCTGAGATTTTATTGCCTTTGGATTCTTCTAGAATTTTTATGGTTTCCCGTCGTACATTTAAGTCCTTTATCCATTTTGAGTTTATTTTTGGGTTTGGTGTAAGTTGGTGGTCTAGTTTCATTTTCTTGCATATATCTGTCCAATTTTCCCAACACCATTTATTGAAGAGACTATCTTGACTCCGTTGTATGTTTTTGCCTCCTTTGGCAAATATTAATTGAGCATATCGGTTCGGGCCAATTTCTGGGCTCTCTGTTCAATTCCATTGATCTATATGCCTGTTTTTGTGCCAGTACCAGGCAGTTTTGAGAACAGTGGCTTTGTCATACAGCTTGATATCTGGTATTGAGATCCCACCTACTTTGTTCTTTGTCAGGATTGCTGCAGCTATTCGGGGTCTTTTTTTATTCCAGATGAATTTGTGGAGAGTTCGTTCTAGATCTGTGAAGTATGTCGTTGGTATTCTAATGGGAAGTGCGTTGAATTTATAGATTGCTTTGGGTGGTATGGACATTTTAATGATGTTGATTCTACCAATCCATGAACATGGTATGTTCTTCCATCTGTTTATGTCTTCCTCTATCTCTTTTTTCAACGTCCTGTAGTTTTCTGAGTAGAGGTCTTTTACCTCTTTAGTTAAGTTTATTCCTAGGTAGCTCAATTTTTTTTGGTGCGATGGTAAATGGGATTGTTTTTTTAGTTTCTCTTTCTGAAAGATCACTGTTGGTGTATAGAAATGCCTCAGATTTCTTGGGAGTTAATTTTGTATCCTGCTACATTGCCAAATTCGTGTATTAAGTCTAGTAGTTTTTTGATGGAGTCTCTAGGGTTTTGTATGTATAATATCATGTTGTGTGCAAGTAAGGACAGTTTTACTTCCTCTTTTCCAATTTGGATGCCTTTTATTTCTTCTTCTTGTCTAATTGCAATGGCTAATACTTCCAGTACTATGTTGAACAGGAGTGGTGAGAGTGGGCATCCCTGTCTTGATCCTGTCTTTAGGGGAAATGGTGTTAGTTTTTGTCCATTGAGTATGATGTTGGCTGTGGGCCTGTCATATATGGCTTTTATTATGTTGAGGTATGATCCTTCTACTCCCACCTTGCTGAGAGTTTTTATCAAAAATGGGTGTTGGATTTTGTCAAATGCTTTTTCTGCATCAATTGATATGACCATATGATTTTTTTGTTTCAGTTTGTTTATGTGACGTATCACGTTTATTGATTTGCGGATATTGTACCATCCTTGCATCCCTGAGATAAATCCTACTTGGTCATGGTGTATGATCTTTCTGATGTACTGCTGGATCCGATGTGCTAAGATTTTGTTGAGGATTTTGGCATCTATGTTCATGAGGGATATTGGCCTGTAATTCTCTTTCATTGTGTTGTCTTTACCTGGTTTTGGTTTTAGAGTGATGCTGGCTCTATAGAATGAGATTGCAAGTGTTCCTTCCTCTTGAATTTTTTGTAGTAGTCTGAGGAGGATAGGTTTTAGTTCTTCCTTGAATGTTTGGCAGAACTCCCCTGTGAAGCCGTCTGGTCCTGGGCTTTTGTTTGCTGGAAGTGTTTTGATGACTGCTTCAATTTCTTCCATAGTTATTGGCCTATTGAGATTTTTAGATTCTTCCTGATTGAGTGTTGGAATGTTGTATTTTTCTAGGAATTTGTCCATTTCCTCCAGGTTGTCTAGTTTGTTGGAGTAAAGCTGTCCATAGTGTTTTTGAACAATCATTTTTATTTCTGTGGGGTCTGTTGTTATTTTGCCTCTATCATTTCTGATTTTCTTTATTTGGGTCCTCTCTCTTTGTTTCTTGGTGAGCCTGGCTAGAGGTTTGTCAATCTTGTTTAATCTTTCAAAGAACCAGCTCTTGGTTTCATTGAATTTCTGTATTGTTTGTTTGTGTTTTTTTGTTTGTTTTTTTGTTTGTTTGTTTTGGTCTCTATGTCATTTATTTCTGCTCTAATCTTTATTATCTCCTTCATTCTGCTCACTCTGGGGTTTTCTTGTTGCTCTCTTTCTAATTCTTTGAGTTGTAGAGTTAGATGATTTACTACCATTTTTTCTTGTTTTTTGAGATAGGCCTGTAGAGCTATAAACTTCCCTCTCAGGCCTGCTTTCATTGCGTCCCATAGGTTTTGGATTGTTGTGTTTTCATTGTCATTAGTTTCCAGGATGTTTTTAATTTCTTCTTTGATCTCATTGGTAAACCTATAAATATTTAATAACATGCTATTCAGCTTCCAAGTGTTTGAGTATTTTCGGTTGTTTTTATTGTAGTTTATTTCTAATATTATGCTGTCGTGGTCTTAGATGATGCTTGGTATGATTTCAATCTTCTTGAATTTGGGGAGACTTTTTTTGTGACCCAATATGTGGTCTATTTTTGAATGCGTCTTATGAGCATTTGAGTCGAATGTATATTCCGTGGCTTTGGGGTGAAGCGTTCTGAAGATGTCAATTAAGTCCATCTGATCTGGTGAGTCATTTAGAATTGCTATTTCTTTGCTGAGTGTTTGACTAGAGGATTTATCCAGTGATGTCAGTGTTGTATTAAAGTCCCCTATTATGATTGTATTGTTGTCGATCTCTCCTTTGATATCTTCCAGGAGATTTTTTTATGTATTTGGGTGCTCCTGCATTGGGTGCATATATGTTTACCAGGGTTATATGTTCTTGTTGTATTGATCCCTTTAGTATTATGAAGTGGCCTTCCTTATCTCTTGTTATGGTCTTCACTTTGAGGTCTATTTTGTCTGATATAAGTATTGCTACCCCAGCTTTCTTTTCCTTTCCATTTGCCTGAAAGATATTTTTCCATCCCTTCACTTTCAGTCTGTGTGAGTCCGTTCTAATGAGGTGGGTCTCTTGTAGACAGCAAATGTATGGGTCATAATTTTTATCCATTCAGCCACTCGATGTCTTTTGGTTGGAGCATTTCATCCATTTAGGTTTAAAGTTATTATTGAGAGCTATTTGTTTGTAGCCATTTCTTTTTTTGTGTGTGGCTCTTTTCTTTCTGAGCTTTTTGTTTCTTCTTTTTACACCAGTCCCTTGAGCATTTCTTGCATTGCTGGCTTGGTGGTGATAAACTCCCTTAGCCTTTTTTTGCCTGTGAAGCTTCTTATTTCCCTTTCAATTTTGAATGGTAGACTTGCTGGATAGAGTATTCTTGGATTCAGTCCTTTGCTTTGCATAAGTTTGTAAAATTCCGTCCATTCTTTTCTGGCCTGATGTGTTTCTGTTGAGAAATCATTTGATAATCTAATGGGAGAGACCTTCTATGTAACTTTCCGTCTCTCTCTTGCAGCCTGTAAGATTCTCTCTTTGTCCTGAACATTTTCCATGGTAATTATGATGTGTCTTGGTGTGGGTCTTTTCGGCTTCACCTTGTTTGGGACTCTCTGTGCTTGTGTGACTTTTTTCTTCCCCACCTCAGGGAAGTTTTCTGATATGATTTCTTCGAATAGGTTTTCTAATCCTTGTTCCTCTTTCTGTTGTTCTGGCACCCCTATTATTCGTATGTTGTTTCATTTCATGTTGTCCCAAAGCTCCCTTAGGCTCTCTTTCTGTCTTTTAATTTTTTTCTCCAAGTGCAGTACAGTTTGGGTGTGTTTTGCTTCCTTGTCTTCTAATTCACTAATTCGGTCCTCCGCTTCTCCTAGTCTACTGTTGATACTTTCAATGGTGTTTTTTATTGCAGCTATATCACTCTTCATTTCTTCTTGGGTCTTACTTAAGTTGTTGATTTTTTCATCTGTTTCTTCTTGCTTCTTGCACAAGTAGTTGATTTTTTCATCTGTTTCTTCTTGCTTCTTGTATATGTTGTTCATTTTTTCCTCCGTCTGGTTTATGCACTCTAGGACCCTTAGTCTGAAATCTTTTTCTGTCATGCTGCATGCCTGGGTTTCACTTAGCTGCTTTTCTGGCGAGTCCTCCTTTTCTTTCCTTTGGGGGTTTCTCTGTCTACCCATGTTTGATCTCACTGACATACCTAGACATTGAGTCATTCAGTGGATGCTCCCTGGGTGGCAGTCGCTCCTTGGGCTGTGGTTGCTCCTCGGGCGGTTGCGGTAGCAGCTGTTTCACAGTTGGCAGCAGCTCCTCTGGTGGGTGCTGTTCACAGCTTTGGTGGCTCTTCTGGCTGGTGGGGGGAGATTCACATACAGCTGCTGATCCTCACAGGGTGTGGTGATCAGGAGGCTGCTGTTGCTTGGATTTGCTGCGTTGATTTCAGGGCACATAATACAACACAACAAGGCACACGTACCAGGCACAATTTCTCTAGTAGGTGGGTAATTACAAGGCAATTGCTGAATCCAGTGCAAAGTAGGTTCATAACTGAGCCAAAGTGACTCTCAGCTTCCAATAGCCAATTCTATGCTAAAGTTTTTACAGGCTGGGTTACTCTTCAATCTTCTCTTAAGGCTTCTCCTCGCTAGCATCTGTGTGTCCTCTTTCAGAAAATATCTATTTAGGTCCTTTGCCCATTTTTCAATTGGATTGTTTACCTTCCTTTTGTTAAGTTGTAGGAGTTCTCTGTAAATTTTGGAGAATTAACCCTTATTGGAGATAACATTGGCAAGTGTGTTCTCCCATGCAGTGGGCTTTCTTGTTCTTTTGGTTGATGCTTTATCTTTTGATGGAGTCCCGTTTGTTTCTTTTCTCCTTAGTTTCCATTGGCCTAGGAGCTGCATGGGTCAAGATATTGCTATACTTTATTTTAAAGACTTCAAATAAATTCAAACTTTGAGAAAATTTGATGTAGTTATGTAATTCCATTAGTGTGTTGAAAACATTCAACCATTCAAACATTCCATTTTATACATAATTTTTATATCTGCAGAATTCTAATTTCTCTTTTTAAAAATCAATTTCTGTTGATTTAGGAGTAAAAGGGAGTGGGAGAGATAGAAACATCAATGATGAGAGAGAATCATTGACCACCTGCCTCCTGCACGCCCCACAGTGGGGATTGAACTGGGCGTGTGCCCTGACCAGGAATTGAACTGCAACATTCTGCTTCCTAGGTCGACGCTCCACCCCTGAGTCATGCCGGCTTGGCTAATTTCTCTTTTTTAAGTTCTATTTGAACATAATGTCATGGTCATGGCTTGCTCTCCAGGTTGATGTTTAGTGAAAAGGCTCCAATTGGGAGTTTATAGGTTAAATGTATTATTTATTCAATTAGGAGTAGCCCCTGTCTATGGGCGCTGGCCTCTGTGAAGTCATGGTTCCCTCCTGCACATCTGCGCCCCTCCTGGAGGCTTCTAGCATTTAGTGTTTTCCTTCAGCAGTGACACGTGTTTACGACACTCTGAGCTGTCGGGCCAAGCTCACCTGCACCCACAATTGAAGGTGCCCCCCATAACCTGCTCTACCCCCCTCCCCCAGGTTTCCTCTTCCAGCCCCTGTTCCTCAGAGTTTGCTCTTTTCCATCTAGTGGCTGTGTGGCCGGTCACAGCTGCTGGGTCTCTGGGTCTTCCTTCCCAGATCCCGCAGGACTGCTTCTGGCAGGCCTCCCTTCCAGGCTGCCCCTTCCACAGGGCTCCACGCCCCCACCTGGTGCTGCTCCTGCCTCCTCCTCCAGGCTCAGCTGCACTCCAGAATGAGGGCTGTGGGATGTGCAGCGCTGCAGACAGATGTGCGGTGTTCTGTTTCCAAGAGCTAGACAGCTGCTGGCTGAGGCGGTCCCCCTGGACTGAGAAGGTGAGAGGGTGGCTCACAGGCAGGTCCCAGTGCTGTGGCGGGTTGCTCTGGGCTGCAGCCAGCAGTCCACGTGGCCCGGTGCCAACCCTGCACACTCAGACCGGGTCTTACAGGGTATGTCCCGTGGCCGTGAGTGTCCTACCAGGTGTGCGTTGATGCGCTGGTTTGAAAAGGACTGACTCTTTCAGCATAAACGCCTCAGCTGGCTGACAAGAAGGGTCCCTGAGAGGAGCACGCTGCCATGATGGTCAGGTGTGTGCGATGACGCTGGGTCTGCTTCACTCCTGCAGGTCGGAGCTCCCTCTCTGGAGGCCGCGCTGAGGAAGTTCCATGACCTCTATAGAAAGGGAAGCGGAGGCACAGAGGGTGGCAGCCAGCTCACCATCCTTGCCCTTTTGTATGACTTCCACCTGGTACAGTCTCTCCGCATCTCCTACATGTTGGAAAAACTGACTGGAACTTTCACAGAGAAAGATAAGGAACTGATCCTATTCAGGCTGAGAAATGCGGGTTTTCATTGAGAAAACAGGATGCTATATTCCTGGCAATGATCAGAGAGACCAGGGCAAAGCCAGCGGGGCAGGCAGCACGTCCCAGGGACCAGACCAGGGACAGTGGGTCCCTCGACCTGCCTCCTAAGTACCTAAGTGCGCAGATGCTGAGCAGCAGGTGAAATAAGTGAGGAAATGCTGTGTGCCATGCCCTAGCCATCTGTTATCGTCTGCTCCTGGGATGAAGATGTTTTTATCGTGAGTGTGTGAGCAAACCTTATTCCTTTACTAAAACTCGGGTCTTTTCTGAGTTAAGAATCGATTTAATTCACACTCATCTGTTCAACAAATGTTCACTGAGGAAGGCCGTGTGGCTCGGGGCTCAGGTGTCAGCGACCTGGACTTCTGGCTCAGCAGTGGACGGCAATGTGACCTGAGTCTTCCAAGCCTCAGTTTCCCCTTGTAGAACACAGGGCTGAGCAGAGCTTCTGCCTCTTTTCCTTTTGTGGAGATCAGAGATAGGGGAGGGCGGGGGAGCCCCGAGGGATGTGTGAGGAGCATGGAGAGGGTGCGTGTGGGGCCCACAGGGGAGCAGGGCAGAGGCCGTTGCAAGGACTTGGGCATTGATCCTGGAGGCACCTAGAGGGTTCTGAGTGGGAAAATGGACTGGGAAGGGTTCGTGCTAACGGTCACCCTGGCTACAACGTAGAAGACGGAGGTGGTCAGGCAGGAAGACCCCCTTCAGGGGTCAGAGACTGTGGTGGGAGGATTAGCTCTGTGGTAGTGGATGTGGGTGTGGGAGAGTGTGTGGGAGTTGGAACTGACCAGGCGGAGAATGGGTGGGAGGGAAGGCGGGGTCAGCGCATGTTCTCAGCTGGGCCTTTAGTGGACAGCACTACATGCAGGAGACACAGGCTCAGAAGGGAGGACGGGACCACCCTGAAACCTGAAATGCTCACTGGGAGGTGCTGTGGTCTGAGCCCTCAGAGGACGCACAGCCCTTAACATACGCAGTGGACACTGTGCATGGGTGGGTGTGATGCTGTGTGAATGCTCTCACTGAAAAGTGAATACTTGGAGAAATCTCAGACAGGGCTCTCTGGGAGGTCTCTGAATTGTGCTTGCGACTTTTCTCTCAGTGTGACATTCTTTCCAGTTGAAAAGTTAAAGAGTGTACAGGCCAGGGGTGGGGAAGGAATGGCCAATGTCCTGGAGAGGAGGGGTGGCTCAGAGCCCAGGGCCAGGAGGGAGGAGTGCAGGGAGGGGGGAGAACGAGTGGGAGGAGTGGGGTGGAGGGGAGCAGGAGAGGGAAGGGGAGCTCTGTGGGTAGTGGTCCAGGCCCCGGTGGAGGTCTGGCGGGAGTCCGGTGCCGGGTCATGTTAAAAGGCTGCAGAGGCTGGAGTGGGGATGGTCTGCCTGCGACCATCGGGTTTATCAGCAGTGGTGGCCACGTGCAGAGTTGGTTTGTTTCTTCCCACGTTGAAGTGATGACCATTTGAAATGGATGACTCTCTCTTTCTTTTCTTTATGTTTTTAAGGTTCGCTGTGTGCTGGAAACTATGTTGCTTCTGAAGAACAGTGGTGTGCAGAGGCTTCCGGGCTGTGAGCTGAGCCTGTGGAGAAACTGAGGAAATTGCTAAGAGGGGAAGTGAGTGCCCTGTGGACGTGGACCCACCGTGGAAGGCTGGGAGGTAGTTGGAGCCACGAATCAGGTGCCCGGCCTGGTCAGCAAGAGTTGTGAGGGAGCGAATGGCAGCTGTGTTTCTGCGGTGAGACCCTGTGAGGGGCCCGTGTGCAGTGTGTCCCTGTGAGATCAGCATCCCCCACACTTAGCTGGTGGTGCTGGACTCGGCTGTGCAGCAGAATCACCATAGACCTTCTGACCACTTTGGAAAAGGGCCCACCAGGACCGGAGGCGTTAGCCCAGCAGGAGAGGGGCTTGCCTATGTAACCTCCCCAGGTATTTTTACGTGGGGCCACAGCAGAGACCCACCGCCCTCTCCAGTCAGGGCGTCCTCTACCCTTACTTCTGTATTCATTTTTTTGAGGAGAATTCTTATTTTATATATACTTTTATTGACTTCACAGAAAACTGGAGACGGAGCGGGAAAGAGAAACGCCAATGATGAGAACCATTGATTGGCTCTCTCCTGGACACCCCGCATTGGGAATGGAGGCCACAACTGGGACATGGGCCCCAATCTGGAAGCCAACCATAACTGCCTGGTTCTGGTTCATAGGTTGACACTCAACCACTGGACCAGGCCGACAAGGCTCGGGTGCCGGTAAACCTGCTTGTATAAAGAAAAGAATGGTATTGCTGGTTTAGTTAGCTTCAAGGTATTCTTTGAAATTATTGGAGAAGTTGCTCAGAATTGATAACTGAAAATTTGAGAATGACTTTCTACGACCTAATGGAACCCACTTTTTTCTTTAAATACTATGGCAAGGATGTGCTTATTGATTTGAGAGAGAGAATCATTGATGTGAGAGAAAAGCATCAGTTGGTTGCCTCTCATACACACTCCCACTGGGGACTGAACGCCCAACCTAGGTATGTGCCCTGACCGGGAATTGAACCCACAGCCTTTCCGTGTAGAGAATGATGCTCCAGCAAACTGATCCACACCGGCCAGGTCGTGGACCAATTTTTAGGAAAGAAAACTTTCTGTGACTCCTAACCTTTGTGCATATCCGTGGTCCAAAATACAGCTCAGTCCATGGGAGTTCATGGAACACCTTGATGACTTTGAGTTGAGTGAATGAGATGCAATGTGTGCAATGTGCTCATCACTGTGCCAAGCTTGTGCTCACTCTTTTGTGGTTTCAGTCGGCCTCATCCTGTTTTCTGTGTCATTCTTATGTATTTTCCTTAAAAATAGCACTAGGTTCATAAATTTTGCATCGTTTCTCTAAAATGTTGGCCCTGAAAACGGGGAGCATAGAGTTTGAAATTTTATCATCCAGTTTATATCCCTTTGGCATAAGCTCATCAATTCAACTGTTCTTGAAATCTTGATTTGCATAATGATAAATAATTTTCATTATCGCAAGGTTCCTTAAAGTATATGTTATCTGCTGTGTTCTCACTTCAGGTCACTGAATCTATAAATTTGTTTCCAGGTTAGATCACATTTCATTGGACACTAATTGAAATCTCATCATGCTGCCCACAAATGAAGGCGGTTAGATTTATGGAATAGCTTCTGTACGAGGAATTGATTGAGATAGTTATGAAAAAGTCACCACTTTAGATGGGATTTTTTTCAGTTTTGTTCTTTTGTTCGGGGCAGGAATAGACTGCTGGGGACTCGCTATGATTACAAGGAATATGAATGGTGCTCTGTTAAGCATGATTGTTCTGTTCTAATGAGGGAAAGCACGTTCTGATCTGGTGGAGAGTTGTCCGCCCTGGGACATGGGAGCTAACAAGGGAATGCAGGCCACCCTCCTTTCTGAGAAAGGCCTAGATCAGCAACCTCGTTGCCTGTAATCTGGTCCCGGAGCCACCCGGCCTCTGCCAACACCCAGCCCGAGTTGCCTGTAACCTGTAACCACTATACCTTCCTACTTTCCCAGGCCGGAAATGTCTGCTTTCCCGTGGGATCTTTGTCCTTCTACCCAAGATAAGCAGCTGGCTTATTGGGGGTGGGGGACTTGGGGTATAGCAGACGTCTGTGGGTGACCTAATGCTCTCTCCTTCTGCTGCATTCATGGAATAAATGATCTCAACCCTGTCTCTGCTTCATTGGCTCAAGGAGTGACCAGCAGCCCGGACCTATTGCTTGTCCAGATTCACTTTCAGTAATTTTATAACAGTCATTGGAGCTGGATAATGAATCGAAATGCTAATCAGTACTCTCCCCCCACCCCCAATCTAAGTCCAAAGATTTCATCTACTTTAAACAATTTAAATTTGTCTTAAATTAAGAATGAGTTTTTTAATTCACCCAAGTAAACCATTACTAGTTTAGAAATAATTGATTGGCAGCCTAAATGTTTAAATTCTGTTCTGAGGGTGCCGGTATATTTGTTCTCTAAATGTCTTTCTTGCATGTGCTAATTTAGTACTCCTTGCACTGAAAGCTATGTACAAAGTCTTTTTGTTAAAATATTTTCCAGTCCGGCCGGCATGGCTCAGTGATTGAGTGTATCACTACGACCAGGAGGTCACCATTAGATACCCAGTCAGGGCATATGCCCTGGTTGGGGGCTTGATCCCCATTATGGGGCGTGCAGGAGGCAATTGATCAATGCTTCTCTCTCATCATTGATGTTTCTCTCTCGCTATCTCTCCTTTCCCCTCGGAACTCAATAAAGATATATTTTTAAAAAATATATAAAGTATAGCCCTAGCCAGTTTGGCTCACTGGATAGAGGGCTGACCTGGGGATTGAAGGGACCCAGGTTTGATTCTGGTCAAGAGCATGTACCTTGGTTGTGGGCACATCCCCAGTGGGGAGTGTGCAGGAGGCAGCTGATCGATGCTTGTCTCTCATCAATGATTCTAACTCTCTATCCCTCTCCCTTCCTCTCTGTAAAAAATCAATAAAATATATATTTTTAAAAATATATATGTATATAAAATATTTCTCAAATATATAGCTTTATTTTGTTCATTTTTTTTATAAACTACACATTAGTGAGTGGTCTGTCAAATTGTTTTTTAGGCAATTGACTGGTGGACTTGAGGGGTCTTACGTATGAACTATTGACAGTCGATGGTGAGAATTTCCAAGCTGGGCTCTGTAGGTAAGACTTCACAAAATAAAATGATTGTGTAGTTCCCTGAAAGGAATGAATCAAATTTCTGTAATGTGGCTGATGGGAAAAAATAATTTTTTGAAACATAGACAGACATATCAGAATGAAGTGGTTAATTTCCATTGATAATGGTATAGGATCTATAAACATAACCTTTATGTTTCTTTATATTTTATGTGCCAGATAGATCTTAATCTTGATGGGGAGAGTGTCCTAATTTTTGCGTATTCCTAAAGCAGTTGGCATGGGGCATGAGCCTCTGGCAGAGCCGTTTAGAATGCTTGGCCTAGAGCAGTTTGGTTGGGGAGCCATGGAGACAGTGGAATGTTAGGTGCGGAGTCGGTGGGCGTGGAGTCGGTGGGCGTGGAGTTGGAGGGTGTGGAGTTGGTGGGTTCGGAGTTGGTGGTGCGGAGTTGGTGGTGCGGAGTCGGTGCGAATTGTCAGTGTGTGAAGAGTCGGTGTGAAGAGTTGGAGTAAGAAGAGTCGCTGGTCGTAGAGTCGGTGAGTTCAGAGCCTCTTCCTGTGTGAGAAGGGACTGACCCTGCCTCCCCCTCAGGGCTCTTGTGAGGAGTGACTGTGCAAGGACAGAGGGCACCTGGCGCAGGGCCGGGGATGGGCAGAGAGACAGTGTCCAGGTGACTCCCAAGTCTGTGAGCAAACCTTTCCCGCTGCCAGGCTTTGACCAGAACCGTGTCCACTGGCGGCAGGTCCACGGCTTCCCTTCTACTAATTGGGATCCCTTAGCCTGGCCTACGGGAATTCGGCTGAAACTGGCTCTCTGACAGCCCCTGAGGAGTCCCAGATTGCGAGAGGGCATAGGCGAGGCAGTGGGACTCCACTGGTATATGATGAGGGCGGGGAGGGACACAGGAGGTTGGCTAGTGGGGAGGGACCCTGGGAGGGCCCCAGGGCATGTCAGGCCTGTCTAGTTCAGCTCCAATCAGCCAGACCCCAGCAGCAAGCCAACCTACCAGTTGCAGCGTCTGCCACCCAGTGGTCAGTGCACGTCATAGCAAGCTGTTGAGTGGCCTTAGCATATCATTCGTGTATTATGCTTTCATTGGTTGAATGGATGACCGGACACTTAGCATATTAGGCTTTTATTCTATAGGTTGTTAAAAACAAACAAACAAACAAACGGATAGGGCCTGACTGCTGTGTTGCTTTCTGTAAGGATGGATGTAGGTGGGTGACTGGCAATAAGGGTTTCTGCTGGCAACTAGGATGTGGGCCGAGCTGTGATTTGGGAGTCCCTACGACCTTTCCAAGACATGGTAAACCAGCTAAGGGGCCTGAGAGCCGCCCGTCCTCCTGTCACCTGCTTTACAGCCCTGTGCTGTGCGTCACTTTGCTCAGACACCACAGAGGCCTCATGGGTCTTCATCACCTACCACGGGGTCAGCATGTCTTTTAGTGGCTGTAGGTCTCCCAGCAGGACCCTGTGCTGGAGTCCCTTGTGTGCAGCGGTGCTCTAGGAAGTGAGCAGGTGCATGGAGGCCCTTCATCCTGGGGAATGAGGGTAGCTGCCCTGGGGCGGGGCAGGCCAGCGGGTTCCATGGTGCGCATCCTCAACCCACCCCTCTTCCTGCACTAAGATCGTGGACACATCCCCCAGCAGTTCCTTGAGGAGCTGCTGGGGGACATCATGGCCCTCGAGGCTGAACAGGTCCAGAGGAGGAACCAGCCCACCCACCAGAGCTGGGAGTCGGAGCTGCTGATAGAAGGTAGGCAGCAGCCCCTGGCGCCGGGGAGCCAGCCTGGCTGTGGCTTCTCCCTCACCCAGGGAGCTGAGCCCTTGGCTCTGAATCTCCTGGGTCAGCCCACCCTCAGCCCAAGTCAGTAGGGTGTGATTCAGGGGCCATTTGGGACCGTTTCATTGCCATTCTACCCAAGGGGAACATGAGGGGCCTGGCAGACTCAAAGTCAGGACATGAACTACAAGTACGTAGATTCAGATTTCTCAGCGCCCGTGTGGACAGTCCCGGGAGCTTCCAGATGACAGCACGCTGACCTCAGAGGCTGTCTTAGATCTGTCCGTGGGGGATTGAAAGCTCTGGATGGCAGGAGCTTCCCCAGTGCTCACTCACCTGCATTATAACAGAGGCCTGGGCTGATTTCCTCCGTTCATGTCCTCCTCGGGCAGATGGGTGCAGTCTGCACTCTGTCTCCCTGGGCAGAGACTGCTCAATGACCTCTCCTCCCGAAGGACCTCACCCACGGGTGGCAAGTCCTCGACACACGCGCCCCAGATCCACTACCCCCCGCAGGCATACTGGTCAATGACCGTGCCTCCCACTCCCCAGCTGAGCCACCCAGACCCCCCCCCCCCCCACTCTGACGGCTGGCCCGGACCATGCCATGTCTTTGCCGTCTCTGTGAGTCTCTGAAATCCTTGACTAGACAGACAGTCAGGTTAGAACTCGGTAAAAATTGGTTCCAGCAGTTCCACCGTCTGAAACTTCTGCTTTGGCCTCTCCACGGTCACCTGCCTTCTTCTTAAGCTCTGGATGGCTCCCCTACCGGCCCCCAGCTGAGCCAGCACAGGGGCCACAACCAACAGCGGCAGCACCTTGTGTACGACACCCAGCTGACCATCCCCGGCCCTCACACCTTGGCCTCGGGGTGGGGGGGTGGCTGTCTGGGGGGATGGTCCTCTCGGGGCCAGAGTCAGAGAGGGGAAGTGGAGGCCCTGGAAGCTGGGCTCTGACTCCACTTTGCTCTTCAGCCTGCACGCGGATCACTGATTTGGAGGAGAATACCCATGCCCTCCGGGGCACAGTAAAGACGCTGCAGGAGGAGAACCAGCAGCTCCAGAAAGAGGTAAAGTGGGCGGTGTCCGGAATAGACGGGCAAGCCGGTGGCCAGGTGTCCCGTGGGGTGACAGGTTTGGGGTTTGCTCTCAAGCCAAGTTCACTCTGTGACCTGACTGTGGCACGGGCTGGGTCTTTGGCTCTGCAGCTGGAAGAGTTGGGGACCCAACTCACCCAGGACAAGGCCAACAGCCAAAAGGAAGAGCTGGAGGGAGAACTCCAGTCTAACATCGCCAACACCGTGAGGCCCTCCAGGGCCACGCAGGTAGGCCCTCCAGAGCGCATGTCCCCCTGGCGCCCCCGCCTGCCCGAGGGAGCCTCCGGGATCACAGCCGTGTCCTGGTCATTGATCAGTGATTCCTGGGTGACCATATTCCCTCGCTCAGCTGCAGCTCAGACCAGCAATTCTCAGCCACTGCCGGCCGCGGGGGCAGGTGTTGCCTCCCTGGGACACTGGCCATCTTGGTGGTGGTTGACAGGACTGAGGGGAGGAGGAGGGCGGTGCTGCTGGCTGTGCCCATTCGATGGTTGTTCCGTAAATATCAGGGTCAGTTGGCTGCTAGTGTTGTTCAGATATTCTGTATCCTGACTGCTGTGCTATGTACTTTTTCTTTTTCTTTTATTTTTAAAATATTTTTATTGATTAAGTTATTATTTTTTGTGTGTGATTAATCACTATGCTTTTATTATGTTCAATTTGTAACAATGAAATTGGGGGTCACTGCAACATGAGGCACTGTATTAAAGGGTCGCAGCATTAGGAAGGTTGAGAACCACTGGTTTAAGGTTTATTTCGACCTCAACTGCTGGCCCCTACCTAGCCTGGCCCTGTTCCGGGCAGGAGGCAACCAACTGATGTGTTTCTCTCACATCGATTCTTTCTTTCTTTCCCTCTCTCCCCCACTCTCTCTAAACATCAGATATCCTCTCGGGTGGTAACCGTGGTCGGGGGTGAATGTTCTTGAGCATCTCCAGGAAGGCCTGTGGGGATGCTGCCTCCACATTCTGGAAGGTGTTCTGGACTCTGCCAAACAGGATGAAGGATTTCTCCTCCAGATCGATGAACCCCAAGTGGTTCTCATCGAACAGGATGACGACTCCAGGGTAGCGCCAGTGTGAGGGATATACGGGAACAGTTTCCATGCCATAGAAACACATCCTGCAGGTCCGGGGGTAGTTCTGGTCCCTTGGGCTCACGCCCACAGGCAGAACAAACAGAACAGGCTGCTCCTCTGCAGCTGCAACCCCGGATTCCCCGATGCTGGGCTGGGCAGGGCTCTGCCAGCCATGGCCCTCGCTTTCCTTGGTCCCGTCTTCTTGTTGCTGCTGCTGCTCCCGGAGCACCTGCTCCTCCATCTCCCGGACCACGCGGGAGAGCTCGTGGAAGTCGCGGAAGATCTCGCCACCTCATAGCTGGATGCGGCACGTGAGGTGGATCTCTAATATGTGCAATGCGATTCCCGTGATGTGCGTGAGCCTGGCACACTTCCCGTGGAAGCTGAGCATGAAAATCGAGAGGCCCAAGCGATCGGATCGCATTTGCCTTGGAAGAGGCCTGGCCTGATGAGGTGGTCCGGGTGGCTGGGCGGGAGGTAGAGGCGGCGGTAGGTCCGGCAGTGATGCAGCACTGACTGTGACATTCCATATCAGTGCCCGCCGTCCCGAATTCCTCCCTAAGCCGCGTGGGTGAATCCCTTCGGTGGTCTCTCTTCTGGCACTGGCTGGTGAGCCTGTCCTTCCAAATCTGCAGGTGCCGGCTGTGGGGCCTGCGGTGGTGGCCTTCCATGCACTCCACTGTGGCTGATTTCCGCTCCGTCAGGCGGATTCGGAACGCGGGCTTGAATTGCATTGGGCCGTCCACATGGGTGTTAAGACCAGTCCTGTACGTCCAACCAGTAATGCCTAAGCCGTCCACCGCTACATACAGCAGTGTTTTATAGAGCTCAATATCTCGCCCCCACAAACCCAAAATGTGTCTGTCTGGGTGGAACAGCTTCGCATAGACTTCTCGGTAAGACGTGCCTACTGCCTCCAGATTCTGCAAGGTTTCACAAACGCCAACCTCCTCCTGGCAGCGCCGTCGCCAGATGTGGTCCATGTGCAGGGTGCGGCGGAATTTGGTGCAGACCTGGGCCAGGCTGGCCAGGGCGGTGACGGGGAGCGAGGCACAGATAACCACCAGCATCTCCACCCGCAGGTCCTGCAGCGAGCAGTGCGGGGGCGGCCTGGGGCTCGCGATTCTTCCACTCCCCACCCAGCACCCCGCTGCGGCGTCCGCCTCCAGGTGCTTTTCTGCTGGGGCCCGCTTGCCCTCGGCCGCTGCCTTCTCAGCCGGGCCCTGGCTCTTCTGAGGACACCGCTTGCCCTGGGCCTTTGCCATCTCAGCCGGGCCCTGGCGCTCCTGAGGACACCCACATCCCCGCGAAGAATCCAAGCCTCAGAGGCAAGCGCACTCCTCCATACCTCCTTGCTTACCAGCCACCACAGTCCAGTAAGTTGTTACATATGTGTCCATATCCCCACATTGCCCCCTATTGGTGGGGGGAGGGAACTCATGCTCTCAGCCCCGTGTTGTCCGTGTCCATTGGTTAGGCCTATATGCTGGCATAGAAGTCCTTTGGTTGATCTCTATGTCCTTTTAAAAAAATAGGCTTTTACATGTGGTCACAGAGGGCAGCCAAGGAGCTGATCCAGAGAGCGGGCATCCTGTGCCCCTAAAGGTCCCGAGTGTGGAGAGGGCGCAGGGCTCAGTAGCACCATGTGGGCCCGGCCAGCGCAGTTCCTTCAGTGCTGGGGGAACCGCACTCAGCACGGCGGGTGCTGCCTGCCCCGAGGGTCCCTGCTCTTCTGGGGTCTGCACTTGCCCTGCTCTTGGCCCCTCAGTGCGTGTGGGGGTGCAGGTATATGGGGTCTGTTGCTCCCCGGGGCCGGCACCCAGTGAGGCATCCTCACCTTTTCCCTCTGGGCAGGAGGATCCTTCCAGTCTAGGCCCCCAGAACCAACAGGGGGGCGAGGAGAGGGAGCTGGAGGAGCCGGGGCAGCAGGACAAGCAGGTGCCCGAAGCCCAGGAGGCCCTGAAGCAGGAGCAGGAGGCCAAGGCCCTGGCCGCCGCCAGAGAGAACCACGGAGAGGAGGAGAGGCTGCGGCAGGAGAACGACAGGTAACCGCCCGCCCCTGCAGCAGCATCTCCGCCTTCAGTCACACCAGCTCCCTCAGCTCCCGCTGCGCTCAGCTCAGGGGAGTCCCCTGGAAATGCTGCCCTTTCACCTGCCCTGTCACGGTCACAGCTGATGGTCAGGAGGGAAGGGCCTCCAGCTGGTGGCTGGGATGGAGCATCGTCCAGGTGTGGGTGACCGCCCCTCCCACATGGATGATGGGGATGACTGTGTCGGGCACGGCCATCTTCATCCTCTCTCACCAGCCATTCCAGAAGGACATATGCTTGCTCCCGGTCATTCCCACGTTCCCTGTTGGCGAACTCACCTCCTCGCTGAGATGCACTTGTCACCCCCCTTTGGTCCCCATGGCCTGTCAGGGGCCTGTCCATAGGGCGAGATCCTGGAATCGCCTGATGTGCACATTTGCAGCTGCGGTTGAACAAGGCCTCTGACTCCTGCCTGTTTCAGCTCTCACACTGCACACGAGCGTCCCTTCTGTGGTCCATGGAGTGCCATGGAGTCCTCTTCTCTTGCTTTTTGGTGGCGATTTCGCTGTTTGAAACGGCCCCCAGATGGAGTGCTGCAGTGCTGTCTAGTGTCCCAAGTGCACGCTGCGCTGGGCCTCAGGGAAAATATCCGAGTGGCACATGAGGGTCGTTCCGGCCCGAGGTCTGGTGCTGTTGGCTGTCCCAGTGAGCATATGGCACAAAGCGTCCTTATGTCTTGATTGGTTGAGAGAAATGTGGCCAGAGACTCACAGGAACTGGTGGGGACAGTTGCAGTCTACACTGCTCAGTGCTCGCGGGGGCTCCCTAGGACATTATACCGCGAATCCTGAGAATTGACTGCGTTTTTATCCTTCTCTTCAAACAGATGAGGAAAGAGGCTCAGAGAGATTCAATAACTTGTTCGGGCCAGTCCTGAGTGTAGTGGCCCAGTCAGGACTCAAATCCAGGTCTTGTCTCAGCCCAGTGGCCTGACCACGTGAAGCCTTCCTTCGCACAGCCTTGTTTTAATATGTTTGGGGCTACAAAGTCAGGTGCCTGCAGGGCCAGGCAGGTCCAGCAGGTGGGGAGGGAGTGTCAGTGGCAGGGCAGGCCCTCGTGGAGAATACACACCCTCTGAAGGCGGTCAGCTGCGGGGCAGACCCGGGCTGCCAGGCCATCCTTTTGTTTCTACTTTTTTATTCTTCTTATTATTTAATCCTCATCCCAGGATACTTTTTCCATTGCCCTTCTGAGAGAGAGGGAGGGAGGGCTGGGACGGAGCGAGGGAGAGAGAAAAAGCGATGGGAGAGACACATCTATTGGATGCCTACAGCACACACCCCTCTATGCCAGGGAGCAATCCCACAGCCCAGGGACATGCCACTGGGAATCCAACCCGTGACCATTCCGGACACAGGCTGATGCTATCACTGCTGAGCTGCCCCTGCCAGGGCCTTTGCTTGATGCTTTCTCCCCACCCTCCCAGAATCTCGGTCGCTGAATGTTGATGTGAAACGGAACATTTTTAGAAATATTGAATAACTAATTACTTTAAATTAAATCACGGAGACTGTGTGGGCCTCACAGGGCCCATCTGTGTTCACATGGAGTCCATGAGCCTCTGGTCGTTGAGATTTCAGGTAGAACCCTTACTCCTGGAAAGCCAGTCGGGTAATTATGCCGATGATAATGATGATGATGATGTCAGTGGCTTTACATAATGCTCCAGAATCTCTTATTTGTGTCAGGAGTTGGGATCAGAAAGGGACTTGGAATTGGGGAGAAGAGCTGGGCAAAGGCAGAGTTTCAGAGCAAAGATGATCTGATTCCAAGTTTTTCAAAAGTGTTTCAGTCGAAGAACCCTTTTTCCAAGGAGGCAGACATGCAAAGCCTTCCATGGGAAGGATTTTTCACAGGCTGCTCTGTTGAATTGTGTCCGAGCCTGCCTGTCCTGTGTCCCAGCCCAGAGTGTGGTAGCCGGGGTGGCCGCATAGAACCCCAACGGACACAGTTTAAGAACCTCTGAATGTGCTCAGCCCTCATTTCCACAGGGGAAAACCTGAGGCCCAGAGAGGATGGGGGTGTGATTGAGGTGTACATGGGACAGAGGCTGGGAGTGCTCCTGAGCCCTGGGCCCTGTGGCTCTCCAACCGCAGGCTCACTTCCTGGACTGAGCTGCTTCAGGCGGAGCAGGAGAAGCTACGCTCCCACTGCCAGGAGCTGCAGGCCACCCTGGAGCAGGTGCAGCGGAAAATGCGGATCTGGCAGGCCATCTGGCAGCCCGAGTACCAAGACCTGAAGGCGGAGCAACTGCCCAAGGAAATCTTGCTCTACAAGCTGAGCATGCAGTGTGAGGTGAGGCCGGGGGCTGGTGGGCCTCAGGACCGGGCCTGAGCCCGGGGCTGACAGCCTGGGGCTCAGCCAGGTCCGAGTGGGTCCTCATTGGCATCTGTGCCCAAAGACTGTGTGGGAATGTCACCCAGAGGCCGAGAGGAAGCCAGAGGCATTTAACGGGGACAAGCACCTTGGCTGGAGGGGATGTGTTAGAAAAGACCTCTCACCGACCTTTGCTTTTGTATTTTTTAAAGCTATTTTTCTTGATTTGAGAGAACAAGGGAGAGGGAGAGAGAGATGGAAACATCTATGAGGACAAAGAACCGTGGCTCCGCTGCCTCCTGCACCACCCCCGCGGGGTGCCAGCCCACAACTGGGGCATGTGTCCTTGACCGGATTCGAACCTGGGACCTTTAGTTCCCAGTCCGATGCTCTCTCCACTGTGCTAAACTGGTTAGGGCCTGACCTTTCCTTTTCGCAGGCCCGGGGGGTTGGGGGGCGTGCATGGAAGCAGCTAAGTGCTGTTTTCATTCTGTCCTCGCGGCTGAGCTCTTTGCTCTGTGCTCCCCGTGTCATCTCACTGAATTCTCACAATGCTTTTGTGAGCTGGCGCCCATCCTCATCCTCTGAGGTTCGGTCTGAACTCAGTTTGTTTGAAGCCAAAGCTTGGGCTTTCCCGCCACTCCAGCCCGATGATGTTCTGGGTGGAGAGTTGAGCAACCTCAGCCCCGAATTCCTATCCAGCCCAGCATTTATTTTTCTGATGTCAGAGAGAGGAAGGGAGAGGGAGAGAGGGATGGGAACTTCAATGAGGAGAGAGAACCTCTGATGGGCTGCCTCCTGCACGCCCCCTACTGAGGATCAATCCCTCATCCTGGGCGTGTTCCTTGACCAGGCATCTCTTTTGTGAACTCCTGGTGCGTGGGGGGCCGCTCCACCACCTGAGCCACACCCTTTGGGCTGCTTCCTAATGAGATACTTTACATTCTTTTTAAAAATGGCTGTCAAGTCCTCAGAGCCTCTTGTACATTTTGCACTGATGGCGCCTCTCTGCTCAGACTGGCTGTGTTTTCAGTGCTCAGTGGCCACACGTGGGCAGGGCTGCGCGACTGGCCGGTGCACTCGGCCATCCCCATGTCATTGGCTGTGTTGGTCCTTGCGACTGGTGAAGCTCATGCCGAAATGGCCATGTTCATGCACGTGGCCCTTTTCTCCTTTTGGGAGCAGTTTCCCAGCAGTGGAGTCACAGGGGCCCGTGGTGTTGAGGACATTGTTGATCTGTGTTTCAGTCGCTCACCCTTGCGGAGAAGGACTGGCAAGAGGAGAAACGTCGCCTGAGGACGGAGATAGACACCTTGAAAGAGCTGAACCAGAGCCTCCTGGACGCATGGGACCAGCACTCCACTGAGAACGTGTAAGGGGGAGGGGTGACCGACACCTGTCCGCACAGGGCTGCGGGCTTCCAGCTCCACGCCCAGGCCTCCACGTTCTGGGCAGAGAGCCCGCCGGCGAACTGGTGTCCCCAGGGCAAGGGAACAGACCATCTTCCCAGTGCAGCCTGCTCTCCTCTCCCCGGAATGGCTCTAGAATTCTGCAAGGAGCGGTGGTTGGATTTTGCTGGCTTCAACGACATGGCCCACTGCCAGCCGCTTCTTAATCTGCTTTTGGAATTAAGCTCAGTTTAAAAATGATGACAGAGGCAAAGAGAGGTACCTAGGGAAGCCATCCAGGTCGCGGGTTGAGCCCGTTCTCTGTCTGATTTCCGCTTGAGGGGCTGGAGAGAGGGTTGTCCTCCCTCTGCTGACGTGACACGGACCTGGCTGTGGCAGGGGGCCCTGCGAGGTGCACAGAACCAGTGACCTGGTGGCCACACACAGGCAGGGGTGATGGCGTGTGAGCAGAGCTGTGTGCCCAGCAGACAGATGTTGAGGAGCTCCAAGGAGGGGGAGATGGAAGCGTGGTGTGGGAGTTGGGGTTCTGCAGCTGACCCGGATGGGGACAGGGCTAGCCGGGGGGGCGGGAGTTGGGGGGACGTGAAGGTGGAGCACGGGTGGTAGGGGTGCAGGGAAGGTGCAGGCAGTGGCAGGAGGGAAGGCTGGAGCAGGGGGCACTCAGATGGGGAAGGCCTCCATGCCTTGCTAAGGAGTCAGATTCCCTGGGAGTGAGTGTTTACGGGAGGCTGGTCTAAGGGCCGAGGGAGCTGCCAGAGAGGAGGCAGGAGGAAGAGGCTTGGTGCTGGAAACCTTGGGGTTGGAAGTCAAGTGACCCGAGATGCATCTGGTGGGCCCAGGGTGCTCTTCACCCCTCAGTGCTGAGCTGTGGGACTGTCCTTCCTTGTGATGGGGAGTGGCTGGCCAGGAGGGACAGAGGGACACGGTCACAGTGGCCACAGGGGCACTGACCCAGCCCCGCGGGGTCACGGTGCTGCTTCACTTTTCTCCCGGGTTCTTCTGCTCGTCTACAGCTGGCTCGCCACCTGACCTGGATGGTTTACAGGGAAAGCCACACTGTAGTTTGGGGTGGAAATGACCGTGGCCTGAGTTGGCTCTCTACAGCGCAGCAGGTCCCAATGCCAGCAGAGGTTGGGTAGGTGCCAACTAGAAGCATCGGGGCCTGGTACCCAGGGGGATGATCTGATGAAGGTCTTGCATTAGACAGTGTGTGCAGGAGGCCAGGGAGTGGGCAGGCTTCCTGACCTGCTCTGAGTGGAGTCTTCCCAGCCCGGGGCGGGTTGGGGGCCTGTCTTGTGTGAATTTGTGCGCCCAGTGGTGGGGGTCGGTCAGAGCCAGACAGGAAAGCGCTCTAGCATAAGGCCCAGCAGCACGGCTGAGGGAAGAGAGGAACACAGACTAGAAGAACAGATGCCGAGCCAAGGCCGCTGGGAGCAGGTCAGGGTCGGTGGTCCTGGGCCCAGCGGTTTGCGAGTCATCGCTTTTCACAGCTGCTCACTTCACGGTGAAGTCTCAGAATAGCCCTCGTCTCAGGTGGGACCTCGGCAGCCTCATGGCCAAAGGAGCCTGAGCTGCTGCCTCGATCCAGGGGACTCATGTTCAAGCAAGGAAACCAGGGTCTCTGCCGTCAAGGCCCACGGGTTTGCCATCCTGAGTTGCACATGGTTCGGGGCGTGCTCTCCTGAGATGTGGTCCAGCCTGCTCCTTGGTGCTACAGCAGGTCTCCTCACGTGTTAGGGTTCCCGGACCCACGCCACAAGCTCCCCTCCCCATCTTCCCCCCTCGGCGAGCTTGACGGTCATGAGAACCGTGATGTCATAGTAACCGGAAAATGCCGGCCCTTCTGGGCCAGGTCCCAGCTAGGGCCGATGAGTCCATTGACACGTTTTATATAAAACCAGACTGTTCTTTCTTTCTCCTCTGTTTCCAGCGACACCCGGCAGACTATGCCTACAGGAGAGGTGGAAGAGGACAGAATTGGGGCTCCAAAGGAGGCTCAGTGTCCTGCTCCTAGGAAGTGAGTTGATTTCAGCAGCAGGAACTTAAACTCAGAACAGGAAGCTGCTCTTTCACGAGTGGGGAAAGCCATGTGGAGCAGTGCCCAGTGTGTCTGGCCCGCACCTTCCCCTCTAGGGCAGGTCCCCTGAGCGCACCTCCCTCCCAGCTCTGAAAGAACTGAGAGTTTCTTTCCGGCCTTCCTCGGGGTTATCCTCTGAGGGTGGCGAATGCCAGCTGCCATGTCCGGTTGAAGGGGCAGAGAGTCTGGATTAGAGCCACTGAAGCAGGACTATCAGGCTGTGTCTCCAGGTTTCAGGACCTAGAAAGCCATGTTTCTGTTTTGGGAAGGAAGCGTGGGCCGGACACCTGGGCCAGCACCCATGGTCTTCAGTCACAGGAACCTCTTGGTCTTCCCTACATTCCTCTGGAGTCTCTGGACGCCAGGGTGGTTCTCAAACACGTTCACTTCTGCAGAGCAGCAGCCCCGGTGGTGGGCGGCTCGGTCCCCGAGGCTGCGGGCTTCCGTCCAGCAGGCCTTCCCCTGCGTCCGGGCCTGAGCCCCAGGAGCTGGGCCTTCAGATTGTCCTGCCCCAGCCCAGCCTTGAGGGCAAATCACCATGAATCCTGCAAGGGCTCTCTGTTGACATCACAAAACCACATATTTTCCCACCCTCCTCCTGTCCCTTGTGTTGGCGGGGACATTGAGGCCTCGATGAGGAAAGTACTCGAGTTGAGTCAGCACAGTGTCGCTCTGTGGCAGAGCCAGGATTAGAACCAGCTGCGGTTCTTCTTGTGACATTAGAATGCCTCCATTTCTGGTTAGCTGCACTGTATTACCCTTTAAGTTCACTGTTTTCATTGATTCGTTTTTATTTTACTATATATATATATATATACATATATATATGTGTATATATATATATGTATATGTATATATATTAGTATATTTTAACTGAATTCAGAGAAGAAGGCTGAGGGTGAGAGAGAGAAACATCAGTGATGAAAGAGAATCATTAATTGGCTGCTTCCAGCACACCCCCCACCGGGAATTGAGTCTGTAACCCGGGTATGTGCCCTTGACCAGAATGGAGCCCAGAACCCTTCAGTCCATAGAGTGATGCTCTACCCACTGAGCCCAGCCGGCTAGGGCTATTCTAATTTTGCTCAATCCTCACCTGAGGATTTTTTTTCATTGATTTCTGGAGAGAGTAGAGGGGAACAAAGGGTTGGGGGGAAGAGAGAGAGACATCAATGAGAGAGACATCAATATGAGAGGCACATTGATTGGTTGCCATCCAGCACACGCCCCCAGTGGGCCCAGGGATAAAACTGCAACCCAGGTACAATCCCTTGACCCAGAATCAAACCCTTGACCCTTCAGTGCTTGGGCCACTGCTCTAACCCCTGGTGCATACCAGCCAGTGTCCACTCTTTTTCATCCACATGGCCCACTGGGCCCACCCTGTTCCCCCCTCACCCAGATTCCTCAGTGCCCAGAAGGGGCTAAGTCTGCCCCCCTGTCTCACCTATTGGGAGCTCCAGCGGGAAATGAGGGGGCCCTGACTCTTCCTGACATGGCCCTGGGATGCACAGTTGCCAGCACACCTAGATGAGCACAGCACCTCTCCCGGTGCCTCCCGGTGACGCAGAGTGGAGGCTGCATGTGAGGTTCTGTTTCCCGAGAGGCTAGTGCGGGTTTCTGCCAAAAGGAACGCTTCTCCCGTCCCTGGGTCTGTGCGAATGAACTGCCAATGGTGCCCCACGCCCTGAGGCCACATGCGATGATCCTGGTGCTGGCGATGCAGATTCGTGGGGAACCTGGTGCTGAACCCCAAGGGAAGGGCCGCTTCCCCGGCTGGAGGGGCAGTGGGGGTTGGCAGTGTCCTAACCCTCTACTCCTAATAGGAAAAAGCGCTGGAGTCGAGCCAGAGCCTTCCTCAAATTGTTCCAACGCCAGAGAGGCCACTCACGAGGACAAGCCAAGTCACCCACAGATGGCCGTCCTGGGCCCCAGGAGGCCACCCCATCATGCTCATACAGGGAGGAGAAGGGAGACGCCCGCAGTGGGCCCCCACCAAAAGGTAGGAGGGGCTGGCCTGGCTGCAGGAGGGCAGTGAAGGGGAGGATCTCAGGCCTTCCTCGAGGTCAGGGCAGAACCGACGAGATGCGAGCTGGGTGCGCACACGTGTGCTTGGAGCCTGAAGGGGGCTCCGCACGCCCCCGTCTGCCCCCTCAGGTGTGTGAACACCCAAGTAGAACATGTAAGCCCACGTCACTGTGGCGGCAGTTTCATCCAGAACCATTTAGTTCCTTCAGCATGAGGAGCCTCCCCATCACGTACACTGTGGTGGGTCCTCGGATATCCAGAGCGGATCTCCAGACAGTTACCGCAGAGACACGCTCAGGAGAGGATGTGTTTGGGGCTCCTTGTCTCTGCCAGGCCTCGGATTAGCCATTTCTGTTGGGGAGCCCCCATGTAACCCGTCGTGGACATCTGCCAGGCCTTCAGCCAGGCTCGGGCTCTGCTCTTGCTGTTGCTCTGAAAAGCAGGGGTGGTTCTCTTCTCCCACCTGACCTGGCCCTGAGTCCTCCCACCAGGGGGCGCTGGACCTGCTCATTGAGGGCTGTGATGGGAGTGAGCCATTGGGTGGGTCCACAGTGGATTTGTAGCTGCATGTGCTGCCTGTGTTTCCTGGGATCTAAGAGGCTGTCAGCTGTCAGCTGCCCGATTTTGTGCTCATAGAAAGAAAGTGATCGGGTGGTGGCAGTGAGGGTTTTGTCAGAATCGCCAACAGCCGACAGTGACTGGGAGGGATGCTCCAAGCTGCACCCTGATTTCAGAGATGGAAGGTTGGGGGTTGGGGGTGAACCAATTAAACAAAGCCATTGACTGAAAGGTGGTTTAGTTTTCACATTCACTTTGAAATATCATTTTTTTGATTATTTGCCTATAAACCTGCCAAACATGCCCCCTGAGAAAGTTGACAATTTGATGAAGGACACTAGGACTTTCTGAAGACGGGGCCAGGCCCGAGACTCGTGGGCTCCCAGGGGCTGGGGTGACAGGACCTGACAGGACCCGGAGCCGTGACAAGGCGCCCTGTGGCTGTGACGGGTGCAGCAGCCATTCCGGGTGGCAGTCGCCACTGCAAGTCCTGCTGTGTCACTCGAGATGCAGAAATGAAGTGTGCGCACGCGGACACACTGTCTGGGGGCTGCTGCTTGCGTTCCCGGTCTCACAGGAGGTGAAGTCGGGGAAACGCAAACGTGCAGGTAAATGATCATGAACCTTACTGCCTTGTTAGCATTGGTTTTCTCCAGAGGGTTCTGTGGCCTGGGGTTTTCCTACTGGCTCCTCACACTTTTGGACATGTATCACGTCCACTTGTGTGACTGGCTAAGGTGATGAATGAGCTATAATCAGCCCAATTGAGTCAGCAAAACCTTCTGAGAAAAAACTGCTTTACAGATCCCTGCTGTGGTTTGGATCCCTGAGTGAGCAGGTCAGGGGCTGCAGTTAGTAACGGCAGCCGTGCGAGGGGGCTTTCTGGGCTCAGCAGCCTTTCGGTAGTTGACCCACTTTGTCCGTCTCCTTGAGTTCTAGCTGCCGTGGGAGGTCGGCTCCATTCCTGTCCCCCGTTCAGAGCTGGGAGGGGAGCTCAGGAATGCTTGACCAGGGTCAGCACTGGCCCAGAGAGTCAGTGTTGGAGCTGGGACCCGAACCCGCGTCTGACAGGTTCCGGGGCCCGAGCTCTGAACCGCTGTGAGCACTGCCTGCCCTTCAAGCTGCTGAGGTCCCTGAAGATGCTCAACCAACTTGGGGCCCCAGCACTGAGGAGTGGGTCCCTTCTCTGTGGTGTGAGCTGTGTCAGCAGGTGGCGCTGCGGGGGAAGAAATAGCAGAGGTGCAGCTGTGCACTTGAATCCTCCATCAGGACTGGAGAAATCCCTTCTGTTCATGGATTGACGTGTTGAGGAAGTCACAAGACCAATTGTCTGCTCTCATAAGACTAGAGCTTAAAGGCTGTGAGGGCTAAACCAAGAGGAGAGGGTGCGGCGCGATCTACACTGGAAGAATGCTTGAGTTTGAGGCTGTTTTGGTATCAGATAGAGGTAGGTATTTTCATTATGTGCAAAGTCATCCTGCCATCAGAGGCTGTGAGAGGCACCAGAATTCTTAGTGAGCCTGCCCGTTTGTCTCAGTGGTTAGAGCATCGAAGGACCGAAGGGGCGCAACTTAGATTTCCAGTCAAGCGCACATACCTCGGTTGCAGGGTTGATCCTGGCCGCGGTTGGTGTTTGTGAGAGAGGCAACCAGTGGATGTATCTCTCTCCCATCGATGTTTCCCTCTCTTGCTCTCTCCCTCCCTTCACCTACGTCCTCCCATCCACTCTCTCTCTAAAGACCAATGGAAAAAAAAAAATCCTCCCGTGAGGACTTTTTAAAAAGAAGTATTATGACTGAGGAGTCCAGGTGGACTGTTTCACTGCCTGCAGCAGGCCAGAAGCATGCCACTAAGTGTTTGGAGGGGAGCAGGAGTTAGTTGTGTGTGAGACAGGATGTCAGGGAGCCTGTCATTAAAATGGATGAGTAAGCGCAGCTGGTGTGGCTCAGTGGGGTGAGCATCGTCCCATGAACCAGGAGATCACCTTCTGATTCCCGGTCAGGGCACACTAGTATGGGCGTGCAGAAGACAGCCGATCCATCTTTCTCATCATTGATGTTTCTATCTCCCTCTCCCTCCCCCTCTCTGAAAATCAATAAAAACACATTGGACAAAAAAGCGGATGAGTAAGGAAAGCTGCCCCCTACATCAATAAACACCCTTGCTTAATAAAGTAACCCATGGAAATGGAAAAGCAGTCTAAGACATCCACTCCTTGAGCAGTACAGAATGCTCCTCTCGTGCTACGTGGAGCCCTGGCTCCAGCTGCCACTCCAACACTTGACTGGAGTCCGAGCAGAAAGGGTCCACCGGGCCCTGATGCTGGTTGTGCTGGGGGGAATGTTGCCGTCTCTCCCGGGCTGGACTGGATTCTGACTTCCCAAGTACATTTGGCGAATGTAGCGTCATTTGTCCATTATTCAGTTCATTTACTTGCTGTTTTCTGTGTTTTGATCCTTCCTCCCTTGGTTATCCGGGATGACAATTTAGCGACGGAACAACGCAAGAGTGCCTTTTGGAGTAGAAAGAAGCATGTTGCGGTCAAAGACAAGCCTCCAGTGGCCAGCTCTGCTTGGTCTAATGTCATGAAATGCTGCATTTAATGCACCCACCCTCTGCTCCCTAACTTGCCTCTCCCTTTTTTCCGACCACGAAGATTTATAATCCTTTCCCTTTATCCCCGTCTTGATCATATACCCTTTATTTCTGAAAATTTTTTAAGTTTCTTTTAAAAGAACAAAAAAACTCCAACAACAACAACAACAAAAGCCCAATGAAAACCAGTTCGCTTGGAAGCAGAAAAATCCTGAACCTAATGGAAACCTCAGTCGCCATGACAACAAGGCCACGCCAAAGCAGGAGTCACCATCGCCCTGACTTAGTGGCTTGATGTGTCCCCTACTTGGCCTCTTGCACCGGCTGTAGCTCCTGGGCTGGCACGGCCTGGTCCTCCCTCGGCCTGTCTCCCGTGGGCGCAGTTGGAAACCCGAGGTCTCTCTGGCTTGGCTGTGTCCACCGCTCTGCTCCTCCAGGTGACGCCACGCAGTGGTGGCCTGATGTCAAGCGGTAAGATTTGGGTGCTTCAGACTTCATGGTGGGTGTGACACTGAGTGGCTGAGGGGCAGGGGGGCAGGTCCTGGGAGAGTGAGGAGGGGCCCGCAATCCCCACAGTGGGTGTGGCTCCGGGCCCACAGCCCCGGGGCTGCCTGGAGCCCGATGCTGTGCAAACAGCCTGTCCTCGTGCTCCCGGAGCTCCACCGCACACCTGTGCCACTGGGATTGGAGAGCCCATCGCCTGTCCCATGATGAGGTAGTTGCAGGTCTTTTCGGGGTTTTGCCCTCATGTGTTTTTTTTTTAATTGGGATTCTGTTTAGCTTTGACAAGAGTATACGTTCATGGTAGAAAATTCAGAGATTGCAGAATGCACAAAATACCAGGTAAACTCATGGTGCAGTCAAAGTCACCATGCAGACAGGAGGACTTCTTAAACAGAGGGTTGTTCAGGTGGTAACCAACTTGGTTCTCAAATCCTAAGGGTGCCCTCCTGGACCGTGAGGGCCCGGACCACAGGTGTGGAGTAGTCCTAGGCAGACTCGGGTCAGGGTGCTTTGAAATCAGGGATCTGAGGACACAGTGTCTCACAGCAGGTGTGCCCAGGAGTTATGTGTTGGCCTTGTGAGAACATTTGGTGCAGCCTCGTGAGTTGGTCCCCCAAGTTCTCCCAGCTGCTCAGAGCCCGCCCTGTGAGCGATGGGTACAGTGAAGGCCTCCACTCAGGCCTGCGGCCAGGGCCTCCCAATCAGACCACAGCCTGTGAGGCGCAGCCCCACCTCTGTCCCTGGGCTCCGTGGGCCCCGCTGCCTCTGCTGCTAGGCCTCGGTGTGGTCGCCCCCCCTTGGCATGGGGTGTTGCAGCCCCATTTCTCACTGTCCTTCTCTGCCCCAGGCCCTGGGGACCCGATACTGAAGGGAGTGGCCCTCCACGGAGGCAGCCTTGACCACTCAGATGCCTCTGCTGACCCAACACCCAGGCCTGGCGTCCTGACCAAAGGCACTGCGGGAGCTGGGGTGACGCTAGGCTGTGAACAGGCTGAGCAGGAGCGGAAACTTTGGTCCTGGCCATGTGGCCTCTGAGGGTTTGCCCTGGGAGGGGAGGGCTCTCTGAGGACCCTCCTGCCCTCACTCCGTCCTCTCCATCCTTCCTCTCTTCCCTGTAGGGCACTCCCAGGTGCCGGATGATCTGCCAAGGTACCTGCTCAGAAACATCTTTATCTCCTGACCAGCGGGGGCCAGGCAGGCGCACCTGCCAGGAACAAAGGGAGGATGCCCTCCAGCTCTGTGCCCGCAGGAGGACTGTCAGCCCCTGTGGGGGAAGCTGCTGAAGGCCGGGTGGTATGTGAAGCCCAACTGGAGACCTGCTGAGCCCGAGGCCCACCCAGTGCGCCCTGAGGCAGCCCTGCCTCACCAGAGCCTTTCTCTGGGCAGAGCCAGGCCACCCCATTCCCCCCTTGCCCCCCCACCTCCCACACAGCTGCCCGCTGGTGCCTGTCCCTAAATAGGGCGGTCAGCCCAGCCTCAGTCCAGCTGCTTGGGACCGCAGGCCACAGGCCGGCAAACAGGAGTCACCTGAAGGCGGGGGTTCTGAGGACTCGAGGGGCAGAGACAGCCAGCCACACCCTCTGCCCCAGCTCCTTCACCGCCAGGGTCCCCAGTGCCAACCACTGGACAGGAGGCACTTCTCACTGGCTCCCCCAAAGGAGGAGAGGCTGGCTCCCCTGCAGCCTCCGCCACGGCCCCGCCATGGCCACGGGAGGTGGCGGCAGCAGCAGCTCCAGCCCCAGCACCACACAGTGACTGCAGCCCCGGCTGCCAGGACGAGGCCTCGGCCCCAGACGTTCAGGGCAAGTGGCCACCGTGGCCCCTGTCCTGGCAGTGTCAGCTTCTCAGAGCCCGACGGGTCCAGGGCAGGACCACAGGGAGGGGCTCACTGCCAAGAGCCCACGCAAGTCACCGGACGTGGCTCCCACGCCAACGGGCCCCTGAGAACGTCAGTCATGGGAACAACTTAGAGAGCAGGCGGGCGTCGCCACAGCTGAGTGGGACCAGCAGGTGGAGCTCAGACGATGAGCGTGGCCGTGGGCGACTGGTCTTTTGGACCCGCAGCCCCTGAGCCTTCAAACTCCTGACGCCCCTTCTGACCACCAGGGCCCCCTCTCCCATCGGCCTGAGTGGCCGGGAGCGACTTTGGAAAGGGGAAGCCCAGACCGGCCAGAGGACCAAGACCTCGCAGCCCCTGGTGGACCTTGGAGTCGGGCTCACTGTTACCCCAGAGCGTTGCCGAGCCAGGCCTGGGCCCCACACTCCTGAGCCCGGGGCCGTCCAGGCAGGTGGCCTCAGCCTGTGCCTCTCTCCAGCTGGCTCCTGGGCCCCGGACCTGCCCCCGGGTTCACTTTTCTACCATCATGGGCTCTGCCCCGCCTGGCGCAGAGAAGCCCTGCCCGCCCCCTCCCAGCAGAGGCCACAGTGTGCAGAGGGGAGCGTGTGCGAGAGGCGGGTGCAGCCTGGTCGCTAACGCGGCTGTAGCCCCCGGTGTCCACCATCGAGGATGACACTTTGAGTCTTTGTTTCTGAGTCACTCCCCGGGATAGAAACCCAATTTACTACATTCCATACCCGTGTAGGCACTCATGAAATATATGTGTTTTGAGGTGTCCCCCAAATGGATGTACCACCGGCTGGCTGTCCACCAAATGTACACGCACTTTAACAGCTGAGAACCCAGTTTTCCCTCCTTTTCAGGGTGAGCGGATTTGACGTAATGGGTAAAGCCAGACTCAGCTTGGAACCAAGAAGATGTGTCCTCTGGACTTTGTGATGGGGACACATCCAGGATGAAGTGTCTGGTCCCGAACGGGCCCCGGTCCAGGCATCCAGGGCCGCGGTGGACAGAGGATGCGCAGAAACACCGAACGCAGCGATTCTCGGTGTTTGCGGTTCCATTGCTTCAGCAGCAGCAGCGCCTGGACCAGAACTGACGCAGCCACGGAGCCGCAAACATCAAGAATCGTTCCTTCGGTTTGGTGTCTGTATGCATCTCTCTCAATAGCTGCCCTCGATTCCTCGATTGCTGGGTGTTGGGTCCCCTCAACTTTATCTTTTCTGTGTCCCCATAAAAAGTCCTGTGGAGACATGGTCTTCGTTCAAATCCTACCGTCTTCACTGATTTCTTCAAATCTGTTCAAACTGAAAAGAAGTGAAAATTAAGTGCGTTATCAGCTGTTAATGTGTCTACATTTTGGGGGGATACTACATGTACATTCAATAGAGAGAATTTTCCATCAGTTGTCTGACCTCTTTGTACCTGTTTTGGGGGACAGCCTGTATTTACATTCAATGGGGACTCATTGTCCATCAGCAGCCCAACCTCTCTTTACCTTTTTGGGGGACAGCCCATATTTACAACCAATGGGGACTCATTTTCCATCAGCAGCCCAACCCACTTTACTTTTTTGGGGGACAGCCCGTATTTACATCCAGTGGGGACTCATTGTCCATCAGCAGCCCAACATCTAACTTTTTGGGGGACAGCCCCTATTTACCTCCAATGGGGACTCATTTTCCATCAACAGCCCTACCTCTCTTTACCTTTTTGGGGGACAGCCTATATTGACATCAGTTGGCATCAATCTTTCTCTTTGGGAGTCACACCTCTAGTGTGTATATGGCCGGTTTCCTGACACATGGTTTCCGGTTTCCTAAGGTGCTCTCCTGGGATGGGCTTGGCCTGGGGACCGGGGATCTATAAAGAGGTTTTCCTTTGGCCTTAATGTGCTGACAAAGAACTGGGTGTGCAAAAGTGTTTTGTCTCCGAGTGCTGTGACCTGTACTGATTAGCCATTGATTGTGGAACACAAGGATGGGTTTGTAATAAAATGAGTTGGAGTAGAATTGAGTCCTGGATTTCTTTACCGCACGTCACTGGCAGCGATGCCCGGGCTCCGGGGTCCCTGCGTCCGTCCCCGGGTCCTGGGCCCCTGGAATGCAGACCTCCCTTGGCCAGGAGGCCAGAGAAGGGGAAGCCAGTTTTCCTATTTCCCAGGCAACTGCTCTTCCCAGGCCTTGGTGTATTTTAAGTCCCTCTAAGTGGAATCCCATTTTGATTTGGGATTTCTATCACAGCAGGAGCTCAGCTTACAATGATCCTTGGGTTTTCCAAGGCCACTCAACTAGGAAGAGGCCGAGGAGGGAGGAGGACGGCAGGTGAAGATCCCCCCTGACCTGACCTCATGGCGGCCCGTCCAGCTGCCGCCTGCGTGTCCCTCCTCCCTCACCAGCCTCTTCTGTAAGGTGCTTCCTGTGGCCTCCTTTCCCCTTCTTTCCAAGGCCCTGCCCCTGGGGGAGCCGCCCCCTCTGCAAGCTGCCCTCCCCAAAGATGGGAGCCAAACTGAGCATGTGGACCCCTGCAGGCCGCCTCCCCTCCGCCATTGGCTGTTGCAGGGTCTGAACCTGACCGGTCACCCCTGGGAGCTCTCAGCCTCTATCCCCTGATTCTCTCCCCTCTGGGACAGCTCTTCAGGGCATACACTGGCCGGTCCCTGGGTCCCCCCTCATCCTTCCCACAAACACTCATTGGAGCTCTCTGTGTGCTCGCTCCCGGGTTCCACCTTGGAGGCAGCCCCCTCCCTGCCCCTCTGCAGGGCTGATCCACCTGCTCCCCAGCACTGACCGCTCCTGAGCTTCAGGCCTGAGGTCGCTGCCTTAGACCCCCTGCCTGGGCTGCAGGCTTCTCCACTGTCCCTGACTCCTCTGGGCTCCCTGCTTATCCAAGGCCACCTGCTGTCAATCACAGAAGCCAAAACCTGGGGTGCGGGCTGGACCCCTCCTCTCTCTCTCCTTCCCACAGGTGATCGCTCCCCTGAACCTGGGTCTGGAATGGATCTGGAATGTGCCCACCCCTCTTAGCTGACTGTTCTCATCCCAGGTCCCCCCGACACCCCTGTCCCTGGGTCTTGGCAGGGCCTGGCCAACTGGTCTGCCTGCCTCCCACAACTTCTCAGCCCCCTGGCACCTCTGGCATCCACCCCGCTGACCTACCTTTGTGAACCTCCCTCCCTCAGCCTCCACACCAGCTACACCCGCCAGGAGCAAAGGGAGGATGCCCTCCAGCTCTGTCAGCCCCTGTGGGGGAAGCTGCTGAGGGCGGGGCGGTATGTGAAGCCCAACTTGAGACATGCTGAGCCCGAGGCCCACCCAGTGCGCCCTGCGGCAGCCCTGCCTCCCCAGAGCCTGTCTCTGGGCAGAGCCAGGCCACCGAATACGGCCCCCCCCCCCCTCCCACACAGCTGCCTTCTGGTGCACGTCCGTGAACACAGCTGCCATCATGGCCTCAGCCCAGCTGCTTGGGACCCACAGGCCACAGGCCAGCAAACAGGAGTCACCTGAAGGCGGGGGTTCTGAGGACTCGGTGGGGGGGAGGCAGTCAGAGAAACAGCCAGCCACACCATCTGCCCCAGCTCCTTCACGGCCTGGGTCCCCAGTGCCAACCACTGGACTGGAGGCGCTTCTCACTGGCTCCCCCAAAGGAGAGGCTGGCTCCTCTGCTTCTCACCGCCCCCCCCCCCCACCACACACACACACACACACACACACACACACACACACACACACAAACCCTATTTGACCAGGTAGTTAACTTTCTGGGGACTACAGATCCGTCTTGTCCCCTGGCTTGAGACACAAGCCCTGGAGAAGCAGGACCCCTCACTGCCTGGCTTAATAGACAGGGGGCCCTGCTGGGGTCTGGTGGGAACTCTGTCCCCAGCTGCCTCCCCTCAGCTCAGCAGCCACCACTCCTCCAGGTCCAGGGAGCACATGCAACCTGCCCCAGAAGGACAGGGGACCAGCCCAGCTCAGGGAAGGAGCCCACAGGGGGCTCTTGGTCTCTCACTGGAGCTCTTGGTCCCAGGTGGCGACCTGATGGAGCCTCTCCACTCTCCTGCTTTCTCCCAGGACCCTGGGGCTCTCCAAGTCCCACCCTTCGGGAAAGTGACACCTTGGCTGCCCCCACAGAGCAAGGCCCAGGGAAACCCCAATCCTCCAAGCGTTTTAAATACCTGACAAACCCAAGTTCACCCTTGGAATGAGCCCTTCCCGCCCACAACAGCCACTACCACATGGGACACTCCAAGTCCTAGCACCTGGGAGGTGCCAGATAGGCTGGAACCCGCACACAGTTGGGGGGGGGGAAGGGGGGGTCGACTAGGCTTTTAGGCGGGAGTCGCTGGGCAGGTGCGCAGGAGGGCACTCACCTTGGTGACATTGAGGAAGGTGGTCTGGTCCAGCGCTGCCCCTCACCAGCTTCCGCTCCAGCTCCTCCCTCAGATGAGCAAGTGGATCCAGCCCACATGCGGGAGAGGAGCGCCTGCAGGATGGTGGCCTGGACTCCAGGCAGATGCACTTGGTCTGGAGGCGGGGGCGGCTCCACACCAGCTGGGCTCGGCCTCCAACGGCTCCTCCGCCCGCGGGACCCTGGAGGACCTGGACGAGGCAGTAGCAGGAGCCAGGAAGCCCAGCGGTTCCTGTGACTCGCGGTCCCCAGGCTTGTCCCCCTCACCCATGTGGGCACCTGTGGCCACATCTGCCAGGCTGGCCTGCCAGGATGGTTTGCCTCTGCAGCGCCACCTGGTGGCGCCTCTGGGCAGTACCAAGAGGCCACCCTGGGCTCCTTGCTGCCATCCTCCTGTGCTCAGGAGTCTGGGTTAGTTCCTCCACCCAGCATTGCTTACTGACAGTCTGTCCCTGCAGAATAACTTCAACACAAGACACTTCTGCATTCTGACCAAGTCAGTGTCGAGAGCCAGAATTTTCCATTAGGTCACTGGTTTGCTCATCATCATGTAGAATATCTGAGCTTTTAATTTTTGACTTATTTTATTAAATATTTTATATTAAAGAAGGAAATAATTTTTTTGTAGATGTTATAAAGGAGGGTATGTCATTATATTGTCTGTGTACCAGGTGTCAGGAAGTTATAGTCAGCGGGTGAAATCTGGACTATTGCCTGTTTATATATGTCACATGAGATAAGAATCATTTTTATTCACTTTTTAAATGTTAGAAAACAATGAAAAGAATATTTTTGATACATAAACATAATATGAAATTAACATTTTGGTGTCCATAATTACTGTTTGGTGTCCATAATTACCGTTTTACTGGGAGCAGTCATGCACAATCATTTACACATTGTCATTGGCTACTTGCATGTTACAATGGCAGAGTTGAGTAGTTATGACCAAGATGGTATTGTCTACAGAGCCCAAACCATTTACTACCAAACCCTTGACACAGGAAGTTTGCGGACCCTTGTCCTACACAGAGTAGATGAAGGCCGTGTGCATTATTATTAGCACTGTATTTGGATTTCAAATGATTTTAAATGTCGCATATTGCACACTTTAAAATCAACAAAATATGCCTAGCTAGTCTTGCTCAGTGATTGAGCATCAACTAATGAACTAGGAAGTCACGGTCTGCTCTGAAACCTGGATATTAAAGTAGCATCCTGGATATTTGGTAACATGCCCCAAAGGGGTGTGCTTTAGGGATAAATCTCCAATGAAATCTGTTTCAAGGGTATTTCAAGGATGAACCAACTTCCAGGAACTCTTCACATTTCGCCATTCTTGGAAAAAGATATCCTTGATGCCTAAATGTGATCATTTCCCAATTATACTAATTCTAGGAATAACCATATGAAGCCTTATCTGCAAATAGTAATATTGTTGGACTTGGAAGATAACAAGGTCCCTCTGTTTAAAGTCCTCCCTGTGTCCCAATCAAAAGAGTGACTCTATTCTTAGTGTTTTTCTAAATATTTACTGTCCTCTGCAATTCATTTGCCCTGTGTACTCACTGTCTTTTAGTCACGCCAGTCTTTAAACTTCCAGATACTTTACATAATCTACCAGATGACTCTTATGGTTTATGAACCTTCTGAAGTTATAAGAAAAAATACTTGCTCATACTTGCTAATACACCTAAGTTCCCAATATTTCAGAAGCAATATTCTAAAAGACCACAAGATGGGGGTATTCCTGCATACAAGCAAATTCTCAAAGCAGTGCATTGAGCTCCCAAGTGTCAAGTTCTGCTTTGTTGGTTTCTGTTTGTTTGTTTGTTTTTCTAAGATTTATTTATTGATTAAGTTATTACAAATGTGTTCTTATCCCCACATTACCCTCCCCATCCTTCCCACTCATGCCCTCACCTCCCTGTTGTCTGTGTCCATTGGTTAGGCCTATATGCATGCAAATAAGTCCTTTGGTTGATCTCTCCCTCTTACCCCCACCCTCCCCTACATTCCCTCTGAGGTTGGTGGTCTGATAGATGTTTCTCTGTCTCTGGATCTGTTTTTGTTCATCAGTTTATGTTGTTCATTATGTGTACCACAGTCTCTGGTGGTCTAGTGCTTAGGATTCGGCGCTCTCAAGTTCTGCTGTGACCAATAAGGTAGTCATTACCCACATGAGGCTAATTTACAATGAAGTAAAAGGAGAAATCACACTCCTAAGTGGCACTAACCAACTATCAAGAGCTCAATAGCTATATGTGGCTGCTGGGTACACTGCTGAGCAGTGCAAAATAAAACATTTCTATTCTCACAGATTTTCTAGTGATTTTAAAATTAATTTCCTTTCATTTAAAAAATGGAGAAAGTTCTAGAAAGTGCTGATTCTTCCTATTATTCATAATGCTGAACAAGTGGAAAAAACTTAAATGTCCAGCGATAGAGTTTGGGTTCTCTGAATTGTGATTTAAACATATGCTGGAATATTACAAAGCCATTAAAATAGTCTTTTCTTAGAATGTGCAGGAAGGTTCATGGCATAATATTAAGAACAAGAGGAAGCAAAAAGTATGTGTACTTATATTTTCATAAATATATGTACATACACATTTGAATATATAATTCCAAATTTTGCAATTTTATAAGAGATATATATATATATATATATATATATATATATATGTAAAAGAAACAAAGGAAAAAGATCATACTATTATCTGTTAACTGTGGGATGTGAAATTATGGCGGATTTTATGTTCTTTGAACATGCCTTTATTTTTTATCTTTTTCCAATATCAGGGGAAAAATGAATAAAAGAAGAAACTATAAAAAGAATGTGGAATTTTTTGAACTTTTGCAAAAGCCAAAATAAGTTTCAGAAGATTCAGTAATTCACTTAAAAAAAAACACAACTAAAGATTTTTTCGATGTATAAAATGTTTTGTATATCCGTCAAGCCGTCTGCATAATTCTTGTCACCAAGGCAGGTGTCAAGGCAAGTGTCATTCGTAGGATGCTCCCATGTCTACAGAGCAGCGGAGTGGTCTCTGGATTCTCTCTGTAGCTGCACCTGTCTAAACCTTGAGCCCAGGGTGACATTCATTCATTTATTCAGAAGCAGATCTGTAAACATTTTCTATGCTCCAATTGTTCTGAATGAGAGTCTCTTCTGTGTCCCTATTGCTGCCCTTAACCGTAAAAATTCTTTTCCCACTGGTGCTTTTGGAAATTGGTTGAAATTCATGAAGACACCAGCATGAGTCTTAGGAACAGAAACTCATACTTTCCATCAGGGAGGACAAGGAAACCCTGGACACAGGAGGCAGCTTGCTGTCTCGACCCGCGGGACAACAACGGGGGAACGAAGAGACACCCTAGGAGAATGAGACAAACAAGGGACACGAAAGAATGGAGGCAAGACAAGTCCTGATCAAGCCTCAACTTTATTCTCACAGCAGCAGAATATATACTGTTTTAGGGAAGGGGGGTGGGTAAAGGGGTCTATGGGCAGTAACCTTTTACTAGAGATTTATTAGGCTTTTGATGGCTGTGCTTATTAGCGGAGATGTATGGTTTAGCAGGCTCCGGGATGGCTGTGTGTTTATCAGTGGAGATGTGTGATTTAGCGGCTGTGTGAGGGTAAGTTCATCTGTAACTGCTGGCCAATTTGCAAGACACAGGTGGTTTCTGGTAATTAGGAGTTTCTGGAGGAACCAGAAACTTATAGTTCTTAAGATGGCTTTGTCTAAGCCAATATTTTTTAATGGCTCCCAACAGCTTGCTCTGGGGGAGCTGACTTGGCTGGATTTGGAGCCCCACCAATTCTGGCCTCCTGTCGGCAGTTCTCTGACTTCAGTTCTCTGCTTTCTAAAATGGGAGGCACATGGGGACCATTGTGGGATTAGAATAATACATGTAAAGTGCCTGAATTATGGAAGAAAACTAGGTTTTTTTAGTTCTTATTATGCTGATGTTTATTTAACAAAAAAATAATCCATTTTTCCCTTTTATCAACCATTTTGAGCACTGTGAGATTTTACACTGTCTGGCCAGGTGTCAGGCTGTGTTTAACATTTGTGTAGCTGGAGGTGACCGAGGCTCCAACTACCTCTGAAGTCTCTGCTTTTGTTTTTCCTGCTGCCTTCAGATCACCCTAAGAATTCCTTCTCAGATAGGGTTTGCTTCATGCAGTGCGATTAGCGGGCATGCACTCATAGTTCAGAGGGCTGGAGAGTGTCACACCCAGGGGCAAAGGTAAGATTTCTGGGAGGAGGTGGGGAAGGCATGGTTTTCTTAACTAAAATGAGAGAAGAGACTGTGAAAGGTGCGATGGAAAAAAAATAATCACAGATGACTCGTCAGGCAGACCAAATGTGAAAGCAGCACCTAAAAGAAATGTGGAATTTCGAAATTAATTTTCTCAAATACTTTGTATACACTTGCATGCTCTTGAAAAGCATTTACCTGCCCTGATTTCCAATGTTCTCAAATTTTCCATCGGGGAAGGTCTGTATGGATAGGAAGGAGAAGCAAAGCCTTCTGAGCTCTGGTAACTGTGGGAACAAATGAAGAGATTGAGGACAGGGAACTGCAGATGCCTCCTGCCCCCTCCTCTGCAGCCAGGACTCTCAGAGGGGAGAGGGGGACACACAGACACTGGGGTTAGAATTGGAGGGCTGAGGACTGCTCCCCTGGGATTATCTGGGCAGACTGGGAGCCCCCAGGAGGGATGCTGCATGTCCTCACTCTCTGGGTGAGTAGAACTCCAGAGGGAAACCTGGAGTAGGACCCCAGGCAGGGACCCAGGCAAGCTACTCCCTGAGAGACAACAGGAGATACAAAGACCCTGCCCCTGTTGCCATAAGAACAAAATAGCTCCGCCTCCCATCCCATATAACACCAATGGGAAAGGCACTGGGTTCATTTAAAGACAGGATTCCCTTCATGAGGCTGAACTCAGATATTAAACTGGGCTAAATATTTTCTTTTGCTCCTCTCCTCTCTATCCTTTGGTGGGGGACTCAAGAGCAAATTCATTTAGAAACAAGTAAATAAGCTATATTTCTTCTGCACATTTAACATACTGAATATATTTGCAACTTTGAGCCGTACTTATCTTTATTCATGCAAAACTGTAACTCTATCTGACATTTCTTCTTAAAGGTGTTTCTTCCTCGCTACAATGTGCAAAGGAAATTTCTTATTATGAAAATAGTGCTGTGGTTTTAGCTGTTGTGTTTCTGTGAAATAAGCTGAGCTTCCTTTCACCAGACACTGAGCAAGTGTCTTGTGAAAATAGCATAAAGGCTCTTGTGAGGAGAGAACCCTTCCTAGTACACTGGGGCCTTGACTTACAAGTGTCCCCACTAAGGAGTTTTTTGAGATACCAGCTGTCTCTTGGCTGATTTTTTGCATGGAGTTGACAGAGTAATTTGAGTTAAGGAGCGCCTTAACGAGCTGCTTAACGAGCTTGGTCTCAGAATGAATTAAACTCGTAAGTCAAGGCCCAATTGTATCTAGTGATTAAAGTAAAATCAGAATTTGTATATATTTCTTAAAAAGAAACCTTCAAAAGTCATTGCTGAATTCCCACTCAGCACTGGGGGCTCTTTGGTCCTAGCACAGGCCTAGGCACCTTCTGAGAGGGAGATCCAGTACTGAAAAGGTCAGTTCTAGAAATGTCTGTAAAACATACATTTGGCAAATGAATGAAGAAAGAAGCAAAGAAACACTGACAGAGAAGATGTTCCACTCTGCCGACTTAAAGTTTGCTTTCTAAAGGAGGTTTGAAGCTTCCTACTGTTTTTTCAGCTTCTTTAGATTTCTAAAAGGCAGGGCCTTTGAACTCTAATGGGAGAAAGAGAAGAAAGTGCTGGGCATTCAGAATCATGAGCAGTGGGAATATTGGGGAACCTCAGACCAGTCACTTCATCTCCCTGAACCAGTTTCAATCTGCAAAATAACTAATATGTGATTTTTTAAAGAATATTTTTATCTATGAAATCCACTAGTGTGACATTGGTCAACAAGAACATACAGGTTTTAGGTGTGAGTTCTATGTGACAGGATCTGTATATTGCACCTTGTGCCCAACTCAGGAAGCAACACCAGGCTGGTGAACAGAAGATGAGGTGTAAAGGTGCATCATGGGTAAACTGGCCACCAGAGGCCAAAGGGCTGGCCTGCGAAGGACCAGGAACAGGAGCCACATCCTGGCGTGAACCTGGTCTTCAGTCAGAGCCCTCTCCTCCCCAAGGCAGGTCATAAAGCAGCTACTGCATTTCTGAACAAGAAATTGAGACACGGGTTTTGACCAAAAAATTAAGATATTTTGAAAATTCATGAATCTATGTGGGATGTCCTAAAAAGGATGAAGATATCATATGTATGTACATGTTAATGAATCAGGTTTATTACAAATATAAAGTAAAGGAAATCAAAAAAGAGCTCTTTGCTCAGGAAATCATTCAGCAAGTGTGTGCTGTCTACCTGGGTCTTGGGGGCGGGGCCTTCACAGGTCACCTTTCAGGTGCTGAGAGGGCCTGAGAGACAGACAGGTGAACAAGAACCAAGGCCACACTTTATTTCAGAAGATAGGAAGAGTCATGAAGAAAACAGACTTAGCTTATATGACTAGGGAGCCACAGGGACACAAAAGATTTCTTTTGGTGCCCTGACCTATGACCTTAAACGCAGTGGTTCACAGGACAAAGTGTGGGGTCCCAGGTGCTGTGGGTCAGAAACCTGAGGTGGTTCATTGGGTTGCCCTCCTCCCAGGAGGCCTCGGGGGCCTGCTCATGGGGAGGTGGCAGAATCCATTCCTTATGGCACAGTTCCCTTCTGTGTCCCTGCCAAAGCCACTCCCAGCTTCCTGGGGCTCCCAAAAATCTTGGCCTTTGATCCCTTCCTCCAGCCTCAAAGCCAGCAACTCAAGTGGAGTCCCTCCCTGGCTTCTCTGACCCACCCTCCCACCCAGTTTTCACTTTGAAGAACACCTGGTTACTGAGGGCCAGGACCCAGGAGAGCCACACCTCCTGTGGTTTCTGTAGACGGCCTTTGGTATGTTGGGGTCAATAAATGTTTATTCACTGATTTTTAACAACATCACCAGAAAACTTGAGAGGTTGGCCCACATGGCTGACCTGGCATGGTGGCTAGGTTACCTCTATGACCTGTCTTAGCATTCTGACCTCTGTTAGTATTGTGACCTACTGCCAGGTGATATACCATAGGGCTACATGGGGGCTTCAGAGCAGAGTGACTCCCTAGCAGGCTCAGGAAAGGGCTCCCCAACATGTTTAAACTGAGACATGGCTGTTGAGACAGAGCTGTCCCCATGGAGACCTGGGGAAGCCACCCCAAAAGGAGAGGCAGTGCCCCAGGGCAAGGACAGCCAGGCTGGATGGGAACAGCAGAGAGCGGGGGCGGGGGGGAGACATAGAGGGCCCTAGTGTGGGTTGAAATTGCTGTCACAGCAGGAAGGCTTTTAGGCACGAGAATAGGGGGATCTGATTTATATTTTTTAAAGATCACTCGGTGATTTGACATTTGAAATGATATTTGACATGTGTCCTGAGAGCCCGGGAGGATTTGGGCAGATGAAGACGGTGAGATGTGCTTCAGGTGCAGACAGTGGACACGGCCTGGAGGCAGGACAGATGAACACTGGGGACCAGAGCACATGCCTCGCAGAGCCTGTGAGTGATGGGACCAGGCAGGGAAACAGAAGACCCTGCATGGATGGGGCAGGGCAGGGGGAACGGGTCCTTCCATGGAGGGGGCAGGGTAGGGGAGGCAGTGAAACCTCCATGGAGGGGGCAGGGCAGGGAGGAGAGAGGACCCTCCATGGAGGGGAAAGGAAGGGAGGAGAAGGGACCCTCCATGGAGGGGAGAGGGCATGGAGGAAAGGGGACCCTCCATGGAGGGGACAGGCAGGGAGGAGAGGAGACCCTCAATGGAGGGGAGAGGGCAGGGAGGAGAGGGGACCCTCCATGGATGGGAAAGGAAGGGGGGAAAGAGAACCCTCCATTGAGGGGAAAGGAAGGGAGGAGAGGGGACCCTCCATGGAGGGGAAAGGAAGGGAGGAGATAAGACCCTCCATGGAAGGGAGAGGGTAGGGAGGAGAGGGGACCCGCCATGGAGGGGACATGATAGGGAGAAGCGACCTTCCATGGAGGATGCAGGGCAGTGGGGACTAGGAACCCTCCATGGAGGGACAGGCAGGGAGGAGAGGGGACCCTCCATGGAGGGGACAGGGCCAGGAGCAAAGGGAATCCTCCATGGAGGGTACAGGGCAGGGACGAAAGGCCACCCTCCATGGAGGGTGCAGGGCCATGGGGAATGGGAACCCTCCATTGAGGGGACAGGCAGGGAGGAGGGGGAACCTCCATGGAGGTGTCAGGCAGGGAGGAGTGGGGATCCTCCATGGAGGGTAAAGGGCAGGGACGAAATGGGACCCTCCATGGAGGGTGCAGGGCAGTGGGGAACCTTCCATGGAGGCGACAGTTAGGGAGGAGAGCGGACCCTCCATGGAGGGGAGAGAGCAGGGAGGAGATGGGACCCTCCATGGAGGCGGCAAGGGTAGGGAGAAGATGGGACCTTCCATGGAGGGTGCAGGGCAGTGGGGACAGGGAAACTTCCATGGAGGGGACAGGCATGGGTGCGAGGGGAAACTCCATGGAGGTGATGGGCCAGGAGAAGAGGGGACCCTCCTCTCAGGGACACGTAGGCAGCAGAGGGGTCCCTCCATGGAGGGAACAGGCAAGGAGGGGTGGGGACCCTCAATAGAGGGGATGGGTCAGGGAGGAGAAGGATACCTCCATGGAGGGGAAGGGCAGGGAGGAGAGGGGACCCTCCATGATGGAGAAGGGCAGGGAGGAATTGGGACCCTCCATGCAGGGGGGACTGTAGGGTGATGGGAACTCTCCATGAAGGGGACAGACAGGGAGGAGAGAGGACCCTCCATGGAGGGGACAAGACAGGGAGGAGATGGGAACCTCCATGGAGGGGACGGGTCACGGAGGAGAAGGTACTCTCCATGCAGGGGGACAGTAGGGTTTTGGGAACCCTCCATGGAGGGAACAGGTAGGGAGGAGTAGGGACCCTCCACGGAGGGCATGGGTCAGGGAGGAGAAGGATCCCTCCATGGAGGGTACAGGGCAGGGAGGAGAGGGCAGAGACGGGGAAAGGGATACCTAGAGTGATGGGCCAGACAGGGAGGAGGGGGGACCCCTCCATGGAGGGGACAGGGCAGGGAGGAGAGGGGGCACTCCATGGAGGGGACATGCCATGGAGGAGAAGGGACCCTCAATAAAGGGGGTAGAGCAGGGAGGAGAAGGATCCTTCCAGGGAGAGGAAGGGCAGGGAGGAGATGGGAACCTCCAAGGAGGAGATGGGTCAAGGAGGAGAAGGTACCCTCAATGGAGGGGGGAGCATAGGGGACAGGGAAGGGAGAATAGGGGACCCTCCATGGAGGGGGCAGGGCTATGGGGAAGGGATACAGGGAACCCTCTAAGGATGGGCTGGGCAGGGAGGAGAGGGGACACTGCATGAAGAAGGGAGGTCAGGGGAAGTGGGGACCCTTCATGCAGGAGACAGAGCAGTGGAGCAGGGGATCCTCCATGGAGGGAAGAGGACAGAGAGTGAGGAGACCCTCCATGGATGTTATAGCTAAAGAGGAGATGGGACCCTCCGTGGAGGTAACAAACAGGGCAGGGAGGAGCAGGGACCCTCTAAGGAAGGGAAGGATAGTGGTAATGGGTGCTCTATATGGAGGGGGAAGTGCAGGGGGTTTGGGGAACAGGGAACTCTCCATTGATGGGGCAGGGCAGTGGGGACTGGCAACATGGGACCCTCCAAGGATTGGCCGGTCAGAGAGGAGAGGGGACTCTCCATGGAGGAGGGAGGGCAGGGAAAGTGGGGACTTTCATGGAGTGGAGAAAATTGAGAACCTGACCAGTGACCAGCACGGTGGTGAGCTGATTTGTCTTGAAGGCAGTGAGTCTTAGCACTGCTCTGTGCGCAGGACGGGAATGACTCAGAGAGGACTGGACCAGGGGCCTGTTGGAGCCAGAGTGGCGGCTGCCCTGGACCCTTCCCCCTTCTCTCCTGGCAGGGCCCTGGACTCCAAAGTATTGTGGTGACTCCTGATTATTTTTCTTCTTTTTCTCTAGCCAGTTTTCCCTGAAAACCATCCTGTTATATGAAGCTGCCACACAGCTCATGGGTGGAGAGGAGTGTAAGGTTCTGAGAGAACCAGAGCTTCTAGCAGAAGGACCAGGAAGGTGGCTGAAATCCAGGGAGAGAGGAGCTGTGGGTGAGCTGGACCCGCACAGAGCACACCCTGGAGGCCAGCATAGGCTCTGCGCATGCTGATGCTGAGGTCACCCCCAGAGCTGCTGAGACACAAGTGACTCTGAACTTCATATGCTCCACAGCCTTACACAGGGGGCTCTCACCTCTGACACTCCGTGGTGGGAAGACAGACTGTGGAACCCGTCCAGCAGGGGCAGCACATCCATCACCAGCCTCATGTGAAGTCTGGAAGGAGAAAGGATCTGCATGTGAACAGGCACAGGGCTCAAGTGCAAGGGGCCAGGGCAGTAGAGCCCCAGCCTGCAGACCCACCACACCCTGCACTTTAGTTCCAAGTACAAGCTCTTTTTTGCAATAGTAACAATTGTAGATTTGACTTTGAAGAAAAAATAACCCAAATTACATTAGAGATTTCAATTTTGGTTTGTCACATCTTCAGTACATGTTAGCTGAACCCACTGTGGTAGTCATTTCACAATGTAGGCAAATCAAACCATCCTTTTGTCTGCCTTAAACTTATACAGTGGTGTATATTGATTATTTCTCAATACAGCTGGGAAAAATAAACAGTGCCTTCATAAACGGGAAAAAAGTGGTTATAGATGCAGTGGAATGAAAACACCATAACTAAGAGAAAACACATCAGGATACACACATAACAAATAGTATCATCTTGCCCTGGAGGCGTGCTCACTGGTTGAGCCTTGATCTATGAACCAGGAGGTCATACATGGAGTCCCTGTCAGAGTACGTGGGGCTCCATCCTTAGTAGGGGGCATGTAGGATGCAGGTGATGAATGATTCGTTCTCATCATTCATATTACTACTACCTCTCTCTCTCCCTCTCCTTTCCTCTCTGAAGTCAATACAACATATATTAATATAAATGAATTAATAGTATCACCTCAAAAAGGTATCTAGATATATAAATGTACGAAAGACAAAAGGAAATACTTTGAAATGTTGACAGTGGTTAACCTTGGATAGTGGAAAGAAGTGATTTCCTTTATACTATTCTTTTTAAAATTCTAATGATCCTATATTATTTTGATAATGAAAAAAATCTTCTAAAACACATTTAAGTAACTTTTTTTGGTGTAAAACGCATTTTGCATCCATGTTCAGTGACCATCCACTTATCTTTGAGAAGCTTAAAAAGTGCTTTGGGTTGTGAAATATCCTTTAAAATGCATTCTTGCACTCCAACAGCTCCTGAATGAGAACACTGGGATTTGGGGATGCTGGGTCTGCTTGGAAAAAATAATGGGTAGGGGTTAGAGGCACGGTAGGGGATGGGACGGGTCAGCAACCCTGAAGAGAGGCTCTTAGGCAGGATGCCTCAGGGTCCACAGCTCAGGCTGTATTTGAAGAATTCCTCATTAGAAGGCTGATATCTACAGTAAGGTTTCAGATTTGATAAACTTCAGACATGAGCCACAGTAACTTTTTTAAAAACGGTTTTTGCCGTTCTTATTGCAAATCCATATATATAAAAGGCTAATGTGCTAAGGATTCCACCACCTGACCACTCGCTATGAAGAGCACTGACCACCAGGGGCAGACGTTCAATACTGGAGCTGCTGTGACCTGAACTGGCCCTTTACAGAGGAAGGGCACTGCGCACCCTGAGTCCACAAGCAACACTCCGCTTGTCCCAAGTGGGACACGGGCCCCGCCACGAACCCATGGCACAAAGCCCACAGGCCAGCCCAGCACAGAAATGGTGGCTGTGGGCACCAGGTAATGATGTCACATAGTAATGCCAGGCTTCCTCTCCCTAGCGACTAGCCTCCTTGGAGTTTCTTCACCCACTTGCTTTATAGCCAGGTGCAAACATTTTACACTTTAACCAAATGTCTTTGAAGTGTTTTAATGTGCCTCATCTCATTTGATCCTCACTGAAGTCCTGGAATAGGTAGAGAGGAGACTCGGTAGAATCCTGTTTTCATTTCATTAGCCAGAAAATGGAGATTTAGAATGTTTTAAAAATTGACCCAACTGAAAAGAAGCAAGAAATGGTAGAGCCTGAACATGACTTCAGGTTTTCTCACTGCACGGAATAGAGTCAAACGGGGCTATAGTTAAATATTTCTCCCTTTGTTATCTCTGCATGATCCACAATAATAATCTGCTTTCATATTGGTATTTATGCTGTTTTGCTGTCAATATCCTGAAAAAGAAATTGGGGCACTTCACCAAGCTGGAAAAAGTTTACCTAATCAGAAAGCAGGTCTAAGTAAGCAAGTATCTATATATCTATATCTCTATCTCTATCTCTATCTCTATCTCTATCTCTATCTCTATCTCTATCTATATCTATATCTATATCTATATCTATCTATCTATCTATCCATCTATCTATCTATCTCACTGGCGCCAGTTGCATGTGTTTCAATCTGTCATGGTTGATCGTGAATTTGGTATACACTTCTATTATTGAGAAAGGGCAAATAGTGATCTTACAATATTTCTTCTAATTAATTTCCTTTCAATGTGCACCAATTCATGCACTGGGACTCTAGTAATTAAATAATACTATCAAGACTCCTAAGAGAAACATATGTATACAGAAAAGATTTTTAAAGGATTCAGATCTCCTAAGTCACAGCTCTATGGTTCTAACCTCAACTGGGTCTACAGAGGCTGACAGGAAAAATAGAATGAGCACTTCCCCTGGGTTCTCATTTGATCTCTGCTATTAATAGCTTGTGGTCTTGGGGATTTCACTTACCCTTTCGGGGTCTCCAGGCTGCATCTATAGGATGAGGGTAAAATTAGACCTCTTAAATAAGGTTTCTACAAACGCTTCAAAAAATAATTGTAGGTTCAGATTTCTACAATGTTCCTAAATATCTCAGCAATAATAAACTTTTCCTTGTTTTAAACTTTGTGGTACAAAACTTCACAAAAATGTAAACACAGTTTTATAATACTACTCATTTCAAAAATATACAATCTCTATAAACCTTATCCTATAACATTTTGGTAGATACTATTAAACATTTCTTAGTAACTGTACTATAACCCAAATTAGTAAATTTAGCATTATCTTTTTAAAACATCAATTGCATATTCCTTGTATTGGTGTGAAAAGGCTCAGAAAATACAGATGTGTTGAGCACCATATGTCACTTTTATCAAAATTCAACAAGTAACTTCCCAGGTATGGAAAACTTCAGCTGAAGCCAATTTTGGGGGTGTAAAAATCAACTCCTGTAAACATCAAATTAAAATGTGGCTGTATTTTCTGCCTTAAAAATTAAAAAAACATAAGAGTTGTTATTTAACTCACTCAAATGGTTTGTGAAGCTGAAATACTTCCATGTAGGGTCTGCCCCATCCTGACATTAGTTTAGTGCAAGGACTGAGAGCCACACGTCACCTGTTCTCCCCAGTGAGGAAGGGAGCTGTGTGTGAATCATTCCTGCCACTAAGCCCCTTGCACAGCCAGCCGCTAGGCAGCACGGATGCCAGCCTCAGCTCACAGGTGGGAGAAGTGCTGCCATCTCTCTCAGAACACTTCCAAACTCCAAGCCTGAGAAGGACAGGCCCTACCAGCCAAGACCCAGTCCGGCCACTGCTGGGCTCTAAGTAAAGACTGACGATTGTCTCTACCTCTTATTTCTTCTGAGACCAAACCAAACAACCTCCCACCCACCCAACCAACCAACCAACCACCCAACCACCCAACCAACCACAATTTAATCATCATCCTTGCACTGAAGCCACTGCTGAATAAAAACCAAGTTGTATATGGGCTCACGTGGTGACTACCCTCCAAGACACATATTCCTAGGCCTGGAATAAGCTCTGCCCCTGCCCATTCCCTTCCCTCAGCTCGATTCTCCAACTTCCCCTGCTCACCCCCCCTGCCCCCCACACACACCCTATTTGGCCAGGTAGTTAACTTTCTGGGGACTACAGATCTGTCTTGTCCCCTGGCTTGAGACACAAGCCCCAGAGAAGCAGGACCCCTCACTGCCTGGCTTAATAGACAGGGGGCCCTGCTGGGGTCTGGCTGGAACTCTGTCCCCAGCTGCCTCCTGTCAGCTCAGCAGCCACCACTCCTCCAGGTCCAGGGAGCACATGCAACCTGCCCCACAATGACAGGGGACCAGCCCTGCACAGGGAAGGCGCCCACACTGGGGCTATTGGTCTCTCACTGGGGCTCTTGCTCCCAGGTGGCGACTTGATGGAGCCTCTCCACTCTCCTGGTTTCTCCCAGGAACCAGGGGCTGCCCAAGTCCCATTCTTCGGGAAAGTGACTCCTTGGCTGCCCCCAGAGAGCAAGGCCCAGGGGAACCCCAATCCTCCAAGCGTTTTAAATACCTGACAAGCCCAAGTTCACCCTTGGAATGAGCCCTTCCCACCCACAACAGCCACTACCCCATGGGACACTCCAAGTCCCAGCACCTGGGACAGCCATGGGCAAACTATGGCCCGCGGGCTAGATTTGGCCCTTTGGAAATAATAAAACTGAAAAAAAAAGACCGCACCCTTTTATTGAATGATGTTTACTTGGAATTTACATTAGTTCACACAAACACTCCATCCATGCTTTTCTTACAGCCTGCCAAGAACCCATTGTGGCCCTCAAGTCAAAAAGTTTGCCCACCCCTGTTCTAGAGACAACTGTCTTTCCAGCTCACTTGAGTGCAGAAGGTCAGGAGACCAGGATGTCTCTCTGTTGCTTCCCGTTCTTCCGAAGCTCTGGCAAGAAGAAACCCCAGGGCGAGAGATGTTTCTGTTGCTGGGGAAACAGGCGCAAGCGCCACCACCATTACCCCTCGCCCTCTGGCAGGAGGCACACACAGGTAACCAAGGGCAGGCCCTTTCAGCTCACACTTGGGCGCCAACTGGGGGTCACACGTGGGGAGCCCCACACCTCTTACCCCTCATCCCAGGAGTGTGTGTGTGTGTGTGTGTGTGTGTGTGTGTGCGCCCGGGATGGTGAGGGGAAGAAAGCAGGGGATGAGGGATGCTCAACCTGGGCTAAGGAGCAGGTTGGTAAGTGTCAGAAGCCTGGAGGGTGTTGGAGGGTGTATCTTGTTCACTGCCCAGGTCATGGCTCACAGGAAGGGAATTTGAGTGCTGGGGTCAGAGCTCTGCTACCCACTTGTTAAATCGCAGGGGTGCCCAAGGGGTCATCAACTTCACTCCCTGCCTAGAGGTCTTTGCAGATGCCCCTCTCTGCCTGATCTGGGGAGCAGAATGGGTGGTGGGCATCTTCCCCACTGGTAATGTCCGGGGCCCCTGATGCCTCCTGGCCCGGTAGGGGCTCTGTCTTTGCAGAGCTCCAACAAGGGCAGCGTCAAGGAGCTGGCTGACAGGTTCACTTATGCCCTCAACGGGTACAAAGGACAAGTGCGTCAGGACAGGGAAACCGTCCAATGCCAAACTGAGGTGAGCGCTGGCCCACACCCAGAACCCTGATGTGACTGGGGTGGGACCAGAAGTCAGACTCAAATCTGGGGCCTCAAAGTTCTCACAGGCCCACTCCCAAAGTGATCTTTACCTTCAATCCTCCCGACCAGCTCCCTGGTAGGGGAGAAAAGCAGTCTTTCTTCCTGTGTTCTTGGGATCAGAGAGAAAGCATCTGTTGCTGTCTTTGCCTCATGCTCCTTTCAACTGATGAAATCCCTGCCCAAACTATCCTGTGGACCAGCCCCAGCCCGACTGTCCTTGTAGACCTTCTCCAAGCCTTGCTGTGTATTGAAAAAAAATAGGGTAGGGGGAAGCAGGGGTGGGGGTTAGGGGTGTAGGAAGGGATAAAGGGCTTGATTACTTTTCTCTGCAACCTATCACCTCACAGAGGACGACAAACCATTGCAGTGCGGCCAGCTCAGGAGCTGTGGCCTAACCCAACTCCATATCATCCCAACAAGGACAGAGTTTTCCTCAGTCATTCAGGCTTTCACTGTGGCTACAGCTTGACACAAATCGATTCTTGCAAGCTCAGCAGGGCTGCCAGGTACATCCTCACTGTCCTCATAGGCTAGGTCTGCCATGACACAGGACCACAGATTGGGTGGAAGGTTCCTGATGCCTCCTGGCTCAGTACCCACTCTGTCTTTGCAGAGCTCCAAGGAAGACATCATTGAGGTGCTGGCTCATGGACCCGACTACACCACCTACGGGGTCAGGGTGCAGGTGCACCAGGCTGACGACACAGACCAGTGCCTCTCTGAGGTGAGAGCTGGCCTCGAGGGTCTCTACACCCAAAACCCCAACACAACCTGGCAGTGCCCAGAACCCACACTCAAATCTGGGGACTCCACAGATACCCTCCCAGGACTCTCCCTAGTGTCCCACTGGCCCAAGACAAAGAAATGAGGACCCCCCGCCCCTGTGCAGCTACATGGGACGGTAAAGACACGCTCCTCACATATTTGTAGCAATATCAGAGAGAGAAATGTCGTGTGAACTGTGTCCTGTCCCTCATCTTGCCATGGCCATGGTACCAGCTTTCCCGGGGGGAATCACCCCCACATCTCCACGCTGGCCTTCTGCAGAGCCCAACGGTTCCTGGACGAGCTTCTATCTAGGTGAGCATACACTCGTGACTCTGCCCACTGCTAGCTGTGAGGCATGAAAATGTCACCACATCTTCCCGAGTCTCAGGATGCTCCTCTGAAAAGTGGGCTGCTGGGGGGGAAACCTCATAGCACTGCTGTGGGGACAAGCCAGGGCAGGTCTCACCTGCTCCCTGGCTCTGCAGACAGGGTAGCTGGATGTGCGGCAGTTGTTGTTGGCAATTCTTTCACTCTGTCCCACGGAAAGAACTCTGACACACCCATCAGTGGCCTGTGGCATCAGAGGTTGGAAAAGCACATGCAAAGCAACCTGCTAAGCAGTGTGAGATTTCACCTAGCCGGTCCTGGTCCCTGGTGTAACCACACTGGGGATTTCTGGGGAGAGCAGGGGCCCAGGTCCACTCAGATGTGGCATGCTTCTGGTTGGAGTTTCTTTACTCGACAACGTGCACGCACTTTTGGAGACACTTAGCCTGACTCAAGGAATGAAGCAGACACAATCCCTGGGCCTCAGTTCTGGGCATTGGGTCCAGCAGTCACGCTGTCCATGATTCACAGCTCGTGTCCACCATCCATCAGGGCTGATGCGATCAGAGTGATTTTTCCATCTGGATGCACACCTGTTTAGAATGACCGGGCTGACACATCGCAGGACCAAGTCATAAAGTGAGTGGTCTCCGGGTCCAGAAGGAGGGCCCTCAGAGTCAGCATCGTGGGGACTGTGGTGGCTGGGGGGTGGAGAGTGCCTGGAAGAACCTTAATCTTATACATCATCTGATTCCCAAGAAAGGCCTGGGCTCTGGAGTCTTCTATTCCAGGAGGATAGGAGTCAAAGACGACAGTGGGTGGGGTCCCGGGCCTTGTAGACCCAGAGGGGGCGCTGTGCTGAGTGGTCCCTCACAGTCCCCTCCCCACCACAAACCCACCCAGCTCTGCCTGCCCCTCTTCATATCCATCTCCCCTGACCACGGTGGCCAGGCTCAGAACAGGACTGTGGTGAGCAGGCTGCTCACAAGCCTGTCTCAGTCCTCAGCCCAGATGCCCAGGGCCTGGAGGGTGGGGGTGGGCAGTGCACTGGACCTTCAGGTGAGCTGCCAGTGGGAAGAAGAGTCTCACACAGACTCCGTGTTGAACCAGCTGAATCCCACAACTGCTACAACCATGACAGCCACACAAGGGCCGGGGTTACCATGGGGCTCTCCCATGGGTGGTCTTGGGAGACCTGCACAGATGCTCAGATCTAAACAAGTGTGCCCTGGGAGGGCAGACTGGAAGGAAAGACTAGGACTCAGAATCTGCTGCCCACCTGCCTCTCCCCAGGGCCTTTGCTGCGATGGTGGGGACCTGGCTGGACCACGTCCAGGGTTTGGGGCAGCCCCTTCCTTCCGCCTGCTTCGAGGTAGAGCAGGCCTTGGTGCCCGTCAATTCCCCTGCCCAAACCTGGTGGGCCACACCCAAAATCTATGGTTGGCGCTGCAGCACCTTGAGCCCACCGAGGCAACTCAACAAGGTGAGGCGGAATGATCATCTGGGCAGATCATCGGGGGAGGGCAGGCTCATGGGCTGGAGTTCCCTTAAAGGCGGTGGCATCTTTCCTGTCTGCACTAAGTCACAGGAAAGCCAGGAGTGTGAGTCAATGTGTCTCTTTCTCCTGCTCCAGGTCCACGACCAGAGCTCCAGAGCTCTCCGGAGGCAGAGGAAGGGCCCGCTCAGGGGCCAGAGCCTTGTCCAACGAGAGGCCCTGCCCTGGCCAGGCCTGGCTCGAGGCAGTACCTGAAGCCATTATGGAGCCAGCTACTGGCTGCCCTGGAAGCCTTCTCTCGTGCTATCAGAAGAGTTCTAGGCGATTATCTTAAATAATTCAGAGGAATACATCCCAACTGTACATTTATAATAGTAAATAAGGATAATTTCTAAAAGTACCTACCTATTTATGTAGACTATTTCCCATTAAGTTAAATACTCCTTTTGAATAAATAAGGTTGTTTATTAAAAACACGTGTAGACCATGTCTTCTCACGTACATATACATAATTCCATACACACACACACACACACACACACACACACGTACACATATATGGTGACAGGGAAGGTGCTCACTGTATAATACAGTTTTAAAATAAGTTTTGAAACATTTAATTTCTTCTGATAACTACGTATACACTGATAAAATGGGGAAATAAAACCTGGAAATATATACACCAGAATGTTCACACTGGTGAACTGTCAGTAGTGAAACACTAGAAGTGACAGTTTCTTCTCATTTTGCTTCATGTATAGGTTCTGGTTGACACAAGGATCATACCTCCAAGATATAGATAGACAGTAGACAGAGGAAGGGAGAGGCAGAGAACACAGATGAGAGGTGCACCACCCGCCACCTGCACACCCCCGACATGGAATTGACCACAAAACCCTGCCATGTGCCCTCCCTGGGAACTGATCCGGAAACTTTCAGTGCAAGGGGAGATGCCAATCCAATGAGCCCCATCAGCTGGGGTTAGACTCAGTATATATTTTAACAATACACTTTGATTGATTTCAGGGCGGGACAAAGGGCGAGACAGAAACGTAAACCATGAGAGAGAAGCATTGATCGGTTTCCTCCTTCACGACCCCTATTGGTGATCCAGTCTGCACCCCGGGCCTGTGCCCTGACCCGGAATCAAACCAACTGTGCACTCCTGCCTGCTTCACAGGCGGACGCTCCACCACCGTGCAGCACTGGCCAGAGTAAATCATATCTTTCTAAACTTTCCCAAGTGCCAATTTGTATCTTGAAATGGTCTCAGGAAAGGAAAAATTACTTATTGGGGGGCATTCTACTTCCCTCGCCGTTTAGCTGCATTTGCTATTTGGCCAGAAACAACCAGTAGACTAGCTCTCAACCATACTTAAAATCACTAGGGATAGCAAGAGCATTGCTTTGGTTGCAACAGGAGTAACTCAAAACAACTCCCTCCACTAAACACTTCCTGAATCATTTCCCTTCCTCCATGAGCCCAGTATTTAACTCACCAGTCAAACTCAGCTTAGGGAGAGGCAATGGTTCCACTGGAACAGGACGGTACGGAAACAAGGTACACAGCCCTGGTTCTACCCGAGGGGCCATAGTTCACTGACACCACCACTGGAACAATCTATAATTCAAATGAAAACCACCATGTCAGAAAATTCTAAGCAGAAAAGGACAAAGGAATGCCACTGGTGAGTATTTCAAAAGGAGGCACGCTGTGCAAGAGGGATCCATTCAGTGCTGTGGCCCAATCATCCAAAGCTCATCGTTCTCATGTGAGCAGTACTCTTTCTCTGAGGGGAGACACATTTCCTTTCTTTCATTTCATATTTGCTTTCAAGGCAAACCAGCTGGTCAATACACCAAGCCAACACTCCTCAGGTATCCAACAAGAGTAACCTAAATGTCTCAGTGAATTTTAAGTTTTACTAAATTTGAATTGAAAAAAAAAGTTTCATTTTACAGTGATAATGTGGCTGCTGGGCTGGTGTGGCTCAGTACTTGAGCGTGGACCCCAGAACCAAGAGATCCCCGTTTCATTCCCATTCAGGGCCCGTACCGGGGTTGCGCGCTAGGGGCTATGGGACTGATGATGCTCTCTCATCATTGATGTTTCTCTTTCCCCTTCCCCAGCCTCCTCACCGCCCCCACCCCCACCCCCTGCTCTCTCTGTTACTTTTCCCTTCCTCTTTCTGAGATCAATAAAAACATATATGTTTAACCAGTTCTATGTGGATAATATGGACCCTATCAGATTGGGTCCTCAAAACACTAGGAAACCTTTGTGAAACAGTCATCCCTGAGTCTCGGGACACCTGTCCTCCACAAGTCCACACAGAAGAAATGTACGGGGCCCTTAGTGATCACAGTAGAAACAGGAAGATCACCAGCCGACAAGTCCCCACTGCCCTTCCCCTCATCACCTCCTCCTGGGCTGAGGCACCTCCTTCAGGAGCACTTTGACACTAAACTGCCCCATGTCCCTTGCAATTTGGCCCGTTCTGCCCAAGGGTTCACGCAAGAGTCTCATAGTTGATTTCTGAGACACTAAGTTTCTCCCTGATATAAAGCACAATAGCGAGCAGAGGATTTTTTTCCTCTCGTTGATGCTGGGAGCCTACCCTGACATCACTGAGCAGCTGACTTCAATATTGGATCCACCTACCTGTGGACTTGTTCTTTTGTGAGAAAGGCAAGTCCCTACTGTTAGCTTCATCACTATTCTGCTGCTTATAATTCTCAGCTGCCACACTGAATGAGATCCTTAAAACTCCTGAGGGTGGACAAGGTTGTAGCATTTCATGGTATTGCAAAACAACAACAACAACAAACACGAAAACAAAAACAAGAACGATGGGAGCAGAGAGCAGGACAGGGGAAAGATGGGAGATGCCGGAAAGTACACCAGCCTTCCACCGATTCCAGAGGGAGACGTCGGGATACAGGGCATGGCACAGCTCTAAGCTGGGCTGGCAGAGTGTGATGCCAATGAGGATCTCAAAGTGTGACCACAGAAAAAAGGTGAGGCAGAGACAACACTGCAAAAGAAGCTAAGGTCGGATCATGGACGGCCTGGACGGACACGCTAAGGATTTGGGACTCATTTCTAAAGGCCATAGGAGACCACTGGCAGTTTTCAGAAGAGACATGATCATATTGACATTTTCAAAAGATCCTTCGGGCTGCCCGTAGAGAATGCTTAGGGACCTGGCGATACTAGAGGTTGACAGGTCACAGAGCACACATGGGATCAGGAGGCACCGAAGTCAATGTGGCTTAGTACTCTTGCTGTTAACCTTGATGGCTTCACACTGGAATCATCGTATCAGGAATGTCAAGGTGGAAATCTATCCCACTCACGGGACTTGACAGCTTATGTCTAGAAGTTATAATAAAGTAGCAGGATATGCCGTATCTTTTCTCAGACCAAAACTCTCTCAGAACAAAGTGGACAACTGACCAAATCCAAGATTTACTAAAGTGGTAAGGAAAAGGGTGTGGACTCAGCTTCCGGACAGAACAACAGGTCAGTGGCACAGACAGAGACGCACACACAGAGAGAAAGCGAGAGAGAGGCTGAGAGGAAGGAAGGGACCTCAAGAATGAGAGTACAAGACAAGTGACACGACCTGACACCCCATCAGCTGGGCTGTCCTCTATGTTGTTTAGAAGCGAGTTTATAACATAGAGTCCAAACATAACCGAAATACAAGCAAATTTCACCATACTGTTCACAAAACCTTTAATGACACAGATGCTTACCTTGATCAAGTGTGCATACTTCTTCAGTTGTTCTGAAAAGCACTGTGTAATCCTTGCAGTAATGACCTAAGTAAAACTCCATTTTTAAGTCCCTACAACAACAAGAACATATAAAATACAAATAACTAGGAAGGTATTCCAATATTTACCCCCAACAGTTAGCATTCATCAATAGAACTTTCCCATTTAAAAACATACTTATGAGAAAAAAGATAATCAAATCCAGAGCCCCTTTATTCTATTTCTGGACTTTCCTGTGCCCAGTATTGTAAGTGCAACCTCAACTACTTTTGCTAGACAGATGTTGTGCAGGTGAAACTACTGTAAAAACACTGTGATCTCGGTTCTCTTCCATTACCTATTGGCTGTTGATCTTGAACAAACCCATCTCTAGAGCCTCAATATTTCCTTCCAGAAAATGGGGAAATACCAGTTAATTCACTGTGAAGTTTTAAAACTAAATAAAATATGTGAAAAATACCAGAGCCCATGATTAGGGTTGGAAATCATTTCATTATAAAACAGTTTTCATGATTTGTCCTAAGAGAAATAAAAAAAAAAAATTAAAAGTGCCATGTCTCAGAATACAACTTCTTTATCTCAAGGAAGATCACAAAAATTAGAAAATGTGCTGTAATATTAACTCAGATGTTGGTATTTTTATTCCATTCCATTTTAGTATCAAGGGTCACAATACCCAAGTGTGTGGCCTTTAGCATTCAGTGTTAGACAGAGTGCTGGCCAGGCTGTGAGAGTGCAGTGTCAGCACCATTTAAACGCAGATCCATCAGGAACCTGAGAGACACAGAAGGCGACAGCACAGGTGCAGCAGAGAGCCCACAGCGAACCCAGCGTCATGGTCTTGGAAACACACTCTGACAGGTTTTCTCATCACTAATGGGGGTCAGGATTCCCTGGCCTTGTTGACAGTTTATGTAGCTAAACTGCAATTCTCTGAACTGTAAGCACTACTAGAATGTAGGTATTGTTACAGCATAGCAGGTATTGTTATAGACCTTCCACCACAGTGCAGGCAGTCAGCCTGTCAACATGAAATGCACTGGGTCACCCCCAGGGTTTACCATGTTTCCCGGCTTCCTGCTGATCTTAGGACAAAGATGACTCACAAGCCCTTACATAGCCAGTATCTTCAAACAATTCTGTGTTTTGCAAAAAATGCTCTGGGTTCCTAAGGCCAACATCTGAGTCACCTGAGCACTCCTGGAAGTTTTCACTCTACACACAGTATTTACCTTGCCAACTGAACAAGGGGCGTCAACAAGTGAATGAATTCCTTCTCCCATCAGAGTATTCCATTTAGGCTCCTCAGAGACCCACTGAAGAAGGAAAAAGATTGCAGGCATGTGAGAGAAGTGTAGAAGAATCCAGACTAAGATTCTGTGACAAGTCTTCATCCTTCATCTGAGAAACTTTCCAAAGGATTCAGACATAAAGATCTGTTCAAAAGGTGAGACTCAACCTTCTGGTGGTGGTCTGAATTCAGTAAATACTCCCAATCCCGAGAAGAAGAAACAGATATTGATTTTTTAAATCATGCCTCCTTGTAATTAGGGGGGTGGGAGTGATCAAGGAGGGGTCGATGAGGGGAGAAGGAGACATATGTAATACTTTAAACCAGTGTTAAACTCAACCTTCCTAATGCCGCGACCCTTTAATATAGTTCCTCATGTTATGTTGACCCCCAATTTCACTGTTACAAATGGAACATAATTAAAGCATAGTGATTAATCACAAAAACAATATGTAATTATATATGTGTTTTCCCATGGTATTAGGCGACCCCTGTGAAAGGGTCATTCGACCCCTAAAGGGCTCACGACCCACAGGTTGAGAACCGCTGCTTTAAACAATAAAAAAATTCAATTAAAGCAATTCAAGTTCCATTTTCACATTAAGTTGATCTAAGAATATGAAAAAAAAAAATCACAATGCTGGCCCAGCAGGTGTGGCTCAGTGGTTGAGCATCAATCCATGAACCAAGAGGTCATGGTTCAATTCCTGACCAGGGCACATGCCCAGGTTTCTGGTTTTATACCCAGGAGGGAGTGCAGGAGGCAGCCAACTGATGATTCTCTCTCATCAAGGATATTTCTATCTCTCTCCCTCTCCATTCCTGTCCCTGAAATCAATTAAAACATTTTAAAAATTAAGTAATCACAATGCTGGAAAATGAAAGGAATATCAAAACACCTAAATGACTTTAGTGATCTTCTAAATCCTCTGTTGTCATTTCCAGTCTCCAAAGCACTTTCTCCACGAGATTTGAGGCTCTTTGTTGTCATTTCCACAGTCTCCACAGCACCTTCTACGGAAAGAGATGTGGACTCTTCCTTTAATGAATAATATAAAAATGCTTAGACAAAACCACCATTATTCATTTTGTTTTGAACAACAAAAAAAAAAGAGGTATACATTTGGAATCAAAAAGTTCAATAAAATTCCAAAAAGAAATTATTGTAGGCTTTTTCAGACTTACCCTGTGATATGATAAATGCCTAAAATTAAAACAAAATGCTTATCTAAGAATTGCATCTAAATAATAGCCTATTAACAAATCATATCTAAATAAGAATTGTGGTGAGCTAGAAGGGGACAATAAAAAAGGGGGGACATCTATAATACTTTCAAAAGGAAAGATTTTAAAAATAAATAAATAAATAATTATGACATATAGCTATATACTATCTTCTCACCAGCTCAACACATGCACCATGGGAACTAAAAAAGGTAAAATAAAATTAAACAAATTAATGATAAATATTATAAGATAAAGTATGTGTGTAAATAAATTTTAAGAAAAGAGTAGACAAAAATTTAAAAATCTACTAGCTAGAAGCCTTGCCACAAGAGTGACCTCAAACCGTGGTTCAACCTGTATTGACCTTATGTCCTTTCTAAAACTAAAGATTACCAGAAGAGCTATTCATAACCTACAGGTTTCTTAATGATCTTATCATTCTTAGACAGTCAGAAAAATATCTTTAGAAAAACTAAACTTTCCCTTTCATCTTGCAAAACATAAACTAGGAAATGCCATTCAACTTTCACTAGCATGCCTAACAATCACTTACTTGAAATTATTTCATGGTATTTTATGGGTTTTTTAATTGTGGTTAAATAGACATAACGTAAAATTTACCATTTTAACCGTTTCGTGGTGTACAAATTCAGTACCATTAAATACATTCATTCATAAAGTTGTGTAACCTCAATGCTATCCATTTCCAGAACTTTTCCATTATCCCAAACAGAAACTGCCAATTCAACAACTCCCCGTTTCTCCCTCCCTCAGCTTCTATTATATTTTCTGTCCTTATGAATTTACCTATTCGAAGCAAAGTACCCCATGAAGGTGGAATTATACAGTATTTATGTTATGTTGGGTATAACATCCTCAAGGTTCATCCATGTTGTAGCACATCTCAGAATTTCCTTCATTTTAAAGGCTAAATATTTCATTGTAGGCATATACCACGTATTGTATATCCAGTCATCTCTCCATACACACTGGGGTTGTTTCCAATTTCAACTATTGTGAATAATGCTGCTATGAACACTGGTGTTCGACTGAGTCCCCGCTTTCAAATCTTTTCTTTTTATTTCAACATTTTTTATTAAGGAATTACATATGTCCTTATCCCCCCATTGCCCCCCACCCCACTCCCGTTCATGACCTCAATTCCCTGGGCCTGTGTCCATTGGTTATGCTTATATGCATGTATACAAGTCCTTTGGTTGACCTCGATCCCTTACTCCCACCCTCGCCTACCTTCCCTCTGAGGTTTGAGCATCTGATCGATGCTTCTGTCTTTTGTGTATATATAATCAAAAGGGGAATTGTTGGATCATATGGTGATTCTAGGTTTAACTCCCCACCCCCTCGCCAATTGATCTTGAAATTTATTGTTGAAATTATTATAGATGTCCCTTTCTATCCCCCATTCATCCCCTCCACCCTGCCTAGGTTTAATATTTTGAGAAACAGCAAATGGTTTCCCATAGTGGCATTTTTTACTTTTCCACCAGTAATCACAGGGTTCCAGTTTCAACATCCTCACTTATTTTTTTCATTGTTTAATAAATCAGTCATCTCACTAGGTATGACATGGTATCTCACTGTGGTTTTGATTTGCATTTGCCTAATGATTAAACATGCTGAGCACTGTTTCATGTGCTCATTGGCCATGTACATATCTTTAGAGAAATGTCCGTTCAAGCCCTCTGTCCAGTTTTAAATTGAATTGTCTGATCTGTGGTTGTTGAATTTAGGAAAACCGGCATTAGAGCTGCACTCCCACCTGAAATGTCCCAAATCTACGCTGTACCTATTATTGACTCAGCTTCCTTTTATGAAATCCCATTCTCCCAGTCTCTAAAAGCAGAGAGTACTTTATTTTATTTTTATTTTTTAAATCTACATTGTTGAAAGTATTACATAGGTCCTCCTTTCCCCACATTAATCTCTTCCGGGCCACTCCCATCCCCACCCCAATAGTATTTTCATACTCTCCCTTACTCCTGATGTCTCAGGACTTGCACATTCCCTCAGCTCTGTCTCTCATCTCTGTCTTCTCTCTTCAGAGCCAATCTTTTTCCCCTGAACTATCATAGAATAGTATCCTTGACAACAGCCTCTCTACTCTCCAGCCAATCCTACACATCCTACATATTGCCACCAAAGTCATATCTTCTCAAAATACAGAACTGAAGATGTACTTTCCATTTTAACATCCTTGACAGGCTCCTTCTGTGTACAGTTTAAATTTCAAGTTCCCAGGTACAAACAAGGCCCTTCAGTTTGGATCCACTCAGCACCTGCAAGCATCTCTCCACAACCAAACCTTGTGTACATCCATTCTGAACTTAAAAACATCATGTTTTTCCATAAATAGTTTGGCTGATTCGCTCTGCCTAGAATGCCCTTCTTTTACCAACTTCCAGTTCAATCAGCAACTTCTTTGAGAAATCCTTCCTTCAGAGCCAGTCCCCTGACTCTCACCACACTGTGGACACACAGGTATTATGTGGCATTTTAATTTATCCGCATACAGCATTTTAGTTATCTGTTTATTTGTTCAACTAAATCTGAGTCACATACACCTGGTATTGATTCCTAACCAAAATATAAAATATCTTCCCGCATATAGTAAGAAGACTAAAGAACAATATGTTTTCCAGACCAAAAGGACTGAAATTAAAAATCTTATTGTTCTATTTACAAGTAGTCTTAAGATAACGGAGACAAAAGAGACAATTCATCTCACTGCACATCCATGGAATCTAGTAAACATGCAATCATCCTTTGGAGAATTTAAGATGGAAACATAGAAGCAAAGAATGAGTTTGATCCCGGCCAGCATGGCTCTGTGGTTAAGCATCGACCAATGAACCAGGAGGTCACAGTTTGATTCCAGGTCAGGGCATATGTTTGAGTTGCAGCCTCGATCCCCGGGAGGCAGCCAATCAATGATTCTCTCTCATCATTGATGTTTCTATCTCTCTCTCCCTCTCCCTTCCTCTCTGGAAAATAAAAATACATATTAAAAAAAAACAAACCCTTGTTGGATATCATCATGCCACTTTCACAACTATACTAACCATATGGTTACGGGGGGGGGGGGTGGCGGAAATATCATCAAAATGGTCACTGGGGCCCTTGCTGGTTTGGCTCAGTGGATAGAGCATTTGCCTGTAGACTGAAGGGTCCCAGGTTCAATTCCAGTCAAGGGCACATGCCCAGGTTCCGGGATCAATCCCCAGTAGGGGGCGTGCAGGAGGCAGCCGATCAATGATTCTCTCTCATCATTGATGTTTCTATCTTTCTATCCCTCTCCCTTCCTCTCTGAAATCAATAAAAATATATTTTTAAAAAAATGGTCACTGGCTTCAACACTCCTGGACAGAAATGCTTTTACACATGCCCTCAAGTTTAGGAATAATTCAATTTATCGTTCCCAGTATATTGTTAGAAGCGTACAATGTTCTTCAGGAAACAGTTAATGGGGGAAAACACAAAAAGGCAATGTCCAGGTACCAAGATTGCAGTGCTTACCACTAAGGAATTTAACATTAGTCAAAAAGTCTTGAAATCTCTTGTCAATAGCCCAATAATTAATTCAACTGCTATAAATATATTCTCCCCCGCCCCAAAACTTTTTATTCTAAAAATACTCAGTAAGAAAAGTTGAAATAATACAGTGAACACCTGTTTCATCTAAATCTAACAGTTGTTAAGGCCTAGCCGGTTTGGCTCAGTGGATAGAGCATCGGCCTGCGGACTGGTCCTGGGTTTGATTCCAGTCAAGGGCACATACCCAGGTTGTGGGCTCAATCCCCAATAGTGGGCATGCAGGAGGCAGCCGATCAATGATTCTCTTCTTACCATTGATGTTACTGATGTTTCTCTCTCTCTCTCTCCCTCTCCCTTCCTCCCTAAAATCAATAAAAAATGTTTTAAAAATAAACAAATAAATCTAACAGTGGTTACCATTATGCCATATCTGCTTATGTGCATGTGAGGGATTTGACTGGGGGATGATGACTACCTGAAAATCCCCCACATCATGACTTCATCATGCATTTCCCCAAAATAAATGTTCTCTCCTAGACACCACAAAACCATCATCTGGCCTAAGAAAAAATTTTTCTAACATCACCTAATATTCAGTCCATTTGCAACTTTTTCAAATTTTCCCCAAAAATGTTTTTTTAAGACAATTTTCTAGAACCAGGACTCAATCAAAGTTCATTCAAAATGGTGAAAAAATATTGCATTTGGTGATGTCCTTTAGTCTCTTTTAACCTAGAATAGGCCCCACCTTTTTCCCCCTCCATGACTCTTTTTTTTTTTTTTTTTGCTTTCTACTACTGTTCTTTTTTTTTATTAAATAAATCTTTATTGTTCAGATTATTGCATTTGTTCCTCTTTTTTCCCCCCATAACTCCCCTCCATCCAGTTCCCACCCCACCCTCCTCCCTCACTCCCCATCCACTGTCCTCATCCATAGGTGCACGATTTTTGTCCAGTCTCTTCCCACATCCCCCTCACCCCTTTGCCCCCCAAGAATAGCCAGTCCACTCCCTTTCTATGCCCCTGATTCTATTATAATCACCAGTTCATTCTGTTCATCAGATTATTCACTTGATTTTCAGATTCACTTGTTGATAGATGTGTATTTGGTGTTCAAAATTTGTATCTTTACCTTTTTCTTCTTCCTCCTCTTCTTAAAGGATACCTTTCAGCATTTCATATAATACTGGTTTGGTGGTGATGAACTCCTTTAGCTTTTCCTTATCTGTGAAGCTCTTTATCTGACCTTCAATTCTGAATGATAGCTTTGCTGGATAAAGTAATCTTTGTTGTAGGATCTTGGCACTCATCACTTTGAATATTTCTTGCCACTTCCTTCTGGCCTGCAAAGTTTCTGTTGAGAAATTAGCTGACAGTCGTATGGGCACTCCCTTGTAGGTAACTGTCTTTCTCTTGCCGCTTTTAAGATTTTCTCTTTGTCTTTTGCTCTTGGCATTTTAATTATGATGTGTCTTGGTGTGGTCCTCTTTGGATTCCTTTTTTTGGGGTTCTCTGCGCTTCCTGGACTTGTAAGTCTATTTCTTTCACCAGGTAGAGGAAGTTTTCTGTCATTATTTCTTCAAATAGGTTTTCAATATCTTGCTCTCTCTCTTCTTCTGGCACTCCTATAATTCGGATGTTGGTACGCTTGAAGCTGTCCCAGAGGCTCCTTACTCTATCTTCGTATTTTTGTTTATTTTTTATTTTATTTATTTATTTTTTTAATTAAATCTTTATTGTTCAGATTATTACATTTGTTCCTCTTTTTTCCCCCCATAACTCCCCTCCTCCCAGTTCCCACCCCACCCTCCGCCCTCACTCTGCACCCACTGTCCTCATCCATAGGTGCACGATTTTTGTCTAGTCTCTTCCCGCATCTCCCACACCCCTTTCCCCCGAAGAATAGTCAGTCCATTCCCTTTCTATGTCCCTGATTCTATTATGATCACCAGATTATTTGTTCACTTGATTCTTAGATTCACTTGTTGATAGATGCATGTTTGTTGTTCATAATTTGTATCTTTACCGTTTTCTTCTTCTTCCTCTTCTTAAAGGATACCTTTCAGCATTTCATATAATACTGGTTTGGTGGTGATGAACTCCTTTAGCTTTTCCTTATCTGTGAAGCTCTTTATCTGATCTTCAGTTCTGAATGATAGCTTTGCTGGATAAAGTAATCTTGGTTGTAGGATCTTGGCACTCATCACTTTGAATATTTCTTGCCACTTCCTTCTGGCCTGCAAAGTTTCTGTTGAGAAATTAGCTGACAGTCGTATGGGCACTCCCTTGTAGGTAACTGTCTTTCTCTTGCCGCTTTTAAGATTTTCTCTTTGTCTTTTGCTCTTGGCATTTTAATTATGATGTGTCTTGGTGTGGTCCTCTTTGGATTCCTTTTGTTTGGGGTTCTCTGCGCTTCCTGGACTTGTAAGTCTATTTCTTTCACCAGGTAGAGGAAGTTTTCTGTCATTATTTCTTCAAATAGGTTTTCAATATCTTGCTCTCTCTCTTCTTCTGGCACTCCTATAATTCGGATGTTGGTACGCTTGAAGCTGTCCCAGAGGCTCCTTACTCTATCTTCGTATTTTTGTTTATTTTTTATTTTATTTATTTATTTTTTTAATTAAATCTTTATTGTTCAGATTATTACATTTGTTCCTCTTTTTTCCCCCCATAACTCCCCTCCTCCCAGTTCCCACCCCACCCTCCGCCCTCACTCTGCACCCACTGTCCTCATCCATAGGTGCACGATTTTTGTCCAGTCTCTTCCCGCATCTCCCACACCCCTTTCCCCCGAAGAATAGTCAGTCCATTCCCTTTCTATGTCCCTGATTCTATTATGATCACCAGATTATTTGTTCACTTGATTCTTAGATTCACTTGTTGATAGATGCATGTTTGTTGTTCATAATTTGTATCTTTACCGTTTTCTTCTTCTTCCTCTTCTTAAAGGATACCTTTCAGCATTTCATATAATACTGGTTTGGTGGTGATGAACTCCTTTAGCTTTTCCTTATCTGTGAAGCTCTTTATCTGACCTTCAGTTCTGAATGATAGCTTTGCTGGATAAAGTAATCTTGGTTGTAGGTTCTTGGTATTCATCACTTTGAACATTTCTTGCCATTCCCTTCTGGCCTGAAAAGTTTCTGTTGAGAAATCAGCTGACAGTCGTATGGGTATTCCCTTGTAGCTAACTTGAGTTTCTTTCTCTTGCTGCTTTTAGGATTTTCTCTTTGTCTTTTGCTCTTGGCTATTTAATTATGATGTGTCTTCATGTGGTCCTCTTTGGATTCCTTTTGTTTGGGGTTCTCTGTGCTTCCTGGACCTGTAAGTCTATTTCTTTCACCAGGTGGGGGAAGTTTTCTGTCATTATTTCTTCAAATAGGTTTTCAATATCTTGTTCTCTCTCATCTTCTGGCACCCCTATAATTCGGATGTTGGTACACTTGAAGCTGTCCCAGAGGCCCCTTACACTATTTTCGTATTCTTTTTTCATTTTGCTTTTCCAGTTGGGTGTTTTTTGCTTCTTCGCATTTCGAATCTTTGACTTGATTCTTGCGCTCCTCTGGTCTGCTGTAGGGTGTGTGTACAATATTCTTCATTTCAGTCAATGTATGCTTAATTTCTAGTTGGTTCTTTATCACAATATCGAGGGACTCATTAGATTTCTTGAGGATCTCACTACATTTATCGGTGGTCTCACCAGGCTTTTCGAGGGCCTTACTAAGTTTATCGGCAGCTTCTAGACCAGCCGTGGGCAAACTACGCCCCGCGGGCCGGATCCGGCCCGCTTGAAATGAATAAAACTAAAAAAAAAAAAAGACCGTACCCTTTTATGTAATGATGTTTACTTTGAATTTATATTAGTTCACACAAACACTCCATCCATGCTCTTGTTCCGGCCCTCCGGTCCAGTTTAAAAACCCATTGTGGCCCTCGAGTCAAAAAGTTTGCCCACCCCTGTTCTAGGCAGTTCTTGAGAGACCTTAAAAGTGTGGTTTTGAGCTCTATATCTTCCATTTCTGACATTTGCGTTCTGTTTCTTTGTCTCTGCATTTTTTTATCTTTTCTTGGTGCACCCACTAGTGGTCTTTGTGCAAAGTCTTGTTGTAGTTAAGCCTTGATTGTTGTCGGCAGTAGTGGGGGTGATTTGACCTCCAGGCTAACTGGCTATGAGAGTCAGCTCTATCTTAGTATTTTTGGATTCTTTTTTCATTTTGCTTTTCTGATTGGATGTTTTTTGCTTCTTCGTATTTCAAATCGTGGACTTGACTCTTGCAATCCTCTAGTCTGCTGTTGGGAGTCTGTATAATATTCTTTATTTCAGTCAGTGTATGCTTAATTTCTAGTTGGTCCTTTACCACAACCTCGAGGGTCTCATTAGATTTCTTATAGATCTCATTAAGTTTATCGGCAGTTTCTAGAAAATTCTTGAAAAACCTTAAAAGTGTGGTTTTGAACTCTACATCCAGTAGTTTGCTTTCCTCCATTTCTGTCATTTGTGTCCTTCTTCTTTGTCTCCACATTTTTATGCTTCCCTGTGTTGATAAAGTGGTTTTCTGTGCTGAGTGTCCACTAGGGCCCAGTGGTTCAGCCTCCCCAATTACCTGAGGAGGACACTCTTGGTGCACCCCCTTGTGGTCTTTGTGCACAGTCTTGTTGTAGTTAAGCCTTGATTGTTGTAGTTATCACTGGGAGGAATTGACCTCCAGGCCAATTGGCTGTGAGAATCAGCTGTGTCTGCAGTGGGAGAACGTCTGTGCTGGACACACTCCTCTGGGGCAAGACTTGCTTCAATGGGGCTTTGGTGCTCACTGAGTCTGCCCCCTGAGTGTGTCCTTTATGGTTCCATGGAGCTGCAAACTGGATGGTTCCACTCTGACCTCTGGGTTTCCTGGCTCCTGGATCTCTAGGGAGGTGCTAATCTAGCCTTTGCCTGGGGCTATCCAGCAAAAGCCTCCCTGCAGGGATTAGGCGGGGCGGGTCCCACGGGATCAACAGGGCGGGGCTAGCAGTTATGGCTGCTCTCAGTCCAGCCCTCAGAGGCTCTGCTTCTCAATGTCCTGGTAACTGCTGCAAGCCCCTCGGAGAGAAAGCTGGCCTCGGGTTCTGACCTATGCCAGACAGTCCCGCTTCTCCCGTATGAGTCTGGGTCCCTAGAGACTTGCCTGGAACTGGAGCTCAGAGCCTGAGACTCCCTCCTGATTGAAAACGAAAACCACGCCCTCAGCCGCCAGCTCGCTCCGCATGCACCTCCCCACCATAGTATTTTACTGCCATACTGCGTCTCCTCTGAGTCTCGGTATGCTTTTCTCTTTCCTTCTCCCTTCTAGTTGTACAATTTCCACTCAGCCAACCTTCCTGTGGTTCTGGATGGTGTCCGTTCCGTCTTTTAGTTGTATTTTTGAAGTGGTTGTTCGAGGCAGCAAACTCCAGTGTTTACCTATGCTGCCATCTTGGTTTCTCTCCATGACTAACTCTTTAAGGAGACCAGAATGTAGACTATCCCATATTCTGGATTTGTCTAATTGTATCTCATAGTGGTTTTTTCTTTAAGTCTTTATGATAGAAAATTTCAAATATATACAAAGTAAACAGAGTAACATAATAAATCTCCAATAGCCAGCTTCAATAATTCTCAATTTCTGGTGGTTCTTGTTTCATCTATACCTCCACCCATTCCTCATCTCATTTTACAAACTGATCCTCTAGGCCCCATACTTCCTATAACTGGAAGTTAGGTCTACATATTCATATCAAATATTTGGGGGAAGAAAACTGAGTAGATGACATCATGTCTCCATGCCACATTACAGCTGTAGGTATAAAGGAGTCCTCTGTCCCCTATCAGTGATGGTAACCCACCAGGTTGTGGAGGTGGAGAACAACATGCAGCTTCAAAGTAGAGATGCATTTGTTTCTTCACTTTGGGTGACACCTTGGTGCCATGCTAACACCTTTCACGCAATGGCATTACTATCCCATTTACAATCCTTGTCTGAATCAGAGGTTACACTGGAGTAAGAGGTTACACAGAATAGCGATTTTCAAATTCTACCATTCCTTCTATATTTATTAGCTGGTATTCTTCTTTAAATAAGGGTTTTCCTTTATTAACTGGAGATGAACTGCAAGGCTTCCTAAAAAGGCAGGGCAAATGCTTAATTCTGTCCCTTTAATTACTAATTTTTATTTGTTTCTATTCTTTTTTTATAATCAGTTAGAAATATATGTAGTTTACATATAAATAGATATACATATAAATTTATATATAAATTTATGAAATATAAATACATATATAAGTACATTTTCATTGACTTCAGAAAGGAAGAGATAGATAGAAACATCAATGATGAGAAACGTTGATTGGCTGCCTCCTGCATGCCCTCTACTGGGGATCAAGCCAGCAACCCAAGCATGTGCAATGACAGCAAATTAGATTTTTTTTTCCTTTCCCTTACTCTCTGAGTATTTTTACTATGAACTTGATTTTTATTTATTCAACACTTTGCAACCAAATATAATCATGTGCTAATATATTCTTATACCCTTAAATTTAAGTCTTATAAATTTTCTTGGCAATAAATAATTAAATTACTCAAGTGTTTAAACATTACCATGAAATTGACAAGGAACAGTGCAAAAAAATGATGATATAGAAAATAAATGAAATGTTTATTTCCCTACCATTATCTTCACTACATGTTAAAACATATATCTAGCTACTGAGATCATTATATATTGTTTTTATTATTTCTGTTAAATTTAGGATAAAAGCTTTGTTTTTAAAAAAATTACTCAATAATCAATCAAATACTAAAATTCAAATCAACTCACCTGTTGAACAGGACTATCAACTGTAAAGGCCTTGAAAAGAGCCAATGCCTGGCTTTTACTTCCTTTGCTCCAGATCACCATATTTCCAGCCACAGAGAGTTCCTCGTCATAATCCATTTCTCCAATTTCACTTCTGCCTCTCCTTAACTGCCAGCTTTCCTTAAAAATTTACATACGTAAGACATGTTTACGCGGTTTTTATTTCTTTTGCAACATTATGGAGCAATATTTATTAATTAAAATTGAACAGCAATCCAGATACAAGTCTCCTGCTCTGTCTGTGGAGTAAGGCTCAGTCCAAGCCCAACTCTTAGGTTTGGTGCCACTGATTAACAGAGGAGGGGGTGTGGGTGTATGTATCATACTGTATCTTACAGGATTTCAAAAATGGGAATTTACCTCAAGAATTCTCTATATTAAGTATTTTATTATTACGTTACCATTTTATGCTGCCAAAAACATAAATAAACAAAAACTAGACCTTACCTATATATCCAAAAACTAAACCAACAATCCTGGGAGACTAAAACATATGAAGCATATGGGGGGTGAAGCAGAGGGGGCAGTGAAGTGCACATGGGACACTGGGGGAGCTTACCCACCATGCAGACTTCCCTGCTTCACAACTGCATATACATTCACCTTCCTGCCCTTGTGCCAACCGTCAAAATGAACAGGGCAGAGAAAGGTTTGGATTCCTAACTACAGACTTCCGCTCCTGGAAATTTTGGTATCCCAAAAGGGATACAGAAATGGAATTAAGATGAGAAAGACTGATGTTTAACATGCACTTACTTCTCATGCCCCTATTTAAAAACTAGTACTGTATCTACTTATGTGGCATTTCTTTTCTCCTCTAGAAACGTGTAAGTTTTTGGCAGCAGGGAACATTGCTAACTCCACTATCTAACAGGAGGCAGCTGATCTATGTTTCTCTCTCATGATGTTTCTAACTATCCCTCTCCCTTCCTCTACGTAAAAAAAAAATGAAAATATATTTTTAAAAAGACTCTCCTATATGCCTCTGTCTCTCATGTCCTCTTTGTCTACTGCCCGGCGTTCACGTGGGTACAGCCCCTGGCAGAGGACTGTGCACCCCACAGTGCCTTATAAAACTTACACCAAACACCCACAAAATCCAGCCGGCCTTCCTATGTTCTAGTCAACGGGTTAACCAACACATTAACTCTGAGAGGAAGCCACAGAATCGGTAATTAAAGGATCGCCTGCACAGAACAATGGCCACTTTGTGCTGATTAGTATATTTAGATCTTTGCAACCCCAACTGTGTGTGCACTTCCCGGGGCCCTATAACAGCACCTCATGGAACTGATGCGCTCCCAGGGAGACCGCGGCCTCGCTTCCTGGGAACAAGGACCTGCCAAGAGCACGCTAGGCGGCTGGGGGGGACCCGAAGGTACAGGAGGCACCGGAGCCGGGTCTGGGCGGAAGGGCCGCGTCCAGGGCCTCAGGGTCTGCGAGACCCGCGGGCTGAGCCAGGGCCTCAGCAGCGCCAGCCACCAGGAGGGCCCACCCGGAACTGCGGCCTAGGAGACACTGTGCTCAGCTGGGAAGGAGGCCAGGGGCGGCGCGGGGAGGGGCGGCGCGGAGCCCAGGCCATGCTGCCTGGGGCTGTTGGGTGCGGGGACAGGGACACGCGGCGACCAGCAGCACCACAGGCCAGGCCTCGCCTGAGTCACTGGGGACGCGCGAGGCGCGGGAGCCCGGCTGCACCCCCGGGGCCACAGCAGAGTAGGTCTCAGGGACTCCGCCGCAGCTGAGCGTTTCCTCCCCCTCTGTCCCCTGCTCCCAGAACCGGCGAGCAGCACCCCAGGACCGCCGGCGTTAGCTCCCGCTCTAAAACCAAACCAGGGGACTCCGCTGAATTTCCCATCCTGCTTCGCGCGGGGCCCAGGGACAGGGCCTTGAAGCACTGGGTCTCGCGGGAGGCGCAGCAGCCCGTGGTCCTGCTCTGCTCGCCCCCGGGGAGGATGCTGGGTCCGCCCGCCGCTACCGCCTGGTCCCCGGCGCCGCGTGGAGCCCGGAAGCAGGACCCGGTCAGCTGGAGTCTGAGCTGTGACCGGACCATCCCGGCCTCTCCATCTGCGCCAGGTCCTGTCACTAGGAGCCTGAGCTGCCTCCACCCGGAGCTGCCGCACTTCCAGGTCGGTTCTGCTCGCTCCCCCGTGGGACTGGGGCGGTGAGGGGCACTCTGATTTCCCCTCTGCCGGTGCTCCTTCACCCTGTAGGGCCAGACCCTGTGAAAAGTGCAGGAAAGACACGGAGGTCCTCACAGAAACATGGCGTGCCATTTCTGAACTTCACAGACACACCGCCAGGTGATGCCTAGACCAGGATGAAGCACCCCAGCTTTACCGGCCTTCGCTCTCCGTGGACTTAGCTGTACAATCTCACACTGATGGAAACTAGAAAACTTTCCTGAGCTCTGCTCTCCCACTGCATAGGATGTCTAGGTTAAAAATGTCAATGGAGCCCTAGCCGGCTTGGCTCAGTGGATACAGCGTCAGCCTGCAGACTGAGGGGTCCCAGGTTCCATCCAGGCCAAGGGCATATGCCTGGGTTGCAAGCTCCATCCCCAGTAGGGGGTGTGCAGGAGGCAGCTGATCAGTGATTCTCTCTCATCATTGATGTTTCTATCTCTCTCTCCTCCCTTCCTCTCTGAAATCAATAAAGAAATATATATTTTTAAAAAATATCAATGGAGCTCTGACCCCGTTGTTCAATTGGTTGAGTGTCCTCTTGTAACCAAAAAAGGTTGGGAGTTTGATTTCCAATCAGGGCACATACCTAGGTTGCAGTTTGATCCTGGGTGAGGGGCATGCAGGAGGCAATTGATTGAAGTTTCTCTCTCACATAAATGTCTCTCTCTAAATAAACAAACAAATAAATAAATAAATAAATAAATATATCCTCAGGTGAAAACTATATATATATATATAGTTTCCTCTCCCTCTCTCTCTCTCTCTCTCTCTCTCTCTCTCTCTCTCCATATATATATATATATATATATATATATATATATATATATATATATTCATTCAATAGACATCTTATGGCCTAAGAAATCAAGTTCAAATTCTTTATCAAGAAATATAAAATTGGCTGAAACCTATGTCTGCACTAAGATCATCTCCTGAGTGTCCCCAAACACACCTTGCACTTTGTGGTCTTGGGATCTGGGTACATCCTCATTTCTTTATTTGGAATGCCAGCCCTCAGGGTTTAGCTCAAATGCCTCTTCTCAGAAGACTTCAATACAAGAAGGAGTTTGCTGAGAGGACTGAATACTTGCCCCCCCCCCCGCTCCGCCCCAAAATTCCCATGTGGAAACCATATGCTGTATGTGATGGTGTTTGGAGGTGGTGCTTAGGTCATGAGAGTGGAGCATTCCTGACTGGCATTAGTGCCCCTTCCACAAAGTGAGGACCCAGTGAAGGGAAGGTTGGCAATGAGCGAGAAAGCAGGCCCTCAGCAGACACTGAAACTACCAGCACCATGATCTTGGGGATTTTCATTGAGAAAACACGATGCTATGTCCCTGACAATGATCAGAGAGACCAGGGCAAAGCCAGCGGGGCAGGCAGCACGTTCCGGGACCAGACCAGGGACGGTGGGTCCCTCGATCTGCCTCCTAAGTGCCTAAGTGCGCAGATGCTGAGCAGCAGGTGAAATAAGTGGGGAAATGCTGTGTGCCATGCCCTAGCCATCTGTTATCGTCTGCTCCTGGGATGAAGATGTTTTTATCGTGAGTGTGTGAGCAAACCTTATTCCTTTACTAAAACTAGGGTCTTTTGTGAGTTAAGAGTCAATTTAATTCACACTCATCTGTTCAACAAATGTTCACTGAGGAAGGCCGTGTGGCTCGGGGCCAGGTGTCAGCGACCTGGACTTCTGGCTCAGCAGTGGACAGCAATGTGACCTGAGTCTTCCAAGCCTCAGTTTCCCCTTGTAGAACACAGGGCTGAGCAGAGCTCCTGCCTCTTTTCCTTTTGTGCAGATCAGAGATAGGGGAGGGCGGGGGAGCCCCGAGGGATGTGTGAGGAGCAGGGAGAGGGTGCGTGTGGGGCCCACAGGGGAGCAGGGCAGAGGCCGTTGCAAGGACTTGGGCGTTGACCCTGGAGGCACCTGGAGGGTTCTGAGTGGGAAAATGGACTGGGAAGGTTTCGTGCTAACGGTCACCCTGGCTACAACGTAGAAGACGGAGGTGGTCAGGCAGGAAGACCCTCTTCAGGGGTCAGAGATGGTGGTGGGAGGATTAGCTCTGTGGTAGTGGACGTGGGTGTGGGAGAGGGTGTGGGAGTCGGAACTGACCAGGTGGAGAATGGGTGGGAGGGAAGGTGGGGTCAGCGCATGTTCTCAGCTGGGCCTTTAGTGGACAGCACTACATGCAGGAGACACAGGCTCAGAAGGGAGGACGGGACCATCCTGAAACCTGAAATGCTCACTGGGATGTGCTGTGGTCTGAGCCCTCTGAGGACGCACAGCCCTTAACATACGCAGTGGACACTGTGCATGGGTGGGTGTGATGCTGTGTAAATGCTCTCACTGAAAAGTGAATACTTGCAGAAATCTCAGACAGGGCTCTCTGGGAGGTCTCTGAATTGTGCTTGCGACTTTTCTCTCAGTGTGACATTCTTTCCAGTTGAAAAGTTAAAGAGGGTACAGGCCAGGAGTGGGGAAGGAATGGCCAAGGTCGTGGAGAGGAGGGGTGGCTCAGAGCCCAGGGCCAGGAGGGAGGAGTGCAGGGAGGGGGGAGAACGAGTGGGAGGAGGGGGGTGGAGGGGAGCAGGAGAGGGAAGGGGAGCTCTGTGGGTAGTGGTCCAGGCCCCGGTGGAGGTCTGGCGGGAGTCCGGTGCCGGGTCATGTTAAAAGGCTGCAGAGGCTGGAGTGGGGATGGTCTGCCTACGACCATCGGGTTTATCAGCAGTGGTGGCCACGTGCAGAGTTGGTTTGTTTCTTCCCAAGTTGAAGTGATGACCGTTTGAAATGGATGGCTCTCTCTTTCTTTTCTTTATGTTTTTAAGGTTCGCTGCGTGCTGGAAACGATGCTGGTTCTGAAGAGCAGTGGCGTACAGAGGATTCCGGGCTGTGAGCCTGAGCCTGTGGAGAAACTGAGGAAATTGCTAAGAGGGGAAGTGAGTGCCCTGTGGACGTGGACCCACCGTGGAAGGCTGGGAGGTAGTTGGAGCCGCGAGTCGGGTGCCCAGCCTGGTCAGCAAGAGTTGCGAGGGATCGAATGGCAGCTGTGTTTCTGCGGTGAGACCCTGTGAGGGGCCCGTGTGCAGTGTGTCCCTGTGAGATCAGCATCCCCCACACTTAGCCGGTGGTGCTGGACTCAGCTGTGCAGCAGAATCACCATAGACCTTCTGACCACTTTGGAAGAGGGCCCACCAGGACCAGAGGCGTTAGCCCAGCAGTTGAGGGGCTTGCCTATGTAACCACCCCAGGTATGTTTACGTGGGACCACAGCAGAGACCCACCGCCCTCTCCAGTCAGGGCGTCCTCTACCATTACTTCTTTATTCATTTTTCTGAGGAGAATTCTTATTTTATATATACTTTTCTTGACTTCACAGAAAACTGGAGACGGAGCGCGAAAGAGAAACGCCAATGATGAGAACCATTGATTGGCTGTCCCTGGACACCCCCCATTGGGGATGGAGGCCACAACTGGGACATGGGCCCCAACCTGGAAGCCAACCATAACTGCCTGGTTCTGGTTCATAGGTTGACACTCAACCACTGGACCAGGCCGACAAGGCTCGGGTGCCGGTAAACCTGCTTGTATAAAGAAAAGAATGGTATTCCTGGTTTAGTTAGCTTCAAGGTATTCTTTGAAACTATTGGAGAAGTTGCTAAGAATTGATAACTGAAAATTTGAGAATGACTTTCTACGACCTAATGGAATCCACTTTTTCTTTAAATCCTATGGCAAGGATGTGCTTATTGATTTGAGAGAGAGAATCATTGATGTGAGAGAAAAGCATCAGTTGGTTGCTTCTCATACACACTCCCACTGGAGACTGAACGCCCAACCTAGGTATGTGCCCTGACCGGGAATTGAACCCACAGCCTTTCCGTGTAGAGAATGATGCTCCAGCAAACTGATCCACACCGGCCAGGTCGTGGACCAATTTTTAGGAAAGAAAACTTTCTGTGACTCCTAACCTTTGTGCATATCCGTGGTCCAAAATACAGCTCAGTCCATGGGCGTTCATGGAACACCTTGATGACTTTGAGTTGAGTGAATGAGATGCAATGTGTGCAATGTGCTCATCACTGTGCCAGGCTTGTGCTCACTCTTTTGTGGTTTCAGTCGGCCTCATCCTGTTTTCTGTGTCATTCTTATGTATTTTCCTTAAAAATAGCACTAGGTTCATAACTTTTGCATCGTTTCTCTAAAATGTTGGCCCTGAAAACGGGGAGCAGAGAGTTTGAATTTTTATCATCCAGTTTATATCCCTTTGGCATAAGCTCATCAATTCAACTGTTCTTGAAATCTTGATTTGCATAATGATAAATAATTTTCATTATCTCAAGATTCCTTAAAGTATATGTTATTCGCTGTGTTCTCACTTCAGGTCACTGCATCTATAAATTTGTTTCCAGGTTAGATCACATTTCGTTGGACATGAATTGAAATCTCATCATGCTGCCCACAAATGAAGGCGGTTAGATTTATGGAATAGCTTCTGTACGAGGAATTGATTGAGATAAGTATGAAAAAGTAACCACTTTAGGTGGGATTTTTTTCAGTTTTGTTCTTTTGTTCGGGGCAGGAATAGACTGCTGGGGACTCGCTATGATTACAAGGAATATTAATGGTGCTCTGTTAAGCATGATTGTTCTGTTCTAATGAGGGAAAGCACGTTCTGATCTGGTGGAGAGTTGTCCGCCCTGGGACATGGGAGCTAACAAGGGAATGCAGGCCACCCTCCTTTCTGAGAAAGGCCTAGATCAGCAACCTCGTTGCCTGTAATCTGGTCCCGGAGCCACCCGGCATCTGCCAACACCCAGCCCGAGTTGCCTGTAACCTGTAACCACTATAACTTCCTACTTTCCCAGGCCTGAAATGTCTGCTTTCCCGTGTGATCTTTGTCCTTCTACCCAAGATAAGCAGCTGGCTTATTGGGGGAGGGGGACAGGGGTTAGAGCAGACGTTTGTGGGTTACCTGCTGCTCTCTCCTTCTGCTGCATTCATGGAATAAATGATCTCAACCCTGTCTCTGCTCATTGGCTCAAGGAGTGACCAGCAGCCCGGACCCATTGCTTGTCCAGATTCACTTTCAGTAATTTTATAACAGTCATTGGAGCTGGATAATGAATCGAAATGCTAATCAGTACTCTCCCCCCACCCCCAATCTAAGTCCAAAGATTTCATCTACTTTAAACAATTTAAATTTGTCTTAAATTAAGAATGAGTTTTTTAATTAACCCAAGTAAACCATTACTAGTTTAGAAATAATTGATTGGCAGCCTAAATGTTTAAATTCTGTTCTGAGGGTGCCTGTATATTTGTTCTCTAAATGTCTTTCTTGCATGTGCTAATTTAGTACTCCTTGCACTGAAAGCTATGTACAAAGTCCTTTTGTTAAAATATTTTCCAGTCCGGCCGGCACGGCTCAGTGATTGAGTGTATCACTACGACCAGGAGGTCACCATTATATACCCAGTCAGGGCATATGCCCTGGTTGGGGGCTTGATCCCCATTATGGGGCGTGCAGGAGGCAATTGATCAATGCTTCTCTCTCATCATTGATGTTTCTCTCTCGCTATCTCTCCTTTCCCCTCGGAACTCAATAAAGATATATTTTTTTAAAATATATAAAGTATAGCCCTAGCCAGTTTGGCTCACTGGATAGAGGGCTGACCTGGGGATTGAAGGGACCCAGGTTTGATTCTGGTCAAGAGCATGTACCTTGGTTGTGGGCACATCCCCAGTGGGGAGTGTGCAGGAGGCAGCTGATCGATGCTTCTCTCTCATCAATGATTCTCTCTATCCCTCTCCCTTCCTCTCTGTAAAAAATCAATAAAATATATATTTTTAAAAATATATATGTATATAAAATATTTCTCAAATATATAGCTTTACTTTGTTCATTTTTCTTATAAACTACACATTAGTGAGTGGTCTGTCAAATTGTTTTTTAGGCAATTGACTGGTGGACTTGAGGGGTCTTACGTATGAACTATTGACAGTCGATGGTGAGAATTTCCGAGCTGGGCTCTGTAGGTAAGACTTCACAAAATAAAATGATTGTGTAGTTCCCTGAAAGGAACGAATCAAATTTCTGTAATGTGGCTGATGGGAAAAAATAATTTTTTGAAACATAGACAGACATATCAGAATGAAGTGGTTAATTTCCATTGATAATGGTATAGGATCTATAAACATAACCTTTATGTTTCTTTATATTTTATGTGCCAGATAGATCTTAATCTTGATGGGGAGAGTGTCCTAATTTTTGCGTATTCCTAAAGCAGTTGGCATGGGGCATGAGCCTCTGGCAGAGCCGTTTAGAATGCTTGGCCTAGAGCAGTTTGGTTGGGGAGCCATGGAGACAGTGGAATGTTAGGTGTGAGGTTGGTGGGCGTGGAGTCGGTGGGCGTGGAGTTGGAGGGTGAGGAGTAGGTGTTTGCGGAGTTGGTGGTGCGGAGTTGGTGGTGCGGAGTCTGTGCGAATTGTCAGTGTGTGAAGAGTCCGTTTGAAGAGTTGGAGTAAGAAGAGTCGGTGGTCGTAGAGTCGGTGAGTGCAGAGCCTCTTCCTGTGTGAGAATGGACTGTCCCTGCCTCCCCCTCAGGGCTCTTTTGAGGAGTGACTGTGCAAGGACAGAGGGCACCTGGCGCAGGGCCGGGATGGGCAGAGAGACAGTGTCCAGGTGACTCCCAAGTCTGTGAACAAACCTTTCCCGCTGCCAGGCTTTGACCAGAACCGTGTCCACTGGCGGCAGGTCCACAGCTTCCCTTCTACCAATTGGGATCCCTTGGCCTGGCCTACGGGAATTGGGCTGAAACTGGCTCTCTGACAGCCCCTGAGGAGTCCCAGATTGCGAGAGGGCATAGGCGAGGCAGTGGGACTCCAGTGGTATATGATGAGGGCGGGGAGGGACACAGGAGGTTGGCTAGTGGGGAGGGACCCTGGGAGGGCCCCAGGGCATGTCAGGCCTGTCTAGTTCAGCCCCAATCAGCCAGACCCCAGCAGCAAGCCAACCTGCCAGTTGCAGCGTCTGCCACCCAGTGGTCAGTGCAGGTCATAGCAAGCTGTTGAGTGGCCTTAGCATATCATTCGTGTATTATGCTTTCATTGGTTGAATGGATGACCGGACACTTAGCATATTAGGCTTTTATTCTATAGGTTGTTAAAAAAAAACAAAAAAAAACAAAAAAACGGATAGGGCCTGACTGCTGTGTTGCTTTCTGTAAGGATGGATGTAGGTGGGTGACTGGCAATAAGGGTTTCTGCTGGCAACTAGGATGTGGGCCGAGCTGTGATTTGGGAGTCCCTACGGCCTTTCCAAGACATGGTAAACCAGCTAAGGGGCCTGAGAGCCGCCCGTCCTCCTGTCACCTGCTTTACAGCCCTGTGCTGTGCGTCACTTTGCTCAGACACCACAGAGGCCTCATGGGTCTTCATCACCTACAACGGGGTCAGCATGTCTTTTAGTGGCTGTAGGTCTCCCAGAAGGACCCTGTGTTGGAGTCCCTTCTGTGAAGCTGAGCTCTAGGAAGCGAGCAGGTGCATGGAGGCCCTTCATCCTGGGGAATGAGGGTAGCTGCCCTGGGGCGGGGCAGGCCAGCGGGTTCCATGGTGCGCATCCTCACCCCACCCCTCTTCCTGCACTAGGATCGTGGACACATCCCCCAGCAGTTCCTTGAGGAGCTGCTGGGGGACATCATGGCCCTCGAGGCTGAACAGGTCCAGAGGAGGAACCAGCCCGCCCACCAGAGCTGGGACCTGGAGCTGCTGATAGAAGGTAGGCAGCAACCCCTGGCGCCGGGGAGCCAGCCTGGCTGTGGCTTCTCCCTCACCCAGGGAGCTGAGCACTTGGCTCTGAATCTCCTGGGTCAGCCCAACCTCAGCCCAAGTCAGTAGGGTGTGATTCAGGGGCCATTTGGGACCGTTTCATTGCCATTCTACCCAAGGGGAACATGAGGGGCCTGGCAGCCTCAAAGTCAGGACATGAACTACAAGTAAGTAGATTCAGATTTCTCAGCGCCCGTGTGGGCAGTCCCGGGAGCTTCCAGATGACAGCACGCTGACCCCAGAGGCTGTCTTAGATCTGTCCGTGGGGGATTGAAAGCTCTGGATGGCAGGAGCTTCCCCAGTGCTCACTCACCTGCATTATAACAGAGGCCTGGGCTGATTTCCTCCATTCATGTCCTCCTCGGGCAGATGGGTGCAGTCTGCACTCTGTCTCCCTGGGCAGAGACTGCTCAATGACCTCTCCTCCCGAAGGACCTAACCCACGGGTGGCAAGTCCTCGACACACGCGCCCCAGATCCGCTACCCCCCGCAGGCATACTGGTCAATTACCGTGCCTCCCAATCCCCAGCTGAGCCACCCAGACCCCCCCCCCCCCACTCTGACGGCTGGCCCGGACCATGCCATGTCTTTGCCATCTCTGTGAGTCTCTGAAATCCTTGACTAGACAGTCAGGTTAGAACTCGGTAAAAAGTGGTTCCAGAAGTTCCAACGTTTGGAACTTCTGCTTTGGCCTCTCCAAGGTCACCTGCCTTCTTCTTAAGGTCTGGATGGCTCCCCTACCGGCCCCCAGCTGAGCCAGCACAGGGGCCACAACCAACAACGGCAGCACCTTGTGTACGACACCCAGCTGACCATCCCCGGCCCTCACACCTTGGCCTCGGGGTGGGGGGGTGGCCGTCTGGGGTGATGGTCCTCTCGGGGCCAGAGTCAGAGAGGGGAAGTGGAGGCCCTGGAAGCTGGGCTCTGACTCCACTTTGTTTTTCAGCCTGCACGCGGATCACTGATTTGGAGGAGAATACCCATGCCCTCCGGGGCACAGTAAAGACGCTGCAGGAGGAGAACCAGCAGCTCCGGAAAGAGGTAATGGTGGGCGGTGTCCGGAATAGACGGGCAAGCCGGTGGCCAGGTGTCCCGTGGGGTGACAGGTTTGGGGTTTGCTCTCAAGCCAAGTTCACTCTGTGACCTGACTGTGTCACGGGCTGGGTCTTTGGCTCTGCAGCTGGAAGAGTTGGGGACCCAACTCACCCAGGACAAGGCCAACAGCCAAAAGGAAGAGCTGGAGGGAGAACCCCAGTCTAAAATCGCCAACACCGTGAGGCCCTCCAGGGCCACGCAGGTAGGCCCTCCAGAGCGCATGTCCCCCTGGCGCCCCCGCCTGCCCGAGGGAGCCTCCGGGATCACAGCCGTGTCCTGGTCATTGATCAGTGATTCCTGGGTGACCATATTCCCTCGCTCAGCTGCAGCTCAGACCAGCAATTCTCAGCCACTGCCGGCCGCGGGGGCAGGTGTTGCCTCCCTGGGACACTGGCCATCTTGGTGGTGGTTGACAGGACTGAGGGGAGGAGGAGGGCGGTGCTGCTGGCTGTGCCCATTCGATGGTTGTTCCGTAAATATCAGGGTCAGTTGGCTGCTAGTGTTGTTCAGATATTCTGTATCCTGACTGCTATGCTATGTACTTTTTCTTTTTCTTTTATTTTTAAAATATTTTTATTGATTAAGTTATTATTTTTTGTGTGATTAATCACTATGCTTTTATTATGTTCAATTTGTAACAATGAAATTGGGGGTCACCGCAACATGAGACACTGTATTAAAGGGTCGCAGCATTAGGAAGGTTGAGAACCACTGGTTTAAGGTTTATTTCGACCTCGATTGCTGGCCCCTACCTAGCCTGGCCCTGTTCCGGGCTTGGGCAGGAGGCAACCAACTGATGTGTTTCTCTCACATCGATTCTTTCTTTCTTTCCCTCTCTCCCCTACTCTCTCTAAACATCAGATATCCTCTCTGGGTGGTAAACGTGGTCGGGGGTGAATGTTCTTGAGCATCCCCAGGAAGGCCTGCGGGGATGCTGCCTCCACATTCTGGAAGGTGTTCTGGACTCTGCCAAACAGGATGAAGGCTTTCTCCTCCAGATCGATGAACCCCAAGTGGTTCTCATCGAACAGGATGACGACTCCAGGGTAGCGCCAGTGTGAGGGACATACGGGAACAGTTTCCATGCCATAGAAACACATCCTGCAGGTCCAGGGGTAGTTCTGGTCCCCTGGGCTCACGCCCACAGGCAGAACAAACGGGACAGGCTGCTCCTCTGCAGCTGCAGCCCCGGACTCCCCTACGCTGGGCTGGGCGGGGCTCTGCCAGCCATGGCCCTCGCTTTCCTCGGTCCCGTCTTCTTGTTGCTGCTGCTGCTCCCGGAGCACCTGCTCCTCCATCTCCCGGACCACGCGGGAGAGCTCCTGGAAGTCGCGGAAGATCTCGCCATCTCGCAGCTGGATGCAGCGCGTGAGGTGGATCTCTAATATGTGGAATGCGATTCCCGTGCTGTGCGTGAGCCTGGCACACTTCCCGTGGAAGCTGAGCATGAAAATCGTGAGGCCCAAGCGATCCGATCGCATTTGCCTTGGAAGAGGCCTGGCCTGATGAGGTCCTCCGGGTGGCTGGGCAGGAGGTAGAGGCGGCGGTAGGTCCAGCAGTGATGCCGCACTGACTGTGACATTCCATATCAGCGCCCGCAGTCCCGAATTCCTCCCTAAGCCGCGTGGGTGAATCCCTTCCGTGGTCTCTCTTCTGGCACTGGCTGGTGAGCCTGTCCTTCCGAAGCTGCAGGTGGCGGCTGTGGGGCCTGCGGTGGCGGCCTTCCATGCACTCCACCGTGGCTGATTTCCGCTCCGTCAGGCGGATTCGGAACGCGGGCTTGAATTGCATTGGGACGTCCACATGGGTGTTAAGACCAGGCCTGTACGTCCAACCAGTAATGCCTAAGACGTCCACCGCTACATACAGCAGTGTTTTATAGAGCTCAATATCTCGCCCCCACAAACCCAAAATGTGTCTGTCTGGGTGGAACAGCTTCGCATAGACTTCTCGGTAAGACTTGCCTACTGCCTCCAGATTCTGCAAGGTCTCACAAACGCCAACCTCCTCCCGGCAGCGCCATCTCCAGATGTTGTCCAGGTGCAGGGTGCGGCAGAATTTGGTGCAGACCTGGGCCAGGCTGGCCAGGTCGGTGACGGGGAGCGAGGCACAGATAACCACCAGCATCTCCACCCGCAGGTCCTGCAGCGAGCAGTGCGGGGGCGGCCTGGGGCTCGCGATTCTTCCACTTCCCACCCAGCACCCCACTGCGGAGTCCGCCTCGTGCTGCTTTTCTGCTGGGGCCCGCTTGCCCTCGGCCGCTGCCTTCTCAGCCGGGCCCTGGCTCTTCTGAGGACACCGCTTGCCCTGGGCCTTTGCCATCTCAGCCGGGCCCTGGCGCTCCTGAGGACACCCACATCCCCGCGAAGAGTCCAAGCCCCAGAGGCAAGCGCACTCCTCCATGCCTCCTTGCTTACCAGCCACCACAGTCCATTAAGTTATTACATATGTGTCCATATCCCCACATTGCCCCCTATTGGTGTGGGGAGGGAACTCATGCTCTCAGCCCCGTGTTGTCCGTGTCCATTGGTTAGGCCTATATGCTGGCATAGAAGTCCTTTGGTTGATCTCTATGTCCTTTTAAAAAAATAGGCTTTTACATGTGGTCACAGAGGGCAGCCAAGGAGCTGATCCAGAGAGTGGGCATCCTGTGCCCCTAAAGGTCCCGAGTGTGGAGAGGGCGCAGGGCTCCCGTAACACCATGTGGGCCCGGCCAGCGAAGTTCCTTCAGTGCTGGGGGAACCGCACTCAGCACGGCTGGTGCTGCCTGCCCCGAGGGTCCCTGCTCTTCTGGGGTCTGCACTTGCCCTGCTCTTGGCCCCTCACTGCATGTGGGGGTGCAGGGATACGGGGTCTGTTGCTCCCCGGGGCCTGCACCCAGTGAGGCATCCTCACCTTTTCCCTCTGGGCAGGAGGATCCTTCCAGTCTGGGCCCCCAGAACCAACAGGGGGCCGAGGAGAGGGAGCTGGAGGAGCCGGGGCAGCAGGACAAGCAGGTGCCCGAAGCCCAGGAGGCCCTGAAGCAGGAGCAGGAGGCCAAGGCCCTGGCCGCCGCCAGAGAGAACCACGGAGAGGAGGAGAGGCTGCGGCAGGAGAACGACAGGTACCCGCCCGCCCCTGCAGCAGCATCTCCGCCTTCAGTCACACCAGCTCCCTCAGCTCCCGCTGCGCTCAGCTCAGGGGAGTCCCCTGGTAATGGTGCCCTTTCACCTGCCCTGTCACGGTCACAGCTGATGGTCAGGAGGGAAGGGCCTCCAGCTGGTGGCTGGGATGGAGCATCGTCCAGGTGTGGGTGACCGCCCCTCCCACATGGATGATGGGGATGACTGTGTCGGGCACGGGCATCTTCACCCTCTCTCACCAGCCATTCCAGAAGGACATATGCTTGCTCCCCGTCATTCCCGCGTTCCCTGTTGGCGAACTCACCTCCTCACTGAGATGCACTTGTCACCCCCCATTGGTCCCCATGTCCTGTCAGGGGCCTGTCCATAGGGCGAGATCCTGGAATCGCCTGATGTGCACATTTGCAGCTGTGGTTGAACAAGGCCTCTGACTCCTGCCTGTTTCAGCTCTCACACTGCACACGAGCGTCCCTTCTGTGGTCCATGGAGTGCCATGGAGTCCTCTTCTCTTGCTTTTTGGTGGCGATTTCGCTGTTTGAAACGGCCCCCAGATGGAGTGCTGCAGTGCTGTCTAGTGTCCCAAGTGCACGCTGCGCTGGGCCTCAGGGAAAATATCCGAGTGGCACATGAGGGTCGTTCCGGCCCGAGGTCTGGTGCTGTTGGCTGTCCCAGTGAGCATATGGCACAAAGCGTCCTTATGTCTTGATTGGTTGACAGAAATGTGGCCAGAGAACTGGTGGGGACAGTTGCAGTCTACACTGCTCAGTGCTCGCGGGGGCTCCATAGGACATTATACCGCGAATCCTGAGAATTGACTGCGTTTTTATCCTTCTCTTCAAACAGATGAGGAAAGAGGCTCAGAGAGATTCAATAACTTGTTCGGGCCAGTCCTGAGTGTAGTGACCCAGTCAGGACTCAAATCCAGGTCTTGTCTCAGCCCAGTGGCCTGACCACGTGAAGCCTTCCTTCGCACAGCCTTGTTTTAATATGTTTGGGGCTACACAGTCAGGTGCCTGCGGGGCCAGGCAGGTCCAGCAGGTGGGGAGGGAGTGTCAGCAGCAGGGCAGGCCCTCGTGGAGAATACACACCCTCTGAAGGCGGTCAGCTGCGGGGCGGACCCGGGCTGCCAGGCCATCCTTTTGTTTCTATTTGTTATTCTTCTTATTATTTAATCCTCATCCCAGGATCCTTTTTCCATTGCCCTTCTGAGAGAGAGGGAGGGAGGGCTGGGACGGAGGGAGGGAGAGAGAAAAAGCGATGGGAGAGACACATCTATTGGATGCCTACAGCACACACCCCTCTATGCCGGGGAGCAATCCCACAGCCCAGAGACATGCCACTGGGAATCCAACCCGTGACCATTCCGGACACAGGCTGATGCTATCACTGCTGAGCTGCCCCTGCCAGGGCCTTTGCTTGATGCGTTCTCCCCACCCTCCCAGAATCTCGGTCGCTGAATGTTGATGTGAAACGGAACATTTTTAGAAATATTGAATAACTAATTACTTTAAATTAAATCACGGAGACTGTGTGGGCCTCACAGGGCCCATCTGTGTTCACATGGAGTCCATGAGCCTCTGGTCGTTGAGATTTCAGGTAGAACCCTTACTCCTGGAAAGCCAGTCGGGTAATTATGCCGATGATAATGATGATGATGATGTCAGTGGCTTTACATAATGCTCCAGAATCTCTTATTTGTGTCAGGAGTTGGGATCAGAAAGGGACTTGGAATTGGGGAGAAGAGCTGGGCAAAGGCAGAGTTTCAGAGCAAAGATGATCTGATTCCAAGTTTATCAAGAGTGTTTCAGTCGAAGAACCCTTTTTCCAAGGAGGCAGACATGCAAAGCCTTCCATGGGAAGGATTTTTCACAGGATGCTTTGTTGAATTGTGTCCCAGCCTGCCTGTCCTGTGTCCCAGCCCTGAGTGTGGCAGCCGGGGTGGCCGCATAGAACCCCAACGGACACAGTTTAAGAACCTCTGAATGTGCTCAGCCCTCATTTCCACAGGGGAAAACCTGAGGCCCAGAGAGGATGGGGGTGTGATTGAGGTGTATGTGGGACAGAGGCTGGGAGTGCTCCTGAGCCCTGGGCCATGTGGCTCTCCACCCACAGGCTTACTTCCTGGACTGAGCTGCTTCAGGCGGAGCAGGAGGAACTACGCTCCCACAGGCAGGAGCTGCAGGCCTCCATAGAGGAGGTGGAGCAGAAGATGCGGATCTGGGAGGCTGAGTACCAAGACCTGAAGGCGGAGCAACTGCCCAAGGAAATCTTGCTCTACAAGCTGAGCATGCTGTGTGAGGTGAGGCCGGGGGCTGGTGGGCTTCAGGACACCGGGCCTGAACCCGGGGCTGACAGCCTGGGGCTCAGCCAGGTCCGAGTGGGTCCTCATTGGCATCTGTGCCCAAACACTGTGTGGGAATGTCACCCAGAGGCCGAGAGGAAGCCAGAGGCATTTAACAGGGACAAGCACCTTGGCTGGAGGGGATGTGTTAGAAAAGACCTCTCACCAACCTTTGCTTTTGTATTTTTTAAAGCTATTTTTCTTGATTTGAGAGAACAAGGGAGAGGGAGAGAGAGATGGAAACATCTATGAGGACAAAGAATCGTGGTTCCGCTGCCTCCTGCACCACCCCCCCCCCCCCCGCGGGGTGCCAGCCCACAACTGGGGCATGTGTCCTTGACCGGATTCGAACCTGGGACCTTTAGTTCCCAGTCCGATGCTCTCTCCACTGTGCTAAACTGGTTAGGGCCTGACCTTTCCTTTTCGCAGGGCCGGGGGGGTGGGGGGCGTGCATGGAAGCAGCTAAGTGCTGTTTTCATTCTGTCCTCGCGGCTGAGCTCTTTGCTCTGTGCTCCCCGTGTCATCTCACTGAATTCTCACAATGCTTTTGTGAGCTGGCGCCCATCCTCATCCTCTGAGGTTGGGTCTGAACTCAGTTTGTTTGAAGCCAAAGCTTGGGCTTTCCCGCCACTCCAGCCCGATGATGTTCTGGGTGGAGAGTTGAGCAACCTCAGCCCCGAATTCCTATTCAGCCCGGCATTTATTTTTCTGATGTCAGAGAGAGGAAGGGAGAGGGAGAGAGGGATGGGAACTTCAATGAGGAGAGAGAACCTCTGATGGGCTGCCTCCTGCACGCCCTGTACTGGGGATCAACCCCTCATCCTGGGCGTGTTCCTTGACCAGGCATCTCTTTTCTGAACTCCTGGTGCATGGGGGGCCACTCCACCACCTGAGCCACACCCTTTGGGCTGCTTCCTAATGAGATACTTTACATTCCTTTTGAAAATGGCTGTCAAGTCCTCAGAGCCTCTTGTACATTTTGCACTGATGGCGCCTCTCTGCTCAGACTGGCTGTGTTTTCAGTGCTCAGTGGCCACACGTGGGCAGGGCTGCGCGACTGGCCGGTGCACTCGGCCATCCCCATGTCATTGGCTGTGTTGGTCCTTGCGACTGGTGAAGCTCATGCCGAAATGGCCATGTTCATGCACGTGGCCCTTTTCTCCTTTTGGGAGCAGTTTCCCAGCAGTGGAGTCACAGGGGCCCGTGGTGTTGAGGACATTGTTGATCTGTGTTTCAGTCGCTCACCCTTGCGGAGAAGGACTGGCAAGAGGAGAAGTGTCGCCTGAGGAAGGAGATAGACACCTTGAAAGAGCTGAACCAGATCCTCCTGGACGCATGGGGCCAGCACTGCACTGAGAACGTGTAAGGGGGAGGGGTGACCGACACCTGTCCGCACAGGGCTGCGGGCTTCCAGCTTCACGCCCAGGCCTCCACGTTCTGGGCAGAGAGCCCGCCGGCGAACTGGTGTCCCCAGGGCAAGGGAACAGACCATCTTCCCAGTGCAGCCTGCTCTCCTCTCCCCGGAATGGCTCTAGAATTCTGTAAGGAGCGGTGGTTGGATTTTGCTGGCTTCAACGACATGGCCCACTGCCAGCCGCTTCTTAATCTGCTTTTGGAATTAAGCTCAGTTTAAAAATGATGACAGAGGCAAAGTGAGGTACCTAGGGAAGCCATCCAGGTCGCGGATTGAGCCCGTTCTCTGTCTGATTTCCGCTTGAGGGGCTGGAGAGAGGGTTGTGGGTGCGCCCCGGTTGTCCTCCCTCTGCTGACATGACAGGGACCAGGCTGCTCCTTGGTGCTACAGCAAGTCTCCTCACGTGTTAGGGTTCCCGGACCCACGCCACAAGCTCCCCTCCCCATCTTCCCCCCTCGGCGAGCTTGACAGTCATGAGCACCGTGATGTCTGAGTCCCCGGAAAATGCCGGCCCTTCTGGGCCAGGTCCCAGCCAGGGCCGATGAGTCCATTGACACGTTTTATATAAAACCAGACTGTTCTTTCTTTCTCCTCTGTTTCCAGCGACACCCGGCAGACGATGCCTACAGGAGAGGTGGAAGAGGACAGAATTGGGGCTCCAAAGGAGGCTCAGTGTCCTGCTCCTAGGAAGTGAGTTGATTTCAGCAGCAGGAACTTCAACGCAGAAGAGGAAGCTGCTCTTTCACGAGTGGGGAATGTCATGTGGAGCAGTGCCCAGAGTGTGGGGCCCACACCTTCCCCTCTAGGGCAGGTCCCCTGAGCGCACCTCCCTCCCAGCTCTGAAAGAACTGAGAGTTTCTTTCCGGCCTTCCTCGGGGTTATCCTCTGAGGGTGGCGAATGCCAGCTGCCATGTCCGGTTGAAGGGGCAGAGAGTCTGGATTAGAGCCACTGAAGCAGGACTATCAGGCTGTGTCTCCAGGTTTCAGGACCTAGAAAGCCATGTTTCTGTTTGGGAAGGAAGCGTGGGCCGGACACCTGGGCCAGCACCCATGGTCTTCAGTCAAAGGAACCTCTTGGTCTTCCCTACATTCCTCTGGAGTCTCTGGACGCCAGGGTGGTTCTCAAACACGTTCCCTTCTGCAGAGCAGCAGCCTCGGTGGTGGGCGGCTCGGTCCCCGAGGCTGTGGGCTTCCGTCCAGCAGGCCTTCCCCTGCGTCCGGGCCTGAGCCCCAGGAGCTGGGCCTTCAGATTGTCCTGCCCCAGCCCAGCCTTGAGGGCAAATCACCATGAATCCTGCAAGAGCTCTCTGTTGACATCACAAAACCACATAATTTGCCACCCTCTTCCTGTCCCTTGTGTTGGCGGGGACAATGAGGCCTCGATGAGGAAAGTACTCGAGTTGAGTCAGCACAGTGTCGCTCTGTGGCAGAGCCAGGATTAGAACCAGCTGCGGTTCTTCTTGTGACATTAGAATGCCTCCATTTCCGCTTAGCTGCACTGTATGACCCTTTAAGTTCACTGTTTTCATTGATTTGTTTTTATTTTACTATATATATATATATATATATATATATGTATATATATTAGTATATTTTAACTGAATTCAGAGAAGAAGGCTGAGGGTGAGAGAGAGAAACATCAGTGATGAAAGAGAATCATTAATTGGCTGCTACCAGCACACCCCCCCACCGGGAATTGAGTCTGTAACCCGGGTATGTGCCCTTGACCAGAATGGAGCCCAGAACCCTTCAGTCCATAGAGTGATGCTCTACCCACTGAGCCCAACCGGCTAGGGCTATTTTAATTTTGCTCAATCCTCACCTGAGGATTTTTTATTCATTGATTTTTGGAGAGAGTAGAGGGGAACAAAGGGTTGGGGGGAAGAGAGAGAGACATCAATGAGAGAGACATCAATATGAGAGACACATTGATTAGTTGCCATCCAGCACACGCCCCCAGTGGGCCCAGGGATAAAACTGCAACCCAGGTACAATCCCTTGACCCAGAATCAAACCCTTGACCCTTCAGTGCTTGGGCCACTGCTCTAACCCCTGGGGAACACCAGCCAGTGTCCACTCTTTTTCATCCACATGGCCCACTGGGTCCACCCTGTTCCCCCCTCACCCAGATTCCTCAGTGCCCGGAAGGGGCTAAGTCTGCCCCCTGTCTCACCTATTGGGAGCTCCAGCGGGAAATGAGGAGGCCCTGACTCTCCCTGACATGGCCCTGGGATGCACAATTGCCAGCACACCTAGATGAGCACAGCACCTCTCCCGGTGCCTCCCGGTGACGCAGAGTGGAGGCTGCATGTGAGGTTCTGTTTCCCGAGAGGCTAGTGCGGGTTTCTGCCACAAGGAACGCTTCTCCCGTCCCTGGGTCTGTGCGAATGAACTGCCAATGGTGCCCCACGCCCTGATGCCACATGCGATGGTCCTGGTGCTGGCGATGCAGATTCGTGGGGAACCTGGTGCTGAACCCCAAGGGAAGGGCCGCTTCCCCGGCTGGAGGGGCAGTGGGGGTTGGCAGTGTCCTAACCCTCTACTCCTAATAGGAAAAAGCGCTGGAGTCGAGCCAGAGCCTTCCTCAAATTGTTCCAACGCCAGAGAGGCCGCTCACGAGGACAAGCCAAGTCACCCGCAGATGGCCATCCTGGGCCCCTGGAGGCCACCCCATCGTGCTCATACTGGGAGGAGAAGGGAGACGCCCGCAGTGGGCCCCCACCAAAAGGTAGGAGGGGCTGGCCTGGCTGCAGGAGGGCAGTGAAGGTGAGGATCTCAGGCCTTCCTCGAGGTCAGGGCAGAACCGACGAGATGTGAGCTGGGAGCGCACACGTGTGCTTGGAGCCTGAAGGGGGTTCCGCACGCCCCCGTCTGCCCCCTCAGGTGTGTGAACACCCAAGTAGAACATGTAAGCCCACGTCACTGTGGCGGCAGTTTCATCCAGAACCATTTAGTTCCTTCAGCATGAGGAGCCTCCCCATCACGTGCACTGTGGTGGGTCCTCGGATATCCAGAGCGGATCTCCAGACAGTTACCGTGGAGACACGCTCAGGAGAGGATGTGTTTGGGGCTCCTTGTCTCTGCCAGGCCTCGGATTAGCCATTTCTGTCGGGGGAGCCCCCATGTAACCCGTCGTGGACATCTGCCAGGCCTTCAGCCAGGCTCGGGCTCTGCTCTTGCTGTTGCTCTGAAAAGCAGGGGTGGTTCTCTTCTCCCACCTGACCTGGCCCTGAGTCCTCCCACCAGGGGGCGCTGGACCTGCTCATTGAGGGCTGTGATGGGAGTGAGCCATTGGCTCCACAGTGGATTTGTAGCTGCATGTGCTGCCTGTGTTTCCTGGGATCTAAGAGGCTGTCAGCTGTCAGCTGCCCGATTTTGTGCTCATAGAAAGAAAGTGATCCGGTGGTGGCAGTGAGGGTTTTGTCAGAATCGCCACCAGCCGACAGTGACTGGGAGGGATGCTCCAAGCTGCACCCTGATTTCAGAGATGGAAGGTTGAGGGGGGGGGGTAGGGGGATTCCTCTTAGAACCAATTAAACAAAGCCATTGACTGAAAGGTGGTTTAGTTTTCACATTCACTTTGAAATATCATTTTATTGATTATTTGCCGATAAACCTGCCAAACATGCCCCCTGAGAAAGTAAACAATTTGATGAAGGACACTAGGACTTTCTGAAGATGAGGCCAGGCCCGAGATTCATGGGCTCCCAGGGGCTGGGGTGACAGGACCTGACAGGACCCGGGGCCGTGACAAGGCACCCTGTGGCTGTGACGGGTGCAGCAGCCATTCCAGGTGGCAGTCACCACTGCAAGTCCTGCTGTGTCACTCGAGATGCAGAAATGAAGTGTGCGCACGCGTACACACTGTCTGGGGGCTGCTGCTTGCGTTCCCGGTCTCACAGGAGGTGAAGTCGGGGAAACGCTCACGTGCAGGTAAATGATCATGAAGCTTACTGCCTTGTTAGCATGGGTTTTCTCCAGAGGGTTCTGTGGCCTGGGGTTTTCCTACTGGCTCCTCACACTTTTGGACATGTGTCACGTCCACTTGTGTGATTGGCTAAGTTGATGAATGAGCTATAATCAGCCCAATTGAGTCAGCAAAACCTTCTGAGAAAAAACTGCTTGACAGATCCCCACTGTGGTTTGGATCCCTGAGTGAGCAGGTCAGGGGCTGCAGTTAGTAACGGCAGCCGTGCGAGGGGGCTTTCTGGGCTCAGCAGCCTTTCGGTAGTTGACCCACTTTGTCCGTCTCCTTGAGTTCTAGCTGCCGTGGGAGGTCGGCTCCATTCCTGTCCCCCGTTCAGAGCTGGGAGGGGAGCTCAGGAATGCTTGACCAGGGTCAGCACTGGCCCAGAGAATCGGTGTTGGAGCTGGGACCCGAACCCGCGTCTGACAGTTTCCGGGGCCCGAACTCTTAACCGCTGTGAGCACTGCCTGCCCTTCAAGCTGCTGTGGTCCCTGAAGATGCTCAACCAACTTGGGGCCCCAGCACTGAGGAGTGGGTCCCTTCTCTGTGGTGTGAGCTGTGTCAGCAGGTGGCGCTGCGGTGGAAGAAATAGCAGAGGTGCAGCTGTGCACTTGAATCCTCCATCAGGACTGGAGAAATCCCTTCTGTTCATGGATTGACGTGTTGAGGAAGTCACTAGACCAATTGTCTGCTCTCATAAGACTAGAACTTAAAGGCTGTGAGGGCTAAACCAAGAGGAGAGGGTGCGGCGCCATCTATTGTGGAAGAATGCTTGAGTTTGAGGGTGTTTTGGTATCAGATAGAGGTAGGTATTTTCATTATGTGCAAAGTCATCCTGCCATCAGAGGCTGTGGGAGGTACCAGAATTCTTAGTGAGCCTGGCTGTTTGTCTCAGTGGTTAGAGCATCGAAGGACCGAAGGGGCGCAACTTAGATTTCCAGTCAAGCGCACATACCTCGGTTGCAGGGTTGATTCTGGCCGCGGTTAGGGTTTGTGAGAGAGGCAACCAGTGGATGTATCTCTCTCCCATCGATGTTTCCCTCTCTTGCTCTCTCCCTCCCTTCACCTACGTCCTCCCATCCACTCTCTCTCTAAAGACCAATGGAAAAAAATCCTCCCGTGAGGACTATTTAAAAAGAAGTATTATGACTGAGGAGTCCAGGTGGACTGTTTCACTGCCTGCAGCAGGCCAGAAGCATGCCACTAAGTGTTTGGAGGGGAGCAGGAGTTAGTTGTGTGTGAGACAGGATGCCAGGGAGCCTGTCATTAAAATGGATGAGTAAGCGCAGCTGGTGTGGCTCAATTGGGTGAGCATCGTCCCATGAACCAGGAGATCACCTTCTGATTCCCGGTCAGGGCACACTAGTATGGGCGTGCAGAAGACAGCCGATCCATCTTTCTCATCATGGATGTTTCTATCTCCCTCTCCCTCCCCCTCTCAGAAAATCAATAAAAACACATTGGACAAAAAAGCGGATGAGTAAGGAAAGCTGCCGCCTACATCAATAAACACCCTTGCTTAATAATGTAACCCATGGAAATGGAAAAGCAGTCTAAGACATCCACTCCTTGAACAGTACAGAATGCTCCTCTCGTGCTACGTGGAGCCCTGGCTCCAGCTGCCACTCCAACACTTGACTGGAGTCCGAGCAGAAAGGGTCCACCGGTCCCTGATGCTGGTTGTGCTGGGGGGAATGTTGCGGTCTCTCCCGGGCTGGATTGGATTCTGACTTCCCAAGTACATTTGGCGAATGTAGCGTCATTTGTCCATTATTCAGTTCATTTACTTGCTGTTTTCTGTGTTTTGATCCTTCCTCCCTTGGTTATCCGGGATGACAATTTAGCGATGGAACAACAAAAGAGTGCCTTTTGGAGAAGAAAGAAGCATGTTGCGGTCAAAGACAAGCCTCCTGTGGCCAGCTCTGCTTGGTCTAACGTCATGAAATGCTGCATTTAATGCATCCACCCTCTCCTCCCTAACTTGCCTCTCCCTTTATTCCGACCATGATGATTTATAATCCTTTCCCTTTATCCCTGTCTTGATCATATACCCTTTATTTCTGAAAATTTTTTAAGTTTCTTTTAAAAGAACAAAAAAACTCCAATAACAACAACAACAACAACAAAAGCCCAAAGAAAACCAGTTCGCTTGGAAGAAGAAAAATCCTGAACCTAATGGAAACCTCAGTCGCCATGACAACAAGGCCACGCCAAAGCAGGAGTCACCATCGCCCTGACTTAGTGGCTTGATGTGTCCCCTACTTGGCCTCTTGCACCGGCTGTAACTCCTGGGCTGGCACGGCCTGGTCCTCCCTCGGCCTGTCTCCCGTGGGCGCAGTTGGAAACCCGAGGTCTCTCTGGCTTGGCTGTGTGAGCCCCTCTGCTCCTCCAGGTGACACCACGCAGTGGAGGCCTGATGTCAAGCGGTAAGATTTGGGTGCTTCAGACTTCATGGTGGGTGTGACATTGAGTGGCTGAGGGGCAGGGGGGCAGGTCCTGGGAGAGTGAGGAGGGGCCCGCAATCCCCACAGTGGGTGTGGCTCCGGGCCCTGAGCCCCGGGGCTGCCTGGAGCCCGATGCTGTGCAAACAGCCTGTCCTCGTGCTCCTGGATCTCCACCGCACGCCTGTGCCACTGGGATTGGAGAGGCCATCGCCTGTCTCACGATGGGGTAGATGCAGGTCTTTTCGGGGTTTTGCCCTCATTTTTTTTTTTTTAAATTGGGATTCTGTTTAGCTTTGACAAGAGTATGCGTTCATGGTAGAAAATTCAGAGATTGCAGAAAGCACAAAATACCAGGTAAACTCATGGTGCAGTCAAGTCACCATGCGGAGAGGAGGACTTCTTAAACAGAGGGTTGTTCGGGTGGTAACCAACTTGGTTCTCAAATCCTAAGGGTGCCCTCCGGGACCGTGAGGGACCGGACCACAGGTGTGGAGTGGTCCTAGGCAGACTCGGGTCAGGGTGCTTTGAAATCAGGGATCTGAGGACACAGTGTCTCACGGCAGGTGTGCCCAGGAGTTTTGTGTTGGCCTTGTGCCAACATTTGGTGAGCCTCGTGAGTTGGTCCCCCAAGTTCTCCCAGCTGCTCAGAGCCCGCCCTGTGAGCGATGGGTAGAGTGGAGGCCTGCACTCAGGCCTGCGGCCATGGCCTCCCAATCAGACCACAGCCCGTGAGGCGCAGCCCCACCTCTGTCCCTGGGCTCCGTGGGCCCCGCTGCCTCTGCTGCTAGGCCTCGGTGTGGTCGCCCCCCCTTGGCATGGGGTGTTGCAGCCCCATTTCTCACTGTCCTTCTCTGCCCCAGGCCCTGGGGACCCGATACTGAAGGGAGGGGCCCTCCACGGAGGCAGCCTTGACCACTCAGATGCCTCTGCTGACCCAGCACCCAGGCCTGGCGTCCTGACCAAAGGCGCTGCGGGAGCTAGGGTGATGCTAGGCTGTGAACAGGCCGAGCAGGAGCGGAAACTTTGGTCCTGGCCATGTGGCCTGTGAGGGGCGGCCCTGGGAGGGGAGGGCTCTCCGAGAACCCTCCTGCCCTCACTCTGTCCTCTCCATCCTTCCTCTCTTCTCTGTAGGACACTCCCAGGTGCCCGATGACCTGCCAAGGTACCTGCTCAGAAACACCTTCATCTCCTGACCACCGGGGGCCAGGCAGGCGCACCTGCCAGGAGCAAAGGGAGGATGCCCTCCAGCTCTGTGACCGCAGGAGGACTGTCAGCCTCTCCTGGGGAAGCTGCTGAAGGCTGGGCGGTATGCGAAGCCCAACTTGAGACCTGCTGAGCCTGAGGCCCACCCAGTGCGCCCTGAGCCAGCCCTGCCTCCCCAGAGCCTTTCTCTGGGCAGAGCCAGGCCACCCCATTCCCCCCTTCCCCCCCCACCTCCCACACAGCTGCCCGCTGGTGCCTGTCCCTAAATAGGGCAGTCAGCCTAGCCTCAGCCCAGCTGCTTGGGACCGCAGGCCACAGGCCGGCAAACAGGAGTCACCTGAAGGCAGGGGTTCTGAGGACTCGAGGGGCAGAAACAGCCAGCCACACCCTCTGCCCCAGCTCCTTCACCGCCAGGGTCCCCAGTGCCAACCACTGGACAGGAGGCGCTTCTCACTGGCTCCCCCAAAGGAGGAGAGGCTGGCTCCCCTGCAGCCTCCGCCACGGCCCCGCCATGGCCAGGGGAGGTGGCGGCCGCAGCAGCTCCAGCCCCAGAACCACACAGTGACTGCAGCCCCGGCTGCCAGGACGCGGCCTCAGCCCCGGATGTTCAGGGCAAGTGGCCACCGTGGCCCCTGTCCTGGCAGTGTCAGCTTCTCACAGCCCGACGGGTCCAGGGCAGGACCACAGGGAGGGGCTCCCTGCCAAGAGCCCACGCAAGTCACCGGACGTGGCTCCCACGCCAATGGGCCCCTGAGAACTTCAGTCATGGAAACAACTCAGAGAGCAGGCGGGTGTCGCCACAGCTGCGTGGGACCAGCAGGTGGAGCTCAGATGATGAGCGTGGCCATGGGCGACTGGTCTTTTGGACCCGCAGCCCCTGAGCCTTCAAACTCCTGATGCCCCTTCTGACCACCAGGGCCCCCTCTCCCATCGGACTGAGGGGCCGGGAGCGACTTTGGAACAGGGAAGCCCAGACCGGCCAGACGACCAAGACCTCGCAGCCCTGGGAGGACCTTGGAGTCGGGCTCACTGTTACCCCAGAGCGTTGCTGAGCCAGGCCTGGGCCCCACACTCCTGAGCCCGGGGCCGTCCAGGCAGGTGGCCTCAGCCTGTGCCTCTCTCCAGCTGGCTCCTGGGCCCCGGACCTGCCCCCGGGTTCACTGTTCTACCATCATGGGCTCTGCCCCGCCTGGCGCAGAGAAGCCCTGCCTGCCCCCTCCCAGCAGAGGCCACAGTGTGCAGAGGGGAGCGTGTGCGAGAGGCGGGTGCAGCCTGGTCGCTAACGCGGCTGTAGCCCCTGGTGTCCACCATCGAGGATGACACTTTGAGTCTTTGTTTCTGAGTCACTCCCCGGGATAGAAACCCAATTTACTACATTCCATACCCGTGTAGGCACTCATGAAATATATGTGTTTTGAGGTGTCCCCCAAATGGATGTACCACAGGCTGGCTGTCCACCAAATGTACACGCACTTTAACAGCTGAGAACTCAATTTTCCCTCCTTTCAGGGTGAGCGGATTTGACGTAATGGGTGAAGCCAGACTCAGCTTGGAACCAAGAAGATGTATCCTCTGGACTTGGTGATGGGGACACATCCAGGATGAAGTGTCTGGTCCCGAACGGGCCCCAGTCCAGGCATCCAGGGCCGCTGTGGACAGAGGATGCGCAGAAACACCAAACACAGCGATTCTCGGTGTTTACGGTTCCATTGCTTCAGCAGCAGCAGCGCCTGGACCAGAACTGACACAGCCACGGAGCCGCACAAATCAAGAATCGTTCCTTCGGTTCGGTGTTTGTACGCTTCTCTCTCAATAGCTGCCCTGGATTCCTCGACTGCTGGGTGTTGGGTCCCCTCAACTTTATCTTTTCTGTGTACCCATAAAAAGTCTTGTGGAGACATGCTCTTCGTTCAAATCTTACCGTCTTCACTGATGTCTTCAAATCTGTTCAAACTGAAATGAAGTGAAAATTAAGTGCGTTATCAGCTGTTAATGTGTCTACATTTTGGGGGGATACTACATGTACATTCAATAAAGAGAATTTTCCATCAGTTGTCTGAGCTCTTTGTACCTGTTTTGGGGACAGCCTGTATTTACATCCAATGGGGACTCATTTTCCATCAGCAGCCCTACCTCTTTTTACCTTTTTGGGGGACAGCCTATATTGACATCAGTTGGCATCAATCTTTCTCTTTGGGAGTCACACCTCTAGTGTGTATATGGCCGGTTTCCTGACACATGGTTTCCGGTTTCCTAAGGTGCTCTCCTGGGATGGGCTTGGCCTGGGGACCAGGGCTCTATAAAGATGTTTTCCTTTGGCCTTAATGTGCTGGCAAAGAACTGGGTGTTCAAATGTGTTCTATCTCCGAGTGCTGTGACCTGTACTGATTAGCCATTGATTTTGGAACACAAGGATGGGTTTGTAATAAAATGAGTTGGAGTAGAATTGAGTCCTGGATTTCCTCACCGCTCATCACTGGCAGCGATGCCCGGGCTCCGGGCTCCCCGCGTCCGCCCCCGGGTCCTGGACCCCTGGAATGCAGACCTCCCTAGGCCAGGAGGCCAGAGAAGGGGAAGCCAGGTTTCCTGTTTCCCAGGCAGCCACTCTTCCTAGGCCTTGGTGTATTTTAAGTCCCTCTAAGTGGAATCCCATTTCGATTTGGGATTTCTATCACAGCAGGAGCTCAGCTTAAAATGATCCTTGGGTTTTCAAAGGCCACTCAGCTAGGAAGAGGACGAGGAGGGAGGAGGACGGCAGGTGAAGATACTCCCTGACCTGACCTCATGGCGGCCCGTCCAGCTGCCGCCTGCGTGTCCCTCCTCCCTCACCAGCCTCTTCTGGAAGGTGCTTCCTGTGGCCTCCTGTCCCCTTCTTTCCAAGGCCCTGCCCCTGGGGGAGCCGCCCCCTCTGCGAGTTGCCCTCCCCAAAGATGGGAGCCAAACTGAGCATGTGGACCCCTGCAGGCCGCCTCCCCTCCGCCATTGGCTGTTGCAGGGTCTGAACCTGACCGGTCACCCCTGGGAGCTCTCAGCCTCTGTCCCCTGATTCTCTCCCCTCTGGGACAGCTCTTCAGGGTGCACACTGGCCGGTCCCTGGGTCCCCCCTCATCCTTCCCACAAGCACTCACTGGAGCTCCCTGTGTGCTCCCTCCCGGGTTCTACCATGGAGGCAGCCCCCTCCCTGCCCCTCTGCAGGGCTGAGCCACCTGCTCCCCAGCACTGACCGCTCCTGAGCTTCAGGCCTGAGGTCGCTGCCTTAGACCCCCTGCCTGGGCTGCAGGCTTCTCCACTGTCCCTGACTCCTCTGGGCTCCCTGCTTATCCAAGGCCACCAGCTATCAATCACAGAAGCCAAAACCTGGGGTGCGGGCTGGACCCCTCCTCTCTCCACTTCCCACAGGTGATCGCTCCCCTGAACCTGGGTCTGGAACGGATCTGGACTGTGCCCACCCCTCTTAGCTGACTGTTCTCATCCCAGGTCCCCCCGACACCCCTGTCCCTGGGTCTTGGCAGGGCCTGGCCAACTGGTCTGCCTGCCTCCCACATCTTCTCAGCCCCCTGGCACCTCTGGCATCCACCCCGCTCACCTACCTTTGTGAACCTCCCTCCCTCAACCTCCACACCAGCTACACCCATACTTCTGTGGACTATGTGTTCCATGTGACTCACCGCGTGGTGCACCCCACCTGCTCTCACCCCCCTCCAGCCCCAGACAAGCTGGTCGTACCCACAGCTTTCACTGCCATCTTCCCAGAAGGCTCCCAACACCACTAGCCCAGGCCTCTCCTGGGAACCCCCAGATCTGTTCCCAGCTTGGAGGTCCCAAAGACACCTCCACCCCACAATGCTCAGCACACCGTTCACGCTCCTCCCCCACCAAAGCCTCTGTGCTCCTCCTCTCATCCCCTCTGTCCCCTTCCCCCAGACCAAGCTGGGCATCGCCCTCCCTTCCCCCTGTCCTATCCTTCACTCCCCCAGTTGCTCCCAACTCTGACTTCTCACTCACATACCACCCAACCCAGGGGGTGGTCCCCCCGGGGTGGTGCCACGGGATCCTGTTGCTGAGGGAGCACCCAAACCAGGCCCTCCTGAGCTCCAGGGCCCCACCTCTCTGCACTGGCTGGGAGCTGCTTGCTCTGGGGCGTGGTAAACATCCACGTGACCACTCAGGGCTGAGGTCTGCCTGCAGAGAGGGCGGGGTCACCTGTGGCACCAGAGGGGCTCCCCCTGGGGAGAGCAGGAAAGTGAGAAAATGGGAAAAGGTCAGACACACCTAAGGAAAGAAGCATCCAGCCACATGTTTATCAACCAACCAGAGGAAGAGGAGGGAGTGTGTTTATATGTCCACACACACATACACAAACACAGACACACACAGAGACACACACACATAAACACACACACACGAGTATATAAAGATGTAGATAGACAGCCCATTGACTCCCTTGGAAAGCTCTTCTTGATTTTTTGCAAAACAGGTGAATTTATAGCCACCTTATGCTTGCCCTCAATGACGGATGAGTGTCATTCTAATGAGAATGTTGGGTGATGCTTGCTGTTATGTTAGTAAGTCGGACAAACTGGAGGTGCCTATGAGATCCTCACTCTTTTGTTCATGATGTGAGTGACTACTCAGTCAGGCAGTGCTTTTCTGAATGCCAGCCCAGTCCCACAATTCTTATAATGTGTTGGCACTGCAAGGCCTACAGAGGTCTTTTTAAAAACCAGAGAGACAATTTACATGTCATAATATTCACCCAGGGCACACTTTTAGGTTTAATCTTCACTATTAACATTTTCTTCATCACTTTCTCAAGTCTAGAGACAAGACGCACATAAGAAAACAAATCAAGTCCTGATTTGGTAACACTGGCCAATTCCTACTGTGTAAATATTTTAGCAGAGGTGATTTCAGGCTGCTGGCATGGTATCCCGACCACAGACATGGGAATAGATGTATGGTCCACCCTGCCCTATAATATCACCTCCACGCAGGTACGATACGTCTGAATAACCCCAGAGTATGGGTAACAGGGAAACAATTCCAAGTAGCCAGTTTGGGGGTTTGTTTGTTTTTTAAAAATCTATTTTTATTGATTTGAGAAAGGAAGAGAGAGAGAGAGAGAGAGAGAGAGAGAGAGAGAGAGGGAGAGAGAGAGAATGAGAGGAGAGAAACATCAATGATGAGAAAATCATAAATTGTCTGCCTCCTGTACACCCCCAATGCGGATCAAGCCTGCAATCCAGGCATGTGCCCTTGACAGGGAATTGAACCGTGACCTCCTGTTATATTGGTTGCCGCTCAACCACTGAGCCTCGCCAGCTAGGCCAAGGGGCAAGTTTTGAGTATTTATAATCTTTTGTTCTTATTATGCTTTTATTGCTTTTAGAAAGAGGGATGGGGAGAGAAAGAGAGAGACATTGACCAGCTGTCTCCATCCACACCCCTACCATGGACTGAACATGCAACCTGGGCATGAAACCTGACTGGGAATGGAACCGGTGACCTTTGGGAGCTCAGGACAATCAATGCCCAACCACCTGAGCGACACCGGTCAGGGTTACCACCTTTGCTTTTAATATAATTTATTTAATCCCAAGTTCACATAAGTTAATTGTTAGCTGTGTCTGTATTTATCACGTGGCCTCTGAAGTCCCTGGACACACCCATGAGCTCTCACCAGCAGCACAGGCTGCTTCAGCTAGGCAAGGGCCACTGCCTGGTAGGGTGGGCTGAACGGCAGGGGCCTGCGAGGGTGAGAGTGAGCCCTCTGCCAGTGGCTGCACCGAAGAGGACCCGCAGGAGGGGCTGCAGGACCATGGTCACATGGATGGGAGAAGAGACTGGGCGGCTCCCAGGGTCTGCCCGAATGTTCTCCCCAGGCTCAGGGGGGAAAACAGCTGGGTGTGGCTGGGTGGCTGGCCAAGGGAGCTGAAGAAGAGGGTTGGGTGACCTTGCAGCCTAGGGTCCCCCCGTATCCCTTCCCTTCTCACAGGGTCTCTCTATGCTGACCTTCCCCCTACCAGATGGGCAAAGATGAAAACCCAGGAAGGAGTCAATGAAGGAGGCGGTGTGGCGAACAGGCGCTCACTCTCCATTTGAGTGTGAGCTGGCACAGAAGGAGCTTGGACATTTGCACTTACCTTTTCATTAAAATAGATTCATGCATTTTCCCTAAGCTAGTTCTAGGATGACAGCCTAGGAAACACTGCATGTCCTGCAAACACACACACACACAGACTCTCTCTCTCTCCCTCCCTCTCTCTCTCTCATGCACACATGTGTGCACACCAGCACCCTGTCCCTAGCACTTGCCTTGTAGCACACCTGTCAGTCTCTGTCATGCTTGAACTGTCCTATGTTTGCGACCAGGCCTTTCACCAGGAGCAGAGAAACAGAACTTCCTGTCCACCATCTGCCCTGAGTGCCTGTGGAGGCCGCTGGTATTTATTCACTGAGCCTCTGTGCCAGAGCCCTTGTCAGCACTCCGTGGGAATAAATCGATTCACTTCATTTGGTTCCTGTGAAAGGGGGTGACTGACTCCCTCTTCCCAATTAGCAACGGAGAAACCACTGAATGACAAAGAGGCATGGGCTCCAGGGTGTAAGACAGAGGGAGACGCTGTAGAGACTTGGGTGGGGGTAGTGAGGGTGCTGAGTGTACGCAGTCCTGCAGGCGGTGGGAACCGATTGAAGGAGAGCTTTGTCACTCCTGCTCTTGAGTTTCCCTCGCACAGCCCTGCGCCCTGGTCCTCAGGCCCTCTGGGCAGATATAAACCCAGGGCCACAGGTCAGGGCACAGGAGACAGTGCCCGGGCGTGTGGGCAGGGACCGGAGCTCTTCATGCTGCCTGAGAGACTCTCACCCCTGGGATCAGGGAGAGGGCAAGGCTGGTCCTCCTGGGGCTGCAGAGAAAACCTCTCCCAGCTTCGGGTGGAGCCAGCTGTCCTAGGTTCCTGGGCTGGGAGCCCCATCCTCCCACCCATCTCTGCGCCCAAGTCATATGACCATCTCTCTGCCAGCGAGTCCCATTTCCCTCCACAAGGACACCTGTCACTCAGTGAGGCCCACCCACCCCAGACCCTGAGACCCCTCTGACCTGGATTACACCGGCCAAGGAGTACACCGCTCTGGGCTCCGCTCTGGGCTCCGCTCCAGGGCTTCCAGGGCCCAAGGCCTGTGGTGTCGGACCCGCATCCTCCTCAGCCACAGGGTTCGACTGAGACAGAAAGTCCCGTCGGGAGTGAGAGCCATGGACCTCGACCTCCCGCTGCCCGACCTGGCCCAGGAGGTCACTGTGCCCTTGGCGCTGCAGTCTTCCCCCGCAGCAGGACGGACACCGGCCATGACGCGCTCAGGGACAGCCTTCAGCTCCAGGCCTGTCGCGACCGGGGCGTCCTCGTGGGGCCCAAAGTGTGTCCCCAGCCCGTGCCCCCCCCACCCCTCCCGAGCTGCTCTCGGCTCCTGGATTACACCGGCCATGTTGGGCCACGGTCACTCTGTCCCATCCGCATGGACCTGGGGGCACAGAACACACCCCAGAAGAGGCACCACGCCACACAGGGAGGCAGGAGGCCCCGGGTTGAGTGGCAACACCAGGCTCAGCACAGCAAGCAGAGTAGAAATTGCCCGTAAATTCTGGCCAATATGCGCCCAGGCCACGGGCACATTCCCTATGGCATGTTCTCACCAGTCCATGCGCCCACCTGTACATGACATGAAGCCTGCGACAATCAGGGCCCTTCCTTGGCGGGGTGGGCAGAGGCCTCTGCACCAGGACCTGCAGGGCTTCCCTGTGGCAGCGAGAGCGCCCCCTGCCTCCCCTGCTCAGGGCACAGTGTTCCCACAGGAGGCACCTGGCAGCAGTCCCTTCCCTGTGCTGCTGCCTCCCGCCACCAGGGGCAGCCAGGGACCCTCGCTGGTACAGCCCACTGCGCGGAAGTCCCGCCCCTTCCAGAAGTCAGCCAGGTGCCTGTGGAGCCAATAGCATGGAGGTGCGTGGACTGTCTGACCTGAGTGGCTGCTGGCAGCTTGGGGCCGGACAGCCTCCAGGCTTCTGCGGGGTAGATGGCGAGTGGGGGCCCCCGGGCTGAGGACCGCCCTGCTCAGGCCCCGGGTCCTCGGGGCGGCGGACCCTCGCTCTGCCCTCACCAGCGTCTGGGGGAGGCGCCTTCCTAGTCAGGGTTTTGTGTCTGAGGAAGACGCCCCCTCACAGGCCAGGCCGCCCGCCTCCCTGTGGTGGGCACTGGACCTGGCGCCGGCCCTGCCCTGTGTGGCCCCACTCTGGGCTCTGCTCCAGGGCTTCCCGGGCCCAAGGCCTGTGGTGTCGGACCCGCATCCTCCTCAGCCACAGGGTTTGGCTCAGACAGAAAGTCCCGTGGGGAGTGAGAGCCACGGACCCCGACCTCCCGCTGCCCCACGTGGTCCAGGAGGTCCCTGTGCACTTGGCGCTGCAGCCTTCCCCACGGCAGGACGGACACCTGCCATGACGCACTCAGGGATGGCCTTCAGCTACAGGCCTGTGGCGACAGGGGCGTCCTCTTGGGGCCCAGAGTGTGTCCCCAGCCCATGGGCTGTCCCCGAGCTGCTCTGGGCTACTGGATCCATCAGACAGCAGGTCTGCAGAATGTGTGCACGTCCCATCGGAATCACTGTAGGTGCTCGAGTAACTCCAGCCACATGAATGCTATTGCTCGTTTTAAAGGCTCTACTAAGCTCTATTTTATTTATTTTCATTTTTTATTTCTTTGGCATTTTCTGTCTCTTTTTCAAGAAAAAAGATTGTAAATATACTAATGTTACATGCAGTAAACAATATTTTAAGAAAAAGAATTTAAATATAACTAGAGGCCTGGTGCCCAGATTTGTGCACCAGTGGGTTCCCTTGGCCTGGCCTGCACCCTCTCACCATCTGGGACCCCTCAGGACATGTCCAAGCCCCACAGGCCAGGTGAGGGTCCCCATGGGCCTCTAGTGTGCATATAAGATCTTTGGTGCATCTCTTCCAGCCCTCCCCCAACCCCTTCCCTCTGAGATTCATCTTTCTGTTCAATGTTTCCATGCCTGAGCTTTGAGTGTCTGACCCCTAGTGGTCAGTGCACATCATAGCACTGGACCTAGAGTAGCTTAGGACTTTATATACACTGAGGGGCTAGATTATTATGACCACCTGATGTGTGTAGGCAAATAAGCCATACACTGCATTGTTTGGGATATGGAAGCTGAAGGCTTGGTCGAACACCTTTGCTGTCTGCAGTTACCAAATAAAACATCTCCAATTTGCACAGGAACACAAGGATTGGATAGTTGAGCATTGGACAAAAGTCATGTGGTCCGAAGAATGATGTTTCCAGTTGCATCATGCAGATGGCAGAGTGAGAATTTGGTGGAAACAGCATGAAAGCATGCACCTCACATGCATGAGTACAGCCCTTCAAGCTGGTGGGGGCAGTGTTATGGTCTGGGGCATGTTTTCCTTGGCATGATTTGGGCCCTTTAATTGGTATGGAACAACATCTGAATAGCACAACATACCTAAGTTCATGCTATCATGTTGAGGGCGTATCCCAATGGAGATGGCTTCTTCCAACAAGACAATGTGCCATGACGGTGCTCGTATGGTGCAGGAGTGGTTTCAACAACATGAGGGAGACTTTACCTTGCTTAGGTGGCCCCCACAATCACCAGATCTCAATCCAATTGAGCATTTGCGGGACGAAGTTAAAAGAACCATCAGGCAGCTGGTTCCACAACCATCAAATCTCACAGAACTGGACAGTGCTATTCATCAGGCATGGTGTCAGATTCCTCACATCACTTTTTAACATCTCGGGGAGCCAATGCCAAGAGGATTCGCCGCAGTATTGAAGGCAAAACGTGGCCTAACGAAATACTGATGGTGTCATAATAATCTGGCCACTCAGTGTATATAGGCTTGTGGCCCAGTGCCCGAAATTCGTGTGTGTGGGCGGTGCGGTGTCTCTCAGCCCTGCCTGCACCCTCTCCAATCTAGGACCCCTTGGGGTGGTCTGAATGCTGGTTTAGGCATGATTTCAGGGATCGGGCCTAAACTAGCAGTCAAACATCCCTCTCAGCATCCAGGACCGCTGGCTCCTTACTGCCCACCTGCCTGATTGCCCCTAACCACTCTGCCTGCCAGCCTGTGTACCCGCAGCTGCCCCCCAGCCATCTGTCTTACCCTCAACTGCCCCGCTTGCCAGCCTGCTCACCCTCAACTGCCCCCCACTGCCAGTCTGCTCACCCACCACTGGCCCCCAATGCTGGCCTGCTCGCCCCCAATTGCCCACAATTACCGGTCTGCTCCCCGCATCTTCCATTCCTGCTGGCCTGCTTGCCCCCCAACTGACCCCCCTGATGGCCTGCTTGCCCCCCAACTGACCCCCCTCATGGCCTGCTTGCTCCCAACTTCCCCCTACTGCCGGCCTGCTTGCCCGCTGCTGCCCTCTCCTCCTGGCCTAATCACCCCTAACCGCCTCTGCCTCGGCCTCACTACCATGGTTTTGTTCCAAAAGACATCTAGAACAAGGGTCCTCAAACTATGGCCCGCGGGCCACATGCGGCCCGCCGAGAACATTTATCAGGCCCGCAAGGTGTTTTTGCCGCTGCTGCCTGTCCTGCTTAGCAGCCAACTCGTCCCGGGCCCGCAGTGCGCATGCGTGGAATGTCTGAGGGACAGTGAACTGGCCCCCTGTTTAAAAACTTTGAGGACCTCTGATCTAGAAGGTCTCCTGGTCTAATTAACATATTAACCTCTTATTAGTAAAGATGTTATGTGCAATAAACATGAATATTTCAAGAAAAACTTTTAAATATAATATTACCTGTAATAAACATTAATATTTCAAGGAAAAAAGATTCAAATTATAATAATATTACCAAAACTATACTAACATAGTATATCACAAAAGTTGTAGGAAATATTAAAAATCTGCAAATAACAGGATTACTTCTATTATATTCTAAAATAGTTTTTGTTCTGGCTCTATTTTTTGTTCATCAGTTTACGTTTTTCATTATATTCCACAAATGAGTGAGCTCACATGATATTTGTCTTTCTCCAACTAGCTTATTTTGCTTAGCATAATGCTCTCCAGGTCCATCCATGCTGTTGCAAATAGTAAAAGTTCCTTCTCTTTTAGGGCAGAGTCGTATTCCATTGTATAGATGCACCATGGTTTTCTAATCCACTCATCTGCTAAGTGGGGCGCGTAGGCTGTTTCCAAATCATAGCTCTTGTACATTGTGCTGCTATGAACATAGGGGTGCATATGTCCTTTCTGATTGGTGTTTCTGATTTCTTGGGATATAGTCCTACAAGTGGGATTACTGGATCAAATGGGAGTTCCATTTTTAATTTTTTGAGGAAACTCCACACTGTCTTCCACAGTGGTTGCACCAGTCTGCATTCCCACCAGCAGTGCAAAAGGGTACTGTTTTCTCCCCATCCTCGCCAGCACTTGTGTTTGTTGATTTGTTGATGATAACCATTCTGACAGGTGTGAGATTGTATGTCCTTGTCGTTTTGATTTGCATCACTCTGATGATTATTGTCTGATATTTTTCTGCCTATGGATTCTTCTGCGTATGGATATATGCCTGATATTTTTCTGCCTATGGATTCTTCTAAGATTTTTATGGTTTCCCGCCTTATGTTTAAATCCTTTATCCATTTTGAGTTTATTTTTGTGTTTGGTGTAACTTGGTGGTCTAGTTTCTTTCTTTCTTCCTTCCTTTCTTTCTTTCTCTCTTTCTTTCTTTCTTTCTTTCTTTCTTTCTTTCTTTCTTTCTTTCTTTCTTTCTTTTTTTTTTGCTTGTATCTATCCAATTTTCCCAACACCATTTATTGAAGAGACAATCTTGACTCCATTGTATACTCTTGTCTCCTTTGTCAAATATGAATTGAGTTTAATAGCCTGGGTTGATTTCTGGATTCTCTGTTTGATTTCATTAGTCTACACGTCTGTCCTTGTTCCAGTACCAGGCAGTGTTGAGAACTGAGGCTTCGTAATATGGCTTGATATCTGGCATTGTGAGCCCTCCAACTTTGTTGTTCTGTCTCAGGATTCCTGTGGCTATTCGGGGTCTTTTTAAATTCCATATGAATTTTTGAAGAGTTTGTTGTAGGTCTGTGAAATATTCCGTTTGTATCTTAGTGGGATTTTCATTGAACCTATAGATTGCTATCAGTGGTATGGACATTTTAATGATGTTGATTCTACCAATCCATGAACACGGTATATCCTTCCATTTGTTTATGTCTTCCTCTATCTCTTTTTTCAACATCCTGTAGTTTTCCGAGTACAGGTGCTTTACCTCGTGAGTTAAGTTTATTCCTAGGTATCTTAATTTTTTTGGTGCAGGGGTAAATGGGATTGTTTTATTAGTTTCTCTCTGTGTGAGTTCATTATTGGTGGATTTTCTGAAACAGTCTGAGGAGTATACTAGTAGGTGTTAGTTCTTCTTTGAATGTTCGGTAAAACTCCCCTGTGAAGCCATGTGTTAGATGATTAGTGACTTTGACTAGGTTTTCATATGTCTCTTGGCCTTCTGTGTGTCCTCTTTCGAAAAATATCTATTTAGGTCCTTTGCCCATTTTTTGATTGGATTATTTACCTTGGTTTTGTTAAGCTGTAGGAGTTCTCTGTAATTTTTGGAGAATAAACCCTTATTGGACATAACATTGGCGAATGTGTTCTCCCATAAAGTGGGCTTTCTTGTTCTTTTGGTTGATGGGTTTTCTTTTGATGTAGTCCCATTTGTTTCTTTTCTCCTCAGTTTCCATTGCCCTAGGAGCTGTATGGGTCAAGGTATTGCTGTACTTTATTTTAAAGACTTCAAATAAATTCAAACTTTGAGAAAATTTGATGTAGTTAAGTAATTCCATTAGTGTGTTGAAAACATTCAACCATTCAAATGTTCAGTTTTATACATAATTTTTATATCTGTAGAATTCTAATTTCTCTTTTAGAAAATCTATTTCTGTTGATTTAGGAGAAGAAGGGAGAGGGTGAGATAGAAACATCAATGATGAGAGAGAATCATTGACCATCTGCCTCCTGCATGCCCCACAGTGGGGATTGAACTGGGCATGTGCCCTGACCAGGAATTGAACTGTGACTTCCTGCTTCCTAGGTCGGCGCTCCACCCCTGAGTCATGCCGGCTTGGCTAATTTCTCTTTTTTAAGTTCTATTTGAACATAATGTCGTGGTCATGGTTTGCTCTCCAGGTTGATTAGTGAAAAGGCTCCAATAGGGAGTTTACAGGTTAAATGTATTATTTATTAAATTAGGAGTAGCCCCTGTCTATGGGCGCTGGCCTCTGTGAAGTCATGGTTCCCTCCTGCTCATCTGCGCCCCTCCTGGAGCCTTCTAGAATTTAGTGTTTGCCTTCAGCAGTGACACGTGTTCATGAGACCCTGACCTGGCGGGCCGAGCTCACCTGCACCCACAATTGAAGCTGCCCCCCAAAACCTGCTCTTCCCCCCCCCCAGGTTTCCTCTTCCAGCTCCTGGTCCTCAGAGTTTGATCTTTTCCATCTAGTGGCTGCGTGGCTGGTCACAGCTGCTGGGTCTCCGGTCTTCCTTCCTGAGTCCCAAGGGACTGCGTCTGGCAGGTCTCCCTTCTGGACTGCCCCTTACACAGGGCTCCAAGTCCCCACCTGGTGCTGCTCCTGCCCCCTCCCCCGGGCTCACCTGGGCGTCAGAATGAGGGCTGTGGGATGTGCAGCACTGCAGACAGATGTGCGGTGCTCCGTTTCCAAGGAGCCAGACGGCTGCTGGCTGAGGCGGCCCCGCTGGACTGAGAGGGCCAGAGGGCGGCTCACAGGCAGGGCCCAGTGCTCTGGCAGGTGCTCTGGGCTGCAGCCAGCAGTCCTTGTGGCCCTGTGCCAATGCTGCACACTCAGACCGGGTCTACAGGGTATGTCCTGTGGCCGTGAGTGTCCTACCAGGTGTGTGTTAATGCGCTGGTTCTAAAAGGACTGACTCTTTCAGCATAAACGCCTCAGCTGGCTGAGAAGAAGGGTCCCTGAGAGGAACGCGCTGCCGAGATGGTCAGGTGTGTGCGAATAGGCTGGGTCTGCTTCACTCCTGCAGGTCGGAGCTCCCTCTCTGGAGGCCGCGCTGAGGAAGTTCCATGACATCTATAGAAAGGGAACCAGGGGCACAGAGGGTGGCAACCGGCTTGCCATCCTTGCCCTTTTGTATGACTTCCACCTGCTACAGTCTCTCCGCATCTTCCACATTTTGGAAAAACTGACAGGAACTTTCACAGAGAAAGATAAGGAACTGATCCTGTTCAGGCTGAGAAGTGGGGATTTTCATTGAGAAAACATAATGCTATGTCCCTGGCAATGATCAGAGAGACCAGGGCAAAGCCAGAGGGGCCGGCAGCACGTTCCGGGACCAGACCAGGGACGGTGGGTCCCTCGACCTGCCTCCTAAGTGCCTAAGTGCGCAGATGCTGAGCAGCAGGTGAAATAAGTGGGGAAATGCTGTGTGCCATGCCCTAGCCATCTGTTATCGTGTGCTCCTGGGATGAAGATGTTTTTATCATGAGTGTGTGAGCAAACCTTATTCCTTTACTAAAACTCGGGTCTTTTGTGAGTTAAGAATCGATTTAATTCACACTCATCTGTTCAACAAATGTTCACTGAGGAAGGCCGTGTGGCTCGGGGCTCAGGTGTCAGCGACCTGGACTTCTGGCTCAGCAGTGGACGGCAATGTGACCTGAGTCTTCCAAGCCTCAGTTTCCCCTTGTAGAACACAGGGCTGAGCAGAGCTCCTGCCTCTTTTCCTTTTGTGCAGATCAGAGATAGGGGAGGGCGGGGGAGATCCGAGGGATGTGTGAGGAGCAGGGAGAGGGTGCGTGTGGGGCCCACAGGGGAGCAGGGCAGAGGCCTTTGCAAGGACTTGGGCGTTGACCCTGGAGGCACCTGGAGGGTTCTGAGTGGGAAAATGGACTGGGAAGGGTTCGTGCTAACGGTCACCCTGGCTACAACGTAGAAGACGGAGGTGGTCAGGCAGGAAGACCCCCTTCAGGGGTCAGAGATGGTGGTGGGAGGATTAGCTCTGTGGTAGTGGACGTGGGTGTGGGAGAGGGTGTGGGAGTTGGAACTGACCAGGCGGAGAATGGGTGGGAGGGAAGGTGGGGTCAGCGCATGTTCTCAGCTGGGCCTTTAGTGGACAGCACTACATGCAGGAGACACAGGCTCAGAAGGGAGGACGGGACCATCCTGAAACCTGAAATGCTCACTGGGATGTGCTGTGGTCTGAGCCCTCTGAGGACGCACAGCCCTTAACATACGCAGTGGACACTGTGCATGGGTGGGTGTGATGCTGTGTGAATGCTCTCACTGAAAAGTGAATACTTGGAGAAATCTCAGACAGGGCTCTCTGGGAGGTCTCTGAATTGTGCTTGCGACTTTTCTCTCAGTGTGACATTCTTTCCAGTTGAAAAGTTAAAGAGGGTACAGGCCAGGAGTGGGGAAGGAATGGCCAATGTCGTGGAGAGGATGGGTGGCTCAGAGCCCAGGGCCAGGAGGGAGGAGTGCAGGGAGGGGGGAGAACGAGTGGGAGGAGGGGGGTGGAGGGGAGCAGGAGAGGGAAGGGGAGCTCTGTGGGTAGTGGTCCAGGCCCCGGTGGAGGTCTGGCGGGAGTCCGGTGCCGGGTCATGTTAAAAGGCTGCAGAGGCTGGAGTGGGGATGGTCTGCCTACGACCATCGGGTTTATCAGCAGTGGTGGCCACGTGCAGAGTTGGTTTGTTTCTTCCCAAGTTGAAGTGATGACCGTTTGAAATGGATGGCTCTCTCTTTCTTTTCTTTATGTTTTTAAGGTTCGCTGCGTGCTGGAAACGATGCTGGTTCTGAAGAGCAGTGGCGTACAGAGGATTCCGGGCTGTGAGCCTGAGCCTGTGGAGAAACTGAGGAAATTGCTAAGAGGGGAAGTGAGTGCCCTGTGGACGTGGACCCACCGTGGAAGGCTGGGAGGTGGTTGGAGCCGCGAGTCGGGTGCCCGGCCTGGTCAGCAAGAGTTGCGAGGGATCGAATGGCAGCTGTGTTTCTGCGGTGAGACCCTGTGAGGGGCCCGTGTGCAGTGTGTCCCTGTGAGATCAGCATCCCCCACACTTAGCCGGTGGTGCTGGACTCAGCTGTGCAGCAGAATCACCATAGACCTTCTGACCACTTTGGAAGAGGGCCCACCAGGACCAGAGGCGTTAGCCCAGCAGTTGAGGGGCTTGCCTATGTAACCACCCCAGGTATGTTTACGTGGGACCACAGCAGAGACCCACCGCCCTCTCCAGTCAGGGCGTCCTCTACCATTACTTCTTTATTCATTTTTCTGAGGAGAATTCTTATTTTATATATACTTTTCTTGACTTCACAGAAAACTGGAGACGGAGCGCGAAAGAGAAACGCCAATGATGAGAACCATTGATTGGCTGTCCCTGGACACCCCCCATTGGGGATGGAGGCCACAACTGGGACATGGGCCCCAACCTGGAAGCCAACCATAACTGCCTGGTTCTGGTTCATAGGTTGACACTCAACCACTGGACCAGGCCGACAAGGCTCGGGTGCCGGTAAACCTGCTTGTATAAAGAAAAGAATGGTATTCCTGGTTTAGTTAGCTTCAAGGTATTCTTTGAAACTATTGGAGAAGTTGCTAAGAATTGATAACTGAAAATTTGAGAATGACTTTCTACGACCTAATGGAACCCACTTTTTCTTTAAATCCTATGGCAAGGATGTGCTTATTGATTTGAGAGAGAGAATCATTGATGTGAGAGAAAAGCATCAGTTGGTTGCTTCTCATACACACTCCCACTGGAGACTGAACGCCCAACCTAGGTATGTGCCCTGACCTGGAATTGAACCCACAGCCTTTCCGTGTAGAGTATGATGCTCCAGCAAACTGATCCACACCGGCCAGGTCGTGGACCAATTTTTAGGAAAGAAAACTTTCTGTGACTCCTAACCTTTGTGCATATCCGTGGTCCAAAATACAGCTCAGTCCATGGGAGTTCATGGAACACCTTGATGACTTTGAGTTGAGTGAATGAGATGCCATGTGTGCAATGTGCTCATCACTGTGCCAGGCTTGTGCTCACTCTTTTGTGGTTTCAGTCGGCCTCATCCTGTTTTCTGTGTCATTCTTATGTATTTTCCTTAAAAATAGCACTAGGTTCATAACTTTTGCATCGTTTCTCTAAAATGTTGGCCCTGAAAACGGGGAGCAGAGAGTTTGAAATTTTATCATCCAGTTTATATCCCTTTGGCATAAGCACATCAATTCAACTGTTCTTGAAATCTTGATTTGCATAATGATAAATAATTTTCATTATCTCAAGATTCCTTAAAGTATATGTTATTCGCTGTGTTCTCACTTCAGGTCACTGCATCTATAAATTTGTTTCCAGGTTAGATCACATTTCGTTGGACATGAATTGAAATCTCATCATGCTGCCCACAAATGAAGGCGGTTAGATTTATGGAATAGCTTCTGTACGAGGAATTGATTGAGATAGGTATGAAAAAGTAACCACTTTAGGTGGGATTTTTTTCAGTTTTGTTCTTTTTTTCGGGGCAGGAATAAACTGCTGGGGACTCGCTATGATTACAAGGAATATTAATGGTGCTCTGTTAAGCATGATTGTTCTGTTCTAATGAGGGAAAGCACGTTCTGATCTGGTGGAGAGTTGTCCGCCCTGGGACATGGGAGCTAACAAGGGAATGCAGGCCACCCTCCTTTCTGAGAAAGGCCTAAATCAGCAACCTCGTTGCCTGTAATCTGGACCCGGAGCCACCCTGCATCTGCCAACACCCAGCCCGAGTTGCCTGTAACCTGTAACCACTATACCTTCCTACTTTCCCAGGCCTGAAATGTCTGCTTTCCCGTGTGATCTTTGTCCTTCTACCCAAGATAAGCAGCTGGCTTATTGGGGGAGGGGGACAGGGGGTAGAGCAGACGTTTGTGGGTTACCTGCTGCTCTCTCCTTCTGCTGCATTCATGGAATAAATGATCTCAACCCTGTCTCTGCTCATTGGCTCAAGGAGTGACCAGCAGCCCGGACCCATTGCTTGTCCAGATTCACTTTCAGTAATTTTATAACAGTCATTGGAGCTGGATAATGAATCGAAATGCTAATCAGTACTCTCCCCCCACCCCCAATCTAAGTCCAAAGATTTCATCTACTTTAAACAATTTAAATTTGTCTTAAATTAAGAATGAGTATTTTAATTAACCCAAGTAAACCATTACTAGTTTAGAAATAATTGATTGGCAGCCTAAATGTTTAAATTCTGTTCTGAGGGTGCCTGTATATTTGTTCTCTAAATGTCTTTCTTGCATGTGCTAATTTAGTACTCCTTGCACTGAAAGCTACGTACAAAGTCCTTTTGTTAAAATATTTTCCAGTCCGGCCGGCACGGCTCAGTGATTGAGTGTATCACTACGACCAGGAGGTCACCATTAGATACCCAGTCAGGGCATATGCCCTGGTTGGGGGCTTGATCCCCATTATGGGGCGTGCAGGAGGCAATTGATCAATGCTTCTCTCTCATCATTGATGTTTCTCTCTCGCTATCTCTCCTTTCCCCTCGGAACTCAATAAAGATATATTTTTTTAAAATATATAAAGTATAGCCCTAGCCAGTTTGGCTCACTGGATAGAGGGCTGACCTGGGGATTGAAGGGACCCAGGTTTGATTCTGGTCAAGAGCATGTACCTTGGTTGTGGGCACATCCCCAGTGGGGAGTGTGCAGGATGCAGCTGATCGATGCTTCTCTCTCATCAATGATTCTCTCTATCCCTCTCCCTTCCTCTCTGTAAAAAATCAATAAAATATATATTTTTAAAAATATATATGTATATAAAATATTTCTCAAATATATAGCTTTACTTTGTTCATTTTTCTTATAAACTACACATTAGTGAGTGGTCTGTCAAATTGCTTTTTAGGCAATTGACTGGTGGACTTGAGGGGTCTTACGTATGAACTATTGACAGTCGATGGTGAGAATTTCCGAGCTGGGCTCTGTAGGTAAGACTTCACAAAATAAAATGATTGTGTAGTTCCCTGAAAGGAACGAATCAAATTTCTGTAATGTGGCTGATGGGAAAAAATAATTTTTTGAAACATAGACAGACATATCAGAATGAAGTGGTTAATTTCCATTGATAATGGTATAGGATCTATAAACATAACCTTTATGTTTCTTTATATTTTATGTGCCAGATAGATCTTAATCTTGATGGGGAGAGTGTCCTAATTTTTGCGTATTCCTAAAGCCGTTGGCATGGGGCATGAGCCTCTGGCAGAGCCGTTTAGAATGCTTGGCCTAGAGCAGTTTGGTTGGGGAGCCATGGAGACAGTGGAATGTTAGGTGTGAGGTCGGTGGGCGTGGAGTCGGTGGGTGTGGAGTTGGAGGGTAAGGAGTCGGTGTTTGCGGAGTTGGTGGTGCGGAGTTGGTGGTGCGGAGTCGGTGTGAATTGTCAGTGTGTGAAGAGTCGGTTGAAGAGTTGGAGTAAGAAGAGTTGGTGGTCGTAGAGGCGGTGAGTGCAGAGCCTCTTCCTGTGTGAGAAGGGACTGTCCCTGCCTCCCCCTCAGGGCTCTTGTGAGGAGTGACTGTGCAAGGACAGAGGGCACCTGGTGCAGGGCCAGGGATGGGCAGAGAGACGGTGTCCAGGTGACTCCTGAGTCTGTGAGCAAACCCTTCCCGCTGCCAGGCTTTGACCAGAACCGTGTCCACTGGCGGCAGGTCCACGGCTTCCCTTCTACCAATTGGGATCCCTTGGCCTGGCCTACGGGAATTGGGCTGAAACTGGCTCTCTGACAGCCCCTGAGGAGTCCCAGATTGCGAGAGGGCATAGGCGAGGCAGTGGGACTCCACTGGTATATGATGAGGGCGGGGAGGGACACAGGAGGTTGGCTAGTGGGGAGGGACCCTGGGAGGGCCCCAGGGCATGTCAGGCCTGTCTAGTTCAACCCTAATCAGCCAGACCCCAGCAGCAAGCCAACATGCCAGTTGCAGCGTCTGCCACCCAGTGGTCAGTGCACGTCATAGCAAGCTGTTGAGTGGCCTTAGCATATCATTCGTGTATTATGCTTTCATTGGTTGAATGGATGACCGGACACTTAACATATTAGGCTTTTATTCTATAGGTTGTTAAAAAACAAACAAACAAAAACAAAACAAAACAAAACAAAACAAAACGGATAGGGCCTGACTGCTGTGTTGCTTTCTGTAAGGATGGATGTAGGTGGGTGACTGGCAATAAGGGTTTCTGCTGGCAACTAGGATGTGGGCCGAGCTGTGATTTGGGAGTCCCTACGGCCTTTCCAAGACATGGTAAACCAGCTAAGGGGCCTGAGAGCCCCCCGTCCTCCTGTCACCTGCTTTACAGCCCTGTGCTGTGCGTCACTTTGCTCAGACACCACAGAGGCCTCATGGGTCTTCATCACCTACAACGGGGTCAGCATGTCTTTTAGTGGCTGTAGGTCTCCCAGAAGGACCCTGTGTTGGAGTCCCTTCTGTGAAGCTGAGCTCTAGGAAGCGAGCAGGTGCATGGAGGCCCTTCATCCTGGGGAATGAGGGTAGCTGCACTGGGGCGGGGCAGGCCAGCGGGTTCCATGGTGCGCATCCTCACCCCACCCCTCTTCCTGCACTAGGATCGTGGACACATCCCCCAGCAGTTCCTTGAGGAGCTGCTGGGGGACATCATGGCCCTCGAGGCTGAACAGGTCCAGAGGAGGAACCAGCCCGCCCACCAGAGCTGGGAGCTGGAGCTGCTGATAGAAGGTAGGCAGCACCCCCTGGCGCCGGGGAGCCAGCCTGGCTGTGGCTTCTCCCTCACCCAGGGAGTTGAGCCCTTGGCTCTGAATCTCCTGGGTCAGCCCACCCTCAGCCCAAGTCAGTAGGGTGTGATTCAGGGGCCATTTGGGACCGTTTCATTGCCATTCTACCCAAGGGGAACATGAGGGGCCTAGCAGCCTCAAAGTCAGGACATGAACTACAAGTAAGTAGATTCAGATTTCTCAGCGCCCGTGTGGGCAGTCCCGGGAGCTTCCAGATGACAGCACGCTGACCCCAGAGGCTGTCTTAGATCTGTCCGTGGGGGATTGAAAGCTCTGGATGGCAGGAGCTTCCCCAGTGCTCACTCACCTGCATTATAACAGAGGCCTGGGCTGATTTCCTCCATTCATGTCCTCCTCGGGCAGATGGGTGCAGTCTGCACTCTGTCTCCCTGGGCAGAGACTGCTCAATGACCTCTCCTCCCGAAGGACCTAACCCACGGGTGGCAAGTCCTCGACACACGCGCCCCAGATCCGCTACCCCCCGCAGGCATACTGGTCAATTACCGTGCCTCCCACTCCCCAGCTGAGCCACCCAGACCCCCCCCCCCCACTCTGACGGCTGGCCCGGACCATGCCATGTCTTTGCCATCTCTGTGAGTCTCTGAAATCCTTGACTAGACAGTCAGGTTAGAACTCGGTAAAAAGTGGTTCCAGAAGTTCCAACGTCTGGAACTTCTGCTTTGGCCTCTCCACGGTCACCTGCCTTCTTCTTAAGGTCTGGATGGCTCCCCTACCGGCCCCCAGCTGAGCCAGCACAGGGGCCACAACCAACAGCGGCAGCACCTTGTGTACGACACCCAGCTGACCATCCCCGGCCCTCACACCTTGGCCTCGGGGTCGGGGGGTGGCCATCTGGGGGGATGGTCCTCTCGGGGCCAGAGTCAGAGAGGGGAAGTGGAGGCCCTGGAAGCTGGGCTCTGACTCCACTTTGCTCTTCAGCCTGCACGCGGATCACTGATTTGGAGGAGAATACCCATGCCCTCCGGGGCACAGTAAAGACGCTGCAGGAGGAGAACCAGCAGCTCCGGAAAGAGGTAACGGTGGGCGGTGTCCGGAATAGACGGGCAAGCCGGTGGCCAGGTGTCCCGTGGGGTGACAGGTTTGGGGTTTGCTCTCAAGCCAAGTTCACTCTGTGACCTGACTGTGTCACGGGCTGGGTCTTTGGCTCTGCAGCTGGAAGAGTTGGGGACCCAACTCACCCAGGACAAGGCCAACAGCCAAAAGGAAGAGCTGGAGGGAGAACCCCAGTCTAAAATCGCCAACACCGTGAGGCCCTCCAGGGCCACGCAGGTAGGCCCTCCAGAGCGCATGTCCCCCTGGAGCCCCCGCCTGCCCGAGGGAGCCTCCGGGATCACAGCCGTGTCCTGGTCATTGATCAGTGATTCCTGGGTGACCATATTCCCTCGCTCAGCTGCAGCTCAGACCAGCAATTCTCAGCCACTGCCGGCCGCGGGGGCAGGTGTTGCCTCCCTGGGACACTGGCCATCTTGGTGGTGGTTGACAGGACTGAGGGGAGGAGGAGGGCGGTGCTGCTGGCTGTGCCCATTCGATGGTTGTTCCGTAAATATCAGGGTCAGTTGGCTGCTAGTGTTGTTCAGATATTCTGTATCCTGACTGCTGTGCTATGAGCTTTTTTTTTCTTTTATTTTTAAAATATTTTTATTGATTAAGTTATTATTTTTTTGTGTGATTTATCACTATGCTTTTATTATGTTCAATTTGTAACAATGAAATTGGGGGTCACCGCAACATGAGACACTGTATTAAAGGGTCGCAGCATTAGGAAGGTTGAGAACCACTGGTTTAAGGTTTATTTCGACCTCGATTGCTGGCCCCTACCTAGCCTGGCCCTGTTCCGGGCTTGGGCAGGAGGCAACCAACTGATGTGTTTCTCTCACATCGATTCTTTCTTTCTTTCCCTCTCTCCCCTACTCTCTCTAAACATCAGATATCCTCTCTGGGTGGTAAACGTGGTCGGGGGTGAATGTTCTTGAGCATCCCCAGGAAGGCCTGCGGGGATGCTGCCTCCACATTCTGGAAGGTGTTCTGGACTCTGCCAAACAGGATGAAGGCTTTCTCCTCCAGATCGATGAACCCCAAGTGGTTCTCATCGAACAGGATGACGACTCCAGGGTAGCGCCAGTGTGAGGGACATACGGGAACAGTTTCCATGCCATAGAAACACATCCTGCAGGTCCAGGGGTAGTTCTGGTCCCCTGGGCTCATGCCCACAGGCAGAACAAACGGGACAGGGTGCTCCTCTGCAGCTGCAGCCCCGGACTCCCCTATGCTGGGCTGGGCGGGGCTCTGCCAGCCATGGCCCTCGCTTTCCTCGGTCCCGTCTTCTTGTTGCTGCTGCTGCTCCCGGAGCACCTGCTCCTCCATCTCCCGGACCACGCGGGAGAGCTCCTGGAAGTCGCGGAAGATCTCGCCATCTCGCAGCTGGATGCAGCGCGTGAGGTGGATCTCTAATATGTGGAATGCGATTCCCGTGCTGTGCGTGAGCCTGGCACACTTCCCGTGGAAGCTGAGCATGAAAATCGTGAGGCCCAAGCGATCCGATCGCATTTGCCTTGGAAGAGGCCTGGCCTGATGAGGTCCTCCGGGTGGCTGGGCAGGAGGTAGAGGCGGCGGTAGGTCCGGCAGTGATGCCGCACTGACTGTGACATTCCATATCAGCGCCCGCAGTCCCGAATTCCTCCCTAAGCCGCGTGGGTGAATCCCTTCCGTGGTCTCTCTTCTGGCACTGGCTGGTGAGCCTGTCCTTCCGAAGCTGCAGGTGGCGGCTGTGGGGCCTGCGGTGGCGGCCTTCCATGCACTCCACCGTGGCTGATTTCCGCTCCGTCAGGCGGATTCGGAACGTGGGCTTGAATTGCATTGGGCCGTCCACATGGGTGTTAAGACCAGGCCTGTACGTCCAACCAGTAATGCCTAAGCCGTCCACCGCTACACACAGCAGTGTTTTATAGAGCTCAATATCTCGCCCGCACAAACCCAAAATGTGTCTGTCTGGGTGGAACAGCTTCGCATAGACTTCTCGGTAAGACGTGCCTACTGCCTCCAGATTCTGCAAGGTTTCACAAATGCCAAACTCCTCCAGGCAGCGCCATCTCCAGATGTTGTCGATGTGCAGGGTGTGGCGGAATTTGGTGCAGACCTGGGCCAGGCTGGCCAGGTCGGTGACTGGGAGCGAGGCACAGATAACCACCAGCATCTCCACCCGCAGGTCCTGCAGCGAGCAGTGCAGGGGCAGCCTGGGGCTCGCGATTCTTCCACTCCCCACCCAGCACCCCGCTGCGGCGTCCGCCTCCAGGTGCTTTTCTGCTGGGGCCCGCTTGCCCTCGGCCGCTGCCTTCTCAGCCGGGCCCTGGCTCTTCTGAGGACACCGCTTACCCTGGGCCTTTGCCATCTCAGCCGGGCCCTAGCGCTCCTGAGGACACCCACATCCCCGCGAAGAGTCCAAGCCCCAGAGGCAAGCGCACTCCTCCATGCCTCCTTGCTTACCAGCCACCACAGTCGATTAAGTTATTACATATGTGTCCATATCCCCACATTGCCCCCTATTGGTGGGGGGAGGGAACTCATGCTCTCAGCCCCGTGTTGTCCATGTCCATTGGTTAGGCCTATATGCTGGCATAAAAGTCCTTTGGTTGATCTCTATGTCCTTTTAAAAAAATAGGCTTTTACATGTGGTCACAGAGGGCAGCCAAGGAGCTGATCCAGAGAGCGGGCATCCTGTGCCCCTAAAGGTCCCGAGTGTGGAGAGGGCGCAGGGCTCCCGTAGCGCCATGTGGGCCCGGCCAGCGCAGTTTCTTCAGTGCTGGGAGAGCCGCACTCAGCACGGCGGGTGCTGCCTGCCCCGAGGGTCCCTGCTCTTTTGGGGTCTGCACTTGCCCTGCTCTTGGCCCCTCACTGCGTGTGGGGGTGCAGGGATACGGGGTCTGTTACTCCCCGGGGCTGGCACCCAGTTAGGCATCCTCACCTTTTCCCTCTGGGCAGGAGGATCCTTCTAGTCTGGGCCCCCAGAAACAACAGGGGGCCGAGGAGAGGGAGCTGGAGGAGCCGGGGCAGCAGGAGAAGCAGGTGCGCGAAGCCCAGGAGGCCCTGAAGCAGGAGCAGGAGGCCAAGGCCCTGGCCGCCGCCAGAGAGAACCACGGAGAGGAGGAGAGGCTGCGGCAGGAGAACGACAGGTACCCGCCCGCCCCTGCAGCAGCACCTGCCGCCTTCAGTCACACCAGCTCCCTCAGCTCCCGCTGCGCTCAGCTCAGGGGAGTCCCCTGGAAATGGTGCCCTTTCACCTGCCCTGTCACGGTCACAGCTGATGGTCAGGAGGGAAGGGCCTCCAGCTGGTGGCTGGGATGGAGCATCGTCCAGGTGTGGGTGACCGCCCCTCCATCATGGATGATGGGGATGACTGTGTCGGGCACGGCCATCTTCATCCTCTCTCACCAGCCATTCCAGAAGGACATATGCTTGCTCCCCATCATTCCCGCGTTCCCTGTTGGCGAACTCACCTCCTCGTTGAGATACACTTGTCACCCCCCATCGGTCCCCATGTCCTGTCAGGGGCCTGTCCATAGGGCGAGATCCTGGAATCGCCTGATGTGCACATTTGCAGCTGCGGTTGAACAAGGCCTCTGACTCCTGCCTGTTTCAGCTCTCATACTCCACACGAGCATCCCTGCTGTGGTCCATTGAGTGCCATGGAGTCCTCTTCTCTTGCTTTTTGGTGGCGATTTCGCTGTTTGAAACGGCCCCCAGATGGAATGCTGCAGTGCTGTCTAGTGTCCCAAGTGCACGCTGCGCTGGGCCTCAGGGAAAATATCCGAGTGGCACATGAGGGTCGTTCCGGCCCGAGGTCTGGTGCTGTTGGCTGTCCCAGTGAGCATATGGCACAAAGCGTCCTTATGTCTTGATTGGTTGACAGAAATGTGGCCAGAGACTCACAGGAACTGGTGGGGACAGTTGCAGTCTACACTGCTCAGTGCTCGCGGGGGCTCCCTAGGACATTATACCGCGAATCCTGAGAATTGACTGCGTTTTTATCCTTCTTTTCAAACAGATGAGGAAAGAGGCTCAGAGAGATTCAATAACTTGTTCGGGCCAGTCCTGAGTGTAGTGGCCCAGTCAGGACTCAAATCCAGGTCTTGTCTCAGCCCAGTGGCCTGACCACGTGAAGCCTTCCTTCGCACAGCCTTGTTTTAATATGTTTGGGGCTACAAAGTCAGGTGCCTGCAGGGCCAGGCAGGTCCAGCAGGTGGGGAGGGAGTGTCAGCGGCAGGGCAGGCCCTCGTGGAGAATACACACCCTCTGAAGGCAGTCAGCTGCGGGGCGGACCCGGGCTGCCAGGCCATCCTTTTGTTTCTACTTTTTTATTCTTCTTATTATTTAATCCTCATCCCAGGATACTTTTTCCATTGCCCTTCTGAGAGAGAGGGAGGGAGGGCTGGGACGGAGGGAGGGAGAGAGAAACAGCGATGGGAGAGACACATCTATTGGATGCCTACAGCACACACCCCTCTATGCCAGGGAGCAATCCCACAGCCCAGGGACATGCCACTGGGAATCCAACCCGTGACCATTCCGGACACAGGCTGATGCTATCACTGCTGAGCTGCCCCTGCTAGGGCCTTTGCTTGATGCTTTCTCCCCACCCTCCCAGAATCTCGGTCGCTGAATGTTGATGTGAAACGGAACATTTTTAGAAATATTGAATAACTAATTACTTTAAATTAAATCACGGAGACTGTGTGGGCCTCACAGGGCCCATCTGTGTTCACATGGAGTCCATGAGCCTCTGGTCGTTGAGATTTCAGGTAGAACCCTTACTCCTGGAAAGCCAGTCGGGTAATTATGCCGATGATAATGATGATGATGATGTCAGTGGCTTTACATAATGCTCCTGAATCTCTTATTTGTGTCAGGAGTTGGGATCAGAAAGGGACTTGGAATTGGGGAGAAGAGCTGGGCAAAGGCAGAGTTTCAGAGCAAAGATGATCTGATTCCAAGTTTTTCAAAAGTGTTTCAGTCGAAGAACCCTTTTTCCAAGGAGGCAGACATGCAAAGCCTTCCCTGGGAAGGATTTTTCACAGGCTGCCCTGTTGAATTGTGTCCGAGCCTGCCTGTCCTGTGTCCCAGCCCAGAGTGTGGCAGCCGGGGTGGCCGCATAGAAACCCAACGGACACAGTTTAAGAACCTCTGAATGTGCTCAGCCCTCATTTCCACAGGGGAAACCTGAGGCCCAGAGAGGATGGGGGTGTGATTGAGGTGTACATGGGACAGAGGCTGGGAGTGCTCCTGAGCCCTGGGCAGTGTGGCTCTCCACCCGCAGGCTCACTTCCTGGACTGAGCTGCTTCAGGCGGAGCAGGAGGAACTACGCTCCCACTGCCAGGAGCTGCAGGCCACCCTGGAGCAGGTGCAGCGGAAGATGCGGATCTGGCAGGCCATCTGGCAGCCCGAGTACCAAGACCTGAAGGCGGAGCAACTGCCCAAGGAAATCTTGCTCTACAATCTGAGCATGCAGTGTGAGGTGAGGCCGGGGGCTGGTGGGCCTCAGGACCGGGCCTGAGCCCGGGACTGACAGCCTGGGGCTCAGCCAGGTCCGAGTGGGTCCTCATTGGCATCTGTGCCCAAAGACTGTGTGGGAATGTCACCCAGAGGCCGAGAGGAAGCCAGAGGCATTTAACGGGGACAAGCACCTTGGCTGGAGGGGATGTGTTAGAAAAGACCTCTCACCAACCTTTGCTTTTGTATTTTTTAAAGCTATTTTTCTTGATTTGAGAGAACAAGGGAGAGGGAGAGAGAGATGGAAACATCTATGAGGACAAAGAATCGTGGTTCCGCTGTCTCCTGCACCACCCCCGCGGGGTGCCAGCCACAACTTGGGCATGTGTCCTTGACCGGATTCGAACCTGGGACCTTTAGTTCCCAGTCCGATGCTCTCTCCACTGTGCTAAACTGGTTAGGGCCTGACCTTTCCTTTGCGCAGGGCCGGGGGGGTGGGGGGCGTGCTTGGAAGCAGCTAAGTGCTGTTTTCATTCTGTCCTCGCGGCTGAGCTCTTTGCTCTGTGCTCCCCGTGTCATCTCACTGAATTCTCACAATGCTTTTGTGAGCTGGCGCCCATCCTCATCCTCTGAGGTTGGGTCTGAACTCAGTTTGTTTGAAGCCAAAGCTTGGGCTTTCCCGCCACTCCAGCCCGATGATGTTCTGGGTGGAGAGTTGAGCAACCTCAGCCCCGAATTCCTATTCAGCCCGGCATTTATTTTTCTGATGTCAGAGAGAGGAAGGGAGAGGGAGAGAGGGATGGGAACTTCAATGAGGAGAGAGAACCTCTGATGGGCTGCCTCCTGCACGCCCCCTACTGGGGATCAATCCCTCATCCTGGGCATGTTCCTTGACCAGGCATCTCTTTTGTGAACTCCTGGTGCATGGGGGGCCACTCCACCACCTGAGCCACACCCTTTGGGCTGCTTCCTAATGAGATACTTTACATTCCTTTTAAAAATGGCTGTCAAGTCCTCAGAGCCTCTTGTACATTTTGCACTGATGGCGCCTCTCTGCTCAGACTGGCTGTGTTTTCAGTGCTCAGTGGCCACACGTGGGCAGGGCTGCGCGACTGGCCGGTGCACTCGGCCATCCCCATGTCATTGGCTGTGTTGGTCCTTGCGACTGGTGAAGCTCATGCCGAAATGGCCATGTTCATGCACGTGGCCCTTTTCTCCTTTTGGGAGCAGTTTCCCAGCAGTGGAGTCACAGGGGCCCGTGGTGTTGAGGACATTGTTGATCTGTGTTTCAGTCGCTCACCCTTGCGGAGAAGGACTGGCAAGAGGAGAAGTGTCGCCTGAGGAAGGAGATAGACACCTTGAAAGAGCTGAACCAGAGCCTCCTGGACGCATGGGGCCAGCACTGCACTGAGAACGTGTAAGGGGGAGGGGTGACCGACACCTGTCCGCACAGGGCTGCGGGCTTCCAGCTCCACGCCCAGGCCTCCACGTTCTGGGCAGAGAGCCCGCCGGCGAACTGGTGTCCCCAGGGCAAGGGAACAGACCATCTTCCCAGTGCAGCCTGCTCTCCTCTCCCCGGAATGGCTCTAGAATTCTGTAAGGAGCGGTGGTTGGATTTTGCTGGCTTCAACGACATGGCCCACTGCCAGCCGCTTCTTAATCTGCTTTTGGAATTAAGCTCAGTTTAAAAATGATGACAGAGGCAAAGAGAGGTACCTAGGGAAGCCATCCAGGTCGCGGGTTGAGCCCGTTCTCTGTCTGATTTCCGCTTGAGGGGCTGGAGAGAGGGTTGTCCTCCCTCTGCTGACGTGACACGGACCTGGCTGTGGCAGGGGGCCCTGCGAGGTGCACAGAACCAGTGACCTGGTGGCCACACACAGGCAGGGGTGATGGCCTGTGAGCAGAGCTGTGTGCCCAGCAGACAGATGTTGAGGAGCTCCAAGGAGGCGGAGAAGGAAGCGTGGTGTGGGAGTTGGGGTTCTGCAGCTGACCGGATGGGGAAAGGACTAGCCGGGGGGGCGGGAGTTGGGGGGACGTGAAGGTGGAGCACGGGTGGTCGGGGTGCAGGGAAGGTGCAGGCAGTGGCAGGAGGGAAGGCTGGAGCAGGGGGCACTCAGATGGGGAAGGCCTCCATGCCTTGCTAAGGAGTCAGATTCCCTGGGAGTGAGTGTTTACGGGAGGCTGGTCTAAGGGCCGAGGGAGCTGCCAGAGAGGAGGCAGGAGGAAGAGGCTTGGTGCTGGAAACCTTGGGGTTGGAAGTCAAGTGACCCGAGATGCATCTGGTGGGCCCAGGGTGCTCTTCACCCCTCAGTGCTGAGCTGTGGGACTGTCCTTCCTTGTGATGGGGAGTGGCTGGCCAGGAGGGACAGAGGGACACGGTCACAGTGGCCACAGGGGCACTGACCCAGCCCCGCGGGGTCACGGTGCTGCTTCACTTTTCTCCCGGGTTCTTCTGCTCGTCTACAGCTGGCTCGCCACCTACCCAGGATGGTTTACAGGGAAAGCCACACTGTAGTTTGGGGTGGAAATGACCGTGGCCTGAGTTGGCTCTCTACAGCGCAGCGGGTCCCAATGACCAGCAGAGGTTGGGTAGGTGCCAACAAGAAGCATCGGGGCCTGGTACCCAGGGGGATGATCTGATGAAGGTCTTGCATTAGACAGTGTGTGCAGGAGGCCAGGGAATGGGCAGGATTCCTGAGCTGTGCCGAGTGGAGTCTTCCCAGCCGGGGGCGGGTTGGGGGCCTGTCTTGTGTGAATTTGTGCGCCTAGTGGTGGGGGTCGGTCAGAGCCAGACAGGAAAGCGCTCTAGCATAAGGCCCAGCAGCACGGCTGAGGGAAGAGAGGAACACAGACTAGAAGAACAGATGCCGAGCCAAGGCCGCTGGGAGCAGGTCAGGGTCGGTGGTCCTGGGCCCAGCGGTTTGCGAGTCATCGCTTTTCACAGCTGCTCACTTCACGGTGAAGTCTCAGAAAAGCCCGCGTCTTAGGTGGGACCTGGGCAGCCTCATGGCCAAAGGAGCCTGAGCTGCTGCCTCGATCCAGGGGACTCATGTTCAAGCAAGGAAACCAGGGTCTCTGCCGTCAAGGCCCACGGGTTTGCCATCCTGAGTTGCACATGGTTCGGGGCTTGCTCTCCTGAGATGTGGTCCAGCCTGCTCCTTGGTGCTACAGCAGGTCTCCTCACGTGTTAGGGTTCCCGGACCCACGCCACAAGCTCCCCTCCCCATCTTCCCCCCTCGGCGAGCTTGACGGTCATGAGCACCATGATGTCCGAGTCCCCGGAAAATGCCGGCCCTTTTGGGCCAGGTCCCAGCCAGGGCCGATGAGTCCCTTGACACGTTTTATATAAAACCAGACTGTTCTTTCTTTCTCCTCTGTTTCCAGCGACACCCGGCAGACTATGCCTACAGGAGAGGCGGAAGAGGACAGAATTGGGGCTCCAAAGGAGGCTCAGTGTCCTGCTCCTAGGAAGTGAGTTGATTTCAGCAGCAGGAACTTCAACTCAGAACAGGAAGCTGCTCTTTCACGAGTGGGGAAAGCCATGTGGAGCAGTGACCAGTGTGTGGGGCCCGCACCTTCCCCTCTAGGGCAGGTCCCCTGTGCGCACCTCCCTCCCAGCTCTGAAAGAATTGAGAGTGTCTTTCCGGCCTTCCTTGGGGTTATCCTCTGAGGGTGGCGAATGCCAGCTGCCATGTCCAGTTGAAGGGGCAGAGAGTCTGGATTAGAGCCACTGAAGCAGGACTATCAGGCTGTGTCTCCAGGTTTCAGGACCTAGAAAGCCATGTTTCTGTTTTGGGAAGGAAGCGTCGGCCGGACACCTGGGCCAGCACCCATGGTCTTCAGTCACAGGAACCTCTTGGTCTTCCCTACATTCCTCTGGAGTCTCTGGACGCCAGGGTGGTTCTCAAACACGTTCTCTTCTGCAGAGCAGCAGCCCCGGTGGTGGGCAGCTCGGTCCCCGAGGCTGCGGGCTTCCGTCCAGCAGGCCTTCCCCAGCGTCCGGGCCTGAGCCCCAGGAGCTGGGCCTTCAGATTGTCCTGCCCCAGCCCAGCCTTGAGGGCAAATCACCATGAATCCTGTAAGGGCTCTCTGTTGACATCACAAAACCACATAATTTCCCACCCTCCTCCTGTCCCTTGTGTTGGCGGGGACATTGAGGCCTCGATGAGGAAAGTACTCGAGTTGAGTCAGCACAGTGTCGCTCTGTGGCAGAGCCAGGATTAGAACCAGCTGCGGTTCTTCTTGTGACATTAGAATGCCTCCATTTCCGGTTAGCTGCACTGTATGACCCTTTAAGTTCACTGTTTTCATTGATTCATTTTTATTTTACTATATATATATATATATATATATATATATATATATATATACACAAATATATACATATATATGTATATATATATGTATATGTATATATATTAGTATATTTTAACTGAATTCAGAGAAGAAGGCTGAGGGTGAGAGGGAGAAACATCAGTGATGAAAGAGAATCATTAATTGGCTGCTTCCAGCACACCCCCCACCGGGAATTGAGTCTGTAACCCGGGTATGTGCCCTTGACCAGAATGGAGCCCAGAACCCTTCAGTCCATAGAGTGATGCTCTACCCACTGAGCCCAACCGGCTAGGGCTATTTTAATTTTGCTCAATCCTCACCTGAGGATTTTTTTTTTCATTGATTTTTGGAGAGAGTAGAGGGGAACAAAGGGTTGGGGGGAAGAGAGAGAGACATCAATGAGAGAGACATCAATATGAGAAGGCACATTGATTGGTTGCCATCCAGCACACGCCCCCAGTGGGCCCAGGGATAAAACTGCAACCCAGGTACAATCCCTTGACCCAGAATCAAACCCTTGACCCTTCAGTGCTTGGGCCACTGCTCTAACCCCTGGGGAACACCAGCCAGTGTCCACTCTTTTTCATCCACATGGCCCACTGGGCCCACCCTGTTCCCCCCTCACCCAGATTCCTCAGTGCCCGGATGGGGCTAAGTCTGCCCGCCTGTCTCACTTATTGGGAGCTCCAGCGGGAAATGAGGAGGCCCTGACTCTCCCTGACATGGCCCTGGGATGCACAATTGCCAGCACACCTAGATGAGCACAGCACCTCTCCCGGTGCCTCCCGGTGACGCAGAGTGAAGGCTGCATGTGAGGTTCTGTTTCCCGAGAGGCTAGTGCGGGTTTCTGCCACAAGGAACGCTTCTCCCGTCCCTGGGTCTGTGCGAATGAACTGCCAGTGGTGCCCCACGCCCTGAGGCCACATGCGATGATCCTGGTGCTGGCGATGCAGATTCCTGGGGAACCTGGTGCTGAACCCCAATGGAAGGGCCGCTTCCCCGGCTGGAGGGGCAGTGGGGGTTGGCAGTGTCCTAACCCTCTACTCCTAATAGGAAAAAGCGCTGGAGTCGAGCCAGAGCCTTCCTCAAATTGTTCCAACGCCAGAGAGGCCGCTCTCGAGGACAAGCCAAGTCACCCGCAGATGGCCGTCCTGGGCCCCTGGAGGCCACCCCATCGTGCTCATACTGGGAGGAGAAGGGAGAAGCCCTCAGTCGGCCCCCACCAAAAGGTAGGAGGGGCTGGCCTGGCTGCAGGAGGGCAGTGAAGGGGAGGATCTCAGGCCTTCCTCGAGGTCAGGGCAGAACCGACAAGATGGGAGCTGGGTGCGCACACGTGTGCTTGGAGCCTGAAGGGGGCTCCGCACGCCCCCGTCTGCCCCCTCAGGTGTGTGAACACCCAGGTAGAACATGTAAGCCCACGTCACTGTGGCGGCAGTTTCATCCAGATCCATTTAGTTCCTTCAGCATAGGAGCCTCCCCATCACGTACACTGTGGTGGGTCCTCGGATATCCAGAGCGGATCTCCAGACAGTTACCGCGGAGACACGCTCAGGAGAGGATGTGTTTGGGGCTCCTTGTCTCTGCCAGGCCTCAGATTAGCCATTTCTGTCGGGGGAGTCCCCATGTAACCCGTCGTGGACATCTGCCAGGCCTTCAGCCAGGCCTGGGCTCTGCTCTTGCTGTTGCTCTGAAAAGCAGGGGTGGTTCTCTTCTCCCACCTGACCTGGCCCTGAGTCCTCCCACCAGGGGGCGCTGGACCTGCTCATTGAGGGCTGTGATGGGAGTGAGCCATTGGCTCCACAGTGGATTTGTAGCTGCATGTGCTGCCTGTGTTTCCTGGGATCTAAGAGGCTGTCAGCTGTCAGCTGCCCGATTTTGTGCTCATAGAATGAAAGTGATCGGGTGGTGGCAGTGAGGGTTTTGTCAGAATCGCCACCAGCTGACAGTGACTGGGAGGGATGCTCCAAGCTGCACCCTGATTTCAGAGATGGAAGGTTGCGGGGGGCGGGGGGGGGGTTCCTCTTAGAACCAATTAAACAAAGCCATTGACTGAAAGGTGGTTGAGTTTTCACATTCACTTTGAAATATCATTTTATTGATTATTTGCCTATAAACCTGCCAAACATGCCCCCTGAGAAAGTTAACAATTTGATGAAGGACACTAGGACTTTCTGAAGACGGGGCCAGGCCCGAGACTCGTGGGCTCCCAGGGGCTGGGGGGACAGGACCTGACAGGACCCGGGGCCGTGACAAGGCGCCCTGTGGCTGTGACGGGTGCAGCAGCCATTCCGGGTGGCTGTCACCACTGCAAGTCCTGCTGTGTCACTCAAGATGCAGAAATGAAGTGTGTGCACGCGGACACACTGTCTGGGGGCTGCTGCTTGCGTTCCTGGTCTCACAGGAGGTGAAGTCGGGGAAACGCTCACGTGCAGGTAAATGATCATGAACCTTACTGCCTTGTTAGCATTGGTTTTCTCCAGAGGGTTCTGTGGCCTGGGGTTTTCCTACTGGCTCCTCACACTTTTGGACATGTATCACGTCCACTTGTGTGATTGGCTAAGTTGATGAATGAGCTATAATCAGCCCAATTGAGTCAGCAAAACCTTCTGAGAAAAAACTGCTTGACAGATCCCCACTGTGGTTTGGATCCCTGAGTGAGCAGGTCAGGGGCTGCAGTTAGTAACGGCAGCCGTGCGAGGGGGCTTTCTGGGCTCAGCAGCCTTTCGGTAGTTGACCCACTTTGTCCTTCTCCTTGAGTTCTAGCTGCCGTGGGAGGTCGGCTCCATTCCTGACCCCCGTTCAGAGCTGGGAGGGGAGCTCAGGAATGCTTGACCAGGGTCAGCACTGGCCCAGAGAGTCAGTGTTGGAGCTGGGACCCGAACCCGCGTCTGACAGGTTCCGGGGCCCGAGCTCTTAACCGCTGTGAGCACTGCCTGCCCTTCAAGCTGCTGTGGTCCCTGAAGATGCTCAACCAACTTGGGGCCCCAGCACTGAGGAGTGGGTCCCTTCTCTGTGGTGTGAGCTGTGTCAGCAGGTGGCGCTGCGGGGGAAGAAATAGCAGAGGTGCAGCTGTGCACTTGAATCCTTCATCAGGACTGGAGAAATCCCTTCTGTTCATGGATTGACATGTTGAGGAAGTCACTAGACCAATTGTCTGCTCTCATAAGACTAGAACTTAAAGGCTGTGAGGGCTAAACCAAGAGGAGAGGGTGCGGCGCCATCTACTGTGGAAGAATGCTTGAGTTTGAGGGTGTTTTGGTATCAGATAGAGGTCGGTATTTTCATTATGTGCAAAGTCATCCTGCCATCAGAGGCTGTGAGAGGTACCAGAATTCTTAGTGAGCCTGCCCGTTGGTCTCAGTGGTTAGAGCATCGAAGGACCGAAGGGGCGCAACTTAGATTTCCAGTCAAGCGCACATACCTCGGTTGCAGGCTTGATTCTGGCCGCGGTTGGGGTTTGTGAGAGAGGCAACCAGTGGATGTATCTCTCTCCCATCGATGTTTCCCTCTCTTGCTCTCTCGCTCCCTTCACCTACATCCTCCCATCCACTCTCTCTCTAAAGACCAATGGAAAAAAAAAACCTCCCGTGAGGACTTTTTAAAAAGAAGTATTATGACTGAGGTGTCCAGGTGGACTGTTTCACTGCATGCAGCAGGCCAGAAGCATGCCACTAAGTGTTTGGAGGGGAGCAGGAGTTAGTTGTGTGTGAGACAGGATGCCAGGGAGCCTGTCATTAAAATGGATGAGTAAGCGCAGCTGGTGTGGCTCAGTTGGGTGAGCATCGTCCCATGAACCAGGAGATCACCTTCTGATTCCCGGTCAGGCCACACTAGTATGGGCGTGCAGAAGACAGCCGATCCATCTTTCTCATCATGGATGTTTCTATCTCCCTCTCCCTCCCCCTCTCTGAAAATCAATAAAAACACATTGGACAAAAAAGCGGATGAGTAAGGAAAGCTGCCCCCTACATCAATAAACACCCTTGCTTAATAATGTAACCCATGGAAATGGAAAAGCAGTCTAAGACATCCACTCCTTGAGCAGTACAGAATGCTCCTCTCGTGCTACATGGAGCCCTGGCTCCAGCTGCCACTCCAACACTTGACTGGAGTCCGAGCAGAAAGGGTCCACCGGGCCCTGATGCTGGTTGTGCTGGGGGGAATGTTGCCGTCTCTCCCGGGCTGGACTGGATTCTGACTTCCCAAGTACATTTGGTGAATGTAGCGTCATTTGTCCATTATTCAGTTCATTTACTTGCTGTTTTCTGTGTTTTGATCCTTCCTCCCTTGGTTATCCGGGATGACAATTTAGCGACGGAACAACGCAAGAGTGCCTTTTGGAACAGAAAGAAGCATGTTGCGGTCAAAGACAAGCCTCCAGTGGCCAGAGGGTTGTTCGGGTGGTAACCAACTTGGTCTAACGTCATGAAAAGCTGCATTTAATGCACCCACCCTCTCCTCCCTAACTTGCCTCTCCCTTTTTTCCGACCACGAAGATTTATAATCCTTTCCCTTTATCCCTGTCTTGAACATATACCCTTTATTTCTGAAAAATTTTTAAGTTTCTTTTAAAAGAACAAAAAAACTCCAACAACAACAACAACAACAAAAGCCCAAAGAAAACCAGTTCGCTTGGAAGCAGAAAAATCCTGAACCTAATGGAAACCTCAGTCGCCATGACAACAAGGCCACGCCAAAGCAGGAGTCACCATCGCCCTGACTTAGTGGCTTGATGTGTCCCCTACTTGGCCTCTTGCACCGGCTGTAGCTCCTGGGCTGGCACAGCCTGGTCCTCCCTCGGCCTGTCTCTGTGGGCGCAGTTGGAAACCGGAGGTCTCTCTGGCTTGGCTGTGTGCGCCCCTCTGCTCCTCCAGGTGTCGCCACGCAGTGGAGGCCTGATGTCAAGCGGTAAGATTTCGGTGCTTCAGACTTCATGGTGGGTGTGACATTGAGTGGCTGAGGGGTAGGGGGGCAGGTCCTGGGAGAGTGAGGAGGGGCCCGCAATCCCCACAGTGGGTGTGGCTCCGGGCCCACAGCCCCAGGGCTGCCTGGAGCCTAAGCTGTGCAAACAGCCTGTCCTTGTGCTCCCGGAGCTCCACCACACACCTGTGCCACTGGGATTGGAGAGCCCATCGCCTGTCCCACGATGAGGTAGTTGCAGGTCTTTTCGGGGTTTTGCCCTCATGTTTTTTTTTTAATTGGGATTCTGTTTAGCTTTGACAAGAGTATACGTTCATGGTAGAAAATTCAGAGATTGCAGAAAGCACAAAATACCAGGTAAACTCATGGTGCAGTCAAAGTCACCATGCGGAGAGGAGGACTTCTTAAACAGAGGGTTGTTCGGGTGGTAACCAACTTGGTTCTCAAATCCTAAGGGTGCCCTCCTGGACCGTGAGGGCCCGGACCACAGGTGTGGAGTGGTCCTAGGCAGACTTGGGTCAGGGTGCTTTGAAATCAGGGATCTGAGGACACAGTGTCTCACGGCAGGTGTGCCCAGGAGTTATGTTTTGGCCTTGTGCCAACATTTGGTGCAGCCTCGTGAGTTGGTCCCCCAAGTTCTCCCAGCTGCTCAGAGCCCGCCCTGTGAGCGATGGGTAGAGTGAAGGCCTCCACTCAGGCCTGTGGCCAGGGCCTCCCAATCAGACCACAGCCCGTGAGGCGCAGCCCCACCTCTGTCCCTGGGCTCCATGGGCCCCGCTGCCTCTGCTGCTGGGCCTCGGTGTGGTGGCCCCCCCTTGGCATGGGGTGTTGCAGCCCCATTTCTCACTGTCCTTCTCTGCCCCAGGCCCTGGGGACCCGATACTGAAGGGAGTGGCCCTCCACGGAGGCAGACTTGACCACTCAGATGCCTCTGCTGACCCAGCACCCAGGCCTGGCGTACTGACCAAAGGCGCTGCGGGAGCTGGGGTGACGCTAGGCTGTGAACAGGCTGAGCAGGAGCGGAAACTTTGGTCCTGGCCATGTGGCCTGTGAGGGGCGGCCCTGGGAGGGGAAGGCTCTCTGAGAACCCTCTTGCCCTCACTCCGTCCTCTCCTTCCTTCCTCTCTTCTCTGTAGGACACTCCCAGGTGCCTGATGACCTGCCAAGGTACCTGCTCAGAAACACCTTCATCTCCTGACCACCGGGGGCCAGGCAGGCGCACCTGCCAGTAGCAAAGGGAGGATGCCCTCCAGCTCTGTGCCCGCAGGAGGACTGTCAGCCCCTTGCGAGGGAAGCTGCTGAAGGCGGGGCGGTATGTGAAGCCCAACTGGAGACCTGCTGAGCCCGAGGCCCACCCAGTGCGCCCTGAGGCAGCCCTGCCTCACCAGAGCCTTTCTCTGGGCAGAGCCAGGCCACCCCATTCCCCCCTTGCCCCCCCACCTCCCACACAGCTGCCCACTGGTGCCTGTCCCTAAATAGGGCAGTCAGCCTAGCCTCAGCCCAGCTGCTTGGGACCGCAGGCCACAGGCCGGCAAACAGGAGTCACCTGAAGGCGGGGGTTCTGAGGACTCGAGGGTCAGAAACAGCCAGCCACACCCTGTGCCCCAGCTCCTTCACCGCCAGGGTCCCCAGTGCCAACCACTGGACAGGAGGCGCTTCTCACTGGCTCCCCCAAAGGAGGAGAGACTGGCTCCCCTGCAGCCTCCGCCACGGCCCCGCCATGGCCACGGGAGGTGGCGGCCGCAGCAGCTCCAGCCCCAGCACCACACAGTGACTGCAGCCCCGGCTGCCAGGACGAGGCCTCAGCCCGGGACGTTCAGGGCCAGTGGCCACCGTGGCCCCTGTCCTGGCAGTGTCAGCTTCTCAGAGCCCGAAGGGTCCAGGGCAGGACCACAGGGAGGGGCTCCCTGCCAAGAGCCCACGCAAGTCACCGGACGTGGCTCCCACGCCAACGGGCCCCTGAGAACGTCAGTCATGGGAACAACTCAGAGAGTAGGCGGGCGTCGCCACAGCTGCGTGGGACCAGCAGGTGGAGCTCAGACGATGAGCGTGGCCGTGGGCGACTGGTCTTTTGGACCCGCAGCCCCTGAGCCTTCAAACTCCTGACGCCCCTTCTGACCACCAGGGCACCCTCTGCCATCGGCCTGAGGGGCCGGGAGCGACTTTGGAACGGGGAAGCCCAGACCGGCCAGACGACCAAGACCTCGCAGCCCTGGGTGGACCTTGGAGTCGGGCTCACTGTTACCCCAGAGCGTTGCCGAGCCAGGCCTGGGCCCCACACTCCTGAGCCCGGGGCCGTCCAGGCAGGTGGCCTCAGGCTGTGCCTCTCTCCAGCTGGCTCCTGGGACCCGGACCTGCCCCCGGGTTCACTTTTCTACCATCATGGGCTCTGCTCCGCCTGGCGCAGAGAAGCCCTGCCCGCCCCCTCCCAGCAGAGGCCACAGTGTGCAGAGGGGAGCGTGTGCGAGAGGCGGGTGCAGCCTGGTCGCTAACGCGGCTGTAGCCCCCGGTGTCTACCATCGAGGATGACACTTTGAGTCTTTGTTTCTGAGTCACTCCCCGGGATAGAAACCCAATTTACTACATTCCATACCCGTGTAGGCACTCATGAAATATATGTGTTTTGAGGTGTCCCCCAAATGGATGTACCACAGGCTGGCTGTCCACCAAATGTACACGCACTTTAACAGCTGAGAACTCAATTTTCCCTCCTTTCAGGGTGAGCGGATTTGACGTAATGGGTGAAGCCAGACTCAGCTTGGAACCAAGAAGATGTGTCCTCTGGCTTTGTGATGGGGACACATCCAGGATGAAGTGTCTGGTCCCGAACGGGCCCCAGTCCAGGCATCCAGGGCCGCTGTGGACAGAGGATGCGCAGAAACACCGAACGCAGCGATTCTCGGTGTTTGCGGTTCCATTGCTTCAGCAGCAGCAGCGCCTGGACCAGAACTGACGCAGCCACGGAGCCGCACACATCAAGAATCATTCCTTCGGTTCGGTGTTTGTACGCATCTCTCTCAATAGCTGCCCTCGATTCCTGGACTGCTGGGTGTTGGGTCCCCTCAACTTTATCTTTTCTGTGTCCCCATAAAAAGTCTTGTGGAGACATGGTCTTCGTTCAAATCTTACCGTCTTCACTGATTTCTTCAAATCTGTTCAAACTGAAAAGAAGTGAAAATTAAGTGCGTTATCAGCTGTTAATGTGTCTACATTTTGGGGGGATACTACATGTACATTCAATGGAGAGAATTTTCCATCAGTTGTCTGACCTCTTTGTACCTGTTTTGGGGGACAGCCTGTATTTACATTCAATGGGGACTCATTGTCCATCAGCAGCCCTACCTCTCTTTACCTCTTTGGGGGACAGCCCATATTAATATCCAATGGGGACTCATTTTCCATCAGCAGCCCTACATCTCTTTACCTTTTTGGGGGACAGCCCATATTAACATCCAATGGGGACTCATTTTTCCTCAGCAGCCCAACCTCTCTTTACCTTTTTGGGGGACAGCCCATTTTTAAATCCAATGGGGACTCATTTTCCATCAGCAGCCCTACATCTCTTTACCTTTTTGGGGGACAGCCCATATTAACATCCAATGGGGACTCATTTTCCATCAGCAGCCCAACCTCTCTTTACCTTTTTGGGGGACAGCCCATTTTTAAATCCAATGGGGACTCATTGTCCATCAGCAGCCCTACCTCTCTTTACCTCTTTGGGGGACAGCCCATATTAATATACAATGGGGACTCATTGTCCATCAGCAGCCCTACATCTCTTCATCTTTTTGGGGGACAGCCCATATTAACATCCAATGGGGTCTCATTTTCCATCAGCAGCCCTACATCTCTTTACCTTTTTGGGGGACAGCCCATATTAACATCCAATGGGGACTCATTTTCCATCAGCAGCCCAACCTCTCTTTACCTTTTTGGGGGACAGCCCATTTTTAAATCCAATGGGGACTCATTTTCCATCAGCAGCCCTACCTCTTTTTACCTTTTTGGGGGACAGCCTATATTGACATCAGTTGGCATCAATCTTTCTCTTTGGGATTCACACCTCTAGTGTGTATATGGCTGGTTTCCTGACACATGGTTTCCGGTTTCCTAAGGTGCTCTCCTGGGATGGGCTTGGCCTGGGGACCGGGGATCTATAAAGAGGTTTTCCTTTGGCCTTAATGTGCTGACAAAGAACTGGGTGTGCTAAAGTGTTCTGTCTCTGAGTGCTGTGACCTGTACTGATGAGCCATTGATTTTGGAACACAAGGATGGGTTTGTAATAAAATGAGTTGGAGTAGAATTGAGTCCTGGATTTCCTCACCGCTCGTCACTGGCAGCGATGCCCGGGCTCCAGGCTCCCTGCTTCTGCCCCCGGGTCCTGCGCCCCTGGAATGCAGACCTCCCTCGGCCAGGAAGCCAGAGAAGGGGAAGCCAGGTTTCCTGTTTCCCAGGCAGCCGCTCTTCCCAGGCCTTGGTGTATTTTAAGTCCCTCTAAGTGGAATCCCATTTTGATTTGGGATTTCTATCACAGCAGGAGCTCAGCTTAAAATGATCCTTGGGTTTTCCAAGGCCACTCAACTAGGAAGAGGCCGAGGAGGGAGGAGGACGGCAGGTGAAGATCCCCCCTGACCTGACCTCATGGCGGCCTGTCCAGCTGCCGCCTGCGTGTCCCTCCTCCCTCACCAGCCTCTTCTGTAAGGTGCTTCCTGTGGCCTCCTTTCCCCTTCTTTCCAAGGCCCTGCCCCTGGGGGAGCCGCCCCCTCTGCGAGCTGCCCTCCCCAAAGATGGGAGCCAAACTGAGCATGTGGACCCCTGCAGGCCGCCTCCCCTCCGCCATTGGCTGTTGCAGGGTCTGAACCTGACCGGTCACCCCTGGGAGCTCTCAGCCTCTGTCCCCTGATTCTCTCCCCTCTGGGACAGCTCTTCAGGGCGCACACTGGCCGGTCCCCGGGTCCCCCCTCATCCTTTCCACAAACACTCATTGGAGTTCCCTGTGTGCTCACTCCCAGGTTCCATCGTGGAGGCAGCCCTCTCCCTGCTCCTCTGCAGGGCTGAGCCACCTGCTCCCCAGCACTGACCGCTCCTGAGCTTCAGGCCTGAGGTCGCTGCCTTAGACCCCCTGCCTGGGCTGCAGGCTTCTCCACTGTCCCTGACTCCTCTGGGCTCCCTGCTTATCCAAGGCCACCAGCTGTCAATCACAGAAGCCAAAACCTGGGGTGCGGTCTGGACCCCTCCTCTCTCCACTTCCCACAGGTGATCGCTCCCCTGAACCTGGGTCTGGAATGGATCTGGAATGTGCCCACCCCTCTTAGCTGACTGTTCTCATCCCAGGTCCCCCCGACACCCCTGTCCCTGGGTCTTGGCAGGGCCTGGCCAACTGGTCTGCGTGCCTCCCACAACTTCTCAGCCCCCTGGCACCTCTGGCATCCACCCCGCTGACCTACCTTTGTGAACCTCCCTCCCTCAGCCTCCACACCAGCTACACCCGTCCTTCTGCGGACTATGTGTTCCACGTGACTCACCGCGGGGTGCACCCCACCCGCTCTCACCCCCCTCCAGCCCCAGACAAGCTGGTCGTACTCACAGTTTTCACTGCCACCTTCCCAGAAGGCTCCCAGCACCACTAGCCCAGGCCTCTCCTGGGAACCCCCAGATCTGTTCCCAGCTTGGAGGTCCCAAAGACACCTCCACCCCACAATGCTCAGCACACCGTTCACGCTCCTCCCCCACCAAAGCCTCTGTGCTCCTCCTCTCATCCCCTCTGTCCCCTTGCCCCAGACCATGCTGGGCATCGCCCTCCCTTCCCCCTGTCCTATCCTTCACTCCCAAAGTTGCTCCCAACTCTGACTTCTCACTCACATACCACCCAACCCAGGGGGGGGGGTCCCCCCGGGGCGGTGCCACGGGATCCTGTTGCTGAGGGAGCACCCAGACCAGGCCCTCCTGAGCTCCAGGGCCCCATATCTCTGCACTGGCTGGGAGCTGCGCACTCTGGGGGGTGGTAAACATCCACGTGACCGCTCAGGGCTGAGGTCTGCCTGCAGAGAGGGCGGGGTCACCTGTGGCACCAGAGGGGCTCCCCCTGGGGAGAGCAGGAAAGTGAGAAAATGGGAAAAGGTCAGACACACCTCGGGAAAGAAGCATCCAGCCACATGTTTATCAACCAACCAGAGGATGAGGAGGGAGTGTGTTTATATGTACACATACATACACAAACACAGACACACACAGAGACACACACACATAAACACACACACACACACACACACACACACACGAGTATATAAAGATGTAGATACACAGCCCATTGACTTCCTTCGAAAGCTCTTCCTGATTTTTGCCAAACAGGTGAATTTATAGCTACCCTATGCTTGCCCTCAACTGATGGATGAGTGTCATTCCAATGAGAATGTTGGGTGATGCTTGCTGTTATGTTAGCAAGTAAGACAAACTGGAGGTGCCTATGAGATGCTCACTCTTTTGTTCATGATGTGACTACTCAGTCAGGTAGTGCTTTTCTGAATGCCAGCCCAGTCCCTCAATTCTTATAATGTGTTGGCACATTTTAAAAACCAGAGAGACAATTTACGTGTCATAATATTCACTCAGGGCACACTTTTAGGTTTAATCTTCACTATTAACATTTTCTGCATCACTTTCTCAAGTCTAGAGACCACAGGCACAGAAGAAAACAAATCAAGTCCCGATTTGGTAACACTGGCCAATTCCTAGGGTGCAAATATTTTCACCAGAGGTGATTTCAGGCTGCTGACATGGTGTCCCGACCACGAACATGGGAATAGATGTATGGTCCACCCTGCTCTATAATATCACCTCCATGCAGGTACGATACGTCTGAATAACCCCAAGAGTATGGGTAACAGGGAAAAAATTCCAAGTAACCAGTTTTGTTTTTTTTTTGTTTTTTTTTTCAATCTATTTTTATTGATTTCAGAAAGGAAGGGAGAGAGAGTGAGAGAAAAGAGAAACATCAATGATGAGAAAATCATATATCGGCTGCCTCCTGTACACCCCCCACTGGGGATCAAGCCTGCAATCCAGGCATGTGCCCTTGACTGGGAATTGAACCGTGACCTCCTGTTTCATAGGTTTCTGCTCAACCACTGAGCCACGCCAACAAGGCCAAGGGGCAAGTTTTGAGTATTTATAACCTTTCTTTCTTATTATGTTTTTATTGATTTTAGAAAGAGGATTAGGGAGAGAAAGAGAGAGAGAGAGACATTGACCAGTTGCCTCTGCCAACACCCCTACCATGGACTGAACATGCAACCTGGGCCTGAACCCTGACTGGGAATGGAATCGGTGTCCTTTGGGAGCACAGGACAATCAATGCCCAACCACCTGAGCGACACCGGCCAGGGTTACCACCTTTGCTTTTAATATAATTTATTGAATCCCCAAGTTCATATAAGTTAATTGTTAGCCAAGTCTGTGTGTATCACGTGGCCTCTGAAGCCCCTGGACACACCCATGGGCTCTCACCAGCAGCACAGGCTGCTGCAGCTCAGCCAGGGCCACTGCCTGGTAGGGTGGGCTGAATGGCAGGGGCCTGCGAGGGTGAGAGTGAGCCCTCTGCCAGCGCGTGCACCAAAGAGGACCCGCAGGAGGAGCTGCAGGACCATGGTCACCAGGATGGGAGAAGAGACTGGGCGGCTCCCAGGGTCTGACCAAATGTTCTCCCCAGGCTCAGGGGGGAAAACAGCTGGGTGTGGCTGGGTGGCTGGCTGGAGGGAGCTGAAGAAGAGGGTTGGGTGACCTTGCAGCCTAGGGTCCTCCCGTATCCTTTCCCTTCTCACAGGGTCTCTCTATGCTGACCTTCCACCTACCAGATGGGCAAAGATGAAAACCCAGGAAGGAGTCAATGAAGGAGGCAGTGTGGCGAACAGGCGCTCACTCTCCATTTGAGTGTGAGCTGGCACAGAAGCAGCTTGGACATTTGCACTTACCTTTTCATTAAAATAGATTCATGCATTTTCCCTAAGCTATTTCTAGGATGACAGCCTAGGAAACACTGCATGTCCTGCAAACACACACACACCCACACACCAAACACTCTCTCTCTCTCTCTCTCTCTCTCTCTCTCTCTCTCTCTCTCTGTCTCTCTCTCTCTCCCTTCCTCCCTCTCTCTCTCTCTCATGCACACATGCGTGCACACCAGTACCCTGTCCCAAGCACTCGCCTGTCAGCCTCCGTGTCATTCTTGAACTCTCTTATGTTTGTAACCAGGCCTTTCACCAGGAGCAGAGAAACAGAACTAGCTGTCCACCATCTGCCCTGAGTGCCTGCGGAGGGCGCTGGCATTCATTCACTGAGCAGCTGCTCTGTGCCAGAGCCCTTGTCAGCACTCCTTGGGAATAAATGGATTCACTTCATTTGGTTCCTGTGAAAGGGGGCGACTGACTCCCTCTTCCCAATTAGCACCAGAGAAACCATTGCATGAGAAAGAGTCATGGGCTCCAGGGTGTAAGACAGAAGGGAGACTCTGTAGAGACTTGGGTGGGGGTAGTGAGGGTGCTGAGTACAGGCAGCACTAGAGGAGGTGGGCTCAGACCTAAGAGGAGCTTTGTCACGCCTGCTCTTGAGTCTCCCTCGCACAGCCCTGCGCCCTGGTCCTCAGGCCCTCTGGGCAGATATAAACCCAGGTCCACAGGTCAGGGCACAGGATGGGAGGTGCCCAGGGCATCAGGGATGAGCCAGCACCCCAGGAACCCCTCCTCCTGCTCCTCAGCCCCAGCCTGGAGCCCCTTCCTCTCCTGTGGCTTCTCTCCAGTTGCCCAGGAGGCAGTGACCGGGCAGGTGGGGAGGGACCGGAGCTCTCTACGCTGCCTGTGAGACTCTCAGCCCCGGGATCAGGGAGAGGGCAAGGCTGGTCCTCCTGGGGCTGCAGGGAAAACCTCCCCCAGCTTCGGGTGGAGCCAGCTGTCCTCGGTTCCCGGGCTGGGAGCCCCATCCGCCCACCCATCTCTGCGCCCAAGTCATATGACCTTCTCTCTGCCAGCGAGTCTCATTTCCCTCCACCAGGACACCTGTCACTCAGTGAGGCCCACCCACCCCAGACCCTGAGACCCCTCTGACCTGGAGTCCACCGGCCAAGGCCCTGTTCCCAACAAGGCCACGGCCACTCTGTCCCATCCGCATGGACCGGGGGCACAGAACACACCCCAGAAGAGGCCCCACATGGCACACGGAGGCACGAGGCCCTGGGTTGAGTGGCAACAGCAAGCTGAGTAGAAATTTCCCGTCAATTCTGGCCAATATGCGCCCAGGCCACGGGCACATTCCCTATGGCATGTTCTTTGCGGTCCTTGTGCCCACGTGTGCCTACGTGATGCCTGCGACCAGCAGGGCCCCTCCATGGCGGGGCAGGCGGAGGCCTCTGCACCAGGACCTGCAGGGTTTGCTGTGGGAGTGAGAGCAGCCCCTGCTGCCCCTGCTCAGAGCACAGAGCTCCCCCAGGAGGCACCTGGCTGCTGACACTTCCATGTGCTGCCGCCTCCCGCCACGAGGTGGCGCACAACGGGCCCTCGCAGGTACCGCCCACTGCGCGGAAGTCCCACCCCTCCCGGAAGTCAGCCAGGAGCCTGTGGAGCCAACAGCTTGGAGGTGTGGGCATTGTCTGACCTGTGTGGCTGCTGGCAGCGCGCGGCCAGGGCAGCCTGGAGGCTTCTGCAGGGAAGATGGCGAGTGGGGGCCGCGGGGCCCTGGGGCGCGGGCTGAGGACCGCCCTGCTCAGGCCTGGTCCTCCAGGCAGCGACCTCGCTCTGCCTGCACCAGTGGCTCCAGGAGGGAGGCGCCTTCCTAGTTGGGGTTTGTGTCTGAGGAAGATGCCCCCTCACCAGCCAAGCCGCCCTCCTCCCTGCAGAGGGCGCTGGACCCGGCCACGGCCCTGCTCTGTGTGGCCCCGCTCAGGGCTCTGCTCCAGGGCTTCCCAGGCCCAAGGCCTGCAGTGTCGGACCCGCAACCTCCTCAGCCCCAGGGTTCAGCTCAGACATAAAGTCTGGATGTGGAGTGAGAGCCACGGACCCCGACCTCCCGCTGCCGGTCCAGCGTCCACCTGACGCAGCCCAGGAGATCACTATGCACTTGGCGCTGCAGCCTTCCCTGCGTGCGGCAGGATGGACACCGGCCATGACGCGCTCAGGGACGGCCTTCAGCTCCAGGCCTGTGGCGACAGGGGCGTCCTCGTGGGGCCCAGAGTGTGTCCCCAGCCCGTGGGCCGCCCCCGAGCTGCTCTTGGCTCCTGGATCCATCAGACAGCAGGTCTGCAGACCTGTGTGCACGTCCCATCGGAGTCACTGTAGGTGCTTGAGTAACTCCAGCCACATGAATGCTATTGCTCCTTTTAAAGGGTCTACAAAACTCTATTTTATTTATTTTCATTTTTTATTTCTTTGGCATTTTCTCTCTTTTTTTTTTAAGAAAAATGATTGTAAATATAATAATGTTACATGCAGTAAACAATGTTTCAAGAAAAATAATTTAAATATAACTAGAGGCCTGGTGCCCAGATTTGTGCACCAGTGGGGTCCCTTGGCCTGGCCTGTGCCCTCTCACCATCCGGGACCCCTCAGGACATGTCGGAGCCCCACAGGCCCGGTGAGGGACCCCACAGGGCCTCTAGTATGCATATAAGATCTTTGTTGAAACTCTTCCCGCCCTCCCCCAACCCCTTCCCTCTGAAATTCATCAGGCTGTTCCATGGTTCCATGACTGTGCATTGAGCCTCTGCCCCCTGGTGCTCACTACGCATCATAGCAGTGGTCCAACTTTCTCTTAGGCTTTTATATATTTAGATGTTATGTGCAATAAACATTAATATTTCAAGAAAAAAATTTAGAGGCTGGGTGGACAGATTCGTGCACCAGTGGAGTCCCTGGTTCTTGCCTGGGCCCTCTCACAGTCCAGGAACCCTCAGGGCAAGTTGCACTGCCAGTTTCAACCCGATCCCTGCAGTAGGATGAGGGACCCAACCAGGGGCCTCTAATATGCATATAAGATCTTTGGTGCATCTCTTCCCACCTTCCCCCTTCCTCCTTCCCTCTGAGATTCATCAGTCTGTTCCATGTTTCCATGCCTGAGCTTTGAGTGTCTGACTCCTGGTGGTCAATGTGCATCATAGCACTGGTCCAAGGGTAGCTTAGGACTTTATATACACTGAGGGGCTAGATTATTATGACCACCTGATGTTTGTAGGCAAATTAGCTGTACAATTCATTGTTCGGGATATGGAAGCTGAAGGCCTCGTCGAACGCCTTTGCTGTCTGCAGTTACCAAGATAAAACATCTCCAATTTGCACAGGAACACAAGGATTGGCTAAGTTGAGCATTAGAAAAAAGTCATGTGGTCCAAAGAATCATGTTTCCAGTTGCATCAGCAGATGGCAGAGTGAGGATTTGGTGGAAACAGCATGAAAGCATGCACCCACATGCATGAGTACAGTCCTTCAAGCTGGTGGGGTCAGTGTTATGGTTTGGGGCATGTTTTTCTGGCATGACCTGGGCCCTTTAATTCGTGTGGAACAACATCTGAATAGCACACCATACCTAAGTTCATGCTGTCATGTTGATGGCGTATCCCTATGGCGTCTTCCAACAAGACGATGCACCATGACGGTGCTCGTATTGTGCAGGAGTAGTTTCAAGGACATGAGGGAGACTTTACCTTGCTTATGTGGCCCCCACAATCACCAGATCTCAATCCAATTGAGCATTTGTGGGACGAAGTTAAAAGAGCCACCAGGCAGCTGGTTCCACAACCATCAAATCTGACAGAACTGGACAGTGCTATTCATCAGGCATGGTGTCAGATTCCTCACATCACCTTTCAACATCAAGTGGAGTCAATGCCAAGAGGAATCGCCGCAGTATTGAAGGCAAAAGGTGGCCCAACGAAATATTGATGGTGTTGTCATAATAATCTGGCCACTCAGTGTATATATACTTGTGGCCCACTGCCCAAAATTTGTGCGTGGGGGCGGTGCGGTGTCTCTCAGCCCTGCCTGGACCCTCTCCAATCTGGGACCCCTTAGGGGTGGTCCGACTGCTGGTTTAGGCATGATTTCTGGGATCGGGCCTAAACTAGCAGTCAGACCTCCCTCTCACCATCCTGGACCGCTGGCTCCTAACTGCTCACCTGCCTGATTGCCCCTAACCACTCTGCCTGCCGGCCTGTGTACTCACAACTGCACCCCAGCCATCTGTCTTAACCTCAACTGCCCCCCTTGCCGGCCTGGTCATCCTCAACTGCCCCCCACTGCTGGTCTGCTCCCCCCCAACAGGACCCCAATGCTGTCCTGCTCGCCCCCAATTGCCCACAACTACCGGCCTGTTCCCCCGCCCCATCTGCCCTTCCCGCTGACCTGCTTGCCCCCCAACTGACCCCCCTGATGGCCTGCTTGCTCCCAACTGCCCCCTACTGCTGGCCTGCTTTCCGCCAGCTGCTTGCTCCCAGCTCCTGGCCTAATCACCCCCAACCGCCTCTACCTCAGCCCCACTACCATGTCTTTGTCCCAAAGTACATCTACAAGGTCTCATGGTCTAATTAGCATATTAACCTTTTATTAGTAAAGATGTTATGTGCAATAAACATTAATATTTCAAGAACAACTTTTAAATATTACATGCAATAAACATTAATATCTCAAGGAAAAATGATTTAAAATATACTAATCTTAACAAAACTTTATTAACAATATATCACAAAAGTTGTAGGAAATATTAAAAATCTGAAAATAACAGGATTACTTCTATTATATTCTAAAATAGTTTTTGCTCTGGCTCTATTTTTTGTTCATCAGTTTACATTTTTCCTTATATTCCACAAATGAGTGAGCTCACATGATATTTGTCTTTCTCCAACTGGCTTATTTTGCTTAGCATAATGCTCTCCAGGTCCATCCGTGCTGTTGCAAATGGTAAAAGTTCCTTCTCTTTTACAGCAGCATAGTATTCCATTGTATAGATGTATCACGGTTTTCTAATCCACTCATCTGCTAAATAGGGCACTTAGGCTGTTTCCAAATCTTAGCTCTTGTACATTGTGCTATGAACAGAGGGGTGCGTATGTCCTTTCTGATTGGTGTTTCTGATTTCTTGGGATATAGTCCTACAAGTGGGTTTACTGAGTCAAATGGGAGTTCCATTTTTAATTATTTGAGGAAACTCCACACTGTCTTCCACAGTGGTTGCACCAGTCTGCATTCCACCAGCAGTGCCAGAGGGTTCCTTTTTCTCCCCATCCTCGCCAGCACTTGTGTTTGTTGATTTGTTGATGATTACCATTCTGACAGGTGTGAGATGGTATGTCCTTGTCATTTTGATTTGCATCTATCAGATGATTATTGCTATGACGTATGTCTGATATTTTGCTGCCTATGATTCTTCTAAGATTTTTATGGTTTCCCGCCTTCTGTTAAATTCCTTTATCCATTTTGAGTTTATTTTTGTGTTTGGTGAAAGTTGGTGGTCTAGTTTCAGTTTTTTTGCTTGTATCCATCCAATTTTCCCAACACCATTTATTGAAGAGACTGTCTTGACTCCATTGTATACTCTTGTCTCCTCTGTCAAATATGAATTGAGCTTAATGGCCTGGGTTGATTTCTGGATTCTCTGTTTGATTTCATTAGTCTACACATCTGTTCTTGTGCCAGTACCAGGCAGTTTTGAGAACTGAGGCTTTGTAATATGGCTTGATATCTGGCATTGTGAGCCCTCCAACTTTGTTGTTCTGTCACAGGATTGCTGTGGCTATTCGGGGTCTTTTAAAATTCCATATGAATTTTTGAATAGTTTGTTGTAGGTCTGTGAAATATTCCGTTTGTATCTTAATGGGATTTTCATTGAACCTATAGATTGCTACCAGTGGTATGGACATTTTAATGATGTTGATTCTACCAATCCATGAACACGGTATATCCTTCCATTTATTTTTGTCTTCCTCTATCTCTTTTTTCAACATCCTGTAGTTTTCCGAGTACAGGTGATTTACCTCGTGAGTTAAGCTTATTCCTAGGTATCTTAATTTTTTGGGTGCAGGGGTAAATGGGATTGTTTTATTAGTTTCTCTCTGTGTGAGTTCATTGTTGGTGGATTTTCTGAAACAGTCTGAGGAGTATACTAGTAGGTTTTAGTTCTTTTTTGAATGTTTGGTAAAACTCCCCTGTGAAGCCGTCTCTTGGACGATTAGAGACTTTGACTATGTTATCATATGTCTCTTGGCCTTCTGTATGTACTCTTTCCAAAAGTATCTAGTTAGGTCCTTTGCCCATTTTTTGATTGGATTATTTATCTTCCTTTTGTTAAGCTGTAGGAGTCCTCTGTAAATTTTGAAGAATAAACCCTTGTTGGAGATAACTTTGGCAAATGTGTTCTCCCATGCAGTGGGCTTTCTTGTTCTTTTGGTTGATGCTTTATCTTTTGATGTAGTCCCAATTGGTTCTTTTCTCCTTAGTTTTCATTGCCCTAGGAGCTGTATGGGTCAAGATATTGCTATACTTTATTTTAAAGACTTCAAATAAATTCAGACTTTGAGAAAATTTGATGTAGTTAAGTAATTCCATTAGTGTGCTGAAAACATTCAACCATTCAATTCTATGCATAATTTTTATATCTGCAGAATTCTAATTTCTCTTTTTTAAAATCTATTTCTATTGATTTAGGAGAAGAAGGGAGAGGGAGAGATAGAAACATCAATGATGAGAGAGAATCATTGACCATCTGCCTCCTGCATGCCCCGCCTTGGGGATTTAACTGGGCATGTGCCCTGACCAGGAATTGAACCGCGACTTCCTGCTTCCTAGGTCGGCGCACCACCGGAGAGTCAAGCCAGCTTGGCTATTTCCTCTTTTTTAAGTTCTATTTGAACATAATGTCATGGTCATGGCTTGCTCTCCAGGTTGATGTTTAGTGAAAAGGCTCCACTAGGTAGTTTACAGGTTAAATTCATTAAATTAGGAATAGCCCCTGTCTATGGGCACTGGGTTCTGTGAAGTCATGGTTCCCTCCTACCCATCTGCGCCTCTTCTTGAGGCTTCCAGCATTTAGTGTTTGCCTTCAGCAGTGACACATGTTTACGACACTCTGACCTGTCGGGCCGAACTCACCTGCAGCCACAATTGAAGCCGCCCCCCATAACCTGCTCTTCCCCCCCGAGGTTTCCCCTTCCAGCTCCTGGTCCTCAGAGTTTGATCTTTTCCATCTAGTGGCTGCGTGGCTGGACACAGCTGCTGGGTCTCTGGGTCTTCCTTCCCAGGTCCCGCAGGACTGTGTCTGGTAGGTCTCCCTACCAGGCTGCCCCTTCCACAGGGCTCCACGCCCCCACCTGGTCCTGCTCCCGTCCCCCCTCCCACCTCCGGGCTCAGGTGTGCTTCAGAATGCGGGCTGTTGGCCTAAGTGCCCATCAGTAGATGAATGGATTAGAAAACTGTGGTACATCTACACGATGGAATACTATGCTGCTGTAAAAAAGAAGGAACTCGTACCATTTGCAACGGCATGGATGGAACTGGAGAGCATTATGCTAAGTGAAATAAGCCAGTCAATGAAGGAAAAATACCACATGATCTCACTCATTCAGGGATAATAAAGACCATTATAAACTTATGAACAATAATAGATACAGAGGCAGAGCTGCCTGAAATTGATTGTCAAACTGCAGCGGGAAGTGCAGGGAGGGTTGGGGGGCAGGAGGGAGGGAGGTAAGAGATCAACCGAAGGTCTTGTATGCATGCATATAAGCATAACCAATGGACATAAGACACTGGGGGGTAGGGGAGGCCTGGGGAATGTCAGGGGCGGGGGAAAAAAAAGGACACATATGTAATACCTTTTGTAAAATTTAAGCAATAATAAAAAAATACACATGACATAAAAAAAGATCAATGGAACAGAAAAAAAAGTCCAGAAATAAACCCATACATTTATGGCCAATTAATATTTGACAAAGGACACAAGAATATATAATGTGGTAAAGATAGTCCACTCAATAAATGCTATTGGGAAAATTGGACACATAAGTAGAAAAATCAATGAATGGAGACTACCTTCTTACACCATATTGAAGAATAAACGCAGAATGGATAAAGACTTGAAAGTGAGATTTGAAACCGTAAAAATTCTAGAAGAAAATAACGGCAATAAATTTTCATAGAAATATTTTTTTATTCTGATATATCCATTTGGGCAACAGAAGCAAAAGAAAAACTAAACAAATGGGACTACATCAATCTAAAAAGTTGTTGCACAGCAAAGGAAACCACCAACAAAATGAAAAGACAACCCACTGAAGGAGAGAACATATTTGCCAATGATACATCTGAAAAGGGTTTAATACCCAAAATTCATGAAGAACTTAAAAAACTCAACATCATAACAAAATTAAACAATCCAATTTAAAAATGAGCAAAGAACCTAAACAGACACTTCTCCAGCGAGGATCTGCAGATGATTATTACACAAATGAAAAGATGCTGAGCATCACTAATCATTACAGAAATGGAAATTAAAATCACAGTGAGGTATCACCTCACATCTGTCAGAATGGCTATCATCAATAAATCAATAAACATCAAGTGCTGGTGAATATGTGGAGAAAAGAGAACTCTCGTGTACTCTTGGTAGGAATGCAGATTGGTGCAACCACTGTGGAAAGTAGTATGAAGTTACCTCAAAAATTAAAAATAGAACTGCTTTATGAGCTAACATTTCCACTTCTGAGAATGTATCTGCAGAAACCTGAAACACTGATGGGAAAGGATATATGCAATGCTATGTTCACTGCAGCATTACTTACAATAGCGAAGATTTCACAGCAGCCCAAGTGCCCAGCAGCAGATAAGTGGAGAAAAGGCTGTGGTACATTAACACAACGGAATGCGACTCACCCACACACGCAAAAAGGAAATGAAGGAAATCTTACCTTTTACAACAGCATGGATGGAGCCGGTATTATGCTAAGTGAAGTGAAGTAAGCCAGTCAGAGAAATACAAGTTCCTTATGGTTTCACTTATATGTGGAATCTAATGAACAAAACAAACTACAATCAAAATAGAAACAGACTCATAGGTGCAGAAAACTGACTGAATACTGTCAGAGGGGAGGAGGTTGGGGGACTAGGGGGAAAAGGTGAAGGGATTAAGCAAAGAAAAGACTTATAGACACAGACAACAGTTTGGTGATTATCACAGAGAGAGGGGTGTGTGTGGAAGAGGGCTTAGAAAGGATAAATTGTGATGGAAGGAGACCTGACCTGGGGTAAGAGGGGAGGGAGGTGAGATACATACATCAACATACAGGTGATGTATTACAGAACTGTATACCTGAAAGCTACATGATTTCATTACCAATCTCACCCCAATATATTCAATTTAGAAAAAGAGGCCATTGTGGCACATGCTACAACCTGGATGGACCCTGAAGACATGATGCTCAATGAAATAAGCCAGTCACAAAAGGACAAATAGTGTCTGATCCCACTCACATGAGGTCCCTAGAGCCGTCAGAGTCATACAGGTAAGATGGAGGGTACCAGTAATGGGGGAGTGGATGCAGAGTTGTTGTTTATTGGGGACAGAGCTTCAGTTGGAGAAGATGAGAACAGTGATGGAGCCGATGGTGGTAAGGGCAGCACAACAATATGATTGTTAAGTTGTGTTAAGGACCACTTAACACCACTGGACTGTGCTCTGAAAAATAGTTAAAATGGTAAATTTCATTGTGTATATATTACTGTGATCATAATATACCAAAAAAAACAATAGAAGGCTCTGTCCTGGGTGTGGGAGAATCAGGTAGAGCTGTTTTCTATCGGCCCTACATGGGCAGTTGGGTCACTGTGAATATCCTGGTTGTGAGATTTTTATAAGATATTATTGAGGGAAACCAGGTCAGATTCCATGGGCTACCTCTGCGTTATCTCTTATAAATAATGGAATCTACAATTATATTTTTAAAAGGTTCAAAACTAAAAGGGGCGGCAACCAGATTTGGTGGTCTTGCCCCAGGGAATCTGGTCCAGCAGGTCCAGTTGGGGTCAGGGCTGAGGATAAGGAATTGCCCACAGGAACTGGTGGTCAGTGGGATTGAGGACCACCATCCAGACCAGTGACCTACACAGTTAAGTTCTCATACCATCATGAAGCTTCCACAGCTTTTAATACAGCTGCTGTGTCTGAGCCACCTCTAATGCGATCACTCGGGTGAACAGCTCCTTCACTCTGCCACCTGGTTTCTTAAAGGAGCTTCAAACCTTTTAACCATCTCACAAAACACAATGCAGGTAGTGCAATCCTCCCACAGTGACCCTCTGCTTCATTAAACCACATCCACCAAGTGACAAGGATGGGCCTTTTGTGCCATTCCAGGAACGCTGGGCCAGGGTCTCGTCGGCAGAGCAGATTCACTTTTCGTTGTCTTGGTTGGGACCTGGGCACAGGGCCCAGGAGTGACGCAACCCAAGGACAAGGATGAAGGAAGGCAGCATTGACCTTGGAAGCAGGTGCCTTTTAATCATCTACAGATCTCAACTGTAGAAAAGATACCTATGCCCTGAAAAAAGGTCAGGAAAGATAAATAATTTTTCTCTTTGTACTCGACAGAGTGGTGCTCAAAATGAACTAAAAATAATACCCTGTCTTCATATGCTCTCTCCTTCCATAGATGGCTCCAATTTTCCTGTCAACTTGAGTGCCAGATGGAAGAAGTAATGCTGGTGGATGAAATCAACACATCCCTATTTAAAGGGGTGAAACGTAGATGAGAGACGGAGTGTCACTCATTAAAGGTTTGGTACTTTACTCTGTGGTCAAGTAGGGAGTTTGTCATTGTCCATCCAAACCTGTACCATTAGGGTAATAATGTAGGGCTGTCATGAAGCCCTTTTCAGTGTCTGTACCCCATAAAATCTTGCTCTTTTTGGTCCATGATGTGGGCCAGTGAGCCACCAATGCTCATGCTCTGCACGCAGTGACACAGGGCTGCAGGGCTCCGCTGGCTGGTGGGCTTAGCTGGCAATGAGCACAGCTCACTGGTGTAGAGGTCGGACAGACGAGTGGTGTCAGCATGGCCTGGGAGCAGCCACTCATGGATATCCTTGCCTCTGGCCAGAGCTGATTCACATGGTGAGAGAGGCTCAGAAATGCAGAACAGCACAAACTCCTTGCTACTTGGCACACAGGGCAGCACACTCACCCTCTTGTTCCTTTACCTGTGCAGCCAGCCAACTCAGTCACCTTCAGGAAGAACATCCAGAAAGAATAATAAAATAAAAGTACCTCATGCCAATCCACATAGCACTTCAAAGTACTAAGAGTAAAAAAATCACTGTCCATGCATTTCTACAGAAAGGCTACTTGCTGTCCAGACCCATATTCTTGCTCTTTTTTCTTCTTCTCAAAAGAAGAAAACACATCATTCTGGAGCCATCGAGACGGAGCAGACCAATGGCCAGCTGTCCACCCAATGATGTCAACCATGGTCTCAGAGAGAATAGTATCTGCGGACTCCAGAGAGAGCAGCAGTGGGCTGAGTGGGGAGAGAATTGAGAACCTGACCAGTGACCAGCACGGTGGTGAGCTGATTTGTCATGAAGGCATTGAGTCTTAGCACTGCTCTGTGCAGAGGACGCGAATGACTCAGAGAGGACTGGACCAGGGGCCTGTTGGAGCCAGAGTGGCGGCTGCCCTGGACCCTTCCCCCTTCTCTCCTGGCCGGGCCCTGGACTCCAAAGTATTGCGGTGACTCCTGATTATTTTTCTTCTTTTTCTCTTGCCAGTTTTCCCTGAAAACCATCCTGTTATATGAAGCTGCCACACAGCTCATGGGTGGAGAGGAGTGTAAGGTTCTGAGAGAACCAGAGCTTCTAGCAGAAGGACCAGGAAGGTGGCTGAAATCCAGGGAGAGAGGAGCTGTGGGTGAGCTGGACCCGCACAGAGCACACCCTGGAGGCCAGCATAGGCTCTGCGCATGCTGATGCTGAGGTCACCCCCAGAGCTGCTGAGACACAAGTGACTCTGAACTTCATATGCTCCACAGCCTTACACAGGGGGCTCTCACCTCTGACACTCCGTGGTGGGAAGACAGACTGTGGAACCCATCCAGCAGGGGCAGCACATCCATCACCAGCCTCATGTGAAGTCTGGAAGGAGAAAGGATCTGCATGAGAATAGGCACAGGGCTCAAGTGCAAGGGGCCAGGGCAGTAGAGCCCCAGCCTGCAGACCCACCACACCCTGCACTTTAGTTCCAAGTACAAGCTCTTTTTTGCAATAGTATCAATTGTAGATTTGACTTTGAAGAAAAAATAACCCAAATTACATTAGAGATTTCAATTTTGGTTTGTCACATCTTCAGTACATGTTAGCTGAACCCACTGTGGTAGTCATTTCACAATGTAGGCAAATCAAACCATCCTTTTGTCTGCCTTAAACTTATACAGTGGTGTATATTGATTATTTCTCAATAAAGCTGGGAAAAATAAACAGTGCCTTCATAAACGGGAAAACAGTGGTTATAGATGCAGTGGAATGAAAACACCATAACTAAGAGAAAACAAATCAGGATACACACATAACAAATAGTATCATCTTGCCCTGGAGGCGTGCTCACTGGTTGAGCCTTGATCTATGAACCAGGAGGTCATACATGGAGTCCCTGTCAGGGTACGTGGGGCTCCATCCTTAGTAGGGGGCATGTAGGATGCAGGTGATGAATGGTTCCTTCTCATCATTCATATTACTACTACCTCTCTCTCTGCCTCTCCTTTCCTCTCTGAAGTCAATACAACATATATTAATATAAATGAATTAATAGTATCACCTCAAAAAGGTATCTAGATATATAAATGTACGAAAGACAAAAGGAAATACTTTGAAATGTTGACAGTGGTTAACCTTGGATAGTGGAAAGAAGTGATTTCCTTTACTTTATACTATTCTTTTTAAAATTCTAATGATCCTATATTATTTTGATAATGAAAAAAATCTTCTAAAACACATTTAAGTAACTTTTTTTGGTGTAAAACGCACTTTGCATCCATGTTCAGTGACCATCCACTTATCTTTGAGAAGCTTAAAAAGTGCTTTGGGTTGTGAAATATCCTTTAAAATGCATTCTTGCACTCCAACAGCTCCTGAATGAGAACACTGGGCTTTGGAGATGCTGGGTCTGCTTGGAAAAATTAATGGGCAGGGGTTAGAGGCATGATAGGGGATGGGGCGGGTCAGCAACCCTGAAGAGAGGCTCTTAGGCAGGATCCCTCAGGGTCCACAGCTCAGGCTGTATTTGAAGACTTCCTCATTGGAAGGCTGATATCTACAGTAAAGTTTCAGATTTGATAAAGTTCAGACATGAGCCACAGTAACTTTTTAAAAATGGTTTTTGCCGTCCTTATTGCAAATCCATATATATAAAAGGCTAATGTGCTAAGGATTCCACCACCTGACCACTCGCTATGAAGAGCACTGACCACCAGGGGCAGGCGTTCAATACTGTAGCTGCTGTGACCTGAACTGGCCCTTTACAGAGGAAGGGCACTGCGCACCCAGAGTCCACAAGCAACACTCCGCTTTTCCCAAGTGGGACACGGGCCCCGCCATGAACCCATGGCACAAAGCCCACAGGCCAGCCCAGCACAGAAATGGTGGCTGTGGGCACCAGGTAATGATGTCACATAGTAATGCCAGGCTTCCTCTCCCTAGCGACTAGCCTCCTTGGAGTTTCTTCACCCACTTGCTTTATAGCCAGGTGCAAACATTTTACACTTTCACCAAATGTCTTTGAAGTGTTTTCATGTGCCTCATCTCATTTGATCCTCACTGAAGTCCCGGAATAGGTAGAGAGGAGACTCGGTAGAATCCTGTTTTCATTTCATTAGCCAGAAAATGAAGATTTAGAATGTTTTAAAAATTGACCCAAATGAAAAGAAGCAAGAAATGGTAGAGCCTGAACATGACTTCAGGTTTTCTCACTGCACGGAATATAGTCAAACGGGGCTGTAGTTAAATATTTCTCCCTTTGTTATCTCCGCATGATCCACAATAATAATCTGCTTTCATATTGGTATTTATGCTGTTTTGCTGTCAATATCCTGAAAACGAAATTGGGGCACTTCACCAAGCTGGAAAAAGTTTACCTAATCAGAAAGCAGGACTAAGTAAGCAAATATCTATATCTATATCTATATCTATATCTATATCATCTATATCTATATCTATATCTATATCCATATATCTATATCTATATCTACCTATCTATCTCACTGGCGCCAGTTGCATGTGTTTCCATCTGTCATTGTTGATCGTGAATTTGGTATACACTTCTATTATTGAGAAAGGGCAAAGAGTGATCTTACAATATTTCCTCTAATTAATTTCCTTTCAATGTGCACCAATTCATGCACTGGGACTCTAGTAATTAAATAATACTATCAAGACTCCTAAAAGAAACATATGTATACAGAAAAGATTTTTAAAGGATTCAGATCTCCTAAGTCACAGCTCTATGGTTCTAACCTCAACTGGGTCTACAGAGGCTGACAGGAAAAATAGAATGAGCACTTGCCCTGGGTTCTCATTTGATCTCTGCTATTAATAGCTTGTGGTCGTGGGGATTTCACTTACCCTTTCTGGGTCTCCAGGCTGCATCTATAGGATGAGGGTAATATTAGACCTCTTAAATAAGGTTTCTACAAACGCTTCAAAAAATAATTGTAGGTTCAGATTTTTACAATGTTCCTAAATATCTCAGCAATAATAAACTTTTCCTTGTTTTAAACTTTGTGGTACAAAACTTCACAAAAATGTAAACACAGTTTTATAATACTGCTCATTTCAAAAATATACAATCTCTATAAACCTTATCCTATAACATTTTGGTAGATGCTATTAAACATTTCTTAGTAACTGTACTATAACCCAAATTAGTAAATTTAGCATTATCTTTTTAAAACATCAATTGCATATTCTTTGTATTGGTGTGAAAAGGCTCAGAAAATACAGATGTGTTGAGCACCATATGTCACTTTTATTAAAATTCAACAAGTAACTTCCCAGGTATGGAAAACTTCAGCTGAAGCCAATTTTGGGGGGGGGGGGGTAAAAATCAACCTTTGTAAACATCAAATTAAAATATGGCTGTATTTTCTGCCTTAAAAATTAAAAAACATAAGAGTTGTTATTTAACTCACTCAAATGGTTTGTGAAGCTGAAATACTTCCATGTAGGGTCTGCCCCAACCTGACATTAGTTTAGTGCAAGGACTGAGAGCCTCATGTCACCTATTCTCCCCAGTGAGGAAGGGAGCTGGGTGTGAATCATTCCTGCCACTAAGCCCCTCGGACAGCCAGCCGCTAGGCAGCAAGGATGCCAGCCTCAGCTCAGAGGTGGGAGAAGTGCTGCCATCTCTCTCAGAACACTTCCAAACTCAGCCTGAGAAGGACAGGCCCTACCAGCCAAGACACAGTCAGGCCACTGCTGGGCTCTAAGTAAAGACTGACGATTGTCTCTACCTCTTATTTCTTCTGAGACCAAACAAACCAACCTCCCACCCACCCACCCACCCACCCACCCAACCAAGCAACCACAATTTAATTATCATCCTTGCACTGAAGCCACTGCTAAATAAACACCCAAGTTGTATATGGGCTCACGTGGTGACTACCCCCCAAGACACATATTCCCAGGCCTGGAATAAGCTCTGCCCATGCCCATTCCCTTCCCTCAGATCGCCTCTCCACCCTCCCCCGCTCATACCCTCCGCCCCCTACACACACACACACACACACACACACACACACACACACACACACCCTATTTGACCAGGTAGTTAACTTTCTGGGGACTACAGATCTGTCTTGTCCCCGGGCTTGAGACACAAGCCCTGGAGAAGCAGGCCCCCTCACTGCCTGGCTTAATAGACAGGGGGCCCTGCTGGGGTCTGGCTGGAACTCTGTCCCAAGCTGCCTCCTGTCAGCTCAGCAGCCACCACTCCTCCAGGTCCAGGGAGCACATGCCCCAGAATGACAGGAGACCAGCCCCGCACAGGGAAGGAGCCCCCAGTGGGGCTATTGGTCACTCACTGGGGCTCTTGGTCCCAGGCGGCGATTTGATGGAGCCTCTCAACTCTCCTGCTTTCTCCCGGGGTCCAGGGGCTCTCCAAGTCGCACCCTTCCGGAAAGTGACACCTTGGCTGCCCCCACAGAGCAAGGCCCAGGGAAACCCCAATCTTTCAAGTGTTTTAAATATCTGATAAGCCCAAGTTCACCCTTGGAATGAGCCCTCCCACCCACAACAGCCACTACCACGTGGGACACTCCAAGTCCCAGCACCTGGGAGGTGCCAGATAGGCTGGAACCCGCACTCAGTTGCGTGGGGTCGGGGGTGGGGGGCACTAGGCTTTTAGGCCGGAGTCGCTGCGCAGGTGAGCAGGAGGGCACTCACCTTGGTGACATTGAGGAAGGTGGTCTGGTCCAGCGCTGCCCCTCACCAGCTTCCGCTCCAGCTCCTCCCTCAGATGAGCAAGTGGATCTTGCCCACATGCTGGAGAGGAGTGCCTGCAGGATGGTGGCCTGGACTCCAGGCAGATGCACTTGGTCTGGTGGCAGGGGCAGCATCCACACCAGCTGGGCTCGGCCTCCAATGGCTCCTCCGCCCTCAGGACCCTGGCGGACCCGGACGAGGCAGCAGTACGAGCCAGGAAGCCCAGTGGGTCCTGTGACTCGCGGTCCCCAGGCGTGTCCCCCTCACCCAAGTGGGAGCCTGTGGCCAGATCTGCCAGGCTGTCCTGCCAGGGGAGTTTGCTGCTGCTGCGCCACCTGCTGGCGCCTCTGAGCAGTACCAGGAGGCCACCCTGGGCTCCTTGCTGCCATCCTGCTGTGCTCAGTAGTGTGGGTTAGTTCATCCACCCAGCATTGCTTCCTGACAGTCTGTCCCTGCAGAATAACTTCAACACAGGACACTTCTGCATTCTGACCAAGTCACTGTCGAGAGCCAGAATTTTTCATTAGGTCACTGATTTGCTCATCATCATGTAGAATATCTGAGCTTTTAATTTTTGACTTATTTTATTCATTGTTTTATATTAAAGAAGGAAATAATTTTTATAGATGTTATAAAGGAGGGTATGTCATTATATTATCTGCATACCAGGTGTCAGGATGTTATACTCAGTGGGTGAAATCTGGACTATTGCCTGTTTATATATATCGCATGAGATAAGAATTATTTTTTTCACTTTTTAAAGGTTAGGAAACAATGAAAAGAATATTTTTGATACATAAACATAATATGAAATTAACATTTTGGTGTCCATAATTAATGTTTGGTGTCCACAATTACTGTTTCACTGGAAGGCAGACATGTACATTCATTAACACATTGTCTTTGGCTCCTTGCATGTTACAATGGCAGAGTTGAGTAGTTATGACCAAGATGGGATTGTCTACAGAGCCCAAACCATTTGCTATCAAACCCTTTACACAGGAAGTTTGCGGACCCTTGTCCTACACAGAGTAGATGAAGGCCATGTGTGTTATTATTAGCACTGTATTTGGATTTCAAATGATTTTAAATTTGGCCTATTGCACATTTGCAAATCAACAACATATGCCTAGCTAGTGTTGCTCAGTGGTTGAGCATCAACCAATGAACTAGGAAGTCAAGGTCAGCTCTGAAACCCAGTCATATGCCTGGGTTGCAGGCTCAATCCCCAGTGTGAGGTGTGCAGGAGGCAGTCGATCAATGATTCTCTCTCATTATTGATGTTTCTCTCTATCTCCCGTCCTCTCTGAAGTAAAAATATATATATTTTTTAAAAGTAATAATAAATAAAATCAACAAAATATGGTAAATGTTCACTAGAAAAGGAATACATACGTAGTTCTGAAATACTCATATGAATAAATATTACAGGGCAGTTAAAATCAATAAAGAACTATTTGTCTCAAAGTAGATAGATTTTAAAATTTATGATAATATAAACAAAAGTTCCAGAATGTTACATAAAATATACCTGTATATAAATCCAGAAAGATGAACTAATACTGCATAAGGTTGATTGATATATATTCATAATAATAAGAGCTAATTAGAGCAAACATCTTTCTGGAAGACCTTCCAGACAAAGCCAGGGCTGCAAAGGGTGGCCAGGGGGTTGGGGGGGAGGGTTGTGGAGCAGCCCGGTCCCGGGTCCCAGAGGGAAGCTGGTGCTGGCAGCTGGGGGAAGGAAGGCCTACTCGTGCATGAATTTCATGTATCGGGCCTCTAGTATAGGTAACAAATGATTAAAGACCTAAATTAGAAAAATGATTAGAAAATTTATAATGTAAATATAAAGAGAAACTGGACTGAACATGATATAGACTATTACTGTATTGTATTATTTCTTTATTATTGTGTTGTGTTTTTTCTTTTTCTTTTAATCCTCACCTGATAATTTTATTGATTTAAGAGTGAGAGAAAGAGAAAGAGGGTCAGAGGGAGAGAGAGAAACATCTATGTGAGAGAGAATCATTGAATGCTACCTTCTGTATGTACCATGACTGGGGATTGAACCAGAAACCTAGGTATGTGCCCTGACTGGGAATCAAACCTGAAACTTTTTGGTGTATGGGACGATGCTCCAACCAACTGAGCTACCCAGCCCGAGTGTTTCCTTATTTCTTAAAAAATGAAAATATAAAGAAAGAGGGCAAGATATGATCACTGTTTATTGTACACTGTTTATTCTACATCTATTAAATGTTTTCTGTACCATAAATATTACTTTTCATAAAAAAGGAAGGCAACATGGCTATGGAAGTATTTATTTTTATTTGTTGACAAGAGAAATGTGAATGGTGTAAATGCAGACCAAATCTGCACATACCACCAAAAAAATAAAATAAAATTGATGTTAATCATTGGGTTCTGATGACTTATCAGAGAATCACTAATTTGTTAAGGGCCCTTAGAATACACTTGGCTTAATAGACATCAGCTGGGACTCAGGGCAAGGTCAGAGCCATGCCCTGAGGGCGGGACCAGTCAAAAGATTGGATGTCACTCAGTCTGACTCTCTGGCCCAGTGTTAAGGGGATGGATCTCATGATGTCTCAGGCCCACCCAGATGTGATGTAACTTCCTGTAATTGGAGTATATAATAAACAGCTTTCAGAGCTGGCTCCCTCTGTGCCTGTCCCTCCAGAGGGCAGACTCTCTCTGTCTGTCCCTGGAGTCAAAGGGCAGACACCACACCCAGCCCAAGCTTTTAATCTAGTTTATGTCTGTCTTTCATTATTCTTTAAACTCCAAAGAGCCTCCTAACTTGCTCGAACCGGTTCAAGTCTCCCCCTCCCTGCGGGATGTGGAGAAGAGACCACAGCCCCAGCGCGCCCACCATAGTCATTTATGACTAACTTATCCTAAAAGAAAAGTAAATAACAGCCAATAGCTTTTATTGAAACACAATAGATGTATTAGTTGTTCTAATGCAACAGGGAACTGTTCCAAGGCCAATGTGAGACGTTGAAACCAAACAAAAACTGAGCTTCCTTATAAAAACTTGATTGTTCCCAATAATTACAGATGACAAGATAGTTGCTGCTCATTACTTACATATGGCTAAATAAATTCCAGTAACTAGCTATGGGATTCGCTTTCCAATGCTTGATAATTTACCTCATTTGTTGCAGGGGATTTGAGGTTTGGCCATTCTGCCTTGTTTCACAAAGTCCATTGGACCTCATTTTATTGCCCTTTTCCCATTTCTTCTGCTAAGCTTAGCATGAGCCCTAAAGACTAAAGTAGACAGAACCTAGAGACAGAACCTAGTGAGAGAACATGGCAAAAGATCCTGGACAGAACCCGGCTACAGGAATTGGCTGGAGATCCTAGACAGAACTTGGCTGCAGATGCTGGCTACAGAACCTGGCTGAAGAACCTAGCAAGAGAACATGGCTAGAGAACCTGGACAGAACCTGGCTATGATGATCACCTGAACGCTGCCTATGTGTCACTCCTTCTTCGCCAACTCCGTACACACCTTTGGGGACCCCTGGACCTGCTGGGGTTGGACCCCAGCATTAAATCTGATCTTTCAAAGTTCCAAAAAAAAGAGAAAGACCAAAGTAGCATCCTGGATATTTGGTTAACATGCCCCAAAGGGCTGTGCTTTAGGGATAAATCTCCAATACAATATGTTTCAAGGCTATTTCAAGGATGCAATAACTTCCAGGAACTCTTCACATTTCGCCATTCTTGGAAAAAGATATCCTTGATGCCTAAAAGTGATCATGTCCCAATTGTCCTAATTCTAGGAATAACCATACGAAGCCTTATCTGCACATAGTAATATTGTTGGACTTGGGAGATAACAAGGTCTCTCTGTTTAAAATCCTCCGTGTGTCCCAATCAAAAGAGTGAGTCTATTCTTAGTGTTTTTCTAAATATTTACTGTCCACTGCAATTCATTTGCCCTGTGTGCGGACTGTCTTTTAGCCATGCCAGTCTTAAAACTTCCAGATAATTTATATAATCTATCAGGTGACTCTTATGGTTTATGAACATTCTGAAGTTATAAGAAAAAATACTTGCTCACACTTGCTAATACACCTTAGTTCCCAATATTTCAGAAGCAATATTCTAAAAGACCACAGGATGGGTGTATTCCTGCATACAAGCAAATTCTCAAAGCAGTGCACTGAGCTCCCAAGTTTCAAGTTCTGCTTTGTTGTTTGTTTGTTTGTTTTTCTAAAATTTCTTTATTGATTAAGTTATTGCATATGTGTCCTTATCCCCACGTTACCCTCCCCACTCATGCCCTCACGCCCCTGTTGTCTGTGTCCAGTGGTTAGGCCTATATGCATGCAAAGGAGGTAGCGGGGTAAGAGATCAACCAAAGGACATGTATGCATGCATATAAGCATAACCAATGGACATAAGACACTGGGAAATAGGGGAGGCTAGGGGACAGTCTAGGGCGTGGGGGAAAAATGGACACATATGTAATACCCTTTGTATTACTTTAAGCAATAAAAACAAACCAAAAAAAAATAAGTCCTTTGGTTGATCTCTCCCTCTTACCCCCACCCTCCCCTACCTTCCCTTTGGGGTTTGATGGTCTGATAGATGTTTCTCTGTCTCTGGATCTGTTTTTGTTCATCAGTTTATGGTGTTCATTATATGTACCACAGTCCCTGGAGGTCTAGTGGTTAGGATTCGGCGCTCTCAAGTTCTGCTTTGACCAATAAGGTAGTCATTACCGACATGTGGCTAATTTAAAATGAAGTCAAAGGTGAAATCACGCTCCTAAGTTGCACTAACCACCTCTCAAGAGCTCAATAGCCATATGCGGCTACTGGCTACTCTACTGCAAAGTGCAAAATAAAACATTTCTATTCTCAAAGGATTTTAGTGATTTTAAAATTAGTTTTCTTTAATTCAAAAAACAGAAAAAGTTTTAGAAAGTGCTGATTCTTTTTATTATTCGTAACACTGAACAAGTGGGAAAAACTTAAAAGACCAGTGATAGAATTTTGGTTATCTGAATTGTGATTTAAACATATGCTGGAATATTACAAAGCCATTAAGATAGGACTCTCTTAGAATATGCGGGAAGGTTTATGGTATAATTTTAAGAACAAGAGGAAGCAAAAAGTATGTGTACATATATTTTTATAAATATATGTGCATACACATTTCGATATATAATTCCAAAATTGGCAACTTTATACTGTGCATACCTATACATATACCTATACATACCTATATAAAAAGGGAAAAAAAACACACAAAGAAATAAAGGGAAAAGATCATACTATTATCTAACTGTGGGATGTGAAATTATGGAGAAGTTTATGTTCTTCTTTCAACATGCCTTTATTTTTTATCTTTTTCCAGTATTGGAGAGAAAAAAAATCAACGAAGGAAGAAACTATAAAAAGAATGTGGAATTTTTTGAACTTTTTCAAAAGCCAAAATATGTTTCAGAAGATTCAGTAATTCACTTTAAAAAAACAACAACTAAAGATTTTTTTCTAAAGAATTTCTTTTAAAATAGGTTTCATTGATTTTCTACAGAGAGGAAGGGAGAGGGATAGAGAGTTAGAAACATCCATGAGAGAGAAACATCAACCAGCGGCCTCCTGCACGCCCCCCACTGGGGATGTGCCCACAACCAAGGTACATGCCCTTGACCAGAATCGAACCTGGGACCCTTGAGTCTGCAGGCTGACACTCTATCCACTGAGCCAAAGTGGTACTGGCTAAAGATTTTTTTGATTTATATAAAGTTTTGTATATCCGCTGAAGCCGTCTGCATAATTCTTGTCAACAAGACAGGTGTCATGGCAAGTGTCATGCGTAGGATGCTCCCATGTCTACAGAGCAGCTGAGTGGTCTCTGGATTCTCTCTGTAGCTGCACCTGTCTAAACCTTGAGCCCAGTGTGACATTCATTCATTTATTCGGAAGCAGATCTGTAAACATTGTCTATGCTCGAATTGTTCTGAATGAGAGTCTCTTCTGTGTCCCTATTGCTGTCCTTAACCGTAAAAATTCTTTTCCCACTGGTGCTTTTGGAAATTGGTTGAAATTCATGAAGACACCAGCATGTGTCTTAGGAACGGAAGGTCAGACTTTCCATCAGGAGGACAAGAAACCCTGGACACAGGAGGCAGCTTGCTCTGGGGGAGCCGACTTGACTGGATGTGGAGCCCCACCAATTCTGGCCTCCTGTCTTCAGTTCTCTGACTTCAGTTCTCTGCTTTCTAAAATGGGAGGCACATGGGGACCATTGTGGGATTAGAACAATACATGTAAAGTGCCTGAATTATGGAAGACAACTAGGTTTTTTTTAGTTCTTATTATGCAGATGTTTATTTAACAAAAAATTATCCATTTTTCCCTTTTATCAACCATTTTGAGCACTGTGAGATTTTACACTGTCTGGCCATGTGTCAGGCTGTGTTTAACATTTGTGTAGCTGGAGGTGACAAAGGCTCCAACTACCTCTGAAGTCTCTGATTTTGTTTTTCCTGCTGCCTTCAGATTACCCTAAGAATTCCTTCTCAGATAGAGTTTGCTTCATGCAGTGGGATTGGTTGGCATGCACTCATAGTTCAGAGGGCTGGAGAGTGTCACCCCCAGGGGCAATGGTAAGATTTCTGGGAGGAGGTGGGGAAGGCATAGTTTTCTTTACTAAAATGAGAGGAGAAACTGTGAAAGGTGAGATGGAAAAAAAAATAATCACAGATGACTCCTCAGGCAGATCAAATTTGAAAAGAGCACCTAGAAGGAACAGAATTTAGGAATTAATTTTCTCAAATGCTTTGTAAACACTTACATACTCTTGAAAAGTCTTCATGTGCCCTGTTTTCCAATGTTCTCAAATTTTCCATCAGGGAAGGTCTGCATGGATAGGAAGGAGAAGCAAAGCCTTCTGAGCTCTGGTAACTGTGGGAACAAATGAAGAGATTGAGGACAGGGAACTGCAGATGCCTCCTGTCCCCTCCTCTGCAGCCAGGACTCTCAGAGGGGAGAGGGGGACACACAGACACTGGGGTTAGAATTGGAGGGCTGAGGACTGCTCCCCTGGGATTATCTGGGCAGACTGGGAGCCCCCAGCAGGGATGCTGCATGTCCTCACTCTCTGGGTGAGTAGAACTCCAGAGGGAAACTTGGAGTAGGACCCCACACATGGACCCAGACTAGCTACTCTCTGAGCTACAATAGGAGATACAAAGACTCTGCCCCTGTTGCCAGAAAAACAAAGTAGCTCCGCCTCGCATCCCATATAACACCAATGGGAAAGGCACTGGGTTCATTTAAAGACAGGATTCAGTTCATGAGGCTGAACTCAGATATTAAATTGAGCTAAGTATTTTCTTTTGCTCTTATCCCCTCTATCCCCTGGTGGAGGACTCAAGAGAAAATCCATTTAGAAATAAATAAATAAGCTATATTTTTTCTGCACATTATACATACTGAATATATTTGCAACTTTGATCCGTACTTATCTTTATTCATACAAAACTGTAACTCTATCTGACATTTCTTCTTAAAGGTTTTTCTTCCTCGCTACAATGTGCAAAGGAAATTTCTTTCTTTCTTTTTTTTTTAAATATAATGTATTGATTTTTTTACAGAGAGGAAGGGAGAGAGATAGAGAGTTAGAAACATCGATGAGAGAGAAACACCGATCAGCTGCCTCCAGCACATCTCCTACTGGGGATGTGCCTGCAACCCAGGTACATGCCCTTCACCAGAATGGAACCTGGGACCTTTCAGTCCGCAGGCCAACGCTCTATCCACTGAGCCAAACCGGTTTTGGCAGGAAATTCCTTATTATAGAAATCGTGCTGTGGTTTCAGCTGTTGTGTTTCTGTAAAGTAAGCTGAGCTTCTTTCACCAGATACTGAGCAGGGGTCTTGTGAAAATAGCATACAGGCTCTTGTGAGGGGAGAACCCTTCCTAGTATCTAGTGATAAAAGTAATTCAGAATTTGTATATATTTCTTAAATAGAAACCTTCAAAAGTCATTGCTGATTTCCCATTCAGCACTGGGAACTCTTTGGTCCTAGCACAGGCCTAGGCACCTTCTGAGAGGGATATCCAGTACTGAAAAGGTCAGTTCTAGAAATGTCTGTAAAACATACATTTGGCAAATGAATGAACAAAGAAGCAAAGAAACACTCATAGAGAAGATGTTCCACTCTGCTGACTTAAAGTGTGCTTTCCAAAGGAGGTTTGAAGCTTCCTACTGTTTTTGCAGCTCCTTTGGATTTTTAAAAGGCAGGACCTTTGAAGTCTAATGGGAGAAAGACAAGAAAGTGTTGGACATTCAGAATCATGGGCAGTGGGAATATTGGGGAACCTCAGACCAGTCACTTCATCTCCCTGAACCAGTTTCAATCTGCAAAATAACTAATGTGTGTGTTGGTTTTTTTTTAAATATTTTTATATATTAAATCCATTGGGGTGACATTGGTCAACAAAAACATATAGGTTTCAGGTGTGGGTTCTATGTTACAGGATCTGTATATTGCACCTTGTGACCAACACAGGAAGCAACACCAGGCTGGTGAACAGGAGATGAGGTGTAAGGGCGCATCATGGGTCAACTGGCCACCAGAGGCCAAAGGACTGGCCTGTGAAGGACCAGGAACAGGAGCAACATCCTGGCGTGAACCTGGTCTGCAGTCAGAACCCTCTCCTCCCCGAGGCAGGTCACAAAGCAGCTACTGCATTTCTGAACAAGAAATTGAGACGCGGGTTTTGACCAAAAAATTAAGATATTTTAAAAATTCATGAATCTATGTGGGATGTCCTAAAGAGGATGAAGATATCATATGTATGTACATGTTAATGAATCAGGTTTATTACAAATATGAAATTTATGAAATCTAAAAGAGCTCTTTGCTCAGGAAATCATTCAGCAAGTGTGTGCTGTCTACCTGGGTCTTGGGGGCGGGGCCTTCACAGGTCACCTTTCAGGTGCTGAGAGGGCCTGAGAGACAGACAGCTGAACAAGAACCAAGGCCACACTTTATTTCAGAAGATAGGAAGCCATGAAGAAAATAGACTTAGCTTATATGACTAGGGAGCCACAGGGACACAAAAGATTTCTATTGGTGCCCTGACCTATGACCTTAAACGCAGTGGTTCACAGGACAAAGTGTGGGGTCCCAGGTGCTGTGGGTCAGAAACCTGAGGTGGTTCATTGGGTTGCCCTCCTCCCAGGAGGCCTCGGGGGCCTGCACATGGGGAGGTGACAGAATCCATTCCTTATGGCACAGTTCCCTTTTGTGTCCCTACCAAAGCCACTCCCAGCTTCCTGGGGCTCCCAAAAATCTTGGCCTTTGATCCCTTCCTCCAGCCTCAAAGCCAGCAACTCAAGTGGAGTCCCTCCCTGGCTTCTCTGACCCACCCTCCCACCCAGTTTTCACTTTGAAGAACACCTGGTTACTGAGGGCCAGGACCCAGGAGAGCCACACCTCCTATGGTTTCTGTAGAAGGCCTTTGGTATGTTGGGGTCAATAAATGTTTATTCACTGATTTTTAACAACAACACCACCAGAAAATTTGAGAGGTTGGCCCACATGGCTGACCTGGCATGGTGGCTAGGTTACCACTATGACCTGTCTTACCATTCTGACCTCTGTTAGTATTGTGACCTACTGCCAGGTGATATACCATAGGGCTAGATGGGGGCTTCAGAGCAGAGTGACTCCCTAGCAGGCTCAGGAAAGGGCTCCCCAACATTTTTAAACTGAGACATGGCTGTTGAGACAGAGCTGGCCCCATGGAGACCTGGGGAAGCCACCCCAAAAGGAGAGGCAGTGCCCCAGGGCAAGGACAGCCAGGCTGGATGGGAACAGCAGAGAGCGGGGGGCGGGGGGCGGGGGGACATAGAGGGCCCTAGTGTGGGTTGAAATTGCTGTCACAGCAGGAAGGCTTTTAGGCACGAGAATAGGGGGATCTGATATTTTTTAAAGATCACTCGGTGATTTGACATTTGAAATGATATTTGACATGTGTCCTGAGAGCCCGGGAGGATTTGGGCAGATGAAGACGGTGAGATGTGCTTCAGGTGCAGACAGTGGACACGGCCTGGAGGCAGGACAGATGAACACTGGGGACCAGAGCACATGCCTCGCAGAGCCTGTGAGTGATGGGACCAGGCAGGGAAACAGAAGACCCTGCATGGATGGGGCAGGGCAGGGGGAAGGGGTCCTTCCATGGAGGGGGCAGGGTAGGGGAGGCAGTGAAACCTCCATAGAGTGGGAAGGGCAGGGAGGAGAGAGGACCCTCCATGGAGGGGAAAGGAAGGGAGGAGAAGGGACCCTCCATGAAGGGGAGAGGGCATGGAGGAAAGGGGACCCTCCATGGAGGGGACAGGCAGGGAGGAGAGGAGACCCTCAATGGAGGGGAGAGGGCAGGGAGGAGAGGGGACGCTCCATGGAGGGGAAAGGAAGGGGGAGAGAGAACCCTCCATTGAGGGGAAAGGAAGGGAGGAGAGGGGACCCTCCATGCAGGGGACAGGCAGGGAGGAGATAAGACCCTCCATGGAAGGGAGAGGGTAGGGAGGAGAGGGGACCCTCCATGGAGGGGACAGGGTAGGGAGAAGAAGCGTCCTTCCATGGAGGATGCAGGGCAGTGGGGACTAGGAACCCTCCATGGAGGGACAGGCAGGGAGGAGAGGGGACCCTCCATGGAGGGGACAGGGCCAGGAGCAAAGGGAATCCTCCATGGAAGGTACAGGGCAGGGACGAAAGGCGACCCTCCATGGAGGGTGCAGGGCCATGGGGAATGGGAACCCTCCATTGAGGGGACAGGCAGGGAGGAGGGGGAACCTCCATGGAGGTGTCAGGCAGGGAGGAGTGGGGATCCTCAATGGAGGGTAAAGGGCAGGGACGAAATGGGACCCTCCATGGAGGGTGCAGTTCAGTGGGGAACCTTCCATGGAGGGGACAGGTAGGGAGGAGAGCGGACCCTCCATGGAGGGGACAAGACAGGGAGGAGATGGGAACCTCCATGGAGGGGACGGGTCATGGAGGAGAAGGTACTCTCCATGCAGGGGGACAGTAGGGTTTTGGGAACCCTCCATGGAGGGAACAGGTAGGGAGGAGTAGGGACCCTCCACGGAGGGCATGGGTCAGGGAGAAGGATCCCTCCATGGAGGTTACAGGGCAGGGAGGAGAGGGCAGAGACGGGGAAAGGCAAACCTACAGTCATGGGCCAGACAGGGAGGAGGAGGGACCCCTCCATGGAGGGGACAGGGCAGGGAGGAGAGGGGACACTCCATGGAGGAGACATGCCATGGAGGAGGAGGGACCCTCAATAAAGGGGACAGAGCAGGGATGAGAAGGATCCTTCCAGGGAGAGGAAGGGCAGGGAGGAGATGGGAACCTCCATGGAGGAGATGGGTCAAGGAGGAGAAGGTACCCTCCATGGAGGGGGGAGCATAGGGGACAGGGAAGGGAGAATAGGGGACCCTCCATGGAGGGGGCAGGGCTATGGGGAAGGGGTACAGGGAACCCTCTAAGGATGGGCTGGGCAGGGAGGAGAGGGGACACTGCATGAAGAAGGGAGGGCAGGGAAAGTGGGGACCCTTCATGCAGGAGACTAGCAATGGAGCAGGGGATCCTCCATGGAGGGAAGAGGACAGAGAGTGAGGAGACCCTCCATGGATGTTATAGCTAAGGAGGAGATGGGACCCTCCGTGGAGGTAACAGGGCAGGGAGGAGAAGGGACCCTCCAAGGAAGGGAAGGATAGTGGTAATGGGTGCTCTATATGGAGGGGGAAGTGCAGGGGCGTTTGGGGAACAGGGAACTCTCCATTGATGGGGCAGGGCAGTGGGGACTGGCAACATGGACCCTCCAAGGACTGGCCGGTCAGAGAGGAGAGGGGACTCTCCATGGAGGAGGGAGGGCAGGGAAAGTGGGGACTTTCATAGAGTGGACTGGGCAGAGAGGAGAGGGGACTCTCCTTGGAGAGGAAAAGGCAGGGAGGAGAAGGGACCCTCCATGGAGAGGGCAGAGCAGAGGATAAGGGAACCCTCCGTGGATGGGACAGGGCTGGGGGGAGAGGGCATACTCCTTGGAGTAGACTGGGCAGGGAGGAGAGGGGACCCTCCAGGGAGGGGGCAGGGCAGTGGTGACAGGGAAACCTCCATGGAGGGTACAGAACAGGTGGGGCAGGGAACCCTCCATGGAGGGGGCAGGACTCGAGGGGGGGGGGCTTGCCAGGTAACCCAACAGGGATGGGCCAGACAGGGAGGAGAGGGGACCCTCCTTGGAGGGGGCAGAGCAGAGGAACAGGAAATCCTCCATGGATGGGACAGGGCAGGGGGGCGAGGGCACACTCCATGGAGGGGACAGGGCAGGTAGGAGAGGGGACTCTCCATAGAGGGTGGAAGGCAGGAGACAGGGAAACCTTCATGGAGGGGGCAGGGCAGGGGGCCAGGGAAACCTTCAGAAAGGAGTTAGAGCTGGGGGACAAGGAACTGCACTTGCAGGGATGGAATAGTGGGTACAGGAAACCCTCCATGCAGTGCGAGGACAGGAAGGAAGGGAACCCCAATTATAGGGGGCAGGGCAGGGAGGAGAGGGGAGACCAGGAACCCTCTATGGGGAGGGGGCAGGGCAGTTGGACAGGTAATCCCCATGCAGAGGGTAGGGCAGGAGGAAAGGGAACCTCACTTTGAGAGAGCAGGGCACAGAGGAGACAGAACTATCCATTGAGGGAGCAGGGCAGGGGGACAGGGATCCCAACTTTAGGGGGAGGGGCAGGGAGGAGAAGGTACCCTCCATGGATGGGGCATGGCAGGGGTGTAGAGAACCCCACTTTGAGGGGGAGGGTCAGGGAGGAAGTTTTCCTTCATGGAGGGGGCACGGCAGGGGGACAGAGAACCTCACTTTGAGTGGGCAAGCAGTGGAGAAAGGGAGCCCCAGTTTGAGGGAGAAGGGCAGGGAGAGGACAGAATCCTACATGGTGGGGCAGGGCATGCATGAGAGGGAATAGGGAAGCCTCCATGGAGAGGAGAGGCTGGGGGGATAGGGAGGCCTACTTTGAGACAGCAAGGATTTTAGCACAGGTCCTGAAATAGATGGCAGGGCAGGGGGGAGAGGGCATCCTCCAGGGAGGTAGCAGGGCAGGGAGGACAAAGGACCCCACATAGTCCGAGCAAGATAGGGGGGTTAGGGCACCATCCATGGAGGGGCCAGGGAACGGGGGACATGGGAGTAGAGATAGGTAACAGGGGAAACAGACCCTTCCATGGAGAGTTCCCTGTTCCCCATGGTGGAGCCCTTGCCCCCAGCCCTGCCCCTTGGCAGCATTCCCTCTCATACCTGTCCATCGGCCCCTCCCCCGGGCCCCTGACCCTGCTGCCCTGCCTTCCCATGGAGGGGCTGCTGTCTCTCCTGCTCTGACCACTCTGTGGTTGGTCCCCTTATCCCTCTGCCCTTTCCCTCCATGCAGGGTCTTCTGTTTCCCTGCCCTGACCCCTCACTCACAGGCATCTGAGGGGCATATGCTCTGGTCTGTCCAGTGTTCATCTCTCCTGCCTCCAGGCCGAATGTCCACTCCCTGTACCTGAAGCATATTCTCACCTTCTTCATCTGTCCAAATCCTACCCGTGCTCTCAAGACACATCTCAAATATCATTTCAAATGTCAAATCACAAGCAGGGGAAGGGGGGTGGGGGGTAGGGGCTGGGAAGTTGGGGGTGGAGGATGGGAGGTGTGGGGTGTGGGGTGCGTGATGGGGGGGCCGGTGGGGAGTAGGGTTGGGGGTAAGAGTGGGAGGTGGGGGTGAGGGGTAGTGTTGGGGGATGAGAGCTGGCGGGAGGGGAGTTGAGGGTGGCAGATGGGGGCTGTGCGTTGGGGATGTGGTGAGGCAGGTCGGGGCTGGGGGTGTGGGGTGTGGGGTGGCGGGTGGGGTGGCGTGTGGGGAGTAGGGGCTAAGGTTGGTGGCTGACAGGTAGGGGAGGGAGAAGAGGGCATAGGGGGGATAAATGGTGATGGAAGGAGACTTGACCTGAAGCCAGTGAGCACACAATGCGATATACAAATGCTGCATTAGAGAATTGCACACCTGACCTATGCAATTTTATTAATGAATGTCACCCAAATAAGGTTGATTAAAAATAAATAAAAGGTGGGTCTTTTGAGGTTGATTAGGTTATGAGGGTGGAGCCCTCGTGAATAGGATTAATACCCTTTTCAAAGATATCCCATGCTAGACTTATCAGGAGATGCTTTTATATGTTATATAAATGTCTAACCACTATTTTGTACACTTGAAACTAATATTGAATGTCATCCCTAATTGAAAAAAAAATTAAAGAAGTAATTTTTAATAAAAATGCAAATGCAAATCAGAGTGATCTTTAAAAAATATAAATCAGATCATTACACTCTGTGCCTAAAAGCCTTAAGCGCTCCAGCAGGGGTCAGCTCTCCAGACAGAATCATGCCTGTGAGGGTGTTACACTGCTGGGAGAGGAATGCCCTGTCTTCTTCCTCCAGTAGCTCCCTTCATGGCTCTGGTGATGTGTGGCACTGGTGCAGGGCAGAACTGTGCTTCCTTGAGAGTGAGCTAAGCATCACTTTGGCTGCTTAGTTGTAGTGTGGGAGCAGACACAGAGAAAATCAATTTAAACCTTAAAAGTTCTCACAGCATTTCAACCCTCCAAACGGACCTCTATCCTCCCTTCCCTACACTCCAGCCAGCCTGGCTCGCCCAGCCTCGAGGAAAGAAGGCAGGGACAGTGCTGCCCGGGAAGCCAGTGAGCATGCATGTGGTCGGAAGTCTGGAGAGAGCTCTAGTTCTCCTAGGACAGAAATGGAGGGATGAATCTGCTGAAATCAGCCACCCATGAGGGGACTCTACTTTTCACTACGTGATGGCTGGATTGCACCTGCATGATCCCACCATGCTCTCGCTCCTCTGTGGCATCCCAGGGGATCCATGGATCATCTACAACAGGAAGCAGCTCTCTGGCTTTTGAGAATCCACAGACCCTCTGCAAAGCCCTTAAGCTCACACGGCTGATCTCAGACTACAGATTCCAGACATCTTCAATCCTGGGAAGCAGCCTCTTTTGATTTTTCATTCTCCTCCTACAAACAATGCCAGGTCTGTGTCTTCTGTACACTGCTCAAAGATGTGTGAGGACCCAGCGGGTGGCAGCTGGACGTGGTATACCCTGGGACATTTGCTGAGTGGCCTCAGACCCAACAATGACACTGAGCTTGAACCTGTATCCATCTGGTGAACACCACTCACCTCTACCTGGGTTCTCCCTGAGAACGTACCTCATGCAACTTGAGTGCTTCCAGAGACTCTTTCATTAACTGAGAGAAACAGGCACCTGGCAGATGGAGGCAGACAGGGAGGCAGAACATGGTGTGCTCTGGGACTTTTGCTGACCTGTCCCCAGGCTCAATGCTAGTCAAAGCCAGCTTTGGTGCCCTGCTTGGACCTTCCTGTGCTCACTGGGCCTCAGCAGAGGCTGTCACAAATTGTGAATTGCTTTGTAGATGCAAATAGATTGCCCTGGGAGAGTCACATCAAGCATCTGACATTGTTCAGCACCAGAGTCCCTCCCAGGAAGCCCCAGGACCAACAAGCCGATAGCCAGCTTCAGAGCACATCAGAGAAGGATACAATTAGCCTCAGAAGCGGCATATCCAAAGAGAGATCTAGGCAGGCACCAGACCCCACTGAGATAAATTGCGCTCCACGTGGTCAACACCTGTCAGCAGCTCATACACTACACTGTAGGCAGGGTACACGGTGGTCACAGCCAACTAGCCTGAGCATCGAATCAGTACATGAATGGGCCAACAGCCATCAAGAATCAACTGCCACAGGAAGGTTCACATAACACACACGGGACATCCCTGGAGCACTCAACTCAGATGATCAAGAAGAAATTGCCACTGGGTTCCACAGGACTCCTACTACACGAAACCACACTACCAAGACCTGGATTCTAACACAAAGAAACAAACACACAGAGGCAGCCAAAATGCAAAGAAACATGCCCCAAATTTAAGAACAGGGGACACATCCAGAAAAAATGCTAAACAAAGTGAGGCAAGCAATATTCCAGATAGTTAATTGAAGTTAGGTGAAGAATGGATGAAATCAGTGGGAACTTGAAAACTGATAGTAGGCATGAAAAAGAACATTTAAGCCATATAAAAGATCCAGTCAGAAATAAAGAGTAAAATCTTTGAAATGAAGAATACACTAGAGAAAATAAATAATTTGATTAAGGAGAGAATCAAATGAGTGATTTGGAAGACAGGGTCACAGAAGACAAAAGCAGCAAAAAGAAAAAAAGAACTTTTAAAAATGAGGACTGTTTAGGGGACTTTTGGGACAACATGAAACATTAACAACATCCACATTATAGGAGTACAAGGACAAAAGAAAGGTTAAGGGACTACACCATATTAAAAGAAATAATGACCGAACACTTCCCTAACCTGGTGAAGGAAGAGACACACGTCCAGGAAGCACAGAGTCCCAAACAAGATGAACCCAAAAAGGCTTGACACCAGGACACATCATCATGAAAATGACAAAGATTAAAGACAGGACATCTTAAAAGCAACCAAAGAAAGATGGTCAGTTACCTACAAGGGAGCTCCCATAAGATTGTCAGCTTATTTCTCTACAAAAACATACCAGGCCAGTAGGGATTGGCACAAAATATTCAAAATAATGACAAGCTAGGACCTTCAACCGAGACTACTTTACCCAGCAAGGCTGTCATTTAAAATTGATGGAGAAATAAAGAGCTTCCCAGACAAGAAACAGCAAAAGAAGTGTGTTACCACCAAACCATTAGTATAAGAACTATCAAGAAGGAATAAAAGGGAAACAGAGTTAAAAGAATAAAACATATCTACAAACAATCACTTTAAATGTAAGTGGCTTGACTGCTGCAATTAAAAGACATGGTAGCTGAATCGATAAGAAATCAAGAACCATATATATGAAGTCAACAAGAGACCTACCTCAGAATGAAAGATATACAGACAAAAAGCAAGGGGATGGCAAAAGGAGTATTTCATGCAAATACAAATGAAAAATAAGCCGGGGAGGTAAACCTATAGCTGACAAAATAGACTTTAAAACAAAGGCTGTATTGAGCGATAAGAATGGACACCACAGAATGATAAAGAGAGCAATCCAACAAGAGGATATAACCCTTGCAAACATGTATTTCTTCAACATAAGAGCAAGTAAATGTGTAAATCAAAACCTGATGTACATAAATGGAGAGTTCAAGAATAATACAGACGTGGTAGGGGATTTGAACATCCCACTGGCATCAATGGCTGGATCTTCCGCACAGAAAATCAAGAAGCAAAGAGTGGCCTGGTGCTGGACTCTGCCGCAGCAACAGCACATATAGTAAAGCTGGAATGATACAGAGGAGATTAGGGTGGCCCCTGCGCAAGGGTGACAGTGAAATCAGTGAAGCGTTCCCTTCGCCCTAGCATGTGACATGCTCCCCTGGCTCCCCTGGGCTGGGGCCCCTGCGGGTGGGGGTGGAGGGAGATGGGCGGTGGCTGGGGGGGGAGGGAGTTGGGCGGGGGTTGGGGGGGGAGGGAGAAGGCGGGGGGGAGACTTGAACCCTGACCTCCTCCTGGGCTGGGGCCCCTGTGGGTGGGGGCGGAGGGAGACGGGCAGAGGCTGGGGGGGGAGGGTGATGGGCGGGGGCTGGGGGGGGAGGGAGAAGGCGGGGGGGGGGAAGACTTGGGCGCTGCCTCACCCTTGCACAGGGCGGCCTCACACCTAGTCTTTAAAAAAAAAAAAAAGAGTGGACAGAAATAACACAATAGATCAAATGGATTTAATTGGTATCTTCAGAGCATTTCACCCTGAAGCAGTAGAATATACATTCTTTTTAAGTGGACGTGCAACATTATCTAGATAGGTCACATATTAGGGCACAAAAACAGTCTCAGTAAATTTAAGAAGATTGAAATCATATCAAGAATCTTTTCTGATCATAACTGTATAAAACTAGAAGTCAATTAGAAAAAACTGACCTACAAGTGATCTATTACTGAATTGTACACACCTAAAACCACCCTGCCCCAATAAATTTATTAACAGAGATAAAAGCAATGAAAAGCAAAAATGAATAAATAAATAAAAATTTGGGGATACATGGTGGTGAGAATTGCATGTCAATATACTTGATGTATACTTAAATGTGGTTAAAACTCTAAATCTTATATTTATTTGACCACAATAAAGAATCATGCGTTTGATTCCCAGTCAAAGGCATGTACCTGGATGCAGGTTCACCCCTGCCACCTGTTGAGGTGAATAGAGGGAATTCACCTGAACATACTAAAGATCATGAAGAAAGAAGGAAGGAAGGAAGGAAGGAAGGAAGGAAGGAAGGAAGGAAGGAAGGAAGGCAGGAAGAAAGAAAGGAAGGAAGGAAGAAAGAAAGGAAGAAAGAAAGAAAGAAAGAAAGAAAGGAAGGAAGGAAGGAAGGAAGGAAGGAAGGAAGGAAGGAAGGAAGAAAGAAAGAAAGAAAGGAAGGAAGGAAGGAAGGAAGGAAGGAAGGAAGGAAGGGAGAGAGAGAGAGAGAGAGAGAGAGAGAGAGAGAGAGAGAGAGAGAGAAAGAAAGAAAGAAAGAAAGAAAGAAAGAAAGAAAGAAAGAAAGAAAGGAAGGAAGGAAGAAAGAAAGAAAGAAAGAAAGGAAGAAGGAAGGGGAAGAAAGAATAAAGTGAAAGAAAGGAAGAAAGACAGGAAGAAGTTGAAGAAGATACAAATTAATAAAAGTACATATGGTGTTCAAAGATAGGAAGAATTAACAACGTTCAAATGTCCAATGACGTAATTCAGAGAGCTACAACAAATATCACAAAAATCTATATGGAAGTACAAAAAAAAACCCACAAAAACCACCACCAAGAAACCCAACACACATGCTCACACACACACACACACACACATACACACACACGCACACACACAAAAAACAAACAAAATAAAACCAAACCAATAGCCAGAGTAATCTTGAGAAAGAAGAACAAAGTGGGAGGAATCATGCTACGTGATAACAAACTATACTACGAGGCCATAGTAATAAATATAGTATGGTACTGGCATAAAACAGACATAAAGATCTGTGGAACAGAACAAAAAGTCCAGAAATAAACCCATACATTTATGGTCAATTAATATTTGACAAAGGACACAAGAATATACAATGTGGTAAAGATAGTCCACTCAATAAATGCTATTGGGAAAATTGGACACATAAGTAGAAAAATCAATGAATGCAGACTACCTTCTTACACCATATTGAAGAATAAACGCAGACTGGATTAAAGACTTGAAAGTGAGATTTGAAACTGTAAAAATTCTAGAAGAAAATAAAGGCAATAAATTTTCATATAAATATTTTTCATTCTGATATATCTATTTGGGCAACAGAAGCAAAAGAAAAACAAATGGGACTACATCCATCTAAAAAGTTGTTGCACAGCAAAGGAAACCACCAACAAAATGAAAAAACAACCCACTGAAGGGGAGAACATATTTGCCAATGATACATCTGATAAGGGTTTAATACCCAAAATTCATGAAGAACTTAAAAAACTCAACATCATAACAAAATTAAACAATCCAATTTAAAAATGAGCAAAGAACCTAAACAGACACTTCTCCAGCTAGGATCTGCAGATGATTATTACACAAATGAAAAGATGCTGAACATCACTAATCATTACAGAAATGGAAATTAAAATCACAGTGAGGTATCACCTCACATCTGTCAGAATGGCTATCATCAATAAATCAATAAACATCAAGTGCTGGTGAATATGTGGAGAAAAGAGAACTCTCGTGCACTGTTGGGGGGAATGCAGATTGGTGCAACCACTGTGGAAAGTAGTATGAAGTTACCTCAAAAATTAAAAATAGAACTGCTTTATGACCTAACATTTCCACTTCTGAGAATATATCTGCAGAAACCTGAAACACTGATCGGAAAGGATATATGCAATGCTATGTTCACTGCAGCATTACTTACAATAGCGAAGATTTCACAGCAGCCCAAGTGCCCAGCAGCAGATAAGTGGAGAAAAGGCTGTGGTACATTAACACAACAGAATACGACTCACCCACACACGCAAAAAGGAAATGAAGGAAATCTTACCTTTTACAACAGCATGGATGGAGCCGGTGAGTATTATGCTAAGTGAAGTGAAGTAAGCCAGTCAGAGAAATACAAGTTCCTTATGGTTTCACTTATATGTGGAATCTAATGAACAAAATAAACTACAATCAAAATAGAAACAGACTCATAGGTGCAGAAACCTGACTGAATACTGTCAGAGGGGAGGAGGTTGGGGGACTAGGGGAAAAGTGAAGGGATTAAGCAAAGAAAAGACCTATAGACACAGACAACAGTTTGTGATTATCAGAGAGAGAGAGGGATGTGTGTAGAAGAGGGTTTAGGAAGGATAAATTGTGATGGAAGGAGACCTGACCTGGGGTAAGAGGGGAGGGCGGTGAGACACATATTCAACATACAGGTGATGTATTACAGAACTGTATACCTGAAAGCTACATGATTTCATTACCAATCTCACCCCAATATATTCAATTTAGAAAAAGAGGCCATTGTGGCACATGCTACAACCTGGATGGACCCTGAAGACATGATGCTCAATGAAATAAGCCAGTCACAAAAGGACAAATAGTGTGTGATCCCACTCACATGAGGTCCCTAGAGCCATCAGAGTCATACAGGTAAGATGGAGGGTACCAGTAATGGGGGAGTGGATGCAGAGTTGCTGTTTAGTGGGGACAGAGCTTCAGTTGGAGAAGATGAGAACAGTGATGGAGCCGATGGTGGTAAGGGCAGCACAACAATATGATTGTTAAGTTGTGTTAAGGACCACTTACCACCACTGGACTGTGCTCTGAAAAATAGTTAAAATGGTAAATTTCATTGTGTATATCTTACTGTGATAATAATATACCAAAAAAAAAAAAATAGAAGGCTCTGTCCTGGGTGTGGGAGAATCAGGTAGAGCTGTTTTCTATCGGCCCTACATGGGCGGTTGGGTCACTGTCAATATCCTGGTTGTGAGATTTTTATAAGATATTATTGAGGGAAACCATGTCAGATTCCATGGGCTACCTCTGCATTATCTCTTATAAATAATGGAATCTACAATTATATTTTTAACAGGTTAAAGACTAAAAGGGGCGACAACCAGATTTGGCGGTCTTGCCCCAGGGAATCTGGTCCAGCAGGTCCAGTTGTGGTCAGGGCTGAGGATAAGGAATTGCCCACAGGAACTGGTGGTCAGTGGGATTGAGGGCCACCATCCAGACCAGTCACCTACACAGCTAAGTTCTCATCCCATCATGAAGCTTCCACAGCTTTTAATACAGCTGCTGTTTCTCAGCTACCTCTAATGCAACCACTCTGGGCAACAGCGCCTTCACTGTGCCACCTGGTTTTTTAAAGGAGCTTCAAACCTTTTAACCATATCACAAAACACAACGCAGGTAGAGCAAATCTCCCACAGTGACCCTCTGCTTCATTAAACCACATCCACCAAGTGACAAGGATGGGCCTTTTGTGCCATTCCAGGAACGCTGGGCCAGGGTCTCGTCAACAGAGCAGATTCACTTCTCGGTGTCTTGGTTGGGACCTGGGCCCAGGGCCCAGGAGTGACGCAACCCAAGGACAAGGATGAAGGAAGGCAGCATTGTCCTTGGAAGCAGGTGCCTTTTAATCATCTACAGATCTCAACTGTGGAAAAGATACCTATGCCCTGTTAAAGGTCAGGAAAGATAAATAATTTTTCTCTTTGTACTCAACAGAGTGGTGCTCAAAATGAACTAAAAATAATACCCTGTCTTCATATGCTCTCTCCTTCCATAGATGGCTCCAATTTTCCTGTCAACGTGAATGCGAGATGGAAGAAGTAATGCTGGTGGATGAAATCAACACATCCCTATTTTAAGGGGTGAAATGTAGATGAGAGACGGAGTGTCACTCATTAAAGGTTTGGTACTTTACTCTGTGGTCAAGTAGGGAGTTTGTCATTGTCCATCCAAACCTGTACCATTAGGGTAATAATGTAGGGCTGTCATGAAGGCCTTTTCAGTGTCTGTACCCCATAAAATCTTGCTCTTTTTGGTCCATGATGTGGGCCAGGGAGCCACCAATGCTCATGCTCTGCACGCAGTGACTCAGGGCTCCAGGGCTCCCCTGGCTTGTGGACTTAGCTGGCAATGAGCACAGCTCAATGGTGTAGAGGTCGGACAGACGAGTGGTGTCAGGATGGCCTGGGAGCAGCCACTCATGGCTATCCTTGCCTCTGGCCAGAGCTGATTCACATGGTGAGGTAGGCTCAGAAATGCAGAACAGCACAAACTCCTTGCTACTTGGCACACAGGGCAGCACACTCACCCTCTTGTTCCTTTACCTGTGCAGCCAGCCAACTCAGTCACCTTCAGGAAGAACATCCAGAAAGAATAATAAAATAAAAGTACCTCGTGCCAATCCACATAGCACTTCAAAGTACTAAGAGTAAAAAACTCACTGTCCATGCATTTCTACAGAAAGGCTACTTGCTGTCCAGAGCCATATTCTTGCTCTTTTTTCTTCTTCTCAAAAGAAGGAAACACATCATTCTGGAGCCATCGAGACGGAGCAGACCAATGGCCAGCTGTCCACCCAATGATGTCAACCATGGTCTCAGAGAGAATAGTATCTGCGGACTCCAGAGAGAGCAGCAGTGGGCTGAGTGGGGAGAGAATTGAGAACCTGACCAGTGACCAGCACGGTGGTGAGCTGATTTGTCTTGAAGGCAGTGAGTCTTAGCACTGCTCTGTGCGCAGGACGGGAATGACTCAGAGAGGACTGGACCAGGGGCCTGTTGGAGCCAGAGTGGCGGCTGCCCTGGACCCTTCCCCCTTCTCTCCTGGCAGGGCCCTGGACTCCAAAGTATTGTGGTGACTCCTGATTATTTTTCTTCTTTTTCTCTAGCCAGTTTTCCCTGAAAACCATCCTGTTATATGAAACTGCCACACAGCTCATGGGTGGAGAGGAGTGTAAGGTTCTGAGAGAACCAGAGCTTCTAGCAGAAGGACAAGGAAGGTGGCTGAAATCCAGGGAGAGAGGAGCTGTGGGTGAGATGGACCTGCACAGAGCACACCCTGGAGGCCAGCATAGGCTCTGCGCATGCTGATGCTGAGGTCACCCCCAGAGCTGCTGTGACACAAGTGACTCTGAACTTCATATGCTCCACAGCCTTACACAGGGGGCTCTCACCTCTGACACTCCGTGGTGGGAAGACAGACTGTGGAACCCGTCCAGCAGGGGCAGCACATCCATCACCAGCCTCATGTGAAGTCTGGAAGGAGAAAGGATCTGCATGTGAACAGGCACAGGGCTCAAGTGCAAGGGGCCAGGGCAGTAGAGCCCCAGCCTGCAGACCCACCACACCCTGCACTTTCGTTCCAAGTACAAGCTCTTTTTTGCAATAGTAACAATTGTAGATTTGACTTTGAAGAAAAAATAACCCAAATTACATTAGAGATTTCAATTTTGGTTTGTCACATCTTCAGTACATGTTAGCTGAACCCACTGTGGTAGTCATTTCACAATGTAGGCAAATCAAACCATCCTTTTGTCTGCCTTAAACTTATACAGTGGTGTATATTGATTATTTCTCAATAAAGCTGGGAAAAATAAACAGTGCCTTCATAAACGGGAAAACAGTGGTTATAGATGCAGTGGAATGAAAACACCATAACTAAGAGAAAACACATCAGGATACACACATAACAAATAGTATCATCTTGCCCTGCAGGCGTGCTCACTGGTTGAGCCTTGATCTATGAACCAGGAGGTCATACATGGAGTCCCTGTCAGAGTACGTGGGGCTCCATCCTTAGTAGGGGGCATGTAGGATGCAGGTGATGAATGATTCGTTCTCATCATTCATATTACTACTACCTCTCTCTCTCCCTCTCCTTTCCTCTCTGAAGTCAATACAACATATATTAATATAAATGAATTAATAGTATCACCTCAAAAAGGTATCTAGATATATAAATGTACGAAAGACAAAAGGAAATACTTTGAAATGTTGACAGTCGTTAACCTTGGATAGTGGAAAGAAGTGATTTCCTTTATACTATTCTTTTTAAAATTCTAATGATCCTATATTATTTTGATAATGAAAAAAATCTTCTAAAACACATTTAAGTAACTTTTTTTGGTGTAAAACGCATTTTGCATCCATGTTCAGTGACCATCCACTTATCTTTGAGAAGCTTAAAAAGTGCTTTGGGTTGTGAAATATCCTTTAAAATGCATTCTTGCACTCCAACAGCTCCTGAATGAGAACACTGGGATTTGGGGATGCTGGGTCTGCTTGGAAAAAATAATGGGTAGGGGTTAGAGGCACGGTAGGGGATCGGACGGGTCAGCAACCCTGAAGAGAGGCTCTTAGGCAGGATGCCTCAGGGTCCACAGCTCAGGCTGTATTTGAAGAATTCCTCATTAGAAGGCTGATATCTACAGTAAGGTTTCAGATTTGATAAACTTCAGACATGAGCCACAGTAACTTTTTTAAAAACGGTTTTTGCCGTTCTTATTGCAAATCCATATATATAAAAGGCTAATGTGCTAAGGATTCCACCACCTGACCACTCGCTATGAAGAGCACTGACCACCAGGGGCAGACGTACAATACTGGAGCTGCTGTGACCTGAACTGGCCCTTTACAGAGGAAGGGCACTGCGCACCCAGAGTCCACAAGCAACACTCCGCTTTTCCCAAGTGGGACACGGGCCCCGCCACGAACCCATGGCAGAAAGCCCACAGGCCAGCCCAGCACAGAAATGGTGGCTGTGGGCACCAGGTAATGATGTCACATAGTAATGCCAGGCTTCCTCTCCCTAGCGACTAGCCTCCTTGGAGTTTCTTCACCCACTTGCTTTATAGCCAGGTGCAAACATTTTACACTTTAGCCAAATGTCTTTGAAGTGTTTTCATGTGCCTCATCTCATTTGATCCTCACTGAAGTCCTGGAATAGGTAGAGAGAAGACTCGGTAGAATCCTGTTTTCATTTCATTAGCCAGAAAATGAAGATTTAGAATGTTTTAAAAATTGACCCAACTGAAAAGAAGCAAGAAATGGTAGAGCCTGAACATGACTTCAGGTTTTCTCACTGCACGGAATAGAGTCAAACGGGGCTATTGTTAAATATTTCTCCCTTTGTTATCTCTGCATGATCCACAATAATAATCTGCTTTCATATTGGTAATTATGCTGTTTTGCTGTCAATATCCTGAAAAAGAAATTGGGGCACTTCACCAAGCTGGAAAAAGTTTACCTAATCAGAAAGCAGGTCTAAGTAAGCAAGTATCTATATATCTATATCTCTATCTCTATCTATATCTATATCTATATCTATATCTATATCTATATCTATATCTATATCTATATCTATATCTATATCTATCTATCTATCTATCTATCCATCTATCTGTCTATCTCACTGGCGCCAGTTGCATGTGTTTCCATCTGTCATGGTTGATCGTGAATTTGGTATACACTTCTATTATTGAGAAAGGGCAAATAGTGATCTTACAATATTTCTTCTAATTAATTTCCTTTCAATGTGCACCAATTCATGCACTGGGACTCTAGTAATTAAATAATACTATCAAGACTCCTAAGAGAAACATATGTATACAGAAAAGATTTTTAAAGGATTCAGATCTCCTAAGTCACAGCTCTATGGTTCTAACCTCAACTGGGTCTACAGAGGCTGACAGGAAAAAATAGAATGAGCACTTGCCCTGGGTTCTCATTTGATCTCTGCTATTAATAGCTTGTGGTCTTGGGAATTCACTTACCCTTTCTGGGTCTCCAGGCTGCATCTATAGGATGAGGGTAAAATTAGACCTCTTAAATAAGGTTTCTACAAACGCTTCGAAATATAATTGTAGGTTCAGATTTCTACAATGTTCCTAAATATCTCAGCAATAATAAACTTTTCCTTGTTTTAAACTTTGTGGTACAAAACTTCACAAAAATGTAAACACAGTTTTATAATACTACTCATTTCAAAAATATACAATCTCTATAAACCTTATCCTATAACATTTTGGTAGATACTATTAAACATTTCTTAGTAACTGTACTATAACCCAAATTAGTAAATTTAGCATTATCTTTTTAAAACATCAATTGCATATTCCTTGTATTGGTGTGAAAAGGATCAGAAAATACAGATGTGTTGAGCACCATATGTCACTTTTATCAAAATTCAACAAGTAACTTCCCAGGTATGGAAAACTTCAGCTGAAGCCAATTTTGGGGGTGTAAAAATCAACTCCTGTAAACATCAAATTAAAATGTGGCTGTATTTTCTGCCTTAAAAATTAAAAAACATAAGAGTTGTTATTTAACTCACTCAAATGGTTTGTGAAGCTGAAATACTTCCATGTAGGGTCTGCCCCATCCTGACATTAGTTTAGTGCAAGGACTGAGAGCCACACGTCACCTGTTCTCCCCAGTGAGGAAGGGAGCTGTGTGTGAATCATTCCTGCCACTAAGCCCCTTGCACAGTCAGCTGCTAGGCAGCAAGGATGCCAGCCTCAGCTCACAGGTGGGAGAAGTGCTGCCATCTCTCTCAGAACACTTCCAAACTCCAAGCCTGAGAAGGACAGGCCCTACCAGCCAAGACCCAGTCCGGCCACTGCTGGGCTCTAAGTAAAGACTGACGATTGTCTCTACCTCTTACTTCTCCTGAGACCAAACCAAACAACCTCCCACCCACCCAACCACCCAACCAACCACAATTTAATCATCATCCTTGCACTGAAGCCACTGCTGAATAAAAACCAAGTTGTATATGGGCTCACGTGGTGACTACCCTCCAAGACACATATTCCTAGGCCTGGAATAAGCTCTGCCCCTGCCCATTCCCTTCCCTCAGCTCGATTCTCCAACTTCCCCTGCTCACCCTCCCTGCCCCCCACACACACCCTATTTGGCCAGGTAGTTAACTTTCTGGGGACTACAGATCTGTCTTGTCCCCTGGCTTGAGACACAAGCCCCAGAGAAGCAGGACCCCTCACTGCCTGGCTTAATAGACAGGGGGCCCTGCTGGGGTCTGGCTGGAACTCTGTCCCCAGCTGCCTCCTGTCAGCTCAGCAGCCACCACTCCTCCAGGTCCAGGGAGCACATGCAACCTGCCCCACAATGACAGGGGACCAGCCCCGCAAAGGGAAGGCGCCCACACTGGGGCTATTGGTCTCTCACTGGGGCTCTTGGTCCCAGGTGGCGACTTGATGGAGCCTCTCCACTCTCCTGGTTTCTCCCAGGAAGCAGGGGCTGCCCAAGTCCCATTCTTCGGGAAAGTGACTCCTTGGCTGCCCCCAGAGAGCAAGGCCCAGGGGAACCCAAATCCTCCAAGCGTTTTAAATACCTGACAAGCCCAAGTTCACCCTTGGAATGAGCCCTTCCCACCCACAACAGCCACTACCCCATGGGACACTCCAAGTCCCAGCACCTGGGACAGCCATGGGCAAACTATGGCCCGCGGGCTAGATTTGGCCCTTTGGAAATAATAAAACTGAAAAAAAAAAGACCGCACCCTTTTATTGAATGATGTTTACTTGGAATTTACATTAGTTCACACAAACACTCCATCCATGCTTTTCTTACAGCCTGCCAAGAACCCATTGTGGCCCTCAAGTCAAAAAGTTTGCCCACCCCTGTTCTAGAGACAACTGCCTTTCCAGGTCACTTGAGTGCAGAAGGTCAGGAGACCAGGATGTCTCTCTGTTGCTTCCCGTTCTTCCGATGCTCTGGCAAGAAGAAAGCCCAGGGCAAGAGATGTTTCTGTTGCTGGGGAAACAGGCGCAAGCGCCACCACCATTACCCCTCGCCCTCTGGCAGGAGGCACACACAGGTAACCAAGGGCAGGCCCTTTCAGCTCACACTTGGGCGCCAACTGGGGGTCACACCTGGGGAGCCCCACACCTCTTACCCCTCATCCCAGGAGTGTGTGTGTGTGTGTGTGTGTGCGCCCGGGATGGTGAGGGGAAGAAAGCAGGGGATGAGGGATGCTCAACCTGGGCTAAGGAGCAGGTTGGTAAGTGTCAGAAGCCTGGAGGGTGTTGGAGGGTGTATCTTGTTCACTGCCCAGGTCATGGCTCACAGGAAGGGAAGCTGAGTGCTGGGGTCGGAGCTCTGCTACCCACTTGTTAAATCGCAGGGGTGCCCAAGGGGTCATCAACTTCACTCCCTGCCTAGAGGTCTTTGCAGATGCCCCTCTCTGCCTGATCTGGGGAGCAGAATGGGTGGTGGGCATCTTCCCCACTGGTAATGTCCGGGGCCCCTGATGCCTCCTGGCCCGGTAGGGGCTCTGTCTTTGCAGAGCTCCAACAAGGGCAGCGTCGAGGAGCTGGCTGACAGGTTCACTTATGCCCTCAACGGGTACAAAGGACAAGTGCGTCAGGACAGGGAAACCGTCCAGTGCCAAACTGAGGTGAGCGCTGGCCCACACCCAGAACCCTGATGTGACTGGGGTGGGACCAGAAGTCAGACTCAAATCTGGGGCCTCAAAGTTCTCACAGGCCCACTCCCAAAGTGATCTTTACCTTCAATCCTCCCGACCAGCTCCCTGGTAGGGGAGAAAAGCAGTCTTTCTTCCTGTGTTCTTGGGATAAGAGAGAAAGCATCTGTTGCTGTCTTTGCCTCATGCTCCTTTCAACTGATGAAATCCCTGCCCAAACTATCCTGTGGACCAGCCCCAGCCCGACTGTCCTTGTAGACCTTCTCCAAGCCTTACACATCATCCCACTTGATAGTGCTGTGTATTGAAAAAAAATAGGGTAGGGGGAAGCAGGGGTGGGGGTTAGGGGTGTAGGAAGGGATAAAGGGCTTGATTACTTTTCTCTGCAACCTATCACCTCACAGAGGACGACAAACCATTGCAGTGCGGCCAGCTCAGGAGCTGTGGCCTAACCCAACTCCATATCATCCCAACAAGGACAGAGTTTTCCTCAGTCATTCAGGCTTTCACTGTGACTACAGCTTGACACAAATCGATTCTTGCAAGCTCAGCAGGGCTGCCAGGTACATCCTCACTGTCCTCATAGGCTAGGTCTGCCATGACACAGGACCACAGATTGGGTGGAAGGTTCCTGATGCCTCCTGGCTCAGTACCCACTCTGTCTTTGCAGAGCTCCAAGGAAGACATCATTGAGGTGCTGGCTCATGGACCCGACTACACCACCTACGGGGTCAGGGTGCAGGTGCACCAGGCTGACGACACAGACCAGTGCCTCTCTGAGGTGAGAGCTGGCCTCGAGGGTCTCTACACCCAAAACCCCACACAATCTGGAAGTGCCCAGAACCCGCACTCAAATCTGGGGACTCCACAGATACCCTCCCAGGACTCTCCCTAGTGTCCCACTGGCCCAAGACAAAGAAATGAGGACCCCCCGCCCCTGTCCAGCTACATGGGACGGTAAAGACACGCTCCTCACATATTTGTAGCAATATCAGAGAGAGAAATGTCGTGTGAACTGTGTCCTGTCCCTCATCTTGCCATGGCCATGGTACCAGCTTTCCCGGGGGGAATCACCCCCACATCTCCACGCTGGCCTTCTGCAGAGCCCAACGGTTCCTGGACGAGCTTCTATCTAGGTGAGCATACACTCGTGACTCTGCCCACTGCTAGCTGTGAGGCATGAAAATGTCACCACATCTTCCCGAGTCTCAGGATGCTCCTCTGAAAAGTGGGCTGCTGGGGGGGAAACCTCATAGCACTGCTGTGGGGACAAGCCAGGGCAGGTCTCACCTGCTCCCTGGCTCTGCAGACAGGGTAGCTGGATGTGCGGCAGTTGTTGTTGGCAATTCTTTCACTCTGTCCCACGGAAAGAACTCTGACACACCCATCAGTGGCCTGTGGCATCAGAGGTTGGAAAAGCACATGCAAAGCAACCTGTTAAGCAGTGTGAGATTTCACCTAGCCGGTCCTGGTCCTTGGTGTAACCACACTGGGGATTTCTGGGGAGAGCAGGGGCCCAGGTCCACTCAGATGTGGCATGCTTCTGGTTGGAGTTTCTTTACTCGACAATGTGCACGCACTTTTGGAGACACTTAGCCTGACTCAAGGAATGAAGCAGACACAATCCCTGGGCCTCAGTTCTGGGCATTGGGTCCAGCAGTCACGCTGTCCATGATTCACAGCTCGTGTCCACCATCCATCAGGGCTGATGCGATCAGAGTGATTTTTCCATCTGGATGCACACCTGTTTAGAATGACCGGGCTGACACATCGCAGGACCAAGTCATAAAGTGAGTGGTCTCCGGGTCCAGAAGGAGGGCTCCCAGAGTCAGCATCGTGGGGACTGTGGTGGCTGGGGGGTGGAGAGTGCCTGGAAGAACCTTAATCTTATACATCATCTGATTCCCAAGAAAGGCCTGGGCTCTGGAGTCTTCTATTCCAGGAGGATAGGAGTCAAAGACGACAGTGGGTGGGGTCCCGGGCCTTGTAGACCCAGAGGGGACGCTGTGCTGAGTGGTCCCTCACAGTCCCCTCCCCACCACAAACCCACCCAGCTCTGCCTGCCCCTCTTCATATCCATCTCCCCTGACCACGGTGGCCAGGCTCAGAACAGGACTGTGGTGAGCAGGCTGCTCACAAGCCTGTCTCAGTCCTCAGCCCAGATGCCCAGGGCCTGGAGGGTGGGGGTGGGCAGTGCACTGGACCTTCAGGTGAGCTGCCAGTGGGAAGAAGAGTCTCACACAGACTCCGTGTTGAACCAGCTGAATCCCACAACTGCTACAACCATGACAGCCACACAAGGGCCGGGGTTACCATGGGGCTCTCCCATGGGTGGTCTTGGGAGACCTGCACAGATGCTCAGATCTAAACAAGTGTGCCATGGGAGGGCAGACTGGAAGGAAAGACTAGGACTCAGAATCTGCTGCCCACCTGCCTCTCCCCAGGGCCTTTGCTGCGATGGTGGGGACCTGGCTGGACCATGTCCAGGGTTTGGGGCAGCCCCTTCCTTCCGCCTGCTTCGAGGTAGAGCAGGCCTTGGTGCCCGTCAATTCCCCTGCCCAAACCTGGTGGGCCACACCCAAAATCTATGGTTGGCGCTGCAGCACCTTGAGCCCACCGAGGCAACTCAACAAGGTGAGGCGGAATGATCATCTGGGCAGATCATCGGGGGATGGCAGGCTCATGGGCTGGAGTTCCCTTAAAGGCGGTGGCATCTTTCCTGTCTGCACTAAGTCACAGGAAAGCCAGGAGTGTGAGTCAATGTGTCTCTTTCTCCTGCTCCAGGTCCACGACCAGAGCTCCAGAGCTCTCCGGAGGCAGAGGAAGGGCCCGCTCAGGGGCCAGAGCCTGGTCCAACGAGAGGCCCTGCCCTGGCCAGGCCTGGCTCGAGGCAGTACCTGAAGCCATTATGGAGCCAGCTACTGGCTGCCCTGGAAGCCTTCTCTCGTGCTATCAGAAGAGTTCTAGGCGATTACCTCAAATAATTCAGAGGAATACATCCCAACTGTACATTTATAATAGTAAATAAGGATAATTTATAAAAGTACCTACCTATTTATGTAGACTATTTCCCATTAAGTTAAATACTCCTTTTGAATAAATAAGGTTGTTTATTAAAAACACGTGTAGACCATGTCTTCTCACGTACATATACATAATTCCACACACACACACACACACACACACGTACACATATATGGTGACATGGAAGGTGCTCACTGTATAATACAGTTTTAAAATAAGTTTTGAAACATTTAATTTCTTCTGATAACTACGTATACACTGATAAAATGGGGAAATAAAACCTGGAAATATATACACCAGAATGTTCACACTGGTGAACTGTCAGTAGTGAAACACTAGAAGTGACAGTTTCTTCTCATTTTGCTTCATGTATAGGTTCTGGTTGACACAAGGATCATACCTCCAAGATATAGATAGACAGTAGACAGAGGAAGGGAGAGGCAGAGAACACAGATGAGAGGTGCACCACCCGCCACCTGCACACCCCCGACATGGAATTGACCACAAAACCCTGCCATGTGCCCTCCCTGGGAACTGATCCGGAAACTTTCAGTGCAAGGGGAGATGCCAATCCAACGAGCCCCATCAGCTGGGGTTAGACTCAATATATATTTTAACAATACACTTTGATTGATTTCAGGGCGGGACAAAGGGCGAGACAGAAACGTAAACCATGAGAGAGAAGCATTGATCGGTTTCCTCCTTCACGACCCCTATTGGTGATCCAGTCTGCACCCCGGGCCTGTGCCCTGACCCGGAATCAAACCAACTGTGCACTCCTGCCTGCTTCACAGGCGGACGCTCCACCACCGTGCAGCACTGGCCAGAGTAAATCATATCTTTCTAAACTTTCCCAAGTGCCAATTTGTATCTTGAAATGGTCTCAGGAAAGGAAAAATTACTTATTGGGGGGCATTCTACTTCCCTCGCCGTTTAGCTGCATTTGCTATTTGGCCAGAAACAACCAGTAGACTAGCTCTCAACCATACTTAAAATCACTAGGGATAGCAAGAGCATTGCTTTGGTTGCAACAGGAGTAACTCAAAACAACTCCCTCCACTAAACACTTCCTGAATCATTTCCCTTCCTCCATGAGCCCAGTATTTAACTCACCAGTCAAACTCAGCTTAGGGAGAAGCAATGGTTCCACTGGAACAGGACGGTACGGAAACAAGGTACACAGCCCTGGTTCTACCCGAGGGGCCATAGTTCACTGACACCACCACTGGAACAATCTATAATTAAAATGAAAACCACCATGTCAGAAAATTCTAAGCAGAAAAGGACAAAGGAATGCCACTGGTGAGTATTTCAAAAGGAGGCACGCTGTGCAAGAGGGATACATTCAGTGCTGTGGCCCAATCATCCAAAGCTCATCGTTCTCATGTGAGCAGTACTCTTGCTCTGAGGGGAGACACATTTCCTTTCTTTCATTTCATATTTGCTTTCAAGGAAAACCAGCTGGTCAATACACCAAGCCAACACTCCTCAGGTATCCAACAAGAGTAACCTAAATGTCTCAGTGAATTTTAAGTTTTACTAAATTTGAATTGAAAAAAAAAGTTTCATTTTACAGTGATAATGTGGCTGCCGGGCTGGTGTGGCTCAGTACTTGAGCGTGGACCCCAGAACCAAGAGATCCCCGTTTCATTCCCAGTCAGGGCCCGTACCGGGGTTGCGCGCTAGGGGCTATGGGACTGATGATGCTCTCTCATCATTGATGTTTCTCTTTCCCCTTCCCCAGCCTCCTCACCGCCCCCACCCCCACCCCTGGCTCTCTCTGTTCCCCTTCCCTTCCTCTCTCTGAGATCAATAAAAACATATATGTTTAACCAGTTCTATGTGGATAATATGGACCCTATGAGACAGGGTACTTCAAAACACTAGGCAACTGTTGTGAAACAGTCATCCCTTAATCTTCGGACACCTGTCCTCCACAAGTCCACACAGAAGAAATGTACGGGGCCCTTAGTGATCACAGTAGAAACAGGAAGCTCTCCATCCGACACGTCCCCACTGCCCTTCCCCTCACCACCTCCTCCTGGGCTGAGGCACCTCCTTCAGGAGCACTTTGACACTAAACTGCCCCATGTCCCTTGCAATTTGGCCCGTTCTACCCAAGGGATCACGCCAGAGTCTCATAGTTGATTTCTGAGACACTAAGTTTCTCCCTGATATAAAGCACAATAGCGAGCAGAGGATTTTTTTTCCTCTCGTTGATGCTGGGAGCCTACCCTGACATCACTGAGCAGCTGACTTCAATATTGGATCCACCTACCTGTGGACTTGTTCTTTTGTGAGAAAGACAAGTCCCTACTGTTAGCTTCATCACTATTCTGCTGCTTATAATTCTCAGCTTCCACACTGAATGAGATCCTTAAAACTCCTGAGGGTGGACAAGGTTGTAGCATTTCATGGTATTGCAAAACAACAACAACAAACACGAAAACAAAAACAAGAATGATGGGAGCAGAGAGCAGGACAGGGGAATGATGGGAGATGCCTTCCAGCGATTCCAGAGGGAGACGTCGGGATACAGGGCATGGCACAGCTCTAAGCTGGGCTGGCAGAGTGTGATGCCAATGAGGATCTCAAAGTGTGACCACAGAAAAAAGGTGAGGCAGAGACAACACTGCAAAAGAAGCTAAGGTCGGATCATGGACGGCCTGGACGGACACGCTAAGGATTTGGGACTCATTTCTAAAGGCCATAGGAGACCACTGGCAGTTTTCAGAAGAGACATGATCATATTGACATTTTCAAAAGATCCTTCGGGCTGCCCGTAGAGAATGCTTAGGGACCTGGCGATACTAGAGGTTGACAGGTCACAGAGCACACATGGGATCAGGAGGCACCGAAGTCAATGTGGCTTAGTACTCTTGCTGTTAACCTTGATGGCTTCACACTAGAATCATCGTATCAGGAATGTCAAGGTGGAAATCTATCCCACTCATGGGACTTGACAGCTTATGTCTAGAAGTTATAATAAAGTAGCAGGATATGCCGTATCTTTTCTCAGACCAAAACTCTCTCAGAACAAAGTGGACAACTTACCAAATCCAAGATTTACTAAAGTGGTAAGGAAAAGGGTGTGGACTCAGATTCCGGACAGAACAACAGGTCAGTGGCACAGACAGAGACGCACACACAGAGAGAAAGCGAGAGAGAGGCTGAGAGGAAGGAAGGGACCTCAAGAATGAGAGTACAAGACAAGTGACACGACCTGACACCCCATCAACTGGGCTGTCCTCTATGTTGTTTAGAAGCGAGTTTATAACATAGAGTCCAAACATAACCGAAATACAAGCAAATTTCACCATACTGTTCACAAAACCTTTAATGACACAGATGCTTACCTTGATCAAGTGTGCATACTTCTTCAGTTGTTCTGAAAAGCACTGTGTAATCCTTGCAGTAATGACCTAAGTAAAACTCCATTTTTAAGTCCCTACAACAACAAGAACATATAAAATACAAATAACTAGGAAGGTATTCCAATATTTACCCCCAACAGTTAGCATTCATCAATAGAACTTTCCCATTTAAAAACATACTTATGAGAAAAAAGATAATCAAATCCAGAGCCCCTTTATTCTATTTCTGGACTTTCCTGTGCCCAGTATTGTAAGTGCAACCTCAACTACTTTTGCTAGACAGATGTTGTGCAGGTGAAACTACTGTAAAAACACTGTGATCTCGGTTCTCTTCCATTACCTATTGGCTGTTGATCTTGAACAAACCCATCTCTAGAGCCTCAATATTTTCTTCCAGAAAATGGGGAAATACCAGTTAATTCACTGTGAAGTTTTAAAACTAAATAAAATATGTGAAAAATACCAGAGCCCATGATTAGGGTTGGAAATCATTTCATTATAAAACAGTTTTCATGATAGTAATGATTTGTCCTAAGAGAAATAAAAAAAAAAATTAAAAGTGCCATGTCTCAGAATACAACTTCTTTATCTCAAGGAAGATCACAAAAATTAGAAAATGTGCTGTAATATTAACTCAGATGTTGGTATTTTAATTCCAATCCATTTTAGTATCAAGGGTCACAATACCCAAGTGTGTGGCCTTTAGCATTCAGTGTTAGACAGAGTGCTGGCCAGGCTGTGAGAGTGCAGTGTCAGCACCATTTAAATGCAGATCCATCAGGAACCTGAGAGACACAGAAGGCGACAGCACAGGTGCAGCAGAGAGCCCACAGCGAACCCAGCGTCATGGTCTTGGAAACACACTCTGACAGGTTTTCTCATCACTAATGGGGGTCAGGATTCCCTGGCCTTGTTGACAGTTTATGTAGCTAAACTGCAATTCTCTGAACTGTAAGCACTACTAGAATGTAGGTATTGTTACAGCATAGCAGGTATTGTTATAGAGCTTCCACCACAGTGCAGGCAGTCAGCCTGTCAACATGAAATGCACTGGGTCACCCCCAGGGTTTACCATGTTTCCCGGCTTCCTGCTGATCTTAGGACAAAGATGACTCACAAGCCCTTACATAGCCAGTATCTTCAAACAATTCTGTGTTTTGCAAAAAATGCTCTGGGTTCCTAAGGCCAACGTCTGAGTCACCTGAGCACTCCTGGAAGTTTTCACTCTACACACAGTATTTACCTTGCCAACTGAACAAGGGGCGTCAACAAGTGAATGAATTCCTTCTCCCATCAGAGTATTCCATTTAGGCTCCTCAGAGACCCACTGAAGAAGGAAAAAAATTGCAGGCATGTGAGAGAAGTGTAGAAGAATCCAGACTAAGATTCTGTGACAAGTCTTCATCCTTCATCTGAGAAACTTTCCAAAGGATTCAGACATAAAGATCTGTTCAAAAGGTGAGACTCAACCTTCTGGTGGTGGTCTGAATTCAGTAAATACTCCCAATCCCGAGAAGAAGAAACAGATATTGATTTTTTAAATCATGCCTCCTTGTAATTAGGGGGGTGGGAGTGATCAAGGAGGGGTTGATGAGGGGAGAAGGAGACATATGTAATACTTTAAACCAGTGTTAAACTCAACCTTCCTAATGCCGCGACCCTTTAATATAGTTCCTCATGTTATGTTGACCCCCACTTTCACTGTTACAAATTGAACATAATTAAAGCATAGTGATTAATCACAAAAACAATATGTAATTATATATGTGTTTTCCCATGGTATTAGGTGACCCCTGTGAAAGGGTCATTCGACCCCTAAAGGGCTCACGACCCACAGGTTGAGAACCGCTGCTTTAAACAATAAAAAAATTCAATTAAAGCAATTCAAGTTCCATTTTCACATTAAGTTGATCTAAGAATATGAAAAAAAAAATCACAATGCTGGCCCAGCAGGTGTGGCTCAGTGGTTGAGCATCAATCCATGAACCAAGAGGTCATGGTTCAATTCCTGACCAGGGCACATGCCCAGGTTTCTGGTTTTATACCCAGGAGGGAGTGCAGGAGGCAGCCAACTGATGATTCTCTCTCATCAAGGATATTTCTATCTCTCTCCCTCTCCATTCCTGTCCCTGAAATCAATGAAAACATTTTAAAAATTAAGTAATCACAATGCTGGAAAATGAAAGGAATATCAAAACACCTAAATGACTTTAGTGATCTTCTAAATCCTCTGTTGTCATTTCCAGTCTCCAAAGCACTTTCTCCATGAGATTTGAGGCTCTTTGTTGTCATTTCCACAGTCTCCACAGCACCTTCTATGGAAAGAGATGTGGACTCTTCCTTTAATGAATAATATAAAAATGCTTAGACAAAACCACCATTATTCATTTTGTTTTGAACAACAAAAAAAAGAGGTATACATTGGAATCAAATGTTCAATAAAATTCCAAAAAGAAATTATTGTAGGCTTTTTCAGACTTACCCTGTGATATGATAAATGCCTAAAATTAAAACAAAATGCTTATCTAAGAATTGCATCTAAATAATAGCCTATTAACAAATCATATCTAAATAAGAATTGTGGTGAGCTAGAAGGGGACAATAAAAAAGGGGGGACATCTATAATACTTTCAAAAGGAAAGATTTTAAAAATAAATAAATAAATAATTATGACATATAGCTATATACTATCTTCTCACCAGCTCAACACATGCACCATGGGAACTAAAAAAGGTAAAATAAAATTAAACAAATTAATGATAAATATTATAAGATAAAGTATGTGTGTAAATAAATTTTAAGAAAAGAGTAGACAAAAATTTAAAAATCTACTAGCTAGAAGCCTTGCCACAAGAGTGACCTCAAACCGTGGCTCAACCTGTATTGACCTTATGTCCTTTCTAAAACTAAAGATTACCAGAAGAGCTATTCATAACCTACAGGTTTCTTAATGATCTTATCATTCTTAGACAGTCAGAAAAATATCTTTAGAAAAACTAAACTTTCCCTTTCATCTTGCAAAACATAAACTAGGAAATGCCATTCAACTTTCACTAGCATGCCTAACAATCACTTACTTGAAATTATTTCATGGTATTTTATGGGTTTTTTAATTGTGGTTAAATAGACATAACGTAAAATTTACCATTTTAACCATTTCGTGGTGTACAAATTCAGTACCATTAAATACATTCATTCATAAAGTTGTGTAACCTCAATGCTATCCATTTCCAGAACTTTTCCATTATCCCAAACAGAAACTGCCAATTCAACAACTCCCCGTTTCTCCCTCCCTCAGCTTCTATTATATTTTCTGTCCTTATGAATTTACCTATTCGAAGCAAAGTACCCCATGAAGGTGGAATTATACAGTATTTATGTTATGTTGGGTATAACATCCTCAAGGTTCATCCATGTTGTAGCACATCTCAGAATTTCCTTCATTTTAAAGGCTAAATATTTCATTGTAGGCATATACCACGTATTGTATATCCAGTCATCTCTCCATACACACTGGGGTTGTTTCCAATTTCAACTATTGTGAATAATGCTGCTATGAACACTGGTGTTCGACTGAGTCCCCGCTTTCAAATCTTTTCGTTTTATTTCAACATTTTTTATTAAGGAATTACATATGTCCTTATCCCCCCATTGCCCCCCACCCCACTCCCGTTCATGACCTCAATTCCCTGGGCCTGTGTCCATTGGTTATGCTTATATGCATGTATACAAGTCCTTTGGTTGACCTCGATCCCTTACTCCCACCCTCGCCTACCTTCCCTCTGAGGTTTGAGCATCTGATCGATGCTTCTGTCTTTTGTGTATATATAATCAAAAGGGGAATTGTTGGATCATATGGTGATTCTAGGTTTAACTCCCCACCCCCTCGCCAATTGATCTTGAAATTTATTGTTGAAATTATTATAGATGTCCCTTTCTATCCCCCATTCATCCCCTCCACCCTGCCTAGGTTTAATATTTTGAGAAACAGCAAATGGTTTCCCATAGTGGCATTTTTTACTTTTCCACCAGTAATCACAGGGTTCCAGTTTCAACATCCTCACTTATTTTTTTCATTGTTTAATAAATCAGTCATCTCACTAGGTATGACATGGTATCTCACTGTGGTTTTGATTTGCATTTGCCTAATGATTAAACATGCTGAGCACTGTTTCATGTGCTCATTGGCCATGTACATATCTTTAGAGAAATGTCCGTTCAAGCCCTCTGTCCAGTTTTAAATTGAATTGTCTGATCTGTGGTTGTTGAATTTAGGAAAACCCGGCATTAGAGATGCACTCCCGCCTGAAATGTCCCAAATCTACGCTGTACCTATTATTGACTCAGCTTCCTTTTATGAAATCCCATCCTCCCAGTCCCTAAAAGCAGAGAGTACTTTATTTTATTTTTATTTTTTAAATCTACATTGTTGAAAGTATTACATAGGTCCTCCTTTCCCCACATTAATCTCTTCCGGGCCACTCCCATCCCCACCCCAATAGTATTTTCATACTCTCCCTTACTCCTGATGTCTCAGGACTTGCACATTCCCTCAGCTCTGTCTCTCATCTCTGTCTTCTCTCTTCAGAGCCAATCTTTTTCCCCTGAACTATCATAGAATAGTATCCTTGACAACAGCCTCTCTACTCTCCAGCCAATCCTACACATCCTACATATTGCCACCAAAGTCATATCTTCTCAAAATACAGAACTGAAGATGTACTTTCCATTTTAACATCCTTGACAGGCTCCTTCTGTGTACAGTTTAAATTTCAAGTTCCCAGGTACAAACAAGGCCCTTCAGTTTGGATCCACTCAGCACCTGCAAGCATCTCTCCACAACCAAACCTTGTGTACATCCATTCTGAACTTAAAAACATCATGTTTTTCCATAAATAGTTTGGCTGATTCGCTCTGCCTAGAATGCCCTTCTTTTACCAACTTCCAGTTCAATCAGCAACTTCTTTGAGAAATCCTTCCTTCAGAGCCAGTCCCCTGACTCTCACCACACTGTGGACACACAGGTATTATGTGGCATTTTAATTTATCTGCATACAGCATTTTAGTTATCTGTTTATTTGTTCAACTAAATCTGAGTCACATACACCTGGTATTGATTCCTAACCAAAATATAAAATATCTTCCCGCATATAGTAAGAAGACTAAAGAACAATATGTTTTCCAGACCAAAAGGACTGAAATTAAAAATCTTATTGTTCTATTTACAAGCAGTCTTAAGATAACGGAGACAAAAGAGACAATTCATCTCACTGCACATCCATGGAATCTAGTAAACATGCAATCATCCTTTGGAGAATTTAAGATGGAAACATAGAAGCAAAGAATGAGTTTGATCCCGGCCAGCATGGCTCTGTGGTGCATCGACCAATGAACCAGGAGGTCACAGTTTGATTCCAGGTCAGGGCATATGTTTGAGTTGCAGCCTCGATCCCCAGGAGGCAGCCAATCAATGATTCTCTCTCATCATTGATGTTTCTATCTCTCTCTCCCTCTCCCTTCCTCTCTGGAAAATAAAAATACATATTAAAAAAAAACAAACCCTTGTTGGATATCATCATGCCACTTTCACAACTATACTAACCATATGGTTACGGGGGGGGGGGGGGCGGAAATATCATCAAAATGGTCACTGGGGCCCTTGCTGGTTTGGCTCAGTGGATAGAGCATTTGCCTGTAGACTGAAGGGTCCCAGGTTCAATTCCAGTCAAGGGCACATGCCCAGGTTCCGGGATCAATCCCCAGTAGGGGGCGTGCAGGAGGCAGCCGATCAATGATTCTCTCTCATCATTGATGTTTCTATCTTTCTATCCCTCTCCCTTCCTCTCTGAAATCAATAAAAATATATTTTTAAAAAAATGGTCACTGGCTTCAACACTCCTGGACAGAAATGCTTTTACACATGCCCTCAAGTTTAGGAATAATTCAGTTTAGCGTTCCCAGTATATTGTTAGAAGGGTACAATGTTCTTCAGGAAACAGTTAATGGGGGAAAACACAAAAAGGCAATGTCCAGGTACCAAGATTGCAGTGCTTACCACTAAGGAATTTAACATTAGTCAAAAAGTCTTGAAATCTCTTGTCAATAGCCCAATAATTAATTCAACTGCTATAAATATATTCTCCCCCGCCCCAAAACTTTTTATTCTAAAAATACTCAGTAAGAAAAGTTGAAATAATACAGTGAACACCTGTTTCATCTAAATCTAACAGTTGTTAAGGCCTAGCCGGTTTGGCTCAGTGGATAGAGCATCGGCCTGCGGACTGGTCCTGGTTTTGATTCCAGTCAAGGGCACATACCCAGGTTGTGGGCTCAATCCCCAATAGTGGGCATGCAGGAGGCAGCCGATCAATGATTCTCTTCTTACCATTGATGTTACTGATGTTTCTCTCTCTCTCTCTCCCTCTCCCTTCCTCCCTAAAATCAATAAAAAATGTTTTAAAAATAAACAAATAAATCTAACAGTGGTTACCATTATGCCATATCTGCTTATGTGCATGTGAGGGATTTGACTGGGGGATGATGACTACCTGAAAATCCCCCACATCATGACTTCATCATGCATTTCCCCAAAATAAATGTTCTCTCCTAGACACCACAAAACCATCATCTGGCCTAAGAAAAAATTTTTCTAACATCACCTAATATTCAGTCCATTTGCAACTTTTTCAAATTTTCCCCAAAATGTTTTTTTAAGACAATTTTCTAGAACCAGGACTCAATCAAAGTTCATTCAAAATGGTGCAAAAAATATTGCATTTGGTGATGTCCTTTAGTCTCTTTTAACCTAGAATAGGCCCCACCTTTTTCCCCCTCCATGACTCTTTTTTTTTTTTTGCTTTCTACTACTGTTCTTTTTTTTTATTAAATAAATCTTTATTGTTCAGATTATTGCATTTGTTCCTCTTTTTTCCCCCCATAACTCCCCTCCATCCAGTTCCCACCCCACCCTCCTCCCTCACTCCCCATCCACTGTCCTCATCCATAGGTGCACGATTTTTGTCCAGTCTCTTCCCACATCCCCCTCACCCCTTTGCCCCCCAAGAATAGCCAGTCCACTCCCTTTCTATGCCCCTGATTCTATTATAATCACCAGTTCATTCTGTTCATCAGATTATTCACTTGATTTTCAGATTCACTTGTTGATAGATGTGTATTTGGTGTTCAAAATTTGTATCTTTACCTTTTTCTTCTTCCTCCTCTTCTTAAAGGATACCTTTCAGCATTTCATATAATACTGGTTTGGTGGTGATGAACTCCTTTAGCTTTTCCTTATCTGTGAAGCTCTTTATCTGACCTTCAATTCTGAATGATAGCTTTGCTGGATAAAGTAATCTTTGTTGTAGGATCTTGGCACTCATCACTTTGAATATTTCTTGCCACTCCCTTCTGGCCTGCAAAGTTTCTGTTGAGAAATTAGCTGACAGTCGTATGGGCACTCCCTTGTAGGTAACTGTCTTTCTCTTGCCGCTTTTAAGATTTTCTCTTTGTCTTTTGCTCTTGGCATTTTAATTATGATGTGTCTTGGTGTGGTCCTCTTTGGATTCCTTTTGTTTGGGGTTCTCTGCGCTTCCTGGACTTGTAAGTCTATTTCTTTCACCAGGTAGAGGAAGTTTTCTGTCATTATTTCTTCAAATAGGTTTTCAATATCTTGCTCTCTCTCTTCTTCTGGCACTCCTATAATTCGGATGTTGGTACGCTTGAAGCTGTCCCAGAGGCTCCTTACTCTATCTTCGTATTTTTGTTTATTTTTTATTTTATTTATTTATTTTTTTAATTAAATCTTTATTGTTCAGATTATTACATTTGTTCCTCTTTTTTCCCCCCATAACTCCCCTCCTCCCAGTTCCCACCCCACCCTCCGCCCTCACTCTGCACCCACTGTCCTCATCCATAGGTGCACGATTTTTGTCCAGTCTCTTCCCGCATCTCCCACACCCCTTTCCCCCGAAGAATAGTCAGTCCATTCCCTTTCTATGTCCCTGATTCTATTATGATCACCAGATTATTTGTTCACTTGATTCTTAGATTCACTTGTTGATAGATGCATGTTTGTTGTTCATAATTTGTATCTTTACCGTTTTCTTCTTCTTCCTCTTCTTAAAGGATACCTTTCAGCATTTCATATAATACTGGTTTGGTGTTGATGAACTCCTTTAGCTTTTCCTTATCTGTGAAGCTCTTTATCTGACCTTCAGTTCTGAATGATAGCTTTGCTGGATAAAGTAATCTTGGTTGTAGGTTCTTGGTATTCATCACTTTGAACATTTCTTGCCATTCCCTTCTGGCCTGAAAAGTTTCTGTTGAGAAATCAGCTGACAGTCGTATGGGTATTCCCTTGTAGCTAACTTGAGTTTCTTTCTCTTGCTGCTTTTAGGATTTTCTCTTTGTCTTTTGCTCTTGGCTATTTAATTATGATGTGTCTTCATGTGGTCCTCTTTGGATTCCTTTTGTTTGGGGTTCTCTGTGCTTCCTGGACCTGTAAGTCTATTTCTTTCACCAGGTGGGGGAAGTTTTCTGTCATTATTTCTTCAAATAGGTTTTCAATATCTTGTTCTCTCTCATCTTCTGGCACCCCTATAATTCGGATGTTGGTACGCTTGAAGCTGTCCCAGAGGCTCCTTACACTATTTTCGTATTCTTTTTTCATTTTGCTTTTCCAGTTGGGTGTTTTTTGCTTCTTCGCATTTCGAATCTTTGACTTGATTCTTGCGCTCCTCTGGTCTGCTGTAGGGTGTGTGTACAATATTCTTCATTTCAGTCAGTGTATGCTTAATTTCTAGTTGGTTCTTTATCACAATATCGAGGGACTCATTAGATTTCTTGAGGATCTCACTACATTTATCGGTGGTCTCACCAGGCTTTTCGAGGGCCTTACTAAGTTTATCGGCAGCTTCTAGACCAGCCGTGGGCAAACTACGCCCCGCGGGCCGAATCCGGCCCGCTTGAAATGAATAAAACTAAAAAAAAAAAAAAAAAAGACCGTACCCTTTTATGTAATGATGTTTACTTTGAATTTATATTAGTTCACACAAACACTCCATCCATGCTTTTGTTCTGGCCCTCCGGTCCAGTTTAAGAACCCATTGTGGCCCTCGAGTCAAAAAGTTTGCCCACCCCTGTTCTAGGCAGTTCTTGAGAGACCTTAAAAGTGTGGTTTTGAGCTCTATATCTTCCATTTCTGACATTTGCGTTCTGTTTCTTTGTCTCTGCATTTTTTTATCTTTTCTTGGTGCACCCACTAGTGGTCTTTGTGCAAAGTCTTGTTGTAGTTAAGCCTTGATTGTTGTCGGCAATATTGGGGGTGATTTGACCTCCAGGCTAACTGGCTATGAGAGTCAGCTCTATCTTAGTATTTTTGGATTCTTTTTTCATTTTGCTTTTCTGTTTGGATGTTTTTTGCTTCTTCGTATTTCAAATCGTGGACTTGATTCTTGCAATCCTCTAGTCTGCTGTTGGGAGTCTGTATAATATTCTTTATTTCAGTCAGTGTATGCTTAATTTCTAGTTGGTCCTTTACCACAACCTCGAGGGTCTCATTAGATTTCTTATAGATCTCATTAAGTTTATCGGCAGTTTCTAGAAAATTCTTGAAAAACCTTAAAAGTGTGGTTTTGAACTCTACATCCAGTAGTTTGCTTTCCTCCATTTCTGTCATTTGTGTCCTTCTTCTTTGTCTCCACATTTTTATGCTTCCCTGTGTTGATAAAGTGGTTTTCTGTGCTGAGTGTCCACTAGGGCCCAGTGGTTCAGCCTCCCCAATTACCTGAGGAGGACACTCTTGGTGCACCCCCTTGTGGTCTTTGTGCACAGTCTTGTTGTAGTTAAGCCTTGATTGTTGTAGTTATCACTGGGAGGAATTGACCTCCAGGCCAATTGGCTGTGAGAATCAGCTGTGTCTGCAGTGGGAGAACTTCTGTGCTGGACACACTCCTCTGGGGCAAGACTTGCTTCAATGGGGCTTTGGTGCTCACTGAGTCTGCCCCCTGAGTGTGTCCTTTATGGTTCCATGGAGCTGCAAACTGGATGGTTCCACTCTGACCTCTGGGTTTCCTGGCTCCTGGATCTCTAGGGAGGTGCTAATCTAGCCTTTGCCTGGGGCTATCCAGCAAAAGCCTCCCTGCAGGGATTAGGCGGGGCGGGTCCCACGGGATCAACAGGGCGGGGCTAGCAGTTATGGCTGCTCTCAGTCCAGCCCTCAGAGGCTCTGCTTCTCAATGTCCTGGTAATTGCTGCAAGCCCCTCGGAGAGAAAGCTGGCCTCGGGTTCTGACCTATGCCAGACAGTCCCGCTTCTCCCGTATGAGTCTGGGTCCCTAGAGACTTGCCTGGAACTGGAGCTCAGAGCCTGAGACTCCCTCCTGATTGAAAACGACAACCACGCCCTCAGCCGCCAGCTCGCTCCGCATGCACCTCCCCACCATAGTATTTTACTGCCATACTGCGTCTCCTCTGAGTCTCGGTATGCTTTTCTCTTTCCTTCTCCCTTCTAGTTGTACAATTTCCACTCAGCCAACCTTCCTGTGGTTCTGGATGGTGTCCGTTCCGTCTTTTAGTTGTATTTTTGAAGTGGTTGTTCGAGGCAGCAAACTCCAGTGTTTACCTATGCTGCCATCTTGGTTTCTCTCCATGACTAACTCTTTAAGGAGACCAGAATGTAGACTATCTCATATTCTGGATTTGTCTAATTGTATCTCATAGTGGTTTTTTCTTTAAGTCTTTATGATAGAAAATTTCAAATATATACAAAGTAAACAGAGTAACATAATAAATCTCCAACAGCCAGCTTCAATAATTCTCAATTTCTGGTGGTTCTTGTTTCATCTATACCTCCACCCATTCCTCATCTCATTTTACAAACTGATCCTCTAGCCCCCATACTTCCTATAACTGGAAGTTAGGTCTACATATTCATATCAAATATTTGGGGGAAGAAAACTGAGTAGATGACATCATGTCTCCATGCCACATTACAGCTGTAGGTATAAAAGAGTCCTCTGTCCCCTATCAGCGATGGTAAACCCACCAGGTTGTGGAGGTGGAGAACAACATGCAGCTTCAAAGTAGAGATGCATTTGTTTCTTCACTTTGGGTGACACCTTGGTGCCATGCTAACACCTTTCACGCAATGGCATTACTATCCCACTTACAATCCTTGTCAGAATCAGAGGTTACACTGGAGTAAGAGGTTACACAGAATAGCGATTTTCAAATTCTACCATTCCTTCTATATTTATTAGCTGGTATTCTTCTTTAAATAAGGGTTTTCCTTTATTAACTGGAGATGAACTGCAAGGCTTCCTAAAAAGGCAGGGCAAATGCTTAATTCTGTCCCTTTAATTACTAATTTTTATTTGTTTCTATTCTTTTTTTATAATCAGTTAGAAATATATGTAGTTTACATATAAATAAATATACATATAAATTTATATATAAATTTATGAAATATAAATACATATATAAGTACATTTTCATTGACTTCAGAAAGGAAGAGATAGATAGAAACATCAATGATGAGAAACGTTGATTGGCTGCCTCCTGCATGCCCTCTACTGGGGATCAAGCCAGCAACCCAAGCATGTGCAATGACAGCAAATTAGATTTTTTTTTTCCTTTCCCTTACTTTCTGAGTATTTTTACTATGAACTTGATTTTTATTTATTCAACACTTTGCAACCAAATATAATCATGTGCTAATATATTCTTATACCCTTAAATTTAAGTCTTATAAATTTTCTTGGCAATAAATAATTAAATTACTCAAGTGTTTAAACATTACCATGAAATTGACAAGGAACAGTGCAAAAAAATGATGATATAGAAAATAAATGAAACGTTTATTTCCCTACCATTATCTTCACTACATGTTAAAACATATATCTAGCTACTGAGATCATTATATATTGTTTTTATTATTTCTGTTAAATTTAGGATAAAAGCTTTGTTTTTAAAAAAAATTACTCAATAATCAATCAAATACTAAAATTCAAATCAACTCACCTGTTGAACAGGACTATCAACTGTAAAGGCCTTGTAAAGAGCCAATGCCTGGCTTTTACTTCCTTTGCTCCAGATCACCATATTTCCAGCCACAGAGAGTTCCTCGTCATAATCCTTTTCTCCAATTTCACTTCTGCCTCTCCTTAACTGCCAGCTTTCCTTAAAAATTTACATACGTAAGACATGTTTACGCGGTTTTTATTTCTTTTGCAACATTATGGAGCAATATTTATTAATTAAAACTGAACAGCAATCCAGATACAAGTCTCCTGCTCTGTCTGTGGAGTAAGGCTCAGTCCAAGCCCAACTCTTAGGTTTGGTGCCACTGATTAACAGAGGAGGGGGTGTGGGTGTATGTATCATACTGTATCTTACAGGATTTCAAAAATGGGAATTTACCTCAAGAATTCTCTATATTAAGTATTTTATTATTACGTTCCCATTTTATGCTGCCAAAAACATAAATAAACAAAAACTAGACCTTACCTATATATCCAAAAACTAAACCAACAATCCTGGGAGACTAAAACATATGAAGCATATGGGGGGTGAAGCAGAGGGGGCAGTGAAGTGCACATGGGACACTGGGGGAGCTTACCCACCATGCAGACTTCCCTGCTTCACAACTGCATATACATTCACCTTCCTGCCCTTGTGCCAACCGTCAAAATGAACAGAAAAGAGAAAGGTTTGGATTCCTAACTACAGACTTCCGCTCCTGGAAATTTTGGTATCCCAAAAGGGATACAGAAATGGAATTAAGATGAGAAAGACTGACTGTTTAACATGCACTTACTTCTCATGCCCCTATTTAAAAACTAGTACTGTATCTACTTATGTGGCATTTCTTTTCTCCTCTAGAAACATGTAAGTTTTTGGCAGCAGGGAACATTGCTAACTCCACTATCTAACCATCAAATAATATGAAATCTGGTCCCACATACTAAGTGAAGAAAAAGAGATTTAAATGGACCATAATCATAGTGACTCTCATTATAAATCCCTGAGTTATATGTCTAAACAGCCATGACACTGTAATACAATTAAGGTCATTATTTTTAGCTTTCATAAAAGTTACCAAATCTTAACCAATACCCTAGAAGTAGCATCATACTCATTTCTCAGTTGCATCTGGGTAGCCTTAAATTACAAGTAGATCGAATCTCTCTACATTTCAAAAGCAAACTGAGAATCTTGATAAAACCTTCTGTTTTTCGTGGATTGTAACCTCCTGCAGGGATCCCACCAAGCCAGCAGCACCATCAGACGACCACAACTCAGAGGCTGGCTGCAGCTGCCGAAGCTGAAGGTTCAAAGCATTAGGGTGGTGTATGCAGTGGTCCCGACCAAAAGGAACAAATTCCTGCAAATCCCCAGCTGCAATCATTGTTGCCCTTTCTTCAGAGAAGTTCAGCATGGCTTTCAGATATCAATATTATTTCTGTATGAATTCAAACACATTCTGGCCAGCTGTTGGAATCAAAACGAGAAGAAAATTATCAGAAGTTTACAGAAGAGCCATTAATCCTTAGATGAGTGTCATACAATCCTATCACGCTGTAGGTGTACAAGTAATCATAACATCAACGGGCATTCCAGATCTGATTCTTTCAGGTAATTAGTTACCATTTCATAGTTACCTTACACTATCAGTACATAATTAACATTACAGCTACATGTTAGTTGCTGACAAAATCAACTGTAGGAAATCACTGGGCTGAGAGATAAGCACTTATGTCTGACAATATTGATCCTACATTTCCTACTACTACTCACTAATTTCTCCACATTTCACATTTAATGATTTAGACAAGTTTTACTTCGTAGTAAATGGCTCTCAACATTTAAGGGCATTTCTGTTCAAATGCTGGAACAACATTTAAAAAGCACACCTAACAGATCACTGGCATATTGAAATGAAACAAACAAAAACCACATATCATTTCTAATTCATCAAAAGTTGAACCACTTGGTGCTTTAAGAAACTAGTAAATGTCATCATTAATTCTGAGCCTCAATCCACCTAAACATGTAATTGCAAGCACTGCCAATTTCTGGGGCAAATCCCAAAGACCAAGGCATGAACAAAATTACTGGCAACGGAACAGTCATGCTTGTTTGCAAACTTAACAGTTCTGGCTTTGAAAGAACATAATCTACTACAGTTCAGCTTATTACTACAAAGAAGTGGACGAGCTGTGGGTGGAAACAGCCCTCACCCCTTACTTCCAGAACATTTCTACGAACAGTCACTGACAGCCAGTCAAATTCGGCCACTGTAGAAGGTGGATGACAGTTCTGTCTCAGACAACTCTTATATGGAAAACGGTTTTGTGGCATAGCGGTCAAGCTGCAATCCTCAAATACAGGAATCAAAACACACATTCATGTCAGCACTAGACAACCTTTAAAAACAGTGTTGGAAATGGCTTTCACATCACAAACAGTTTAATATGACTTTGTTTCTCCTCTGAGTACTTTTTGGCACCAGCAGCTTTCTTGGCTGAAATATCTAAGCCTGTGGTTCCCATGCAGCTCCTCTAGGGTTACAGTTAAGTTTTCTGTGAATTAAGTGTTATTCCTGAGAGAACTGTTAGGTCACATTCATGACACTTTTTCCTCCTTCTGATAAGTCAGTTTTGAGAACAGTTTAACTTGGGCCATGACTGAGATAGTGCCTGTGGGAGCCTAATCAGAGTACGCCGGATGTTCAAGGCCAATCTGAGCAGGAGAATCCTAATTAGGATGTTCAAGGCCAATCTAAGCAAGGACACAGAGATTGTACTGTACACACTGGGCAGGAGTACCTTGCTATCACCCAAATACTGATGTCACTATTCGGCAGGAAGCCTTTGTGTCTAAGTTAGTATAAACGTGTAACTAACCAGCCGGTGGGTGGCTGCTTGGTATGGCTCCTGTTTGCTACTGTATTAGCAAGGGCTGCTTGGTGCAGCCACTGTGTGAAGCTACTTTGAAGAACTGTTTTGTCTGATGGCTCCTTGTTAGCAATGGCTACATGGCCTGCAAAAGAGACTCTCCTGCCCTAACCGGTTTGGCTCAGTGGACAGAGAACAGCCTGCGGACTGAAGGGTCCCAGTCCAGGGCATGTACCTTGGTTGCAGGTACATCCCCAGTAGGGGTTGTGCAGGAGGCAGCTGACCTATGTTTCTCTCTCATGATGTTTCTAACTATCCCTCTCCCTTCCTCTACGTAAAAAAAAATGAAAATATTTTTTTTAAAAAGACTCTCCTATATGCCTCTGTCTCTCATGTCCTCTTTGTCTACTGCCCGGCGTTCACGTGGGTACAGCCCCTGGCAGAGGACTGTGCACCCGACAGTGCCTTATAAAACTTACACCAAACACCCACAAAATCCAGCCGGCCTTCCTATGTTCTAGTCAACGGGTTAACCAACATATTAACTCTGAGAGGAAGCCACAGAATCGGTAATTAAAGGATCGCCTGCACAGAACAATGGCCACTTTGTGCTGATTAGTATATTTAGATCTTTGCAGCCCCAACTGTGTGTGCGCTTCCCGGGGCCCTATAACAGCACCTCATGGAAGTGATGCACTCACAGGGAGACCTTGGCCTGGCTTCCTGGGAACAGGGACCTGCCAAGAGCACCCAAGGCAGCTGGGGGAGGGGGGGGGCGGGACCCGAAGGCACAGGAGGCACTGGAGCTGGGTCTGGGCGGAAGGGCTGTGTCCAGGGCCTCAGGGTCAGGAGACCCACCGGCTGAGCCAGGGCCTCAGCAGCGCTGGCAGCCGGGAGGGCCCGCCCAGAGCTGAGGCCGCGGGGACACCAAGCTCAGCTGGGAAGGAGGCCGGGGGCGGCGCGGGGAGGGGCAGCGCGGAGCCCAGGCCACGCCGCCCGGGGCGGTCTGGTGCGGGGTCAGGGACACGCGGCGACCAGCAGCGCCGCCAGCCGGGCCTCGCCTGAGTCACTCCGGACGCGCAAGGCGCGGGAGCCCGGCTGCGCCCCCGGGGCCACAGCAGAGTCAGTCACTGGGACTCCGCCGCCACTGAGCGTTTCCTCCCCCTCCGTCCCCCGCTCCGAGAACCGGCGAGCAGCAGCCGAGGACCGTGGGCATTAGCTCCCGCTCTAAAACCAAAGGATGGACTCTGCTGAATTTCCCATCGTGCTTCCGGCGAGGCCCGGGGGCGGGGCCTTGAAGCACTGGGTCTCGCGGGAGGCACTGCAGCCTGCGGTCCCGCTCTTATAGCCTCGGGGGAGGATGCTGGGTCCGCCCGCCTGTACCGCCTGGTCCCCGGCGCCGCGTGGAGCCCGGAAGCAGGACCCGGTCAGCTGGAGTCTGAGCTGTGACCAGACCTTCCCGGCCTCTCCATCTGAGCTGGGTCCTGTCACTAGGAGCCTGAGCTGCCTCCACCCGGAGCTGCCGCACTTCCAGGCAGGTTCTGCTCTCTCCCCCGTGGGACTGGGGCGGTGAGGGGCGTGCTGATTTCCTCTCTGCTGGTGCTCCTTCACCCTGTAGGGCCAGACCCTGTGAAAAGTGCAGGAAAGACACGGAGGTCCTCACAGAAACATGGCGTGCCATTTCTGAGCTTCACAGACACACCGCCAGGTGACCCCTAGACCTGGATGAAGCACCCCAGCTTTACCGGCCTTCGCTCTCCGTGGACTTAGCTGTACAATCTCACACTGATGGAAACTAGAAAACTTTCCTGAGCTCTGCTCTCCCACGGCATAGGATGTCTAGGTTAAAAATGTCAATGGAGCCCTAGCCGGCTTGGCTCAGTGGATACAGCGTCAGCCTGCAGACTGAGGGGTCCCAGGTTCCATCCAGGCCAAGGGCATATGCCTGGGTTGCAGGCTCCATCCCCAGTAGGGGGTGTGCAGGAGGCAGCTGATCAGTGATTCTCTCTCATCATTGATGTTTCTATCTCTCTCTCCTCCCTTCCTCTCTGAAATCAATAAAGAAATATATATTTTTAAAAAATATCAATGGAGCTCTGACCCCGTTGTTCAATTGGTTGAGTGTCCTCTTGTAACCAAAAAAGGTTGGGAGTTTGATTTCCAATCAGGGCACATACCTAGGTTGCAGTTTGATCCTGGGTGAGGGGCATGCAGGAGGCAATTGATTGAAGTTTCTCTCTCACATAAATGTCTCTCTCTAAATAAACAAATAAATAAATAAATAAATAAATAAATATATCCTCAGGTGAAAACTATATATATATATATAGTTCTCTCTCTCTCTCTCTCTCTCTCTCTCTCTCTCTCTCTCTATATATATATATATATATATATATATATATATATATATATATATATATTCATTCAATAGACAACTTATGGCCTAAGAAATCAAGTTCAAATTCTTTATCCAGAAATATAAAATTGGCTGAAACCTATGTCTGCACTAAGATCATCTCCTGAGTGTCCCCAAACACACCTTGCACTTTGTGGTCCTGGGATCTGGGAACATCCTCATTTCTTTATTTGGAATTCCTGCCCTCAGGGTTTAGCTCAAATGCCTCTTCTCAGAAGACTTCAATACAAGAAGGAGTTTGCTGAGAGGACTGAATACTTGCCCCCGCCCCCCCTCCGCCCCAAAATTCCCATGTGGAAACCATATGCTGTATGTGATGGTGTTTGGAGGTGGTGCTTAGGTCATGAGAGTGGAGCATTCCTGACTGGCATTAGTGCCCCTTCCACAAAGTGAGGACCCAGTGAAGGGAAGGTTGGCAATGAGCGAGAAAGCAGGCCCTCAGAAGACACTGAAACTACCAGCACCATGATCTTGGGGATTTTCATTGAGAAAACACGATGCTATGTCCCTGACAATGATCAGAGAGACCAGGGCAAAGCCAGCGGGGCAGGCAGCACGTTCCGGGACCAGACCAGGAACGGTGGGTCCCTCGACCTGCCTCCTAAGTGCCTAAGTGCGCAGATGCTGAGCAGCAGGTGAAATAAGTGGGGAAATGCTGTGTGCCATGCCCTAGCCATCTGTTATCGTCTGCTCCTGGGATGAAGATGTTTTTATCGTGAGTGTGTGAGCAAACCTTATTCCTTTACTAAAATTCGGGTCTTTTGTGAGTTAAGATTCAATTTAATTCACACTCATCTGTTCAACAAATGTTCACTGAGGAAGGCCGTGTGGCTCGGGGCCAGGTGTCAGCGACCTGGACTTCTGGCTCAGCAGTGGACAGCAATGTGACCTGAGTCTTCCAAGCCTCAGTTTCCCCTTGTAGAACACAGGGCTGAGCAGAGCTCCTGCCTCTTTTCCTTTTGTGCAGATCAGAGATAGGGGAGGGCGGGGGAGCCCCGAGGGATGTGTGAGGAGCAGGGAGAGGGTGCGTGTGGGGCCCACAGGGGAGCAGGGCAGAGGCCGTTGCAAGGACTTGGGCGTTGACCCTGGAGGCACCTGGAGGGTTCTGAGTGGGAAAATGGACTGGGAAGGGTTCGTGCTAACGGTCACCCTGGCTACAACGTAGAAGACGGAGGTGGTCAGGCAGGAAGACCCCCTTCAGGGGTCAGAGATGGTGGTGGGAGGATTAGCTCTGTGGTAGTGGACGTGGGTGTGGGAGAGGGTGTGGGAGTTGGAACTGACCAGGCGGAGAATGGGTGGGAGGGAAGGTGGGGTCAGCGCATGTTCTCAGCTGGGCCTTTAGTGGACAGCAGTACATGCAGGAGACACAGGCTCAGAAGGGAGGACGGGACCATCCTGAAACCGGAAATGCTCACTGGGATGTGCTGTGGTCTGAGCCCTCTGAGGACGCACAGCCCTTAACATACGCAGTGGACACTGTGCATGGGTGGGTGTGATGCTGTGTGAATGCTCTCACTGAAAAGTGAATACTTGGAGAAATCTCAGACAGGGCTCTCTGGGAGGTCTCTGAATTGTGCTTGCGACTTTTCTCTCAGTGTGACATTCTTTCCAGTTGAAAAGTTAAAGAGGGTACAGGCCAGGAGTGGGGAAGGAATGGCCAATGTCGTGGAGAGGATGGGTGGCTCAGAGCCCAGGGCCAGGAGGGAGGAGTGCATGGCGGGGGGAGAACGAGTGGGAGGAGGGGGGTGGAGGGGAGCAGGAGAGGGAAGGGGAGCTCTGTGGGTAGTGGTCCAGGCCCCGGTGGAGGTCTGGCGGGAGTCCGGTGCCGGGTCATGTTAAAAGGCTGCAGAGGCTGGAGTGGGGATGGTCTGCCTACGACCATCGGGTTTATCAGCAGTGGTGGCCACGTGCAGAGTTGGTTTGTTTCTTCCCAAGTTGAAGTGATGACCGTTTGAAATGGATGGCTCTCTCTTTCTTTTCTTTATGTTTTTAAGGTTCGCTGCGTGCTGGAAACGATGCTGGTTCTGAAGAGCAGTGGCGTACAGAGGATTCCGGGCTGTGAGCCTGAGCCTGTGGAGAAACTGAGGAAATTGCTAAGAGGGGAAGTGAGTGCCCTGTGGACGTGGACCCACCGTGGAAGGCTGGGAGGTGGTTGGAGCCGCGAGTCGGGTGCCCGGCCTGGTCAGCAAGAGTTGCGAGGGATCGAATGGCAGCTGTGTTTCTGCGGTGAGACCCTGTGAGGGGCCCGTGTGCAGTGTGTCCCTGTGAGATCAGCATCCCCCACACTTAGCCGGTGGTGCTGGACTCAGCTGTGCAGCAGAATCACCATAGACCTTCTGACCACTTTGGAAGAGGGCCCACCAGGACCAGAGGCGTTAGCCCAGCAGTTGAGGGGCTTGCCTATGTAACCACCCCAGGTATGTTTACGTGGGACCACAGCAGAGACCCACCGCCCTCTCCAGTCAGGGCGTCCTCTACCATTACTTCTTTATTCATTTTTCTGAGGAGAATTCTTATTTTATATATACTTTTCTTGACTTCACAGAAAACTGGAGACGGAGCGCGAAAGAGAAACGCCAATGATGAGAACCATTGATTGGCTGTCCCTGGACACCCCCCATTGGGGATGGAGGCCACAACTGGGACATGGGCCCCAACCTGGAAGCCAACCATAACTGCCTGGTTCTGGTTCATAGGTTGACACTCAACCACTGGACCAGGCTGACAAGGCTCGGGTGCCGGTAAACCTGCTTGTATAAAGAAAAGAATGGTATTCCTGGTTTAGTTAGCTTCAAGGTATTCTTTGAAACTATTGGAGAAGTTGCTAAGAATTGATAACTGAAAATTTGAGAATGACTTTCTACGACCTAATGGAACCCACTTTTTCTTTAAATCCTATGGCAAGGATGTGCTTATTGATTTGAGAGAGAGAATCATTGATGTGAGAGAAAAGCATCAGTTGGTTGCTTCTCATACACACTCCCACTGGAGACTGAACGCCCAACCTAGGTATGTGCCCTGACCTGGAATTGAACCCACAGCCTTTCCATGTAGAGTATGATGCTCCAGCAAACTGATCCACACCGGCCAGGTCGTGGACCAATTTTTAGGAAAGAAAACTTTCTGTGACTCCTAACCTTTGTGCATATCCGTGGTCCAAAATACAGCTCAGTCCATGGGAGTTCATGGAACACCTTGATGACTTTGAGTTGAGTGAATGAGATGCCATGTGTGCAATGTGCTCATCACTGTGCCAGGCTTGTGCTCACTCTTTTGTGGTTTCAGTCGGCCTCATCCTGTTTTCTGTGTCATTCTTATGTATTTTCCTTAAAAATAGCACTAGGTTCATAACTTTTGCATCGTTTCTCTAAAATGTTGGCCCTGAAAACGGGGAGCAGAGAGTTTGAAATTTTATCATCCAGTTTATATCCCTTTGGCATAAGCACATCAATTCAACTGTTCTTGAAATCTTGATTTGCATAATGATAAATAATTTTCATTATCTCAAGATTCCTTAAAGTATATGTTATTCGCTGTGTTCTCACTTCAGGTCACTGCATCTATAAATTTGTTTCCAGGTTAGATCACATTTCGTTGGACATGAATTGAAATCTCATCATGCTGCCCACAAATGAAGGCGGTTAGATTTATGGAATAGCTTCTGTACGAGGAATTGATTGAGATAGGTATGAAAAAGTAACCACTTTAGGTGGGATTTTTTTCAGTTTTGTTCTTTTTTTCGGGGCAGGAATAAACTGCTGGGGACTCGCTATGATTACAAGGAATATTAATGGTGCTCTGTTAAGCATGATTGTTCTGTTCTAATGAGGGAAAGCACGTTCTGATCTGGTGGAGAGTTGTCCGCTCTGGGACATGGGAGCTAACAAGGGAATGCAGGCCACCCTCCTTTCTGAGAAAGGCCTAAATCAGCAACCTCGTTGCCTGTAATCTGGACCCGGAGCCACCCGGCATCTGCCAACACCCAGCCCGAGTTGCCTGTAACCTGTAACCACTATACCTTCCTACTTTCCCAGGCCTGAAATGTCTGCTTTCCCGTGTGATCTTTGTCCTTCTACCCAAGATAAGCAGCTGGCTTATTGGGGAGGGGGACAGGGGGTAGAGCAGACGTTTGTGGGTTACCTGCTGCTCTCTCCTTCTGCTGCATTCATGGAATAAATGATCTCAACCCTGTCTCTGCTCATTGGCTCAAGGAGTGACCAGCAGCCCGGACCCATTGCTTGTCCAGATTCACTTTCAGTAATTTTATAACAGTCATTGGAGCTGGATAATGAATCGAAATGCTAATCAGTACTCTCCCCCCACCCCCAATCTAAGTCCAAAGATTTCATCTACTTTAAACAATTTAAATTTGTCTTAAATTAAGAATGAGTATTTTAATTAACCCAAGTAAACCATTACTAGTTTAGAAATAATTGATTGGCAGCCTAAATGTTTAAATTCTGTTCTGAGGGTGCCTGTATATTTGTTCTCTAAATGTCTTTCTTGCATGTGCTAATTTAGTACTCCTTGCACTGAAAGCTACGTACAAAGTCCTTTTGTTAAAATATTTTCCAGTCCGGCCGGCACGGCTCAGTGATTGAGTGTATCACTACGACCAGGAGGTCACCATTAGATACCCAGTCAGGGCATATGCCCTGGTTGGGGGCTTGATCCCCATTATGGGGCGTGCAGGAGGCAACTGATCAATGCTTCTCTCTCATCATTGATGTTTCTCTCTCGCTATCTCTCCTTTCCCCTCGGAACTCAATAAAGATATATTTTTTTAAAATATATAAAGTATAGCCCTAGCCAGTTTGGCTCACTGGATAGAGGGCTGACCTGGGGATTGAAGGGACCCAGGTTTGATTCTGGTCAAGAGCATGTACCTTGGTTGTGGGCACATCCCCAGTGGGGAGTGTGCAGGATGCAGCTGATCGATGCTTCTCTCTCATCAATGATTCTCTCTATCCCTCTCCCTTCCTCTCTGTAAAAAATCAATAAAATATATATTTTTAAAAATATATATGTATATAAAATATTTCTCAAATATATAGCTTTACTTTGTTCATTTTTCTTATAAACTACACATTAGTGAGTGGTCTGTCAAATTGCTTTTTAGGCAATTGACTGGTGGACTTGAGGGGTCTTACGTATGAACTATTGACAGTCGATGGTGAGAATTTCCGAGCTGGGCTCTGTAGGTAAGACTTCACAAAATAAAATGATTGTGTAGTTCCCTGAAAGGAACGAATCAAATTTCTGTAATGTGGCTGATGGGAAAAAATAATTTTTTGAAACATAGACAGACATATCAGAATGAAGTGGTTAATTTCCATTGATAATGGTATAGGATCTATAAACATAACCTTTATGTTTCTTTATATTTTATGTGCCAGATAGATCTTAATCTTGATGGGGAGAGTGTCCTAATTTTTGCGTATTCCTAAAGCAGTTGGCATGGGGCATGAGCCTCTGGCAGAGCCGTTTAGAATGCTTGGCCTAGAGCAGTTTGGTTGGGGAGCCATGGAGACAGTGGAATGTTAGGTGTGAGGTCGGTGGGCGTGGAGTCGGTGGGTGTGGAGTTGGAGGGTAAGGAGTCGGTGTTTGCGGAGTTGGTGGTGCGGAGTTGGTGGTGCGGAGTCGGTGTGAATTGTCAGTGTGTGAAGAGTCGGTTGAAGAGTTGGAGTAAGAAGAGTCGGTGGTCGTAGAGTCGGTGAGTGCAGAGCCTCTTCCTGTGTGAGAAGGGACTGTCCCTGCCTCCCCCTCAGGGCTCTTGTGAGGAGTGACTGTGCAAGGACAGAGGGCACCTGGTGCAGGGCCGGGGATGGGCACAGAGACAGTGTCCAGGTGACTCCCAAGTCTGTGAACAAACCTTTCCCGCTGCCAGGCTTTGACCAGAACCGTGTCCACTGGCGGCAGGTCCACGGCTTCCCTTCTACCAATTGGGATCCCTTGGCCTGGCCTACGGGAATTGGGCTGAAACTGGCTCTCTGACAGCCCCTGAGGAGTCCCAGATTGCGAGAGGGCATAGGCGAGGCAGTGGGACTCCACTGGTATATGATGAGGGCGGGGAGGGACACAGGAGGTTGGCTAGTGGAGAGGGACCCTGGGAGGGCCCCAGGGCATGTCAGGCCTGTCTAGTTCAACCCCAATCAGCCAGACCCCAGCAGCAAGCCAACATGCCAGTTGCAGCGTCTGCCACCCAGTGGTCAGTGCACGTCATAGCAAGCTGTTGAGTGGCCTTAGCATATCATTCGTGTATTATGCTTTCATTGGTTGAATGGATGACCGGACACTTAGCATATTAGGCTTTTATTCTATAGGTTGTTAAAAAACAAACAAACAAAAACAAAACAAAACAAACAAAAAAAAAAACGGATAGGGCCTGACTGCTGTGTTGCTTTCTGTAAGGATGGATGTAGGTGGGTGACTGGCAATAAGGGTTTCTGCTGGCAACTAGGATGTGGGCCGAGCTGTGATTTGGGAGTCCCTACGGCCTTTCCAAGACATGGTAAAACAGCTAAGGGGCCTGAGAGCCCCCCGTCCTCCTGTCACCTGCTTTACAGCCCTGTGCTGTGCGTCACTTTGCTCAGACACCACAGAGGCCTCATGGGTCTTCATCACCTACAACGGGGTCAGCATGTCTTTTAGTGGCTGTAGGTCTCCCAGAAGGACCCTGTGTTGGAGTCCCTTCTGTGAAGCTGAGCTCTAGGAAGCGAGCAGGTGCATGGAGGCCCTTCATCCTGGGGAATGAGGGTAGCTGCACTGGGGCGGGGCAGGCCAGCGGGTTCCATGGTGCGCATCCTCACCCCACCCCTCTTCCTGCACTAGGATCGTGGACACATCCCCCAGCAGTTCCTTGAGGAGCTGCTGGGGGACATCATGGCCCTCGAGGCTGAACAGGTCCAGAGGAGGAACCAGCCCGCCCACCAGAGCTGGGAGCTGGAGCTGCTGATAGAAGGTAGGCAGCACCCCCTGGCGCCGGGGAGCCAGCCTGGCTGTGGCTTCTCCCTCACCCAGGGAGTTGAGCCCTTGGCTCTGAATCTCCTGGGTCAGCCCACCCTCAGCCCAAGTCAGTAGGGTGTGATTCAGGGGCCATTTGGGACCGTTTCATTGCCATTCTACCCAAGGGGAACATGAGGGGCCTGGCAGCCTCAAAGTCAGGACATGAACTACAAGTAAGTAGATTCAGATTTCTCAGCGCCCGTGTGGGCAGTCCCGGGAGCTTCCAGATGACAGCACGCTGACCCCAGAGGCTGTCTTAGATCTGTCCGTGGGGGATTGAAAGCTCTGGATGGCAGGAGCTTCCCCAGTGCTCACTCACCTGCATTATAACAGAGGCCTGGGCTGATTTCCTCCATTCATGTCCTCCTCGGGCAGATGGGTGCAGTCTGCACTCTGTCTCCCTGGGCAGAGACTGCTCAATGACCTCTCCTCCCGAAGGACCTAACCCACGGGTGGCAAGTCCTCAACACATGCGCCCCAGATCCGCTATCCCCCGCAGGCATACTGGTCAATTACCGTGCCTCCCACTCCCCAGCTGAGCCACCCAGACCCCCCCCCCCACTCTGACGGCTGGCCCGGACCATGCCATGTCTTTGCCATCTCTGTGAGTCTCTGAAATCCTTGACTAGACAGTCAGGTTAGAACTCGGTAAAAAGTGGTTCCAGAAGTTCCAACGTCTGGAACTTCTGCTTTGGCCTCTCCACGGTCACCTGCCTTCTTCTTAAGGTCTGGATGGCTCCCCTACCGGCCCCCAGCTGAGCCAGCACAGGGGCCACAACCAACAGCGGCAGCACCTTGTGTACGACACCCAGCTGACCATCCCCGGCCCTCACACCTTGGCCTCGGGGTCGGGGGGTGGCCGTCTGGGGGGATGGTCCTCTCGGGGCCAGAGTCAGAGAGGGGAAGTGGAGGCCCTGGAAGCTGGGCTCTGACTCCACTTTGCTCTTCAGCCTGCACGCGGATCACTGATTTGGAGGAGAATACCCATGCCCTCCGGGGCACAGTAAAGACGCTGCAGGAGGAGAACCAGCAGCTCCGGAAAGAGGTAACGGTGGGCGGTGTCCGGAATAGACGGGCAAGCCGGTGGCCAGGTGTCCCATGGGGTGACAGGTTTGGGGTTTGCTCTCAAGCCAAGTTCACTCTGTGACCTGACTGTGTCACGGGCTGGGTCTTTGGCTCTGCAGCTGGAAGAGTTGGGGACCCAACTCACCCAGGACAAGGCCAACAGCCAAAAGGAAGAGCTGGAGGGAGAACCCCAGTCTAACATCGCCAACACCGTGAGGCCCTCCAGGGCCACGCAGGTAGGCCCTCCAGAGCGCATGTCCCCCTGGCGCCCCCGCCTGCCCGAGGGAGCCTCCGGGATCACAGCCGTGTCCTGGTCATTGATCAGTGATTCCTGGGTGACCATATTCCCTCGCTCAGCTGCAGCTCAGACCAGCAATTCTCAGCCACTGCCGGCCGCGGGGGCAGGTGTTGCCTCCCTGGGACACTGGCCATCTTGGTGGTGGTTGACAGGACTGAGGGGAGGAGGAGGGCGGTGCTGCTGGCTGTGCCCATTCGATGGTTGTTCCGTAAATATCAGGGTCAGTTGGCTGCTAGTGTTGTTCAGATATTCTGTATCCTGACTGCTGTGCTATGTACTTTTTCTTTTTCTTTTCTTTTTAAAATATTTTTATTGATTAAGTTATTATTTTTTTGTGTGATTTATCACTATGCTTTTATTATGTTCAATTTGTAACAATGAAATTGGGGGTCACCGCAACATGAGACACTGTATTAAAGGGTCGCAGCATTAGGAAGGTTGAGAACCACTGGTTTAAGGTTTATTTCGACCTCGATTGCTGGCCCCTACCTAGCCTGGCCCTGTTCCGGGCTTGGGCAGGAGGCAACCAACTGATGTGTTTCTCTCACATCGATTCTTTCTTTCTTTCCCTCTCTCCCCTACTCTCTCTAAACATCAGATATCCTCTCTGGGTGGTAAACGTGGTCGGGGGTGAATGTTCTTGAGCATCCCCAGGAAGGCCTGCGGGGATGCTGCCTCCACATTCTGGAAGGTGTTCTGGACTCTGCCAAACAGGATGAAGGATTTCTCCTCCAGATCGATGAACCCCAAGTGGTTCTCATCGAACAGGATGACGACTCCAGGGTAGCGCCAGTGTGAGGGACATACGGGAACAGTTTCCATGCCATAGAAACACATCCTGCAGGTCCAGGGGTAGTTCTGGTCCCCTGGGCTCATGCCCACAGGCAGAACAAACGGGACAGGGTGCTCCTCTGCAGCTGCAGCCCCGGACTCCCCTACGCTGGGCTGGGCGGGGCTCTGCCAGCCATGGCCCTCGCTTTCCTCGGTCCCGTCTTCTTGTTGCTGCTGCTGCTCCCGGAGCACCTGCTCCTCCATCTCCCGGACCACGCGGGAGAGCTCCTGGAAGTCGCGGAAGATCTCGCCATCTCGCAGCTGGATGCAGCGCGTGAGGTGGATCTCTAATATGTGGAATGCGATTCCCGTGCTGTGCGTGAGCCTGGCACACTTCCCGTGGAAGCTGAGCATGAAAATCGTGAGGCCCAAGCGATCCGATCGCATTTGCCTTGGAAGAGGCCTGGCCTGATGAGGTCCTCCGGGTGGCTGGGCAGGAGGTAGAGGCGGCGGTAGGTGCGGCAGTGATGCCGCACTGACTGTGACATTCCATATCACCGCCCGCAGTCCCGAATTCCTCCCTAAGCCGCGTGGGTGAATCCCTTCCGTGGTCTCTCTTCTGGCACTGGCTGGTGAGCCTGTCCTTCCGAAGCTGCAGGTGGCGGCTGTGGGGCCTGCGGTGGCGGCCTTCCATGCACTCCACTGTGGCTGATTTCCGCTCCATCAGGCGGATTCGGAACGCGGGCTTGAATTGCATTGGGACGTCCACATGGGTGTTAAGACCAGGCCTGTACGTCCAACCAGTAATGCCTAAGACGTCCACCGCTACATACAGCAGTGTTTTATAGAGCTCAATATCTCGCCCCCACAAACCCAAAATGTGTCTGTCTGGGTGGAACAGCTTCGCATAGACTTCTCGGTAAGACTTGCCTACTGCCTCCAGATTCTGCAAGGTCTCACAAACGCCAACCTCCTCCCGGCAGCGCCGTCTCCAGATGTTGTCCAGGTGCAGGGTGCGGCAGAATTTGGTGCAGACCTGGGCCAGGCTGGCCAGGTCGGTGACGGGGAGCGAGGCGAAGATAACCACCAGCATCTCCACCCGCAGGTCCTGCAGCGAGCAGTGCGGGGGCGGCCTGGGGCTCGCGATTCTTCCACTTCCCACCCAGCACCCCACTGCGGAGTCCGCCTAGTGCTGCTTTTCTGCTGGGGCCCGCTTGCCCTCGGCCGCTGCCTTCTCAGCCAGGCCCTGGCTCTTCTGACGACACCGCTTGCCCTGGGCCTTTGCCATCTCAGCCGGGCCCTGGCGCTCCTGAGGACACCCACATCCCCGCGAAGAGTCCAAGCCCCAGAGGCAAGCGCACTCCTCCATGCCTCCTTGCTTACTAGCCACCACAGTCCATTAAGTTATTACATATGTGTCCATATCCCCACATTGCCCCCTATTGGTGGGGGGAGGGAACTCATGCTCTCAGCCCCGTGTTGTCCGTGTCCATTGGTTAGGCCTATATGCTGGCATAGAAGTCCTTTGGTTGATCTCTATGTCCTTTTAAAAAAATAGGCTTTTACATGTGGTCACAGAGGGCAGCCAAGGAGCTGATCCAGAGAGCGGGCATCCTGTGCCCCTAAAGGTCCCGAGTGTGGAGAGGGCGCAGGGCTCCCGTAACACCATGTGGGCCCGGCCAGCGAAGTTCCTTCAGTGCTGGGGGAACCGCACTCAGCACGGCTGGTGCTGCCTGCCCCGAGGGTCCCTGCTCTTCTGGGGTCTGCACTTGCCCTGCTCTTGGCCCCTCACTGCATGTGGGGGTGCAGGGATACGGGGTCTGTTGCTCCCCGGGGCCTGCACCCAGTGAGGCATCCTCACCTTTTCCCTCTGGGCAGGAGGATCCTTCCAGTCTGGGCCCCCAGAACCAACAGGGGGCCGAGGAGAGGGAGCTGGAGGAGCCGGGGCAGCAGGACAAGCAGGTGCCCGAAGCCCAGGAGGCCCTGAAGCAGGAGCAGGAGGCCAAGGCCCTGGCCGCCGCCAGAGAGAACCACGGAGAGGAGGAGAGGCTGCGGCAGGAGAACGACAGGTACCCGCCCGCCCCTGCAGCAGCATCTCCGCCTTCAGTCACACCAGCTCCCTCAGCTCCCGCTGCGCTCAGCTCAGGGGAGTCCCCTGGTAATGGTGCCCTTTCACCTGCCCTGTCACGGTCACAGCTGATGGTCAGGAGGGAAGGGCCTCCAGCTGGTGGCTGGGATGGAGCATCGTCCAGGTGTGTGTGACCGCCCCTCCCACATGGATGATGGGGATGACTGTGTCGGGCACGGCCATCTTCATCCTCTCTCACCAGCCATTCCAGAAGGACATATGCTTGCTCCCGGTCATTCCCGCGTTCCCTGTTGGCGAACTCACCTCCTCGCTGAGATGCACTTGTCACCCCCCTTTGGTCCCCATGGCCTGTCAGGGGCCTGTCCATAGGGCGAGATCCTGGAATCGCCTGATGTGCACATTTGCAGCTGCGGTTGAACAAGGCCTCTGACTCCTGCCTGTTTCAGCTCTCACACTCCACACGAGCGTCCCTTCTGTGGTCCATGGAGTGCCATGGAGTCCTCTTCTCTTGCTTTTTGGTGGCGATTTCGCTGTTTGAAACAGCCCCCAGGTGGAGTGCTGCAGTGCTGTCTAGTGTCCCAAGTGCACGCTGCGCTGGGCCTCAGGGAAAATATCCGAGTGGCACATGAGGGTCGTTCCGGCCCGAGGTCTGGTGCTGTTGGCTGTCCCAGTGAGCATATGGCACAAAGCGTCCTTATGTCTTGATTGGTTGACAGAAATGTGGCCAGAGACTCACAGGAACTGGTGGGGACAGTTGCAGTCTACACTGCTCAGTGCTCGCGGGGGCTCCATAGGACATTATACCGCGAATCCTGAGAATTGACTGCGTTTTTATCCTTCTCTTCAAACAGATGAGGAAAGAGGCTCAGAGAGATTCAATAACTTGTTCGGGCCAGTCCTGAGTGTAGTGGCCCAGTCAGGACTCAAATCCAGGTCTTGTCTCAGCCCAGTGGCCTGACCACGTGAAGCCTTCCTTCGCACAGCCTTGTTTTAATATGTTTGGGGCTACAAAGTCAGGTGCCTGCAGGGCCAGGCAGGTCCAGCAGGTGGGGAGGGAGTGTCAGCGGCAGGGCAGGCCCTCGTGGAGAATAAACACCCTCTGAAGGCGGTCAACTGCGGGGCGGATCCAGGCTGCCAGGCCATCCGTTTGTTTCTACTTTTTTATTCTTCTTATTATTTAATCCTCATCCCAGGATACTTTTTCCATTGCCCTTCTGAGAGAGAGGGAGGGAGGGAGGGAGGGAGGGAGGGAGGGAGGGTGAGAGAGAGGGAGGGAGGTCTGGGACTGAGGGAGGGAGAGAGAAACAGCGATGGGAGAGACACATCTATTGGATGCCTACGGCACACACCCCTCTATGCCAGGGAGCAATCCCACAGCCCAGGGACATGCCACTGGGAATCCAACCCGTGACCATTCCGGACACAGGCTGATGCTATTACTGCTGAGCTGCCCCTGCCAGGGCCTTTGCTTGATGCTTTCTCCCCACCCTCCCAGAATCTCGGTCGCTGAATGTTGATGTGAAACGGAACATTTTTAGAAATATTGAATAACTAATTACTTTAAATTAAATCACGGAGACTGTGTGGGCCTCACAGGGCCCATCTGTGTTCACATGGAGTCCATGAGCCTCTGGTCGTTGAGATTTCAGGTAGAACCCTTACTCCTGGAAAGCCAGTCGGGTAATTATGCCGATGATAATGATGATGATGATGTCAGTGGCTTTACATAATGCTCCAGAATCTCTTATTTGTGTCAGGAGTTGGGATCAGAAAGGGACTTGGAATTGGGGAGAAGAGCTGGGCAAAGGCAGAGTTTCAGAGCAAAGATGATCTGATTCCAAGTTTTTCAAAAGTGTTTCAGTCGAAGAACCCTTTTTCCAAGGAGGCAGACATGCAAAGCCTTCCATGGGAAGGATTTTTCACAGGCTGCTCTGTTGAATTGTGTCCGAGCCTGCCTGTCCTGTGTCCCAGCCCAGAGTGTGGCAGCCGGGGTGGCCGCATAGAACCCCAACGGACACAGTTTAAGAACCTCTGAATGTGCTCAGCCCTCATTTCTACAGGGGAAAACCTGAGGCCCAGAGAGGATGGGGGTGTGATTGAGGTGTACATGGGACAGAGGCTGGGAGTGCTCCTGAGCCCTGGGCCGTGTGGCTCTCCACCCGCAGGCTCACTTCCTGGACTGAGCTGCTTCAGGCGGAGCAGGAGGAGCTACGCTCCCACTGCCAGGAGCTGCAAGCCACCCTGGAGCAGGTGCAGCGGAAGATGCGGACCTGGCAGGCCATCTGGCAGCCCGAGTACCAAGACCTGAAGGCACAGAAACTGCCCAAGGAAATCTTGCTCTACAAGCTGAGCATGCAGTGTGAGGTGAGGCCGGGGGCTGGTGGGCCTCAGGACTGGGCCTGAGCCCGGGGCTGACAGCCTGGGGCTCAGCCAGGTCCGAGTGGGTCCTCATTGGCATCTGTGCCCAAAGACTGTGTGGGAATGTCACCCAGAGGCCGAGAGGAAGCCAGAGGCATTTAACGGGGACAAGCACCTTGGCTGGAGGGGATGTGTTAGAAAAGACCTCTCACCAACCTTTGCTTTTGTATTTTTAAAGCTATTTTTCTTGATTTGAGAGAACAAGGGAGAGGGAGAGAGAGATGGAAACATCTATGAGGACAAAGAATCGTGGTTCCGCTGCCTCCTGCACCACCCCCGCGGGACGCCAGCCCACAACTGGGGCATGTGTCCTTGACCGGATTCGAGCCTGGGACCTTTAGTTCCCAGTCCGATGCTCTCTCCACTGTGCTAAACTGGTTAGGGCCTGACCTTTCCTTTTCGCAGGGCCGGGGGGGTGGGGGGCGTGCATGGAAGCAGCTAAGTGTTGTTTTCATTCTGTCCTTGCGGCTGAGCTCTTTGCTCTGTGCTCCCCGTGTCATCTCACTGAATTCTCACAATGCTTTTGTGAGCTGGCGCCCATCCTCATCCTCTGAGGTTGGGTCTGAACTCAGTTTGTTTGAAGCCAAAGCTTGGGCTTTCCCGCCACTCCAGCCCGATGATGTTCTGGGTGGAGAGTTGAGCAACCTCAGCCCCGAATTCCTATTCAGCCCGGCATTTATTTTTCTGATGTCAGAGAGAGGAAGGGAGAGGGAGAGAGGGATGGGAACTTCAATGAGGAGAGAGAACCTCTGATGGGCTGCCTCCTGCACGCCCCCTACTGAGGATCAACCCCTCATCCAGGGCGTGTTCCTTGACCAGGCATCTCTTTTGTGAACTCCTGGTGCATGGGGGGCCGCTCCACCACCTGAGCCACACCCTTTGGGCTGCTTCCTAATGAGATACTTTACATTCTTTTTAAAAAAGGCTGTCAAGTCCTCAGAGCCTCTTGTACATTTTGCACTGATGGCGCCTCTCTGCTCAGACTGGCTGTGTTTTCAGTGCTCAGTGGCCACACGAGGGCAGGGCTGCGCGACTGGCCGGTGCACTCAGCCATCCCCATGTCATTGGCTGTGTTGGTCCTTGCGACTGGTGAAGCTCATGCCGAAATGGCCATGTTCATGCACGTGGCCCTTTTCTCCTTTTGGGAGCAGTTTCCCAGCAGTGGGGTCACAGGGGCCCGTGGTGTTGAGGACATTGTTGATCTGTGTTTCAGTCGCTCACCCTTGCGGAGAAGGACTGGCAAGAGGAGAAGTGTCGCCTGAGGAAGGAGATAGACACCTTGAAAGAGCTGAACCAGAGCCTCCTGGACGCATGGGGCCAGCACTGCACTGAGAACGTGTAAGGGGGAGGGGTGACCGACACCTGTCCGCACAGGGCTGCGGGCTTCCAGCTCCACGCCCAGGCCTCCACGTTCTGGGCAGAGAGCCCGCCGGCGAACTGGTGTCCCCAGGGCAAGGGAACAGACCATCTTCCCAGTGCAGCCTGCTCTCCTCTCCCCGGAATGGCTCTAGAATTCTGCAAGGAGCGGTGGTTGGATTTTGCTGGCTTCAACGACATGGCCCACTGCCAGCCGCTTCTTAATCTCCTTTAGGAATTAAGCTCAGTTTAAAAATGATGACAGAGGCAAAGAGAGGTACCTAGGGAAGCCATCCAGGTCGCGGATTGAGCCCGTTCTCTGTCTGATTTCCGCTTGAGGGGCTGGAGAGAGGGTTGTGGGTGCGCCCCGGTTGTCCTCCCTCTGCTGACATGACACGGACCTGGCTGTGGCGGAGGCCCTGCGAGGTGCACAGAACCAGTGACCTGGTGGCCACACACAGGCAGGGGTGATGGCGTGTGAGCAGAGCTGTGTGCCCAGCAGACAGATGTTGAGGAGCTCCAAGGAGGCGGAGAAGGAAGCATGGTGTGGGAGTTGGGGTTCTGCAGCTGACCCGGATGAGGACAGGGCTAGCCGGGGGGGCGGGAGTTGGGGGGACGTGAAGGTGGAGCACGGGTGGTCGGGGTGCAGGGAAGGTGCAGGCAGTGGCAGGAGGGAAGGCTGGAGCAGGGGGCACTCAGATGGGGAAGGCCTCCATGCCTTGCTAAGGAGTCAGATTCCGTGGGAGTGAGTATTTACGGGAGGCTGGTCTAAGGGCCGAGGGAGCTGCCAGAGAGGAGGCAGGAGGAAGAGGCTTGGTGCTGGAAACCTTGGGGTTGGAAGTCAAGTGACCCGAGATGCATCTGGTGGGCCCAGGGTGCTCTTCACCCCTCAGTGCTGAGCTGTGGGACTGTCCTTCCTTGTGATGGGGAGTGGCTGGCCAGGAGGGACAGAGGGACACGGTCACAGTGGCCACAGGGGCACTGACCCAGCCCCGCGGGGTCACGGTGCTGCTTCACTTTTCTCCCGGGTTCTTCTGCTCGTCTACAGCTGGCTCACCACCTACCCAGGATGGTTTTTGGGGAAAGCCACACTGTAGTTTGGGGTGGAAATGACCGTGGCCTGAGTTGGCTCTCTTCAGCGCAGCGGGTCCCAATGACCAGCAGAGGTTGGGTAGGTGCCAACTAGAAGCATCGGGGCCTGGTACCCAGGGGGATGATCTGATGAAGGTCTTGCATTAGACAGTGTGTGCAGGAGGCCAGGGAGTGGGCAGGCTTCCTGAGCTGCACCGAGTGGAGTCTTCCCAGCCCGGGGTGGGTTGGGGGCCTGTCTTGTGTGAATTTGTGCTCCTAGTGGTGGGGGTCGGTCAGAGCCAGACAGGAAAGCGCTCTAGCATAAGGCCCAGCAGCACGGCTGAGGGAAGAGAGGAACACAGACTTGAAGAACAGATGCCGAGCCAAGGCCGCTGGGAGCAGGTCAGGGTCGGTGGTCCTGGGCCCAGCGGTTTGCGAGTCATCGCTTTTCACAGCTGCTCACTTCACGGTGAAGTCTCAGAAAAGCCCGTGTCTTAGGTGGGACCTGGGCAGCCTCATGGCCAAAGGAGCCTGAGCTGTTGCTTCGATCCAGGGGACTCATGTTCAAGCAAGGAAGCCAGGGTCTCTGCCGTCATGGCCCACAGGTTTGCCATCCTGAGTTGCACATGTTTCGGGGCTTGCTCTCCTGAGATGTGGTCCAGCCTGCTGCTTGGTGCTACAGCAGGTCTCCTCATGTGTTAGGGTTCCCGGACCCACGCCACAAGCTCCCCTCCCCATCTTCCCCCCTCGGTGAGCTTGAAGGTCATGAGCACCGTGATGTCCGAGTCCCCGGAAAATGCCGGCCGTTCTGGGCCAGGTCCCAGCCAGGGCCGATGAGTCCATTGACACGTTTTATGTAAAACCAGACTGTTCTTTCTTTCTCCTCTGTTTCCAGCGACACCCGGCAGACGATGCCTACAGGAGAGGCGGAAGAGGACAGAATTGGGGCTCCAAAGGAGGCTCAGTGTCCTGCTCCTAGGAAGTGAGTTGATTTCAGCAGCAGGAACTTCAACTCAGAACAGGAAGCTGCTCTTTCACGAGTGGGGAATGCCATGTGGAGCAGTGCCCAGTGTGTGGGGCCCTCACCTTCCCCTCTAGGGCAGGTCCCCTGAGCGCACCTCCCTCCCAGCTCTGAAAGAACTGAGAGTTTCTTTCCGGCCTTCCTCGGGGTTATCCTCTGAGGGTGGCGAATGCCAGCTGCCATGTCCGGTCGAAGGGGCAGAGCGTCTGGATTAGAGCCACTGAAGCAGGACTATCAGGCTGTGTCTCCAGGTTTCAGGACCTAGAAAGCCATGTTTCTGTTTTGGGAAGGAAGCGTGGGCCGGACACCTGGGCCAGCACCCATGGTCTTCAGTCACAGGAACCTCTTGGTCTTCCCTACATTCCTCTGGAGTCTCTGGACGCCAGGGTGGTTCTCAAACACGTTCCCTTCTGCAGAGCAGCAGCCCCGGTGGTGGGCGGCTCGGTCCCCGAGGCTGTGGGCTTCCGTCCAGCAGGCCTTCCCCTGCGTCCGGGCCTGAGCCCCAGGAGCTGGGCCTTCAGATTGTCCTGCCCCAGCCCAGCCTTGAGGGCAAATCACCATGAATCCTGCAAGGGCTCTCTGTTGACATCACAAAACCAGATAATTTGCCACCCTCTTCCTGTCCCTTGTGTTGGCGGGGACATTGAGGCCTCGATGAGGAAAGTACTCGAGTTGAGTCAGCACAGTGTCGCTCTGTGGCAGAGCCAGGATTAGAACCAGCTGCGGTTCTTCTTGTGACATTAGAATGCCTCCATTTCCGCTTAGCTGCACTGTATGACCCTTTAAGTTCACTGTTTTCATTGATTTGTTTTTATTTTACTATATATATATATATATATATATATATATATATATATATGTATGTATATGTATATATATTAGTATATTTTAACTGAATTCAGAGAAGAAGGCTGAGGGTGAGAGAGAGAAACATCAGTGATGAAAGAGAATCATTAATTGGCTGCTACCAGCACACCCCCCACCGGGAATTGAGTCTGTAACCCGGGTATGTGCCCTTGACCAGAATGGAGCCCAGAACCCTTCAGTCCATAGAGTGATGCTCTACCCACTGAGCCCAACCGGCTAGGGCTATTTTAATTTTGCTCAATCCTCACCTGAGGATTTTTTTTTCATTGATTTTTGGAGAGAGTAGAGGGGAACAAAGGGTTGGGGGGAAGGGAGAGAGACATCAATGAGAGAGACATCAATATGAGAGACACATTGATTGGTTGCCATCCAGCACACGCCCCCAGTGGGCCCAGGGATAAAACTGCAACCCAGGTACAATCCCTTGACCCAGAATCAAACCCTTGACCCTTCAGTGCTTGGGCCACTGCTCTAACCCCTGGGGAACACCAGCCAGTGTCCACTCTTTTTCATCCACATGGCCCACTGGGCTCACCCTGTTCCCCCCTCACCCAGATTCCTCAGTGCCCGGAAGGGGCTAAGTCTGCCCCCCTGTCTCACCTATTGGGAGCTCCAGTGGGAAATGAGGAGGCCCTGACTCTCCCTGACATGGCCCTGGGATGCACAATTGCCAGCACACCTAGATGAGCACAGCACCTCTCCCGGTGCCTCCCGGTGACGCAGAGTGGAGGCTGCATGTGAGGTTCTGTTTCCCGAGAGGCTAGTGCGGGTTTCTGCCACAAGGAATGCTTCTCCCGTCCCTGGTTCTGTGCGAATGAACTGCCAATGGTGCCCCACGCCCTGAGGCCACATGCGATGGTCCTGGTGTTGGCCATGCAGATTCGTGGGGAACCTGGTGCTGAACCCCAAGGGAAGGGCCGCTTCCCCGGCTGGAGGGGCAGTGGGGGTTGGCAGTGTCCTAACCCTCTACTCCTAATAGGAAAAAGCGCTGGAGTCGAGCCAGAGCCTTCCTCAAATTGTTCCAACGCCAGAGAGACGGCTCACGAGGACAAGCCCAGTCACCCGCAGATGGCCGTCCTGGGCCCCTGGAGGCCACCCCATCGTGCTCATACTGGGAGGAGAAGGGAGACGCCCGCAGTGGGCCCGCACCAAAAGGTAGGAGGGGCTGGCCTGGCTGCAGGAGGGCAGTGAAGGCGAGGATCTCAGGCCTTCCTTGAGGTCAGGGCAGAACCGACGAGATGCGAGCTGGGTGCGCAAACGTGTGCTTGGAGCCTGAAGGGGGCTCCGCACGCCCCCGTCTGCCCCCTCAGGTGTGTGAACACCCAAGTAGAACATGTAAGCCCACGTCACTGTGGTGGCAGTTTCATCCAGAACCATTTAGTTCCTTCAGCATGAGGAGCCTCCCCATCACGTACACTGTGGTGGGTCCTCAGATATCCAGAGCGGATCTCCAGACAGTTACCGCGGAGACACGCTCAGGAGAGGATGTGTTTGGGGCTCCTTGTCTCTGCCAGGCCTCGGATTAGCCATTTCTGTCGGGGGAGCCCCCATGTGACCCGTCGTGGACATCTGCCAGGCCTTCAGCCAGGCTCGGGCTCTGCTCTTGCTGTTGCTCTGAAAAGCAGGGGTGGTTCTCTTCTCCCACCTGACCTGGCCCTGAGTCCTCCCACCAGGGGGCGCTGGACCTGCTCATTGAGGGCTGTGATGGGAGTGAGCCATTGGGTCCACAGTGGATTTGTAGCTGCATGTGCTGCCTGTGTTTTCTGGGATCTAAGAGGCTGTCAGCTGTCAGCTGCCCGATTTTGTGCTCATAGAAAGAAAGTGATCCGGTGGTGGCAGTGAGGGTTTTGTCAGAATCGCCACCAGCCGACAGTGACTGGGAGGGATGCTCCAAGCTGCACCCTGATTTCAGAGATGGAAGGTTGGGGGTTGGGGGTGAACCAATTAAACAAAGCCATTGACTGAAAGGTGGTTTAGTTTTCACATTCACTTTGAAATATCATTTTATTGATTATTTGCCTATAAACCTGCCAAACATGCCCCCTGAGAAAGTTGACAATTTGATGAAGGACACTAGGACTTTCTGAAGACGGGGCCAGGCCCGAGACTCGTGGGCTCCCAGGGGCTGTGGTGACAGGACCTGACAGGACCCGGGGCTGTGACAAGGCGCCCTGTGGCTGTGACGGGTGCAGCAGCCATTCCGGGTGGCAGTCACCACTGCAAGTCCTGCTGTGTCACTCGAGATGCAGAAATGAAGTGTGTGCACGCGGACACACTGTCTGGGGGCTGCTGCTTGCGTTCCCGGTCTCACAGGAGGTGAAGTCGGGGAAACGCTCACGTGCAGGTAAATGATCATGAAGCTTACTGCCTTGTTAGCATGGGTTTTCTCCAGAGGGTTCTGTGGCCTGGGGTTTTCCTACTGGCTCCTCACACTTTTGGACATGTATCACGTCCACTTGTGTGATTGGCTAAGTTGATGAATGAGCTATAATCAGCCCAATTGAGTCAGCAAAACCTTCTGAGAAAAAACTGCTTGACAGATCCCCACTGTGGTTTGGATCCCTGAGTGAGCAGGTCAGGGGCTGCAGTTAGTAATGGCAGCCGTGCGAGGGGGCTTTCTGGGCTCAGCAGCCTTTCGGTAGTTGACCCACTTTGTCTGTCTCCTTGAGTTCTAGTTGCCGTGGGAGGTCGGCTCCATTCCTGTCCCCCGTTCAGAGCTGGGAGGGGAGCTCAGGAATGCTTGACCAGGCTCAGCACTGGCCCAGAGAGTCAGTGTTGGAGCTGGGACCCGAACCCGCGTCTGACAGGTTCCGGGGCCCGAACTCTTAACCGCTGTGAGCACTGCCTGCCCTTCAAGCTGCTGTGGTCCCTGAAGATGCTCAACCAACTTGGGGCCCCAGCACTGAGGGGTGGGTCCCTTCTCTGCGGTGTGAGCTGTGTCAGCAGGTGGCGCTGCGGGGGAAGAAATAGCAGAGGTGCAGCTGTGCACTTGAATCCTCCATCAGGACTGGAGAAATCTCTTCTGTTCATGGATTGACGTGTTGAGGAAGTCACTAGACCAATTGTCTGCTCTCATAAGACTAGAGCTTAAAGGCTGTGAGGGCTAAACCAAGAGGAGAGGGTGCGGCGCCATCTACTGTGGAAGAATGCTTGAGTTTGAGGGTGTTTTGGTATCAGATAGAGGTAGGTATTTTCATTATGTGCAAAGACATCCTGCCATCAGAGGCTGTGAGAGGTACCAGAATTCTTAGTGAGCCTGCCCGTTTGTCTCAGTGGTTAGAGCATCGAAGGACCGAAGGGGCGCAACTTAGATTTCCAGTCAAGCGCACATACCTCGGTTGCAGGGTTGATCCTGGCCGCGGTTAGGGTTTGTGAGAGAGGCAACCAGTGGATGTATCTCTCTCCCATCGATGTTTCCCTCTCTTGCTCTCTCCCTCCCTTCACCTACGTCCTCCCATCCACTCTCTCTCTAAAGACCAATGGAAAAAAATCCTCCCGTGAGGACTATTTAAAAAGAAGTATTATGACTGAGGAGTCCAGGTGGACTGTTTCACTGCCTGCAGCAGGCCAGAAGCATGCCACTAAGTGTTTGGAGGGGAGCAGGAGTTAGTTGTGTGTGAGACAGGATGCCAGGGAGCCTGTCATTAAAATGGATGAGTAAGCGCAGCTGGTGTGGCTCATTTGGGTGAGCATCGTCCCATGAACCAGGAGATCACCTTCTGATTCCCGGTCAGGGCACACTAGTATGGGCGTGCAGAAGACAGCCGATCCATCTTTCTCATCATTGATGTTTCTATCTCCCTCTCCCTCCCCCTCTCTGAAAATCAATAAAAACACATTGGACAAAAAAGCGGATGAGTAAGGAAAGCTGCCCCCTACATCAATAAACACGCTTGCTTAATAATGTAACCCATGGAAATGGAAAAGCAGTCTAAGACATCCACTCCTTGAGCAGTACAGAATGCTCCTCTCGTGCTACGTGGAGCCCTGGCTCCAGCTGCCACTCCAACACTTGACTGGAGTCCAAGCAGAAAGGGTCCACCGGGCCCTGATGCTGGTTGTGCTGGGGGGAATGTTGCCATCTCTCCCGGGCTGGACTGGATTCTGACTTCCCAAGTACATTTGGCGAATGTAGCGTCATTTGTCCATTATTCAGTTCATTTACTTGCTGTTTTCTGTGTTTTGATCCTTCCTCCCTTGGTTATCCGGGATGACAATTTAGCGACGGAACAACGCAAGAGTGCCTTTTGGAGAAGAAAGAAGCATGTTGCGGTCAAAGACAAGTCTCCAGTGGCCAGAGGGTTGTTCGGGTGGTAACCAACTTGGTCTAACGTCATGAAAAGCTGCATTTAATGCACCCACCCTCTCCTCCCTAACTTGCCTCTCCCTTTTTTCCGACCACGAAGATTTATAATCCTTTCCCTTTATCCCTGTCTTGAACATATACCCTTTATTTCTGAAAATTTTTTAAGTTTCTTTTAAAAGAACAAAAAAACTCCAACAACAACGACAACAACAAAAGCCCAAAGAAAACCAGTTCGCTTGGAAGCAGAAAAATCCTGAACCTAATGGAAACCTCAGTCGCCATGACAACAAGGCCACGCCAAAGCAGGAGTCACCATCGCCCTGACTTAGTGGCTTGATGTGTCCCCTACTTGGCCTCTTGCACCGGCTGTAACTCCTGGGCTGGCACGGCCTGGTCCTCCCTCGGCCTGTCTCCCGTGGGCGCAGTTGGAAACCCGAGGTCTCTCTGGCTTGGCTGTGTGCGCCGCTCTGCTCCTCCAGGTGACACCACGCAGTGGAGGCCTGATGTCAAGCGGTAAGATTTGGGTGCTTCAGACTTCATGGTGGGTGTGACATTGAGTGGCTGAGGGGCCGGGGGGCAGGTCCTGGGAGAGTGAGGAGGGGCCCGCAATCCCCACAGTGGGTGTGGCTCCGGGCCCACAGCCCCGGGGCTGCCTGGAGCCCGATGCTGTGCAAACAGCCTGTCCTCCTGCTCCCGGAGCTCCACCCCACACCTGTGCCACTGGGATTGGAGAGGCCATCGCCTGTCCCACGATGAGGTAGTTGCAGGTCTTTTCGGGGTTTTGCCCTCATGTTTTTTTTTTTTTTTTTAATTGGGATTCTGTTTAGCTTTGACAAGAGTATACGTTCATGGTAGAAAATTCAGAGATTGCAGAAAGCACAAAATACCAGGTAAACTCATGGTGCAGTCAAAGTCACCATGCGGAGAGGAGGACTTCTTAAACAGAGGGTTGTTCGGGTGGTAACCAACGTGGTTCTCAAATCCTAAGGGTGCCCTCCGGGACCGTGAGGGCCCGGACCACAGGTGTGGAGTGGTCCTAGGCAGACTTGGGTCAGGGTGCTTTGAAATCAGGGATCTGAGGACACAGTGTCTCACAGCAGGAGTGCCCAGGAGTTATGTGTTGGCCTTGTGCCAACATTTGGTGCAGCCTCGTGAGTTGGTCCCCCAAGTTCTCCCAGCTGCTCAGAGCCCGCCCTGTGAGCGATGGGTAGAGTGAAGGCCTCCACTCAGGCCTGCGGCCAGGGCCTCCCAATCAGACCACAGCCCGTGAGGCGCAGCCCCACCTCTGTCCCTGGGCTCCGTGGGCCCCGCTGCCTCTGCTGCTGGGCCTCGGTGTGGTCGCCCCCCCTTGGCATGGGGTGTTGCAGCCCCATTTCTCACTGTCCTTCTCTGCCCCAGGCCCTGGGGACCCGATACTGAAGGGAGTGGCCCTCCACGGAGGCAGCCTTGACCACTCAGATGCCTCTGCTGACCCAGTACCCAGGCCTGGCGTACTGACCAAAGGCGCTGCGGGAGCTGGGGTGACGCTAGGCTGTGAACAGGCTGAGCAGGAGCGGAAACTTTGGTCCTGGCCATGTGGCCTGTGAGGGGCGGCCCTGGGAGGGGAGGGCTCTCTGAGAACCCTCCTGCCCTCACTCCGTCCTCTCCTTCCTTCCTCTCTTCTCTGTAGGACACTCCCAGGTGCCCGATGACCTGCCAAGGTACCTGCTCAGAAACACCTTCATCTCCTGACCACCGGGGGCCAGGCAGGCGCACCTGCCAGTAGCAAAGGGAGGATGCCCTCCAGCTCTGTGCCCGTAGGAGGACTGTCAGCCCCTTGCGAGGGAAGCTGCTGAAGGCGGGGCGGTATGTGAAGCCCAACTGGAGACCTGCTGAGCCCGAGGCCCACCCAGTGCGCCCTGAGGCAGCCCTGCCTCCCCAGAGCCTTTCTCTGGGCAGAGCCAGGCCACCCCATTCCCCCCTTGCCCCCCCACCTCCCACACAGCTGCCCGCTGGTGCCTGTCCCTAAATAGGGCAGTCAGCCTAGCCTCAGCCCAGCTGCTTGGGACCGCAGGCCACAGGCCGGCAAACAGGAGTCACCTGAAGGCGGGGGTTCTGAGGACTCGAGGGGCAGAAACAGCCAGCCACACCCTCTGCCCCAGCTCCTTCACCGCCAGGGTCCCCAGTGCCAACCACTGGACAGGAGGCGCTTCTCACTGGCTCCCCCAACGGAGGAGAGGCTGGCTCCCCTGCAGCCTCCGCCACAGCCCCGCCATGGCCACGGGAGGTGGCGGCCGCAGCAGCTCCAGCCCCAGCACCACACAGTGACTGCAGCCCCGGCTGCCAGTACGAGGCCTCAGCCCGGGACGTTCAGGGCAAGTGGCCACCGTGGCCCCTGTCCTGGCAGTGTCAGCTTCTCAGAGCCCGACGGGTCCAGGGCAGGACCACAGGGAGGGGCTCCCTGCCAAGAGCCCACGCAAGTCACCGGACGTGGCTCCCAAGCCAACGGGCCCCTGAGAACGTCAGTCATGGGAACAACTCAGAGAGTAGGCGGGCGTCGCCACAGCTGAGTGGGACCAGCAGGTGGAGCTCAGACGATGAGCGTGGCTGTGGGCGACTGGTCTTTTGGACCCGCAGCCCCTGAGCCTTCAAACTCCTGACGCCCCTTCTGACCACCAGGGCCCCCTCTTCCATCGGCCTGAGGGGCCGGGAGCGACTTTGGAATGGGGAAGCCCAGACCGGCCAGACGACCAAGACCTCCCAGCCCTGGGTGGACCTTGGAGTCGGGCTCACTGTTACCCCAGAGCGTTGCCGAGCCAGGCCTGGGCCCCACACTCCTGAGCCCGGGGCCGTCCAGGCAGGTGGCCTCAGGCTGTGCCTCTCTCCAGCTAGCTCCTGGGCCCCGGACCTGCCCCCGGGTTCACTTTTCTACCATCATGGGCTCTGCTCCGCCTGGCGCAGAGAAGCCCTGCCCGCCCCCTCCCAGCAGAGGCCACAGTGTGCAGAGGGGAGCGTGTGCGAGAGGCGGGTGCAGCCTGGTCGCTAACGTGGCTGTAGCCCCCGGTGTCCACCATCGAGGATGACACTTTGAGTCTTTGTTTCTGAGTCACTCCCCGGGATAGAAACCCAATTTACTACATTCCATACCCGTGTAGGCACTCATGAAATATATGTGTTTTGAGGTGTCCCCCAAATGGATGTACCACAGGCTGGCTGTCCACCAAATGTACACGCACTTTAACAGCTGAGAACTCAATTTTCCCTCCTTTCAGGGTGAGCGGATTTGACGTAATGGGTGAAGCCAGACTCAGCTTGGAACCAAGAAGATGTGTCCTCTGGACTTTGTGATGGGGACACATCCAGGATGAAGTGTCTGGTCCTGAACGGGCCCCAGTCCAGGCATCCAGGGCCGCTGTGGACAGAGGATGCGCAGAAACACCGAACGCAGCGATTCTCGGTGTTTGCGGTTCCATTGCTTCAGCAGCAGCAGCGCCTGGACCAGAACTGACGCAGCCACGGAGCCGCACACATCAAGAATCGTTCCTTCGGTTCGGTGTTTGTACGCTTCTCTCTCAATAGCTGCCCTCGATTCCTCGACTGCGGGGTGTTGGGTCCCCTCAACTTTATCTTTTCTGTGTCCCCATAAAAAGTCTTGTGGAGACATGCTCTTCGTTCAAATCTTACCGTCTTCACTGATTTCTTCAAATCTGTTCAAACTGAAAAGAAGTGAAAATTAAGTGCGTTATCAGCTGTTAATGTGTCTACATTTTGGGGGGATACTACATGTACATTCAATGGAGAGAATTTTCCATCAGTTGTCTGACCTCTTTGTACCTGTTTTGGGGGACAGCCTGTATTTACATTCAATGGGGACTCATTGTCCATCAGCAGCCCTACCTCTCTTTACCTCTTTGGGGGACAGCCCATATTAATATCCAATGGGGACTCATTTTCCATCAGCAGCCCTACATCTCTTTACCTTTTTGGGGGACAGCCCATATTAACATCCAATGGGGACTCATTTTCCATCAGCAGCCCAACCTCTCTTTACCTTTTTGGGGGACAGCCCATTTTTAAATCCAATGGGGACTCATTGTCCATCAGCAGCCCTACCTCTCTTTACCTCTTTGGGGGACAGCCCATATTAATATCCAATGGGGACTCATTGTCCATCAGCAGCCCTACATCTCTTTATCTTTTTGGGGGACAGCCCATATTAACATCCAATGGGGACTCATTTTCCATCAGCAGCCCTACATCTCTTTACCTTTTTGGGGGACAGCCCATATTAACATCCAATGGGGACTCATTTTCCATCAGCAGCCCAACCTCTCTTTACCTTTTTGGGGGACAGCCCATTTTTAAATCCAATGGGGACTCATTTTCCATCAGCAGCCCTACCTCTCTTTACCTTTTGGGGGGACAGCCTATATTGACATCAGTTGGCATCAATCTTTCTCTTTGGGAGTCACACCTCTAGTGTGTATATGGCTGGTTTCCTGACACATGGTTTCCGGTTTCCTAAGGTGCTCTCCTGGGATGGGCTTGGCCTGGGGACCGGGGATCTACAAAGAGGTTTTCCTTTGGCCTTAATGTGCTGACAAAGAACTGGGTGTGCTAAAGTGTTCTGTCTCTGAGTGCTGTGACCTGTACTGATGAGCCATTGATTTTGGAACACAAGGATGGGTTTGTAATAAAATGAGTTGGAGTAGAATTGAGTCCTGGATTTCCTCACCGCTCGTCACTGGCAGCGATGCCCGGGCTCCAGGCTCCCCGCTTCTGCCCCCGGGTCCTGGGCCCCTGGAATGCAGACCTCCCTCGGCCAGGAAGCCAGAGAAGGGGAAGCCAGGTTTCCTGTTTCCCAGGCAGCCGCTCTTCCCAGGCCTTGGTGTATTTTAAGTCCCTCTAAGTGGAATCCCATTTTGATTTGGGATTTCTATCACAGCAGGAGCTCAGCTTAAAATGATCCTTGGGTTTTCCAAGGCCACTCAACTAGGAAGAGGCCGAGGAGGGAGGAGGACGGCAGGTGAAGATCCCCCCTGACCTGACCTCATGGCGGCCTGTCCAGCTGCCGCCTGCGTGTCCCTCCTCCCTCACCAGCCTCTTCTGTAAGGTGCTTCCTGTGGCCTCCTTTCCCCTTCTTTCCAAGGCCCTGCCCCTGGGGGAGCCGCCCCCTCTGCGAGCTGCCCTCCCCAAAGATGGGAGCCAAACTGAGCATGTGGACCCCTGCAGGCCGCCTCCCCTCCGCCATTGGCTGTTGCAGGGTCTGAACCTGACCGGTCACCCCTGGGAGCTCTCAGCCTCTGTCCCCTGATTCTCTCCCCTTTGGGACAGCTCTTCAGGGCGCACACTGGCCGGTCCCCGGGTCCCCCCTCATCCTTTCCACAAACACTCATTGGAGTTCCCTGTGTGCTCACTCCCAGGTTCCATCGTGGAGGCAGCCCTCTCCCTGCTCCTCTGCAGGGCTGAGCCACCTGCTCCCCAGCACTGACCGCTCCTGAGCTTCAGGACTGAGGTCGCTGCCTTAGACCCCCTGCCTGGGCTGCAGGCTTCTCCACTGTCCCTGACTCCTCTGGGCTCCCTGCTTATCCAAGGCCACCAGCTGTCAATCACAGAAGCCAAAACCTGGGGTGCGGTCTGGACCCCTCCTCTCTCCACTTCCCACAGGTGATCGCTCCCCTGAACCTGGGTCTGGAATGGATCTGGAATGTGCCCACCCCTCTTAGCTGACTGTTCTCATCCCAGGTCCCCCCGACACCCCTGTCCCTGGGTCTTGGCAGGGCCTGGCCAACTGGTCTGCCTGTCTCCCACAACTTCTCAGCCCCCTGGCACCTCTGGCATCCACCCCGCTGACCTACCTTTGTGAACCTCCCTCCCTCAACCTCCACACCAGCTACACCCGTCCTTCTGCGGACTATGTGTTCCACGTGACTCACCGCGGGGTGCACCCCACCCGCTCTCACCCCCCTCCAGCCCCAGACAAGCTGGTCATACCCACAGCTTTCACTGCCATCTTCCCAGAAGGCTCCCAGCACCACTAGCCCAGGCCTCTCCTGGGAACCCCCAGATCTGTTTCCAGCTTGGAGGTCCCAAAGACACCTCCACCCCACAATGCTCAGCACACCGTTCACGCTCCTCCCCCACCAAAGCCTCTGTGCTCCTCCTCTCATCCCCTCTGTCCCCTTGTCCCAGACCATGCTGGGCATCGCCCTCCCTTCCCCCTGTCCTATCCTTCACTCCCAAAGTTGCTCCCAACTCTGACTTCTCACTCACATACCACCCAACCCAGGGGGGGGTCCCCCCGGGGCGGTGCACGGGATCCTGTTGCTGAGGGAGCACCCAAACCAGGCCCTCCTGAGCTCCAGGGCCCCATCTCTCTGCACTGGCTGGGAGCTGCGCACTCTGGGGGGTGGTAAACATCCACGTGACCGCTCAGGGCTGAGGTCTGCCTGCAGAGAGGGCGGGGTCACCTGTGGCACCAGAGGGGCTCCCCCTGGGGAGAGCAGGAAAGTGAGAAAATGGGAAAAGGTCAGACACACCTCGGGAAAGAAGCATCCAGCCACATGTTTATCAACCAACCAGAGGATGAGGAGGGAGTGTGTTTATATGTACACACACACATACACAAACACAGACACACACAGAGACACACACACATAAACACACACACACACACACACACACACACACACGAGTATATAAAGATGTAGATACACAGCCCATTGACTTCCTTCGAAAGCTCTTCTTGATTTTTGCCAAACAGGTGAATTTATAGCTACCCTATGCTTGCCCTCAACTGACGGATGTGTGTCATTCCAATGAGAATGTTGGGTGATGCTTGCTGTTATGTTAGCAAGTAAGACAAACTGGAGGTGCCTATGAGATCCTCACTCTTTTGTTCATGATGTGACTACTCAGTCAGGTAGTGCTTTTCTGAATGCCAGCCCAGTCCCTCAATTCTTATAATGTGTTGGCACATTTTAAAAACCAGAGAGACAATTTACGTGTCATAATATTCACCCAGGGCACACTTTTAGGTTTAATCTTCACTATTAACATTTTCTGCATCACTTTCTCAAGTCTAGAGACCACAGGCACAGAAGAAAACAAATCAAGTCCCGATTTGGTAACACTGGCCAATTCCTAGGGTGCAAATATTTTCACCAGAGGTGATTTCAGGCTGCTGACATGGTGTCCCGACCACGAACATGGGAATAGATGTATGGTCCACCCTGCTCTATAATATCACCTCCACGCAGGTACGATACGTCTGAATAACCCCAAGAGTATGGGTAACAGGGAAAAAATTCCAAGTAACCAGTTTTGTTTTTTTTTTGTTTTTTTTTTCAATCTATTTTTATTGATTTCAGAAAGGAAGGGAGAGAGAGTGAGAGAAAAGAGAAACATCAATGATGAGAAAATCATATATCGGCTGCCTCCTGTACACCCCCCACTGGGGATCAAGCCTGCAATCCAGGCATGTTCCCTTGACTGGGAATTGAACCGTGACCTCCTGTTTCATTGGTTTCTGCTCAACCACTGAGCCACGCCAACAAGGCCAAGGGGCAAGTTTTGAGTATTTATAACCTTTCTTTCTTATTATGTTTTTATTGATTTTAGAAAGAGGATTAGGGAGAGAAAGAGAGAGAGAGAGACATTGACCAGTTGCCTCTGCCAACACCCCTACCATGGACTGAACATGCAACCTGGGCCTGAACCCTGACTGGGAATGGAATCGGTGACCTTTGGGAGCACAGGACAATCAATGCCCAACCACCTGAGCAACACCGGCCAGGGTTACCACCTTTGCTTTTAATATAATTTATTGAATCCCCAAGTTCATATAAGTTAATTGTTAGCCAAGTCTGTGTGTATCACGTGGCCTCTGAAGCCCCTGGACACACCCATGGGCTCTCACCAGCAGCACAGGCTGCTGCAGCTCAGCCAGGGCCACTGCCTGGTAGGGTGGGCTGAATGGCAGGGGCCTGCGAGGGTGAGAGTGAGCCCTCTGCCAGCGCGTGCACCAAAGAGGACCCGCAGGAGGAGCTGCAGGACCATGGTCACCAGGATGGGAGAAGAGACTGGGCGGCTCCCAGGGTCTGACCAAATGTTCTCCCCAGGCTCAGGGGGGAAAACAGCTGGGTGTGGCTGGGTGGCTGGCTGGAGGGAGCTGAAGAAGAGGGTTGGGTGACCTTGCAGCCTAGGGTCCTCCCGTATCCTTTCCCTTCTCACAGGGTCTCTCTATGCTGACCTTCCACCTACCAGATGGGCAAAGATGAAAACCCAGGAAGGAGTCAATGAAGGAGGCAGTGTGGCGAACAGGCGCTCACTCTCCATTTGAGTGTGAGCTGGCACAGAAGCAGCTTGGACATTTGCACTTACCTTTTCATTAAAATAGATTCATGCATTTTCCCTAAGCTATTTCTAGGATGACAGCCTAGGAAACACTGCATGTCCTGCAAACACACACACACCCACACACCAAACACTCTCTCTCTCTCTCTCTCTCTCTCTCTCTCTCTCTCTCTCTGTCTCTCTCTCTCTCCCTCCCTCCCTCTCTCTCTCTCTCATGCACACATGCGTGCACACCAGTACCCTGTCCCAAGCACTCGCCTGTCAGCCTCCGTGTCATTCTTGAACTCTCTTATGTTTGTAACCAGGCCTTTCACCAGGAGCAGAGAAACAGAACTAGCTGTCCACCATCTGCCCTGAGTGCCTGCGGAGGGCGCTGGCATTCATTCACTGAGCAGCTGCTCTGTGCCAGAGCCCTTGTCAGCACTCCTTGGGAATAAATGGATTCACTTCATTTGGTTCCTGTGAAAGGGGGCGACTGACTCCCTCTTCCCAATTAGCACCAGAGAAACCATTGCATGAGAAAGAGTCATGGGCTCCAGGGTGTAAGACAGAAGGGAGACTCTGTAGAGACTTGGGTGGGGGTAGTGAGGGTGCTGAGTACAGGCAGCACTAGAGGAGGTGGGCTCAGACCTAAGAGGAGCTTTGTCACGCCTGCTCTTGAGTCTCCCTCGCACAGCCCTGCGCCCTGGTCCTCAGGCCCTCTGGGCAGATATAAACCCAGGTCCACAGGTCAGGGCACAGGATGGGAGGTGCCCAGGGCATCAGGGATGAGCCAGCACCCCAGGAACCCCTCCTCCTGCTCCTCAGCCCCAGCCTGGAGCCCCTTCCTCTCCTGTGGCTTCTCTCCAGTTGCCCAGGAGGCAGTGACCGGGCAGGTGGGGAGGGACCGGAGCTCTCTACGCTGCCTGTGAGACTCTCAGCCCCGGGATCAGGGAGAGGGCAAGGCTGGTCCTCCTGGGGCTGCAGGGAAAACCTCCCCCAGCTTCGGGTGGAGCCAGCTGTCCTCGGTTCCCGGGCTGGGAGCCCCATCCGCCCACCCATCTCTGCGCCCAAGTCATATGACCTTCTCTCTGCCAGCGAGTCTCATTTCCCTCCACCAGGACACCTGTCACTCAGTGAGGCCCACCCACCCCAGACCCTGAGACCCCTCTGACCTGGAGTCCACCGGCCAAGGCCCTGTTCCCAACAAGGCCACGGCCACTCTGTCCCATCCGCATGGACCGGGGGCACAGAACACACCCCAGAAGAGGCCCCACATGGCACACGGAGGCACGAGGCCCTGGGTTGAGTGGCAACAGCAAGCTGAGTAGAAATTTCCCGTCAATTCTGGCCAATATGCGCCCAGGCCACGGGCACATTCCCTATGGCATGTTCTTTGCGGTCCTTGTGCCCACGTGTGCCTACGTGATGCCTGCGACCAGCAGGGCCCCTCCATGGCGGGGCAGGCGGAGGCGTCTGCACTGGGACCTGCAGGGCTTTGCTGTGGGAGCCAGAGCAGCCCCTGCTGCCCCTGCTCAGAGCACAGAGCTCCCCCAGGAGGCACCTGGCTGCTGACACTTCCATGTGCTGCCGCCTCCCGCCACGAGGTGGCGCACAACGGGCCCTCGCAGGTACCGCCCACTGCGCGGAAGTCCCGCCCCTCCCGGAAGTCAGCCAGGAGCCTGTGGAGCCAACAGCTTGGAGGTGTGGGCATTGTCTGACCTGTGTGGCTGCTGGCAGCGCGCGGCCAGGGCAGCCTGGAGGCTTCTGCAGGGAAGATGGCGAGTGGGGGCCGCGGGGCCCTGGGGCGCGGGCTGAGGACCGCCCTGCTCAGGCCTGGTCCTCCAGGCAGCGACCTCGCTCTGCCTGCACCAGTGGCTCCAGGAGGGAGGCGCCTTCCTAGTTGGGGTTTGTGTCTGAGGAAGATGCCCCCTCACCAGCCAAGCCGCCCTCCTCCCTGCAGAGGGCGCTGGACCCGGCCACGGCCCTGCTCTGTGTGGCCCCGCTCAGGGCTCTGCTCCAGGGCTTCCCAGGCCCAAGGCCTGCAGTGTCGGACCCGCAACCTCCTCAGCCCCAGGGTTCAGCTCAGACATAAAGTCTGGATGTGGAGTGAGAGCCACGGACCCCGACCTCCCGCTGCCGGTCCAGCGTCCACCTGACGCAGCCCAGGAGATCACTATGCACTTGGCGCTGCAGCCTTCCCTGCGTGCGGCAGGATGGACACCGGCCATGACGCGCTCAGGGACGGCCTTCAGCTCCAGGCCTGTGGCGACAGGGGCGTCCTCGTGGGGCCCAGAGTGTGTCCCCAGCCCGTGGGCCGCCCCCGAGCTGCTCTTGGCTCCTGGATCCATCAGACAGCAGGTCTGCAGACCTGTGTGCACGTCCCATCGGAGTCACTGTAGGTGCTTGAGTAACTCCAGCCACATGAATGCTATTGCTCCTTTTAAAGGGTCTACAAAACTCTATTTTATTTATTTTCATTTTTTATTTCTTTGGCATTTTCTCTCTTTTTTTTTTAAGAAAAATGATTGTAAATATAATAATGTTACATGCAGTAAACAATGTTTCAAGAAAAATAATTTAAATATAACTAGAGGCCTGGTGCCCAGATTTGTGCACCAGTGGGGTCCCTTGGCCTGGCCTGTGCCCTCTCACCATCCGGGACCCCTCAGGACATGTCGGAGCCCCACAGGCCCGGTGAGGGACCCCACAGGGCCTCTAGTATGCATATAAGATCTTTGTTGAAACTCTTCCCGCCCTCCCCCAACCCCTTCCCTCTGAAATTCATCAGGCTGTTCCATGGTTCCATGCCTGTGCATTGAGCCTCTGCCCCCTGGTGCTCACTACGCATCATAGCAGTGGTCCAACTTTCTCTTAGGCTTTTATATATTTAGATGTTATGTGCAATAAACATTAATATTTCAAGAAAAAAATTTAGAGGCTGGGTGGACAGATTCGTGCACCAGTGGAGTCCCTGGTTCTTGCCTGGGCCCTCTCACAGTCCAGGAACCCTCAGGGCAAGTTGCACTGCCAGTTTCAACCCGATCCCTGCAGTAGGATGAGGGACCCAACCAGGGGCCTCTAATATGCATATAAGATCTTTGGTGCATCTCTTCCCACCTTCCCCCTTCCTCCTTCCCTCTGAGATTCATCAGTCTGTTCCATGTTTCCATGCCTGAGCTTTGAGTGTCTGACTCCTGGTGGTCAATGTGCATCATAGCACTGGTCCAAGGGTAGCTTAGGACTTTATATACACTGAGGGGCTAGATTATTATGACCACCTGATGTTTGTAGGCAAATTAGCTGTACAATTCATTGTTCGGGATATGGAAGCTGAAGGCCTCGTCGAACGCCTTTGCTGTCTGCAGTTACCAAGATAAAACATCTCCAATTTGCACAGGAACACAAGGATTGGCTAAGTTGAGCATTAGAAAAAAGTCATGTGGTCCAAAGAATCATGTTTCCAGTTGCATCAGCAGATGGCAGAGTGAGGATTTGGTGGAAACAGCATGAAAGCATGCACCCACATGCATGAGTACAGTCCTTCAAGCTGGTGGGGTCAGTGTTATGGTTTGGGGCATGTTTTTCTGGCATGACCTGGGCCCTTTAATTCGTGTGGAACAACATCTGAATAGCACACCATACCTAAGTTCATGCTGTCATGTTGATGGCGTATCCCTATGGCGTCTTCCAACAAGATGATGCACCATGACGGTGCTCGTATTGTGCAGGAGTAGTTTCAAGGACATGAGGGAGACTTTACCTTGCTTATGTGGCCCCCACAATCACCAGATCTCAATCCAATTGAGCATTTGTGGGACGAAGTTAAAAGAGCCACCAGGCAGCTGGTTCCACAACCATCAAATCTGACAGAACTGGACAGTGCTATTCATCAGGCATGGTGTCAGATTCCTCACATCACCTTTCAACATCAAGTGGAGTCAATGCCAAGAGGAATCGCCGCAGTATTGAAGGCAAAAGGTGGCCCAACGAAATATTGATGGTGTTGTCATAATAATCTGGCCACTCAGTGTATATATACTTGTGGCCCACTGCCCAAAATTTGTGCGTGGGGGCGGTGCGGTGTCTCTCAGCCCTGCCTGGACCCTCTCCAATCTGGGACCCCTTAGGGGTGGTCCGACTGCTGGTTTAGGCATGATTTCTGGGATCGGGCCTAAACTAGCAGTCAGACCTCCCTCTCACCATCCTGGACCGCTGGCTCCTAACTGCTCACCTGCCTGATTGCCCCTAACCACTCTGCCTGCCGGCCTGTGTACTCACAACTGCACCCCAGCCATCTGTCTTAACCTCAACTGCCCCCCTTGCCGGCCTGGTCATCCTCAACTGCCCCCCACTGCTGGTCTGCTCCCCCCCAACAGGACCCCAATGCTGTCCTGCTCGCCCCCAATTGCCCACAACTACCGGCCTGTTCCCCCGCCCCATCTGCCCTTCCCGCTGACCTGCTTGCCCCCCAACTGACCCCCCTGATGGCCTGCTTGCTCCCAACTGCCCCCTACTGCTGGCCTGCTTTCCGCCAGCTGCTTGCTCCCAGCTCCTGGCCTAATCACCCCCAACCGCCTCTACCTCAGCCCCACTACCATGTCTTTGTCCCAAAGTACATCTACAAGGTCTCATGGTCTAATTAGCATATTAACCTTTTATTAGTAAAGATGTTATGTGCAATAAACATTAATATTTCAAGAACAACTTTTAAATATTACATGCAATAAACATTAATATCTCAAGGAAAAATGATTTAAAATATACTAATCTTAACAAAACTTTATTAACAATATATCACAAAAGTTGTAGGAAATATTAAAAATCTGAAAATAACAGGATTACTTCTATTATATTCTAAAATAGTTTTTGCTCTGGCTCTATTTTTTGTTCATCAGTTTACATTTTTCCTTATATTCCACAAATGAGTGAGCTCACATGATATTTGTCTTTCTCCAACTGGCTTATTTTGCTTAGCATAATGCTCTCCAGGTCCATCCGTGCTGTTGCAAATGGTAAAAGTTCCTTCTCTTTTACAGCAGCATAGTATTCCATTGTATAGATGTATCACGGTTTTCTAATCCACTCATCTGCTAAATAGGGCACTTAGGCTGTTTCCAAATCTTAGCTCTTGTACATTGTGCTATGAACAGAGGGGTGCGTATGTCCTTTCTGATTGGTGTTTCTGATTTCTTGGGATATAGTCCTACAAGTGGGTTTACTGAGTCAAATGGGAGTTCCATTTTTAATTATTTGAGGAAACTCCACACTGTCTTCCACAGTGGTTGCACCAGTCTGCATTCCACCAGCAGTGCCAGAGGGTTCCTTTTTCTCCCCATCCTCGCCAGCACTTGTGTTTGTTGATTTGTTGATGATTACCATTCTGACAGGTGTGAGATGGTATGTCCTTGTCATTTTGATTTGCATCTATCAGATGATTATTGCTATGACGTATGTCTGATATTTTGCTGCCTATGATTCTTCTAAGATTTTTATGGTTTCCCGCCTTCTGTTAAATTCCTTTATCCATTTTGAGTTTATTTTTGTGTTTGGTGAAAGTTGGTGGTCTAGTTTCAGTTTTTTTGCTTGTATCCATCCAATTTTCCCAACACCATTTATTGAAGAGACTGTCTTGACTCCATTGTATACTCTTGTCTCCTCTGTCAAATATGAATTGAGCTTAATGGCCTGGGTTGATTTCTGGATTCTCTGTTTGATTTCATTAGTCTACACATCTGTTCTTGTGCCAGTACCAGGCAGTTTTGAGAACTGAGGCTTTGTAATATGGCTTGATATCTGGCATTGTGAGCCCTCCAACTTTGTTGTTCTGTCACAGGATTGCTGTGGCTATTCGGGGTCTTTTAAAATTCCATATGAATTTTTGAATAGTTTGTTGTAGGTCTGTGAAATATTCCGTTTGTATCTTAATGGGATTTTCATTGAACCTATAGATTGCTACCAGTGGTATGGACATTTTAATGATGTTGATTCTACCAATCCATGAACACGGTATATCCTTCCATTTATTTTTGTCTTCCTCTATCTCTTTTTTCAACATCCTGTAGTTTTCCGAGTACAGGTGATTTACCTCGTGAGTTAAGCTTATTCCTAGGTATCTTAATTTTTTGGGTGCAGGGGTAAATGGGATTGTTTTATTAGTTTCTCTCTGTGTGAGTTCATTGTTGGTGGATTTTCTGAAACAGTCTGAGGAGTATACTAGTAGGTTTTAGTTCTTTTTTGAATGTTTGGTAAAACTCCCCTGTGAAGCCGTCTCTTGGACGATTAGAGACTTTGACTATGTTATCATATGTCTCTTGGCCTTCTGTATGTACTCTTTCCAAAAGTATCTAGTTAGGTCCTTTGCCCATTTTTTGATTGGATTATTTATCTTCCTTTTGTTAAGCTGTAGGAGTCCTCTGTAAATTTTGAAGAATAAACCCTTGTTGGAGATAACTTTGGCAAATGTGTTCTCCCATGCAGTGGGCTTTCTTGTTCTTTTGGTTGATGCTTTATCTTTTGATGTAGTCCCATTTGGTTCTTTTCTCCTTAGTTTTCATTGCCCTAGGAGCTGTATGGGTCAAGATATTGCTATACTTTATTTTAAAGACTTCAAATAAATTCAGACTTTGAGAAAATTTGATGTAGTTAAGTAATTCCATTAGTGTGCTGAAAACATTCAACCATTCAATTCTATGCATAATTTTTATATCTGCAGAATTCTAATTTCTCTTTTTTAAAATCTATTTCTATTGATTTAGGAGAAGAAGGGAGAGGGAGAGATAGAAACATCAATGATGAGAGAGAATCATTGACCATCTGCCTCCTGCATGCCCCGCCTTGGGGATTTAACTGGGCATGTGCCCTGACCAGGAATTGAACCGCGACTTCCTGCTTCCTAGGTCGGCGCACCACCGGAGAGTCAAGCCAGCTTGGCTATTTCCTCTTTTTTAAGTTCTATTTGAACATAATGTCATGGTCATGGCTTGCTCTCCAGGTTGATGTTTAGTGAAAAGGCTCCACTAGGTAGTTTACAGGTTAAATTCATTAAATTAGGAATAGCCCCTGTCTATGGGCACTGGGTTCTGTGAAGTCATGGTTCCCTCCTACCCATCTGCGCCTCTTCTTGAGGCTTCCAGCATTTAGTGTTTGCCTTCAGCAGTGACACATGTTTACGACACTCTGACCTGTCGGGCCGAACTCACCTGCAGCCACAATTGAAGCCGCCCCCCATAACCTGCTCTTCCCCCCCGAGGTTTCCCCTTCCAGCTCCTGGTCCTCAGAGTTTGATCTTTTCCATCTAGTGGCTGCGTGGCTGGACACAGCTGCTGGGTCTCTGGGTCTTCCTTCCCAGGTCCCGCAGGACTGTGTCTGGTAGGTCTCCCTACCAGGCTGCCCCTTCCACAGGGCTCCACGCCCCCACCTGGTCCTGCTCCCGTCCCCCCTCCCACCTCCGGGCTCAGGTGTGCTTCAGAATGCGGGCTGTTGGCCTAAGTGCCCATCAGTAGATGAATGGATTAGAAAACTGTGGTACATCTACACGATGGAATACTATGCTGCTGTAAAAAAGAAGGAACTCGTACCATTTGCAACGGCATGGATGGAACTGGAGAGCATTATGCTAAGTGAAATAAGCCAGTCAATGAAGGAAAAATACCACATGATCTCACTCATTCAGGGATAATAAAGACCATTATAAACTTATGAACAATAATAGATACAGAGGCAGAGCTGCCTGAAATTGATTGTCAAACTGCAGCGGGAAGTGCAGGGAGGGTTGGGGGGCAGGAGGGAGGGAGGTAAGAGATCAACCGAAGGTCTTGTATGCATGCATATAAGCATAACCAATGGACATAAGACACTGGGGGGTAGGGGAGGCCTGGGGAATGTCAGGGGCGGGGGAAAAAAAAGGACACATATGTAATACCTTTTGTAAAATTTAAGCAATAATAAAAAAATACACATGACATAAAAAAAGATCAATGGAACAGAAAAAAAAGTCCAGAAATAAACCCATACATTTATGGCCAATTAATATTTGACAAAGGACACAAGAATATATAATGTGGTAAAGATAGTCCACTCAATAAATGCTATTGGGAAAATTGGACACATAAGTAGAAAAATCAATGAATGGAGACTACCTTCTTACACCATATTGAAGAATAAACGCAGAATGGATAAAGACTTGAAAGTGAGATTTGAAACCGTAAAAATTCTAGAAGAAAATAACGGCAATAAATTTTCATAGAAATATTTTTTTATTCTGATATATCCATTTGGGCAACAGAAGCAAAAGAAAAACTAAACAAATGGGACTACATCAATCTAAAAAGTTGTTGCACAGCAAAGGAAACCACCAACAAAATGAAAAGACAACCCACTGAAGGAGAGAACATATTTGCCAATGATACATCTGAAAAGGGTTTAATACCCAAAATTCATGAAGAACTTAAAAAACTCAACATCATAACAAAATTAAACAATCCAATTTAAAAATGAGCAAAGAACCTAAACAGACACTTCTCCAGCGAGGATCTGCAGATGATTATTACACAAATGAAAAGATGCTGAGCATCACTAATCATTACAGAAATGGAAATTAAAATCACAGTGAGGTATCACCTCACATCTGTCAGAATGGCTATCATCAATAAATCAATAAACATCAAGTGCTGGTGAATATGTGGAGAAAAGAGAACTCTCGTGTACTCTTGGTAGGAATGCAGATTGGTGCAACCACTGTGGAAAGTAGTATGAAGTTACCTCAAAAATTAAAAATAGAACTGCTTTATGAGCTAACATTTCCACTTCTGAGAATGTATCTGCAGAAACCTGAAACACTGATGGGAAAGGATATATGCAATGCTATGTTCACTGCAGCATTACTTACAATAGCGAAGATTTCACAGCAGCCCAAGTGCCCAGCAGCAGATAAGTGGAGAAAAGGCTGTGGTACATTAACACAACGGAATGCGACTCACCCACACACGCAAAAAGGAAATGAAGGAAATCTTACCTTTTACAACAGCATGGATGGAGCCGGTATTATGCTAAGTGAAGTGAAGTAAGCCAGTCAGAGAAATACAAGTTCCTTATGGTTTCACTTATATGTGGAATCTAATGAACAAAACAAACTACAATCAAAATAGAAACAGACTCATAGGTGCAGAAAACTGACTGAATACTGTCAGAGGGGAGGAGGTTGGGGGACTAGGGGGAAAAGGTGAAGGGATTAAGCAAAGAAAAGACTTATAGACACAGACAACAGTTTGGTGATTATCACAGAGAGAGGGGTGTGTGTGGAAGAGGGCTTAGAAAGGATAAATTGTGATGGAAGGAGACCTGACCTGGGGTAAGAGGGGAGGGAGGTGAGATACATACATCAACATACAGGTGATGTATTACAGAACTGTATACCTGAAAGCTACATGATTTCATTACCAATCTCACCCCAATATATTCAATTTAGAAAAAGAGGCCATTGTGGCACATGCTACAACCTGGATGGACCCTGAAGACATGATGCTCAATGAAATAAGCCAGTCACAAAAGGACAAATAGTGTCTGATCCCACTCACATGAGGTCCCTAGAGCCGTCAGAGTCATACAGGTAAGATGGAGGGTACCAGTAATGGGGGAGTGGATGCAGAGTTGTTGTTTATTGGGGACAGAGCTTCAGTTGGAGAAGATGAGAACAGTGATGGAGCCGATGGTGGTAAGGGCAGCACAACAATATGATTGTTAAGTTGTGTTAAGGACCACTTAACACCACTGGACTGTGCTCTGAAAAATAGTTAAAATGGTAAATTTCATTGTGTATATATTACTGTGATCATAATATACCAAAAAAAACAATAGAAGGCTCTGTCCTGGGTGTGGGAGAATCAGGTAGAGCTGTTTTCTATCGGCCCTACATGGGCAGTTGGGTCACTGTGAATATCCTGGTTGTGAGATTTTTATAAGATATTATTGAGGGAAACCAGGTCAGATTCCATGGGCTACCTCTGCGTTATCTCTTATAAATAATGGAATCTACAATTATATTTTTAAAAGGTTCAAAACTAAAAGGGGCGGCAACCAGATTTGGTGGTCTTGCCCCAGGGAATCTGGTCCAGCAGGTCCAGTTGGGGTCAGGGCTGAGGATAAGGAATTGCCCACAGGAACTGGTGGTCAGTGGGATTGAGGACCACCATCCAGACCAGTGACCTACACAGTTAAGTTCTCATACCATCATGAAGCTTCCACAGCTTTTAATACAGCTGCTGTGTCTGAGCCACCTCTAATGCGATCACTCGGGTGAACAGCTCCTTCACTCTGCCACCTGGTTTCTTAAAGGAGCTTCAAACCTTTTAACCATCTCACAAAACACAATGCAGGTAGTGCAATCCTCCCACAGTGACCCTCTGCTTCATTAAACCACATCCACCAAGTGACAAGGATGGGCCTTTTGTGCCATTCCAGGAACGCTGGGCCAGGGTCTCGTCGGCAGAGCAGATTCACTTTTCGTTGTCTTGGTTGGGACCTGGGCACAGGGCCCAGGAGTGACGCAACCCAAGGACAAGGATGAAGGAAGGCAGCATTGACCTTGGAAGCAGGTGCCTTTTAATCATCTACAGATCTCAACTGTAGAAAAGATACCTATGCCCTGTTAAAGGTCAGGAAAGATAAATAATTTTTCTCTTTGTACTCGACAGAGTGGTGCTCAAAATGAACTAAAAATAATACCCTGTCTTCATATGCTCTCTCCTTCCATAGATGGCTCCAATTTTCCTGTCAACTTGAGTGCCAGATGGAAGAAGTAATGCTGGTGGATGAAATCAACACATCCCTATTTAAAGGGGTGAAACGTAGATGAGAGACGGAGTGTCACTCATTAAAGGTTTGGTACTTTACTCTGTGGTCAAGTAGGGAGTTTGTCATTGTCCATCCAAACCTGTACCATTAGGGTAATAATGTAGGGCTGTCATGAAGCCCTTTTCAGTGTCTGTACCCCATAAAATCTTGCTCTTTTTGGTCCATGATGTGGGCCAGTGAGCCACCAATGCTCATGCTCTGCACGCAGTGACACAGGGCTGCAGGGCTCCCCTGGCTGGTGGGCTTAGCTGGCAATGAGCACAGCTCACTGGTGTAGAGGTCGGACAGACGAGTGGTGTCAGCATGGCCTGGGAGCAGCCACTCATGGATATCCTTGCCTCTGGCCAGAGCTGATTCACATGGTGAGAGAGGCTCAGAAATGCAGAACAGCACAAACTCCTTGCTACTTGGCACACAGGGCAGCACACTCACCCTCTTGTTCCTTTACCTGTGCAGCCAGCCAACTCAGTCACCTTCAGGAAGAACATCCAGAAAGAATAATAAAATAAAAGTACCTCATGCCAATCCACATAGCACTTCAAAGTACTAAGAGTAAAAAAATCACTGTCCATGCATTTCTACAGAAAGGCTACTTGCTGTCCAGACCCATATTCTTGCTCTTTTTTCTTCTTCTCAAAAGAAGAAAACACATCATTCTGGAGCCATCGAGACGGAGCAGACCAATGGCCAGCTGTCCACCCAATGATGTCAACCATGGTCTCAGAGAGAATAGTATCTGCGGACTCCAGAGAGAGCAGCAGTGGGCTGAGTGGGGAGAGAATTGAGAACCTGACCAGTGACCAGCACGGTGGTGAGCTGATTTGTCATGAAGGCATTGAGTCTTAGCACTGCTCTGTGCAGAGGACGCGAATGACTCAGAGAGGACTGGACCAGGGGCCTGTTGGAGCCAGAGTGGCGGCTGCCCTGGACCCTTCCCCCTTCTCTCCTGGCCGGGCCCTGGACTCCAAAGTATTGCGGTGACTCCTGATTATTTTTCTTCTTTTTCTCTTGCCAGTTTTCCCTGAAAACCATCCTGTTATATGAAGCTGCCACACAGCTCATGGGTGGAGAGGAGTGTAAGGTTCTGAGAGAACCAGAGCTTCTAGCAGAAGGACCAGGAAGGTGGCTGAAATCCAGGGAGAGAGGAGCTGTGGGTGAGCTGGACCCGCACAGAGCACACCCTGGAGGCCAGCATAGGCTCTGCGCATGCTGATGCTGAGGTCACCCCCAGAGCTGCTGAGACACAAGTGACTCTGAACTTCATATGCTCCACAGCCTTACACAGGGGGCTCTCACCTCTGACACTCCGTGGTGGGAAGACAGACTGTGGAACCCATCCAGCAGGGGCAGCACATCCATCACCAGCCTCATGTGAAGTCTGGAAGGAGAAAGGATCTGCATGAGAATAGGCACAGGGCTCAAGTGCAAGGGGCCAGGGCAGTAGAGCCCCAGCCTGCAGACCCACCACACCCTGCACTTTAGTTCCAAGTACAAGCTCTTTTTTGCAATAGTATCAATTGTAGATTTGACTTTGAAGAAAAAATAACCCAAATTACATTAGAGATTTCAATTTTGGTTTGTCACATCTTCAGTACATGTTAGCTGAACCCACTGTGGTAGTCATTTCACAATGTAGGCAAATCAAACCATCCTTTTGTCTGCCTTAAACTTATACAGTGGTGTATATTGATTATTTCTCAATAAAGCTGGGAAAAATAAACAGTGCCTTCATAAACGGGAAAACAGTGGTTATAGATGCAGTGGAATGAAAACACCATAACTAAGAGAAAACAAATCAGGATACACACATAACAAATAGTATCATCTTGCCCTGGAGGCGTGCTCACTGGTTGAGCCTTGATCTATGAACCAGGAGGTCATACATGGAGTCCCTGTCAGGGTACGTGGGGCTCCATCCTTAGTAGGGGGCATGTAGGATGCAGGTGATGAATGGTTCCTTCTCATCATTCATATTACTACTACCTCTCTCTCTGCCTCTCCTTTCCTCTCTGAAGTCAATACAACATATATTAATATAAATGAATTAATAGTATCACCTCAAAAAGGTATCTAGATATATAAATGTACGAAAGACAAAAGGAAATACTTTGAAATGTTGACAGTGGTTAACCTTGGATAGTGGAAAGAAGTGATTTCCTTTACTTTATACTATTCTTTTTAAAATTCTAATGATCCTATATTATTTTGATAATGAAAAAAATCTTCTAAAACACATTTAAGTAACTTTTTTTGGTGTAAAACGCACTTTGCATCCATGTTCAGTGACCATCCACTTATCTTTGAGAAGCTTAAAAAGTGCTTTGGGTTGTGAAATATCCTTTAAAATGCATTCTTGCACTCCAACAGCTCCTGAATGAGAACACTGGGCTTTGGAGATGCTGGGTCTGCTTGGAAAAATTAATGGGCAGGGGTTAGAGGCATGATAGGGGATGGGGCGGGTCAGCAACCCTGAAGAGAGGCTCTTAGGCAGTATCCCTCAGGGTCCACAGCTCAGGCTGTATTTGAAGACTTCCTCATTGGAAGGCTGATATCTACAGTAAAGTTTCAGATTTGATAAAGTTCAGACATGAGCCACAGTAACTTTTTAAAAATGGTTTTTGCCGTCCTTATTGCAAATCCATATATATAAAAGGCTAATGTGCTAAGGATTCCACCACCTGACCACTCGCTATGAAGAGCACTGACCACCAGGGGCAGGCGTTCAATACTGTAGCTGCTGTGACCTGAACTGGCCCTTTACAGAGGAAGGGCACTGCGCACCCAGAGTCCACAAGCAACACTCCGCTTTTCCCAAGTGGGACACGGGCCCCGCCACGAACCCATGGCACAAAGCCCACAGGCCAGCCCAGCACAGAAATGGTGGCTGTGGGCACCAGGTAATGATGTCACATAGTAATGCCAGGCTTCCTCTCCCTAGCGACTAGCCTCCTTGGAGTTTCTTCACCCACTTGCTTTATAGCCAGGTGCAAACATTTTACACTTTCACCAAATGTCTTTGAAGTGTTTTCATGTGCCTCATCTCATTTGATCCTCACTGAAGTCCCGGAATAGGTAGAGAGGAGACTCGGTAGAATCCTGTTTTCATTTCATTAGCCAGAAAATGAAGATTTAGAATGTTTTAAAAATTGACCCAAATGAAAAGAAGCAAGAAATGGTAGAGCCTGAACATGACTTCAGGTTTTCTCACTGCACGGAATATAGTCAAACGGGGCTGTAGTTAAATATTTCTCCCTTTGTTATCTCCGCATGATCCACAATAATAATCTGCTTTCATATTGGTATTTATGCTGTTTTGCTGTCAATATCCTGAAAACGAAATTGGGGCACTTCACCAAGCTGGAAAAAGTTTACCTAATCAGAAAGCAGGACTAAGTAAGCAAATATCTATATCTATATCTATATCTATATCTATATCTATATCTATATCATCTATATCTATATCTATATCTATATCCATATATCTATATCTATATCTACCTATCTATCTCACTGGCGCCAGTTGCATGTGTTTCCATCTGTCATTGTTGATCGTGAATTTGGTATACACTTCTATTATTGAGAAAGGGCAAAGAGTGATCTTACAATATTTCCTCTAATTAATTTCCTTTCAATGTGCACCAATTCATGCACTGGGACTCTAGTAATTAAATAATACTATCAAGACTCCTAAGAGAAACATATGTATACAGAAAAGATTTTTAAAGGATTCAGATCTCCTAAGTCACAGCTCTATGGTTCTAACCTCAACTGGGTCTACAGAGGCTGACAGGAAAAATAGAATGAGCACTTGCCCTGGGTTCTCATTTGATCTCTGCTATTAATAGCTTGTGGTCGTGGGGATTTCACTTACCCTTTCTGGGTCTCCAGGCTGCATCTATAGGATGAGGGTAATATTAGACCTCTTAAATAAGGTTTCTACAAACGCTTCAAAAAATAATTGTAGGTTCAGATTTTTACAATGTTCCTAAATATCTCAGCAATAATAAACTTTTCCTTGTTTTAAACTTTGTGGTACAAAACTTCACAAAAATGTAAACACAGTTTTATAATACTGCTCATTTCAAAAATATACAATCTCTATAAACCTTATCCTATAACATTTTGGTAGATGCTATTAAACATTTCTTAGTAACTGTACTATAACCCAAATTAGTAAATTTAGCATTATCTTTTTAAAACATCAATTGCATATTCTTTGTATTGGTGTGAAAAGGCTCAGAAAATACAGATGTGTTGAGCACCATATGTCACTTTTATTAAAATTCAACAAGTAACTTCCCAGGTATGGAAAACTTCAGCTGAAGCCAATTTTGGGGGGGGGGGTAAAAATCAACCTTTGTAAACATCAAATTAAAATATGGCTGTATTTTCTGCCTTAAAAATTAAAAAACATAAGAGTTGTTATTTAACTCACTCAAATGGTTTGTGAAGCTGAAATACTTCCATGTAGGGTCTGCCCCAACCTGACATTAGTTTAGTGCAAGGACTGAGAGCCTCATGTCACCTATTCTCCCCAGTGAGGAAGGGAGCTGGGTGTGAATCATTCCTGCCACTAAGCCCCTCGGACAGCCAGCCGCTAGGCAGCAAGGATGCCAGCCTCAGCTCAGAGGTGGGAGAAGTGCTGCCATCTCTCTCAGAACACTTCCAAACTCAGCCTGAGAAGGACAGGCCCTACCAGCCAAGACACAGTCAGGCCACTGCTGGGCTCTAAGTAAAGACTGACGATTGTCTCTACCTCTTATTTCTTCTGAGACCAAACAAACCAACCTCCCACCCACCCACCCACCCACCCACCCAACCAAGCAACCACAATTTAATTATCATCCTTGCACTGAAGCCACTGCTAAATAAACACCCAAGTTGTATATGGGCTCACGTGGTGACTACCCCCCAAGACACATATTCCCAGGCCTGGAATAAGCTCTGCCCATGCCCATTCCCTTCCCTCAGATCGCCTCTCCACCCTCCCCCGCTCATACCCTCCGCCCCCTACACACACACACACACACACACACACACACACACACACACACACACCCTATTTGACCAGGTAGTTAACTTTCTGGGGACTACAGATCTGTCTTGTCCCCGGGCTTGAGACACAAGCCCTGGAGAAGCAGGCCCCCTCACTGCCTGGCTTAATAGACAGGGGGCCCTGCTGGGGTCTGGCTGGAACTCTGTCCCAAGCTGCCTCCTGTCAGCTCAGCAGCCACCACTCCTCCAGGTCCAGGGAGCACATGCCCCAGAATGACAGGAGACCAGCCCCGCACAGGGAAGGAGCCCCCAGTGGGGCTATTGGTCACTCACTGGGGCTCTTGGTCCCAGGCGGCGATTTGATGGAGCCTCTCAACTCTCCTGCTTTCTCCCGGGGTCCAGGGGCTCTCCAAGTCGCACCCTTCCGGAAAGTGACACCTTGGCTGCCCCCACAGAGCAAGGCCCAGGGAAACCCCAATCTTTCAAGTGTTTTAAATATCTGATAAGCCCAAGTTCACCCTTGGAATGAGCCCTCCCACCCACAACAGCCACTACCACGTGGGACACTCCAAGTCCCAGCACCTGGGAGGTGCCAGATAGGCTGGAACCCGCACTCAGTTGCGTGGGGTCGGGGATGGGGGGCACTAGGCTTTTAGGCCGGAGTCGCTGCGCAGGTGAGCAGGAGGGCACTCACCTTGGTGACATTGAGGAAGGTGGTCTGGTCCAGCGCTGCCCCTCACCAGCTTCCGCTCCAGCTCCTCCCTCAGATGAGCAAGTGGATCTTGCCCACATGCTGGAGAGGAGTGCCTGCAGGATGGTGGCCTGGACTCCAGGCAGATGCACTTGGTCTGGTGGCAGGGGCAGCATCCACACCAGCTGGGCTCGGCCTCCAATGGCTCCTCCGCCCTCAGGACCCTGGCGGACCCGGACGAGGCAGCAGTACGAGCCAGGAAGCCCAGTGGGTCCTGTGACTCGCGGTCCCCAGGCGTGTCCCCCTCACCCAAGTGGGAGCCTGTGGCCAGATCTGCCAGGCTGTCCTGCCAGGGGAGTTTGCTGCTGCTGCGCCACCTGCTGGCGCCTCTGAGCAGTACCAGGAGGCCACCCTGGGCTCCTTGCTGCCATCCTGCTGTGCTCAGTAGTGTGGGTTAGTTCATCCACCCAGCATTGCTTCCTGACAGTCTGTCCCTGCAGAATAACTTCAACACAGGACACTTCTGCATTCTGACCAAGTCACTGTCGAGAGCCAGAATTTTTCATTAGGTCACTGATTTGCTCATCATCATGTAGAATATCTGAGCTTTTAATTTTTGACTTATTTTATTCATTGTTTTATATTAAAGAAGGAAATAATTTTTATAGATGTTATAAAGGAGGGTATGTCATTATATTATCTGCATACCAGGTGTCAGGATGTTATACTCAGTGGGTGAAATCTGGACTATTGCCTGTTTATATATATCGCATGAGATAAGAATTATTTTTTTCACTTTTTAAAGGTTAGGAAACAATGAAAAGAATATTTTTGATACATAAACATAATATGAAATTAACATTTTGGTGTCCATAATTAATGTTTGGTGTCCACAATTACTGTTTCACTGGAAGGCAGACATGTACATTCATTAACACATTGTCTTTGGCTCCTTGCATGTTACAATGGCAGAGTTGAGTAGTTATGACCAAGATGGGATTGTCTACAGAGCCCAAACCATTTGCTATCAAACCCTTTACACAGGAAGTTTGCGGACCCTTGTCCTACACAGAGTAGATGAAGGCCATGTGTGTTATTATTAGCACTGTATTTGGATTTCAAATGATTTTAAATTTGGCCTATTGCACATTTGCAAATCAACAACATATGCCTAGCTAGTGTTGCTCAGTGGTTGAGCATCAACCAATGAACTAGGAAGTCAAGGTCAGCTCTGAAACCCAGTCATATGCCTGGGTTGCAGGCTCAATCCCCAGTGTGAGGTGTGCAGGAGGCAGTCGATCAATGATTCTCTCTCATTATTGATGTTTCTCTCTATCTCCCGTCCTCTCTGAAGTAAAAATATATATATTTTTTAAAAGTAATAATAAATAAAATCAACAAAATATGGTAAATGTTCACTAGAAAAGGAATACATACGTAGTTCTGAAATACTCATATGAATAAATATTACAGGGCAGTTAAAATCAATAAAGAACTATTTGTCTCAAAGTAGATAGATTTTAAAATTTATGATAATATAAACAAAAGTTCCAGAATGTTACATAAAATATACCTGTATATAAATCCAGAAAGATGAACTAATACTGCATAAGGTTGATTGATATATATTCATAATAATAAGAGCTAATTAGAGCAAACATCTTTCTGGAAGACCTTCCAGACAAAGCCAGGGCTGCAAAGGGTGGCCAGGGGGTTGGGGGGGAGGGTTGTGGAGCAGCCCGGTCCCGGGTCCCAGAGGGAAGCTGGTGCTGGCAGCTGGGGGAAGGAAGGCCTACTCGTGCATGAATTTCATGTATCGGGCCTCTAGTATAGGTAACAAATGATTAAAGACCTAAATTAGAAAAATGATTAGAAAATTTATAATGTAAATATAAAGAGAAACTGGACTGAACATGATATAGACTATTACTGTATTGTATTATTTCTTTATTATTGTGTTGTGTTTTTTCTTTTTCTTTTAATCCTCACCTGATAATTTTATTGATTTAAGAGTGAGAGAAAGAGAAAGAGGGTCAGAGGGAGAGAGAGAAACATCTATGTGAGTGAGAATCATTGAATGCTGCCTTCTGTATGTACCATGACTGGGGATTGAACCAGAAACCTAGGTATGTGCCCTGACTGGGAATCAAACCTGAAACTTTTTGGTGTATGGGACGATGCTCCAACCAACTGAGCTACCCAGCCCGAGTGTTTCCTTATTTCTTAAAAAATGAAAATATAAAGAAAGAGGGCAAGATATGATCACTGTTTATTGTACACTGTTTATTCTACATCTATTAAATGTTTTCTGTACCATAAATATTACTTTTCATAAAAAAGGAAGGCAACATGGCTATGGAAGTATTTATTTTTATTTGTTGACAAGAGAAATGTGAATGGTGTAAATGCAGACCAAATCTGCACATACCACCAAAAAAATAAAATAAAATTGATGTTAATCATTGGGTTCTGATGACTTATCAGAGAATCACTAATTTGTTAAGGGCCCTTAGAATACACTTGGCTTAATAGACATCAGCTGGGACTCAGGGCAAGGTCAGAGCCATGCCCTGAGGGCGGGACCAGTCAAAAGATTGGATGTCACTCAGTCTGACTCTCTGGCCCAGTGTTAAGGGGATGGATCTCATGATGTCTCAGGCCCACCCAGATGTGATGTAACTTCCTGTAATTGGAGTATATAATAAACAGCTTTCAGAGCTGGCTCTCTCTGTGCCTGTCCCTCCAGAGGGCAGACTCTCTCTGTCTGTCCCTGGAGTCAAAGGGCAGACACCACACCCAGCCCAAGCTTTTAATCTAGTTTATGTCTGTCTTTCATTATTCTTTAAACTCCAAAGAGCCTCCTAACTTGCTCGAACCGGTTCAAGTCTCCCCCTCCCTGCGGGATGTGGAGAAGAGACCACAGCCCCAGCGCGCCCACCATAGTCATTTATGACTAACTTATCCTAAAAGAAAAATAAATAACAGCCAATAGCTTTTATTGAAACACAATAGATGTATTAGTTGTTCTAATGCAACAGGGAACTGTTCCAAGGCCAATGTGAGACGTTGAAACCAAACAAAAACTGAGCTTCCTTATAAAAACTTGATTGTTCCCAATAATTACAGATGACAAGATAGTTGCTGCTCATTACTTACATATGGCTAAATAAATTCCAGTAACTAGCTATGGGATTCGCTTTCCAATGCTTGATAATTTACCTCATTTGTTGCAGGGGATTTGAGGTTTGGCCATTCTGCCTTGTTTCACAAAGTCCATTGGACCTCATTTTATTGCCCTTTTCCCATTTCTTCTGCTAAGCTTAGAATGAGCCCTAAAGACTAAAGTAGACAGAACCTAGAGACAGAACCTAGTGAGAGAACATGGCAAAAGATCCTGGACAGAACCCGGCTACAGGAATTGGCTGGAGATCCTAGACAGAACTTGGCTGCAGATGCTGGCTACAGAACCTGGCTGAAGAACCTAGCAAGAGAACATGGCTAGAGAACCTGGACAGAACCTGGTGACTGAACCTGGCTGGAGAACCTGGAGAACCTGGCTGGAGAACCTAGCGAGAGAACATGGCAAGAGATCCTAGCTACAGAACCTGGCTATGATGATCACCTGAACGCTGCCTATGTGTCATTCCTTCTTCACCAACTCCGTACACACCTTTGGGGACCCCTGGACCTGCTGGGGTTGGACCCCAGCATTAAATCTGATCTTTCAAAGTTCAAAAAAAAAAAGAAAGGCTAATGTAGCATCCTGGATATTTGGTTAACATACCCCAAAAGGGGTGTGCTTTAGGGATAAATCTCCAATACAATATGTTTCAAGGCTATTTCAAGGATGCAATAACTTCCAGGAACTCTTCACATTTCGCCATTCTTGGAAAAAGATATCCTTGATGCCTAAAAGTGATCATGTCCCAATTGTACTAATTCTAGGAATAACCATACGAAGCTTTATCTGTACATAGTAATACTGTTGGACTTGGGAGATAACAAGGTCCCTCTGTTTAAAATCCTCCGTGTGTCCCAATCAAAAGAGTGACTCTATTCTTAGTGTTTTTCTAAATATTTACTGTCCACTGCAATTCATTTGCCCTGTGTGCGGACTGTCTTTTAGCCATGCCAGTCTTAAAACTTCCAGATAATTTATATAATCTACCAGGTGACTCTTATGGTTTATGAACGTTCTGAAGTTATAAGAAAAAATACTTGCTCACACTTGCTAATACACCTTAGTTCCCAATATTTCAGAAGCAATATTCTAAAAGACCACAAGATGGGGGTATTCCTGCATACAAGCAAATTCTCAAAGCAGTGCACTGAGCTCCCAAGTTTCAAGTTCTGCTTTGTTGTTTGTTTGTTTTTATAAAATTTCTTTATTGATTAAGTTATTGCATATGTGTCCTTATCCCCACATTACCCTCCCCACTCATGCCCTCAAACCCTGTTGTCTGTGTCCAGTGGTTAGGCCGATATGCATGCAAATAAGTCCTTTGGTTGATCTCTCCCTCTTACCCCCACCCTCCCCTACCTTCCCTCTGAGGTTGGTGGTCTGATAGATGTTTCTCTGTCTCTGGATCTGTTTTTGTTCATCAGTTTATGTTGTTCATTATATGTACCACAGTCCCTGGAGGCCTAGTGGTTAGGGTTCGGCACTCTCAAGTTCTGCTTTGACCAATAAGGTAGACATTACCCACATGAGGCTAATTTAAAATGAAGTCAAAGGTGAAATCACGCTCCTAAGTTGCACTAATCACCTCTCAAGATCTCAATAGCCATATGCGGCTACTGGCTACTCTACTGCAAAGTGCAAAATAAAACATTTCTATTCTCAAAGGATTTTAGTGATTTTAAAATTAGTTTTCTTTAATTCAAAAAACAGAAAAAGTTTTAGAAAGTGCTGATTCTTTTTATTATTCATAACACTGAACAAGTGGGAAAAACTTAAATGACCAGTGATAGAATTTTGGTTATCTGAATTGTGATTTAAACATATGCTGGAATATTACAAAGCCATTAAGATAGGACTCTCTTAGAATATGCGGGACGGTTTATGGTATAATTTTAAGAACAAGAGGAAGCAAAAAGTATGTGTACATATATTTTTATAAATATATGTGCATACACATTTCGATATATAATTCCAAATTTGGCAACTTTATACTGTGCATACCTATACATATACCTATACATACCTATATAAAAAGGAAAAAAAAAACACACAAAGAAACAAAGGGAAAAGATCATACTATTATCTAACTGTGGGATGTGAAATTATGGAGAAGTTTATGTTCTTCTTTCAACATGCCTTTATTTTTTTATCTTTTTCCAGTATTGGAGAGAAAAAAAATCAACGAAGGAAGAAACTATAAAAAGAATGTGGAATTTTTTGAACTTTTTCAAAAGCCAAAATAAGTTTCAGAAGATTCAGTAATTCACTTTAAAAAACAACAACTAAAGATTTTTTTCTAAAGAATTTCTTTTAAAATAGGTTTCATTGATTTTCTACAGAGAGGAAGGGAGAGGGATAGAGAGTTAGAAACATCCATGAGAGAGAAACATCGACCAGCGGCCTCCTGCACGCCCCCCACTGGGGATGTGCCCACAACCAAGGTACATGCCCTTGACCGGAATCGAACCTGGGACCCTTGAGTCTGCAGGCTGACACTCTATCCACTGAGCCAAAGTGGTACTGGCTAAAGATTTTTTTTTATTTAATAAAGTTTTGTATATCCGCTGAAGCCGTCTGCATAATTCTTGTCAACAAGACAGGTGTCATGGCAAGTGTCATTCATAGCATGCTCCCATGTCTACAGAGCAGATGAGTGGTCTCTGGATTATCTCTGTAGCTGCACCTGTCTAAACCTTGAGCCCAGTGTGACATTCATTCATTTATTCAGAAGCATATCTGTAAACATTGTCTATGCTCGAATTGTTCTGAATGAGAGTCTCTTCTGTGTCCCTATTGCTGTCCTTAACCGTAAAAATTCTTTTCCCACTGGTGCTTTTGGAAATTGGTTGAAATTCATGAAGACACCAGCATGTGTCTTAGGAACGGAAGGTCAGACTTTCCATCAGGAGGACAAGAAACCCTGGACACAGGAGGCAGCTTGCTCTGGGGGAGCCGACTTGGCTGGATTTGGAGCCCCACCAATTCTGGCCTCCTGTCTTCAGTTCTCTGACTTCAGTTCTCTGCTTTCTAAAATGGGAGGCACATGGGGACCATTGTGGGATTAGAACAATACATGTAAAGTGCCTGAATTATGGAAGACAACTAGGTTTTTTTTAGTTCTTATTATGCAGATGTTTATTTAACAGAAAATTATCCATTTTTCCCTTTTATCAACCATTTTGAGCACTGTGAGATTTTACACTGTCTGGCCAGGTGTCAGGCTGTGTTTAACATTTGTGTAGCTGGAGGTGACAAAGGCTCCAACTACCTCTGAAGTCTCTGCTTTTGTTTTTCCTGCTGCCTTCAGATTACCCTAAGAATTCCTTCTCAGATAGAGTTTGCTTCATGCAGTGGGATTGGTTGGCATGCACTCATAGTTCAGAGGGCTGGAGAGTGTCACCCCCAGGGGCAATGGTAAGATTTCTGGGAGGAGGTGGGGAAGGCATGGTTTTCTTTACTAAAATGAGAGGAGAAACTGTGAAAGGTGAGATGGAAAAAAAAATAATCACAGATGACTCCTCAGGCAGATCAAATTTGAAAAGAGCACCTAGAAGGAACAGAATTTAGAAATTAATTTTCTCAAATACTTTGTAAACACTTACATACTCTTGAAAAGTCTTCATGTGCCCTGTTTTCCAGTGTTCTCAAATTTTCCATCAGGTAAGGTCTGTATGGATAGGAAGGAGTAGCAAAGCCTTCTGAGCTCTGGTAACTGTGGGAACAAATGAAGAGAATGAGGACAGGGAACTGCAGATGCCTCCTGTCCCCTCCTCTGCAGCCAGGACTCTCAGAGGGGAGAGGGGGACACACAGACACTGGGGTTAGAATTGGAGGGCTGAGGACTGCTCCCCTGGGATTATCTGGGCAGACTGGGAGCCCCCAGCAGGGATGCTGCATGTCCTCACTCTCTGGGTGAGTAGAACTCCAGAGGGAAACTTGGAGTAGGACCCCACACATGGACCCAGACTAGCTACTCCCTGAGCTACAATAGGAGATACAAAGACTCTGCCCCTGTTGCCAGAAAAACAAAATAGCTCCGCCTCCCATCCCATATAACACCAATGGGAAAGGCACTGGGTTCATTTAAAGACAGGATTCAGTTCATGAGGCTGAACTCAGATATTTAATTGAGCTAAATATTTTCTTTTGCTCTTATCCCCTCTATCCCCTGGTGGGGGACTCAAGAGAAAATCCGTTTAGAAATAAATAAATAAGCTATATTTTTTCTGCACATTAAACATACTGAATATATTTGCAACTTTGATCCGTACTTATCTTTATTCATACAAAACTGTAACTCTATCTGACATTTCTTCTTAAAGGTTTTTCTTCCTCGCTACAATGTGCAAAGGAAATTTCTTTCTCTTTTTTTTTTAAAAATATATTTTATTGATTTTTTTACAGAGAGGAAGGGAGAGAGATAGAGAGTTAGAAACATCGATGAGAGAGAAACACCGATCAGCTGCCTCCAGCACATCTCCTACTGGGGATGTGCCTGCAACCCAGGTACATGCCCTTCACCGGAATGGAACCTGCGACCTTTCAGTCCGCAGGCCAACGCTCTATCCACTGAGCCAAACCGGTTTTGGCAGGAAATTCCTTATTATAAAAATCGTGCTGTGGTTTCAGCTGTTGTGTTTCTGTAAAGTAAGCTGAGCTTCTTTCACCAGATACTGAGCAGGGGTCTTGTGAAAATAGCATAAAGGCTCTTGTGAGGGGAGAACCCTTCCTAGTATCTAGTGATAAAAGTAATTCAGAATTTGTATATATTTCTTAAAAAGAAACCTTCAAAAGTCATTGCTGAATTCCCATTCAGCACTGGGAACTCTTTGGTCCTAGCACAGGCCTAGGCACCTTCTGAGAGGGAGATCCAGTACTGAAAAGGTCAGTTCTAGAAATGTCTGTAAAACATACATTTGGCAAATGAATGAACAAAGAAGCAAAGAAACACTCATAGAGAAGATGTTCCACTCTGCTGACTTAAAGTGTGCTTTCCAAAGGAGGTTTGAAGCTTCCTACTGTTTTTGCAGCTCCTTTGGATTTTTAAAAGGCAGGACCTTTGAAGTCTAATGGGAGAAAGACAAGAAAGTGCTGGGCATTCAGAATCATGGGCAGTGGGAATATTGGGGAACCTCAGACCAGTCACTTCATCTCCCTGAACCAGTTTCAATCTGCAAAATAACTAAAGTGTGTGTTGTTTTGTTTTTTTTTTTAATATTTTTATATATTAAATCCATTGGGGTGACATTGGTCAACAAAAACATATAGGTTTCAGGTGTGGGTTCTATGTTACAGGATCTGTATATTGCACCTTGTGACCAACACAGGAAGCAACACCAGGCTGGTGAATAGGAGATGAGGTGTAAGGGCGCATCATGGGTCAACTGGCCACCAGAGGCCAAAGGACTGGCCTGTGAAGGACCAGGAACAGGAGCAACATCCTGGCGTGAACCTGGTCTGCAGTCAGAACCCTCTCCTCCCCGAGGCAGGTCACAAAGCAGCTACTGCATTTCTGAACAAGAAATTGAGACGCGGGTTTTGACCAAAAAATTAAGATATTTTAAAAATTCATGAATCTATGTGGGATGTCCTAAAGAGGATGAAGATATCATATGTATGTACATGTTAATGAATCAGGTTTATTACAAATAAAAAATTTATGAAATCTAAAAGAGCTCTTTGCTCAGGAAATCATTCAGCAAGTGTGTGCTGTCTACCTGGGTCTTGGGGGCGGGGCCTTCACAGGTCACCTTTCAGGTGCTGAGAGGGCCTGAGAGACAGACAGGTGAACAAGAACCAAGGCCACACTTTATTTCAGAAGATAGGAAGAGCCATGAAGAAAATAGACTTAGCTTATATGACTAGGGAGCCACAGGGACGCAAAGGATTTCTATTGGTGCCCTGACCTATGACCTTAAACGCAGTGGTTCACAGGACAAAGTGTGGGGTCCCAGGTGCTGTGGGTCAGAAACCTGAGGTGGTTCATTGGGTTGCCCTCCTCCCAGGAGGCCTCGGGGGCCTGCACATGGGGAGGTGACAGAATCCATTCCTTATGGCACAGTTCCCTTCTGTGTCCCTGCCAAAGCCACTCCCAGATTCCTGGGGCTCCCAAAAATCTTGGCCTTTGATCCCTTCCTCCAGCCTCAAAGCCAGCAACTCAAGTGGAGTCCCTCCCTGGCTTCTCTGACACACCCTCCCACCCAGTTTTCACTTTGAAGAACACCTGGTTACTGAGGGCCAGGACCCAGGAGAGCCACACCTCCTGTGGTTTCTGTAGAGGGCCTTTGGTATGTTGGGGTCAATAAATGTTTATTCACTGATTTTTAACAACACCACCACCAGAAAACTTGAGAGGTTGGCCCACATGGCTGACCTGGCATGGTGGCTAGGTTACCTCTATGACCTGTCTTAGCATTCTGACCTCTGTTAGTATTGTGACCTACTGCCAGGTGATATACCATAGGGCTACATGGGGGCTTCAGAGCAGAGTGACTCCCTAGCAGGCTCAGGAAAGGGCTCCCCAATATGTTTAAACTGAGATATGGCTGTTGAGACAGAGCTGGCCCCATGGAGACCTGGGGAAGCCACCCCAAAAGGAGAGGCAGTGCCCCAGGGCAAGGACAGCCAGGCTGGATGGGAACAGCAGAGAGTGTGGGGCGGGGGGCGGGGGGACATAGAGGGCCCTAGTGTGGGTTGAAATTGCTGTCACAGCAGGAAGGCTTTTAGGCACGAGAATAGGGGGATCTGATTTATATTTTTTAAAGATCACTCGGTGATTTGACATTTGAAATGATATTTGACATGTGTCCTGAGAGCCCGGGAGGATTTGGGCATATGAAGACGGTGAGATGTGCTTCAGGTGCAGACAGTGGACACGGCCTGGAGGCAGGACAGATGAACACTGGGGACCAGAGCACATGCGTTGCAGAGCCTGTGAGTGATGGGACCAGGCAGGGAAACAGAAGACCCTGCATGGATGGGGCAGGGCAGGGGGAAGGGGTCCTTCCATGGAGGGGGCAGGGTAGGGGAGGCAGTGAAACCTCCATGGAGGGGGCAGGGCAGGGTGGAGAGAGGATCCTCCATGGAGGGGAAAGGAAGGGAGGAGAAGGGACCCTCCATGGAGGGGAGAGGGCATGGAGGAAAGGGGACCCTCCATGGAGGGGACAGGCAGGGAGGAGAGGAGACCCTCAATGGAGGGGAGAGGGCAGGGAGGAGAGGGGACCCTCCATGGAGGGGAAAGGAAGGGAGGAGAGGGGACCCTCCATGGAGGGATCAGGCAGGGAGGAGATAAGACCCTCCATGGAAGGGTGAGGGTAGGGAGGAGAGGGGACCCTCCATGGAGGGGACAGGGTAGGGAGAAGAAGCGACCTTCCAAGGAGGATGCAGAGCAGTGGGGACTAGGAATCCTCCATGGAGGGACAGGCAGGGAGGAGAGGGGACCCTCCATGGAGGGGACAGGGCCAGGAGCAAAGGGAATCCTCCATGGAGGGTACAGGGCAGGGACGAAAGGCGACCCTCCATGGAGGGTGCAGGGCCATGGGGAATGGGAACCCTCCATTGAGGGGACAGGCAGGGAGGAGGGGGAACCTCCATGGAGGTGTCAGGCAGGGAGGAGTGGGGATCCTCCATGGAGGGTAAAGGGCAGGGACAAAATGGGACCCTCCATGGAGGGTGCAGGGCAGTGGGGAACCTTCCATGGAGGGGACAGGTAGGGAGGAGAGCGGACCCTCCATGGAGGGGAGAGAGCAGGGAGGAGATGGGACCCTCCATGGAGGCGGCAAGGGTAGGGAGAAGATAGGACCTTCCATGGAGGGTGCAGGGCAGTGGGGGCAGGGAAACTTCCATGGAGGGTACAGGCATGGGTGCGAGGGGAAACTCCATGGAGGTGATGGGCCAGGAGAAGAGGGGACCCTCCTTTCAGGGACACGTAGGCAGTAGAGGGGTCCCTCCATGGAGGGAACAGGAAAGGAGGGGTGGGGACCCTCAATAGAGGGGATGGGTCAGGGAGGAGAAGGATACCTCCATGGAGGGGAAGGGCAGGGAGGAGAGGGGACCCTCCATGATGGAGAAGGGCAGGGAGGAATTGGGACCCTCCATGCAGGGGGGACTGCAGGGTGATGGGAACTCTCCATGAAGGGGACAGACAGGGAGGAGAGAGGACCCTCCATGGAGGGGACAAGACAGGGAGGAGATGGGAACCTCCATGGAGGGGACGGGTCACGGAGGAGAAGGTACTCTCCATGCAGGGGGACAGTAGGGTTTTGGGAACCCTCCACGGAGGGAACAGGTAGGGAGGAGTAGGGACCCTCCACGGAGGGCATGGGTCAGGGAGGAGAAGGATCCCTCCATGGAGGGTACAGGGCAGGGAGGAGAGGGCAGAGACGGGGAAAGGGAAACCTACAGTCATGGGCCAAACAGGGAGGAGGGGGGACCCCTCCGTGGAGGTAACAGGGCAGGAAGGAGAAGGGACCCTCCAAGGAAGGGAAGGATAGTGGTAATGGGTGCTCTATATGGAGGGGGAAATGCAGGGGGTTTGGGGAGCAGGGAACTCTCCATTGATGGGGCAGGGCAGTGGGGACTGGCAACATGGGACCCTCCAAGGATTGGCAGGTCAGAGAGGAGAGGGGACTCTCCATGGAGGAGGGAGGGCAGGGAAAGTGGGGACTTTCATGGAGTGGACTGGGCAGAGAGGAGAGGGGACTCTCCTTGGAGAGGACAAGGCAGGGAGGAGAAGGGACCCTCCATGGAGAGGGCAGAGCAGAGGATAAGGGAACCCTCCGTGGATGGGACAGGGCTGGGGGGAGAGGGCATACTCCTTGGAGTAGACTGGGCACGGAGGAGAGGGGACCCTCCAGGGAGGGGGCAGGGCATTGGTGACAGGGAAACCTCCATGGAGGGTACAGAACAGGTGGGGCAGGGAACCATCCATGGAGGGGGCAGGACTCGAGGGGGGGGGGGCTTGCCAGGTAACCCAACAGGGATGGGCCAGACAGGGAGGAGAGGGGACCCTCCTTGGAGGGGGCAGAGCAGAGGAACAGGAAATCCTCCATGGATGGGACAGGGCAGGGGGGCGAGGGCACACTCCATGGAGGGGACAGGGCAGGTAGGAGAGGGGACTCTCCATAGAGGGTGGAGGGCAGGAGACAGGGAAACCTTCATGGAGGGGGCAGGGCAGGGCAGGGGGCCAGGGAAACCTTCAGAAAGGAGTTAGAGCTGGGGAACAAGGAACTGCACTTGCAGGGATGGAATAGTGGGTACAGGAAACCCTCCATGCAGTGGGGAGGACAGGAAGGAAGGGAACCCCAATTATAGGGGGCAGGGCAGGGAGGAGAGGGGAGACCAGGAAACCTCTATGGGGAGGGGGCAGGGCAGTTGGACAGGTAATCCCCATGCAGAGGGTAGGGCAGGAGGAAAGGGGACCTCACTTTGAGAGAGCAGGGCACAGAGGAGACAGAACTATCCATTGAGGGAGCAGGGCAGGGGGACAGGGATCCCAACTTTAGGGGGAGGGGCAGGGAGGAGAAGGTACCCTCCATGGATGGGGCATGGCAGGGGTGTAGAGAACCCCACTTTGAGGGGGAGGGTCAGGGAGGAAGGTTTCCTTCATGGAGGGGGCACGGCAGGGGGACAGAGAACCTCACTTTGAGGGGGCAAGCAGTGGAGAAAGGGAGCCCCAGTTTGAGGGAGAAGGGCAGGGAGAGGACAGAATCCTACATGGAGGGACAGGGCATGCATGAGAGGGAATAGGGAAGCCTCCATGGAGAGGAGAGGCTGGGGGGATAGGGAGGCCTACTTTGAGACAGCAAGGATTTTAGCACAGGTCCTGAAATAGATGGCAGGGCAGGGGGGAGAGGGCATCCTCCAGGGAGGTAGCAGGGCAGGGAGGACAAAGGACCCCACATAGTCCGAGCAAGGGGGGGTTAGGGCACCATCCATGGAGGGGCCAGGGAACGGGGGACATGGGAGTAGAGATAGGTAACAGGGGAAACAGACCCTTCCATGGAGAGTTCCCTGTTCCCCATGGTGGAGCCCTTGCCCCCAGCCCTGCCCCTTGGCAGCATTCCCTCTCATACCTGTCCATCGGCCCCTCCCCCGGGCCCCTGACCCTGCTGCCCTGCCTTCCCATGGAGGGGCTGCTGTCTCTCCTGCTCTGACCACTCTGTGGTTGGTCCCCTTATCCCTCTGCCCTTTCCCTCCATGCAGGGTCTTCTGTTTCCCTGCCCTGACCCCTCACTCACAGGCATCTGAGGGGCATATGCTCTGGTCTGTCCAGTGTTCATCTCTCCTGCCTCCAGGCCGAATGTCCACTCTCTGTACCTGAAGCATATTCTCACCTTCTTCATCTGTCCAAATCCTACCCGTGCTCTCAAGACACATCTCAAATATCATTTCAAATGTCAAATCACAAGCAGGGGAAGGGGGGTGGGGGGTAGGGGCTGGGAAGTTGGGGGTGGAGGATGGGAGGTGTGGGGTGTGGGGTGCGTGATGGGGGGGCCGGTGGGGAGTAGGGTTGGGGGTAAGAGTGGGAGGTGGGGGTGAGGGGTAGTGTTGGGGGATGAGAGCTGGCGGGAGGGGAGTTGAGGGTGGCAGATGGGGGCTGTGCGTTGGGGATGTGGTGAGGCAGGTCGGGGCTGGGGGTGTGGGGTGTGGGGTGGCGGGTGGGGTGGCGTGTGGGGAGTAGGGGCTAAGGTTGGTGGCTGACAGGTAGGGGAGGGAGAAGAGGGCATAGGGGGGATAAATGGTGATGGAAGGAGACTTGACCTGAAGCCAGTGAGCACACAATGCGATATACAAATGCTGCATTAGAGAATTGCACACCTGACCTATGCAATTTTATTAATGAATGTCACCCAAATAAGGTTGATTAAAAATAAATAAAAGGTGGGTCTTTTGAGGTTGATTAGGTTATGAGGGTGGAGCCCTCGTGAATAGGATTAATACCCTTTTCAAAGATATCCCATGCTAGACTTATCAGGAGATGCTTTTATATGTTATATAAATGTCTAACCACTATTTTGTACACTTGAAACTAATATTGAATGTCATCCCTAATTGAAAAAAAAATTAAAGAAGTAATTTTTAATAAAAATGCAAATGCAAATCAGAGTGATCTTTAAAAAATATAAATCAGATCATTACACTTTGTGCCTAAAAGCCTTAAGCGCTCCAGCAGGGGTCAGCTCTCCAGACAGAATCATGCCTGTGAGGGTGTTACACTGCTGGGAGAGGAATGCCCTGTCTTCTTCCTCCAGTAGCTCCCTTCACTGCTCTGGTGAGGTGTGGCACTGGTGCAGGGCAGAACTGTGCTTCCTTGAGAGTGAGCTAAGCATCACTTTGGCTGCTTAGTTGTAGTGTGGGAGCAGACACAGAGAAAATCAATTTAAACCTTAAAAGTTCTCACAGCATTTCAATCCTCCAAATGGACCTCTATCCTCCCTTCCCTACACTCCAGCCAGCCTGGCTCGCCCAGCCTTGAGGAAAGAAGGCAGGGACAGTGCTTCCCGGGAAGCCAGTGAGCATGCATGTGGTCGGAAGTCTGGAGAGAGCTCCAGTTCTCTTAGGACAGAAATGGAGGGATGAATCTGCTGAAATCAGCCACCCATGAGGGGACTCTACTTTTCACTACGTGATGGCTGGATTGCACCTGCATGATCCCACCATGCTCTCACTCCCCTGTGGAATCCCAGGGGATCCATGAGTCATCTACAACAGGAAGCAGCTCTCTGGCCTTTGAGAATCCACAGACCCTCTGCAAAGCCCTTAAGCTCACACGGCTGATCTCAGACTACAGATTCCAGACATCTTCAATCCTGGGAAGCAGCCTCTTTTGATTTTTCATTCTCCTCCTACAAACAATGCCAGGTCTGTGTCTTCTGTACACTGCTCAAAGATGTGTGAGGACCCAGCGGGTGGCAGCTGGACGTGGTATACCCTGGGACATTTGCTGAGTAGCCTCAGACCCAACACTGACACTGAGCTTGAACCTGCATCCATCTGGTGAACACCACTCACCTCTACCTGGGGACTCCCTGAGAACCTACCTCATGCAACTTGAGTGCTTCCAGAGACTCTTTCATTAACTGAGAGAAACAGGCACTCGGCAGATGGAGGCAAACAGGGAGGCAGAACATGGTGTGCTCTGGGACTTTTGCTGACCTGTCCCCAGGCTCAGTGCTAGTCAAAGCCAGCTTTGGTGCCCTGCTTGGACCTTCCTGTGCTCACTGGGCCTCAGCAGAGGCTGTCACAAATTGTGAATTGCTTTGTAGATGCAAATAGATTGCCCTGGGAGAGTCACATCAAGCATCTGACATTGTTCAGCACCAGAGTCCCTCCCAGGAAGCCCCAGGACCAACAAGCCGATAGCCAGCTTCAGAGCACATCAGAGAAGGATACAAGTAGCCTCAGAAGTGGCATAGCCAAAGAGAGATCTAGGCAAGCACCAGACACCGCTGAGATAAATTGCGCTCCACGTGGTCAACACCTGTCAGCAGCTCATACACTACACTGTAGGCAGGGTACACTGTGGTCACAGCCAACTAGCCTGAGCATCGAATCAGTACATGAATGGGCCAACAGCCATCAAGAATCAACTGCCACAGGAAGGTTCACATAACACACACGGGACATCCCTGGAGCACTCAACTCAGATGATCAAGAAGAAATTGCCACTGGGTTCCACAGGACTCCTACTTCACGAAGCCACACTACGAAGACCTGGATTTTAATACAAAGAAACATACACACAGAGGCAGCCAAAATGCAAAGAAACAGGCCCCAAATTTAAGAACAGGGGACACATCCGAAAAAGTGCTAAACAAAGTGAGGCAAGCAATATTCCAGATAGTTAATTGAAGTTAGGTGAAGAATGGATGAAATCAGTGGGAACTTGAAAACTGATAGTAGGCATGAAAAAGAACATTTAAGCCATATAAAAGATCCAGTCAGAAATAAAGAGTAAAATCCTTGAAATGAAGAATACACTAGAGAAAATAAATAATTTGATTAAGGAGAGAATCAAATTAGTGATTTGGAAGACAGGGTCACAGAAGACAAAAGCAGCAAAAAGAAAAAAAGAACCTTTAAAAATGAGGACTGTTTAGGGGACTTTTGGGACAACATGAAACATTAACAACATCCACATTATAGGAGTACAAGGACAAAAGAAAGGTTAAGGGACTACACCATATTAAAAGAAATAATGACCGAACACTTCCCTAACCTGGTGAAGGAAGAGACACACGTCCAGGAAGCACAGAGTCCCAAACAAGATGAACCCAAAAAGGCTTGACAACAGGACACATCATCATGAAAATGACAAAGATTAAAGACAGGACATCTTAAAAGCAACAAAAGAAAGACGGTCAGTTACCTACAAAGGAGCTCCCATAAGATTGTCAGCTTATTTCCCTACAAAAACATACCAGGCCAGTAGGGATTGGCACAAAATATTCAAAATAATGAAAAGCTAGGACCTTCAACCAAGACTACTTTACCCAGCAAGGCTGTGATTTAAAATTGATGGAGAAATAAAGAGCTTCCCAGACAAGAAACAGCAAAAGAAGTGTGTTACCACCAAACCATTAGTATAAGAACTATCAAGAAGGAATAAAAGGGAAACAGAGTTAAAAGAATGAAACATATCTACGAACAATCACTTTAAATGTAAGTGGCTTGACTGCTGCAATTAAAAGACATGGTAGCTGAATCGATAAGAAATCAAGGACCATATATATGCAGTCAACAAGAGACCTACCTCAGAATGAAAGATATACAGACAAAAAGCAAGGGGATGGCAAAAGGTATTTCATGCAAATACAAATGAAAAATAAGCCGGGGAGGTAAACCTATAGCTGACAAAATAGACTTTAAAACAAAGGCTGTATTGAGCGATAAGAATGGACACCACAGAATGATAAAGAGAGAGCAATCCAACAAGAGGATATAACCCTTGCAAACATGTATTTCTTCAACATAAGAGCAAGTAAATGTGTAAATCAAATCCTGATGTACATAAATGGAGAGTTCAACAATAATACAGACGTAGTAGGGGATTTGAACATCCCACTGGCATCAATGGCTGGATCTTCCACACAGAAAATCAAGAAGCAAAGAGTGGCCTGGTGCTGGACTCCACAGCAGCAGCAGCACATATAGTAAAGCTGGAATGATACAGAGGAGATTAGGGTGGCCCCTGCGCAAGGGTGACACTGAAATCAGTGAAGCGTTCCCTTCCCCCTAGCATGTGACATGCTCCCCTGGCTCCCCTAGGCTCCCCTGGCTCCCCTGGCTCCCCTGGCTCCCCTGAGCTGGGGCCCCTGCGGGTGGGGGTGGAGGGAGATGGGCGGTGGCTGGGGGGGGAGGGAGACGGGCGGGGGCTGGGGGGGGAGGGAGAAGGTGGGGGGGAGACTTGGGCCCTGACCTCCTCCTGGGCTGGGGCCACTGTGGGTGGGGGCGGAGGGAGACGGGCAGAGGATGGGGGGGGAGGGAGATGGGCGGGGGCTGGGGGGGGAGGGAGAAGGCGGGGGGGAAGACTTGGGCGCTGCCTCACCCTTGCACAGGGCGGCCTCACACCTAGTCTTTAAAAAAAAAAAAAGAGTGGACAGAAATAACACAATAGATCAAATGGATTTAATTGGTATCTTCAGAGCATTTCACCCTGAAGCAGTAGAATATACATTCTTTTTAAGTGGACGTGCAACATTATCTAGATAGGCCACATGTTAGGGCACAAAAACAGTCTCAGTAAATTTAAGAAGATTGAAATCATATCAAGAATCTTTTCTGATCATAACTGTATAAAACTAGAAGTCAGTTAGAAAAAACTGACCTACAAGTGACCTATTACTGAATTGTACACACCTAAAACCACCCTGCCCCAATAAATTTATTAACAGAGATAAAAGCAATGAAAAGCAAAAATGAATAAATAAATACAAATTTGGGGATACATGGTGGTGAGAATTGCATGTCAATATACTTGATGTATACTTAAATGTGGTTAAAACTCTAAATCTTATATTTATTTGACCACAATAAAGGATCATGCGTTCGATTCCCAGTCAAAGGCATGTACCTGGGTTGCAGGTTCACCCATGCCACCTGTTGAGGTGAATAGAGGGAATTCACCTGAACATAATAAAGATCATGAAGAAAGAAGAAAGAAGAAAGAAAGAAAGAAAGAGAGAGAGAGAGAGAGAGAGAGAGAGAGAGAGAGAGAGAGAGAGAGAGAGAAAGAAAGGAAGAAAGAAAGGAAGAAAGAAAGAAAGAAAGAAAGAAAGAAAGAAAGAAAGAAAGAAAGAAAGAAAGAAAGAAAGAAAGAAGTGGAAGAAAGAAGAAAGTGAAAGAAACGAAGAAACTGAAAGAAAGGAAGAAAGACAGGAAGAAGTTGAAGAAGATACAAATTAATAAAAGTACATATGGTGTTCAAAGACAGGAAGAATTAACAACTTTCAAATGTCCAATGACGTAATTCAGAGAGCTACAACAAATATCACAAAAAATTTATATGGAAGTACAAAAAAAAAACAAAAAACCACCACCAAGAAACCCAACACACACACACACGCACACACACACACACACACACACACACACAAAACAAACAAAATAAACCAAACCAATAGCCAGAGTAATCTTGAGAAAGAACAAAGTGGGAGGAATCATGCTACCTGATAACAAACTATACTACGAGGCCATAGTAATAAATATAGTATGGTACTGGCATAAAACAGACATAAAGACCTGTGGAACAGAACAAAAAGTCCAGAAATAAACCCATACATTTATGGTCAATTAATATTTGACAAAGGACACAAGAATATAAATGTGGTAAAGATAGTCCACTCAATAAATGCTATTGGGAAAATTGGACACATAAGTAGAAAAATAAATGAATGCAGACTACCTTCTTACACCATATTGAAGAATAAACGCAGACTGGATTAAAGACTTGAAAGTGAGATTTGAAACCGTAAAAATTCTAGAAGAAAATAAAGGCAATAAATTTTCATAGAAATATTTTTTATTCTGATATATCTATTTGGGCAACAGAAGCAAAAGAAAAAACAAATGGGACTACATCAATCTAAAAAGTTGTTGCACAGCAAAGGAAACCACCAACAAAATGAAAAGACAACCCACTGAAGGGGAGAACATATTTGCCAATGATACATCTGATAAGAGTTTAATATCCAAAATTTATGAAGAACTTAAAAAACTCAGCATCATAACAAAATTAAACAATCCAATTTAAAAATGAGCAAAGAACCTAAACAGACACTTCTCCAGCGAGGATCTGCAGATGATTATTACACAAATGAAAAGATGCTGAGCATCACTAATCATTACGGAAATGGAAATTAAAATCACAGTGAGGTATCACCTCACATCTGTCAGAATGGCTATCATCAATAAATCAATAAACATCAAGTGCTGGTGAATATGTGGAGAAAAGAGAACTCTCGTGTACTCTTGGTGGGAATGCAGATTGGTGCAACCACTGTGGAAAGTAGTATGAAGTTACCTCAAAAATTAAAAACAGAACTGCTTTATGAGCTAACATTTCCACTTCTGAGAATATATCTGCAGAAACCTGAAACACTGATCGGAAAGAATATATGCAATGCTATGTTCACTGCAGCATTACTTACAATAGCGAAGATTTCACAGCAGCCCAAGTGCCCAGCAGCAGATAAGTGGAGAAAAGGCTGTGGTACAGTAACACAACGGAATACGACTCACCCACACACGCAAAAAGGAAATGAAGGAAGTCTTACCTTTTACAACAGCATGGATGGAGCCGGTGAGTATTATGCTAAGTGAAGTGAAGTAAGCCAATCAGAGAAATACCAGTTTCTTACGGTTTCACTTATATGCGGAATCTAATGAACAAAACAAACTACAATCAAAATAGAAACAGATTCATAGGTGCAGAAAACTGACTGAATACTGTCAGAGGGGAGGAGGTTGGGGGACTAGGGGGAAAAGGTGAAGGGATTAAGCAAAGAAAAGACTTATAGACACAGACAGCAGTTTGGTGATTATCACAGAGAGAGGGGTGTGTGTAGAAGAGGGCTTAGAAAGGATAAATTGTGATGGAAGGAGACCTGACCTGGGGTAAGAGGGGAGGGAGGTGAGATACATACTTCAACATACAGGTGATGTATTACAGAACTGTATACCTGACAGCTACATGATTTCATTACCAATCCCACCCCAATATATTCAATTTAGAAAAAGAGGCCATTGTGGCACATGCTACAACCTGGATGGACCCTGAAGACATGATGCTCAATGAAATAAGCCAGTCACAAAAGGACAAATAGTGTGTGATCCCACTCACATGAGGTCCCTAGAGCCATCAGAGTTATAGAGGTAAGATGGAGGGTACCAGTAATGGGGGAGTGGATGCAGAGTTGCTGTTTAGTGGGGACAGAGCTTAAGTTGGAGAAGATGAGAACAGTGATGGAGCCGATGGTGGTAAGGGCAGCACAACAATATGATTGTTAAGTTGTGTTAAGGACCACTTACCACCACTGGACTGTGCTCTGAAAAATAGTTAAAATGGTAAATTTCATTGTGTATATATTACTGTGATAATAATATACCAAAAAAAAAAAAATAGAAGGCTCTGTCCTGGGTGTGGGAGAATCAGGTAGAGCTGTTTTCTATCGGCCCTACATGGGCGATTGGGTCACTGTGAATATCCTGGTTGTGAGATTTTTATAAGATATTATTGAGGGAAACCAGGTCAGATTCCATGGGCCACCTCTGCGTTATCTCTTATAAATAATGGAATCTACAATTATATTTTTAACAGGTTCAAAACTAAAAGGGGCGACAACCAGATTTGGTGGTCTTGCCCCAGGGAATCTGGTCCAGCAGGTCCAGTTGGGGTCAGGGCTGAGGATAAGGAATTGCCCACAGGAACTGGTGGTCAGTGGGATTGAGGGCCACTATCCAGACCAGTGACCTACACGGTTAAGTTCTCATCCCATCATGAAGCTTCCACAGCTTTAAATACAGCTGCTGTGTCTCAGCCACCTCTAATGCGATCACTGGGGGGAACAGCTCCTTCACTGTGCCACCTGGTTTCTTAAAGGAGCTTCAAACCTTTTAACCATCTCACAAAACACAACGCAGGTAGTGCAAATCTCCCACAGTGACCCTCTGCTTCATTAAATCACATCAACCAAGTGACAAGGATGGGCCTTTTGTGCCATTCCAGGAACGCTGGGCCAGGGTCTCGTCGACAGAGCAGATTCACTTTTCGTTGTCTTGGTTGGGACCTGGGCACAGGGCCCAGGAGTGACGCAACCCAAGGACAAGGATGAAGGAAGGCAGCATTGTCCTTGGAAGCAGGTGCCTTTTTCATCTACATATCTCAACTGTAGAAAAGCTACCTATGCCCTGTTAAGAGTCAGGAAAGATAAATAATTTTTCTCTTTGTACTCGACAGAGTGGTGCTCAAAATGAACTAAAAATAATACCCTGTCTTCATATGCTCTCTCCTTCCATAGATGGCTCCAATTTTCCTGTCAACTTGAATGCCAGATGGAAGAAGTAATGCTGGTGGATGAAATCAACACATCCCTATTTAAAGGGGTGAAACGTAGATGAGAGACGGAGTGTCACGCATTAAAGGTTTGGTACTTTACTCTGTGGTCAAGTAGGGAGTTTGTCATTGTCCATCCAAACCTGTACCATTAGGGTAATAATGTAGGGCTGTCATGAAGGCCTTTTCAGTGTCTGTACCCCATAAAATCTTGCTCTTTTTGGTCCATGATGTGGGCCAGTGAGCCACCATTGCTCATGCTCTGCACGCAGCGACTCAGGGCTCCAGGACTCCCCTGGATTGTGGACTTAGCTGGCAATGAGCACAGCTCACTGGTGTAGAGGTGGGACAGACGAGTGGTGTCAGGATGGGCTGGGAGCAGCCACTCATGGCTATCCTTGCCTCTGGCCAGAGCTGATTCACATGGTGAGAGAGGCTCAGAAATGCAGAACAGCACAAACTCCTTGCTACTTGGCACACAGGGCAGCACACTCACCCTCTTGTTCCTTTACCTGTGCAGCCAGCCAACTCAGTCACCTTCAGGAAGAACATCCAGAAAGAATAATAAAATAAAAGTACCTCGTGCCAATCCACATAGCACTTCAAAGTACTAAGAGTAAAAAATTCACTGTCCATGCATTTCTACAGAAAGGCTACTTGCTGTCCAGACCCATATTCTTGCTCTTTTTTCTTCTTCTCAAAAGAAGGAAACACATCATTCTGGAGCCATCGAGACGGAGCAGACCAATGGCCAGCTGTCCACCCAATGATGTCAACCATGGTCTCAGAGAGAATAGTATCTGCGGACTCCAGAGAGAGCAGCAGTGGGCTGAGTGGGGAGAGAATTGAGAACCTGACCAGTGACCAGCACGGTGGTGAGCTGATTTGTCTTGAAGGCAGTGAGTGTTAGCACTGCTCTGTGCACAGGACGGGAATGGCTCAGAGAGGACTGGACCAGGGGCCTGTTGGAGCCAGAGTGGCGGCTGCCCTGGACCCTTCCCCCTTCTCTCCTGGCCAGGCCCTGGACTCCAAAGTATTGTGGCGACTCCTGATTATTTTTCTTCTTTTTCTCTTGCCAGTTTTCCCTGAAAACCATCCTGTTATATGAAGCTGCCACACAGCTCATGGGTGGAGAGGAGTGTAAGGTTCTGAGAGAACCAGAGCTTCTAGCAGAAGGACCAGGAAGGTGGCTGAAATCCAGGGAGAGAGGAGCTGTGGGTGAGCTGGACCCGCACAGAGCACACCCTGGAGGCCAGCATAGGCTCTGCGCATGCTGATGCTGAGGTCACCCCCAGAGCTGCTGAGACACAAGTGACTCTGAACTTCATATGCTCCACAGCCTTACACAGGGGGCTCTCACCTCTGACACTCCGTGGTGGGAAGACAGACTGTGGAACCCATCCAGCAGGGGCAGCACATCCATCACCAGCCTCATGTGAAGTCTGGAAGGAGAAAGGATCTGCATGAGAATAGGCACAGGGCTCAAGTGCAAGGGGCCAGGGCAGTAGAGCCCCAGCCTGCAGACCCACCACACCCTGCACTTTAGTTCCAAGTACAAGCTCTTTTTTGCAATAGTAACAATTGTAGATTTGACTTTGAAGAAAAAATAACCCAAATTACATTAGAGATTTCAATTTTGGTTTGTCACATCTTCAGTACATGTTAGCTGAACCCACTGTGGTAGTCATTTCACAATGTAGGCAAATCAAACCATCCTTTTGTCTGCCTTAAACTTATACAGTGGTGTATATTGATTATTTCTCAATAAAGCTGGGAAAAATAAACAGTGCCTTCATGAACGGGAAAACAGTGGTTATAGATGCAGTGGAATGAAAACACCATAACTAAGAGAAAACACATCAGGATACACACATAACAAATAGTATCATCTTGCCCTGCAGGCGTGCTCACTGGTTGAGCCTTGATCTATGAACCAGGAGGTCATACATGGAGTCCCTGTCAGAGTACGTGGGGCTCCATCCTTAGTAGGGGGCATGTAGGATGCAGGTGATGAATGATTCGTTCTCATCATTCATATTACTACTACCTCTCTCCCTCGCTCTCCTTTCCTCTCTGAAGTCAATACAACATATATTAATATAAATGAATTAATAGTATCACCTCAAAAAGGTATCTAGATATATAAATGTACGAAAGACAAAAGGAAATACTTTGAAATGTTGACAGTGGTTAACCTTGGATAGTGGAAAGAAGTGATTTCCTTTACTTTATACTATTCTTTTAAAAATTCTAATGATCCTATATTATTTTGATAATGAAAAAAATCTTCTAAAACACATTTAAGTAACTTTTTTTGGTGTAAAACGCATTTTGCATCCATGTTCAGTGACCATCCACTTATCTTTGAGAAGCTTAAAAAGTGCTTTGGGTTGTGAAATATCCTTTAAAATGCATTCTTGCACTCCAACAGCTCCTGAATGAGAACACTGGGCTTTGGAGATGCTGGGTCAGCTTGGAAAAAATAATGGGCAGGGGTTAGAGGCACGGTAGGGGATGGGGCGGGTCAGCAACCCTGAAGAGAGGCTCTTAGGCAGGATGCCTCAGGGTCCACAGCTCAGGCTGTATTTGAAGACTTCCTCATTGGAAGGCTGATATCTACAGTAAAGTTTCAGATTTGGTAAACTTCAGACATGAGCCACAGTAACTTTTTTATAAACGGTTTTTGCCGTTCTTATTGCAAATCCATATATATAAAAGGCTAATGTGCTAAGGATTCCACCACCTGACCACTCGCTATGAAGAGCACTGACCAACAGGGGCAGACGTTCAATACTGGAGCTGCTGTGACCTGAACTGGCCCTTTACAGAGGAAGGGCACTGCGCACCCAGAGTCCACAAGCAACACTCCGCTTTTCCCAAGTGGGACACAGGCCCCGCCACGAACCCATGGCACAAAGCCCACAGGCCAGCCCAGCACAGAAATGGTGGCTGTGGGCACCAGGTAATGATGTCACATAGTAATGCCAGGCTTCCTCTCCCTAGCGACTAGCCTCCTTGGAGTTTCTTCACCCACTTGCTTTATAGCCAGGTGCAAACATTTTACACTTTCACCAAATGTCTTTGAAGTGTTTTCATGTGCCTCATCTCATTTGATCCTCACTGAAGTCCCGGAATAGGTAGAGAGGAGACTCGGTAGAATCCTGTTTTCATTTCATTAGCCAGAAAATGAAGATTTAGAATGTTTTAAAAATTGACCCAAATGAAAAGAAGCAAGAAATGGTAGAGCCTGAACATGACTTCAGGTTTTCTCACTGCACGGAATAGAGTCAAACGGGGTTATAGTTAAATATTTCTCCCTTTGTTATCTCTGCATGATCCACAATAATAATCTGCTTTCATATTGGTATTTATGCTGTTATGCTGTCAATATCCTGAAAAAGAAATTAGGGCACTTCACCAAGCTGGAAAAAGTTTACCTAATCAAAAAGCAGGTCTAAGTAAGCAAATATCTATATATCTATATCTATAACTATATCTATAACTATATCTATATCTATACCTATATCTATATCATCTATATCATCTATATCATCATCTATATCTATATCTATATCTATCTATCTATCTATCTATCTATCTATCTATCTATCTATCTCACTGGCGCCAGGTGCATGTGTTTCCATCTGTCATTGTTGATCGTGAATTTGGTATACACTTCTATTATTGAGAAAGGGCAAATAGTGATCTTACAATATTTCTTCTAATTAATTTCCTTTCAATGTGCACCAATTCATGCACTGGGACTCTAGTAATTAAATAATACTATCAAGACTCCTAAGAGAAACATATGTATACAGAAAAGATTTTTAAAGGATTCAGATCTCCTAAGTCACAGCTCTATGGTTCTAACCTCAACTGGGTCTACAGAGGCTGACAGGAAAAATAGAATGAGCACTTGCCCTGGGTTCTCATTTGATCTCTGCTATTAATAGCTTGTGGTCTTGGGGATTTCACTTACCCTTTCTGGGTCTCCTAGCTGCATCTATAGGATGAGGGTAATATTAGACCTCTTAAATAAGGTTTCTACAAACGCTTCAAAAAATAATTGTAGGTTCAGATTTCTACAATGTTCCTAAATATCTCAGCAATAATAAACTTTTCCTTGTTTTAAACTTTGTGGTACAAAACTTCACAAAAATGTAAACACAGTTTTATAATACTGCTCATTTCAAAAATATACAATCTCTGTAAACCTTATCCTATAACATTTTGGTAGATGCTATTAAACATTTCTTAGTAACTGTACTATAACCCAAATTAGTAAATTTAGCATTATCTTTTTAAAACATCAATTGCATATTCTTTGTATTGGTGTGAAAAGGCTCAGAAAATACAGATGTGTTGAGCACCATATGTCACTTTTATTAAAATTCAACAAGTAACTTCCCAGGTATGGAAAACTTCAGCTGAAGCCAATTTTTGGGGTGTAAAAATCAACTCTTGTAAACATCAAATTACAATGTGGCTGTATTTTCTGCCTTAAAAATTAAAAAACATAAGAGTTGTTATTTAACTCACTCAAATGGTTTGTGAAGCTGAAATACTTCCATGTAGTGTCTGCCCCAACCTGACATTAGTTTAGTGCAAGGACTGAGAGCCACATGTCACCTATTCTCCCCAGTGAGGAAGGGAGCTGTGTGTGAATCATTCCTGCCACTAAGCCCCTTGCACAGCCAGCCGCTAGGCAGCAAGGATGCCAGCCTCAGCTCACAGGTGGGAGACGTGCTGCCATCTCTCTCAGAACACTTCCAAACTCAGCCTAAGAAGGACAGGCCCTACCAGCCAAGACCCAGTGAGGCCACTGATGGGCTCTAAGTAAAGACTGATGATTGCCTCTACCTCTTATTTCTTCTGAGACCAAACCAACCAACCTCCCACCCACCCAACCAACCACCCAGCCAACCAATCAACCAACCACAATTTAATTATCATCCTTGCATTGAAGCCACTGCTAAATAAACACCAAGTTGTATATGGGCTCACATGGTGACTACACCCCCAAGACACATATTCCCAGTCCTGGAATAAGCTCTGCCCATGCCCATTCCCTTCCCTCAGATCGCCTCTCCCCCCCCCCCCCCGCTCATACGCCCCGCCCACTACACACACACACACACACACACACACACATACCCTATTTGACCAGGTAGTTAAGTTTCTGGGGACTACAGATCTGTCTTGTCCGCTGGCTTGAGACACAAGCCCTGGAGAAGCAGGACCCCTCACTGCCTGGCTTAATAGACAGGGGGCCCTTCTGGGGTCTGGCGGGAACTCTGTCCCCAGCTGCCTCCTGTCAGCTCAGCAGCCACCACTCCTCCAGGTCCAGGGAGCACATGCCCCAGAATGACAGGGGACCAGCCCCGCACAGGGAAGGCGCCCACACTGGGGCTATTGGTCTCTCACTGGGGCTCTTGGTCCCAGGTGGCGATTTGATGGAGCCTCTCCACTCTCCTGCTTTCTCCCAGGAACCAGGGGCTCTCCAAGTCCCATTCTGCAGGAAAGTGACTCCTTGGCTGCCCCCACAGAGCAAGGCCCAGGGAAACCCCAATCTTCCAAGCGTTTTAAATATCTGATAAGCCCAAGTTCACCCTTGGAATGAGCCCTTCCCGCCCACAACAGCCACTACCACGTGGGACACTCCAAGTCCCAGCACCTGGGAGGTGCCAGATAGGCTGGAACCCGCACTCAGTTGCGTGGGGTGGGGGTGGGGGTGGGGGGGTCCACTAGGCTTTTAGGCTGGAGTCGCTGCGCAGGTGAGCAGGAGGGCACTCACCTTGGTGACATTGAGGAAGGTGGTCTGGTCCAGCGCTGCCCCTCACCAGCTTCCGCTCCAGCTCCTCCCTCAGATGTGCAAGTGGATCTTGCCCACATGCTGGAGAGGAGTGCCTGCAGGATGGTGGCCTGGACTCCAGGCAGATGCACTTGGTCTGGTGGCAGGGGCGGCATCCACACCAGCTGGGCTCGGCCTCCAATGGCTCCTCCGCCCTCAGGACCCTGGCGGACCCGGATGAGGCAGCAGTGCGAGCCAGGAAGCCCAGCGGGTCCTGTGACTCGGGGTCCCCAGGCCTGTCCCCCTCACCCAAGTGGGAGCTTGTGGCCAGATCCTTCAGGCTGGCCTGCCAGGCGAGTTAGCTGCTGCCGCGCCACCTGCTGGCGCCTCTGAGCAGTACCTGGAGGCCACCCTGGGCTCCTTGCTGCCATCCTGCTGTGCTCAGTAGTGTGGGTTAGTTCATCCACCCAGTATTGCTTCCTGACAGTCTGTCCCTGCAGAATAACTTCAACACAGGACACTTCTGCATTCTGACCAAGTCACTGTCGAGAGCCAGAATTTTTCATTAGGTCACTGGTTTGCTTATCATCATGTAGAATATCTGAGCTTTTAATTTTTGACTTATTTTATTCATTGTTTTATATTAAAGAAGGAAATAATTTTTATAGATGTTATAAAGGAGGGTATGTCATTATATTATCTGCATACCAGGTGTCAGGATGTTATACTCAGTGGGTGAAATCTGGACTATTGCCTGTTTATATATATCGCATGAGATAAGAATTATTTTTTTCACTTTTTAAAGGTTAGGAAACAATGAAAAGAATATTTTTGATACATAAACATAATATGAAATTAACATTTTGGTGTCCATAATTAATGTTTGGTGACCATAATTACCGTTTCACTGGAAGGCAGACATGTACATTCATTTACACATTGTCTTTGGCTCCTTGCATGTTACAATGCAGAGTTGAGTAGTTATGACCAAGATGGGATTGTCTACAGAGCCCAAACCATTTGCTATCAAACCCTTTACACAGGAAGTTTGCGGACCCTTGTCCTACACAGAGTAGATGAAGGCCATGTGTGTTATTATTAGCACTGTACTTGGATTTCAAATGATTTTAAATGTGGCCTATTGCACATTTGCAAATCAACAACATATGCCTAGCTAGTGTTGCTCAGTGGTTGAGCATCAACCAATGAACTAGGAAGTCAAGGTCTGCTCTGAAACCTAGTCATATGCCTGGGTTGCAGGCTCAATCCCCAGTGTGAGGTGTGCAGGAGGCAGTCGATCAATGATTCTCTCTCATTATTGATGTTTCTCTCTCTCTATCTCCCTTCCTCTCTGAAGTAAAAATATATATATATATTTTAAAAATAATAATAAATAAAATCAACAAAATATGGTAAATGTTCACTAGAAAAGGAATACATACGTAGTTCTGAAATACTCATATGAATAAATATTACAGGGCAGTTAAAATCAATAAAGAACTATTTGTCTCAAAGTAGATAGATTTTAAAATTTATGATAATATAAACAAAAGTTCCAGAATGTTACATAAAATATACCTGTATATAAATCCAGAAAGATGAACTAATACTGCATAAGGTTGATTGATATATATTTATAATAATAAGAGCTAATTAGAGCAAACATCCTTCTGGAAGACCTTCCAGACAAAGCCAGGGCTGCAAAGGTTGGCCAGGGGGTTGGGGGGGTTGGGGGGGAGGGTTGTGGAGCAGCCCGGTCCCGGGTCCCAGAGGGAAGCTGGTGCTGGCAGCTGGGGGAAGGAAGGCCTACTCGTGCATGAATTTCACGTATCGGGCCTCTAGTATAGGTAACAAATGATTAAAGACCTAAATTAGAAAAATGATTAGAAAATTTATAATGTAAATATAAAGAGAAACTGGACTGAACATGATATAGACTATTACTGTATTGTATTATTTCTTTATTATTGTATTGTGTTTTTTCTTTTTCTTTTAATCCTCACCTGATAATTTTATTGATTTAAGAGTGAGAGAAAGAGAAAGAGGGTCAGAGGGAGAGAGAGAAACATCTATGTGAGAGAGAATCATTGAATGCTACCTTCTGTATGTACCATGACTGGGGATTGAACCAGCAACCTAGGTATGTGCCCTGACTGGGAATCAAACCTGAAACTTTTTGGTGTATGGGACGATGCTCCAACCAACTGAGCTACCCAGCCCGAGTGTTTCCTTATTTCTTAAAAAATGAAAATATAAAGAAAGAGGGCAAGATATGATCACTGTTTATTGTACACTGTTTATTCTACATCTATTAAATGTTTTCTGTACCATAAATATTACTTTTCATAAAAAAGGAAGGCAACATGGCTATGGAAGTATTTATTTTTATTTGTTGACAAGAGAAATGTGAATGGTGTAAATGCAGACCAAATCTGCACATACCACCAAAAAAATAAAATAAAATTGATGTTAATCATTGGGTTCTGATGACTTATCAGAGAATCACTAATTTGTTAAGGGCCCTTAGAATACACTTGGCTTAATAGACATCAGCTGGGACTCAGGGCAAGGTCAGAGCCATGCCCTGAGGGCGGGACCAGTCAAAAGATTGGATGTCACTCAGTCTGACTCTCTGGCCCAGTGTTAAGGGGATGGATCTCATGATGTCTCAGGCCCACCCAGATGTGATGTAACTTCCTGTAATTGGAGTATATAATAAACAGCTTTCAGAGCTGGCTCTCTCTGTGCCTGTCCCTCCAGAGGGCAGACTCTCTCTGTCTGTCCCTGGAGTCAAAGGGCAGACACCACACCCAGCCCAAGCTTTTAATCTAGTTTATGTCTGTCTTTCATTATTCTTTAAACTCCAAAGAGCCTCCTAACTTGCTCGAACCGGTTCAAGTCTCCCCCTCCCTGCGGGATGTGGAGAAGAGACCACAGCCCCAGCGCGCCCACCATAGTCATTTATGACTAACTTATCCTAAAAGAAAAGTAAATAACAGCCAATAGCTTTTATTGAAACACAATAGATGTATTAGTTGTTCTAATGCAACAGGGAACTGTTCCAAGGCCAATGTGAGACGTTGAAACCAAACAAAAACTGAGCTTCCTTATAAAAACTTGATTGTTCCCAATAATTACAGATGACAAGATAGTTGCTGCTCATTACTTACATATGGCTAAATAAATTCCAGTAACTAGCTATGGGATTCGCTTTCCAATGCTTGATAATTTACCTCATTTGTTGCAGGGGATTTGAGGTTTGGCCATTCTGCCTTGTTTCACAAAGTCCATTGGACCTCATTTTATTGCCCTTTTCCCATTTCTTCTGCTAAGCTTAGCATGAGCCCTAAAGACTAAAGTAGACAGAACCTAGAGACAGAACCTAGTGAGAGAACATGGCAAAAGATCCTGGACAGAACCCGGCTACAGGAATTGGCTGGAGATCCTAGACAGAACTTGGCTGCAGATGCTGGCTACAGAACCTGGCTGAAGAACCTAGCAAGAGAACATGGCTAGAGAACCTGGACAGAACCTGGCTATGATGATCACCTGAACGCTGCCTATGTGTCACTCCTTCTTCGCCAACTCCGTACACACCTTTGGGGACCCCTGGACCTGCTGGGGTTGGACCCCAGCATTAAATCTGATCTTTCAAAGTTCCAAAAAAAAGAGAAAGACCAAAGTAGCATCCTGGATATTTGGTTAACATGCCCCAAAGGGCTGTGCTTTAGGGATAAATCTCCAATACAATATGTTTCAAGGCTATTTCAAGGATGCAATAACTTCCAGGAACTCTTCACATTTCGCCATTCTTGGAAAAAGATATCCTTGATGCCTAAAAGTGATCATGTCCCAATTGTCCTAATTCTAGGAATAACCATACGAAGCCTTATCTGCACATAGTAATATTGTTGGACTTGGGAGATAACAAGGTCTCTCTGTTTAAAATCCTCCGTGTGTCCCAATCAAAAGAGTGAGTCTATTCTTAGTGTTTTTCTAAATATTTACTGTCCACTGCAATTCATTTGCCCTGTGTGCGGACTGTCTTTTAGCCATGCCAGTCTTAAAACTTCCAGATAATTTATATAATCTATCAGGTGACTCTTATGGTTTATGAACATTCTGAAGTTATAAGAAAAAATACTTGCTCACACTTGCTAATACACCTTAGTTCCCAATATTTCAGAAGCAATATTCTAAAAGACCACAGGATGGGTGTATTCCTGCATACAAGCAAATTCTCAAAGCAGTGCACTGAGCTCCCAAGTTTCAAGTTCTGCTTTGTTGTTTGTTTGTTTGTTTTTCTAAAATTTCTTTATTGATTAAGTTATTGCATATGTGTCCTTATCCCCACGTTACCCTCCCCACTCATGCCCTCACGCCCCTGTTGTCTGTGTCCAGTGGTTAGGCCTATATGCATGCAAAGGAGGTAGCGGGGTAAGAGATCAACCAAAGGACATGTATGCATGCATATAAGCATAACCAATGGACATAAGACACTGGGAAATAGGGGAGGCTAGGGGACAGTCTAGGGCGTGGGGGAAAAATGGACACATATGTAATACCCTTTGTATTACTTTAAGCAATAAAAACAAACCAAAAAAAAATAAGTCCTTTGGTTGATCTCTCCCTCTTACCCCCACCCTCCCCTACCTTCCCTTTGGGGTTTGATGGTCTGATAGATGTTTCTCTGTCTCTGGATCTGTTTTTGTTCATCAGTTTATGGTGTTCATTATATGTACCACAGTCCCTGGAGGTCTAGTGGTTAGGATTCGGCGCTCTCAAGTTCTGCTTTGACCAATAAGGTAGTCATTACCGACATGTGGCTAATTTAAAATGAAGTCAAAGGTGAAATCACGCTCCTAAGTTGCACTAACCACCTCTCAAGAGCTCAATAGCCATATGCGGCTACTGGCTACTCTACTGCAAAGTGCAAAATAAAACATTTCTATTCTCAAAGGATTTTAGTGATTTTAAAATTAGTTTTCTTTAATTCAAAAAACAGAAAAAGTTTTAGAAAGTGCTGATTCTTTTTATTATTCGTAACACTGAACAAGTGGGAAAAACTTAAAAGACCAGTGATAGAATTTTGGTTATCTGAATTGTGATTTAAACATATGCTGGAATATTACAAAGCCATTAAGATAGGACTCTCTTAGAATATGCGGGAAGGTTTATGGTATAATTTTAAGAACAAGAGGAAGCAAAAAGTATGTGTACATATATTTTTATAAATATATGTGCATACACATTTCGATATATAATTCCAAAATTGGCAACTTTATACTGTGCATACCTATACATATACCTATACATACCTATATAAAAAGGGAAAAAAAACACACAAAGAAATAAAGGGAAAAGATCATACTATTATCTAACTGTGGGATGTGAAATTATGGAGAAGTTTATGTTCTTCTTTCAACATGCCTTTATTTTTTATCTTTTTCCAGTATTGGAGAGAAAAAAAAATCAACGAAGGAAGAAACTATAAAATGAATGTGGAATTTTTTGAACTTTTTCAAAAGCCAAAATATGTTTCAGAAGATTCAGTAATTCACTTTAAAAAAACAACAACTAAAGATTTTTTTCTAAAGAATTTCTTTTAAAATAGGTTTCATTGATTTTCTACAGAGAGGAAGGGAGAGGGATAGAGAGTTAGAAACATCCATGAGAGAGAAACATCAACCAGCGGCCTCCTGCACGCCCCCCACTGGGGATGTGCCCACAACCAAGGTACATGCCCTTGACCAGAATCGAACCTGGGACCCTTGAGTCTGCAGGCTGACACTCTATCCACTGAGCCAAAGTGGTACTGGCTAAAGATTTTTTTGATTTATATAAAGTTTTGTATATCCGCTGAAGCCGTCTGCATAATTCTTGTCAACAAGACAGGTGTCATGGCAAGTGTCATGCGTAGGATGCTCCCATGTCTACAGAGCAGCTGAGTGGTCTCTGGATTCTCTCTGTAGCTGCACCTGTCTAAACCTTGAGCCCAGTGTGACATTCATTCATTTATTCGGAAGCAGATCTGTAAACATTGTCTATGCTCGAATTGTTCTGAATGAGAGTCTCTTCTGTGTCCCTATTGCTGTCCTTAACCGTAAAAATTCTTTTCCCACTGGTGCTTTTGGAAATTGGTTGAAATTCATGAAGACACCAGCATGTGTCTTAGGAACGGAAGGTCAGACTTTCCATCAGGAGGACAAGAAACCCTGGACACAGGAGGCAGCTTGCTCTGGGGGAGCCGACTTGACTGGATGTGGAGCCCCACCAATTCTGGCCTCCTGTCTTCAGTTCTCTGACTTCAGTTCTCTGCTTTCTAAAATGGGAGGCACATGGGGACCATTGTGGGATTAGAACAATACATGTAAAGTGCCTGAATTATGGAAGACAACTAGGTTTTTTTTAGTTCTTATTATGCAGATGTTTATTTAACAAAAAATTATCCATTTTTCCCTTTTATCAACCATTTTGAGCACTGTGAGATTTTACACTGTCTGGCCATGTGTCAGGCTGTGTTTAACATTTGTGTAGCTGGAGGTGACAAAGGCTCCAACTACCTCTGAAGTCTCTGATTTTGTTTTTCCTGCTGCCTTCAGATTACCCTAAGAATTCCTTCTCAGATAGAGTTTGCTTCATGCAGTGGGATTGGTTGGCATGCACTCATAGTTCAGAGGGCTGGAGAGTGTCACCCCCAGGGGCAATGGTAAGATTTCTGGGAGGAGGTGGGGAAGGCATAGTTTTCTTTACTAAAATGAGAGGAGAAACTGTGAAAGGTGAGATGGAAAAAAAAATAATCACAGATGACTCCTCAGGCAGATCAAATTTGAAAAGAGCACCTAGAAGGAACAGAATTTAGGAATTAATTTTCTCAAATGCTTTGTAAACACTTACATACTCTTGAAAAGTCTTCATGTGCCCTGTTTTCCAATGTTCTCAAATTTTCCATCAGGGAAGGTCTGCATGGATAGGAAGGAGAAGCAAAGCCTTCTGAGCTCTGGTAACTGTGGGAACAAATGAAGAGATTGAGGACAGGGAACTGCAGATGCCTCCTGTCCCCTCCTCTGCAGCCAGGACTCTCAGAGGGGAGAGGGGGACACACAGACACTGGGGTTAGAATTGGAGGGCTGAGGACTGCTCCCCTGGGATTATCTGGGCAGACTGGGAGCCCCCAGCAGGGATGCTGCATGTCCTCACTCTCTGGGTGAGTAGAACTCCAGAGGGAAACTTGGAGTAGGACCCCACACATGGACCCAGACTAGCTACTCCCTGAGCTACAATAGGAGATACAAAGACTCTGCCCCTGTTGCCAGAAAAACAAAGTAGCTCCGCCTCGCATCCCATATAACACCAATGGGAAAGGCACTGGGTTCATTTAAAGACAGGATTCAGTTCATGAGGCTGAACTCAGATATTAAATTGAGCTAAGTATTTTCTTTTGCTCTTATCCCCTCTATCCCCTGGTGGAGGACTCAAGAGAAAATCCATTTAGAAATAAATAAATAAGCTATATTTTTTCTGCACATTATACATACTGAATATATTTGCAACTTTGATCCGTACTTATCTTTATTCATACAAAACTGTAACTCTATCTGACATTTCTTCTTAAAGGTTTTTCTTCCTCGCTACAATGTGCAAAGGAAATTTCTTTCTTTCTTTTTTTTTTAAATATAATGTATTGATTTTTTTACAGAGAGGAAGGGAGAGAGATAGAGAGTTAGAAACATCGATGAGAGAGAAACACCGATCAGCTGCCTCCAGCACATCTCCTACTGGGGATGTGCCTGCAACCCAGGTACATGCCCTTCACCAGAATGGAACCTGGGACCTTTCAGTCCGCAGGCCAACGCTCTATCCACTGAGCCAAACCGGTTTTGGCAGGAAATTCCTTATTATAGAAATCGTGCTGTGGTTTCAGCTGTTGTGTTTCTGTAAAGTAAGCTGAGCTTCTTTCACCAGATACTGAGCAGGGGTCTTGTGAAAATAGCATACAGGCTCTTGTGAGGGGAGAACCCTTCCTAGTATCTAGTGATAAAAGTAATTCAGAATTTGTATATATTTCTTAAATAGAAACCTTCAAAAGTCATTGCTGATTTCCCATTCAGCACTGGGAACTCTTTGGTCCTAGCACAGGCCTAGGCACCTTCTGAGAGGGAGATCCAGTACTGAAAAGGTCAGTTCTAGAAATGTCTGTAAAACATACATTTGGCAAATGAATGAACAAAGAAGCAAAGAAACACTCATAGAGAAGATGTTCCACTCTGCTGACTTAAAGTGTGCTTTCCAAAGGAGGTTTGAAGCTTCCTACTGTTTTTGCAGCTCCTTTGGATTTTTAAAAGGCAGGACCTTTGAAGTCTAATGGGAGAAAGACAAGAAAGTGTTGGACATTCAGAATCATGGGCAGTGGGAATATTGGGGAACCTCAGACCAGTCACTTCATCTCCCTGAACCAGTTTCAATCTGCAAAATAACTAATGTGTGTGTTGGTTTTTTTTTAAATATTTTTATATATTAAATCCATTGGGGTGACATTGGTCAACAAAAACATATAGGTTTCAGGTGTGGGTTCTATGTTACAGGATCTGTATATTGCACCTTGTGACCAACACAGGAAGCAACACCAGGCTGGTGAACAGGAGATGAGGTGTAAGGGCGCATCATGGGTCAACTGGCCACCAGAGGCCAAAGGACTGGCCTGTGAAGGACCAGGAACAGGAGCAACATCCTGGCGTGAACCTGGTCTGCAGTCAGAACCCTCTCCTCCCCGAGGCAGGTCACAAAGCAGCTACTGCATTTCTGAACAAGAAATTGAGACGCGGGTTTTGACCAAAAAATTAAGATATTTTAAAAATTCATGAATCTATGTGGGATGTCCTAAAGAGGATGAAGATATCATATGTATGTACATGTTAATGAATCAGGTTTATTACAAATATGAAATTTATGAAATCTAAAAGAGCTCTTTGCTCAGGAAATCATTCAGCAAGTGTGTGCTGTCTACCTGGGTCTTGGGGGCGGGGCCTTCACAGGTCACCTTTCAGGTGCTGAGAGGGCCTGAGAGACAGACAGCTGAACAAGAACCAAGGCCACACTTTATTTCAGAAGATAGGAAGCCATGAAGAAAATAGACTTAGCTTATATGACTAGGGAGCCACAGGGACACAAAAGATTTCTATTGGTGCCCTGACCTATGACCTTAAACGCAGTGGTTCACAGGACAAAGTGTGGGGTCCCAGGTGCTGTGGGTCAGAAACCTGAGGTGGTTCATTGGGTTGCCCTCCTCCCAGGAGGCCTCGGGGGCCTGCACATGGGGAGGTGACAGAATCCATTCCTTATGGCACAGTTCCCTTTTGTGTCCCTACCAAAGCCACTCCCAGCTTCCTGGGGCTCCCAAAAATCTTGGCCTTTGATCCCTTCCTCCAGCCTCAAAGCCAGCAACTCAAGTGGAGTCCCTCCCTGGCTTCTCTGACCCACCCTCCCACCCAGTTTTCACTTTGAAGAACACCTGGTTACTGAGGGCCAGGACCCAGGAGAGCCACACCTCCTATGGTTTCTGTAGAAGGCCTTTGGTATGTTGGGGTCAATAAATGTTTATTCACTGATTTTTAACAACAACACCACCAGAAAATTTGAGAGGTTGGCCCACATGGCTGACCTGGCATGGTGGCTAGGTTACCACTATGACCTGTCTTACCATTCTGACCTCTGTTAGTATTGTGACCTACTGCCAGGTGATATACCATAGGGCTAGATGGGGGCTTCAGAGCAGAGTGACTCCCTAGCAGGCTCAGGAAAGGGCTCCCCAACATTTTTAAACTGAGACATGGCTGTTGAGACAGAGCTGGCCCCATGGAGACCTGGGGAAGCCACCCCAAAAGGAGAGGCAGTGCCCCAGGGCAAGGACAGCCAGGCTGGATGGGAACAGCAGAGAGCGGGGGGCGGGGGGCGGGGGGACATAGAGGGCCCTAGTGTGGGTTGAAATTGCTGTCACAGCAGGAAGGCTTTTAGGCACGAGAATAGGGGGATCTGATATTTTTTAAAGATCACTCGGTGATTTGACATTTGAAATGATATTTGACATGTGTCCTGAGAGCCCGGGAGGATTTGGGCAGATGAAGACGGTGAGATGTGCTTCAGGTGCAGACAGTGGACACGGCCTGGAGGCAGGACAGATGAACACTGGGGACCAGAGCACATGCCTCGCAGAGCCTGTGAGTGATGGGACCAGGCAGGGAAACAGAAGACCCTGCATGGATGGGGCAGGGCAGGGGGAAGGGGTCCTTCCATGGAGGGGGCAGGGTAGGGGAGGCAGTGAAACCTCCATAGAGTGGGAAGGGCAGGGAGGAGAGAGGACCCTCCATGGAGGGGAAAGGAAGGGAGGAGAAGGGACCCTCCATGAAGGGGAGAGGGCATGGAGGAAAGGGGACCCTCCATGGAGGGGACAGGCAGGGAGGAGAGGAGACCCTCAATGGAGGGGAGAGGGCAGGGAGGAGAGGGGACCCTCCATGGAGGGGAAAGGAAGGGGGAGAGAGAACCCTCCATTGAGGGGAAAGGAAGGGAGGAGAGGGGACCCTCCATGCAGGGGACAGGCAGGGAGGAGATAAGACCCTCCATGGAAGGGAGAGGGTAGGGAGGAGAGGGGACCCTCCATGGAGGGGACAGGGTAGGGAGAAGAAGCGTCCTTCCATGGAGGATGCAGGGCAGTGGGGACTAGGAACCCTCCATGGAGGGACAGGCAGGGAGGAGAGGGGACCCTCCATGGAGGGGACAGGGCCAGGAGCAAAGGGAATCCTCCATGGAAGGTACAGGGCAGGGACGAAAGGCGACCCTCCATGGAGGGTGCAGGGCCATGGGGAATGGGAACCCTCCATTGAGGGGACAGGCAGGGAGGAGGGGGAACCTCCATGGAGGTGTCAGGCAGGGAGGAGTGGGGATCCTCAATGGAGGGTAAAGGGCAGGGACGAAATGGGACCCTCCATGGAGGGTGCAGTTCAGTGGGGAACCTTCCATGGAGGGGACAGGTAGGGAGGAGAGCAGACCCTCCATGGAGGGGACAAGACAGGGAGGAGATGGGAACCTCCATGGAGGGGACGGGTCATGGAGGAGAAGGTACTCTCCATGCAGGGGGACAGTAGGGTTTTGGGAACCCTCCATGGAGGGAACAGGTAGGGAGGAGTAGGGACCCTCCACGGAGGGCATGGGTCAGGGAGAAGGATCCCTCCATGGAGGTTACAGGGCAGGGAGGAGAGGGCAGAGACGGGGAAAGGCAAACCTACAGTCATGGGCCAGACAGGGAGGAGGAGGGACCCCTCCATGGAGGGGACAGGGCAGGGAGGAGAGGGGACACTCCATGGAGGAGACATGCCATGGAGGAGGAGGGACCCTCAATAAAGGGGACAGAGCAGGGATGAGAAGGATCCTTCCAGGGAGAGGAAGGGCAGGGAGGAGATGGGAACCTCCATGGAGGAGATGGGTCAAGGAGGAGAAGGTACCCTCCATGGAGGGGGGAGCATAGGGGACAGGGAAGGGAGAATAGGGGACCCTCCATGGAGGGGGCAGGGCTATGGGGAAGGGGTACAGGGAACCCTCTAAGGATGGGCTGGGCAGGGAGGAGAGGGGACACTGCATGAAGAAGGGAGGGCAGGGAAAGTGGGGACCCTTCATGCAGGAGACTAGCAATGGAGCAGGGGATCCTCCATGGAGGGAAGAGGACAGAGAGTGAGGAGACCCTCCATGGATGTTATAGCTAAGGAGGAGATGGGACCCTCCGTGGAGGTAACAGGGCAGGGAGGAGAAGGGACCCTCCAAGGAAGGGAAGGATAGTGGTAATGGGTGCTCTATATGGAGGGGGAAGTGCAGGGGCGTTTGGGGAACAGGGAACTCTCCATTGATGGGGCAGGGCAGTGGGGACTGGCAACATGGACCCTCCAAGGACTGGCCGGTCAGAGAGGAGAGGGGACTCTCCATGGAGGAGGGAGGGCAGGGAAAGTGGGGACTTTCATAGAGTGGACTGGGCAGAGAGGAGAGGGGACTCTCCTTGGAGAGGAAAAGGCAGGGAGGAGAAGGGACCCTCCATGGAGAGGGCAGAGCAGAGGATAAGGGAACCCTCCGTGGATGGGACAGGGCTGGGGGGAGAGGGCATACTCCTTGGAGTAGACTGGGCAGGGAGGAGAGGGGACCCTCCAGGGAGGGGGCAGGGCAGTGGTGACAGGGAAACCTCCATGGAGGGTACAGAACAGGTGGGGCAGGGAACCCTCCATGGAGGGGGCAGGACTCGAGGGGGGGGGGCTTGCCAGGTAACCCAACAGGGATGGGCCAGACAGGGAGGAGAGGGGACCCTCCTTGGAGGGGGCAGAGCAGAGGAACAGGAAATCCTCCATGGATGGGACAGGGCAGGGGGGCGAGGGCACACTCCATGGAGGGGACAGGGCAGGTAGGAGAGGGGACTCTCCATAGAGGGTGGAAGGCAGGAGACAGGGAAACCTTCATGGAGGGGGCAGGGCAGGGGGCCAGGGAAACCTTCAGAAAGGAGTTAGAGCTGGGGGACAAGGAACTGCACTTGCAGGGATGGAATAGTGGGTACAGGAAACCCTCCATGCAGTGCGAGGACAGGAAGGAAGGGAACCCCAATTATAGGGGGCAGGGCAGGGAGGAGAGGGGAGACCAGGAACCCTCTATGGGGAGGGGGCAGGGCAGTTGGACAGGTAATCCCCATGCAGAGGGTAGGGCAGGAGGAAAGGGAACCTCACTTTGAGAGAGCAGGGCACAGAGGAGACAGAACTATCCATTGAGGGAGCAGGGCAGGGGGACAGGGATCCCAACTTTAGGGGGAGGGGCAGGGAGGAGAAGGTACCCTCCATGGATGGGGCATGGCAGGAGTGTAGAGAACCCACTTTGAGGGGGAGGGTCAGGGAGGAAGTTTTCCTTCATGGAGGGGGCACGGCAGGGGGACAGAGAACCTCACTTTGAGTGGGCAAGCAGTGGAGAAAGGGAGCCCCAGTTTGAGGGAGAAGGGCAGGGAGAGGACAGAATCCTACATGGTGGGGCAGGGCATGCATGAGAGGGAATAGGGAAGCCTCCATGGAGAGGAGAGGCTGGGGGGATAGGGAGGCCTACTTTGAGACAGCAAGGATTTTAGCACAGGTCCTGAAATAGATGGCAGGGCAGGGGGGAGAGGGCATCCTCCAGGGAGGTAGCAGGGCAGGGAGGACAAAGGACCCCACATAGTCCGAGCAAGATAGGGGGGTTAGGGCACCATCCATGGAGGGGCCAGGGAACGGGGGACATGGGAGTAGAGATAGGTAACAGGGGAAACAGACCCTTCCATGGAGAGTTCCCTGTTCCCCATGGTGGAGCCCTTGCCCCCAGCCCTGCCCCTTGGCAGCATTCCCTCTCATACCTGTCCATCGGCCCCTCCCCCGGGCCCCTGACCCTGCTGCCCTGCCTTCCCATGGAGGGGCTGCTGTCTCTCCTGCTCTGACCACTCTGTGGTTGGTCCCCTTATCCCTCTGCCCTTTCCCTCCATGCAGGGTCTTCTGTTTCCCTGCCCTGACCCCTCACTCACAGGCATCTGAGGGGCATATGCTCTGGTCTGTCCAGTGTTCATCTCTCCTGCCTCCAGGCCGAATGTCCACTCTCTGTACCTGAAGCATATTCTCACCTTCTTCATCTGTCCAAATCCTACCCGTGCTCTCAAGACACATCTCAAATATCATTTCAAATGTCAAATCACAAGCAGGGGAAGGGGGGTGGGGGGTAGGGGCTGGGAAGTTGGGGGTGGAGGATGGGAGGTGTGGGGTGTGGGGTGCGTGATGGGGGGGCCGGTGGGGAGTAGGGTTGGGGGTAAGAGTGGGAGGTGGGGGTGAGGGGTAGTGTTGGGGGATGAGAGCTGGCGGGAGGGGAGTTGGGGGTGGCAGATGGGGGCTGTGCGTTGGGGATGTGGTGAGGCAGGTCGGGGCTGGGGGTGTGGGGTGTGGGGTGGCGGGTGGGGTGGCGTGTGGGGAGTAGGGGCTAAGGTTGGTGGCTGACAGGTAGGGGAGGGAGAAGAGGGCATAGGGGGGATAAATGGTGATGGAAGGAGACTTGACCTGAAGCCAGTGAGCACACAATGCGATATACAAATGCTGCATTAGAGAATTGCACACCTGACCTATGCAATTTTATTAATGAATGTCACCCAAATAAGGTTGATTAAAAATAAATAAAAGGTGGGTCTTTTGAGTTTGATTAGGTTATGAGGGTGGAGCCCTCGTGAATAGGATTAATACCCTTTTCAAAGATATCCCATGCTACACTTATCAGGAGATGCTTTTATATGTTATATAAATGTCTAACCACTATTTTGTACACTTGAAACTAATATTGAATGTCATCCCTAATTGAAAAAAAAATTAAAGAAGTAATTTTAATAAAAATGCAAATGCAAATCAGAGTGATCTTTAAAAAATATAAATCAGATCATTACACTCTGTGCCTGAAAGCCTTAAGCGCTCCAGCAGGGGTCAGCTCTCCAGACAGAATCATGCCTGTGAGGGTGTTACACTGCTGGGAGAGGAATGCCCTGTCTTCTTCCTCCAGTAGCTCCCTTCATGGCTCTGGTGATGTGTGGCACTGGTGCAGGGCAGAACTGTGCTTCCTTGAGAGTGAGCTAAGCATCACTTTGGCTGCTTAGTTGTAGTGTGGGAGCAGACACAGAGAAAATCAATTTAAACCTTAAAAGTTCTCACAGCATTTCAACCCTCCAAACGGACCTCTATCCTCCCTTCCCTACACTCCAGCCAGCCTGGCTCGCCCAGCCTCGAGGAAAGAAGGCAGGGACAGTGCTGCCCGGGAAGCCAGTGAGCATGCATGTGGTCGGAAGTCTGGAGAGAGCTCTAGTTCTCCTAGGACAGAAATGGAGGGATGAATCTGCTGAAATCAGCCACCCATGAGGGGACTCTACTTTTCACTACGTGATGGCTGGATTGCACCTGCATGATCCCACCATGCTCTCGCTCCTCTGTGGCATCCCAGGGGATCCATGGATCATCTACAACAGGAAGCAGCTCTCTGGCTTTTGAGAATCCACAGACCCTCTGCAAAGCCCTTAAGCTCACACGGCTGATCTCAGACTACAGATTCCAGACATCTTCAATCCTGGGAAGCAGCCTCTTTTGATTTTTCATTCTCCTCCTACAAACAATGCCAGGTCTGTGTCTTCTGTACACTGCTCAAAGATGTGTGAGGACCCAGCGGGTGGCAGCTGGACGTGGTATACCCTGGGACATTTGCTGAGTGGCCTCAGACCCAACAATGACACTGAGCTTGAACCTGTATCCATCTGGTGAACACCACTCACCTCTACCTGGGTTCTCCCTGAGAACGTACCTCATGCAACTTGAGTGCTTCCAGAGACTCTTTCATTAACTGAGAGAAACAGGCACCTGGCAGATGGAGGCAGACAGGGAGGCAGAACATGGTGTGCTCTGGGACTTTTGCTGACCTGTCCCCAGGCTCAATGCTAGTCAAAGCCAGCTTTGGTGCCCTGCTTGGACCTTCCTGTGCTCACTGGGCCTCAGCAGAGGCTGTCACAAATTGTGAATTGCTTTGTAGATGCAAATAGATTGCCCTGGGAGAGTCACATCAAGCATCTGACATTGTTCAGCACCAGAGTCCCTCCCAGGAAGCCCCAGGACCAACAAGCCGATAGCCAGCTTCAGAGCACATCAGAGAAGGATACAATTAGCCTCAGAAGCGGCATATCCAAAGAGAGATCTAGGCAGGCACCAGACCCCACTGAGATAAATTGCGCTCCACGTGGTCAACACCTGTCAGCAGCTCATACACTACACTGTAGGCAGGGTACACGGTGGTCACAGCCAACTAGCCTGAGCATCGAATCAGTACATGAATGGGCCAACAGCCATCAAGAATCAACTGCCACAGGAAGGTTCACATAACACACACGGGACATCCCTGGAGCACTCAACTCAGATGATCAAGAAGAAATTGCCACTGGGTTCCACAGGACTCCTACTACACGAAACCACACTACCAAGACCTGGATTCTAACACAAAGAAACAAACACACAGAGGCAGCCAAAATGCAAAGAAACATGCCCCAAATTTAAGAACAGGGGACACATCCAGAAAAAATGCTAAACAAAGTGAGGCAAGCAATATTCCAGATAGTTAATTGAAGTTAGGTGAAGAATGGATGAAATCAGTGGGAACTTGAAAACTGATAGTAGGCATGAAAAAGAACATTTAAGCCATATAAAAGATCCAGTCAGAAATAAAGAGTAAAATCTTTGAAATGAAGAATACACTAGAGAAAATAAATAATTTGATTAAGGAGAGAATCAAATGAGTGATTTGGAAGACAGGGTCACAGAAGACAAAAGCAGCAAAAAGAAAAAAAGAACTTTTAAAAATGAGGACTGTTTAGGGGACTTTTGGGACAACATGAAACATTAACAACATCCACATTATAGGAGTACAAGGACAAAAGAAAGGTTAAGGGACTACACCATATTAAAAGAAATAATGACCGAACACTTCCCTAACCTGGTGAAGGAAGAGACACACGTCCAGGAAGCACAGAGTCCCAAACAAGATGAACCCAAAAAGGCTTGACACCAGGACACATCATCATGAAAATGACAAAGATTAAAGACAGGACATCTTAAAAGCAACCAAAGAAAGATGGTCAGTTACCTACAAGGGAGCTCCCATAAGATTGTCAGCTTATTTCTCTACAAAAACATACCAGGCCAGTAGGGATTGGCACAAAATATTCAAAATAATGACAAGCTAGGACCTTCAACCGAGACTACTTTACCCAGCAAGGCTGTCATTTAAAATTGATGGAGAAATAAAGAGCTTCCCAGACAAGAAACAGCAAAAGAAGTGTGTTACCACCAAACCATTAGTATAAGAACTATCAAGAAGGAATAAAAGGGAAACAGAGTTAAAAGAATAAAACATATCTACAAACAATCACTTTAAATGTAAGTGGCTTGACTGCTGCAATTAAAAGACATGGTAGCTGAATCGATAAGAAATCAAGAACCATATATATGAAGTCAACAAGAGACCTACCTCAGAATGAAAGATATACAGACAAAAAGCAAGGGGATGGCAAAAGGAGTATTTCATGCAAATACAAATGAAAAATAAGCCGGGGAGGTAAACCTATAGCTGACAAAATAGACTTTAAAACAAAGGCTGTATTGAGCGATAAGAATGGACACCACAGAATGATAAAGAGAGCAATCCAACAAGAGGATATAACCCTTGCAAACATGTATTTCTTCAACATAAGAGCAAGTAAATGTGTAAATCAAAACCTGATGTACATAAATGGAGAGTTCAACAATAATACAGACGTGGTAGGGGATTTGAACATCCCACTGGCATCAATGGCTGGATCTTCCGCACAGAAAATCAAGAAGCAAAGAGTGGCCTGGTGCTGGACTCTGCCGCAGCAACAGCACATATAGTAAAGCTGGAATGATACAGAGGAGATTAGGGTGGCCCCTGCGCAAGGGTGACAGTGAAATCAGTGAAGCGTTCCCTTCGCCCTAGCATGTGACATGCTCCCTTGGCTCCCCTGGGCTGGGGCCCCTGCGGGTGGGGGTGGAGGGAGATGGGCGGTGGCTGGGGGGGAGGGAGTTGGGCGGGGGTTGGGGGGGGAGGGAGAAGGCGGGGGGGAGACTTGAACCCTGACCTCCTCCTGGGCTGGGGCCCCTGTGGGTGGGGGCGGAGGGAGACGGGCAGAGGCTGGGGGGGGAGGGTGATGGGCGGGGGCTGGGGGGGGAGGGAGAAGGCGGGGGGGGGGGAAGACTTGGGCGCTGCCTCACCCTTGCACAGGGCGGCCTCACACCTAGTCTTTAAAAAAAAAAAAAGAGTGGACAGAAATAACACAATAGATCAAATGGATTTAATTGGTATCTTCAGAGCATTTCACCCTGAAGCAGTAGAATATACATTCTTTTTAAGTGGACGTGCAACATTATCTAGATAGGTCACATATTAGGGCACAAAAACAGTCTCAGTAAATTTAAGAAGATTGAAATCATATCAAGAATCTTTTCTGATCATAACTGTATAAAACTAGAAGTCAATTAGAAAAAACTGACCTACAAGTGATCTATTACTGAATTGTACACACCTAAAACCACCCTGCCCCAATAAATTTATTAACAGAGATAAAAGCAATGAAAAGCAAAAATGAATAAATAAATAAAAATTTGGGGATACATGGTGGTGAGAATTGCATGTCAATATACTTGATGTATACTTAAATGTGGTTAAAACTCTAAATCTTATATTTATTTGACCACAATAAAGAATCATGCGTTTGATTCCCAGTCAAAGGCATGTACCTGGATGCAGGTTCACCCCTGCCACCTGTTGAGGTGAATAGAGGGAATTCACCTGAACATAATAAAGATCATGAAGAAAGAAGGAAGGAAGGAAGGAAGGAAGGAAGGAAGGAAGGAAGGAAGGAAGGAAGGAAGGAAGGAAGAAAGAAAGAAAGGAAGGAAGAAAGAAAGGAAGAAAGAAAGAAAGAAAGAAAGGAAGGAAGGAAGGAAGGAAGGAAGGAAGGAAGGAAGGAAGGAAGAAAGAAAGAAAGAAAGAAAGGAAGGAAGGAAGGAAGGAAGGAAGGAAGGAAGGAAGGAAGGGAGAGAGAGAGAGAGAGAGAGAGAGAGAGAGAGAGAGAGAGAGAGAGAAAGAAAGAAAGAAAGAAAGAAAGAAAGAAAGAAAGAAAGAAAGGAAGGAAGAAAGAAAGAAAGAAAGAAAGGAAGAAGGAAGGGGAAGAAAGAATAAAGTGAAAGAAAGGAAGAAAGACAGGAAGAAGTTGAAGAAGATACAAATTAATAAAAGTACATATGGTGTTCAAAGATAGGAAGAATTAACAACGTTCAAATGTCCAATGACGTAATTCAGAGAGCTACAACAAATATCACAAAAATCTATATGGAAGTACAAAAAAAAACCCACAAAAACCACCACCAAGAAACCCAACACACATGCTCACACACACACACACACACACATACACACACACGCACACACACAAAAAACAAACAAAATAAAACCAAACCAATAGCCAGAGTAATCTTGAGAAAGAAGAACAAAGTGGGAGGAATCATGCTACGTGATAACAAACTATACTACGAGGCCATAGTAATAAATATAGTATGGTACTGGCATAAAACAGACATAAAGATCTGTGGAACAGAACAAAAAGTCCAGAAATAAACCCATACATTTATGGTCAATTAATATTTGACAAAGGACACAAGAATATACAATGTGGTAAAGATAGTCCACTCAATAAATGCTATTGGGAAAATTGGACACATAAGTAGAAAAATCAATGAATGCAGACTACCTTCTTACACCATATTGAAGAATAAACGCAGACTGGATTAAAGACTTGAAAGTGAGATTTGAAACTGTAAAAATTCTAGAAGAAAATAAAGGCAATAAATTTTCATATAAATATTTTTCATTCTGATATATCTATTTGGGCAACAGAAGCAAAAGAAAAACAAATGGGACTACATCCATCTAAAAAGTTGTTGCACAGCAAAGGAAACCACCAACAAAATGAAAAAACAACCCACTGAAGGGGAGAACATATTTGCCAATGATACATCTGATAAGGGTTTAATACCCAAAATTCATGAAGAACTTAAAAAACTCAACATCATAACAAAATTAAACAATCCAATTTAAAAATGAGCAAAGAACCTAAACAGACACTTCTCCAGCTAGGATCTGCAGATGATTATTACACAAATGAAAAGATGCTGAACATCACTAATCATTACAGAAATGGAAATTAAAATCACAGTGAGGTATCACCTCACATCTGTCAGAATGGCTATCATCAATAAATCAATAAACATCAAGTGCTGGTGAATATGTGGAGAAAAGAGAACTCTCGTGCACTGTTGGGGGGAATGCAGATTGGTGCAACCACTGTGGAAAGTAGTATGAAGTTACCTCAAAAATTAAAAATAGAACTGCTTTATGACCTAACATTTCCACTTCTGAGAATATATCTGCAGAAACCTGAAACACTGATCGGAAAGGATATATGCAATGCTATGTTCACTGCAGCATTACTTACAATAGCGAAGATTTCACAGCAGCCCAAGTGCCCAGCAGCAGATAAGTGGAGAAAAGGCTGTGGTACATTAACACAACAGAATACGACTCACCCACACACGCAAAAAGGAAATGAAGGAAATCTTACCTTTTACAACAGCATGGATGGAGCCGGTGAGTATTATGCTAAGTGAAGTGAAGTAAGCCAGTCAGAGAAATACAAGTTCCTTATGGTTTCACTTATATGTGGAATCTAATGAACAAAATAAACTACAATCAAAATAGAAACAGACTCATAGGTGCAGAAACCTGACTGAATACTGTCAGAGGGGAGGAGGTTGGGGGACTAGGGGAAAAGTGAAGGGATTAAGCAAAGAAAAGACCTATAGACACAGACAACAGTTTGTGATTATCAGAGAGAGAGAGGGATGTGTGTAGAAGAGGGTTTAGGAAGGATAAATTGTGATGGAAGGAGACCTGACCTGGGGTAAGAGGGGAGGGCGGTGAGACACATATTCAACATACAGGTGATGTATTACAGAACTGTATACCTGAAAGCTACATGATTTCATTACCAATCTCACCCCAATATATTCAATTTAGAAAAAGAGGCCATTGTGGCACATGCTACAACCTGGATGGACCCTGAAGACATGATGCTCAATGAAATAAGCCAGTCACAAAAGGACAAATAGTGTGTGATCCCACTCACATGAGGTCCCTAGAGCCATCAGAGTCATACAGGTAAGATGGAGGGTACCAGTAATGGGGGAGTGGATGCAGAGTTGCTGTTTAGTGGGGACAGAGCTTCAGTTGGAGAAGATGAGAACAGTGATGGAGCCGATGGTGGTAAGGGCAGCACAACAATATGATTGTTAAGTTGTGTTAAGGACCACTTACCACCACTGGACTGTGCTCTGAAAAATAGTTAAAATGGTAAATTTCATTGTGTATATCTTACTGTGATAATAATATACCAAAAAAAAAAAAATAGAAGGCTCTGTCCTGGGTGTGGGAGAATCAGGTAGAGCTGTTTTCTATCGGCCCTACATGGGCGGTTGGGTCACTGTCAATATCCTGGTTGTGAGATTTTTATAAGATATTATTGAGGGAAACCATGTCAGATTCCATGGGCTACCTCTGCATTATCTCTTATAAATAATGGAATCTACAATTATATTTTTAACAGGTTAAAGACTAAAAGGGGCGACAACCAGATTTGGCGGTCTTGCCCCAGGGAATCTGGTCCAGCAGGTCCAGTTGTGGTCAGGGCTGAGGATAAGGAATTGCCCACAGGAACTGGTGGTCAGTGGGATTGAGGGCCACCATCCAGACCAGTCACCTACACAGCTAAGTTCTCATCCCATCATGAAGCTTCCACAGCTTTTAATACAGCTGCTGTTTCTCAGCTACCTCTAATGCAACCACTCTGGGCAACAGCGCCTTCACTGTGCCACCTGGTTTTTTAAAGGAGCTTCAAACCTTTTAACCATATCACAAAACACAACGCAGGTAGAGCAAATCTCCCACAGTGACCCTCTGCTTCATTAAACCACATCCACCAAGTGACAAGGATGGGCCTTTTGTGCCATTCCAGGAACGCTGGGCCAGGGTCTCGTCAACAGAGCAGATTCACTTCTCGGTGTCTTGGTTGGGACCTGGGCCCAGGGCCCAGGAGTGACGCAACCCAAGGACAAGGATGAAGGAAGGCAGCATTGTCCTTGGAAGCAGGTGCCTTTTAATCATCTACAGATCTCAACTGTGGAAAAGATACCTATGCCCTGTTAAAGGTCAGGAAAGATAAATAATTTTTCTCTTTGTACTCAACAGAGTGGTGCTCAAAATGAACTAAAAATAATACCCTGTCTTCATATGCTCTCTCCTTCCATATATGGCTCCAATTTTCCTGTCAACGTGAATGCGAGATGGAAGAAGTAATGCTGGTGGATGAAATCAACACATCCCTATTTTAAGGGGTGAAATGTAGATGAGAGACGGAGTGTCACTCATTAAAGGTTTGGTACTTTACTCTGTGGTCAAGTAGGGAGTTTGTCATTGTCCATCCAAACCTGTACCATTAGGGTAATAATGTAGGGCTGTCATGAAGGCCTTTTCAGTGTCTGTACCCCATAAAATCTTGCTCTTTTTGGTCCATGATGTGGGCCAGGGAGCCACCAATGCTCATGCTCTGCACGCAGTGACTCAGGGCTCCAGGGCTCCCCTGGCTTGTGGACTTAGCTGGCAATGAGCACAGCTCAATGGTGTAGAGGTCGGACAGACGAGTGGTGTCAGGATGGCCTGGGAGCAGCCACTCATGGCTATCCTTGCCTCTGGCCAGAGCTGATTCACATGGTGAGGTAGGCTCAGAAATGCAGAACAGCACAAACTCCTTGCTACTTGGCACACAGGGCAGCACACTCACCCTCTTGTTCCTTTACCTGTGCAGCCAGCCAACTCAGTCACCTTCAGGAAGAACATCCAGAAAGAATAATAAAATAAAAGTACCTCGTGCCAATCCACATAGCACTTCAAAGTACTAAGAGTAAAAAACTCACTGTCCATGCATTTCTACAGAAAGGCTACTTGCTGTCCAGAGCCATATTCTTGCTCTTTTTTCTTCTTCTCAAAAGAAGGAAACACATCATTCTGGAGCCATCGAGACGGAGCAGACCAATGGCCAGCTGTCCACCCAATGATGTCAACCATGGTCTCAGAGAGAATAGTATCTGCGGACTCCAGAGAGAGCAGCAGTGGGCTGAGTGGGGAGAGAATTGAGAACCTGACCAGTGACCAGCACGGTGGTGAGCTGATTTGTCTTGAAGGCAGTGAGTCTTAGCACTGCTCTGTGCGCAGGACGGGAATGACTCAGAGAGGACTGGACCAGGGGCCTGTTGGAGCCAGAGTGGCGGCTGCCCTGGACCCTTCCCCCTTCTCTCCTGGCAGGGCCCTGGACTCCAAAGTATTGTGGTGACTCCTGATTATTTTTCTTCTTTTTCTCTAGCCAGTTTTCCCTGAAAACCATCCTGTTATATGAAACTGCCACACAGCTCATGGGTGGAGAGGAGTGTAAGGTTCTGAGAGAACCAGAGCTTCTAGCAGAAGGACAAGGAAGGTGGCTGAAATCCAGGGAGAGAGGAGCTGTGGGTGAGATGGACCTGCACAGAGCACACCCTGGAGGCCAGCATAGGCTCTGCGCATGCTGATGCTGAGGTCACCCCCAGAGCTGCTGTGACACAAGTGACTCTGAACTTCATATGCTCCACAGCCTTACACAGGGGGCTCTCACCTCTGACACTCCGTGGTGGGAAGACAGACTGTGGAACCCGTCCAGCAGGGGCAGCACATCCATCACCAGCCTCATGTGAAGTCTGGAAGGAGAAAGGATCTGCATGTGAACAGGCACAGGGCTCAAGTGCAAGGGGCCAGGGCAGTAGAGCCCCAGCCTGCAGACCCACCACACCCTGCACTTTCGTTCCAAGTACAAGCTCTTTTTTGCAATAGTAACAATTGTAGATTTGACTTTGAAGAAAAAATAACCCAAATTACATTAGAGATTTCAATTTTGGTTTGTCACATCTTCAGTACATGTTAGCTGAACCCACTGTGGTAGTCATTTCACAATGTAGGCAAATCAAACCATCCTTTTGTCTGCCTTAAACTTATACAGTGGTGTATATTGATTATTTCTCAATAAAGCTGGGAAAAATAAACAGTGCCTTCATAAACGGGAAAACAGTGGTTATAGATGCAGTGGAATGAAAACACCATAACTAAGAGAAAACACATCAGGATACACACATAACAAATAGTATCATCTTGCCCTGCAGGCGTGCTCACTGGTTGAGCCTTGATCTATGAACCAGGAGGTCATACATGGAGTCCCTGTCAGAGTACGTGGGGCTCCATCCTTAGTAGGGGGCATGTAGGATGCAGGTGATGAATGATTCGTTCTCATCATTCATATTACTACTACCTCTCTCTCTCCCTCTCCTTTCCTCTCTGAAGTCAATACAACATATATTAATATAAATGAATTAATAGTATCACCTCAAAAAGGTATCTAGATATATAAATGTACGAAAGACAAAAGGAAATACTTTGAAATGTTGACAGTCGTTAACCTTGGATAGTGGAAAGAAGTGATTTCCTTTATACTATTCTTTTTAAAATTCTAATGATCCTATATTATTTTGATAATGAAAAAAATCTTCTAAAACACATTTAAGTAACTTTTTTTGGTGTAAAACGCATTTTGCATCCATGTTCAGTGACCATCCACTTATCTTTGAGAAGCTTAAAAAGTGCTTTGGGTTGTGAAATATCCTTTAAAATGCATTCTTGCACTCCAACAGCTCCTGAATGAGAACACTGGGATTTGGGGATGCTGGGTCTGCTTGGAAAAAATAATGGGTAGGGGTTAGAGGCACGGTAGGGGATCGGACGGGTCAGCAACCCTGAAGAGAGGCTCTTAGGCAGGATGCCTCAGGGTCCACAGCTCAGGCTGTATTTGAAGAATTCCTCATTAGAAGGCTGATATCTACAGTAAGGTTTCAGATTTGATAAACTTCAGACATGAGCCACAGTAACTTTTTTAAAAACGGTTTTTGCCGTTCTTATTGCAAATCCATATATATAAAAGGCTAATGTGCTAAGGATTCCACCACCTGACCACTCGCTATGAAGAGCACTGACCACCAGGGGCAGACGTACAATACTGGAGCTGCTGTGACCTGAACTGGCCCTTTACAGAGGAAGGGCACTGCGCACCCAGAGTCCACAAGCAACACTCCGCTTTTCCCAAGTGGGACACGGGCCCCGCCACGAACCCATGGCAGAAAGCCCACAGGCCAGCCCAGCACAGAAATGGTGGCTGTGGGCACCAGGTAATGATGTCACATAGTAATGCCAGGCTTCCTCTCCCTAGCGACTAGCCTCCTTGGAGTTTCTTCACCCACTTGCTTTATAGCCAGGTGCAAACATTTTACACTTTAGCCAAATGTCTTTGAAGTGTTTTCATGTGCCTCATCTCATTTGATCCTCACTGAAGTCCTGGAATAGGTAGAGAGGAGACTCGGTAGAATCCTGTTTTCATTTCATTAGCCAGAAAATGAAGATTTAGAATGTTTTAAAAATTGACCCAACTGAAAAGAAGCAAGAAATGGTAGAGCCTGAACATGACTTCAGGTTTTCTCACTGCACGGAATAGAGTCAAACGGGGCTATTGTTAAATATTTCTCCCTTTGTTATCTCTGCATGATCCACAATAATAATCTGCTTTCATATTGGTAATTATGCTGTTTTGCTGTCAATATCCTGAAAAAGAAATTGGGGCACTTCACCAAGCTGGAAAAAGTTTACCTAATCAGAAAGCAGGTCTAAGTAAGCAAGTATCTATATATCTATATCTATATCTCTATCTCTATCTATATCTATATCTATATCTATATCTATATCTATATCTATATCTATATCTATATCTATATCTATATCTATATCTATATCTATATCTATATCTATCTATCTATCTATCTATCTATCTATCCATCTATCTGTCTATCTCACTGGCGCCAGTTGCATGTGTTTCCATCTGTCATGGTTGATCGTGAATTTGGTATACACTTCTATTATTGAGAAAGGGCAAATAGTGATCTTACAATATTTCTTCTAATTAATTTCCTTTCAATGTGCACCAATTCATGCACTGGGACTCTAGTAATTAAATAATACTATCAAGACTCCTAAGAGAAACATATGTATACAGAAAAGATTTTTAAAGGATTCAGATCTCCTAAGTCACAGCTCTATGGTTCTAACCTCAACTGGGTCTACAGAGGCTGACAGGAAAAAATAGAATGAGCACTTGCCCTGGGTTCTCATTTGATCTCTGCTATTAATAGCTTGTGGTCTTGGGAATTCACTTACCCTTTCTGGGTCTCCAGGCTGCATCTATAGGATGAGGGTAAAATTAGACCTCTTAAATAAGGTTTCTACAAACGCTTCGAAATATAATTGTAGGTTCAGATTTCTACAATGTTCCTAAATATCTCAGCAATAATAAACTTTTCCTTGTTTTAAACTTTGTGGTACAAAACTTCACAAAAATGTAAACACAGTTTTATAATACTACTCATTTCAAAAATATACAATCTCTATAAACCTTATCCTATAACATTTTGGTAGATACTATTAAACATTTCTTAGTAACTGTACTATAACCCAAATTAGTAAATTTAGCATTATCTTTTTAAAACATCAATTGCATATTCCTTGTATTGGTGTGAAAAGGATCAGAAAATACAGATGTGTTGAGCACCATATGTCACTTTTATCAAAATTCAACAAGTAACTTCCCAGGTATGGAAAACTTCAGCTGAAGCCAATTTTGGGGGTGTAAAAATCAACTCCTGTAAACATCAAATTAAAATGTGGCTGTATTTTCTGCCTTAAAAATTAAAAAACATAAGAGTTGTTATTTAACTCACTCAAATGGTTTGTGAAGCTGAAATACTTCCATGTAGGGTCTGCCCCATCCTGACATTAGTTTAGTGCAAGGACTGAGAGCCACACGTCACCTGTTCTCCCCAGTGAGGAAGGGAGCTGTGTGTGAATCATTCCTGCCACTAAGCCCCTTGCACAGTCAGCTGCTAGGCAGCAAGGATGCCAGCCTCAGCTCACAGGTGGGAGAAGTGCTGCCATCTCTCTCAGAACACTTCCAAACTCCAAGCCTGAGAAGGACAGGCCCTACCAGCCAAGACCCAGTCCGGCCACTGCTGGGCTCTAAGTAAAGACTGACGATTGTCTCTACCTCTTACTTCTCCTGAGACCAAACCAAACAACCTCCCACCCACCCAACCAACCAACCAACCACCCAACCACCCAACCAACCACAATTTAATCATCATCCTTGCACTGAAGCCACTGCTGAATAAAAACCAAGTTGTATATGGGCTCACGTGGTGACTACCCTCCAAGACACATATTCCTAGGCCTGGAATAAGCTCTGCCCCTGCCCATTCCCTTCCCTCAGCTCGATTCTCCAACTTCCCCTGCTCACCCTCCCTGCCCCCCACACACACCCTATTTGGCCAGGTAGTTAACTTTCTGGGGACTACAGATCTGTCTTGTCCCCTGGCTTGAGACACAAGCCCCAGAGAAGCAGGACCCCTCACTGCCTGGCTTAATAGACAGGGGGCCCTGCTGGGGTCTGGCTGGAACTCTGTCCCCAGCTGCCTCCTGTCAGCTCAGCAGCCACCACTCCTCCAGGTCCAGGGAGCACATGCAACCTGCCCCACAATGACAGGGGACCAGCCCCGCAAAGGGAAGGCGCCCACACTGGGGCTATTGGTCTCTCACTGGGGCTCTTGGTCCCAGGTGGCGACTTGATGGAGCCTCTCCACTCTCCTGGTTTCTCCCAGGAAGCAGGGGCTGCCCAAGTCCCATTCTTCGGGAAAGTGACTCCTTGGCTGCCCCCAGAGAGCAAGGCCCAGGGGAACCCAAATCCTCCAAGCGTTTTAAATACCTGACAAGCCCAAGTTCACCCTTGGAATGAGCCCTTCCCACCCACAACAGCCACTACCCCATGGGACACTCCAAGTCCCAGCACCTGGGACAGCCATGGGCAAACTATGGCCCGCGGGCTAGATTTGGCCCTTTGGAAATAATAAAACTGAAAAAAAAAAGACCGCACCCTTTTATTGAATGATGTTTACTTGGAATTTACATTAGTTCACACAAACACTCCATCCATGCTTTTCTTACAGCCTGCCAAGAACCCATTGTGGCCCTCAAGTCAAAAAGTTTGCCCACCCCTGTTCTAGAGACAACTGCCTTTCCAGGTCACTTGAGTGCAGAAGGTCAGGAGACCAGGATGTCTCTCTGTTGCTTCCCGTTCTTCCGATGCTCTGGCAAGAAGAAAGCCCAGGGCAAGAGATGTTTCTGTTGCTGGGGAAACAGGCGCAAGCGCCACCACCATTACCCCTCGCCCTCTGGCAGGAGGCACACACAGGTAACCAAGGGCAGGCCCTTTCAGCTCACACTTGGGCGCCAACTGGGGGTCACACCTGGGGAGCCCCACACCTCTTACCCCTCATCCCAGGAGTGTGTGTGTGTGTGTGTGTGTGCGCCCGGGATGGTGAGGGGAAGAAAGCAGGGGATGAGGGATGCTCAACCTGGGCTAAGGAGCAGGTTGGTAAGTGTCAGAAGCCTGGAGGGTGTTGGAGGGTGTATCTTGTTCACTGCCCAGGTCATGGCTCACAGGAAGGGAAGCTGAGTGCTGGGGTCGGAGCTCTGCTACCCACTTGTTAAATCGCAGGGGTGCCCAAGGGGTCATCAACTTCACTCCCTGCCTAGAGGTCTTTGCAGATGCCCCTCTCTGCCTGATCTGGGGAGCAGAATGGGTGGTGGGCATCTTCCCCACTGGTAATGTCCGGGGCCCCTGATGCCTCCTGGCCCGGTAGGGGCTCTGTCTTTGCAGAGCTCCAACAAGGGCAGCGTCGAGGAGCTGGCTGACAGGTTCACTTATGCCCTCAACGGGTACAAAGGACAAGTGCGTCAGGACAGGGAAACCGTCCAGTGCCAAACTGAGGTGAGCGCTGGCCCACACCCAGAACCCTGATGTGACTGGGGTGGGACCAGAAGTCAGACTCAAATCTGGGGCCTCAAAGTTCTCACAGGCCCACTCCCAAAGTGATCTTTACCTTCAATCCTCCCGACCAGCTCCCTGGTAGGGGAGAAAAGCAGTCTTTCTTCCTGTGTTCTTGGGATAAGAGAGAAAGCATCTGTTGCTGTCTTTGCCTCATGCTCCTTTCAACTGATGAAATCCCTGCCCAAACTATCCTGTGGACCAGCCCCAGCCCGACTGTCCTTGTAGACCTTCTCCAAGCCTTACACATCATCCCACTTGATAGTGCTGTGTATTGAAAAAAAATAGGGTAGGGGGAAGCAGGGGTGGGGGTTAGGGGTGTAGGAAGGGATAAAGGGCTTGATTACTTTTCTCTGCAACCTATCACCTCACAGAGGACGACAAACCATTGCAGTGCGGCCAGCTCAGGAGCTGTGGCCTAACCCAACTCCATATCATCCCAACAAGGACAGAGTTTTCCTCAGTCATTCAGGCTTTCACTGTGACTACAGCTTGACACAAATCGATTCTTGCAAGCTCAGCAGGGCTGCCAGGTACATCCTCACTGTCCTCATAGGCTAGGTCTGCCATGACACAGGACCACAGATTGGGTGGAAGGTTCCTGATGCCTCCTGGCTCAGTACCCACTCTGTCTTTGCAGAGCTCCAAGGAAGACATCATTGAGGTGCTGGCTCATGGACCCGACTACACCACCTACGGGGTCAGGGTGCAGGTGCACCAGGCTGACGACACAGACCAGTGCCTCTCTGAGGTGAGAGCTGGCCTCGAGGGTCTCTACACCCAAAACCCCACACAATCTGGAAGTGCCCAGAACCCGCACTCAAATCTGGGGACTCCACAGATACCCTCCCAGGACTCTCCCTAGTGTCCCACTGGCCCAAGACAAAGAAATGAGGACCCCCCGCCCCTGTCCAGCTACATGGGACGGTAAAGACACGCTCCTCACATATTTGTAGCAATATCAGAGAGAGAAATGTCGTGTGAACTGTGTCCTGTCCCTCATCTTGCCATGGCCATGGTACCAGCTTTCCCGGGGGGAATCACCCCCACATCTCCACGCTGGCCTTCTGCAGAGCCCAACGGTTCCTGGACGAGCTTCTATCTAGGTGAGCATACACTCGTGACTCTGCCCACTGCTAGCTGTGAGGCATGAAAATGTCACCACATCTTCCCGAGTCTCAGGATGCTCCTCTGAAAAGTGGGCTGCTGGGGGGGAAACCTCATAGCACTGCTGTGGGGACAAGCCAGGGCAGGTCTCACCTGCTCCCTGGCTCTGCAGACAGGGTAGCTGGATGTGCGGCAGTTGTTGTTGGCAATTCTTTCACTCTGTCCCACGGAAAGAACTCTGACACACCCATCAGTGGCCTGTGGCATCAGAGGTTGGAAAAGCACATGCAAAGCAACCTGTTAAGCAGTGTGAGATTTCACCTAGCCGGTCCTGGTCCTTGGTGTAACCACACTGGGGATTTCTGGGGAGAGCAGGGGCCCAGGTCCACTCAGATGTGGCATGCTTCTGGTTGGAGTTTCTTTACTCGACAATGTGCACGCACTTTTGGAGACACTTAGCCTGACTCAAGGAATGAAGCAGACACAATCCCTGGGCCTCAGTTCTGGGCATTGGGTCCAGCAGTCATGCTGTCCATGATTCACAGCTCGTGTCCACCATCCATCAGGGCTGATGCGATCAGAGTGATTTTTCCATCTGGATGCACACCTGTTTAGAATGACCGGGCTGACACATCGCAGGACCAAGTCATAAAGTGAGTGGTCTCCGGGTCCAGAAGGAGGGCTCCCAGAGTCAGCATCGTGGGGACTGTGGTGGCTGGGGGGTGGAGAGTGCCTGGAAGAACCTTAATCTTATACATCATCTGATTCCCAAGAAAGGCCTGGGCTCTGGAGTCTTCTATTCCAGGAGGATAGGAGTCAAAGACGACAGTGGGTGGGGTCCCGGGCCTTGTAGACCCAGAGGGGACGCTGTGCTGAGTGGTCCCTCACAGTCCCCTCCCCACCACAAACCCACCCAGCTCTGCCTGCCCCTCTTCATATCCATCTCCCCTGACCACGGTGGCCAGGCTCAGAACAGGACTGTGGTGAGCAGGCTGCTCACAAGCCTGTCTCAGTCCTCAGCCCAGATGCCCAGGGCCTGGAGGGTGGGGGTGGGCAGTGCACTGGACCTTCAGGTGAGCTGCCAGTGGGAAGAAGAGTCTCACACAGACTCCGTGTTGAACCAGCTGAATCCCACAACTGCTACAACCATGACAGCCACACAAGGGCCGGGGTTACCATGGGGCTCTCCCATGGGTGGTCTTGGGAGACCTGCACAGATGCTCAGATCTAAACAAGTGTGCCATGGGAGGGCAGACTGGAAGGAAAGACTAGGACTCAGAATCTGCTGCCCACCTGCCTCTCCCCAGGGCCTTTGCTGCGATGGTGGGGACCTGGCTGGACCATGTCCAGGGTTTGGGGCAGCCCCTTCCTTCCGCCTGCTTCGAGGTAGAGCAGGCCTTGGTGCCCGTCAATTCCCCTGCCCAAACCTGGTGGGCCACACCCAAAATCTATGGTTGGCGCTGCAGCACCTTGAGCCCACCGAGGCAACTCAACAAGGTGAGGCGGAATGATCATCTGGGCAGATCATCGGGGGATGGCAGGCTCATGGGCTGGAGTTCCCTTAAAGGCGGTGGCATCTTTCCTGTCTGCACTAAGTCACAGGAAAGCCAGGAGTGTGAGTCAATGTGTCTCTTTCTCCTGCTCCAGGTCCACGACCAGAGCTCCAGAGCTCTCCGGAGGCAGAGGAAGGGCCCGCTCAGGGGCCAGAGCCTGGTCCAACGAGAGGCCCTGCCCTGGCCAGGCCTGGCTCGAGGCAGTACCTGAAGCCATTATGGAGCCAGCTACTGGCTGCCCTGGAAGCCTTCTCTCGTGCTATCAGAAGAGTTCTAGGCGATTACCTCAAATAATTCAGAGGAATACATCCCAACTGTACATTTATAATAGTAAATAAGGATAATTTATAAAAGTACCTACCTATTTATGTAGACTATTTCCCATTAAGTTAAATACTCCTTTTGAATAAATAAGGTTGTTTATTAAAAACACGTGTAGACCATGTCTTCTCACGTACATATACATAATTCCACACACACACACACACACACACACACGTACACATATATGGTGACATGGAAGGTGCTCACTGTATAATACAGTTTTAAAATAAGTTTTGAAACATTTAATTTCTTCTGATAACTACGTATACACTGATAAAATGGGGAAATAAAACCTGGAAATATATACACCAGAATGTTCACACTGGTGAACTGTCAGTAGTGAAACACTAGAAGTGACAGTTTCTTCTCATTTTGCTTCATGTATAGGTTCTGGTTGACACAAGGATCATACCTCCAAGATATAGATAGACAGTAGACAGAGGAAGGGAGAGGCAGAGAACACAGATGAGAGGTGCACCACCCGCCACCTGCACACCCCCGACATGGAATTGACCACAAAACCCTGCCATGTGCCCTCCCTGGGAACTGATCCGGAAACTTTCAGTGCAAGGGGAGATGCCAATCCAACGAGCCCCATCAGCTGGGGTTAGACTCAATATATATTTTAACAATACACTTTGATTGATTTCAGGGCGGGACAAAGGGCGAGACAGAAACGTAAACCATGAGAGAGAAGCATTGATCGGTTTCCTCCTTCACGACCCCTATTGGTGATCCAGTCGGCACCCCGGGCCTGTGCCCTGACCCGGAATCAAACCAACTGTGCACTCCTGCCTGCTTCACAGGCGGACGCTCCACCACCGTGCAGCACTGGCCAGAGTAAATCATATCTTTCTAAACTTTCCCAAGTGCCAATTTGTATCTTGAAATGGTCTCAGGAAAGGAAAAATTACTTATTGGGGGGCATTCTACTTCCCTCGCCGTTTAGCTGCATTTGCTATTTGGCCAGAAACAACCAGTAGACTAGCTCTCAACCATACTTAAAATCACTAGGGATAGCAAGAGCATTGCTTTGGTTGCAACAGGAGTAACTCAAAACAACTCCCTCCACTAAACACTTTCTGAATCATTTCCCTTCCTCCATGAGCCCAGTATTTAACTCACCAGTCAAACTCAGCTTAGGGAGAAGCAATGGTTCCACTGGAACAGGACGGTACGGAAACAAGGTACACAGCCCTGGTTCTACCCGAGGGGCCATAGTTCACTGACACCACCACTGGAACAATCTATAATTAAAATGAAAACCACCATGTCAGAAAATTCTAAGCAGAAAAGGACAAAGGAATGCCACTGGTGAGTATTTCAAAAGGAGGCACGCTGTGCAAGAGGGATACATTCAGTGCTGTGGCCCAATCATCCAAAGCTCATCGTTCTCATGTGAGCAGTACTCTTGCTCTGAGGGGAGACACATTTCCTTTCTTTCATTTCATATTTGCTTTCAAGGAAAACCAGCTGGTCAATACACCAAGCCAGCACTCCTCAGGTATCCAACAAGCGAAACCTAAATGTCTCAGTGAATTTTAAGTTTTACTAAATTTGACTTAAAAAAAGGTTTCATTTTAAATTGATATGTGGCTGCCCGACTGGCGTGGCTCAGTGCTTGAGCGTGGACCCCGGAACTAAGAGATCCCCAATTCATTCCCAGTCAGGGCCCGTACTGGGGTTGCGCGCTAGGAGCTATGGGACTGATGATGCTCTCTCATCATGGATGTTTCTCTCTCCCCTTCCCCAGCCTCCTCACCACCCCCACCCCCACCCCCACCCCCGGCTCTCTCTGTTCCCCTTCCCTTCCTCTCTCTGAGATCAATAAAAACATATATGTTTAACCAGTTCTATGTGGATAATATGGACCCTATGAGACAGGGTACTTCAAAACACTAGGCAACTGTTGTGAAACAGTCATCCCTGAGTCTCGGGACACCTGTCCTCCACAAGTCCACACAGAAGAAATGTACGGGGCCCTTAGTGATCACAGTAGAAACAGGAAGCTCTCCATCCGACAGGTCCCCACTGCCCTTCCCCTCACCACCTCCTCCTGGGCTGAGGCACCTCCTTCGGGAGCACTTTGACACTAAACTGCCCCATGTCCCTTGCAATTTGGCCCGTTCTGCCCAAGGGTTCACGCCAGAGTTTCATAGTTGATTTCTGAGACACTAAGTTTCTCCCTGATATGAAGCACAATAGCGAGCAGAGGATTTTTTTCCTCTCGTTGATGCTGGGAGCCTACCCTGACATCACTGAGCAGCTGAATTCAATATTGGATCCACCTACCTGTGGACTTGTTCTTTGGTGAGAAAGACAAGTCCCTACTGTTAGCTTCATCACTATTCTGCTGCTTATAATTCTCAGCTGCCACACTGAATGAGATCCTTAAAACTCCTGAGGGTGGACAAGGTTGTAGCATTTCATGGTACTGCAAAACAACAACAACAACAAACACGAAAACAAAAACAAAAGACGGTGGGAGCAGAGAGCAGGACAGGGGAAAGATGGGCGATTCCGGAATGTACACCAGCCTTCCACTGACTCCAGAGTGAGACGTCGGGATACAGGGCATGGCACAGCTCTAAGCTGGGCTGGCAGAGTGTGACGCCAATGAGGATCTCAAAGTGTGACCACAGCAAAGGGGTGAGGCAGAGACAAGACTGCAAAAGAAGCTAAGGTCGGATCATGGACGGCCTGGACGGACACGCTAAGGATTTGGGACTCATTTCTAAAGGCCATAGGAGACCACTGGCAGTTTTCAGAAGAGACATGATCATATTGACATTTTCAAAAGATCCTTCGGGCTGCTGGTAGAGAATGCTTAGGGACCTGGCGATACTAGAGGTTGACAGGTCACAGAGAACACATGGGATCAGGAGGCCCTGAAGTCAATGTGGCTTAGTACTCTTGCTGTTAACCTTGATGGTTTCACACTAGAATCGTCGTATCAGGAATGTCAAGGTGGAAATCTATCCCACTCATGGGACTAGACAGCTTATGTCTAGAAGTTATCATAAAGTAGCAGGATATGCCGTATGTTTTCTCAGACCAAGACACTCTCAGAACAAAGTGGAGAACATACCAAAACCAAGATTGGTTAAAGTGGTAAGGAAAAGGGTGTGGACTCAGCTTGCAGACAGAACAACCGGTCAGTGGCACAGACAGAGACGCACACACACACAGAAAGCCAGAGAGAGGCTGAGAGGAAGGAAGGGACCTCAAGAACGAGAGTACAAGACAAGTGACAGGACCTGACACCCCATCAGCTGGGCTGTCCTCTATGTTGTTCAGAAGCCAGTTACTGAGCACTCAGCGGACACACAAGGATGTTCCCACCAGGAGGCTGGACTCACTCGAAGCCACTGTGAAGGCCCCTAACGCTTGGACCCACATGAGGCACTCGTCCGAGGCTAAGTTTATAACAAGAGACCACGGTGAGGTTTTAGGCCAGTGAGTGACCATATCTGAATTTCCTGTCCTTTCAAACCCTTAAAGGTACAGACTTGAAAATGAGGCCCACATGAGCAGTGACTTCCCTGAGATCACAGGCTGGGCCCAGGGCTCTTTTGTCTAGTGTTGCATGCTGTGTCCCACTCATTCTTGTCACCTTCCACCTCTATGTTTGTGTACCAGATTCATGGGACACCAGCCCACAGCTGTTAGGGGAATTGTCCCATCTGCACCTGATGACTTCCTATGGAAATGGTGTCTAGCATCATCCTCACTGGGCAGCTTGGGAGCCTGGGGGAGGCCCTGAGAGGCACAGAGGCTTCCCCCAGGGCACAGATCACCTAAGAAAAAGGAGGTGTGAACTCGGCTTTCTCCCCCAAAACCAGGGGCCTCCTTCTTCCCAGGGAGCATGGGGGAGGGCTGTGTTGGATGCTTGTATACAGGTATGGAGATAACATGGGCCAGGAAGGTGAGAGGTCAGCAGCCCAGAGGGGCCATTGGGTGGCCCTGATTGGAGGAAGGGGCACAGGTCATGGAACCTTGAAGGGGTGACCTCACTTCCCTGGGGACAGATCCCCAACAGAAATGGGAACCGTGGTAACCAGGTACCCACATTCTAGAGACAACTGCCTTTCCAGCTCACTTGAGTGGAGAAGGTCAGGAGACCAGGATGTCTCTCTGTTGCTTCCCGTTCTTCCAATGCTCTGGCAAGAAGAAAGCCCAGGGCAAGAGATGTTTCTGTTGCTGGGGAAACAGGCGCAAGCGCCACCACCGAGACCCCTCGCCCTCTGGCAGGAGGCACACACAGGTAACCGAGGGCAGGCCCTTTAAGCTCACACTTGGGTGCCAATTAGGGGGTCACACCTGGGGAGCACCACACCTCTTACCCCTCATCCCGGGTGTGTGTGTGTGTGTGTGTGTGTGTGTGTGTGTGTGTGTCCGGGATGGTGAGGGGAAGGAAGCGGGGAATGAGGGATGCTCATCCTGGGCTCAGGAGCAGGTTGGTAAGTGTCAGAAGTCTGGAGGGTGTTGGAGGGTGTGTCATGTTCACTGCCCAGGTCATGGCTCACAGGAAGGGAAGCTGAGTGCTGGGGTCGGAGCTCTGCCACCCACTTGTGAAATCGCAGGGGTGCTCAAGGGGTCATCAACTTCACTCCCTGCCTGGAGGTCTTTGCAGATGCCCCTCTCTGCCTGATCTGGGGAGCAGAATGGGTGGTGGGCATCTTCCCCACTGGTAATGCCCGGGCCCCTCATGCCTCCTGGCCCGGTAGCGGGCTCTGTCTTTGCAGAGCTCCAACAAGGGCAGCGTCGAGGAGCTGGCTGACAGGTTCACTTATGCCCTCAACGGGTACAAAGGACAAGTGCGTCAGGGCAGGAAAACCGTCCAGTGCCAAACTGAGGTGAGAGCTGGCCCACACCCAGGACCCTGAGGTGACTGGGGTGGGACCAGAAGTCAGACTCAAATCTGCGGCCTCAAGTTCTCACAGGCCCACTCCCAAAGTGATCTGCACCTTCAATCCTCCCGACCAGCTCCCTGGTAGGGGAAAAAAGCAGTCTTTCTTCCTGTGTTCTTGGGATCAGAGAGAAAGCATCTGTTGCTGTCTTTGCCTCATGCCCCTTTCAACTGATGAACACCCTGCCCCAAGTATCCTGTGGACCTGCCCCTGCCCGACTGTCCTTGTAGGCCTTCTGCAAGCCTTACACATCATCCCACTTGATAGTGCAGTGTATTTAAAAAAGAAAAAAAAAGGGGGGGGGGAGCGGGGGGGCGGTTAGGGGTGTAGGAAGGGATTAAGGTCTTGAATACTTTTCTCTGCAACCTATCACCTCACAGAGGACGACAAACCATTGCAGTGCGGCCAGCTCAGGAGCTGTGGCCTGACCCAACTCCATATCATCCCAACAAGGACAGAGTTTTCTTCAGTCATTCAGGCTTTCACTGTGGCTACACCTTGACACAAATCAATTGTTGCTAGCTCAGCAGGGCTGCCAGGAACATCCTCCCTGTGTCCTCACAGACTAGGTCTGCCATGACACAGGACCACAGATTGGGTGGAAGGTTCCTGATGCCTCCTGGCTCAGTACCCACTCTGTCTTTGCAGAGCTCCAAGGAGGACATCATTGAGGTGCTGGCCCATGGACCCGACTACACCACCTACGGGGTCAGGGTGCAGGTGCACCAGGCTGATGACACAGACCAGTGCCTGTCTGAGGTGAGAGTTGGCCTCGAGGGTCTCTACACCCAAAACCCCAACACAACCTGGCAGTGCCCAGAACCCACACTCCAATCTGGGGACTCCCCGGGCACCCTCGCAGGACTCTCCCTAGTGTCCCACAGCCCCAAGACAAAGAAATGCGGACACCCACGCCCCCCTCCAGCTACATGGGATGGTAGAGAGACGCTCCTCACATATTTATAGCAATATCAGAGAGAGAAATGTCGTGTGACTTCACAGTCGACCATGAGCACGTGGGCATTTCGCTGTTTGTGTTGCTTAAACTACACTTGCCACAAATCCTCTGGAGCACTCAGCTCCACTGTCCTTGCAGACCTGGTCCAGTCGGGGAGGTCGTTTGCCCAGCGATGCGGCCTTTCAGTGCTGATGGACATGGGCCTAATGCAGTTCAGCTGCCATGTCAGCAGTGCTGCCCGGAACACTGATGTGTGTCGGAACGGACTGTGTTAGGTTGCTTGCTTGTGCTGCCATAACATAGGGCCGCACTGGGTGGTGTTAACAGCAGACATTCATTTTCTCACAATTCCGGAGGCTAGAAGTGAGAGGTGGTGCTGTCAGTGGGGCTGGTATCTCCTGACGGGGTCGCTCCTCAGCTTGTAGATGGCTGTCTTCTCTCTGTGTGTCACATGGACTCCCCTCTGCACTGCCACGTGTCCTCCCCTCCTCTTCTAAGGACACTGGTCAGATTCGATGAAGACCCACACCACTGAGTTCACGTCACCTGAATGACTTGCTTGAAGACTAAAACTCAAATGCAGACACATAATCAAGTTCGAGGGGTTGCAAAGTCATGGGATTAGGGGTACAGAATTCAGGCCACAGGACATGTAATGTCCCCAGCTGGAGATGAACGCCCACTGCTGGGGGAAGGACGAGCACGTGTAAAATTTGAATGGCTGCAGGCAGATTCCAAGCCCAAAGGGCTGTGGCAGGGACGTTGCCAACAGCAGTTTCTGATGATGGCTGCTGCCTTGCTCTCAGCCTGGCCCAGGAAATCTCACTCATTGAAATTTTCACCTGGCCGACGTCAAGGTGTCCAACTCAAACACAGTGTTCCGGCCCTGGCAATGGCCTCATGGGGACACTGAGGCACCTGTCACTTTACACCCATCACCTGGATCAGCTCCTCCCCGAGTCCTCTGGTCAGATTCCTGCCCCGTGATCGCCTTTCTCCCATCTGCAGTCTCCAGGCATTTGCCACCTTGCGGAATCTGCCATCCCCATAATGAGGGTCTTACAATGCCCTTTAATGTAAAAGGATAAAACATAACTTTCTCTTTTGAAGTCAAAGGCTTTCACAGGCCATTTCTACCGTGTACACTGTTCCCACGCTGGGGAGGGACAAGGTCCCCACACCCTCTCCTCCCATGTCAGTAGCAGGGAAGTCTCTGGCACCTGAGAGGGGATGGCATGCGGGACAGCACCCAGTTCCGACCTGCATGCCCGTGAGCAGGCATCTGGTATTTCCCAAGCCTCTGTGTTCTCATCTCTGTAACGAGGACCTTTCTCTGGGACTCACAGGGCCCGGGGTCTCATATACACTATCACTACAAGGAGGTTTGTGGATCCTCAGCTAAAGGGAAGGGGGCCGTGAGGGGGGAAAGGTGCTGAGAAGGTGGCAATTGTATGAACATGTACGGAACTTCAGTGGCACTTTGAAGGCCTAGAACCTCCTCCAGCCGGGGCACTCCTGTCCCTCCTCTTGCACACGTCCCAGTGGGGCTGGGACCTCCCGACTGAGCTCAGAACCTCCATCCTTGTGGGATTCACGGTCATGCCGCTGACATGGATATCCTTCCTTCTCCCACCCAGTGTGCAGCTGAGCGAACTGGTAACCTGCATGAGTCCTGCAGGATGCAGGCCCTCCAGGAAGGCACCTCGGAGAAGGTGGCCATGGCCATGGTACCAGCTTTCCCGGGGGGAATCGTCCCCCACGTCTCCACGCTGGCCTGCTCCAGAGCCCAACGGTTCCTGGACGAGCTTCTAACTAGGTGAGCACACACTCGTGACTCTGCCCACTGCTAGCTGTGAGGTATGAAAACGTCACCACATCTTCCCGAGTCTCAGGATGCTCCTCTGAAAGTGGGCTGCTGTGGGGGGAACCTCATAGCACTACTGTGGGGACAAGCCAGGGCAGGTCTCACCTGCTCCCTGGCTCTGCAGACAGGGAAGCTGGATGTGCGGCGCTTATTGGTGGCAACTCTTTCACTCTGTCCCACGGAAAGAACTATGACACACCCATCAGCGGCCTGTGGCATCAGAGGTTGGAAAAGCACATGCAAAGCAACCTGTTAAGCAGTGTGAGATTTCACCTAGCCGGTCCTGGAACTTGGTGTAGCCACACTGGGGATTTCTGGGGAGAGCACGGGCCCAGGCCCACTCAGATGTATGGCATGCTTCTGGTTGGAGTTTCTTTACTCGACAATGTGCACGCACTTGTGGAGACACTTAGCCTGACTCAAGGAATGAAGCAGACACAATCCCTGGGACTCAGTTCTGGGCATTGGGTCCAGCAGTCACGCTCTCCATCATTCGCAGGTCGTGTCCACCATCCATCAGGGCTGATGCAATCAGAGTGATTTTTCCATCTGGAGGCACACATGCTTACAATGACCGCGCTGACACACCGCAGGACCAAGTCATAAAGTGAGTGGTCTCCGGGTCCAGAAGGAGGGCCCCCAGAGTCAGCATCGTGGGGACTGTGGTGGGTGGGGGGTGGAGAGTGCCTGGCAGAACCCTAATCTTATACATCATCTGATTCCCAAGAAAGGCCTGGGCTCTGGAGTCTTCTATTCCAGGAGGACAGGAGTTAAAGATGACAGTGGGTGGGGTCCCGGGCCTTGTAGACCCAGAGGAGACGCTGTGCTGAGTTGTCCCTCACAGTCCCCTCCCACCCCCCACAGACCCACCCGCTCTGCCTGCCCTTCTCCATATCCATCTCCCCTGACCACGGTGGCCAGGCTCACAACAGGCCTGTGGTGAGCAGGCTGCTCACAAGTCTGTCTCAGTCCTCAGCCCAGATGCCCAGGGCCTGGAGGGTGGGGGTGGGCAGTGCACTGGACCTTCAGGAGAGCTGCCAGTGGGAAGAAGAGTCTCACACAGACTCCATGTTGAACCTGCTGGATCCCACAACTGCTACAACCAGGACAGCCACACTGGGGCCGGGGGTGGCATGGGGCTGTCCCCTGGGTGGGCAAGGGGGGGCCTGCATAGAGGCTCAGATCTAAACAAGTGTGCCATGGGAGGGCAGAGTGGAAGGAAAGACCAGGACTCAGAGTCTGCTGCCCACCTGCCTCTCCCCAGGGCCTTTGCTGCGATGGTGGGGACCTGGCTGGACCACGTCCAGGGTTTGGGGCAGCGCCTTCCTTTCGCCTGCTTCGAGGTAGAGCAGGTCTTGGTGCCCGTCAACTCCCCTGCCTCACACCTGGTGGGCCACGCCCAAAATCTATGGTTGGCGCTGCAGCACCTTGAGCCCACCGAGGCAACTCAACAAGGTGAGGCGGAATGGTCATCCGGGCAGATCATCGGGGGAGGGCAGGCTCATGGGCTGGAGTTCCCTTAAAGGCGGTGGCATCTTTCCTGTCTGCACTAAGTCACAGGAAAGCCAGGAGTGTGAGTCAATGTGTCTCTTTCTCCTGCTCCAGGTCCACGCCCAGAGCTCCAGAGCTGTCCGGAGGCAGAGGAAGGGCCCGCTCAGGGGCCAGAGCCTGGTCCAATGAGAGGCCCTGCCCTGGCCAGGCTTGGCCCGAGGCAGTACCTGAAGCCATTATGGAGCCAGCTACTGGCTGCGCTGGAAGCCTTCTCTCGTGCTATCAGAAGAGTTCTAGGCGATTATCTTAAATAATTCAGAGGAATACATCCCAACTGTACATTTATAATAGTAAATAAGGATAATTTCTAAAAGTACCTACCTATTTATGTAGACTATTTCCCATTAAGTTAAATACTCCTTTTGAATAAATAAGTTTGTTTATTAAAAACATGTGTAGATCATGTCTTCTCACGTACATATACATAGTTCCATACACACACACACACACACACACACACACACACACACATGCACGTACACATATATGCTGACATGGAAGGTGCTCACTGTATAATACAGTTTTAAAATAAGTTTTGAAACATTTAATTTCCTCTGATAACTACGTATACACTGATAAAATGGGGAAATAAAATCTGGAAATATATACACCAGAATGTTCACACTGGTGAACTGTCAGCAGTGAAACTACCAGAAGTGACAGTTTCTTCTCATTTTGCTTCATGTATAGGTTCTGGTTGACACAAGGATCATACCTCCAAGATATAGACAGACAGTAGAGAGAGGAAGGGAGAGGCAGAGAGCACAGATGAGAGGCGCACCAGCCGCCTCCTGCCCACCCCCGTGACATGGAATTGACCACAAAACCCTGCCATGTGCCCTCCCTGGGAACAGATCCAGAAACTTTCAGTGCAAGGGGAGAGGCCAATCCAATGAGCCCCATCAGCTGGGGTTAGACTCAGTATATATTTTAACAATACACTTTGATTGATTTCAGGGCGGGACAAAGGGCGAGACAGAAACGTGAACCATGAGAGACAAACATGGATAGGTTGCCTCCTTCACGACCCCTATTGGTGATCCAGTCTGCAACCCAGGCCTGTGCCCTGACCCGGAATCAAACCAACTGTGCACTCCTGCCTGCTTCACAGACGGACGCTCGACCACCGTGCAACACTGGCCAGAGTCAATCATATCTTTCTAAACTTTCCCAAGTGCCAATTTGTGTCCTGAAATGGTCTCAGGAAAGGAAAAATTACTTAATGGGGGGCATTCTACTTCCCTCGCCGTTTAGCTGCATTTGCTATTTGGCCAGAAACGACCAGTAGACTAGCTCTCAACCATACTTAAAATCACTAGGGATAGCAAGAGCATTGCTTTGGTTGCAACAGGAGTAACTCAAAACAACTCCCTCCACTAAACACTTCCTGAATCATTTCCCTTCCTCCATGAGCCCAGTATTTAACTCACCAGTCAAACTCAGCTTAGGGAGAGGCAATGGTTCCACTGGAACAGGACAGTACGGAAACAAGGTACACAGCCCTGGTTCTACCCGAGGGGCCATAGTTCACTGACACCACCACTCGAACAATCTATAATTAAAATGAAAACCACCATGTCAGAAAATTCTAAGCAGAAAAGGACAAAGGAATGCCACTGGTGAGTATTTCAAAAGGAGGCACGCTGTGCAAGAGGGATCCATTCAGTGCTGTGGCCCAATCATCCAAAGCTCATCGTTCTCATGTGAGCAGTACTCTTGCTCTGAGGGGAGACACATTTCCTTTCTTTCATTTCATATTTGCTTTCAAGAAAAACCAGCTGGTCAATACACCAAGCCAGCACTCCTCAGGTATCCAACAAGCGAAACCTAAATGTCTCAGTGAATTTTAAGTTTTACTAAATTTGACTTAAAAAAAAGGTTTCATTTTAAATTGATATGTGGCTGCCCGACTGGCGTGGCTCAGTGCTTGAGCGTGGACCCCGGAACTAAGAGATCCCCGATTCATTCCCAGTCAGGGCCCGTACAGGGTTTGCGCGCTAGGAGCTATGGGACTGATGATGCTCTCTCATCATTGATGTTTCTCTCTCCCCTTCCCCAGCCTCCTCACCACCCCCACCGCCACCCCCACCCCCGGCTCTCTCTCTTCCCCTTCCCTTCCTCTCTCTGAGATCAATAAAAACATATATGTTTAACCAGTTCTATGTGGATAATATGGACCCTATGAGACAGGGTACTTCAAAACACTAGGCAACTGTTGTGAAACAGTCATCCCTGAGTCTCGGGACACCTGTCCTCCACAAGTCCACACAGAAGAAATGTACGGGGCCCTTAGTGATCACAGTAGAAACAGGAAGCTCTCCATCCGACAGGTCCCCACTGCCCTTCCCCTCACCACCTCCTCCTGGGCTGAGGCACCTCCTTCGGGAGCACTTTGACACTAAACTGCCCCATGTCCCTTGCAATTTGGCCCGTTCTGCCCAAGGGTTCACGCCAGAGTTTCATAGTTGATTTCTGAGACACTAAGTTTCTCCCTGATATAAAGCACAATAGCGAGCAGAGGATTTTTTTTCCTCTCGTTGATGCTGGGAGCCTACCCTGACATCACTGAGCAGCTGAATTCAATATTGGATCCACCTACCTGTGGACTTGTTCTTTGGTGAGAAAGACAAGTCCCTACTGTTAGCTTCATCACTATTCTGCTGCTTATAATTCTCAGCTGCCACACTGAATGAGATCCTTAAAACTCCTGAGGGTGGACAAGGTTGTAGCATTTCATGGTACTGCAAAACAACAACAACAACAAACACGAAAACAAAAACAAAAGACGGTGGGAGCAGAGAGCAGGACAGGGGAAAGATGGGCGATTCCGGAATGTACACCAGCCTTCCACTGACTCCAGAGTGAGACGTCGGGATACAGGGCATGGCACAGCTCTAAGCTGGGCTGGCAGAGTGTGACGCCAATGAGGATCTCAAAGTGTGACCACAGCAAAGGGGTGAGGCAGAGACAAGACTGCAAAAGAAGCTAAGGTCGGATCATGGACGGCCTGGACGGACACGCTAAGGATTTGGGACTCATTTCTAAAGGCCATAGGAGACCACTGGCAGTTTTCAGAAGAGACATGATCATATTGACATTTTCAAAAGATCCTTCGGGCTGCTGGTAGAGAATGCTTAGGGACCTGGCGATACTAGAGGTTGACAGGTCACAGAGCACACATGGGATCAGGAGGCCCTGAAGTCAATGTGGCTTAGTACTCTTGCTGTTAACCTTGATGGTTTCACACTAGAATCGTCGTATCAGGAATGTCAAGGTGGAAATCTATCCCACTCATGGGACTAGACAGCTTATGTCTAGAAGTTATCATAAAGTAGCAGGATATGCCGTATGTTTTCTCAGACCAAGACACTCTCAGAACAAAGTGGAGAACATACCAAAACCAAGATTGGTTAAAGTGGTAAGGAAAAGGGTGTGGACTCAGCTTGCAGACAGAACAACCGGTCAGTGGCACAGACAGAGACGCACACACACACAGAAAGCCAGAGAGAGGCTGAGAGGAAGGAAGGGACCTCAAGAACGAGAGTACAAGACAAGTGACAGGACCTGACACCCCATCAGCTGGGCTGTCCTCTATGTTGTTCAGAAGCCAGTTACTGAGCACTCAGCGGACACACAAGGATGTTCCCACCAGGAGGCTGGACTCACTCGAAGCCACTGTGAAGGCCCCTAACGCTTGGACCCACATGAGGCACTCGTCCGAGGCTAAGTTTATAACAAGAGACCACGGTGAGGTTTTAGGCCAGTGAGTGACCATATCTGAATTTCCTGTCCTTTCAAACCCTTAAAGGTACAGACTTGAAAATGAGGCCCACATGAGCAGTGACTTCCCTGAGATCACAGGCTGGGCCCAGGGCTCTTTTGTCTAGTGTTGCATGCTGTGTCCCACTCATTCTTGTCACCTTCCACCTCTATGTTTGTGTACCAGATTCATGGGACACCAGCCCACAGCTGTTAGGGGAATTGTCCCATCTGCACCTGATGACTTCCTATGGAAATGGTGTCTAGCATCATCCTCACTGGGCAGCTTGGGAGCCTGGGGGAGGCCCTGAGAGGCACAGAGGCTTCCCCCAGGGCACAGATCACCTAAGAAAAAGGAGGTGTGAACTCGGCTTTCTCCCCCAAAACCAGGGGCCTCCTTCTTCCCAGGGAGCATGGGGGAGGGCTGTGTTGGATGCTTGTATACAGGTATGGAGATAACATGGGCCAGGAAGGTGAGAGGTCAGCAGCCCAGAGGGGCCATTGGGTGGCCCTGATTGGAGGAAGGGGCACAGGTCATGGAACCTTGAAGGGGTGACCTCACTTCCCTGGGGACAGATCCCCAACAGAAATGGGAACCGTGGTAACCAGGTACCCACATTCTAGAGACAACTGCCTTTCCAGCTCACTTGAGTGGAGAAGGTCAGGAGACCAGGATGTCTCTCTGTTGCTTCCCGTTCTTCCGATTCTCTGGCAAGAAGAAAGCCCAGGGCAAGAGATGTTTCTGTTGCTGGGGAAACAGGCGCAAGCGCCACCACCGAGACCCCTCGCCCTCTGGCAGGAGGCACACACAGGTAACCGAGGGCAGGCCCTTTAAGCTCACACTTGGGTGCCAATTAGGGGTCACACCTGGGGAGCACCACACCTCTTACCCCTCATCCCGGGTGTGTGTGTGTGTGTGTGTGTGTGTGTCCGGGATGGTGAGGGGAAGGAAGCGGGGAATGAGGGATGCTCATCCTGGGCTCAGGAGCAGGTTGGTAAGTGTCAGAAGTCTGGAGGGTGTTGGAGGGTGTGTCATGTTCACTGCCCAGGTCATGGCTCACAGGAAGGGAAGCTGAGTGCTGGGGTCGGAGCTCTGCCACCCACTTGTGAAATCGCAGGGGTGCTCAAGGGGTCATCAACTTCACTCCCTGCCTGGAGGTCTTTGCAGATGCCCCTCTCTGCCTGATCTGGGGAGCAGAATGGGTGGTGGGCATCTTCCCCACTGGTAATGCCCGGGCCCCTCATGCCTCCTGGCCCGGTAGCGGGCTCTGTCTTTGCAGAGCTCCAACAAGGGCAGCGTCGAGGAGCTGGCTGACAGGTTCACTTATGCCCTCAACGGGTACAAAGGACAAGTGCGTCAGGGCAGGAAAACCGTCCAGTGCCAAACTGAGGTGAGAGCTGGCCCACACCCAGGACCCTGAGGTGACTGGGGTGGGACCAGAAGTCAGACTCAAATCTGCGGCCTCAAGTTCTCACAGGCCCACTCCCAAAGTGATCTGCACCTTCAATCCTCCCGACCAGCTCCCTGGTAGGGGAAAAAAGCAGTCTTTCTTCCTGTGTTCTTGGGATCAGAGAGAAAGCATCTGTTGCTGTCTTTGCCTCATGCCCCTTTCAACTGATGAACACCCTGCCCCAAGTATCCTGTGGACCTGCCCCTGCCCGACTGTCCTTGTAGGCCTTCTGCAAGCCTTACACATCATCCCACTTGATAGTGCAGTGTATTTAAAAAAGAAAAAAAAAGGGGGGGGGGAGCGGGGGGGCGGTTAGGGGTGTAGGAAGGGATTAAGGTCTTGAATACTTTTCTCTGCAACCTATCACCTCACAGAGGACGACAAACCATTGCAGTGCGGCCAGCTCAGGAGCTGTGGCCTGACCCAACTCCATATCATCCCAACAAGGACAGAGTTTTCTTCAGTCATTCAGGCTTTCACTGTGGCTACACCTTGACACAAATCAATTGTTGCTAGCTCAGCAGGGCTGCCAGGAACATCCTCCCTGTGTCCTCACAGACTAGGTCTGCCATGACACAGGACCACAGATTGGGTGGAAGGTTCCTGATGCCTCCTGGCTCAGTACCCACTCTGTCTTTGCAGAGCTCCAAGGAGGACATCATTGAGGTGCTGGCCCATGGACCCGACTACACCACCTACGGGGTCAGGGTGCAGGTGCACCAGGCTGATGACACAGACCAGTGCCTGTCTGAGGTGAGAGTTGGCCTCGAGGGTCTCTACACCCAAAACCCCAACACAACCTGGCAGTGCCCAGAACCCACACTCCAATCTGGGGACTCCCCGGGCACCCTCGCAGGACTCTCCCTAGTGTCCCACAGCCCCAAGACAAAGAAATGCGGACACCCACGCCCCCCTCCAGCTACATGGGATGGTAGAGAGACGCTCCTCACATATTTATAGCAATATCAGAGAGAGAAATGTCGTGTGACTTCACAGTCGACCATGAGCACGTGGGCATTTCGCTGTTTGTGTTGCTTAAACTACACTTGCCACAAATCCTCTGGAGCACTCAGCTCCACTGTCCTTGCAGACCTGGTCCAGTCGGGGAGGTCGTTTGCCCAGCGATGCGGCCTTTCAGTGCTGATGGACATGGGCCTAATGCAGTTCAGCTGCCATGTCAGCAGTGCTGCCCGGAACACTGATGTGTGTCGGAACGGACTGTGTTAGGTTGCTTGCTTGTGCTGCCATAACATAGGGCCGCACTGGGTGGTGTTAACAGCAGACATTCATTTTCTCACAATTCCGGAGGCTAGAAGTGAGAGGTGGTGCTGTCAGTGGGGCTGGTATCTCCTGACGGGGTCGCTCCTCAGCTTGTAGATGGCTGTCTTCTCTCTGTGTGTCACATGGACTCCCCTCTGCACTGCCACGTGTCCTCCCCTCCTCTTCTAAGGACACTGGTCAGATTCGATGAAGACCCACACCACTGAGTTCACGTCACCTGAATGACTTGCTTGAAGACTAAAACTCAAATGCAGACACATAATCAAGTTCGAGGGGTTGCAAAGTCATGGGATTAGGGGTACAGAATTCAGGCCACAGGACATGTAATGTCCCCAGCTGGAGATGAACGCCCACTGCTGGGGGAAGGACGAGCACGTGTAAAATTTGAATGGCTGCAGGCAGATTCCAAGCCCAAAGGGCTGTGGCAGGGACGTTGCCAACAGCAGTTTCTGATGATGGCTGCTGCCTTGCTCTCAGCCTGGCCCAGGAAATCTCACTCATTGAAATTTTCACCTGGCCGACGTCAAGGTGTCCAACTCAAACACAGTGTTCCGTCCCTGGCAATGGCCTCATGGGGACACTGAGGCACCTGTCACTTTACACCCATCACCTGGATCAGCTCCTCCCCGAGTCCTCTGGTCAGATTCCTGCCCCGTGATCGCCTTTCTCCCATCTGCAGTCTCCACGCATTTGCCACCTTGTGGAATCTGCCATCCCCATAATGAGGGTCTTACAATGCCCTTTAATGTAAAAGGATAAAACATAACTTTCTCTTTTGAAGTCAAAGGCTTTCACAGGCCATTTCTACCGTGTACACTGTTCCCACGCTGGGGAGGGACAAGGTCCCCACACCCTCTCCTCCCATGTCCGTACCAGGGAAGTCTCTGGCACCTGAGAGGGGATGGCATGCGGGACAGCACCCAGTTCCGACCTGCATGCCCGTGAGCAGGCATCTGGTATTTCCCAAGCCTCTGTGTTCTCATCTCTGTAACGAGGACCTTTCTCTGGGACTCACAGGGCCCGGGGTCTCATATACACTATCACTACAAGGAGGTTTGTGGATCCTCAGCTAAAGGGAAGGGGGCCGTGAGGGGGGAAAGGTGCTGAGAAGGTGGCAATTGTATGAACATGTACGGAACTTCAGTGGCACTTTGAAGGCCTAGAACCTCCTCCAGCCGGGGCACTCCTGTCCCTCCTCTTGCACACGTCCCAGTGGGGCTGGGACCTCCCGACTGAGCTCAGAACCTCCATCCTTGTGGGATTCACGGTCATGCCGCTGACATGGATATCCTTCCTTCTCCCACCCAGTGTGCAGCTGAGCGAACTGGTAACCTGCATGAGTCCTGCAGGATGCAGGCCCTCCAGGAAGGCACCTCGGAGAAGGTGGCCATGGCCATGGTACCAGCTTTCCCGGGGGGAATCGTCCCCCACGTCTCCACGCTGGCCTGCTCCAGAGCCCAACGGTTCCTGGACGAGCTTCTAACTAGGTGAGCACACACTCGTGACTCTGCCCACTGCTAGCTGTGAGGTATGAAAACGTCACCACATCTTCCCGAGTCTCAGGATGCTCCTCTGAAAGTGGGCTGCTGTGGGGGGAACCTCATAGCACTACTGTGGGGACAAGCCAGGGCAGGTCTCACCTGCTCCCTGGCTCTGCAGACAGGGAAGCTGGATGTGCGGCGCTTATTGGTGGCAACTCTTTCACTCTGTCCCACGGAAAGAACTATGACACACCCATCAGCGGCCTGTGGCATCAGAGGTTGGAAAAGCACATGCAAAGCAACCTGTTAAGCAGTGTGAGATTTCACCTAGCCGGTCCTGGAACTTGGTGTAGCCACACTGGGGATTTCTGGGGAGAGCACGGGCCCAGGCCCACTCAGATGTATGGCATGCTTCTGGTTGGAGTTTCTTTACTCGACAATGTGCACGCACTTGTGGAGACACTTAGCCTGACTCAAGGAATGAAGCAGACACAATCCCTGGGACTCAGTTCTGGGCATTGGGTCCAGCAGTCACGCTCTCCATCATTCGCAGGTCGTGTCCACCATCCATCAGGGCTGATGCAATCAGAGTGATTTTTCCATCTGGAGGCACACATGCTTACAATGACCGCGCTGACACACCGCAGGACCAAGTCATAAAGTGAGTGGTCTCCGGGTCCAGAAGGAGGGCCCCCAGAGTCAGCATCGTGGGGACTGTGGTGGGTGGGGGGTGGAGAGTGCCTGGCAGAACCCTAATCTTATACATCATCTGATTCCCAAGAAAGGCCTGGGCTCTGGAGTCTTCTATTCCAGGAGGACAGGAGTTAAAGATGACAGTGGGTGGGGTCCCGGGCCTTGTAGACCCAGAGGAGACGCTGTGCTGAGTTGTCCCTCACAGTCCCCTCCCACCCCCCACAGACCCACCCGCTCTGCCTGCCCTTCTCCATATCCATCTCCCCTGACCACGGTGGCCAGGCTCACAACAGGCCTGTGGTGAGCAGGCTGCTCACAAGTCTGTCTCAGTCCTCAGCCCAGATGCCCAGGGCCTGGAGGGTGGGGGTGGGCAGTGCACTGGACCTTCAGGAGAGCTGCCAGTGGGAAGAAGAGTCTCACACAGACTCCATGTTGAACCTGCTGGATCCCACAACTGCTACAACCAGGACAGCCACACTGGGGCCGGGGGTGGCATGGGGCTGTCCCCTGGGTGGGCAAGGGGGGGCCTGCATAGAGGCTCAGATCTAAACAAGTGTGCCATGGGAGGGCAGAGTGGAAGGAAAGACCAGGACTCAGAGTCTGCTGCCCACCTGCCTCTCCCCAGGGCCTTTGCTGCGATGGTGGGGACCTGGCTGGACCACGTCCAGGGTTTGGGGCAGCGCCTTCCTTTCGCCTGCTTCGAGGTAGAGCAGGTCTTGGTGCCCGTCAACTCCCCTGCCTCACACCTGGTGGGCCACGCCCAAAATCTATGGTTGGCGCTGCAGCACCTTGAGCCCACCGAGGCAACTCAACAAGGTGAGGCGGAATGGTCATCCGGGCAGATCATCGGGGGAGGGCAGGCTCATGGGCTGGAGTTCCCTTAAAGGCGGTGGCATCTTTCCTGTCTGCACTAAGTCACAGGAAAGCCAGGAGTGTGAGTCAATGTGTCTCTTTCTCCTGCTCCAGGTCCACGCCCAGAGCTCCAGAGCTGTCCGGAGGCAGAGGAAGGGCCCGCTCAGGGGCCAGAGCCTGGTCCAACGAGAGGCCCTGCCCTGGCCAGGCTTGGCCCGAGGCAGTACCTGAAGCCATTATGGAGCCAGCTACTGGCTGCGCTGGAAGCCTTCTCTCGTGCTATCAGAAGAGTTCTAGGCGATTATCTTAAATAATTCAGAGGAATACATCCCAACTGTACATTTATAATAGTAAATAAGGATAATTTCTAAAAGTACCTACCTATTTATGTAGACTATTTCCCATTCAGTTAAATACTCCTTTTGAATAAATAAGTTTGTTTATTAAAAACATGTGTAGATCATGTCTTCTCACGTACATATACATAGTTCCATACACACACACACACACACACACACACACACACACACATGCACGTACACATATATGCTGACATGGAAGGTGCTCACTGTATAATACAGTTTTAAAATAAGTTTTGAAACATTTAATTTCCTCTGATAACTACGTATACACTGATAAAATGGGGAAATAAAATCTGGAAATATATACACCAGAATGTTCACACTGGTGAACTGTCAGCAGTGAAACTACCAGAAGTGACAGTTTCTTCTCATTTTGCTTCATGTATAGGTTCTGGTTGACACAAGGATCATACCTCCAAGATATAGACAGACAGTAGAGAGAGGAAGGGAGAGGCAGAGAGCACAGATGAGAGGCGCACCAGCCGCCTCCTGCCCACCCCCGTGACATGGAATTGACCACAAAACCCTGCCATGTGCCCTCCCTGGGAACAGATCCAGAAACTTTCAGTGCAAGGGGAGAGGCCAATCCAATGAGCCCCATCAGCTGGGGTTAGACTCAGTATATATTTTAACAATACACTTTGATTGATTTCAGGGCGGGACAAAGGGCGAGACAGAAACGTGAACCATGAGAGACAAACATGGATAGGTTGCCTCCTTCACGACCCCTATTGGTGATCCAGTCTGCAACCCAGGCCTGTGCCCTGACCCGGAATCAAACCAACTGTGCACTCCTGCCTGCTTCACAGACGGACGCTCGACCACCGTGCAACACTGGCCAGAGTCAATCATATCTTTCTAAACTTTCCCAAGTGCCAATTTGTGTCCTGAAATGGTCTCAGGAAAGGAAAAATTACTTAATGGGGGGCATTCTACTTCCCTCGCCGTTTAGCTGCATTTGCTATTTGGCCAGAAACGACCAGTAGACTAGCTCTCAACCATACTTAAAATCACTAGGGATAGCAAGAGCATTGCTTTGGTTGCAACAGGAGTAACTCAAAACAACTCCCTCCACTAAACACTTCCTGAATCATTTCCCTTCCTCCATGAGCCCAGTATTTAACTCACCAGTCAAACTCAGCTTAGGGAGAGGCAATGGTTCCACTGGAACAGGACAGTACGGAAACAAGGTACACAGCCCTGGTTCTACCCGAGGGGCCATAGTTCACTGACACCACCACTCGAACAATCTATAATTAAAATGAAAACCACCATGTCAGAAAATTCTAAGCAGAAAAGGACAAAGGAATGCCACTGGTGAGTATTTCAAAAGGAGGCACGCTGTGCAAGAGGGATCCATTCAGTGCTGTGGCCCAATCATCCAAAGCTCATCGTTCTCATGTGAGCAGTACTCTTGCTCTGAGGGGAGACACATTTCCTTTCTTTCATTTCATATTTGCTTTCAAGAAAAACCAGCTGGTCAATACACCAAGCCAGCACTCCTCAGGTATCCAACAAGCGAAACCTAAATGTCTCAGTGAATTTTAAGTTTTACTAAATTTGACTTAAAAAAAAGGTTTCATTTTAAATTGATATGTGGCTGCCCGACTGGCGTGGCTCAGTGCTTGAGCGTGGACCCCGGAACTAAGAGATCCCCGATTCATTCCCAGTCAGGGCCCGTACAGGGTTTGCGCGCTAGGAGCTATGGGACTGATGATGCTCTCTCATCATTGATGTTTCTCTCTCCCCTTCCCCAGCCTCCTCACCACCCCCACCCCCACCCCCACCCCCGGCTCTCTCTGTTCCCCTTCCCTTCCTCTCTCTGAGATCAATAAAAACATATATGTTTAACCAGTTCTATGTGGATAATATGGACCCTATGAGACAGGGTACTTCAAAACACTAGGCAACTGTTGTGAAACAGTCATCCCTGAGTCTCGGGACACCTGTCCTCCACAAGTCCACACAGAAGAAATGTACGGGGCCCTTAGTGATCACAGTAGAAACAGGAAGCTCTCCATCCGACAGGTCCCCACTGCCCTTCCCCTCACCACCTCCTCCTGGGCTGAGGCACCTCCTTCGGGAGCACTTTGACACTAAACTGCCCCATGTCCCTTGCAATTTGGCCCGTTCTGCCCAAGGGTTCACGCCAGAGTTTCATAGTTGATTTCTGAGACACTAAGTTTCTCCCTGATATAAAGCACAATAGCGAGCAGAGGATTTTTTTTCCTCTCGTTGATGCTGGGAGCCTACCCTGACATCACTGAGCAGCTGAATTCAATATTGGATCCACCTACCTGTGGACTTGTTCTTTGGTGAGAAAGACAAGTCCCTACTGTTAGCTTCATCACTATTCTGCTGCTTATAATTCTCAGCTGCCACACTGAATGAGATCCTTAAAACTCCTGAGGGTGGACAAGGTTGTAGCATTTCATGGTACTGCAAAACAACAACAACAACAAACACGAAAACAAAAACAAAAGACGGTGGGAGCAGAGAGCAGGACAGGGGAAAGATGGGCGATTCCGGAATGTACACCAGCCTTCCACTGACTCCAGAGTGAGACGTCGGGATACAGGGCATGGCACAGCTCTAAGCTGGGCTGGCAGAGTGTGACGCCAATGAGGATCTCAAAGTGTGACCACAGCAAAGGGGTGAGGCAGAGACAAGACTGCAAAAGAAGCTAAGGTCGGATCATGGACGGCCTGGACGGACACGCTAAGGATTTGGGACTCATTTCTAAAGGCCATAGGAGACCACTGGCAGTTTTCAGAAGAGACATGATCATATTGACATTTTCAAAAGATCCTTCGGGCTGCTGGTAGAGAATGCTTAGGGACCTGGCGATACTAGAGGTTGACAGGTCACAGAGAACACATGGGATCAGGAGGCCCTGAAGTCAATGTGGCTTAGTACTCTTGCTGTTAACCTTGATGGTTTCACACTAGAATCGTCGTATCAGGAATGTCAAGGTGGAAATCTATCCCACTCATGGGACTAGACAGCTTATGTCTAGAAGTTATCATAAAGTAGCAGGATATGCCGTATGTTTTCTCAGACCAAGACACTCTCAGAACAAAGTGGAGAACATACCAAAACCAAGATTGGTTAAAGTGGTAAGGAAAAGGGTGTGGACTCAGCTTGCAGACAGAACAACCGGTCAGTGGCACAGACAGAGACGCACACACACACAGAAAGCCAGAGAGAGGCTGAGAGGAAGGAAGGGACCTCAAGAACGAGAGTACAAGACAAGTGACAGGACCTGACACCCCATCAGCTGGGCTGTCCTCTATGTTGTTCAGAAGCCAGTTACTGAGCACTCAGCGGACACACAAGGATGTTCCCACCAGGAGGCTGGACTCACTCGAAGCCACTGTGAAGGCCCCTAACGCTTGGACCCACATGAGGCACTCGTCCGAGGCTAAGTTTATAACAAGAGACCACGGTGAGGTTTTAGGCCAGTGAGTGACCATATCTGAATTTCCTGTCCTTTCAAACCCTTAAAGGTACAGACTTGAAAATGAGGCCCACATGAGCAGTGACTTCCCTGAGATCACAGGCTGGGCCCAGGGCTCTTTTGTCTAGTGTTGCATGCTGTGTCCCACTCATTCTTGTCACCTTCCACCTCTATGTTTGTGTACCAGATTCATGGGACACCAGCCCACAGCTGTTAGGGGAATTGTCCCATCTGCACCTGATGACTTCCTATGGAAATGGTGTCTAGCATCATCCTCACTGGGCAGCTTGGGAGCCTGGGGGAGGCCCTGAGAGGCACAGAGGCTTCCCCCAGGGCACAGATCACCTAAGAAAAAGGAGGTGTGAACTCGGCTTTCTCCCCCAAAACCAGGGGCCTCCTTCTTCCCAGGGAGCATGGGGGAGGGCTGTGTTGGATGCTTGTATACAGGTATGGAGATAACATGGGCCAGGAAGGTGAGAGGTCAGCAGCCCAGAGGGGCCATTGGGTGGCCCTGATTGGAGGAAGGGGCACAGGTCATGGAACCTTGAAGGGGTGACCTCACTTCCCTGGGGACAGATCCCCAACAGAAATGGGAACCGTGGTAACCAGGTACCCACATTCTAGAGACAACTGCCTTTCCAGCTCACTTGAGTGGAGAAGGTCAGGAGACCAGGATGTCTCTCTGTTGCTTCCCGTTCTTCCGATTCTCTGGCAAGAAGAAAGCCCAGGGCAAGAGATGTTTCTGTTGCTGGGGAAACAGGCGCAAGCGCCACCACCGAGACCCCTCGCCCTCTGGCAGGAGGCACACACAGGTAACCGAGGGCAGGCCCTTTAAGCTCACACTTGGGTGCCAATTAGGGGGTCACACCTGGGGAGCACCACACCTCTTACCCCTCATCCCGGGGGTGTGTGTGTGTGTGTCCGGGATGGTGAGGGGAAGGAAGCGGGGAATGAGGGATGCTCATCCTGGGCTCAGGAGCAGGTTGGTAAGTGTCAGAAGTCTGGAGGGTGCTGGAGGGTGTGTCATGTTCACTGCCCAGGTCATGGCTCACAGGAAGGGAAGCTGAGTGCTGGGGTCGGAGCTCTGCTACCCACTTGTGAAATCGCAGGGGTGCTCAAGGGGTCATCAACTTCACTCCCTGCCTGGAGGTCTTTGCAGATGCCCCTCTCTGCCTGATCTGGGGAGCAGAATGGGTGGTGGGCATCTTCCCCACTGGTAATGCCCGGGCCCCTCATGCCTCCTGGCCCGGTAGCGGGCTCTGTCTTTGCAGAGCTCCAACAAGGGCAGCGTCGAGGAGCTGGCTGACAGGTTCACTTATGCCCTCAACGGGTACAAAGGACAAGTGCGTCAGGGCAGGAAAACCGTCCAGTGCCAAACTGAGGTGAGAGCTGGCCCACACCCAGGACCCTGAGGTGACTGGGGTGGGACCAGAAGTCAGACTCAAATCTGCGGCCTCAAGTTCTCACAGGCCCACTCCCAAAGTGATCTGCACCTTCAATCCTCCCGACCAGCTCCCTGGTAGGGGAGAAAAGCAGTCTTTCTTCCTGTGTTCTTGGGATCAGAGAGAAAGCATCTGTTGCTGTCTTTGCCTCATGCCCCTTTCAACTGATGAACACCCTGCCCCAAGTATCCTGTGGACCAGCCCCTGCCCGACTGTCCTTGTAGGCCTTCTGCAAGCCTTACACATCATCCCACTTGATAGTGCAGTGTATTTAAAAAAGAAAAAAAAAAAGGGGGGGGGAGCGGGGGGGCGGTTAGGGGTGTAGGAAGGGATTAAGGTCTTGAATACTTTTCTCTGCAACCTATCACCTCACAGAGGACGACAAACTATTGCAGTGCGGCCAGCTCAGGAGCTGTGGCCTGACCCAACTCCATATCATCCCAACAAGGACAGAGTTTTCTTCAGTCATTCAGGCTTTCACTGTGGCTACACCTTGACACAAATCAATTGTTGCTAGCTCAGCAGGGCTGCCAGGAACATCCTCCCTGTGTCCTCACAGACTAGGTCTGCCATGACACAGGACCACAGATTGGGTGGAAGGTTCCTGATGCCTCCTGGCTCAGTACCCACTCTGTCTTTGCAGAGCTCCAAGGAGGACATCATTGAGGTGCTGGCCCATGGACCCGACTACACCACCTACGGGGTCAGGGTGCAGGTGCACCAGGCTGATGACACAGACCAGTGCCTGTCTGAGGTGAGAGTTGGCCTCGAGGGTCTCTACACCCAAAACCCCAACACAACCTGGCAGTGCCCAGAACCCACACTCCAATCTGGGGACTCCCCGGGCACCCTCGCAGGACTCTCCCTAGTGTCCCACAGCCCCAAGACAAAGAAATGTGGACACCCACGCCCCCCTCCAGCTACATGGGATGGTAGAGAGACGCTCCTCACATATTTGTAGCAATATCAGAGAGAGAAATGTCCTGTGACTTCACAGTCGACCATGAGCACGTGGGCATTTCGCTGTTTGTGTTGCTTAAACTACACTTGCCACAAATCCTCTGGAGCACTCAGCTCCACTGTCCTTGCAGACCTGGTCCAGTCGGGGAGGTCGTTTGCCCAGCGATGCGGCCTTTCAGTGCTGATGGACATGGGCCTAATGCAGTTCAGCTGCCATGTCAGCAGTGCTGCCCGGAACACTGATGTGTGTCGGAACGGACTGTGTTAGGTTGCTTGCTTGTGCTGCCATAACATAGGGCCGCACTGGGTGGTGTTAACAGCAGACATTCATTTTCTCACAATTCCGGAGGCTAGAAGTGAGAGGTGGTGCTGTCAGTGGGGCTGGTATCTCCTGACGGGGTCGCTCCTCAGCTTGTAGATGGCTGTCTTCTCTCTGTGTGTCACATGGACTCCCCTCTGCACTGCCACGTGTCCTCCCCTCCTCTTCTAAGGACACTGGTCAGATTCGATGAAGACCCACACCACTGAGTTCACGTCACCTGAATGACTTGCTTGAAGACTAAAACTCAAATGCAGACACATAATCAAGTTCGAGGGGTTGCAAAGTCATGGGATTAGGGGTACAGAATTCAGGCCACAGTACATGTAATGTCCCCAGCTGGAGATGAACGCCCACTGCTGGGGGAAGGACGAGCACGTGTAAAATTTGAATGGCTGCAGGCAGATTCCAAGCCCAAAGGGCTGTGGCAGGGACGTTGCCAACAGCAGTTTCTGATGATGGCTGCTGCCTTGCTCTCAGCCTGGCCCAGGAAATCTCACTCATTGAAATTTTCACCTGGCCGACGTCAAGGTGTCCAACTCAAACACAGTGTTCCGTCCCTGGCAATGGCCTCATGGGGACACTGAGGCACCTGTCACTTTACACCCATCACCTGGATCAGCTCCTCCCCGAGTCCTCTGGTCAGATTCCTGCCCCGTGATCGCCTTTCTCCCATCTGCAGTCTCCACGCATTTGCCACCTTGCGGAATCTGCCATCCCCATAATGAGGGTCTTACAATGCCCTTTAATGTAAAAGGATAAAACATAACTTTCTCTTTTGAAGTCAAAGGCTTTCACAGGCCATTTCTACCGTGTACACTGTTCCCACGCTGGGGAGGGACAAGGTCCCCACACCCTCTCCACCCATGTCAGTACCAGGGAAGTCTCTGGCACCTGAGAGGGGATGGCATGCGGGACAGCACCCAGTTCCGACCTGCATGCCCGTGAGCAGGCATCTGGTATTTCCCAAGCCTCTGTGTTCTCATCTCTGTAACGAGGACCTTTCTCTGGGACTCACAGGGCCCGGGGTCTCATATACACTATCACTACAAGGAGGTTTGTGGATCCTCAGCTAAAGGGAAGGGGGCCGTGAGGGGGGAAGGTGCTGAGAAGGTGGCAATTGTATGAACATGTACGGAACTTCAGTGGCACTTTGAAGGCCTAGAACCTCCTCCAGCCGGGGCACTCCTGTCCCTCCTCTTGCACACGTCCCAGTGGGGCTGGGACCTCCCGACTGAGCTCAGAACCTCCATCCTTGTGGGATTCACGGTCATGCCGCTGACATGGATATCCTTCCTTCTCCCACCCAGTGTGCAGCTGAGCGAACTGGTAACCTGCATGAGTCCTGCAGGATGCAGGCCCTCCAGGAAGGCACCTCGGAGAAGGTGGCCATGGCCATGGTACCAGCTTTCCCGGGGGGAATCGTCCCCCACGTCTCCACGCTGGCCTGCTCCAGAGCCCAACGGTTCCTGGACGAGCTTCTAACTAGGTGAGCACACACTCGTGACTCTGCCCACTGCTAGCTGTGAGGTATGAAAACGTCACCACATCTTCCCGAGTCTCAGGATGCTCCTCTGAAAGTGGGCTGCTGTGGGGGGAACCTCATAGCACTACTGTGGGGACAAGCCAGGGCAGGTCTCACCTGCTCCCTGGCTCTGCAGACAGGGAAGCTGGATGTGCGGCGCTTATTGGTGGCAACTCTTTCACTCTGTCCCACGGAAAGAACTATGACACACCCACCAGCGGCCTGTGGCATCAGAGGTTGGAAAAGCACATGCAAAGCAACCTGTTAAGCAGTGTGAGATTTCACCTAGCCGGTCCTGGAACTTGGTGTAGCCACACTGGGGATTTCTGGGGAGAGCACGGGCCCAGGCCCACTCAGATGTATGGCATGCTTCTGGTTGGAGTTTCTTTACTCGACAATGTGCACGCACTTGTGGAGACACTTAGCCTGACTCAAGGAATGAAGCAGACACAATCCCTGGGACTCAGTTCTGGGCATTGGGTCCAGCAGTCACGCTCTCCATCATTCGCAGGTCGTGTCCACCATCCATCAGGGCTGATGCAATCAGAGTGATTTTTCCATCTGGAGGCACACATGCTTACAATGACCGCGCTGACACACCGCAGGACCAAGTCATAAAGTGAGTGGTCTCCGGGTCCAGAAGGAGGGCCCCCAGAGTCAGCATCGTGGGGACTGTGGTGGGTGGGGGGTGGAGAGTGCCTGGCAGAACCCTAATCTTATACATCATCTGATTCCCAAGAAAGGCCTGGGCTCTGGAGTCTTCTATTCCAGGAGGACAGGAGTTAAAGATGACAGTGGGTGGGGTCCCGGGCCTTGTAGACCCAGAGGAGACGCTGTGCTGAGTTGTCCCTCACAGTCCCCTCCCACCCCCCACAGACCCACCCGCTCTGCCTGCCCTTCTCCATATCCATCTCCCCTGACCACGGTGGCCAGGCTCACAACAGGCCTGTGGTGAGCAGGCTGCTCACAAGTCTGTCTCAGTCCTCAGCCCAGATGCCCAGGGCCTGGAGGGTGGGGGTGGGCAGTGCACTGGACCTTCAGGAGAGCTGCCAGTGGGAAGAAGAGTCTCACACAGACTCCATGTTGAACCTGCTGGATCCCACAACTGCTACAACCAGGACAGCCACACTGGGGCCGGGGGTGGCATGGGGCTGTCCCCTGGGTGGGCAAGGGGGGGCCTGCATAGAGGCTCAGATCTAAACAAGTGTGCCATGGGAGGGCAGAGTGGAAGGAAAGACCAGGACTCAGAGTCTGCTGCCCACCTGCCTCTCCCCAGGGCCTTTGCTGCGATGGTGGGGACCTGGCTGGACCACGTCCAGGGTTTGGGGCAGCGCCTTCCTTTCGCCTGCTTCGAGGTAGAGCAGGTCTTGGTGCCCGTCAACTCCCCTGCCTCACACCTGGTGGGCCACGCCCAAAATCTATGGTTGGCGCTGCAGCACCTTGAGCCCACCGAGGCAACTCAACAAGGTGAGGCGGAATGGTCATCCGGGCAGATCATCGGGGGAGGGCAGGCTCATGGGCTGGAGTTCCCTTAAAGGCGGTGGCATCTTTCCTGTCTGCACTAAGTCACAGGAAAGCCAGGAGTGTGAGTCAATGTGTCTCTTTCTCCTGCTCCAGGTCCACGCCCAGAGCTCCAGAGCTGTCCGGAGGCAGAGGAAGGGCCCGCTCAGGGGCCAGAGCCTGGTCCAACGAGAGGCCCTGCCCTGGCCAGGCTTGGCCCGAGGCAGTACCTGAAGCCATTATGGAGCCAGCTACTGGCTGCGCTGGAAGCCTTCTCTCGTGCTATCAGAAGAGTTCTAGGCGATTATCTTAAATAATTCAGAGGAATACATCCCAACTGTACATTTATAATAGTAAATAAGGATAATTTCTAAAAGTACCTACCTATTTATGTAGACTATTTCCCATTCAGTTAAATACTCCTTTTGAATAAATAAGTTTGTTTATTAAAAACATGTGTAGATCATGTCTTCTCACGTACATATACATAGTTCCATACACACACACACACACACACACACACACACACACACACACATGCACGTACACATATATGCTGACATGGAAGGTGCTCACTGTATAATACAGTTTTAAAATAAGTTTTGAAACATTTAATTTCCTCTGATAACTACGTATACACTGATAAAATGGGGAAATAAAATCTGGAAATATATACACCAGAATGTTCACACTGGTGAACTGTCAGCAGTGAAACTACCAGAAGTGACAGTTTCTTCTCATTTTGCTTCATGTATAGGTTCTGGTTGACACAAGGATCATACCTCCAAGATATAGACAGACAGTAGAGAGAGGAAGGGAGAGGCAGAGAGCACAGATGAGAGGCGCACCAGCCGCCTCCTGCCCACCCCCGTGACATGGAATTGACCACAAAACCCTGCCATGTGCCCTCCCTGGGAACAGATCCAGAAACTTTCAGTGCAAGGGGAGAGGCCAATCCAATGAGCCCCATCAGCTGGGGTTAGACTCAGTATATATTTTAACAATACACTTTGATTGATTTCAGGGCGGGACAAAGGGCGAGACAGAAACGTGAACCATGAGAGACAAACATGGATAGGTTGCCTCCTTCACGACCCCTATTGGTGATCCAGTCTGCAACCCAGGCCTGTGCCCTGACCCGGAATCAAACCAACTGTGCACTCCTGCCTGCTTCACAGACGGACGCTCGACCACCGTGCAACACTGGCCAGAGTCAATCATATCTTTCTAAACTTTCCCAAGTGCCAATTTGTGTCCTGAAATGGTCTCAGGAAAGGAAAAATTACTTAATGGGGGGCATTCTACTTCCCTCGCCGTTTAGCTGCATTTGCTATTTGGCCAGAAACGACCAGTAGACTAGCTCTCAACCATACTTAAAATCACTAGGGATAGCAAGAGCATTGCTTTGGTTGCAACAGGAGTAACTCAAAACAACTCCCTCCACTAAACACTTCCTGAATCATTTCCCTTCCTCCATGAGCCCAGTATTTAACTCACCAGTCAAACTCAGCTTAGGGAGAGGCAATGGTTCCACTGGAACAGGACAGTACGGAAACAAGGTACACAGCCCTGGTTCTACCCGAGGGGCCATAGTTCACTGACACCACCACTCGAACAATCTATAATTAAAATGAAAACCACCATGTCAGAAAATTCTAAGCAGAAAAGGACAAAGGAATGCCACTGGTGAGTATTTCAAAAGGAGGCACGCTGTGCAAGAGGGATCCATTCAGTGCTGTGGCCCAATCATCCAAAGCTCATCGTTCTCATGTGAGCAGTACTCTTGCTCTGAGGGGAGACACATTTCCTTTCTTTCATTTCATATTTGCTTTCAAGAAAAACCAGCTGGTCAATACACCAAGCCAGCACTCCTCAGGTATCCAACAAGCGAAACCTAAATGTCTCAGTGAATTTTAAGTTTTACTAAATTTGACTTAAAAAAAAGGTTTCATTTTAAATTGATATGTGGCTGCCCGACTGGCGTGGCTCAGTGCTTGAGCTTGGACCCCGGAACTAAGAGATCCCCGATTCATTCCCAGTCAGGGCCCGTACAGGGTTTGCGCGCTAGGAGCTATGGGACTGATGATGCTCTCTCATCATTGATGTTTCTCTCTCCCCTTCCCCAGCCTCCTCACCACCCCCACCCCCACCCCCACCCCCGGCTCTCTCTGTTCCCCTTCCCTTCCTCTCTCTGAGATCAATAAAAACATATATGTTTAACCAGTTCTATGTGGATAATATGGACCCTATGAGACAGGGTACTTCAAAACACTAGGCAACTGTTGTGAAACAGTCATCCCTGAGTCTCGGGACACCTGTCCTCCACAAGTCCACACAGAAGAAATGTACGGGGCCCTTAGTGATCACAGTAGAAACAGGAAGCTCTCCATCCGACACGTCCCCACTGCCCTTCCCCTCACCACCTCCTCCTGGGCTGAGGCACCTCCTTCGGGAGCACTTTGACACTAAACTGCCCCATGTCCCTTGCAATTTGGCCCGTTCTGCCCAAGGGTTCACGCCAGAGTTTCATAGTTGATTTCTGAGACACTAAGTTTCTCCCTGATATAAAGCACAATAGCGAGCAGAGGATTTTTTTTCCTCTCGTTGATGCTGGGAGCCTACCCTGACATCACTGAGCAGCTGAATTCAATATTGGATCCACCTACCTGTGGACTTGTTCTTTGGTGAGAAAGACAAGTCCCTACTGTTAGCTTCATCACTATTCTGCTGCTTATAATTCTCAGCTGCCACACTGAATGAGATCCTTAAAACTCCTGAGGGTGGACAAGGTTGTAGCATTTCATGGTACTGCAAAACAACAACAACAACAAACACGAAAACAAAAACAAAAGACGATGGGAGCAGAGAGCAGGACAGGGGAAAGATGGGCGATTCCGGAATGTACACCAGCCTTCCACTGACTCCAGAGTGAGACGTCGGGATACAGGGCATGGCACAGCTCTAAGCTGGGCTGGCAGAGTGTGACGCCAATGAGGATCTCAAAGTGTGACCACAGCAAAGGGGTGAGGCAGAGACAAGACTGCAAAAGAAGCTAAGGTCGGATCATGGACGGCCTGGACGGACACGCTAAGGATTTGGGACTCATTTCTAAAGGCCATAGGAGACCACTGGCAGTTTTCAGAAGAGACATGATCATATTGACATTTTCAAAAGATCCTTCGGGCTGCTGGTAGAGAATGCTTAGGGACCTGGCGATACTAGAGGTTGACAGGTCACAGAGAACACATGGGATCAGGAGGCCCTGAAGTCAATGTGGCTTAGTACTCTTGCTGTTAACCTTGATGGTTTCACACTAGAATCGTCGTATCAGGAATGTCAAGGTGGAAATCTATCCCACTCATGGGACTAGACAGCTTATGTCTAGAAGTTATCATAAAGTAGCAGGATATGCCGTATGTTTTCTCAGACCAAGACACTCTCAGAACAAAGTGGAGAACATACCAAAACCAAGATTGGTTAAAGTGGTAAGGAAAAGGGTGTGGACTCAGCTTGCAGACAGAACAACCGGTCAGTGGCACAGACAGAGACGCACACACACACAGAAAGCCAGAGAGAGGCTGAGAGGAAGGAAGGGACCTCAAGAACGAGAGTACAAGACAAGTGACAGGACCTGACACCCCATCAGCTGGGCTGTCCTCTATGTTGTTCAGAAGCCAGTTACTGAGCACTCAGCGGACACACAAGGATGTTCCCACCAGGAGGCTGGACTCACTCGAAGCCACTGTGAAGGCCCCTAACGCTTGGACCCACATGAGGCACTCGTCCGAGGCTAAGTTTATAACAAGAGACCACGGTGAGGTTTTAGGCCAGTGAGTGACCATATCTGAATTTCCTGTCCTTTCAAACCCTTAAAGGTACAGACTTGAAAATGAGGCCCACATGAGCAGTGACTTCCCTGAGATCACAGGCTGGGCCCAGGGCTCTTTTGTCTAGTGTTGCATGCTGTGTCCCACTCATTCTTGTCACCTTCCACCTCTATGTTTGTGTACCAGATTCATGGGACACCAGCCCACAGCTGTTAGGGGAATTGTCCCATCTGCACCTGATGACTTCCTATGGAAATGGTGTCTAGCATCATCCTCACTGGGCAGCTTGGGAGCCTGGGGGAGGCCCTGAGAGGCACAGAGGCTTCCCCCAGGGCACAGATCACCTAAGAAAAAGGAGGTGTGAACTCGGCTTTCTCCCCCAAAACCAGGGGCCTCCTTCTTCCCAGGGAGCATGGGGGAGGGCTGTGTTGGATGCTTGTACACAGGTATGGAGATAACATGGGCCAGAAAGGTGAGAGGTCAGCAGCCCAGAGGGGCCATTGGGTGGCCCTGATTGGAGGAAGGGGCACAGGTCATGGAACCTTGAAGGGGTGACCTCACTTCCCTGGGGACAGATCCCCAACAGAAATGGGAACCGTGGTAACCAGGTACCCACATTCTAGAGACAACTGCCTTTCCAGCTCACTTGAGTGGAGAAGGTCAGGAGACCAGGATGTCTCTCTGTTGCTTCCCGTTCTTCTGATGCTCTGGCAAGAAGAAAGCCCAGGGCAAGAGATGTTTCTGTTGCTGGGGAAACAGGCGCAAGCGCCACCACCGAGACCCCTCGCCCTCTGGCAGGAGGCACACACAGGTAACCGAGGGCAGGCCCTTTAAGCTCACACTTGGGTGCCAATTAGGGGGTCACACCTGGGGAGCACCACACCTCTTACCCCTCATCCCGGGGGTGTGTGTGTGTGTGTGTGTGTGTGTGTGTGTCCGGGACGGTGAGGGGAAGGAAGCGGGGAATGAGGGATGCTCATCCTGGGCTCAGGAGCAGGTTGGTAAGTGTCAGAAGTCTGGAGGGTGTTGGAGGGTGTGTCATGTTCACTGCCCAGGTCATGGCTCACAGGAAGGGAAGCTGAGTGCTGGGGTCGGAGCTCTGCTACCCACTTGTGAAATCGCAGGGGTGCTCAAGGGGTCATCAACTTCACTCCCTGCCTGGAGGTCTTTGCAGATGCCCCTCTCTGCCTGATCTGGGGAGCAGAATGGGTGGTGGGCATCTTCCCCACTGGTAATGCCCGGGCCCCTCATGCCTCCTGGCCCGGTAGCGGGCTCTGTCTTTGCAGAGCTCCAACAAGGGCAGCGTCGAGGAGCTGGCTGACAGGTTCACTTATGCCCTCAACGGGTACAAAGGACAAGTGCGTCAGGGCAGGAAAACCGTCCAGTGCCAAACTGAGGTGAGAGCTGGCCCACACCCAGGACCCTGAGGTGACTGGGGTGGGACCAGAAGTCAGACTCAAATCTGCGGCCTCAAGTTCTCACAGGCCCACTCCCAAAGTGATCTGCACCTTCAATCCTCCCGACCAGCTCCCTGGTAGGGGAGAAAAGCAGTCTTTCTTCCTGTGTTCTTGGGATCAGAGAGAAAGCATCTGTTGCTGTCTTTGCCTCATGCCCCTTTCAACTGATGAACACCCTGCCCCAAGTATCCTGTGGACCAGCCCCTGCCCGACTGTCCTTGTAGGCCTTCTGCAAGCCTTACACATCATCCCACTTGATAGTGCAGTGTATTTAAAAAAGAAAAAAAAAGGGGGGGGGAGCGGGGGGGCGGTTAGGGGTGTAGGAAGGGATTAAGGTCTTGAATACTTTTCTCTGCAACCTATCACCTCACAGAGGACGACAAACCATTGCAGTGCGGCCAGCTCAGGAGCTGTGGCCTGACCCAACTCCATATCATCCCAACAAGGACAGAGTTTTCTTCAGTCATTCAGGCTTTCACTGTGGCTACACCTTGACACAAATCAATTGTTGCTAGCTCAGCAGGGCTGCCAGGAACATCCTCCCTGTGTCCTCACAGACTAGGTCTGCCATGACACAGGACCACAGATTGGGTGGAAGGTTCCTGATGCCTCCTGGCTCAGTACCCACTCTGTCTTTGCAGAGCTCCAAGGAGGACATCATTGAGGTGCTGGCCCATGGACCCGACTACACCACCTACGGGGTCAGGGTGCAGGTGCACCAGGCTGATGACACAGACCAGTGCCTGTCTGAGGTGAGAGTTGGCCTCGAGGGTCTCTACACCCAAAACCCCAACACAACCTGGCAGTGCCCAGAACCCACACTCCAATCTGGGGACTCCCCGGGCACCCTCGCAGGACTCTCCCTAGTGTCCCACAGCCCCAAGACAAAGAAATGTGGACACCCACGCCCCCCTCCAGCTACATGGGATGGTAGAGAGACGCTCCTCACATATTTGTAGCAATATCAGAGAGAGAAATGTCCTGTGACTTCACAGTCGACCATGAGCACGTGGGCATTTCGCTGTTTGTGTTGCTTAAACTACACTTGCCACAAATCCTCTGGAGCACTCAGCTCCACTGTCCTTGCAGACCTGGTCCAGTCGGGGAGGTCGTTTGCCCAGCGATGCGGCCTTTCAGTGCTGATGGGCATGGGCCTAATGCAGTTCAGCTGCCATGTCAGCAGTGCTGCCCGGAACACTGATGTGTGTCGGAACGGACTGTGTTAGGTTGCTTGCTTGTGCTGCCATAACATAGGGCCGCACTGGGTGGTGTTAACAGCAGACATTCATTTTCTCACAATTCCGGAGGCTAGAAGTGAGAGGTGGTGCTGTCAGTGGGGCTGGTATCTCCTGAGGGGGTCGCTCCTCAGCTTGTAGATGGCTGTCTTCTCTCTGTGTGTCACATGGACTCCCCTCTGCACTGCCACGTGTCCTCCCCTCCTCTTCTAAGGACACTGGTCAGATTCGATGAAGACCCACACCACTGAATTCACGTCACCTGAATGACTTGCTTGAAGACTAAAACTCAAATGCAGACACATAATCAAGTTCGAGGGGTTGCAAAGTCATGGGATTAGGGGTACACAATTCAGGCCACAGTACATGTAATGTCCCCAGCTGGAGATGAACGCCCACTGCTGGGGGAAGGACGAGCACGTGTAAAATTTGAATGGCTGCAGGCAGATTCCAAGCCCAAAGGGCTGTGGCAGGGACGTTGCCAACAGCAGTTTCTGATGATGGCTGCTGCCTTGCTCTCAGCCTGGCCCAGGAAATCTCACTCATTGAAATTTTCACCTGGCCGACGTCAAGGTGTCCAACTCAAACACAGTGCTCCGTCCCTGGCAATTGCCTCATGGGGACACTGAGGCACCTGTCACTTTACACCCATCACCTGGATCAGCTCCTCCCCGAGTCCTCTGGTCAGATTCCTGCCCCGCGATCGCCTTTCTCCCATCTGCAGTCTCCAGGCATTTGCCACCTTGCGGAATCTGCCATCCCCATAATGAGGGTCTTACAATGCCCTTTAATGTAAAAGGATAAAACATAACTTTCTCTTTTGAAGTCAAAGGCTTTCACAGGCCATTTCTACCATGTACACTGTTCCCACGCTGGGGAGGGACAAGGTCCCCACACCCTCTCCACCCATGTCAGTGGCAGGGAAGTCTCTGGCACCTGAGAGGGGATGTCATGCGGGACAGCACCCAGTTCTGACCTGCATGCCCGTGAGCAGGCATCTGATATTTCCTAAGCCTGTGTGTTCTCATCTCTGTAATGAGGACCTTTCTTTGGGACTCACAGGGCCCGGGGTCTCATATACACTATCACTACAAGGAGGTTTGTGGATCCTCAGCTAAAGGGAAGGGGGCCGTGAGGGGGGAAAGGTGCCGAGAAGGTGGCAATTGTATGAACATGTACGGAACTTCAGTGGCACTTTGAAGGCCTAGAACCTCCTCCAGCCGGGGCACTCCTGTCCCTCCTCTTGCACACGTCCCAGTGGGGCTGGGACCTCCCGACTGAGCTCCGAACCTCCATCCTTGTGGGATTCACGGTCATGCCGCTGACATGGATATCCTTCCTTCTCCCACCCAGTGTGCAGCTGAGCGAACTGGTAACCTGCATGAGTCCTGCAGGATGCAGGCCCTCCAGGAAGGCACCTCGGAGAAGGTGGCCATGGCCATGGTACCAGCTTTCCCGGGGGGAATCGTCCCCCACGTCTCCACGCTGGCCTGCTCCAGAGCCCAACGGTTCCTGGACGAGCTTCTAACTAGGTGAGCACACACTCGTGACTCTGCCCACTGCTAGCTGTGAGGTATGAAAACATCACCACATCTTCCCGAGTCTCAGGATGCTCCTCTGAAAGTGGGCTGCTGTGGGGGGAACCTCATAGCACTACTGTGGGGACAAGCCAGGGCAGGTCTCACCTGCTCCCTGGCTCTGCAGACAGGGAAGCTGGATGTGCGGCGCTTATTGGTGGCAACTCTTTCACTCTGTCCCACGGAAAGAACTATGACACACCCATCAGCGGCCTGTGGCATCAGAGGTTGGAAAAGCACATGCAAAGCAACCTGTTAAGCAGTGTGAGATTTCACCTAGCCGGTCCTGGAACTTGGTGTAGCCACACTTGGGATTTCTGGGGAGAGCACGGGCCCAGGCCCACTCAGATGTATGGCATGCTTCTGGTTGGAGTTTCTTTACTCGACAATGTGCACGCACTTGTGGAGACACTTAGCCTGGCTCAAGGAATGAAGCAGACACAATCCCTGGGACTCAGTTCTGGGCATTGGGTCCAGCAGTCACGCTCTCCATCATTTGCAGGTCGTGTCCACCATCCATCAGGGCTGATGCAATCAGAGTGATTTTTCCATCTGGAGGCACACATGCTTACAATGACCGCGCTGACACACCGCAGGACCAAGTCATAAAGTGAGTGGTCTCCGGGTCCAGAAGGAGGGCCCCCCAGAGTCAGCATCGTGGGGACTGTGGTGGGTGGGGGGTGGAGAGTGCCTGGCAGAACCCTAATCTTATACATCATCTGATTCCCAAGAAAGGCCTGGGCTCTGGAGTCTTCTATTCCCGGAGGACAGGAGGCAAAGATGACAGTGGGTGGGGTCCCGGGCCTTGTAGACCCAGAGGGGACACTGTGCTGAGTTGTCCCTCACAGTCCCCTCAACCGCACAGACCCACCCCGCTCTGCCTGCCCCTGTCCATATCCATCTCCCCTGACCACGGTGGCCAGGCTCAGAACAGGACTGTGGTGAGCAGGCTGCTCACAAGTCTGTCTCAGTCCTCAGCCCAGATGCCCAGGGCCTGGAGGGTGGGGGTGGGCAGTGCACAGGACCTTTAGGAGAGCTGCCAGTGGGAAGAAGAGTCTCACTCAGACTCCGTGTTGAACCTGCTGGATCCCACAACTGCTACAGCCAGGACAGCCACACTGTGGCCTAGGGTGGCATGGGGCTGTCCCCTGGGAGGGCAATGGGGCCTGCACAGAGGCTTAGATCTAAACACGTGTGCCATGGGAGGGCAGAGTGGAAAGAAAGACCAGGACTCAGAATCTGCTGCCCACCTGCCTCTCCCCAGGGCCTTTGCTGTGATGGTGGGGACCTGGCTGGACCACGTCCAGGGTTTGGGGCAGCCCCTTCCTTTCGCCTGCTTCGAGGTAGAGCAGGCCTTGGTGCACGTTAACTCCTCTGCCTCACACCTGGTGGGCCACGCCCAAAATCTATGGTTGGCGCTGCAGCACCTTGAGCCCACAGAGGAAACTCAACAAGGTGGGGGGGAATGATCACCTGGGCAGATCATCGGGGGAGGGCAGGCTCATGGGCTGGAGTTCCCTTAAAGGCGGTGGCATCTTTCCTGTCTGCACTAAGTCACAGGAAAGCCAGGAGTGTGAGTCATTGTGTCTCTTTCTCCTGCTCCAGGTCCATGCCCAGAGCTCCAGAGCTCTCTGGACGCAGAGGAAAGGCCTGCTCAGGGGCCAGAACCTGGTCCAATGAGAGGCCCTGCCCTGGCCAGGCCTGGCCCAAGGCAGTACCTGAAGCCATTATGGAGCCAGCTACTGGCTGCCCTGGAAGCCTTCTCTCGTGCTGTCAGAAGAGTTCTAGGCGATTATCTTAAATAATTCGGAGGAATACATCCCAACTGTACATTTATAATAGTAAATAAGGATAATTTCTAAAAGTACCTACCTATTTATGTAGACTATTTCCCATTAAGTTAAATACTCCTTTTGAATAAATAAGTTTGTTTATTAAAAACACGTGTAGACCATGTCTTCTCATGTACACATACATAATTCCATACACACACACACACACACACACACACACAGAGGCACGCACACACGTACACATATATGCTGACATGGAAGGTACTCCCTGTATAATACAGTTTTAAAGTAAGTTTTGAAACATTTAATTTCTTCTGATAACTACGTATACACTGATAAAATGGGGAAATAAAATCTGGAAATATATACACCAAAGAGTTCACACTAGTGAACTGTCAGCAGTGAAACTACCAGAAGTGACAGTTTCTTCTCATTTTGCTTCATGTACAGGTTCTGGTTGACACAAGGATCATAACTCCACGATATAGATAGACAGTAGAAAGAGGAAAGGAGAGGCAGAGAACACAGATGAGAGGTGCGCCAGCCGCCTCCTGCCCACCCCCCACATGGAACTGACCGCAAAACCCTGCCATGTGCCCTCCCTGCGAACTGATCCGGAAACCTTTCAGTGCAAGGGGAGATGCCCATCCAATAAGCCCCATCAGCCGGGGCTAGACTCAATATATATTTTAACAATACACTTTGATTGATTTCAGGGAGGGACAAAGGGCGAGACGGAAATGTAAACGATGAGAGAGAAGCGTGGATAGGTTGCCTCCATCCCAACCCCTATTGGTGATCCAGTCTGCAACCCGGGCCTGTGCCGTGACCCGGAATCAAACCAACTGTGCACTCCTGCCTGCTTCACAGGCGGACGCTCGACCACCGTGCAACACTGGCCAGACTCAATCATACCTTTCTAAACTTTCCCAAGTGCCAATTTGTATCCTGAAAACGTCTCAGGAAAGGAAAAATTACTTAATGGGAGGCATTCTACTTCCCTTGCTGTTTAGCTGGATTTGCTACTTGGCCAGAAACAACCAGTAGACTAGCCCTTAACCATATTTAAAATCAGTAGGGCCCTAACCAGTTTGGCTCAGCGGATAGAGCGTTGGCCTGAGGACTCAAAGGTCCCAGGTTCGATTCCGGTCAAGGGCATGTACCTTGGTTGCGGGCATATACCCAGTAGGGGGTGTGCAGAAGGCAGCTGATCGATGTTTCTCTCTCATCGATGTTTCTAACTCTCTATCCCTCTCCCTTTCTCTCTGTAAAAAAATCAATAAAATATATTTAAAAAAATAAAAATAAATAAAATCAGTAGGGATAGCAAGAACATTGCTTTGGTTGCAACAGGAGTAACTCAAAACAACTCCCTCCACTAAACACTTCCTGAATCATTTCCCTTCCTCCATGAGCCCAGAATTTAACTCAACAGTCAAACTCAGCTTAGAGAGAGGCAATGGTTCCACTGGAACAGGACGGTACGGAAACAAGGTCCGCAGCCCTGGTCCTACAGCAAGGGCCATAGTTCACTGACACCACCATTGGAACAATCCATAATTAAAATGAAAACCACCATGTCAGAAAATTCTAAGCAGAAAAGGACAAAAGAATGCCACTGGTGAGTATTTCAAAAGGAGGCACGCTGTTCAAGAGGGATCTGTTCAGTGATGTGGCCCAATCATCCAAAGCTCATCATTCTCATGTGAACACTCTTGTTCTGAGGGGAGACACATTTCCTTTCTTTCATTTCATATTTGCATTCAAGGCAAACCAGCTTGTCAATACACCAAGTCAACACTCCTCAGGTATCCAACAAGAGAAACCGATATGTCCCAGTGAATTTTAAGTTTTAGTAAATTTGAATTAAAAAAAAGTTTCATTTTAAAGTGATATGTGGCTGCCGGGATGGCGGGGCTCAGTGCTTGAGTGTAGACCCCAGAACCAAGAGATCCCTGTTTCATTCCCAGTCAGGGCCAGTACCGGGGTTGCGCGCTGGGGCTATGGGACCGATGATGCTCTCTCATCAATGATGTTTCTCTTTCCCCTTCCCCAGCCTCCTCACCGCCCCCACCCCCACCCCCCCTCTCTCTGTTCCCTTTCCCTTCCTCTCTCTGAGATCAATAATGACATATATGTTTAACCAGTTATATGTGGATAATATGGACCCTATGAGACAGGGCACTTCAAAACGCTAGGAAACCGTTAACAGTCATCCCTGAATCTCGGGGCACCTTTCCTCCACAAGTCCACACAGAAGAAATGTACGGGGCTATCAGTGATCACAGTAGAAACACGAAGCTCACCATCCCACAGGTCCCCACTGCCCTTCCCCTCACCACCTCCTCCTGGGCTGAAGCACCTCCTTCAGGAGAAGTTTGACACTAAACTGTTCTATGTCCCTTGCAATTCGGCCTCTTCTGCCCAAGGGTACACGCCAGAGTCTCATTGTTGATTTCTGAGACACTAAGTTTCTCCCTGATATAAAGCACAATAGGGAGCAGAGGATTTTTTTCCTCTCGTTGATGCTGGGAGCCTACCCTGACATCACTGAGCAGCTGACTTCAATATTGGATCCACCTACCTGTGGACTTGTTCTTTTGTGAGAAAGACAAGTCCCTCCTGTTAGCTTCATCACTATTCTGCTGCTTATAATTCTCAACTTCCACACTGAATGAGATCCTGCGAAAACAAAAACAAAACAACTATGGGAGCACAGAGCAGGACAGGGAAAGATGGGAGATGCCGGAAAGATCACCAGCCTCCCACCGACTCCAGAGGGAGACGTCCAGATACAGGGCATGGCACAGCTCTAAGCTGGGCTGGCAGAGTGTGATGCCAATGAGGATCTCAAAGTATGACCACAGAAAAGGGGTGAGGGAGAGACAAGACTGCAAAAGAAGCTAAGGTCGGATCATGGATGGCCTGGACGGACACGCTAAGGATTTGGGACTCATTTCTAAAGGCCATAGGAGACCACTGTCAGTTTTCAGAAGAGACATGATCATATTGACATTTTCAAAAGATCCTTCAGGCTGCCAGTAGAGAATGGTTAGGGACTTGGCGATACTAGAGGTTGACAGGTCGCAGAGAACACATGGTATCAGGAGGCCCTGAAGTCAATGTGGCTTAGTACTCTTGCGGCTCACCTGGATGGCTTCACACTAGAATCGTCGTATCAGAAATGTCAAGGTGGAAATCTATCCCACTCATGGCACTTGACAGTTTATGTCTAGAAGTTATAATAAAGTAGCAGGATATGCCGTATGTTTTCTCAGACCAAGACACTCTCAGAACAAAATGGAGCACTTACCAAAACCAAGATTTACTAAAGTGGTAAGGAAAAGGGGGTGGGCTCAGCTTACTGACTGAACAACAGGAGGTCAGTGACACAGACAGAGACACACACACACAGAGAAAGCGAGAGAGAAGCTGAGAGGAAGGAAGGGACCTCAAGAACGAGAGTACCAGAGAAGTGACAGGACCTGACACCCCATCAGTTGGGCTGTACTCTATGTTGTTTAGAAGTGAGTTTATGACATAGAGTCCAAACATAACAGAAATACAAGCAAATGTCACCATACTCTTCACAAAACCTTTAATGACACAGATGCTTACCTTGATCAAGTGTGCATACTTCTTCAGTTGTTCTGAAAAGCATTGTGTAATCCTTGCAGTAATGATCTAAGTAAAACTCCAATTTTTAGTCCCTACAACAACAAGGACATATAAAATACAAATAACTAGGAAGGTATTCCAATATTTACCCCCAACAGTTAGCATTCATCAGTAGAACTTTCCCATTTAAAAACATACTTATGAGAAAAAAGATAATCAAACCCAGAGCCCCTTTATTCTATTTCTGGACTTTCCAGTGCCCAGTATGATAAGTGCAACCTCAACGACTTTTGCTAGACAAATTTTGTGCACGTGAAACTACTGTAAAAACACTGTGATCTCGGTTCTCTTCCTTTTCCTATTAGCTGTTGATCTTCAAAAAACCATCTCTAGAGCCTCAATATTTTCTCCAGAAAATGGGGAAATACCAGTTAATTCACTGTGAAGTTTTAAAACTAAATAAAATATGTGAAAAATACCAAAGCCCGTTATTAGGGTGGGAAATCATTTCATTATAAAACAGTTTTCATGATAGTAATGATTTGTCCTAAGAGAAATAAAAAAATTAAAAGTGCCATGTCTCAGAATACAACTTCTTTATCTCAAGGAAGATCACAAAAACTAGAAAACGTGCTGTAATATTAACTCAGATGTTGATATTTTTATTCCATTCAATTTTATTATCAAGGGTCACAATACCCAAGTGTGTGGCCTTTAGAATTCAGTGTTAGACAGAGTGCTGGCCAGACTGTGAGAGTGCAATGTCAGCACCATTTAAACGCAGATCCACCAGGAACCTGAGAGACACAGAAGGCCACAGCACAGGTGCAGCAGAGTCCACAGCGAACCCAGCGTCAGGTTCTTGGAAAAACACTCTGACAGGTTTTCTCATCACTCATGGGGGTCATGATTCCCTGGCCTTGTTTTCAATTTATGTAGCTAAACTGCAATTCTCTGAACTGTAAGCACTACTAGAATGTAGGTATTGTTACAGCATAGCAGGTATTGTTATAGACCTTCAACCACAGTGCAGGCAGTCAGCTTGTCAACATGAAATGCACTGGGTCACCCCCAGTGTTTACCATGTTTCCTGGCTTCCTGCTGATCTTAGGACAGAGATGACTCACAAGACCTTACATAGCCAATATCTTCAAACAATTCTGTGTTTTGCTAAAAATGCTCTGGGTTCCTAAGGCCAATTTCTGAGTCACCTGAGCACTCCTGGAAGTTTTCACTCTACACACAGTATTTACCTTGCCAACTGAACAAGGGGGGTCAACAAGTGAATGAATACCTTCTCCCATCAGAGTATTCTATTTAGGCTCCTCAGAGACCCAGTGAAGAAGGAAAAAGATTGCAGGTATGTGAGAGAAGTGTAGAAGAATCCAGACTGAGATTGTGTGACAAGTCTTCATCCTTCATCTGAGGAACTTTCCAAAGGATTCAGACATAAAGATCTGTTCAAAAGGTGAGACTCAACCTTCTGGGGGTGGTCTGAATTCAGTAAGTACTCCCAATCCCGAGAAGAAGAAACAGATATTGATTTTTTAAATCATGCCTCCTTGTAATTAGGGGGGTGGGAGTGATCAAGGAGGGGTCGATGGGGGGAGAAGGAGACATATGTAATACTTTAAACCAGTGTTAAACTCAACCTTCCTAATGCCGCGACCCTTTAATATAGTTCCTCATGTTATGTTGACCCCCAATTTCACTGTTACAAATTAAACATAATTAAAGCATAGTGATTAATCACAAAAACAATATGTAATTATATATGTGTTTTCCTATGGTATTAGGCGACCCCTGTGAAAGGGTCATTTGACCCCTAAAGGGCTCACGACCCACAGGTTGAGAACCACTGCTTTAAACAATAAAAAGTTCAATTAAAGGATTCAAGTTCCATTTTCACATTAAGTTGATCTAAGAATATGAAAAAAAAAATCCCAATGCTGGCCCAGCAGGTGTGGCTCAGTGGCTGAGCATCAATCCATGAACCAAGAGGTCATGGTTCAATTCCTGACCAGTGCATACGCCCAGGTTTCTGGTTTTATTCCCAGGAGGGAGTGTGCAGGAAGCAGCCAACTGATGATTCTCTCTCATCAAGGATATTTCTATCTCTCTCCCTCTCCCTTCCTGTCCCTGTAATCAATTAAAACATTTTAAAAATTAAGTAATCACAATGCTGGAAAATGAAAGGAATATCAAAACACCTAAATGACTTCAGTGATCTTCTAAATCCTCTGTTGTCATTTCCAGTCTCCAAAGCACTTTCTCCACGAGATTTGAGGCTCTTTGTTGTCATTTCCACAGTCTCCACAGCACCTTCTCCAGAAAGAGATGTGGGACTCTTCCTTTAATGAATAATATAAAAATGCTTAGACAAAACCACAATTATTCACTTTGTTTTGAACAACAACAAAAAAGAGGTATACATTTGGAATCAAAAAGTTCATTAAAATTCTAAACAGAAACTTATTGTAGGCTATTTCAGACTTACCCTGTGATATGATAAATACCTAAAATTAAAACAAAATGCTTATCTAAGAATTGCATCTAAATAATAGCCTATTAACAAATAGTATCTAAATAAGAATTATGGTGAGCTAGAAGGGAACAATAACAAAGGGGGGACACGGAAACCGGTTTGCCTCAGTGGATAGAGCATCGGCCTGCAGACTGAAAGGTCCCAGGTTCGATTCCGGTCAAGGGCATGTACCTGGCTTGAGGGCATGTACCTGGCTTGAGGGCACATCCCCAGGGGGTGTGCAGGAGGCAGCTGATCAATGTTTCTCTCTCAGTGATGTTTCTAACTCTCTATCTCTCTCCCTTCCTCTCTGTAAGAAATCAATAAAATATATTTTTAAAAAGGGGGGGGGACATCTATAATACTTTCAAAAGGAAAGATTTTAAAAAAAAAAACAAAGAAATAATTATGACATATAGCTATATACTATCTTCTCAACAGCTCAACACATGCACCATGGGAACTAAAAAAGGTAAAATAAAATTTAACAGATCAATGATAAATGTTATAAGAAAAGATAAAGTATGTGTGTAAATGTTAAGAAAAGAGTAGACAGAAATTTAAAAATCTACTAGATAGAAGCCTTGCCACAAAAGTGTCCTCATACCGTGGCTCAACCTGTATTGACCTTAGGTCCTTTATAAAACTAAAGATTACCAGAAGAGCTATTCATAACCTACAGGCTTCTTAATGATCTCATCATTCTTAGACAGTCAGAAAAAAATCTTTAGAAAAACTAAACTTTCCCTTTCATCTTGCAAAACATAACTAGGAAATGCCATTCAACTTTCACTAGCATGCCTAACAATCGCTTACTTGAAATTATTTAATGGTATTTTATGGGTTTTTTAATTGTGGTTAAATATACATAATGTAAAATTTACCATTTTAACCATTTATGGTGTACAAATTCAGTACCATTAAATACATTCATTCATAAAGTTGTGTAACCTCAATGCTATCCATTTCCAGAACTTTTCCATTATCCCAAACAGAAACTGCCAATTCAACAACTCCCCCGTTCTCCCTCCCTCAGCTTCTATTATATTTTCTGTCCTTATGAATTTACCTATTCAAAGCAAAGTACCCCATGAAGGTGGAATTATACAGTATTTATGTTATGTTGGGTATAACATCCTCAAGGTTCATCCATGTTGTAGCACATCTCAGAATTTCATTCATTTTAAAGGCTAAATATCTCATTGTAGGCAAATACCACATATTGTATATCCAGTCATCTCTCCATACACATTGGGGTTGTTTCCAATTTCAACTATTGTGAATAATGCTGCTATGAACACTGGTGTTCGACTGAGTCCCTGCTTTCAAATCTTTTCTTTTTATTTCAACATTTTTTTATTAAGGTATTACATATATGTCCTTATTCCTCCATTGCCCCCCACCCCACTCCCATTCATGAACTCACTCCCCTGGGTCTGTGTCCATTGGTTATGCTTATATGCATGTATACAAGTCCTTTGGTTGACCTCTATCCCTGACCCCCACCCTCCCCTACCTTCCCTCTGAGGTTTGAGCATCTGATCGATGCTTCTCTCCTTTGTGTATATATACCCAAAAGGGGAATTGTTGAATCATATGGTGATTCTAGGTTTAACTCCCCCGCTCCCAATTTATCTTGAAATTTATTGTTGAAAATATTATAGATGTCCCTTTCTATCCCCCATTGATCCCCTCCACCCTGCCGAGGTTTAACTTTTTGAGAAACAGCAAATGGTTTCCAACAGTGGCATTTTTTACTTTTCCACCAGTAATCACAGGGTTCCAGTTTCAACATCCTCACTTATTTTTTTCATTGTTTAATATATCAGTCATCTCAGTAGGTATGACATATCTCACTGTGGTTTTGATTTGCATTTGCCTAATGATTAAACATGCTGAGCACTGTTTCATGTGCTTATTGGCCATGTACATATCTTTAGAGAAATTCCCGTTCAAGCCCTCTCTCCAGTTTTAAATTGAATTGTCTGATCTGTGGTTGTTGAATTTAGGAAAAACCGGCATTAGAGCTGCACTCCTACCTGAAATGTCTCAAATCTACACTGTACCTATTATTGACTCAGCTTCCTTTTATGAAATCCCATCCTCCCAGTCTCTAAAAGCAGATAGTATTTTATTTTATTTTTATTTTTTAAATCTACATTGTTGAAAGTATTACATAGGTCCTCCTTTCCCCGCATTAATCTCTTCCGGGCCACTCCCATCCCCACCCCAATAGTATTTTCATACTCTCCCTTACTCCTGATGTCTCAGGACTTACACATTCCCTCAGCTCTGTCTCTCATCTCTGTCTTCTCTCTTCAGAGCCAATCTTTTCCCCCTGAACTATCATAGAACAGTATCCTTGACAACAGTCTCTCTACTCTCCAGACAATCCTACACATCCTACACATTGCCACCAAAGTCATATCTTCTCAAAATACAGAACTGAAGATGTACTTTCCATTTTAACATCCTTGACAGGCTCCTTCTGTGTACAGTTTAAATTTCAAGTTCCCAGGTACAAACAAGGCCCTTCAGTTTGGATCCACTCAGCACCTGCAAGCATCTCTCCACACCCAAACCCTGTGTACATCCGTTCTGAACTTAGAAAACATCATGTTTTTCCATAAATCGTTTGGCTGATTCGCTCTGCCTAGAATGCCCTTCTTTTCCCAACTTCCAGTTCAATCAGCAACTTCTTTGAGAAATCCTGCCTTCAGAGCCAGTCCCCTGACTCACCACACAGGAGTCAGGACACACAGGTATTATATGGCATTTTGATTTATCTGCATACAGCATTTTAGTTATCTGTTTATTTGTTCAACTAAATCTGAGTCACATACACCTGGTATTGATTCCTAACCAAATACAAAATATCTTCCCCCATATAGTAAGAAGACTAAAGAACAATATGTTTTCCAGACCAAAAGGACTGAAATTAAAAATCTTATCATTCTATTTACAAGCAATCTTAAGATAAAGGAGACAAAAGAAACAATTCATCTAACTGCACATCCATGGAATCTAGTAAACATGCAATCATCCTTTGGAGAATTTAAGATGGAAACATAGAAGCAAAGAATTAGTTTGAGCCCAGCCAGCATGGCTCTGTGGTTAAGCATCGACCAATGAACCAGGAGGTCACAGTTTGATTCCAGGTCAGGGCATATGTTTGAATTGCAGCCTCCATCCCCAGTGTGGGTTGTGCAGGAGGCAGCCAAGCAATGATTCTCTCTCATCATTGATGTTTCTATCTCTCTCTCCCTCTCCCTTCCTCTCTGATAAATAAAAATACAAATTTAAAAAAAAACAAACCAAAAAACCAAACACTTGTTGGATATCGTCATGCCACTTTCACAACTACACTAACCATATGGTTACATGGGGGTGTGGGGGAGGGCGGGGCGGAAATATCATCAAAATGGTCACTGGCGCCCTAGCTGGTTTGGCTCAGTGGATAGAGCGTTAGCCTGTAGACTGAAGGGTCCCAGGTTCGATTCCAGTCAAGGGCACATGCCCGGGTTGCGGGCTCAATCCCCAGTAGGGGGCGTTCAGGAGGCAGCCGATCAATGATTCTCTCTCATCATTGATGTTTCTATCTTTCTATCCCTCTCCCTTCCTCTCTGAAATCAATAAAAATATATTTTAAAAAAATGGTCACTGGCTTCAACACTCCTGGACAGAAATGCTTTTACACATGCCCTCAAGTTTAGGAATAATTCAGTTTATCGTTCCCAGTATATTGTTAGAAGGGTACAATGTTCATCAGGTAACAGTTAATGGGGGAAAACACAAAAAGGCAATGTCGAGGTACCAAGACTGCAGTGCTTACCACTAAGGAATTTAACATTAGTCAAAAAGTCTTGAAATCTCTTGACAATAGCCCAATAATTAATTCAACTGCTATAAATATATTCTCCCTCGCCCCAAAACTTTTTATTCTAAAAATATTCAGTAAGAAAAGTTGAAATAATATAGTGAACACCTGTTTCATCTAAATCTAACAGTTGTTAAGACCTAGCCTGTTTGGCTCAGTGGATAGAGCATCGGCCTGCGGACTGGTCCTGCGTTTGATTCCAGTCATGGGCACATACCCAGGTTGCGGGCTCAATCCCTAGTAGTGGGCATGGAGGAGGCAGCCAATCAATGATTCTCTTCTTACCATTGATGTTACTGATGTTCCTCTCTCTCTCTCTCTCCCTCTCCCTTCCTCCCTAAAATCAATAAAAAATGTTTTAAAAATAAACAAATAAATCTAACTGTGGTTGCCATTATGCCATATCTGCTTATGTGCATGTGAGGGACTTGAGTGGGGGGTGCTGACTACCTGAAAATCCCCCACATCATGACTTCATCATGCATTTCCCCAAAATAAATATTCTCTCCTATACACCACAAAACCATCATCTTGCCTAAGAAAAAATTTTTCTATCATCGCCTAATATTCAGTCCATTTACAACTTTTTCAAATTTTCCCCAAAATGTTTTTTTAAGATAATTTTCTAGAACCAGGACTCAAAGTTCATTCAAAATGGTGCAAAAAATATTGCATTTGGTGATGTCCTTTAGTCTCTTTTAACCTAGAATAGGCCCCACCTTTTTCCCCCTCCGTGACTCTTTTTTTTTTTTTTGCTTTTTACTACTGTTCTTTTTTTTTTTAATTAATTACATCTTTATTGTTCAGATTATTACATTTGTTCCTCTTTTTTCCCCCCATAACTCCCCTCCATTCAGTTCCCACCCCACCCTCCTCCCTCACTCCCCATCCACTGTCCTCATCCATAGGTGCGAGATTTTTGTCCAGTCTCTTCCCACACCCCCCTCACCCCTTTGCCCCCCAAGAATAGCCAGTCCACTCCCTTTCTATGCCCCTGATTCTATTATAATCACCAGTTCATTCTGTTCATCAGATTATTCACTTGATTTTCAGATTCACTTGTTGATAGATGTGTATATTGGTGTCAAAATTTGTATCTTTACCTTTTTCTTCTTCTTCCTCTTCTTAAAGGATACCTTTCAGCATTTCATATAATACTGGTTTGGTTGTGATGAACTCCTTTAGCTTTTCCTTATCTGTGAAGCTCTTTATCTGACCTTCAATTCTGAATGATAGCTTTGCTGGATAAAGTCATCTTGGTTGTAGGTTCTTGGCATTCATCACTTTGAAAATTTCTTGCCACTCCCTTCTGGACTGCAAAGTTTCTGTTGAGAAATCAGCTGACAGTCGTATGGGCACTCCCTTGTAGGCAACTGACTTTCTTTCTCTTGCCGCTTTTAAGATTCTCTCTTTGTCTTTTGCTCTTGGCATTTTAATTATGATGTGTCTTGGAGTGGTCCTCTTTGGATTCCTTTTGTTTGGGGTTCTCTGCGCTTCCCGGACTTGTAAGTCTATTTCTTTCACCAGGTAGAGGAAGTTTTCTGTCATTATTTCTTCAAATAGGTTTTCAATATCTTGCTCTCTCTCTTCTTCTGGCACCCCTATAATTCGGATGTTGGTACGCTTGAAGCTATCCCAGAGGCTCCTTACACTATCTTCGTATTTTTGGATTCTTTTTTCATTTTGCTTTTCTGGTTGGGTGTTTTTTGCTTCTTCGTATTTCAAATCGTTGACTTGATTCTTGCAATCCTCTAGTCTGCTGCTGGGAGTCTGTATAATATTCTTTATTTCAGTCAGTGTATGCTTAATTTCTAGTTGGTCCTTTATCGCAACCTCGAGGGTCTCATTAGATTTCTTGTAGACCTCATTAAGTTTATCGGCAGTTTATAGAAAATTCTTGAAAAACCTTAAAAGTGTGGTTTTGAACTCTATATCCAGTAGTTTGCTTTCCTCCATTTCTATCATTTGTGTCCTTCTTCTTTGTCTCCGCATTTTTTATGCTTCCCTGTGTTGATAAAGTGGTTTTCTGTGCTGAGTGTCCACTAGGGCCCAGTGGTTCCGCCTCCCCAATTACCTGAGGAGGACACTCTTGGTGCACCCCCTTGTGGTCTTTGTGCACAGCCTTGTTGTAATTAAGCCTTGATTGTTGTAGTTATCACTGGCAGGAATTGACCTCCAGGCCAATCGGCTGTGAGAATCAGCTGTGTCTGCAGAGGGAGAACTTCTGTGCTGGACACACCCCTCCGGGGCAAGACTTGCTTCAATGGGGCTTTGGTGCTCACTGAGTCTGCCCCCTGAGTGCAACCCAAGCATGTGCAATGACAGCAAATTAGATTTTTTTTTCCTTTCCCTTACTCTCTGAGTATTTGTACTAGGAACTTGATTTTTATTTATTCAACACTTTGCAACCAAATATAATCATGTGCTAATATATTCTTATACCCTTAAATTTAAGTCTTATAAATTTTTTTGGCAATAACTAATGGAATTACTCAAGTGTTTACACATTACCATGAAATTGACAAAGAACAGTGCAAAAAAATGATGATATAGAAAATAAATGAAATGTTTATTTCCCTACCATTATCTTCACTATATGTTAATACATATATCTAGCTACTGGAATCATTATATATTGTTTTTATTATTTCTGTTAAATTTTAGGATAAAAGCTTTGTTTTTTTAAAAAAATTACTCAATAATCAATCAAATACTAAAATTCCAATCAACTCACCTGTTGAACAGGACTATCAACTGTAAAGGCCTTGTAAAGAGCCAGTGCCTGGCTTTTATTTCCTTTGCTCCAGATCACCATATTTCCAGCCACATAAAGTTCCTCGTCATAATCCACTTCTCCAATTTCACTTACACGTCTCCTTAACTGCCAGCTTTCCTTAAAAATTTACATACATAAGACATGTTTACGCAGTTTTTATTTCTTTTGCAACATTATGGAGCAAGATTTATTAATTAAAATTGAACAGCAATCCAGATACAAGTCTCCTGCTCTGTCTGTGGAGTAAGGCTCAGTCCAAGCCCAACTCTTAGGTTTGGTGCCACTGATTAACAGAGGAGGGGGTGTGGGTGTATATATCATACTGTATCTTACAGGATTTCAAAAATGGGAATTTACCTCAAGAATTCTCTATATTAAGTATTTTATTATTACATTACCATTTTATGCTGCCAAAAACATAAATAAAAAAAAACTAGACCTTACCTATATATCCAAAAATTAAACCAACATTCTTGGGAGACTAAAGACATATGAAGCATAGGGGGGTGAAGCAGAGGGGGCAGTGAAGTGCACATGGGACACTGGGGGAGCTTACCCACCATGCAGACTTCCCTGCCTGACAACTGCATAAACATTCACCTTCCTGCCCTTGTGCCAACCATCAAAATGAACAGGGCAGAGAAAGGTTTGGATTCCTAACTACAGACTTCCGCTCCTGGAAATTTTGGTATCCCAAAAGGGATACAGAAATGGAATTAATATTAGAAAGACTGACTGTTTAACATGCACTTACTTCTCATTCCCCTATTTAAAAACTAGTACTGTATCTACTTATGTGGCATTTCTTTTCTCCTCTAGAAACATGTAAGTTTTTGGCAGCAGGGACCATTGCTAACTCTACTATCTAACCATCAAATAACATGAAATCTGGTCCCACATACTAAGTGAAGAAAAAGAGATTTAAATGGACCATAATCATAGTGACTCCCATTATAAATCCCTGAGTTATATGTCTAAACAGCCATGACACTGTAATACAATTAAGGTCATTATTTTTAGCTTTGATCAAAATGACCAAATCTTAACCTATACCCTAGAAGTAACATCATACTCATTTCTCAGTTGCATCTGGGTAGCCTTAAATTACAAGTAGATCGAATCTCTTTACATTTTAAAAGCAAACTGAGAACCTTGATAAAACCTTCTGTTTTTCAAGGATTGTAACCTCCTGCAGGGATCCCACCAAGCCAGCAGCACCATCAGAGGACCACAACTCAGAGGCTGGCTGCAGCTGCCGAAGCTGAAGGTTCAAAGCATTAGGGTGGTGTCTGCAGTGGTCTCGACCAAAAGGAACAAATTCCTGCAAATCCCCAGCTGCAATCATTGATGCCCTTTCTTCAGAGAAGTTCAGCATGGCTTTCAGATATCAATATTATTTCTGTATGAATTCAAACACATTCTGGACAGCTGTTGGAATCAAAATGAGAAGGAAATTATCAGAAGTTTACAGAAGAGCCATTAATCCTTAGATGAGTGTCATACAATCCTATCACATTGTAGGTGTACAAGTAATCATAACATCAACGGCATTCCAGATCTGATTCTTTCAGGTAATTAGTTACCATTTCATAGTTACCTTACACTATCAGTACATAATTAACATTACAGCTACATGTTAGCTGCTGACAAAATCAACTGTAGGAAATCACTGGGCTGAGAGATAAGCACTTATGTCTGACAATATTGATCCTACATTTCCTACTACTACTCACTAATTTCTCCACATTTCACATTAAGGATTTAGACAAGTTTTACTTTATAGTAAATGGCTCTCAACATTTAAGGGCATTTCTGTTCAAATGCTGGAACAACATTTAAAAAGCACACCTAACAGATCACTGGCATATTGAAATGAGACAAACAAAAACAACATATCATTTCTAATTCATCCAAAGTTGAACCACTTGGTGCTTTAAGAAACTAGTCAATGTCATCATTAATTGTGAGCCTCAATCCACCTAAACATGTAATTGCAAGCACTGCCAATGTCTGGTGCAAACCCCAAAGACCAAGGCATGAACAAAATCACTGGCCATGGAACAGTCACGCTTGTTTGCAAACTGAACGGTTCTGGCTTTGAAAGAACACAATCTACTACAGTTCAGCTCATTACTACAAAGAAGTGGGCGAGCTGGGGGTGGAAACAGCCCTCACCCATTACCTCCAGAACATTTCTGCGAACAGTCACTGACAGCCAGTCAAATTCGGCCACTGTAGAAGGTGGATGACAGATCTGCCTCAGACAACTCTTATATGGAAAACGGTTTTGTGGCACAGAGGTTAAGCTGCAATCCTCAAATACAGGAATCAAAACACACATTCATGTCAGCACTAGACAACCTTTAAAAACTGTTTGAAATGGCTTTCACATCACAAACAGTTTAATATGAACTGATGAGCTCCCAGGGAGACCGAGGCCTCGCTTCCTGGGAACACGGGCCTCCAAGAGCACACAAGGCGGCTGGGGGGGGGGGGGGGGGGAAGGCGGGACCCGAAGGCACAGGAGGCACCGGAGCCAGGTCTGAGCGGAAGGGCCTGGTCCAGGGCCTCAGGGTCGGTGAGACCCTCGGGCTGAGCCGGGGCCTCAGCAGCGCCGGCCACAGGGCTGCCCGCCCAGAGCTGCGGCCGCGGGGAAACCGCGCTCAGCTGGGAAGGAGGCCGGGGGCGGCGCGGGGAGGAGCGGCGCGGAGCCCAGGCCACGCCGCCCGGGCGGTCGGGTGCGGGGACAGGGACACGCGGCGACCAGCAGCGCCGCCGGCCGGGCCTCGCCTGAGTCACTCGGGAAGCGCGAGGCGCGGGAGCCCGGCTGCGCCCCCGGGGCCACAGCAGAGTCGGTCACGGGGACTCCGCCGCCGCTGAGCGTTTCCTCCCCCTCCGTCCCCCGCTCCCGAGAACCTGCGAGCAGCAGCCGAGGACCGCGGGCGTCAGCTCCCGCTCTAAAACCAAAGGACGGACTCCGCTGAATTTCCCGTCCTGCTTTGCGCGGGGCCGGGGGCGGGGCCTTGAAGCACCGGGTCTCGCGGGAGGCGCCGCAGCCCGCGGTCGGGCTCTGCTCGCCTCCGGGGAGGATGCTGGGTCCGCCCGCCGGTACCGCCTGGTCCCCGGTGCCGCGTGGAGCCCGGAAGCAGGACCCGGTCAGCTGGAGTCTGAGCTGTGACCAGACCATCCCGGCCTCTCCATCTGCGCCGGGTCCTGTCACCAGGAGCCTGAGCTGCCTCCACCCGGAGCTGCCGCACTTCCAGGCCGGTTCTGCTCGCTCCCCCGTGGGACTGGGGCGCTGAGGGGCGCGCTGATTTCCCCTCTGCCGGTGCTCCTTCACCCTGTAGGGCCAGACCCTGTGAAAAGTGCAGGAAAGACACGGAGGTCCTCACAGAAACATGGCGTGCAATTTCTGAGCTTCACAGACACGTGTGCCAGGTGACCCCTAGACCTGGATGAAGCACCCCAGCTTTACCCGCCCCCCCTCTCCGTGGACTTAGCTGTACAATCTCACACTGATGGAAACTAGAAAACTTTCCTGAGCTCTGCTCTCCCACGGCATAGGATGTCTAGGTTAAAAATGTCAATGGAGCCCTAGCCGGCTTGGCTCAGTGGATACAGAGTCAGCCTGCGGACTGAGGGGTCCCAGGTTCCATCCAGGCCAAGGGCATATGCCTGGGTTGCAGGCTCCATCCCCAGTAGGGGGTGTGCAGGAGGCAGCTGATCAGTGATTCTCTCTCATCATTGATGTTTCTATCTCTCTCTCCTCCCTTCCTCTCTGAAATCAATAAAGAAATATATATTTTTAAAAAATATCAGTGGAGCTCTGACCCGTTGTTCAATTGGTTGAGTGTCCTCTTGTAACCAAAAAAGGTTGGGAGTTTGATTTCCAATCAGGGCACATAACTAGGATGCAGTTTGATCCCGGGTGAGGGGCATGCAGGAGGCAATTGATTGAAGTTTCTCTCTCACATAGATGTCTCTCTCTCTCTCTAAATAAATAAATAAATAAATAAATAAATAAATAAATAAATATATCCTCAGGTGAAAACTATATATTCAATAGACAACGTTATGGCCTAAGAAATAAAGTTCAAATTCTTTATCCAGAAATATAAAATTGGCTGAAACCTATGTCTGCACCAAGATCATCTCCTGAGCATCCCCAAACACACCTTGCACTTTGTGGTCTTGGGATCTGGGTACATCCTCATTTCTTTATTTGGAATGCCAGCCCTCAGGGTTTAGCTCAAATGCCTCTTCTCAGAAGATTTCAATCCAAGAATGAGCGTGCTGAGAGGACTGAATACTTGTGACCCCCCCCTCCCCCCCCCGCCCCAAAATTCCCATGTGGAAGCCATATGCTGTATGTGATGGTGTTTGGAGGTGGTGCTTAGGTCATGAGAGTGGAGCATTCCTGACTGGCATTAGTGCCCCTTCCACAAAGTGAGGACCCAGTGAAGGGAAGGTTGGCAATGAGCGAGAAAGCAGGCCCTCAGCAGACACTGAAACTACCAGCACCATGATCTTGGACTTCCCAGCCTGCAGAACTATGAGAAATAAATTGTTGCTTATAAGCCATGCAGCTTATGGTATTTTCGTCATAGCAGCCCAAACACTAAGACAGAGTCACTCTTAGAACTTTGAGTGCCCTGCCGTTCTCTATGGTCATTTCCCTATAAGCAAAATATCCACGTATTTCCCTGGCCTGAGATACAGGGGGCACTGTTTGATCTGTAGGAATAAGGCAGGAAGGAGCCAGTTAAGTCTCATTTCTTCTCTCTCCAGTACAAGGAGATTGTCCTGTGTGACTGAGTGGGCACACCTGCCACACAGGTTCTCAGCCATTCCCCAGAAAGGGTATGAGAACTTCCCTGCGGTGCCCCCCAGGGCCCTGGGCTGTGCTGCATGAACCAGGGCCTGCACCTGTGCAAAGGGCAGAGGGTGGAAGTCCATGAAGGGCCTGGTCAGGAATGGCTAGTTTGGGTGCTAGAGTGGGAGCTGGAGGAAATGCAAACCCGGAACCCACAGCTGCAGGACTCCTGCCCCCAAGAATCACAGATGCAGCCCCAGCTCTCAGGAGAACACGCCTCCTCCCTGGTGTTTCCATGGACGGTGAAGCTGGGCTTCCAGCTCCTAACTCCTAAAATAATTCCCAATCTGTCCTCTTTCTCTCTCATTTCCTCTACTTCCATTGTAGTCCAGAATATAGCAGGGAGGTGATGTTTCCTCTAAGACAATTCCCAAAATCCCCCGACATTTCAGTGGTCCATTCCACTATGTTCCCTTAATACAATTTCCTATATTTTTGAGTGTTGTTTTAATGGATGTTTGATTTTTGAATAGTCCCAGATTTACATAAAAATCGTGAAGATAATAACCATGTACACCATACCCAATTTCCCTTATTACTAATATCTTACTTATGTTTGGGCAAATGTAACATGAAGTGAATATTCATTGAAACAGTTAGAGTGAAACCTCATTTTCTAGTATCCCCAATATCCAGCTATGCTGTTCTAGACGAAGTTGTAAAAGGAAAAACTGGAGCGGTTGTGGCATAAAACTTCAGATCTGGAGCTGCCCATCCTTTCAATAATTTAACAATATTCAATAGTCAAGTATGTAAAAGGAAATCAAATTCATTATTATACACTGCCAGCACCTACACAACACCCTGTTCCTCATGACTGCGACCACCACCATCCATCCCACCCTCCCAATTCCAAACCTATATTCAACATCAGCTTCTTTTTCCCTTGCCAGTATGAGAAAATTTTGTGAAAAACATCCCCAATCAGACTTCTCCTTCTCCTTATTCTAAGTTTCAGGCTCAGTATGGAATGCCTTGTCTGGTGCCCCAACAAAAGGAATCTACATTACTCCCTTCTCACATGCCTGCCCCCTCCTTAGATCACTCCCCATCAGTGAAACAGAGTCCAACCTCACTTCTCTGGTACCTCCAATATCCCACAATGCTGTTGACCACCAGGATGTTAAAGGAAAGACTGCACAAGTTGTGGCATAAAATTCACATCTTGAGCTGACCATCCTTTCAATAGTTTAACAATATTCAATAGTCTACCATATAAAAAGGAAATCAAATTCTTTATTATACACTGCCATCACTAACACAACACCCTGTTATGACTGCGACCTCCACCATCCACCCCACCTACCCCCACTACGAACATAAATTCACTTTTGGACTTACAGTTTCTTCATCCATCCTTGTGTTTGGAGTCTTACTCCTTATCTCTACTAGTCTACAATGTCGTCTTATTAAGTTTCCTATCTTGAGGCACCAGACACTACTGAAGGGTGCATGGCCTCTATTTATACTCTTTAGGTTAATGAGGAGCCACTCACTTCAGCTCTGGTAGCCCAAAATCTGTGCTTGCCATGGTGTGGCTTGACATCACAAAGCCTCAGCTAGACCATCCAGAAGGGGCGGGGTGGCCGAAGATGCAGAAATCTCACACACTCTGGTTATAAAACAGAAAACTTCCTCTTAACTCCTAAAGTTTTTCCCAATCTGTCCTCTTTCTCTCTCATTTCCTCTACTTCCATTATAGTCCAGCATATGGCAGAGAGGTGGTTTTCCTCTAAGACAATTAACATACTCCCCTTCATTTCAGTGGTCCATTCCACTATGTTCAATTGCAATCATTTCCTAGGATTTTCAGTGTTGTTTTAATGGATGTTTGATTTTAGAATAGTTCCAGATTTACATAAAATTCGTGAAGATAATAACCATGTACACCATACCCAATTTCCCTTATTACTAATATCTTACTTATGTTTGGGCAAATGTACACCATACCCAATTTCCCTTATTACTAATATCTTACTTATGTTTGGGCAAATGTAACATGAAGTGAATAATCACTGAAACAGAGTGAAACCTCATTTTCTAGTATCTCCAAAATCCAGCTATGCTGTTCTAGACCAAGTTGTTAAAGGAAACACTGGACCGGTTGTGGCATAAAACTTCAGATCTGGAGCTGACCACCCTTTCAATAATCTAACAATATTCAATAGTCTACCATGTAAAAGGAAATCAAATTCATTATTATACACTGCCAGCACCTACACAACACCCTGTTTTTCATCACTGCGACCACCACCATCCATCCCACCCTCCCAATTCCAAACCTATATTAATCATCAGCTTTTTTTTTTCTTGCCAGTATGAGAAAGTTTTGTCAAAAACATCCCCAATCAGACTTCTCCTTCTCCTTAGTCTAAGTTTCTGGCTCAGTATGCAATGCCTTGTCTGGTGCCCCAACTAAAGTAATCTACATTACTCCCTTCTCACATGCCTGCCCCCTCTTTAGATCCCTCTCCATTCGTGAAACAGAGTCAAACCTCACTTCTCTAGTACCTCCAATATCCCACAATGCTGTTGACCACCAGGATGTTAAAGGAAAAGCTGCAGAAGTTGTGGCATAAAATTGACATCTAGAGCTGACCATCCTTTCAATAGTTTAACAATATTCGTCTGCCATATAAAAAGGAAATCAAATTCTTTTGTATACACTGACATCACTAACACAACACCCTGTTACTCATGACTGCGACCTCCACCATCCATCCCACCTACCCCCACTACGAACATAAATTCACTTTTGGACTTACACTTTCTTCATCCATCCTTGTGTTTGGAGTCTTACTCCTTATCTCTACTAGTCTACAATGTCGTCTTATTAAGTTTCGCTATCTTGAGGCACCAGACACTACTGAAGGGTCCCTGGCCTCTATTTATACTCTTTAGGTTAATGAGGAGCCACTCACTTCAGCTCTGGTTGACCAAAGATGCAGAAATCTCACACACTCTGGTTATAAAACAGAAAACTTCCTCCTAACTCCTAAAATTTTTCCCAATCTGTCCTCTTTCTCTCTCATTTCCTCTACTTCCATTATAGTCCAGCATATGGCAGGGAGGTGGTGTTTCCTCTAAGACAATTCCCTCATTGCTAATATCTTACTTATGTTTGGGCAAATGTAACATGAAATGCATAATCAGTGTAACAGTTAGAGTGAAACCTCATTTTCTAGTATCTCCAATATCCAGCTATGCTGTTCTAGACGAAGTTGTTAACGGAAAAACTGGACCGGTTGTGGCATAAAACTTCAGATCTGGAGCTGCCCATCCTTTCAATAATCTAACAATATTCAATAGTCTACTATGTAAAAGGAAATCAAATTCATTATTATACACTGCCAGCACTAACACAACACCCTGTTCCTCAGGACTGCGACCACCACCATCCATCCCACCCTCCCAATTCCAAACCTATATTAAACATCAGCTTCTTTTTTCCTTGCCAGTATGAGAAAATTTTGTGAAAAACATCCCCAATCAGACTTCTCCTTCTCCTTATTCTAAGATTCAGGCTCAGTATGGAATGCCTTGTCTGGTGCCCCAACTAAAGAAATCTACATTACTCCCTTCTCACATGCCTGCCCCCTCCTTAGATCACTCCCCATCAGTGAAACAGAGTCCAACCTAACTTCTCTAGTACCTCCAATATCCCACAATGCTGTTGTCCACCAGGATGTTAAAGGAAAAACTGCACAAGTTGTGGCATAAAATTCACATCTTGAGCTGACCATCCTTTCAATAGTTTAACAATATTCAATAGTCTGCCATATAAAAAGGAAATCAAATTCTTTATTATACACTGCCATCACTTACACAACACCCTGTTATGACTGCGACCTCCACCATCCATCCCACCTACCCCCACTACGAACATAAATTCACTTTTGGACTTACAGTTTCTTCATCCATCCTTGTGTTTGGAGTCTTACTCCTTATCTCTACTAGTCTACAATATCGTCTTATTAAGTTTCACTATCTTGAGGCACCAGACAGTACTGAATTGTGCCTGGCCTCTATATATACTCTTTAGGTTAATGCGGAGCCACTCACTTAAGCTCTGGTTGCCCAAAATCTGTGGTTGCCATGGAGTGGCTTGACATCACAAAGCCTCAGCTAGACCATCCAGGAGGGGCGGGGGTGGCCGAAGATGCAGAAATCACACACACTCTGGTTATAAAACAGAAAACAGCTCCTAACTCCTAAAATTCTTCCCAATCTGTCCTCTTTCTCTCTCATTTCCTCTACTTCCATTATAGTCCAGCATATCGCAGGGAGGTGGTGTTTCCTCTAAGACAATTCCCAAACTCCCCCGACATTTCAGTGGTCCATTCCACTATGTTCCCTTAATACAATTTCCTATGTTTTTGGGTGTTGTTTTAATGGATGTTTGATTTTAGAATAGTTCCAGATTTACAGAAAAATCGTGAAGATAATAACAATGTATACCATACCCAATTTCCCTCAATACTAATATCTTACTTAAGTCTGGGCAAATGTAACATGAAGTGAATAATCATTGAAACAGTTAGAGTGAAACCTCATTTTCTAGTATCTCCAATATCCAGCTATGCTGTTCTAGAAGAAGTTGTAAAAGGAAAAACTGGACCGGTTGTGGCATAAAACTTCAGATCTGGAGCTGACCACCCTTCAATAATCTAACAATATTCAATAGTCTACCATGTAAAAGGAAATCAAATTCATTATTATACACTGCCAGCACCTACACAACACCCTGTTCCTCAGGACTGCGACCACCACCATCCATCCCACCCTCCCAATTCCAAACCTATATTCAACATCAGCTTCTTTTTTCCTTGCCAGTATGAGAAAGTTTTGTGAAAAACATCCCCAATCAGACTTCTCCTTCTCCTTATTCTAAGTTTCAGGCTCAGTATGGAATGCCTTGTCTGGTGCCCCAACTAAAGAAATCTACATTACTCCCTTCTCACATGCCTGCCCCCTCCTTAGATCACTCCCCATGAGTGAAACAGAGTCCAACATAACTTCTCTAGTACCTCCAATATCCCACAATGCTGTTGTCCACCAGGATGTTAAAGGAAAAACTGCACAACTTGTGGCATAAAATTCACATCTTGAGCTGACCATCCTTTCAATAGTTTAACAATATTCAATAGTCTGCCATATAAAAAGGAAATCAAATTCTTAATTATACACTGCCATCACTAACACAACACCCTGTTGTGTTAGTGCGAACTCCACCATCCATCCCACCTACCCCCACTACGAACATAAATTCACTTTTGGACTTACAGTTTCTTCATCCATCCTTGTGTTTGGAATCTTACTCCTTATCTCTACTAGTCTACAATATCGTCTTATGAAGTTTCACTATCTTGAGGCACCAGACAGTACTGAAGGGTGCCTGGCCTCTATATATACTCTTTAGGTTAATGCGGAGCCACTCACATCAGCTCTGGTTGCCCAAAATCTGTGGTTGCCATGGAGTGGCTTGACATCACAAAGCCTCAGCTAGACCATCCAGGAGGGGCGGGGGGAGCAGAAGATGCAGAAATCTCACACACTCTGGTTATAAAACAGAGACCTTCCTCTTAACTCCTAACATTTTTCCCAAACTGTCGTCTCTCTCTCTCTCATTTCCTCTAGTTCCATTGCACTCCAGCATATGGCAGGGAGGTGGTGTTTCCTCTAAGATAATTCCCATACTCCCCAGTCATTTCAGTGGTCCATTCCGCTAGGTTGAGTTGCTACAATTTCCTAGGATTTTGAGTGTTGTTTTAATGGATGTTTGTTTTAGAATAGTTCCACATTTACAGAAAAATTGTGAAGATAATAACCATGTACACCATACCCAATTTCCCTTATTACTAATATTTTACTTATGTATGGGGCAAAAGTAACATGAAGTGAATCATCAGTGAAACAGAGTGAAACCTCACTTCTCTAGTATCTCCAATATCCAAAAATGCTGTTCTAGACCAAGTTGTTCAAGGAAAAACTGTACCAGTTGTAGCATAAAATTCACATCTTGAGCTGACCATCCTTTCCATACTTTAACAATATTCAATAGTCTGCCATATAAAAAGGAAATCAAATACTTAATTATACACAGCCATCACTAACACAACACCCTGTTACTCATGACTGCGACCTCCACCATCCATCCCACCTACCGCCAATACGAACATAAATTCACTTTTGGACTTACAGTTTCTTCATCCACCCTTCTGTTTGAGGTCTTACTCCCTATCTCTACTAGTCTACAATATCGTCTTATTAAGTTTCGCTACCTTGAGGCAACAGACACTACTGAAGGGGGCCTGGCCTCTATTTATACTCTATAAGGTAATGAGGAGCCACTCCCTTCAGCTCTGGTTGCCCAAATTCTGTGGTTGCCATGGTGTGGCTTGACATCACCATGCCTCAGCTAGACCATCCAGGAGGGGCGGGGGGAGCAGAAGATGCAGAAATCTCACACACTCTGGTTATAAATCAGAGACCTTCCTCTTAACTCCTAACATTTTTCCCAAACTGTCCTCTCTCTCTGTCTCATTTCCTCTAGTTCCATTACAGTCCAGCATATGGCAGGGAGGTGGTGTTTCCTCTAAGACAATTCCCATACTCCCCCGTCATTTCAGTGGTCCATTCCGCTAGCTTGAGTTGCTACAATTTCCTAGGATTTTGAGTGTTGTTTTCATGGATGTTTATTTTAGAATAGTTCCACATTTACAGAAAAACTGTGAAGATAATAACCATGTACACCATACCCAATTTCCCTTATTACTAATATCTTACTTATGTATGGGGCAAAAGTAACATGAAGTGAATCATCAGTGAAACAGAGTGAAACCTCACTTCTCTAGTATCTCCAATATCCAAAAATGCTGTTCTAGACCAAGTTGTTCAAGGAAAAACTGTACCAGTTGTAGCATAAAATTCACATCTTGAGCTGACCATCCTTTCCATACTTTAACAATATTCAATAGTCTGCCATATAAAAAGGAAATCAAATACTTAATTATACACAGCCATCACTAACACAACACCCTGTTACTCATGACTGCGACCTCCACCATCCATCCCACCGACCGCCAATACGAACATAAATTCACTTTTGGACTTACAGTTTCTTCAGCCACCCTTCTGTTTGAGGTCTTACTCCCTATCTCTACTAGTCTACAATATCGTCTTATTAAGTTTCGCTACCTTGAGGCAACAGACACTACTGAAGGGGGCCTGGCCTCTATTTATACTCTATAAGGTAATGAGGAGCCACTCCCTTCAGCTCTGGTTGCCCAAATTCTGTGGTTGCCATGGTGTGGCTTGACATCACCATGCCTCAGCTAGACCATCCAGGAGGGGCGGGGGGAGCAGAAGATGCAGAAATCTCACACACTCTGGTTATAAAACAGAGACCTTCCTCTTAACTCCTAACATTTTTCCCAAACTGTCCTCTCTGTCTCATTTTCTCAAGTTCCATTACACTCCAGCATTTGGCAGGGAGGTGGTGTTTCCTCTAAGACAAGTCCCATACTCGCCAGTCATTTCAGTGGTCCATTCCGCTAGGTTGAGTTGCTACAATTTCCTAGGATTTTGAGTGTTGTTTTAATGGATGTTTATTTTAGAATAGTTCCACATTTACAGAAAAATTGTGCAGAAAATAACCAAGTACACCATACCCAATTTCCCTTATTACTAATATCTTACTTATGTATGGGCAAAAGTAACATGAAGTGAATCATCAGTGAAACAGAGTGAAACCTCACTTCTCTAGTATCTCCAATATCCAAAAATGCTGTTCTAGACCAAGTTGTTCAAGGAAAAACTGTACCAGTTGTAGCATAAAATTCACATCTTGAGCTGACCATCCTTTCCATACTTTAACAATATTCAATAGTCTGCCATATAAAAAGGAAATCAAATACTTAATTATACACAGCCATCACTAACTCAACACCCTGTTACTCATGACTGCGACCTCCACCATCCATCCCACCTACCGCCAATACGAACATAAAATTCACTTTTGGACTTACAGTTTCTTCATCCACCCTTCTGTTTGAGGTCTTACTCCTTATCTCTACTAGTCTACAATATCGTCTTATTAAGTTTCGCTACCTTGAGGCAACAGACACTACTGAAGGGGGCCTGGCCTCTATTTATACTCGATAAGGTAATGAGGAGCCACTCCCTTCAGCTGTGGTTGCGCAAATTCGGTGGTTGCCATGGTGTGGCTTGACATCACCATGCCTCAGCTAGACCATCCAGGAGGGGCAGGGGGAGCAGAAGATGCAGAAATCTCACACACTCTGGTTATAAAACAGAGACCTTCCTCTTAACTCCTAACATTTTTCCCAAACTGTCCTCTCTCTCTCTCTCATTTCCTCTAGTTCCATTACACTCCAGCATATGGCAGGGAGGTGGTGTTTCCTCTAAGACAAGTCCCATACTCCCCAGTCATTTCAGTGATCCATTCCGCTAGGTTGAGTTGCTACAATTTCCTAGGATTTTGAGTGTTGTTTTCATGGATGTTTATTTTAGAATAGTTCCACATTTACAGAAAAATTGTGAAGATAATAACCATGTACACCATACCCAATTTCCCTTATTACTAATATCTTACTTATGTATGGGGCAAAAGTAACATGAAGTGAATCATCAGTGAAACAGAGTGAAACCTCACTTCTCTAGTATCTCCAATATCCAAAAATGCTGTTCTAGACCAAGTTGTTCAAGGAAAAACTGTACCAGTTGTAGCATAAAATTCACATCTTGAGCTGACCATCCTTTCCATACTTTAACAATATTCAATAGTCTACCATATAAAAAGGAAATCAAATACTTAATTATACACAGCCATCACTAACACAACACCCTGTTACTCATGACTGCGACCTCCACCATCCATCCCACCGACCGCCAATACGAACATAAATTCACTTTTGGACTTACAGTTTCTTCATCCACCCTTCTGTTTGAGGTCTTACTCCCTATCTCTACTAGTCTACAATATCCTCTTATTAAGTTTCGCTACCTTGAGGCAACAGACACTACTGAAGGGGGCCTGGCCTCTATTTATACTCTATAAGGTAATGAGGAGCCACTCCCTTCAGCTCTGGTTGCCCAAATTCTGTGGTTGCCATGGTGTGGCTTGACATCATCATGCCTCAGCTAGACCATCCAGGAGGGGCGGGGGGAGCAGAAGATGCAGAAATCTCACACACTCTGGTTATAAAACAGAGACCTCCCTCTTAACTCCTAACATTTTTCCCAAACTGTCCTCTCTCTCTGTCTCATTTCCTCTAGTTCCATTACACTCCAGCACATGGCAGGGAGGTGGTGTTTCCACTAAGACAAGTCCCATACTCCCCCGTCATTTCAGTGGTCCATTCCGCTAGGTTGAGTTGCTACAATTTCCGAGGATTTTGAGTGTTGTTTTAATGGATGTTTATTTTAGAATAGTTCCACATTTACAGAAAAATTGTGCAGAAAATAACCAAGTACACCATACCCAATTTCCCTTATTACTAATATCTTACTTATGTATGGAGCAAAAGTAACATGAAGTGAATCATCAGTGAAACAGAGTGAAACCTCACTTCTCTAGTATCTCCAATATCCAAAAATGCTGTTCTAGACCAAGTTGTTCAAGGAAAAACTGTACCAGTTGTAGCATAAAATTCACATCTTGAGCTGACCATCCTTTCCATACTTTAACAATATTCAATAGTCTGCCATATAAAAAGGAAATCAAATACTTAATTATACACAGCCATCACTAACACAACACCCTGTTACTCATGACTGCGACCTCCACCATCCATCCCGCCTACCGCCAATACGAACATAAATTCACTTTTGGACTTACAGTTTCTTCATCCACCCTTCTGTTTGAGGTCTTACTCCTTATCTCTACTAGTCTACAATATCGTCTTATTAAGTTTCGCTACCTTGAGGCAACAGACACTACTGAAGGGGGCCTGGCCTCTATTTATACTCTATAAGGTAATGAGGAGCCACTCCCTTCAGCTCTGGTTGCCCAAATTCTGTGGTTGCCATGGTGTGGCTTGACATAACCATGCCTCAGCTAGACCATCCAGGAGGGGCGGGGGGAGCAGAAGAGGCAGAAATCTCACACACTCTGGTTATAAAACTAAGACCTCCCTCTTAACTCCTAACATTTTTACCAAACTGTCCTCTCTCTCTCTCTCATTTCCTCTAGTTCCATTACAGTCCAGCATATGGCAGGGAGGTGGTGTTTCCTCTAAGACAATTCCCATACTCCCCCGTCATTTCAGTGGTCCAATACGCTAGGTTGAGTTGCTACAATTTCCTAGGATTTTGAATGTTGTTTTAATGGATGTTTCTTTTAGAATAGTTCCACATTTACAGAAAAATTGTGAAGATAATAACCATGTACACCATACCCAATTTCCCTTATTACTAATATCTTACTTATGTATGGGGCAAAAGTAACATGAAGTGAATCATCAGTGAAACAGAGTGAAACCTCACTTCTCTAGTATCTCCAATATCCAAAAATGCTGTTCTAGACCAAGTTGTTCAAGGAAAAACTGTACCAGTTGTAGCATAAAATTCACATCTTGAGCTGACCATCCTTTCCATACTTTAACAATATTCAATAGTCTGCCATATAAAAAGGAAATCAAATACTTAATTATACACAGCCATCACTAACACAACACCCTGTTACTCATGACTGCGACCTCCACCATCCATCCCACCTACCGCCAATACGAACATAAATTCACTTTTGGACTTACAGTTTCTTCATCCACCCTTCTGTTTGAGGTCTTACTCCTTATCTCTACTAGTCTACAATATCGTCTTATTAAGTTTCGCTACCTTGAGGCACCAGACACTACTGAAGGGTCCCTGGCCTCTATTTATACTCTATAAGGTAATGAGGAGCCACTCCTTTCAGCTCTGGTTGCCCCAATTCTGTGGTTGCCATGTTGTGTCTTGACATCACCATGCCTCAGCTAGACCATCCAGGAGGGGCGGGGGGAGCAGAAGATGCAGAAATCTCACACACTCTGGTTATAAAACAGAGACCTCCCTCTTAACTCCTAACATTTTTACCAAACTGTCCTCTCTCTCTCTCTCATTTCCTCTAGTTCCATTACACTCCAGCATATGGCAGGGAGGTGGTGTTTCCTCTAAGACAATTCCCATACTCCCCCGTCATTTCAGTGGTCCATTCCGCTAGCTTGAGTTGCTAAAATTTCCTAGGATTTTGAGTGTTGTTTTCATGGATGTTTATTTTAGAATAGTTCCACATTTACAGAAAAATTGTGAAGATAATAACCATGTACACCATACCCAATTTCCCTTATTACTAATATCTTACTTATGTATGGGGCAAAAGTAACATGAAGTGAATCATCAGTGAAACAGAGTGAAACCTCACTTCTCTAGTATCTCCAATATCCAAAAATGCTGTTCTAGACCAAGTTGTTCAAGGAAAAACTGTACCAGTTGTAGCATAAAATTCACATCTTGAGCTGACCATCCTTTCCATACTTTAACAATATTCCATAGTCTGCCATATAAAAAGGAAATCAAATACTTAATTATACACAGCCATCACTAACACAACACCCTGTTACTCATGACTGCGACCTCCACCATCCATCCCGCCTACCGCCAATACGAACATAAATTCACTTTTGGACTTACAGTTTCTTCATCCACCCTTCTGTTTGAGGTCTTACTCCTTATCTCTACTAGTCTACAATATCGTCTTATTAAGTTTCGCTACCTTGAGGCAACAGACACTACTGAAGGGGGCCTGGCCTCTATTTATACTCTATAAGGTAATGAGGAGCCACTCCCTTCAGCTGTGGTTGCGCAAATTCGGTGGTTGCCATGGTGTGGCTTGACATCACCTTGCCTCAGCTAGACCATCCAGGAGGGGCGGGGGGAGCAGAAGATGCAGAAATCTCACACACTCTGGTTATAAAACAGAGACCTTCCTCTTAACTCCTAACATTTTTCCCAAACTGTCCTCTCTCTCTCTCTCATTTCCTCTAGTTCCATTACACTCCAGCATATGGCAGGGAGGTGGTGTTTCCTCTAAGACAAGTCCCATACTCCCCCGTCATTTCAGTGGTCCATTCCGCTAGGTTGAGTTGCTACAATTTCCTAGGATTTTGAGTGTTGTTTTCATGGATGTTTATTTTAGAATAGTTCCACATTTACAGAAAAATTGTGAAGATAATAACCATGTACACCATACCCAATTTCCCTTATTACTAATATCTTACTTATGTATGGGGCAAAAGTAACATGAAGTGAATCATCAGTGAAACAGAGTGAAACCTCACTTCTCTAGTATCTCCAATATCCAAAAATGCTGTTCTAGACCAAGTTGTTCAAGGAAAAACTGTACCAGTTGTAGCATAAAATTCACATCTTGAGCTGACCATCCTTTCCATACTTTAACAATATTCAATAGTCTGCCATATAAAAAGGAAATCAAATACTTAATTATACACAGCCATCACTAACACAACACCCTGTTACTCATGACTGCGACCTCCACCATCCATCCCACCGACCGCCAATACGAACATAAATTCACTTTTGGACTTACAGTTTCTTCATCCACCCTTCTGTTTGAGGTCTTACTCCCTATCTCTACTAGTCTACAATATCCTCTTATTAAGTTTCGCTACCTTGAGGCAACAGACACTACTGAAGGGGGCCTGGCCTCTATTTATACTCTATAAGGTAATGAGGAGCCACTCCCTTCAGCTCTGGTTGCCCAAATTCTGTGGTTGCCATGGTGTGGCTTGACATCATCATGCCTCAGCTAGACCATCCAGGAGGGGCGGGGGGAGCAGAAGATGCAGAAATCTCACACACTCTGGTTATAAAACAGAGACCTCCCTCTTAACTCCTAACATTTTTCCCAAACTGTCCTCTCTCTCTGTCTCATTTCCTCTAGTTCCATTACACTCCAGCACATGGCAGGGAGGTGGTGTTTCCTCTAAGACAAGTCCCATACTCCCCCGTCATTTCAGTGGTCCATTCCGCTAGGTTGAGTTGCTACAATTTCCTAGGATTTTGAGTGTTGTTTTCATGGATGTTTATTTTAGAATAGTTCCACATTTACAGAAAAATTGTGAAGATATTAACCATGTACACCATACCCAATTTCCCTTATTACTAATATCTTACTTATGTATGGAGCAAAAGTAACATGAAGTGAATCATCAGTGAAACAGAGTGAAACCTCACTTCTCTAGTATCTCCAATATCCAAAAATGCTGTTCTAGACCAAGTTGTTCAAGGAAAAACTGTACCAGTTGTAGCATAAAATTCACATCTTGAGCTGACCATCCTTTCCATACTTTAACAATATTCAATAGTCTGCCATATAAAAAGGAAATCAAATACTTAATTATACACAGCCATCACTAACACAACACCCTGTTACTCATGACTGCGACCTCCACCATCCATCCCGCCTACCGCCAATACGAACATAAATTCACTTTTGGACTTACAGTTTCTTCATCCACCCTTCTGTTTGAGGTCTTACTCCCTATCTCTACTAGTCTACAATATCGTCTTATTAAGTTTCGCTACCTTGAGGCAACAGACACTACTGAAGGGGGCCTGGCCTCTATTTATACTCTATAAGGTAATGAGGAGCCACTCCCTTCAGCTCTGGTTGCCCAAATTCTGTAGTTGCCATGGTGTGGCTTGACATCACCATGCCTCAGCTAGACCATCCAGGAGGGGCGGGGGGAGCAGAAGATGCAGAAATCTCACACACTCTGGTTATAAAACAGAGACCTTCCTCTTAACTCCTAACATTTTTCCCAAACTGTCCTCTCTATCTGTCTCATTTCCTCAAGTTCCATTACACTCCAGCATATGGCAGGGAGGTGGTGTTTCCTCTAAGACAATTCCCATACTCCCCCGTCATTTCAGTGGTCCATTCCGCTAGGTTGAGTTGCTACAATTTCCTAGGATTTTGAGTGTTGTTTTAATGGATGTTTATTTTAGAATAGTTCCACATTTACAGAAAAATTGTGAAGATAATAACCATGTACACCATACCCAATTTCCCTTATTACTAATATCTTACTTATGTATGGGGCAAAAGTAACATGAAGTGAATCATCAGTGAAACAGAGTGAAACCTCACTTCTCTAGTATCTCCAATATCCAAAAATGCTGTTCTAGACCAAGTTGTTCAAGGAAAAACTGTACCAGTTGTAGCATAAAATTCACATCTTGAGCTGACCATCCTTTCCATACTTTAACAATATTCAATAGTCTGCCATATAAAAAGGAAATCAAATACTTAATTATACACAGCCATCACTAACACAACACCCTGTTACTCATGACTGCGACCTCCACCATCCATCCCACCGACCGCCAATACGAACATAAATTCACTTTTGGACTTACAGTTTCTTCATCCACCCTTCTGTTTGAGGTCTTACTCCCTATCTCTACTAGTCTACAATATCGTCTTATTAAGTTTCGCTACCTTGAGGCAACAGACACTACTGAAGGGGGCCTGGCCTCTATTTATACTCTATAAGGTAATGAGGAGCCACTCCCTTCAGCTCTGGTTGCCCAAATTCTGTGGTTGCCATGGTGTGGCTTGACATCATCATGCCTCAGCTAGACCATCCAGGAGGGGCGGGGGGAGCAGAAGATGCAGAAATCTCACACACTCTGGTTATAAAACAGAGACCTCCCTCTTAACTCCTAACATTTTTCCCAAACTGTCCTCTCTCTCTGTCTCATTTCCTCTAGTTCCATTACACTCCAGCACATGGCAGGGAGGTGGTGTTTCCTCTAAGACAAGTCCCATACTCCCCCGTCATTTCAGTGGTCCATTCCGCTAGGTTGAGTTGCTACAATTTCCTAGGATTTTGAGTGTTGTTTTCATGGATGTTTATTTTAGAATAGTTCCACATTTACAGAAAAATTGTGAAGATATTAACCATGTACACCATACCCAATTTCCCTTATTACTAATATCTTACTTATGTATGGAGCAAAAGTAACATGAAGTGAATCATCAGTGAAACAGAGTGAAACCTCACTTCTCTAGTATCTCCAATATCCAAAAATGCTGTTCTAGACCAAGTTGTTCAAGGAAAAACTGTACCAGTTGTAGCATAAAATTCACATCTTGAGCTGACCATCCTTTCCATACTTTAACAATATTCAATAGTCTGCCATATAAAAAGGAAATCAAATACTTAATTATACACAGCCGTCACTAACACAACACCCTGTTACTCATGACTGCGACCTCCACCATCCATCCCGCCTACCGCCAATACGAACATAAATTCACTTTTGGACTTACAGTTTCTTCATCCACCCTTCTGTTTGAGGTCTTACTCCCTATCTCTACTAGTCTACAATATCGTCTTATTAAGTTTCGCTACCTTGAGGCAACAGACACTACTGAAGGGGGCCTGGCCTCTATTTATACTCTATAAGGTAATGAGGAGCCACTCCCTTCAGCTCTGGTTGCCCAAATTCTGCGGTTGCCATGGTGTGGCTTGACATCACCATGCCTCAGCTAGACCATCCAGGAGGGGCGGGGGGAGCAGAAGAGGCAGAAATCTCACACACTCTGGTTATAAAACTAAGACCTTCCTCTTAACTCCTAACATTTTTCCCAAACTGTCCTCTCTCTCTCTCTCATTTCCTCTAGTTCCATTACACTCCAGCACATGGCAGGGAGGTGGTGTTTCCTCTAAGACAATTCCCATACTCCCCCGTCATTTCAGTGGTCCATTCCGCTAGGTTGAGTTGCTACAATTTCCTAGGATTTTGAGTGTTGTTTTCATGGATGTTTATTTTAGAATAGTTCCACATTTACAGAAAAATTGTGAAGATAATAACCATGTACACCATACCCAATTTCCCTTATTAGTAATATCTTACTTATGTATGGGGCAAAAGTAACATGAAGTGAATCATCAGTGAAACAGAGTGAAACCTCACTTCTCTAGTATCTCCAATATCCAAAAATGCTGTTCTAGACCAAGTTGTTCAAGGAAAAACTGTACCAGTTGTAGCATAAAATTCACATCTTGAGCTGACCATCCTTTCCATACTTTAACAATATTCAATAGTCTGCCATATAAAAAGGAAATCAAATACTTAATTATACACAGCCATCACTAACACAACACCCTGTTACTCATGACTGCGACCTCCACCATCCATCCCACCGACCGCCAATACGAACATAAATTCACTTTTGGACTTACAGTTTCTTCATCCACCCTTCTGTTTGAGGTCTTACTCCCTATCTCTACTAGTCTACAATATCCTCTTATTAAGTTTCGCTACCTTGAGGCAACAGACACTACTGAAGGGGGCCTGGCCTCTATTTATACTCTATAAGGTAATGAGGAGCCACTCCCTTCAGCTCTGGTTGCCCAAATTCTGTGGTTGCCATGGTGTGGCTTGACATCACCATGCCTCAGCTAGACCATCCAGGAGGGGCGGGGGGAGCAGATGATGCAGAAATCTCACACACTCTGGTTATAAAACAGAGACCTCCCTCTTAACTCCTAACATTTTTCCCAAACTGTCCTCTCTCCCTCTCTCATTTCCTCTAGTTCCATTACACTCCAGCACATGGCAGGGAGGTGGTGTTTCCTCTAAGACAAGTCCCATACTCCCCCGTCATTTCAGTGGTCCATTCCGCTAGGTTGAGTTGCTACAATTTCCTAGGATTTTGAGTGTTGTTTTCATGGATGTTTATTTTAGAATAGTTCCACATTTACAGAAAAATTGTGAAGATAATAACCATGTACACCATACCCAATTTCCCTTATTACTAATATCTTACTTATGTATGGGGCAAAAGTAACATGAAGTGAATCATCAGTGAAACAGAGTGAAACCTCACTTCTCTAGTATCTCCAATATCCAAAAATGCTGTTCTAGACCAAGTTGTTCAAGGAAAAACTGTACCAGTTGTAGCATAAAATTCACATCTTGAGCTGACCATCCTTTCCATACTTTAACAATATTCAATAGTCTGCCATATAAAAAGGAAATCAAATACTTAATTATACACAGCCATCACTAACACAACACCCTGTTACTCATGACTGCGACCTCCACCATCCATCCCACCGACCGCCAATACGAACATAAATTCACTTTTGGACTTACAGTTTCTTCATCCACCCTTCTGTTTGAGGTCTTACTCCCTATCTCTACTAGTCTACAATATCCTCTTATTAAGTTTCGCTACCTTGAGGCAACAGACACTACTGAAGGGGGCCTGGCCTCTATTTATACTCTATAAGGTAATGAGGAGCCACTCCCTTCAGCTCTGGTTGCCCAAATTCTGTGGTTGCCATGGTGTGGCTTGACATCATCATGCCTCAGCTAGACCATCCAGGAGGGGCGGGGGGAGCAGATGATGCAGAAATCTCACACACTCTGGTTATAAAACAGAGACCTCCCTCTTAACTCCTAACATTTTTCCCAAACTGTCCTCTCTCTCTGTCTCATTTCCTCTAGTTCCATTACAGTCCAGCATATGGCAGGGAGGTGGTGTTTCCTCTAAGACAAGTCCCATACTCCCCCGTCATTTCAGTGGTCCATTCCGCTAGGTTGAGTTGCTACAATTTCCTAGGATTTTGAGTGTTGTTTTCATGGATGTTTATTTTAGAATAGTTCCACATTTACAGAAAAATTGTGAAGATAATAACCATGTACACCATACCCAATTTCCCTTATTACTAATATCTTACTTATGTATGGGGCAAAAGTAACATGAAGTGAATCATCAGTGAAACAGAGTGAAACCTCACTTCTCTAGTATCTCCAATATCCAAAAATGCTGTTCTAGACCAAGTTGTTCAAGGAAAAACTGTACCAGTTGTAGCATAAAATTCACATCTTGAGCTGACCATCCTTTCCATACTTTAACAATATTCAATAGTCTGCCATATAAAAAGGAAATCAAATACTTAATTATACACAGCCATCACTAACACAACACCCTGTTACTCATGACTGCGACCTACACCATCCATCCCGCCTACCGCCAATACGAACATAAATTCACTTTTGGACTTACAGTTTCTTCATCCACCCTTCTGTTTGAGGTCTTACTCCTTATCTCTACTAGTCTACAATATCGTCTTATTAAGTTTCGCTACCTTGAGGCAACAGACACTACTGAAGGGGGCCTGGCCTCTATTTATACTCTATAAGGTAAGGAGGAGCCACTCCCTTCAGCTCTGGTTGCCCAAATTCTGTGGTTGCCATGGTGTGGCTTGACATCACCATGCCTCAGCTAGACCATCCAGGAGGGGCGGGGGGAGCAGAAGATGCAGAAATCTCACACACTCTGGTTATAAAACAGAGACCTTCCTCTTAGCTCCTAACATTTTTCCCAAACTGTCCTCTCTCTCTGTCTCATTTCCTCAAGTTCCATTACACTCCAGCATATGGCAGGGAGGTGGTGTTTCCTCTAAGACAAGTCCCATACTCGCCCGTCATTTCAGTGATCCATTCCGCTAGCTTGAGTTGCTACAATTTCCTAGGATTTTGAGTGTTGTTTTAATGGATGTTTATTTTAGAATAGTTCCACATTTACAGAAAAATTGTGCAGAAAATAACCAAGTACACCATACCCAATTTCCCTTATTACTAATATCTTACTTATGTATGGGCAAAAGTAACATGAAGTGAATCATCAGTGAAACAGAGTGAAACCTCACTTCTCTAGTATCTCCAATATCCAAAAATGCTGTTCTAGACCAAGTTGTTCAAGGAAAAACTGTACCAGTTGTAGCATAAAATTCACATCTTGAGCTGACCATCCTTTCCATACTTTAACAATATTCAATAGTCTGCCATATAAAAAGGAAATCAAATACTTAATTATACACAGCCATCACTAACTCAACACCCTGTTACTCATGACTGCGACCTCCACCATCCATCCCACCTACCGCCAATACGAACATAAATTCACTTTTGGACTTACACTTTCTTCATCCACCCTTCTGTTTGAGGTCTTACTCCTTATATCTACTAGTCTACAATATCGTCTTATTAAGTTTCGCTACCTTGAGGCAACAGACACTACTGAAGGGGGCCTGGCCTCTATTTATACTCTATAAGGTAATGAGGAGCCACTCCCTTCAGCTCTGGTTGCCCAAATTCTGTGGTTGCCATGGTGTGGCTTGACATCACCATGCCTCAGCTAGACCATCCAGGAGGGGCGGGGGGAGCAGAAGATGCAGAAATCTCACACACTCTGGTTATAAAACTAAGACCTCCCTCTTAACTCCTAACATTTTTACCAAACTGTCCTCTCTCTCTCTCTCATTTCCTCTAGATCCATTATAGTCCAGCATATGGCAGGGAGGTGGTGTTTCCTCTAAGACAATTCCCATACTCCCCCGTCATTTCAGTGGTCCATTCCGCTAGGTTGAGTTGCTACAATTTCCTAGGATTTTGAGTGTTGTTTTAATGGATGTTTATTTTAGAATAGTTCCACATTTACAGAAAAATTGTGCAGAAAATAACCAAGTACACCATACCCAATTTCCCTTATTAGTAATATCTTACTTATGTATGGGGCAAAAGTAACATGAAGTGAATCATCAGTGAAACAGAGTGAAACCTCACTTCTCTAGTATCTCCAATATCCAAAAATGCTGTTCTAGACCAAGTTGTTCAAGGAAAAACTGTACCAGTTGTAGCATAAAATTCACATCTTGAGCTGACCATCCTTTCCATACTTTAACAATATTCAATAGTCTGCCATATAAAAAGGAAATCAAATACTTAATTATACACAGCCATCACTAACACAACACCCTGTTACTCATGACTGCAACCTCCACCATCCATCCCACCGACCGCCAATACGAACATAAATTCACTTTTGGACTTACAGTTTCTTCATCCACCCTTCTGTTTGAGGTCTTACTCCCTATCTCTACTAGTCTACAATATCGTCTTATTAAGTTTCGCTACCTTGAGGCAACAGACACTACTGAAGGGGGCCTGGCCTCTATTTGTACTCTATAAGCTAATGAGGAGCCACTCCCTTCAGCTCTGGTTGCCCAAATTCTGTAGTTGCCATGGTGTGGCTTGACATCACCATGCCTCAGCTAGACCATCCAGGAGGGGCGGGGGGAGCAGAAGATGCAGAAATCTCACACACTCTGGTTATAAAACAGAGACCTTCCTCTTAACTCCTAACATTTTTCCCAAACTGTCCTCTCTCTCTCTCTCATTTCCTCAAGTTCCATTACACTCCAGCATATGGCAGGGAGGTGGTGTTTCCTCTAAGACAATTCCCATACTCCCCCGTCATTTCAGTGGTCCATTCCGCTAGGTTGAGTTGCTACAATTTCCTAGGATTTTGAGTGTTGTTTTAATGGATGTTTATTTTAGAATAGTTCCACATTTACAGAAAAATTGTGAAGATAATAACCATGTACACCATACCCAATTTCCCTTATTACTAATATCTTACTTATGTATGGGGCAAAAGTAACATGAAGTGAATCATCAGTGAAACAGAGTGAAACCTCACTTCTCTAGTATCTCCAATATCCAAAAATGCTGTTCTAGACCAAGTTGTTCAAGGAAAAACTGTACCAGTTGTAGCATAAAATTCACATCTTGAGCTGACCATCCTTTCCATACTTTAACAATATTCAATAGTCTGCCATATAAAAAGGAAATCAAATACTTAATTATACACAGCCATCACTAACACAACACCCTGTTACTCATGACTGCAACCTCCACCATCCATCCCACCGACCGCCAATACGAACATAAATTCACTTTTGGACTTACAGTTTCTTCATCCACCCTTCTGTTTGAGGTCTTACTCCCTATCTCTACTAGTCTACAATCTCGTCTTATTAAGTTTCGCTACCTTGAGGCAACAGACACTACTGAAGGGGGCCTGGCCTCTATTTATACTCTATAAGGTAATGAGGAGCCACTCCCTTCAGCTCTGGTTGCCCAAATTCTGTGGTTGCCATGGTGTGGCTTGACATCATCATGCCTCAGCTAGACCATCCAGGAGGGGCGGGGGGAGCAGAAGATGCAGAAATCTCACACACTCTGGTTATAAAACAGAGACCTCCCTCTTAAATCCTAACATTTTTCCCAAACTGTCCTCTCTCTCTGTCTCATTTCCTCTAGTTCCATTACACTCCAGCACATGGCAGGGAGGTGGTGTTTCCTCTAAGACAAGTCCCATACTCCCCCGTCATTTCAGTGGTCCATTCCGCTAGGTTGAGTTGCTACAATTTCCTAGGATTTTGAGTGTTGTTTTCATGGATGTTTATTTTAGAATAGTTCCACATTTACAGAAAAATTGTGAAGATATTAACCATGTACACAATACCCAATTTCCCTTATTACTAATATCTTACTTATGTATGGAGCAAAAGTAACATGAAGTGAATCATCAGTGAAACAGAGTGAAACCTCACTTCTCTAGTATCTCCAATATCCAAAAATGCTGTTCTAGACCAAGTTGTTCAAGGAAAAACTGTACCAGTTGTAGCATAAAATTCACATCTTGAGCTGACCATCCTTTCCATACTTTAACAATATTCAATAGTCTGCCATATAAAAAGGAAATCAAATACTTAATTATACACAGCCATCACTAACACAACACCCTGTTACTCATGACTGCGACCTCCACCATCCATCCCGCCTACCGCCAATACGAACATAAATTCACTTTTGGACTTACAGTTTCTTCATCCACCCTTCTGTTTGAGGTCTTACTCCCTATCTCTACTAGTCTACAATATCGTCTTATTAAGTTTCGCTACCTTGAGGCAACAGACACTACTGAAGGGGGCCTGGCCTCTATTTGTACTCTATAAGCTAATGAGGAGCCACTCCCTTCAGCTCTGGTTGCCCAAATTCTGTAGTTGCCATGGTGTGGCTTGACATCACCATGCCTCAGCTAGACCATCCAGGAGGGGCGGGGGGAGCAGAAGATGCAGAAATCTCACACACTCTGGTTATAAAACAGAGACCTTCCTCTTAACTCCTAACATTTTTCCCAAACTGTCCTCTCTCTCTCTCTCATTTCCTCAAGTTCCATTACACTCCAGCATATGGCAGGGAGGTGGTGTTTCCTCTAAGACAATTCCCATACTCCCCCGTCATTTCAGTGGTCCATTCCGCTAGGTTGAGTTGCTACAATTTCCTAGGATTTTGAGTGTTGTTTTAATGGATGTTTATTTTAGAATAGTTCCACATTTACAGAAAAATTGTGAAGATAATAACCATGTACACCATACCCAATTTCCCTTATTACTAATATCTTACTTATGTATGGGGCAAAAGTAACATGAAGTGAATCATCAGTGAAACAGAGTGAAACCTCACTTCTCTAGTATCTCCAATATCCAAAAATGCTGTTCTAGACCAAGTTGTTCAAGGAAAAACTGTACCAGTTGTAGCATAAAATTCACATCTTGAGCTGACCATCCTTTCCATACTTTAACAATATTCAATAGTCTGCCATATAAAAAGGAAATCAAATACTTAATTATACACAGCCATCACTAACACAACTCCCTCTTAACTCCTAACATTTTTCCCAAACTGTCCTCTCTCTCTGTCTCATTTCCTCTAGTTCCATTACACTCCAGCACATGGCAGGGAGGTGGTGTTTCCTCTAAGACAAGTCCCATACTCCCACGTCATTTCAGTGGTCCATTCCGCTAGGTTGAGTTGCTACAATTTCCTAGGATTTTGAGTGTTGTTTTCATGGATGTTTATTTTAGAATAGTTCCACATTTACAGAAAAATTGTGAAGATATTAACCATGTACACCATACCCAATTTCCCTTATTACTAATATCTTACTTATGTATGGAGCAAAAGTAACATGAAGTGAATCATCAGTGAAACAGAGTGAAACCTCACTTCTCTAGTATCTCCAATATCCAAAAATGCTGTTCTAGACCAAGTTGTTCAAGGAAAAACTGTACCAGTTGTAGCATAAAATTCACATCTTGAGCTGACCATCCTTTCCATACTTTAACAATATTCAATAGTCTGCCATATAAAAAGGAAATCAAATACTTAATTATACACAGCCATCACTAACACAACACCCTGTTACTCATGACTGCGACCTCCACCATCCATCCCGCCTACCGCCAATACGAACATAAATTCACTTTTGGACTTACAGTTTCTTCATCCACCCTTCTGTTTGAGGTCTTACTCCCTATCTCTACTAGTCTACAATATCGTCTTATTAAGTTTCGCTACCTTGAGGCAACAGACACTACTGAAGGGGGCCTGGCCTCTATTTATACTCTATAAGGTAATGAGGAGCCACTCCCTTCAGCTCTGGTTGCCCAAATTCTGCGGTTGCCATGGTGTGGCTTGACATCACCATGCCTCAGCTAGACCATCCAGGAGGGGCGGGGGGAGCAGAAGAGGCAGAAATCTCACACACTCTGGTTATAAAACTAAGACCTTCCTCTTAACTCCTAACATTTTCCCCAAACTGTCCTCTCTCTCTCTCTCATTTCCTCTAGTTCCATTACACTCCAGCACATGGCAGGGAGGTGGTGTTTCCTCTAAGACAATTCCCATACTCCCCCGTCATTTCAGTGGTCCATTCCGCTAGGTTGAGTTGCTACAATTTCCTAGGATTTTGAGTGTTGTTTTCATGGATGTTTATTTTAGAATAGTTCCACATTTACAGAAAAATTGTGAAGATAATAACCATGTACACCATACCCAATTTCCCTTATTAGTAATATCTTACTTATGTATGGGGCAAAAGTAACATGAAGTGAATCATCAGTGAAACAGAGTGAAACCTCACTTCTCTAGTATCTCCAATATCCAAAAATGCTGTTCTAGACCAAGTTGTTCAAGGAAAAACTGTACCAGTTGTAGCATAAAATTCACATCTTGAGCTGACCATCCTTTCCATACTTTAACAATATTCAATAGTCTGCCATATAAAAAGGAAATCAAATACTTAATTATACACAGCCATCACTAACACAACACCCTGTTACTCATGACTGCGACCTCCACCATCCATCCCACCGACCGCCAATACGAACATAAATTCACTTTTGGACTTACAGTTTCTTCATCCAACCTTCTGTTTGAGGTCTTACTCCCTATCTCTACTAGTCTACATTATCCTCTTATTAAGTTTCGCTACCTTGAGGCAACAGACACTACTGAAGGGGGCCTGGCCTCTATTTATACTCTATAAGGTAATGAGGAGCCACTCCCTTCAGCTCTGGTTGCCCAAATTCTGTGGTTGCCATGGTGTGGCTTGACATCACCATGCCTCAGCTAGACCATCCAGGAGGGGCGGGGGGAGCAGATGATGCAGAAATCTCACACACTCTGGTTATAAAACAGAGACCTCCCTCTTAACTCCTAACATTTTTCCCAAACTGTCCTCTCTCTCTCTCTCATTTCCTCTAGTTCCATTACACTCCAGCACATGGCAGGGAGGTGGTGTTTCCTCTAAGACAAGTCCCATACTCCCCCGTCATTTCAGTGGTCCATTCCGCTAGCTTGAGTTGCTACAATTTCCTAGGATTTTGAGTGTTGTTTTCATGGATGTTTATTTTAGAATAGTTCCACATTTACAGAAAAATTGTGAAGATAATAACCATGTACACCATACCCAATTTCCCTTATTACTAATATCTTACTTATGTATGGGGCAAAAGTAACATGAAGTGAATCATCAGTGAAACAGAGTGAAACCTCACTTCTCTAGTATCTCCAATATCCAAAAATGCTGTTCTAGACCAAGTTGTTCAAGGAAAAACTGTACCAGTTGTAGCATAAAATTCACATCTTGAGCTGACCATCCTTTCCATACTTTAACAATATTCAATAGTCTGCCATATAAAAAGGAAATCAAATACTTAATTATACACAGCCATCACTAACACAACACCCTGTTACTCATGACTGCGACCTCCACCATCCATTCCGCCTACCGCCAATACGAACATAAATTCACTTTTGGACTTACAGTTTCTTCATCCACCCTTCTGTTTGAGGTCTTACTCCTTATCTCTACTAGTCTACAATATCGTCTTATTAAGTTTCGCTACCTTGAGGCAACAGACACTACTGAAGGGGGCCTGGCCTCTATTTATACTCTATAAGGTAATGAGGAGCCACTCCTTTCAGCTCTGGTTGCCCAAATTCTGTGGTTGCCATGTTGTGTCTTGACATCACCATGCCTCAGCTAGACCATCCAGGAGGGGCGGGGGGAGCAGATGATGCAGAAATCTCACACACTCTGGTTATAAAACAGAGACCTCCCTCTTAACTCCTAACATTTTTCCCAAACTGTCCTCTCTCTCTCTCATTTCCTCTAGTTCCATTACAGTCCAGCATATGGCAGGGAGGTGGTGTTTCCTCTAAGACAATTCCCATACTCCCCTGTCATTTCAGTGGTCCATTCCGCTAGGTTGAGTTGCTACAAATTCCTAGGATTTTGAATGTTGTTTTAATGGATGTTTATTTTAGAATAGTTCCACATTTACAGAAAAATTGTGAAGATAATAACCATGTACACCATACCCAATTTCCCTTATTACTAATATCTTACTTATGTATGGGGCAAAAGTAACATGAAGTGAATCATCAGTGAAACAGAGTGAAACCTCACTTCTCTAGTATCTCCAATATCCAAAAATGCTGTTCTAGACCAAGTTGTTCAAGGAAAAACTGTACCAGTTGTAGCATAAAATTCACATCTTGAGCTGACCATCCTTTCCATACTTTAACAATATTCAATAGTCTGCCATATAAAAAGGAAATCAAATACTAAATTATACACAGCCATCACTAACACAACACCCTGTTACTCATGACTGCGACCTCCACCATCCATCCCACCGACCGCCAATACGAACATAAATTCACTTTTGGACTTACAGTTTCTTCATCCACCCTTCTGTTTGAGGTCTTACTCCCTATCTCTACTAGTCTACAATATCCTCTTATTAAGTTTCGCTACCTTGAGGCAACAGACACTACTGAAGGGGGCCTGGCCTCTATTTATACTCTATAAGGTAATGAGGAGCCACTCGCTTCAGCTCTGGTTGCCCAAATTCTGTGGTTGCCATGGTGTGGCTTGACATCATCATGCCTCAGCTAGACCATCCAGGAGGGGCGGGGGGAGCAGATGATGCAGAAATCTCACACACTCTGGTTATAAAACAGAGACCTCCCTCTTAACTCCTAACATTTTTCCCAAACTGTCCTCTCTCTCTGTCTCATTTCCTCTAGTTCCATTACACTCCAGCACATGGCAGGGAGGTGGTGTTTCCTCTAAGACAAGTCCCATACTCCCCCGTCATTTCAGTGGTCCATTCCGCTAGGTTGAGTTGCTACAATTTCCTAGGATTTTGAGTGTTGTTTTCATGGATGTTTATTTTAGAATAGTTCCACATTTACAGAAAAATTGTGAAGATAATAACCATGTACACCATACCCAATTTCCCTTATTACTAATATCTTACTTATGTATGGGGCAAAAGTAACATGAAGTGAATCATCAGTGAAACAGAGTGAAACCTCACTTCTCTAGTATCTCCAATATCCAAAAATGCTGTTCTAGACCAAGTTGTTCAAGGAAAAACTGTACCAGTTGTAGCATAAAATTCACATCTTGAGCTGACCATCCTTTCCATACTTTAACAATATTCAATAGTCTGCCATATAAAAAGGAAATCAAATACTTAATTATACACAGCCATCACTAACACAACACCCTGTTACTCATGACTGCGACCTCCACCATCCATCCCGCCTACCGCCAATACGAACATAAATTCACTTTTGGACTTACAGGGTCTTCATCCACCCTTCTGTTTGAGGTCTTACTCCCTATCTCTACTAGTCTACAATATCGTCTTATTAAGTTTCGCTACCTTGAGGCAACAGACACTACTGAAGGGGGCCTGGCCTCTATTTATACTCTATAAGGTAAAGAGGAGCCACTCCCTTCAGCTCTGGTTGCCCAAATTCTGCGGTTGCCATGGTGTGGCTTGACATCACCATGCCTCAGCTAGACCATCCAGGAGGGGCGGGGGGAGCAGAAGAGGCAGAAATCTCACACACTCTGGTTATAAAACTAAGACCTTCCTCTTAACTCCTAACATTTTTCCCAAACTGTCCTCTCTCTCTCTCTCATTTCCTCTAGTTCCATTACACTCCAGCACATGGCAGGGAGGTGGTGTTTCCTCTAAGACAATTCCCATACTCCCCCGTCATTTCAGTGGTCCATTCCGCTAGGTTGAGTTGCTACAATTTCCTAGGATTTTGAGTGTTGTTTTCATGGATGTTTATTTTAGAATAGTTCCACATTTACAGAAAAATTGTGAAGATAATAACCATGTACACCATACCCAATTTCCCTTATTAGTAATATCTTACTTATGTATGGGGCAAAAGTAACAGGAAGTTAATCATCAGTGAAACAGAGTGAAACCTCACTTCTCTAGTATCTCCAATATCCAAAAATGCTGTTCTAGACCAAGTTGTTCAAGGAAAAACTGTACCAGTTGTAGCATAAAATTCACATCTTGAGCTGACCATCCTTTCCATACTTTAACAATATTCAATAGTCTGCCATATAAAAAGGAAATCAAATACTTAATTATACACAGCCATCACTAACACAACACCCTGTTACTCATGACTGCGACCTCCACCATCCATCCCACCGACCGCCAATACGAACATAAATTCACTTTTGGACTTACAGTTTCTTCATCCACCCTTCTGTTTGAGGTCTTACTCCCTATCTCTACTAGTCTACAATATCCTCTTATTAAGTTTCGCTACCTTGAGGCAACAGACACTACTGAAGGGGGCCTGGCCTCTATTTATACTCTATAAGGTAATGAGGAGCCACTCCCTTCAGCTCTGGTTGCCCAAATTCTGTGGTTGCCATGGTGTGGCTTGACATCACCATGCCTCAGCTAGACCATCCAGGAGGGGCGGGGGGAGCAGATGATGCAGAAATCTCACACACTCTGGTTATAAAACAGAGACCTCCCTCTTAACTCCTAACATTTTTCCCAAACTGTCCTCTCTCCCTCTCTCATTTCCTCTAGTTCCATTACACTCCAGCACATGGCAGGGAGGTGGTGTTTCCTCTAAGACAAGTCCCATACTCCCCCGTCATTTCAGTGGTCCATTCCGCTAGGTTGAGTTGCTACAATTTCCTAGGATTTTGAGTGTTGTTTTAATGGATGTTTATTTTAGAATAGTTCCACATTTACAGAAAAATTGTGAAGATAATAACCATGTACACCATACCCAATTTCCCTTATTACTAATATCTTACTTATGTATGGGGCAAAAGTAACATGAAGTGAATCATCAGTGAAACAGAGTGAAACCTCACTTCTCTAGTATCTCCAATATCCAAAAATGCTGTTCTAGACCAAGTTGTTCAAGGAAAAACTGTACCAGTTGTAGCATAAAATTCACATCTTGAGCTGACCATCCTTTCCATACTTTAACAATATTCAATAGTCTGCCATATAAAAAGGAAATCAAATACTTAATTATACACAGCCATCACTAACACAACACCCTGTTACTCATGACTGCGACCTCCACCATCCATTCCGCCTACCGCCAATACGAACATAAATTCACTTTTGGACTTACAGTTTCTTCATCCACCCTTCTGTTTGAGGTCTTACTCCTTATCTCTACTAGTCTACAATATCGTCTTATTAAGTTTCGCTACCTTGAGGCAACAGACACTACTGAAGGGGGCCTGGCCTCTATTTATACTCTATAAGGTAATGAGGAGCCACTCCTTTCAGCTCTGGTTGCCCAAATTCTGTGGTTGCCATGTTGTGTCTTGACATCACCATGCCTCAGCTAGACCATCCAGGAGGGGCGGGGGGAGCAGATGATGCAGAAATCTCACACACTCTGGTTATAAAACAGAGACCTCCCTCTTAACTCCTAACATTTTTCCCAAACTGTCCTCTCTCTCTCTCATTTCCTCTAGTTCCATTACAGTCCAGCATATGGCAGGGAGGTGGTGTTTCCTCTAAGACAATTCCCATACTCCCCTGTCATTTCAGTGGTCCATTCCGCTAGGTTGAGTTGCTACAAATTCCTAGGATTTTGAATGTTGTTTTAATGGATGTTTATTTTAGAATAGTTCCACATTTACAGAAAAATTGTGAAGATAATAACCATGTACACCATACCCAATTTCCCTTATTACTAATATCTTACTTATGTATGGGGCAAAAGTAACATGAAGTGAATCATCAGTGAAACAGAGTGAAACCTCACTTCTCTAGTATCTCCAATATCCAAAAATGCTGTTCTAGACCAAGTTGTTCAAGGAAAAACTGTACCAGTTGTAGCATAAAATTCACATCTTGAGCTGACCATCCTTTCCATACTTTAACAATATTCAATAGTCTGCCATATAAAAAGGAAATCAAATACTAAATTATACACAGCCATCACTAACACAACACCCTGTTACTCATGACTGCGACCTCCACCATCCATCCCACCGACCGCCAATACGAACATAAATTCACTTTTGGACTTACAGTTTCTTCATCCACCCTTCTGTTTGAGGTCTTACTCCCTATCTCTACTAGTCTACAATATCCTCTTATTAAGTTTCGCTACCTTGAGGCAACAGACACTACTGAAGGGGGCCTGGCCTCTATTTATACTCTATAAGGTAATGAGGAGCCACTCGCTTCAGCTCTGGTTGCCCAAATTCTGTGGTTGCCATGGTGTGGCTTGACATCATCATGCCTCAGCTAGACCATCCAGGAGGGGCGGGGGGAGCAGATGATGCAGAAATCTCACACACTCTGGTTATAAAACAGAGACCTCCCTCTTAACTCCTAACATTTTTCCCAAACTGTCCTCTCTCTCTGTCTCATTTCCTCTAGTTCCATTACACTCCAGCACATGGCAGGGAGGTGGTGTTTCCTCTAAGACAAGTCCCATACTCCCCCGTCATTTCAGTGGTCCATTCCGCTAGGTTGAGTTGCTACAATTTCCTAGGATTTTGAGTGTTGTTTTCATGGATGTTTATTTTAGAATAGTTCCACATTTACAGAAAAATTGTGAAGATAATAACCATGTACACCATACCCAATTTCCCTTATTACTAATATCTTACTTATGTATGGGGCAAAAGTAACATGAAGTGAATCATCAGTGAAACAGAGTGAAACCTCACTTCTCTAGTATCTCCAATATCCAAAAATGCTGTTCTAGACCAAGTTGTTCAAGGAAAAACTGTACCAGTTGTAGCATAAAATTCACATCTTGAGCTGACCATCCTTTCCATACTTTAACAATATTCAATAGTCTGCCATATAAAAAGGAAATCAAATACTTAATTATACACAGCCATCACTAACACAACACCCTGTTACTCATGACTGCGACCTCCACCATCCATCCCGCCTACCGCCAATACGAACATAAATTCACTTTTGGACTTACAGGGTCTTCATCCACCCTTCTGTTTGAGGTCTTACTCCCTATCTCTACTAGTCTACAATATCGTCTTATTAAGTTTCGCTACCTTGAGGCAACAGACACTACTGAAGGGGGCCTGGCCTCTATTTATACTCTATAAGGTAAAGAGGAGCCACTCCCTTCAGCTCTGGTTGCCCAAATTCTGCGGTTGCCATGGTGTGGCTTGACATCACCATGCCTCAGCTAGACCATCCAGGAGGGGCGGGGGGAGCAGAAGAGGCAGAAATCTCACACACTCTGGTTATAAAACTAAGACCTTCCTCTTAACTCCTAACATTTTTCCCAAACTGTCCTCTCTCTCTCTCTCATTTCCTCTAGTTCCATTACACTCCAGCACATGGCAGGGAGGTGGTGTTTCCTCTAAGACAATTCCCATACTCCCCCGTCATTTCAGTGGTCCATTCCGCTAGGTTGAGTTGCTACAATTTCCTAGGATTTTGAGTGTTGTTTTCATGGATGTTTATTTTAGAATAGTTCCACATTTACAGAAAAATTGTGAAGATAATAACCATGTACACCATACCCAATTTCCCTTATTAGTAATATCTTACTTATGTATGGGGCAAAAGTAACAGGAAGTTAATCATCAGTGAAACAGAGTGAAACCTCACTTCTCTAGTATCTCCAATATCCAAAAATGCTGTTCTAGACCAAGTTGTTCAAGGAAAAACTGTACCAGTTGTAGCATAAAATTCACATCTTGAGCTGACCATCCTTTCCATACTTTAACAATATTCAATAGTCTGCCATATAAAAAGGAAATCAAATACTTAATTATACACAGCCATCACTAACACAACACCCTGTTACTCATGACTGCGACCTCCACCATCCATCCCACCGACCGCCAATACGAACATAAATTCACTTTTGGACTTACAGTTTCTTCATCCACCCTTCTGTTTGAGGTCTTACTCCCTATCTCTACTAGTCTACAATATCCTCTTATTAAGTTTCGCTACCTTGAGGCAACAGACACTACTGAAGGGGGCCTGGCCTCTATTTATACTCTATAAGGTAATGAGGAGCCACTCCCTTCAGCTCTGGTTGCCCAAATTCTGTGGTTGCCATGGTGTGGCTTGACATCACCATGCCTCAGCTAGACCATCCAGGAGGGGCGGGGGGAGCAGATGATGCAGAAATCTCACACACTCTGGTTATAAAACAGAGACCTCCCTCTTAACTCCTAACATTTTTCCCAAACTGTCCTCTCTCCCTCTCTCATTTCCTCTAGTTCCATTACACTCCAGCACATGGCAGGGAGGTGGTGTTTCCTCTAAGACAAGTCCCATACTCCCCCGTCATTTCAGTGGTCCATTCCGCTAGGTTGAGTTGCTACAATTTCCTAGGATTTTGAGTGTTGTTTTAATGGATGTTTATTTTAGAATAGTTCCACATTTACAGAAAAATTGTGAAGATAATAACCATGTACACCATACCCAATTTCCCTTATTACTAATATCTTACTTATGTATGGGGCAAAAGTAACATGAAGTGAATCATCAGTGAAACAGAGTGAAACCTCACTTCTCTAGTATCTCCAATATCCAAAAATGCTGTTCTAGACCAAGTTGTTCAAGGAAAAACTGTACCAGTTGTAGCATAAAATTCACATCTTGAGCTGACCATCCTTTCCATACTTTAACAATATTCAATAGTCTGCCATATAAAAAGGAAATCAAATACTTAATTATACACAGCCATCACTAACACAACACCCTGTTACTCATGACTGCGACCTCCACCATCCATCCCACCTACCGCCAATACGAACATAAATTCACTTTTGGACTTACAGTTTCTTCATCCACCCTTCTGTTTGAGGTCTTACTCCTTATCTCTACTAGTCTACAATATCGTCTTATTAAGTTTCGCTACCTTGAGGCAACAGACACTACTGAAGGGGGCCTGGCCTCTATTTATACTCTATAAGGTAATGAGGAGCCACTCCTTTCAGCTCTGGTTGCCCAAATTCTGTGGTTGCCATGGTGTGGCTTGACATCACCATGCCTCAGCTAGACCATCCAGGAGGGGCGGGGGGAGCAGATGATGCAGAAATCTCACACACTCTGGTTATAAAACAGAGACCTCCCTCTTAACTCCTAACATTTTTCCCAAACTGTCCTCTCTCTCTGTCTCATTTCCTCTAGTTCCATTACACTCCAGCACATGGCAGGGAGGTGGTGTTTCCTCTAAGAAAATTCCCATACTCCCCTGTCATTTCAGTGGTCCATTCCGCTAGGTTGAGTTGCTACAAATTCCTAGGATTTTGAATGTTGTTTTAATGGATGTTTATTTTAGAATAGTTCCACATTTACAGAAAAATTGTGAAGATAATAACCATGTACACCATACCCAATTTCTCTTATTAGTAATATCTTACTTATGTATGGGGCAAAAGTAACATGAAGTGAATCATCAGTGAAACAGAGTGAAACCTCACTTCTCTAGTATCTCCAATATCCAAAAATGCTGTTCTAGACCAAGTTGTTCAAGGAAAAACTGTACCAGTTGTAGCATAAAATTCACATCTTGAGCTGACCATCCTTTCCATACTTTAACAATATTCAATAGTCTGCCATATAAAAAGGAAATCAAATACTTAATTATACACAGCCATCACTAACACAACACCCTGTTACTCATGACTGCGACCTCCACCATCCATCCCACCGACCGCCAATACGAACATAAATTCACTTTTGGACTTACAGTTTCTTCATCCACCCTTCTGTTTGAGGTCTTACTCCCTATCTCTACTAGTCTACAATATCCTCTTATTAAGTTTCGCTACCTTGAGGCAACAGACACTACTGAAGGGGGCCTGGCCTCTATTTATACTCTATAAGGTAATGAGGAGCCACTCGCTTCAGCTCTGGTTGCCCAAATTCTGTGGTTGCCATGGTGTGGCTTGACATCATCATGCCTCAGCTAGACCATCCAGGAGGGGCGGGGGGAGCAGATGATGCAGAAATCTCACACACTCTGGTTATAAAACAGAGACCTCCCTCTTAACTCCTAACATTTTTCCCAAACTGTCCTCTCTCTCTGTCTCATTTCCTCTAGTTCCATTACACTCCAGCACATGGCAGGGAGGTGGTGTTTCCTCTAAGACAAGTCCCATACTCCCCCGTCATTTCAGTGGTCCATTCCGCTAGGTTGAGTTGCTACAATTTCCTAGGATTTTGAGTGTTGTTTTCATGGATGTTTATTTTAGAATAGTTCCACATTTACAGAAAAATTGTGAAGATAATAACCATGTACACCATACCCAATTTCCCTTATTACTAATATCTTACTTATGTATGGGGCAAAAGTAACATGAAGTGAATCATCAGTGAAACAGAGTGAAACCTCACTTCTCTAGTATCTCCAATATCCAAAAATGCTGTTCTAGACCAAGTTGTTCAAGGAAAAACTGTACCAGTTGTAGCATAAAATTCACATCTTGAGCTGACCATCCTTTCCATACTTTAACAATATTCAATAGTCTGCCATATAAAAAGGAAATCAAATACTTAATTATACACAGCCATCACTAACTCAACACCCTGTTACTCATGACTGCGTCCTCCACCATCCATCCCACCGACCGCCAATACGAACATAAATTCACTTTTGGACTTACAGTTTCTTCATCCACCCTTCTGTTTGAGGTCTTACTCCCTATCTCTACTAGTCTACATTATCCTCTTATTAAGTTTCGCTACCTTGAGGCAACAGACACTACTGAAGGGGGCTTGGCCTCTATTTATACTCTATAAGGTAATGAGGAGCCACTCCCTTCAGCTCTGGTTGCCCAAATTCTGTGGTTGCCATGGTGTGGCTTGACATCACCATGCCTCAGGGTAGACCATCCAGGAGGGGCGGGGGGAGCAGATGATGCAGAAATCTCACACACTCTGGTTATAAAACAGAGACCTCCCTCTTAACTCCTAACATTTTTCCCAAACTGTCCTCTCTCCCTCTCTCATTTCCTCTAGTTCCATTACACTCCAGCACATGGCAGGGAGGTGGTGTTTCCTCTAAGACAAGTCCCATACTCCCCCGTCATTTCAGTGGTCCATTCCGCTAGGTTGAGTTGCTACAATTTCCTAGGATTTTGAGTGTTGTTTTCATGGATGTTTATTTTAGAATAGTTCCACATTTACAGAAAATTTGTGAAGATAATAACCATGTACACCATACCCAATTTCCCTTATTACTAATATCTTACTTATGTATGGGGCAAAAGTAACATGAAGTGAATCATCAGTGAAACAGAGTGAAACCTCACTTCTCTAGTATCTCCAATATCCAAAAATGCTGTTCTAGACCAAGTTGTTCAAGGAAAAACTGTACCAGTTGTAGCATAAAATTCACATCTTGAGCTGACCATCCTTTCCATACTTTAACAATATTCAATAGTCTGCCATATAAAAAGGAAATCAAACACTTAATTATACACAGCCATCACTAACACAACACCCTGTTACTCATGACTGCGACCTCCACCATCCATCCCACCGACCGCCAATACGAACATAAATTCACTTTTGGACTTACAGTTTCTTCATCCACCCTTCTGTTTGAGGTCTTACTCCCTATCTCTACTAGTCTACAATATCCTCTTATTAAGTTTCGCTACCTTGAGGCAACAGACACTACTGAAGGGGGCCTGGCCTATATTTATACTCTATAAGGTAATGAGGAGCCACTCGCTTCAGCTCTGGTTGCCCAAATTCTGTGGTTGCCATGGTGTGGCTTGACATCATCATGCCTCAGCTAGACCATCCAGGAGGGGCGGGGGGAGCAGATGATGCAGAAATCTCACACACTCTGGTTATAAAACAGAGACCTCCCTCTTAACTCCTAACATTTTTCCCAAACTGTCCTCTCTCTCTGTCTCATTTCCTCTAGTTCCATTACACTCCAGCACATGGCAGGGAGGTGGTGTTTCCTCTAAGACAAGTCCCATACTCCCCCGTCATTTCAGTGGTCCATTCCGCTAGGTTGAGTTGCTACAATTTCCTAGGATTTTGAGTGTTGTTTTCATGGATGTTTATTTTAGAATAGTTCCACATTTACAGAAAAATTGTGAAGATAATAACCATGTACACCATACCCAATTTCCCTTATTACTAATATCTTACTTATGTATGGGGCAAAAGTAACATGAAGTGAATCATCAGTGAAACAGAGTGAAACCTCACTTCTCTAGTATCTCCAATATCCAAAAATGCTGTTCTAGACCAAGTTGTTCAAGGAAAAACTGTACCAGTTGTAGCATAAAATTCACATCTTGAGCTGACCATCCTTTCCATACTTTAACAATATTCAATAGTCTGCCATATAAAAAGGAAATCAAATACTTAATTATGCACAGCCATCACTAACTCAACACCCTGTTACTCATGACTGCGACCTCCACCATCCATCCCACCTACCGCCAATACGAACATAAATTCACTTTTGGACTTACACTTTCTTCATCCACCCTTCTGTTTGAGGTCTTACTCCTTATCTCTACTAGTCTACAATATCGTCTTATTAAGTTTCGCTACCTTGAGGCAACAGACACTACTGAAGGGGGCCTGGCCTCTATTTATACTCTATAAGGTAATGAGGAGCCACTCCCTTCAGCTCTGGTTGCCCAAATTCTGTGGTTGCCATGGTGTGGCTTGACATCACCATGCCTCAGCTAGACCATCCAGGAGGGGCGGGGGGAGCAGAAGATGCAGAAATCTCACACACTCTGGTTATAAAACTAAGACCTCCCTCTTAACTCCTAACATTTTTACCAAACTGTCCTCTCTCTCTCTCTCATTTCCTCTAGTTCCATTACAGTCCAGCATATGGCAGGGAGGTGGTGTTTCCTCTAAGACAATTCCCATACTCCCCCGTCATTTCAGTGGTCCATTCCGCTAGGTTGAGTTGCTACAATTTCCTAGGATTTTGAATGTTGTTTTCATGGATGTTTATTTTAGAATAGTTCCACATTTACAGAAAAATTGTGAAGATAATAACCATGTACACCATACCCAATTTCCCTTATTACTAATATCTTACTTATGTATGGGGCAAAAGTAACATGAAGTGAATCATCAGTGAAACAGAGTGAAACCTCACTTCTCTAGTATCTCCAATATCCAAAAATGCTGTTCTAGACCAAGTTGTTCAAGGAAAAACTGTACCAGTTGTAGCATAAAATTCACATCTTGAGCTGACCATCCTTTCCATACTTTAACAATATTCAATAGTCTGCCATATAAAAAGGAAATCAAATAATTATACACAGCCATCACTAACACAACACCCTGTTACTCATGACTGCGACCTCCACCATCCATCCCACCTACCGCCAATACGAACATAAATTCACTTTTGGACTTACAGTTTCTTCATCCACCCTTCTGTTTGAGGTCTTACTCCCTATCTCTACTAGTCTACAATATCGTCTTATTAAGTTTCGCTACCTTGAGGCAACAGACACTACTGAAGGGGGCCTGGCCTCTATTTATACTCTATAAGGTAATGAGGAGCCACTCCCTTCAGCTCTGGTTGCCCAAATTCTGTGGTTGCCATGGTGTGGCTTGACATCACCATGCCTCAGCTAGACCATCCAGGAGGGGCGGGGGGAGCAGAAGATGCAGAAATCTCACACACTCTGGTTATAAAACAGAGACCTTCCTCTTAACTCCTAACATTTTTCGCAAACTGTCCTCTCTCTCTGTCTCATTTCCTCAAGTTCCATTACACTCCAGCATATGGCAGGGAGGTGGTGTTTCCTCTAAGACAAGTCCCATACTCGCCCGTCATTTCAGTGGTCCATTCCGCTAGCTTGAGTAGCTACAATTTCCTAGGATTTTGAGTGTTGTTTTAATGGATGTTTATTTTAGAATAGTTCCTCATTTACAGAAAAATTGTGCAGAAAATAACCAAGTACACCATACCCAATTTCCCTTATTACTAATATCTTACTTATGTATGGGCAAAAGTAACATGAAGTGAATCATCAGTGAAACAGAGTGAAACCTCACTTCTCTAGTATCTCCAATATCCAAAAATGCTGTTCTAGACCAAGTTGTTCAAGGAAAAACTGTACCAGTTGTAGCATAAAATTCACATCTTGAGCTGACCATCCTTTCCATACTTTAACAATATTCAATAGTCTGCCATATAAAAAGGAAATCAAATACTTAATTATACACAGCCATCACTTACTCAACACCCTGTTACTCATGACTGCGACCTCCACCATCCATCCCACCGACCGCCAATACGAACATAAATTCACTTTTGGACTTACAGTTTCTTCATCCACCCTTCTGTTTGAGGTCTTACTCCCTATCTCTACTAGTCTACAATATCCTCTTATTAAGTTTCGCTACCTTGAGGCAACAGACACTACTGAAGGGGGCCTGGCCTCTATTTATACTCTATAAGGTAATGAGGAGCCACTCGCTTCAGCTCTGGTTGCCCAAATTCTGTGGTTGCCATGGTGTGGCTTGACATCATCATGCCTCAGCTAGACCATCCAGGAGGGGCGGGGGGAGCAGATGATGCAGAAATCTCACACACTCTGGTTATAAAACAGAGACCTCCCTCTTAACTCCTAACATTTTTCCCAAACTGTCCTCTCTCTCTGTCTCATTTCCTCTAGTTCCATTACACTCCAGCACATGGCAGGGAGGTGGTGTTTCCTCTAAGACAAGTCCCATACTCCCCCGTCATTTCAGTGGTCCATTCCGCTAGGTTGAGTTGCTACAATTTCCTAGGATTTTGAGTGTTGTTTTCATGGATGTTTATTTTAGAATAGTTCCACATTTACAGAAAAATTGTGAAGATAATAACCATGTACACCATACCCAATTTCCCTTATTACTAATATCTTACTTATGTATGGGGCAAAAGTAACATGAAGTGAATCATCAGTGAAACAGAGTGAAACCTCACTTCTCTAGTATCTCCAATATCCAAAAATGCTGTTCTAGACCAAGTTGTTCAAGGAAAAACTGTACCAGTTGTAGCATAAAATTCACATCTTGAGCTGACCATCCTTTCCATACTTTAACAATATTCAATAGTCTGCCATATAAAAAGGAAATCAAATACTTAATTATACACAGCCATCACTAACACAACACCCTGTTACTCATGACTGCGACCTCCACCATCCATCCCGCCTACCGCCAATACGAACATAAATTCACTTTTGGACTTACACTTTCTTCATCCACCCTTCTGTTTGAGGTCTTACTCCTTATCTCTACTAGTCTACAATATCGTCTTATTAAGTTTCGCTACCTTGAGGCAACAGACACTACTGAAGGGGGCCTGGCCTCTATTTATACTCTATAAGGTAAGGAGGAGCCACTCCCTTCAGCTCTGGTTGCCCAAATTCTGTGGTTGCCATGGTGTGGCTTGACATCACCATGCCTCAGCTAGACCATCCAGGAGGGGCGGGGGGAGCAGAAGATGCAGAAATCTCACACACTCTGGTTATAAAACTAAGACCTCCCTCTTAACTCCTAACATTTTTACCAAACTGTCCTCTCTCTCTCTCTCATTTCCTCTAGATCCATTATAGTCCAGCATATGGCAGGGAGGTGGTGTTTCCTCTAAGACAATTCCCATACTCCCCCGTCATTTCAGTGGTCCATTCCGCTAGGTTGAGTTGCTACAATTTCCTAGGATTTGGAATGTTGTTTTCATGGATGTTTATTTTAGAATAGTTCCACATTTACAGAAAAATTGTGAAGATAATAACCATGTACACCATACCCAATTTCCCTTATTACTAATATCTTACTTATGTATGGGGCAAAAGTAACATGAAGTGAATCATCAGTGAAACAGAGTGAAACCTCACTTCTCTAGTATCTCCAATATCCAAAAATGCTGTTCTAGACCAAGTTGTTCAAGGAAAAACTGTACCAGTTGTAGCATAAAATTCACATCTTGAGCTGACCATCCTTTCCATACTTTAACAATATTCAATAGTCTGCCATATAAAAAGGAAATCAAATAATTATACACAGCCATCACTAACACAACACCCTGTTACTCATGACTGCGACCTCCACCATCCATCCCACCTACCGCCAATACGAACATAAATTCACTTTTGGACTTACAGTTTCTTCATCCACCCTTCTGTTTGAGGTCTTACTCCCTATCTCTACTAGTCTACAATATCGTCTTATTAAGTTTCGCTACCTTGAGGCAACAGACACTACTGAAGGGGGCCTGGCCTCTATTTATACTCTATAAGGTAATGAGGAGCCACTCCCTTCAGCTCTGGTTGCCCAAATTCTGTGGTTGCCATGGTGTGGCTTGACATCACCATGCCTCAGCTAGACCATCCAGGAGGGGCGGGGGGAGCAGAAGATGCAGAAATCTCACACACTCTGGTTATAAAACAGAGACCTTCCTCTTAACTCCTAACATTTTTCGCAAACTGTCCTCTCTCTCTGTCTCATTTCCTCAAGTTCCATTACTCTCCAGCATATGGCAGGGAGGTGGTGTTTCCTCTAAGACAAGTCCCATACTCGCCTGTCATTTCAGTGGTCCATTCCGCTAGCTTGAGTTGCTACAATTTCCTAGGATTTTGAGTGTTGTTTTAATGGATGTTTATTTTAGAATAGTTCCTCATTTACAGAAAAATTGTGAAGATATTAACCATGTACACCATACCCAATTTCCCTTATTACTAATATCTTACTTATGTATGGAGCAAAAGTAACATGAAGTGAATCATCAGTGAAACAGAGTGAAACCTCACTTCTCTAGTATCTCCAATATCCAAAAATGCTGTTCTAGACCAAGTTGTTCAAGGAAAAACTGTACCAGTTGTAGCATAAAATTCACATCTTGAGCTGACCATCCTTTCCATACTTTAACAATATTCAATAGTCTGCCATATAAAAAGGAAATCAAATACTTAATTATACACAGCCATCACTAACACAACACCCTGTTACTCATGACTGCGACCTCCACCATCCATCCCGCCTACCGCCAATACGAACATAAATTCACTTTTGGACTTACACTTTCTTCATCCACCCTTCTGTTTGAGGTCTTACTCCTTATCTCTACTAGTCTACAATATCGTCTTATTAAGTTTCGCTACCTTGAGGCAACAGACACTACTGAAGGGGGCCTGGCCTCTATTTATACTCTATAAGGTAAGGAGGAGCCACTCCCTTCAGCTCTGGTTGCCCAAATTCTGTGGTTGCCATGGTGTGGCTTGACATCACCATGCCTCAGCTAGACCATCCAGGAGGGGCGGGGGGAGCAGAAGATGCAGAAATCTCACACACTCTGGTTATAAAACAGAGACCTTCCTCTTAGCTCCTAACATTTTTCCCAAACTGTCCTCTCTCTCTGTCTCATTTCCTCAAGTTCCATTACACTCCAGCATATGGCAGGGAGGTGGTGTTTCCTCTAAGACAAGTCCCATACTCGCCCGTCATTTCAGTGATCCATTCCGCTAGCTTGAGTTGCTACAATTTCCTAGGATTTTGAGTGTTGTTTTAATGGATGTTTATTTTAGAATAGTTCCACATTTACAGAAAAATTGTGCAGAAAATAACCAAGTACACCATACCCAATTTCCCTTATTACTAATATCTTACTTATGTATGGGCAAAAGTAACATGAAGTGAATCATCAGTGAAACAGAGTGAAACCTCACTTGTCTAGTATCTCCAATATCCAAAAATGCTGTTCTAGACCAAGTTGTTCAAGGAAAAACTGTACCAGTTGTAGCATAAAATTCACATCTTGAGCTGACCATCCTTTCCATACTTTAACAATATTCAATAGTCTGCCATATAAAAAGGAAATCAAATACTTAATTATACACAGCCATCACTAACTCAACACCCTGTTACTCATGACTGCGACCTCCACCATCCATCCCACCTACCGCCAATACGAACATAAATTCACTTTTGGACTTACACTTTCTTCATCCACCCTTCTGTTTGAGGTCTTACTCCTTATCTCTACTAGTCTACAATATCGTCTTATTAAGATTCGCTACCTTGAGGCAACAGACACTACTGAAGGGGGCCTGGCCTCTATTTATACTCTATAAGGTAATGAGGAGCCACTCCCTTCAGCTCTGGTTGCCCAAATTCTGTGGTTGCCATGGTGTGGCTTGACATCACCATGCCTCAGCTAGACCATCCAGGAGGGGCGGGGGGAGCAGAAGATGCAGAAATCTCACAAACTCTGGTTATAAAACTAAGACCTCCCTCTTAACTCCTAACATTTTTACCAAACTGTCCTCTCTCTCTCTCTCATTTCCTCTAGATCCATTATAGTCCAGCATATGGCAGGGAGGTGGTGTTTCCTCTAAGACAATTCCCATACTCCCCCGTCATTTCAGTGGTCCATTCCGCTAGGTTGAGTTGCTACAATTTCCTAGGATTTTGAATGTTGTTTTCATGGATGTTTATTTTAGAATAGTTCCACATTTACAGAAAAATTGTGAAGATAATAACCATGTACACCATACCCAATTTCCCTTATTACTAATATCTTACTTATGTATGGGGCAAAAGTAACATGAAGTGAATCATCAGTGAAACAGAGTGAAACCTCACTTCTCTAGTATCTCCAATATCCAAAAATGCTGTTCTAGACCAAGTTGTTCAAGGAAAAACTGTACCAGTTGTAGCATAAAATTCACATCTTGAGCTGACCATCCTTTCCATACTTTAACAATATTCAATAGTCTGCCATATAAAAAGGAAATCAAATAATTATACACAGCCATCACTAACACAACACCCTGTTACTCATGACTGCGACCTCCACCATCCATCCCACCTACCGCCAATACGAACATAAATTCACTTTTGGACTTACAGTTTCTTCATCCACCCTTCTGTTTGAGGTCTTACTCCCTATCTCTACTAGTCTACAATATCGTCTTATTAAGTTTCGCTACCTTGAGGCAACAGACACTACTGAAGGGGGCCTGGCCTCTATTTATACTCTATAAGGTAATGAGGAGCCACTCCCTTCAGCTCTGGTTGCCCAAATTCTGTGGTTGCCATGGTGTGGCTTGACATCACCATGCCTCAGCTAGACCATCCAGGAGGGGCGGGGGGAGCAGAAGATGCAGAAATCTCACACACTCTGGTTATAAAACAGAGACCTTCCTCTTAACTCCTAAAATTTTTCGCAAACTGTCCTCTCTCTCTGTCTCATTTCCTCAAGTTCCATTACTCTCCAGCATATGGCAGGGAGGTGGTGTTTCCTCTAAGACAAGTCCCATACTCGCCTGTCATTTCAGTGGTCCATTCCGCTAGCTTGAGTTGCTACAATTTCCTAGGATTTTGAGTGTTGTTTTAATGGATGTTTATTTTAGAATAGTTCCTCATTTACAGAAAAATTGTGAAGATATTAACCATGTACACCATACCCAATTTCCCTTATTACTAATATCTTACTTATGTATGGAGCAAAAGTAACATGAAGTGAATCATCAGTGAAACAGAGTGAAACCTCACTTCTCTAGTATCTCCAATATCCAAAAATGCTGTTCTAGACCAAGTTGTTCAAGGAAAAACTGTACCAGTTGTAGCATAAAATTCACATCTTGAGCTGACCATCCTTTCCATACTTTAACAATATTCAATAGTCTGCCATATAAAAAGGAAATCAAATACTTAATTATACACAGCCATCACTAACACAACACCCTGTTACTCATGACTGCGACCTCCACCATCCATCCCGCCTACCGCCAATACGAACATAAATTCACTTTTGGACTTACACTTTCTTCATCCACCCTTCTGTTTGAGGTCTTACTCCTTATCTCTACTAGTCTACAATATCGTCTTATTAAGTTTCGCTACCTTGAGGCAACAGACACTACTGAAGGGGGCCTGGCCTCTATTTATACTCTATAAGGTAAGGAGGAGCCACTCCCTTCAGCTCTGGTTGCCCAAATTCTGTGGTTGCCATGGTGTGGCTTGACATCACCATGCCTCAGCTAGACCATCCAGGAGGGGCGGGGGGAGCAGAAGATGCAGAAATCTCACACACTCTGGTTATAAAACAGAGACCTTCCTCTTAGCTCCTAACATTTTTCCCAAACTGTCCTCTCTCTCTGTCTCATTTCCTCAAGTTCCATTACACTCCAGCATATGGCAGGGAGGTGGTGTTTCCTCTAAGACAAGTCCCATACGCGCCCGTCATTTCAGTGGTCCATTCCGCTAGCTTGAGTTGCTACAATTTCCTAGGATTTTGAGTGTTGTTTTAATGGATGTTTATTTTAGAATAGTTCCACATTTACAGAAAAATTGTGCAGAAAATAACCAAGTACACCATACCCAATTTCCCTTATTACTAATATCTTACTTATGTATGGGCAAAAGTAACATGAAGTGAATCATCAGTGAAACAGAGTGAAACCTCACTTCTCTAGTATCTCCAATATCCAAAAATGCTGTTCTAGACCAAGTTGTTCAAGGAAAAACTGTACCAGTTGTAGCATAAAATTCACATCTTGAGCTGACCATCCTTTCCATACTTTAACAATATTCAATAGTCTGCCATATAAAAAGGAAATCAAATACTTAATTATACACAGCCATCACTAACTCAACACCCTGTTACTCATGACTGCGACCTCCACCATCCATCCCACCTACCGCCAATACGAACATAAATTCACTTTTGGACTTACACTTTCTTCATCCACCCTTCTGTTTGAGGTCTTACTCCTTATCTCTACTAGTCTACAATATCGTCTTATTAAGTTTCGCTACCTTGAGGCAACAGACACTACTGAAGGGGGCCTGGCCTCTATTTATACTCTATAAGGTAATGAGGAGCCACTCCCTTCAGCTCTGGTTGCCCAAATTCTGTGGTTGCCATGGTGTGGCTTGACATCACCATGCCTCAGCTAGACCATCCAGGAGGGGCGGGGGGAGCAGAAGAGGCAGAAATCTCACACACTCTGGTTATAAAACAGAGACCTCCCTCTTAACTCCTAACATTTTCCCCAAACTGTCTTCTCTCTCTCATTTCCTCTAGTTCCATTGCACTGAAGCATATGGCAGGGAGGTGGTGTTTCCTCTAAGACAATTCCCATAATCCCCCGTCATTTCAGTGGTCCATTCCGCTAGGTTGAGTTGCTACATTTTCCTAGGATTTTGAATGTTGTTTTAATGGATGTTTATTTTAGAATAGTTCCACATTTACAGAAAAATTATGAAGATAATAACCATGTACACCATACCCAATTTCCCTTATTACTAATATCTTACTTATGTATGGGGCAAAAGTAACATGAAGTGAATCATCAGTGAAACAGAGTGAAACCTCACTTCTCTAGTATCTCCAATATCCAAAAATGCTGTTCTAGACCAAGTTGTTCAAGGAAAAACTGTACCAGTTGTAGCATAAAATTCACATCTTGAGCTGACCATCCTTTCCATACTTTAACAATATTCAATAGTCTGCCATATAAAAAGGAAATCAAATACTTAATTATACACAGCCATCACTAACACAACACCCTGTTACTCATGACTGCGACCTCCACCATCCATCCCACCTACCGCCAATACGAACATAAATTCACTTTTGGACTTACAGTTTCTTCATCCACCCTTCTGTTTCAGGTCTTACTCCTTATCTCTACTAGTCTACAATATCGTCTTATTAAGTTTCGCTACCTTGAGGCAACAGACACTACTGAAGGGGGCCTGGCCTCTATTTATACTCTATAAGGTAATGAGGAGCCACTCCCTTCAGCTCTGGTTGCCCAAATTCTGTGGTTGCCATGGTGTGGCTTGACATCACCATGCCTCAGCTAGACCATCCAGGAGGGGCGGGGGGAGCAGATGATGCAGAAATCTCACACACTCTGGTTATAAAACAGAAACATCCCTCTTAACTCCTAACATTTTTCCCAAACTGTCCTCTCTCTCTCTCTCATTTCATCTAGTTCCATTACAGTCCAGCATATGGCAGGGAGGTGGTGTTTCCTCTAAGACAATTCCCATACTCCCCCGTCATTTCAGTGGTCCATTCCGCTAGGTTGAGTTGCTACAATTTCCAAGGATTTTGAATGTTGTTTTAATGGATGTTTATTTTAGAATAGTTCCACATTTACAGAAAAATTGTGAAGAAAATAACCATGTACACCATACCCAATTTCCCTTATTACTAATATCTTACTTATGTATGGGGCAAAAGTAACATGAAGTGAATCATCAGTGAAACAGAGTGAAACCTCACTTCTCTAGTATCTCCAACATCCAAAAATGATGTTCTAGACCAAGTTTTTAAAGGAAAAACTGTACCAGTTGTGGCATAAAATTCACACCTTGAGCTGACCATCCTTTCCATACTTTAACAATATTCAATAGTCTGCCATATAAAAAGGAAATCAAATAATTATACACTGCCATCACTAACACAACACCCTGTTACTCATGACTGCGACCTCCACCATCCATCCCACCTACCGCCAATACGAACATAAATTCACTTTTGGACTTACAGTTTCTTCATCCACCCTTCTGTTTGAGGTCTTACTCCTTATCTCTACTAGTCTACAATATCGTCTTATTAAGTTTCGCTACCTTGAGGGAACAGACACTACTGAAGGGGGCCTGGCCTCTATTTATACTCTATAAGGTAATGAGGAGCCACTCCCTTCAGCTCTGGTTGCCCAAATTCTGTGGTTGCCATGGTGTGGCTTGACATCACCATGCCTCAGCTAGACCATCCAGGAGGGTCGGGGGGAGCAGAAGATGCAGAAATCTCACACACTCTGGTTATAAAACAGATACCTCCCTCTTAACTCCTAACATTTTTCCCAAACTGTCCTCTCTCTCTCATTTCCTCTAGTTCCATTGCACTGAAGCATATGGCAGGGAGGTGGTGTTTCCTCTAAGACAATTCCCATAATCCCCCGTCATTTCATGGTCCATTCCGCTAGGTTGAGTTGCTACATTTTCCTAGGATTTTGAATGTTGTTTTAATGGATGTTTATTTTAGAATAGTTCCACATTTACAGAAAAATTATGAAGATAATAACCATGTACACCATACCCAATTTCCCTTATTACTAATATCTTACTTATGTATGGGGCAAAAGTAACATGAAGTGAATCATCAGTGAAACAGAGTGAAACCTCACTTCTCTAGTATCTCCAATATCCAAAAATGCTGTTCTAGACCAAGTTGTTCAAGGAAAAACTGTACCAGTTGTAGCATAAAATTCACATCTTGAGCTGGCCATCCTTTCCATACTTTAACAATATTCAATAGTCTGCCATATAAAAAGGAAATCAAATACTTAATTATACACAGCCATCACTAACACAACACCCTGTTACTCATGACTGCGACCTCCACCATCCATCCCACCGACCGCCAATACGAACATAAATTCACTTTTGGACTTACAGTTTCTTCATCCACCCTTCTGTTTGAGGTCTTACTCCTTATCTCTACTAGTCTACAATATCGTCTTATTAAGTTTCGCTACCTTGAGGCAACAGACACTACTGAAGGGGGCCTGTCCTCTATTTATACTCTATAAGGTAATGAGGAGCCACTCCCTTCAGCTCTGGTTGCCCAAATTCTGTGGTTGCCATGGTGTGGCTTGACATCACCATGCCTCAGCTAGACCATCCAGGAGGGGCGGGGGGAAGAGAAGATGCAGAAATCTCACACACTCTGGTTATAAAACAGAGACCTTCCTCTTAACTCCTAACATTTTTCCCAAACTGTCCTCTCTCTCATTTCCTCTAGTTCCATTACAGTCCAGCATATGGCAGGGAGGTCGTGTTTCCTCTAAGACAATTCCCATACTCCCCCGTCATTTCAGTGGTCCATTCCACTAGGTTCAGTTGCTACAATTTCCTAGGATTTTGAGTGTTGTTTTAATGGATGTTTATTTTAGAATAGTTCCACATTTACAGAAAAATTGTGAAGATAATAACCATGTACACCATACCCAATTTCCCTTATTACTAATATCTTACTTATGTATGGGGCAAAAGTAACATGAAGTGAATCATCAGTGAAACAGAGTGAAACCTCACTTCTCTAGTATCTCCAACATCCAAAAATGATGTTCTAGACCAAGTTTTTAAAGGAAAAACTGTACCAGTTGTGGCATAAAATTCACACCTTGAGCTGACCATCCTTTCCATACTTTAACAATATTCAATAGTCTGCCATATAAAAAGGAAATCAAATAATTATACACTGCCATCACTAACACAACACCCTGTTACTCATGACTGCGACCTCCACCATCCATCCCACCTACCGCCAATACGAACATAAATTCACTTTTGGACTTACAGTTTCTTCATCCACCCTTCTGTTTGAGGTCTTACTCCTTATCTCTACTAGTCTACAATATCGTCTTATTAAGTTTCGCTACCTTGAGGGAACAGACACTACTGAAGGGGGCCTGGCCTCTATTTATACTCTATAAGGTAATGAGGAGCCACTCCCTTCAGCTCTGGTTGCCCAAATTCTGTGGTTGCCATGGTGTGGCTTGACATCACCATGCCTCAGCTAGACCATCCAGGAGGGTCGGGGGGAGCAGAAGATGCAGAAATCTCACACACTCTGGTTATAAAACAGAGACCTCCCTCTTAACTCCTAACATTTTTCCCAAACTGTCCTCTCTCTCTCATTTCCTCTAGTTCCATTGCACTGAAGCATATGGCAGGGAGGTGGTGTTTCCTCTAAGACAATTCCCATAATCCCCCGTCATTTCATGGTCCATTCCGCTAGGTTGAGTTGCTACATTTTCCTAGGATTTTGAATGTTGTTTTAATGGATGTTTATTTTAGAATAGTTCCACATTTACAGAAAAATTATGAAGATAATAACCATGTACACCATACCCAATTTCCCTTATTACTAATATCTTACTTATGTATGGGGCAAAAGTAACATGAAGTGAATCATCAGTGAAACAGAGTGAAACCTCACTTCTCTAGTATCTCCAATATCCAAAAATGCTGTTCTAGACCAAGTTGTTCAAGGAAAAACTGTACCAGTTGTAGCATAAAATTCACATCTTGAGCTGACCATCCTTTCCATACTTTAACAATATTCAATAGTCTGCCATATAAAAAAGAAATCAAATACTTAATTATACACAGCCATCACTAACACAACACCCTGTTACTCATGACTGCGACCTCCACCATCCATCCCGCCTACCGCCAATACGAACATAAATTCACTTTTGGACTTACAGTTTCTTCATCCACCCTTCTGTTTGAGGTCTTACTCCTTATCTCTACTAGTCTACAATATCGTCTTATTAAGTTTCGCTACCTTGAGGCAACAGACACTACTGAAGGGGGCCTGGCCTCTATTTATACTCTATAAGGTAATGAGGAGCCACTCCTTTCAGCTCTGTTTGCCCAAATTCTGTGGTTGCCATGTTGTGTCTTGACATCACCATGCCTCAGCTAGACCATCCAGGAGGGGCGGGGGGAGCAGAAGATGCAGAAATCTCACACACTCTGGTTATAAAACAGAGACCTTCCTCTTAACTCCTAACATTTTTCCCAAACTATTCTCTCTATTTCTCTCATTTCCTCAAGTTCCATTACACTCCAGCATATGGCAGGGAGGTGGTGTTTCCTCTAAGACAATTCCCATACTCCCCCGTCATTTCAGTGGTCCATTCCGCTAGGTTGAGTTGCTACAAATTCCTAGGATTTTGAATGTTGTTTTAATGGATGTTTATTTTAGAATAGTTCCACATTTACAGAAAAATTGTGAAGATAATAACCATGTACACCATACCCAATTTCCCTTATTACTAATATCTTACTTATGTATGGGGCAAAAGTAACATGAAGTGAATCATCAGTGAAACAGAGTGAAACCTCACTTGTCTAGTATCTCCAATATCCAAAAATGCTGTTCTAGACCAAGTTGTTCAAGGAAAAACTGTACCAGTTGTGGCATAAAATTCACATCTTGAGCTGACCATCCTTTCCATACTTTAACAATATTCAATAGTCTGCCATATAAAAAGGAAATCAAATACTTAATTATACACAGCCATCACTAACACAACACCCTGTTACTCATGACTGCGACCTCCACCATCCATCCCACCGACCGCCAATACGAACATAAATTCACTTTTGGACTTACAGTTTCTTCATCCACCCTTCTGTTTGAGGTCTTACTCCCTATCTCTACTAGTCTACAATATCCTCTTATTAAGTTTCGCTACCTTGAGGCAACAGACACTACTGAAGGGGGCCTGGCCTCTATTTATACTCTATAAGGTAATGAGGAGCCACTCCCTTCAGCTCTGGTTGCCCAAGTTCTGTGGTTGCCATGGTGTGGCTTGACATCATCATGCCTCAGCTAGACCATCCAGGAGGGGCGGGGGGAGCAGATGATGCAGAAATCTCACACACTCTGGTTATAAAACAGAGACCTCCCTCTTAACTCCTAACATTTTTCCCAAACTGTCCTCTCTCTCTGTCTCATTTCCTCTAGTTCCATTACACTCCAGCACATGGCAGGGAGGTGGTGTTTCCTCTAAGACAAGTCCCATACTCCCCCGTCATTTCAGTGGTCCATTCCGCTAGGTTGAGTTGCTACAATTTCCTAGGATTTTGAGTGTTGTTTTCCTGGATGTTTATTTTAGAATAGTTCCACATTTACAGAAAAATTGTGAAGATAATAACCATGTACACCATACCCAATTTCCCTTATTAGTAATATCTTACTTATGTATGGGGCAAAAGTAACATGAAGTGAATCATCAGTGAAACAGAGTGAAACCTCACTTCTCTAGTATCTCCAATATCCAAAAATGCTGTTCTAGACCAAGTTGTTCAAGGAAAAACTGTACCAGTTGTAGCATAAAATTCACATCTTGAGCTGACCATCCTTTCCATACTTTAACAATATTCAATAGTCTGCCATATAAAAAGGAAATCAAATACTTAATTATACACAGCCATCACTAACACAACACCCTGTTACTCATGACTGCGACCTCCACCATCCATCCCACCGACCGCCAATACGAACATAAATTCACTTTTGGACTTACAGTTTCTTCATCCACCCTTCTGTTTGAGGTCTTACTCCCTATCTCTACTAGTCTACATTATCCTCTTATTAAGTTTCGCTACCTTGAGGCAACAGACACTACTGAAGGGGGCCTGGCCTCTATTTATACTCTATAAGGTAATGAGGAGCCACTCCCTTCAGCTCTGGTTGCCCAAATTCTGTGGTTGCCATGGTGTGGCTTGACATCACCATGCCTCAGCTAGACCATCCAGGAGGGGCGGGGGGAGCAGATGATGCAGAAATCTCACACAATCTGGTTATAAAACAGAGACCTCCCTCTTAACTCCTAACATTTTTCCCAAACTGTCCTCTCTCTCTCTCTCATTTCCTCTAGTTCCATTACACTGCAGCACATGGCAGGGAGGTGGTGTTTCCTCTAAGACAAGTCCCATACTCCCCCGTCATTTCAGTGGTCCATTCCGCTAGGTTGAGTTGCTACAAATTCCTAGGATTTTGAGTGTTGTTTTCATGGATGTTTATTTTAGAATAGTTCCACATTTACAGAAAAATTGTGAAGATAATAACCATGTACACCATACCCAATTTCCCTTATTACTAATATCTTACTTATGTATGGGGCAAAAGTAACATGAAGTGAATCATCAGTGAAACAGAGTGAAACCTCACTTCTCTAGTATCTCCAATATCCAAAAATGCTGTTCTAGACCAAGTTGTTCAAGGAAAAACTGTACCAGTTGTAGCATAAAATTCACATCTTGAGCTGACCATCCTTTCCATACTTTAACAATATTCAATAGTCTGCCATATAAAAAGGAAATCAAATACTTAATTATACACAGCCATCACTAACACAACACCCTGTTACTCATGACTGCGACCTCCACCATCCATCCCACCGACCGCCAATACGAACATAAATTCACTTTTGGACTTACAGTTTCTTCATCCACCCTTCTGTTTGAGGTCTTACTCCCTATCTCTACTAGTCTACAATATCCTCTTATTAAGTTTCGCTATAGTCTACAATATCCTCTTATTAAGTTTCGCTACCTTGAGGCAACAGACACTACTGAAGGGGGCCTGGCCTCTATTTATACTCTATAAGGTAATGAGGAGCCACTCCCTTCAGCTCTGGTTGCCCAAATTCTGTGGTTGCCATGGTGTGGCTTGACATCATCATGCCTCAGCTAGACCATCCAGGAGGGGCGGGGGGAGCAGATGATGCAGAAATCTCACACACTCTGGTTATAAAACAGAGACCTCCCTCTTAACTCCTAACATTTTTCCCAAACTGTCCTCTCTCTCTGTCTCATTTCCTCAAGTTCCATTACACTCCAGCATATGGCAGGGAGGTGGTGTTTCCTCTAAGACAAGTCCCATACTCGCCCGTCATTTCAGTGGTCCATTCCGCTAGCTTGAGTTGCTACAATTTCCTAGGATTTTGAGTGTTGTTTTAATGGATGTTTATTTTAGAATAGTTCCACATTTACAGAAAAATTGTGCAGAAAATAACCAAGTACACCATACCCAATTTCCCTTATTACTAATATCTTACTTATGTATGGGCAAAAGTAACATGAAGTGAATCATCAGTGAAACAGAGTGAAACCTCACTTCTCTAGTATCTCCAATATCCAAAAATGCTGTTCTAGACCAAGTTGTTCAAGGAAAAACTGTACCAGTTGTAGCATAAAATTCACATCTTGAGCTGACCATCCTTTCCATACTTTAACAATATTCAATAGTCTGCCATATAAAAAGGAAATCAAATACTTAATTATACACAGCCATCACTAACTCAACACCCTGTTACTCATGACTGCGACCTCCACCATCCATCCCACCTACCGCCAATACGAACATAAATTCACTTTTGGACTTACACTTTCTTCATCCACCCTTCTGTTTGAGGTCTTACTCCTTATCTCTACTAGTCTACAATATCGTCTTATTAAGTTTCGCTACCTTGAGGCAACAGACACTACTGAAGGGGGCCTGGCCTCTATTTATACTCTATAAGGTAATGAGGAGCCACTCCCTTCAGCTCTGGTTGCCCAAATTCTGTGGTTGCCATGGTGTGGCTTGACATCACCATGCCTCAGCTAGACCATCCAGGAGGGGCGGGGGGAGCAGAAGATGCAGAAATCTCACACACTCTGGTTATAAAACAGAGACCTCCCTCTTAACTCCTAACATTTTCCCCAAACTGTCTTCTCTCTCTCATTTCCTCTAGTTCCATTGCACTGAAGCATATGGCAGGGAGGTGGTGTTTCCTCTAAGACAATTCCCATAATCCCCCGTCATTTCAGTGGTCCATTCCGCTAGGTTGAGTTGCTACATTTTCCTAGGATTTTGAATGTTGTTTTAATGGATGTTTATTTTAGAATAGTTCCACATTTACAGAAAAATTGTGAAGATAATAACCATGTACACCATACCCAATTTCCCTTATTACTAATATCTTACTTATGTATGGGGCAAAAGTAACATGAAGTGAATCATCAGTGAAACAGAGTGAAACCTCACTTCTCTAGTATCTCCAATATCCAAAAATGCTGTTCTAGACCAAGTTGTTCAAGGAAAAACTGTACCAGTTGTAGCATAAAATTCACATCTTGAGCTGACCATCCTTTCCATACTTTAACAATATTCAATAGTCTGCCATATAAAAAGGAAATCAAATACTTAATTATACACAGCCATCACTAACACAACACCCTGTTACTCATGACTGCGACCTCCACCATCCATCCCACCGACCGCCAATACGAACATAAATTCACTTTTGGACTTACAGTTTCTTCATCCACCCTTCTGTTTGAGGTCTTACTCCCTATCTCTACTAGTCTACAATATCCTCTTATTAAGTTTCGCTATAGTCTACAATATCGTCTTATTAAGTTTCGCTACCTTGAGGCAACAGACACTACTGAAGGGGGCCTGGCCTCTATTTATACTCTATAAGGTAATGAGGAGCCACTCCCTTCAGCTCTGGTTGCCCAAATTCTGTGGTTGCCATGGTGTGGCTTGACATCACCATGCCTCAGCTAGACCATACAGGAGGGGCGGGGGGAGCAGATGATGCAGAAATCTCACACACTCTGGTTATAAAACAGAGACCTCCCTCTTAACTCCTAACATTTTTCCCAAAATGTCCTCTCTCTCTCTCTCTCATTTCCTCTAGTTCCATTACAGTCCAGCATATGGCAGGGAGGTGGTGTTTCCTCTAAGACAATTCCCATACTCCCCCGTCATTTCAGTGGTCCATTCCGCTAGGTTGAGTTGCTACAATTTCCTAGGATTTTGAATGTTGTTTTAATGGATGTTTATTTTAGAATAGTTCCACATTTACAGAAAAATTGTGAAGAAAATAACCATGTACACCATACCCAATTTCCCTTATTACTAATATCTTACTTATGTATGGGGCAAAAGTAACATGAAGTGAATCATCAGTGAAACAGAGTGAAACCTCACTTCTCTAGTATCTCCAACATCCAAAAATGATGTTCTAGACCAAGTTTTTAAAGGAAAAACTGTACCAGTTGTGGCATAAAATTCACACCTTGAGCTGACCATCCTTTCCATACTTTAACAATATTCAATAGTCTGCCATATAAAAAGGAAATCAAATAATTATACACAGCCATCACTAACACAACACCCTGTTACTCATGACTGCGACCTCCACCATCCATCCCACCTACCGCCAATACGAACATAAATTCACTTTTGGACTTACAGTTTCTTCATCCACCCTTCTGTTTGAGGTCTTACTCCTTATCTCTACTAGTCTACAATATCGTCTTATTAAGTTTCGCTACCTTGAGGGAACAGACACTACTGAAGGGGGCCTGGCCTCTATTTATACTCTATAAGGTAATGAGGAGCCACTCCCTTCAGCTCTGGTTGCCCAAATTCTGTGGTTGCCATGGTGTGGCTTGACATCACCATGCCTCAGCTAGACCATCCAGGAGGGTCGGGGGGAGCAGAAGATGCAGAAATCTCACACACTCTGGTTATAAAACAGAGACCTCCCTCTTAACTCCTAACATTTTTCCCAAACTGTCCTCTCTCTCTCATTTCCTCTAGTTCCATTGCACTGAAGCATATGGCAGGGAGGTGGTGTTTCCTCTAAGACAATTCCCATTATCCCCCGTCATTTCAGTGGTCCATTCCGCTAGGTTGAGTTGCTACATTTTCCTAGGATTTTGAATGTTGTTTTAATGGATGTTTATTTTAGAATAGTTCCACATTTACAGAAAAATTGTGAAGATAATAACCATGTACACCATACCCAATTTCCCTTATTACTAATATCTTACTTATGTATGGGGCAAAAGTAACATGAAGTGAATCATCAGTGAAACAGAGTGAAACCTCACTTCTCTAGTATCTCCAATATCCAAAAATGCTGTTCTAGACCAAGTTGTTCAAGGAAAAACTGTACCAGTTGTAGCATAAAATTCACATCTTGAGCTGACCATCCTTTCCATACTTTAACAATATTCAATAGTCTGCCATATAAAAAGGAAATCAAATACTTAATTATACACAGCCATCACTAACACAACACCCTGTTACTCATGACTGCGACCTCCACCATCCATCCCACCTACCGCCAATACGAACATAAATTCACTTTTGGACTTACAGTTTCTTCATCCACCCTTCTGTTTGAGGTCTTACTCCTTATCTCTACTAGTCTACAATATCGTCTTATTAAGTTTCGCTACCTTGAGGCAACAGACACTACTGAAGGGGACCTGGCCTCTATTTATACTCTATAAGGTAACTGAGGAGCCACTCCCTTCAGCTCTGGTTCCCCAAATTCTGTGGTTGTCATGGTGTGGCTTGACATCACCATGCCTCAGCTAGACCATCCAGGAGGGGCGGGGGGAGCAGAAGATGCAGAAATCTCAACACTCTGGTTATAAAACAGAGACCTCCCTCTTAACTCCTAACATTTTTCCCAAACTGTCCTCTCTCTCATTTCCTCTAGTTCCATTGCACTGAAGCATATGGCAGGGAGGTGGTGTTTCCTCTAAGACAATTCCCATACTCCCCCGTCATTTCAGTGGTCCATTCCACTAGGTTCAGTTGCTACAATTTCCTAGGATTTTGAGTGTTGTTTTAATGGATGTTTATTTTAGAATAGTTCCACATTTACAGAAAAATTGTGAAGATAATAACCATGTACACCATACCCAATTTCCCTTATTACTAATATCTTACTTATGTATGGGGCAAAAGTAACATGAAGTGAATCATCAGTGAAACAGAGTGAAACCTCACTTCTCTAGTATCTCCAACATCCAAAAATGATGTTCTAGACCAAGTTTTTAAAGGAAAAACTGTACCAGTTGTGGCATAAAATTCACACCTTGAGCTGACCATCCTTTCCATACTTTAACAATATTCAATAGTCTGCCATATAAAAAGGAAATCAAATAATTATACACTGCCATCACTAACACAACACCCTGTTACTCATGACTGCGACCTCCACCATCCATCCCACCTACCGCCAATACGAACATAAATTCACTTTTGGACTTACAGTTTCTTCATCCACCCTTCTGTTTGAGGTCTTACTCCTTATCTCTACTAGTCTACAATATCGTCTTATTAAGTTTCGCTACCTTGAGGGAACAGACACTACTGAAGGGGGCCTGGCCTCTATTTATACTCTATAAGGTAATGAGGAGCCACTCCCTTCAGCTCTGGTTGCCCAAATTCTGTGGTTGCCATGGTGTGGCTTGACATCACCATGCCTCAGCTAGACCATCCAGGAGGGTCGGGGGGAGCAGAAGATGCAGAAATCTCACACACTCTGGTTATAAAACAGAGACCTCCCTCTTAACTCCTAACATTTTTCCCAAACTGTCCTCTCTCTCTCATTTCCTCTAGTTCCATTGCACTGAAGCATATGGCAGGGAGGTGGTGTTTCCTCTAAGACAATTCCCATAATCCCCCGTCATATCATGGTCCATTCCGCTAGGTTGAGTTGCTACATTTTCCTAGGATTTTGAATGTTGTTTTAATGGATGTTTATTTTAGAATAGTTCCACATTTACAGAAAAATTATGAAGATAATAACCATGTACACCATACCCAATTTCCCTTATTACTAATATCTTACTTATGTATGGGGCAAAAGTAACATGAAGTGAATCATCAGTGAAACAGAGTGAAACCTCACTTCTCTAGTATCTCCAATATCCAAAAATGCTGTTCTAGACCAAGTTGTTCAAGGAAAAACTGTACCAGTTGTAGCATAAAATTCACATCTTGAGCTGACCATCCTTTCCATACTTTAACAATATTCAATAGTCTGCCATATAAAAAAGAAATCAAATACTTAATTATACACAGCCATCACTAACACAACACCCTGTTACTCATGACTGCGACCTCCACCATCCATCCCGCCTACCGCCAATACGAACATAAATTCACTTTTGGACTTACAGTTTCTTCATCCACCCTTCTGTTTGAGGTCTTACTCCTTATCTCTACTAGTCTACAATATCGTCTTATTAAGTTTCGCTACCTTGAGGCAACAGACACTACTGAAGGGGGCCTGGCCTCTATTTATACTCTATAAGGTAATGAGGAGCCACTCCTTTCAGCTCTGTTTGCCCAAATTCTGTGGTTGCCATGTTGTGTCTTGACATCACCATGCCTCAGCTAGACCATCCAGGAGGGGCGGGGGGAGCAGAAGATGCAGAAATCTCACACACTCTGGTTATAAAACAGAGACCTTCCTCTTAACTCCTAACATTTTTCCCAAACTATTCTCTCTATTTCTCTCATTTCCTCAAGTTCCATTACACTCCAGCATATGGCAGGGAGGTGGTGTTTCCTCTAAGACAATTCCCATACTCCCCCGTCATTTCAGTGGTCCATTCCGCTAGGTTGAGTTGCTACAAATTCCTAGGATTTTGAATGTTGTTTTAATGGATGTTTATTTTAGAATAGTTCCACATTTACAGAAAAATTGTGAAGATAATAACCATGTACACCATACCCAATTTCCCTTATTACTAATATCTTACTTATGTATGGGGCAAAAGTAACATGAAGTGAATCATCAGTGAAACAGAGTGAAACCTCACTTGTCTAGTATCTCCAATATCCAAAAATGCTGTTCTAGACCAAGTTGTTCAAGGAAAAACTGTACCAGTTGTGGCATAAAATTCACATCTTGAGCTGACCATCCTTTCCATACTTTAACAATATTCAATAGTCTGCCATATAAAAAGGAAATCAAATACTTAATTATACACAGCCATCACTAACACAACACCCTGTTACTCATGACTGCGACCTCCACCATCCATCCCACCGACCGCCAATACGAACATAAATTCACTTTTGGACTTACAGTTTCTTCATCCACCCTTCTGTTTGAGGTCTTACTCCCTATCTCTACTAGTCTACAATATCCTCTTATTAAGTTTCGCTACCTTGAGGCAACAGACACTACTGAAGGGGGCCTGGCCTCTATTTATACTCTATAAGGTAATGAGGAGCCACTCCCTTCAGCTCTGGTTGCCCAAGTTCTGTGGTTGCCATGGTGTGGCTTGACATCATCATGCCTCAGCTAGACCATCCAGGAGGGGCGGGGGGAGCAGATGATGCAGAAATCTCACACACTCTGGTTATAAAACAGAGACCTCCCTCTTAACTCCTAACATTTTTCCCAAACTGTCCTCTCTCTCTGTCTCATTTCCTCTAGTTCCATTACACTCCAGCACATGGCAGGGAGGTGGTGTTTCCTCTAAGACAAGTCCCATACTCCCCCGTCATTTCAGTGGTCCATTCCGCTAGGTTGAGTTGCTACAATTTCCTAGGATTTTGAGTGTTGTTTTCCTGGATGTTTATTTTAGAATAGTTCCACATTTACAGAAAAATTGTGAAGATAATAACCATGTACACCATACCCAATTTCCCTTATTAGTAATATCTTACTTATGTATGGGGCAAAAGTAACATGAAGTGAATCATCAGTGAAACAGAGTGAAACCTCACTTCTCTAGTATCTCCAATATCCAAAAATGCTGTTCTAGACCAAGTTGTTCAAGGAAAAACTGTACCAGTTGTAGCATAAAATTCACATCTTGAGCTGACCATCCTTTCCATACTTTAACAATATTCAATAGTCTGCCATATAAAAAGGAAATCAAATACTTAATTATACACAGCCATCACTAACACAACACCCTGTTACTCATGACTGCGACCTCCACCATCCATCCCACCGACCGCCAATACGAACATAAATTCACTTTTGGACTTACAGTTTCTTCATCCACCCTTCTGTTTGAGGTCTTACTCCCTATCTCTACTAGTCTACATTATCCTCTTATTAAGTTTCGCTACCTTGAGGCAACAGACACTACTGAAGGGGGCCTGGCCTCTATTTATACTCTATAAGGTAATGAGGAGCCACTCCCTTCAGCTCTGGTTGCCCAAATTCTGTGGTTGCCATGGTGTGGCTTGACATCATCATGCCTCAGCTAGACCATCCAGGAGGGGCGGGGGGAGCAGATGATGCAGAAATCTCACACACTCTGGTTATAAAACAGAGACCTCCCTCTTAACTCCTAACATTTTTCCCAAACTGTCCTCTCTCTCTGTCTCATTTCCTCAAGTTCCATTACACTCCAGCATATGGCAGGGAGGTGGTGTTTCCTCTAAGACAAGTCCCATACTCGCCCGTCATTTCAGTGGTCCATTCCGCTAGCTTGAGTTGCTACAATTTCCTAGGATTTTGAGTGTTGTTTTAATGGATGTTTATTTTAGAATAGTTCCACATTTACAGAAAAATTGTGCAGAAAATAACCAAGTACACCATACCCAATTTCCCTTATTACTAATATCTTACTTATGTATGGGCAAAAGTAACATGAAGTGAATCATCAGTGAAACAGAGTGAAACCTCACTTCTCTAGTATCTCCAATATCCAAAAATGCTGTTCTAGACCAAGTTGTTCAAGGAAAAACTGTACCAGTTGTAGCATAAAATTCACATCTTGAGCTGACCATCCTTTCCATACTTTAACAATATTCAATAGTCTGCCATATAAAAAGGAAATCAAATACTTAATTATACACAGCCATCACTAACTCAACACCCTGTTACTCATGACTGCGACCTCCACAATCCATCCCACCTACCGCCAATACGAACATAAATTCACTTTTGGACTTACACTTTCTTCATCCACCCTTCTGTTTGAGGTCTTACTCCTTATCTCTACTAGTCTACAATATCGTCTTATTAAGTTTCGCTACCTTGAGGCAACAGACACTACTGAAGGGGGCCTGGCCTCTATTTATACTCTATAAGGTAATGAGGAGCCACTCCCTTCAGCTCTGGTTGCCCAAATTCTGTGGTTGCCATGGTGTGGCTTGACATCACCATGCCTCAGCTAGACCATCCAGGAGGGGCGGGGGGAGCAGAAGATGCAGAAATCTCACACACTCTGGTTATAAAACAGAGACCTCCCTCTTAACTCCTAACATTTTCCCCAAACTGTCTTCTCTCTCTCATTTCCTCTAGTTCCATTGCACTGAAGCATATGGCAGGGAGGTGGAGTTTCCTCTAAGACAATTCCCATAATCCCCCGTCATTTCAGTGGTCCATTCCGCTAGGTTGAGTTGCTACATTTTCCTAGGATTTTGAATGTTGTTTTAATGGATGTTTATTTTAGAATAGTTCCACATTTACAGAAAAATTGTGAAGATAATAACCATGTACACCATACCCAATTTCCCTTATTACTAATATCTTACTTATGTATGGGGCAAAAGTAACATGAAGTGAATCATCAGTGAAACAGAGTGAAACCTCACTTCTCTAGTATCTCCAATATCCAAAAATGCTGTTCTAGACCAAGTTGTTCAAGGAAAAACTGTACCAGTTGTAGCATAAAATTCACATCTTGAGCTGACCATCCTTTCCATATTTTAACAATATTCAATAGTCTGCCATATAAAAAGGAAATCAAATACTTAATTATACACAGCCATCACTAACACAACACCCTGTTACTCATGACTGCGACCTCCACCATCCATCCCACCGACCGCCAATACGAACATAAATTCACTTTTGGACTTACAGTTTCTTCATCCACCCTTCTGTTTGAGGTCTTACTCCCTATCTCTACTAGTCTACAATATCCTCTTATTAAGTTTCGCTATAGTCTACAATATCGTCTTATTAAGTTTCGCTACCTTGAGGCAACAGACACTACTGAAGGGGGCCTGGCCTCTATTTATACTCTATAAGGTAATGAGGAGCCACTCCCTTCAGCTCTGGTTGCCCAAATTCTGTGGTTGCCATGGTGTGGCTTGACATCACCATGCCTCAGCTAGACCATACAGGAGGGACGGGGGGAGCAGATGATGCAGAAATCTCACACACTCTGGTTATAAAACAGAGACCTCCCTCTTAACTCCTAACATTTTTCCCAAAATGTCCTCTCTCTCTCTCTCATTTCCTCTAGTTCCATTACAGTCCAGCATATGGCAGGGAGGTGGTGTTTCCTCTAAGACAATTCCCATACTCCCCCGTCATTTCAGTGGTCCATTCCGCTAGGTTGAGTTGCTACAATTTCCTAGGATTTTGAATGTTGTTTTAATGGATGTTTATTTTAGAATAGTTCCACATTTACAGAAAAATTGTGAAGAAAATAACCATGTACACCATACCCAATTTCCCTTATTACTAATATCTTACTTATGTATGGGGCAAAAGTAACATGAAGTGAATCATCAGTGAAACAGAGTGAAACCTCACTTCTCTAGTATCTCCAACATCCAAAAATGATGTTCTAGACCAAGTTTTTAAAGGAAAAACTGTACCAGTTGTGGCATAAAATTCACACCTTGAGCTGACCATCCTTTCCATACTTTAACAATATTCAATAGTCTGCCATATAAAAAGGAAATCAAATAATTATACACTGCCATCACTAACACAACACCCTGTTACTCATGACTGCGACCTCCACCATCCATCCCACCTACCGCCAATACGAACATAAATTCACTTTTGGACTTCCAGTTTCTTCATCCACCCTTCTGTTTGAGGTCTTACTCCTTATCTCTACTAGTCTACAATATCGTCTTATTAAGTTTCGCTACCTTGAGGGTACAGACACTACTGAAGGGGGCCTGGCCTCTATTTATACTCTATAAGGTAATAAGGAGCCACTCCCTTCAGCTCTGGTTGCCCAAATTCTGTGGTTGCCATGGTGTGGCTTGACATCACCATGCCTCAGCTAGACCATCCAGGAGGGTCGGGGGGAGCAGAAGATGCAGAAATCTCACACACTCTGGTTATAAAACAGAGACCTCCCTCTTAACTCCTAACATTTTTCCCAAACTGTCCTCTCTCTCTCATTTCCTCTAGTTCCATTGCACTGAAGCATATGGCAGGGAGGTGGTGTTTCCTCTAAGACAATTCCCATAATCCCCCGTCATTTCAGTGGTCCATTCCGCTACGTTGAGTTGCTACATTTTCCTAGGATTTTGAATGTTGTTTTAATGGATGTTTATTTTAGAATAGTTCCACATTTACAGAAAAATTGTGAAGATAATAACCATGTACACCATACCCAATTTCCCTTATTACTAATATCTTACTTATGTATGGGGCAAAAGTAACATGAAGTGAATCATCAGTGAAACAGAGTGAAACCTCACTTCTCTAGTATCTCCAATATCCAAAAATGCTGTTCTAGACCAAGTTGTTCAAGGAAAAACTGTACCAGTTGTAGCATAAAATTCACATCTTGAGCTGACCATCCTTTCCATACTTTAACAATATTCAATAGTCTGCCATATAAAAAGGAAATCAAATACTTAATTATACACAGCCATCACTAACACAACACCCTGTTACTCATGACTGCGACCTCCACCATCCATCCCACCTACCGCCAATACGAACATAAATTCACTTTTGGACTTACAGTTTCTTCATCCACCCTTCTGTTTGAGGTCTTACTCCTTATCTCTACTAGTCTACAATATCGTCTTATTAAGTTTCGCTACCTTGAGGCAACAGACACTACTGAAGGGGACCTGGCCTCTATTTATACTCTATAAGGTAACTGAGGAGCCACTCCCTTCAGCTCTGGTTGCCCAAATTCTGTGGTTGTCATGGTGTGGCTTGACATCACCATGCCTCAGCTAGACCATCCAGGAGGGGCGGGGGGAGCAGAAGATGCAGAAATCTCAACACTCTGGTTATAAAACAGAGACCTCCCTCTTAACTCCTAACATTTTTCCCAAACTGTCCTCTCTCTCATTTCCTCTAGTTCCATTGCACTGAAGCATATGGCAGGGAGGTGGTGTTTCCTCTAAGACAATTCCCATACTCCCCCGTCATTTCAGTGGTCCATTCCGCTAGGTTGAGTTGCTACATTTTCCTGGGATTTTGAATGTTGTTTTAATGGATGTTTATTTTAGAATAGTTCCACATTTACAGAAAAATTATGAAGATAATAACCATGTACACCATACCCAATTTCCCTTATTACTAATATCTTACTTCTGTATGGGGCAAAAGTAACATGAAGTGAATCATCAGTGAAACAGAGTGAAACCTCACTTCTCTAGTATCTCCAATATCCAAAAATGCTGTTCTAGACCAAGTTGTTCAAGGAAAAACTGTACCAGTTGTAGCATAAAATTCACATCTTGAGCTGACCATCCTTTCCATACTTTAACAATATTCAATAGTCTGCCATATAAAAAGGAAATCAAATACTTAATTATACACAGCCATCACTAACACAACACCCTGTTACTCATGACTGCGACCTCCACCATCCATCCCACCGACCGCCAATACGAACATAAATTCACTTTTGGACTTACAGTTTCTTCATCCACCCTTCTGTTTGAGGTCTTACTCCTTATCTCTACTAGTCTACAATATCGTCTTATTAAGTTTCGCTACCTTGAGGCAACAGACACTACTGAAGGGGGCCTGTCCTCTATTTATACTCTATAAGGTAATGAGGAGCCACTCCCTTCAGCTCTGGTTGCCCAAATTCTGTGGTTGCCATGGTGTGGCTTGACATCACCATGCCTCAGCTAGACCATCCAGGATGGGCGGGGGGAGGAGAAGATGCAGAAATCTCACACACTCTGGTTATAAAACAGAGACCTTCCTCTTAACTCCTAACATTTTTCCCAAACTGTCCTCTCTCTCATTTCCTCTAGTTCCATTACAGTCCAGCATATGGCAGGGAGGTGGTGTTTCCTCTAAGACAATTTCCATACTCCCCCGTCATTTCAGTGGTCCATTCCGCTAGGTTCAGTTGCTACAATTTCCTAGGATTTTGAGTGTTGTTTTAATGGATGTTTATTTTAGAATAGTTCCACATTTACAGAAAAATTGTGAAGATAATAACCATGTACACCATACCCAATTTCCCTTATTACTAATATCTTACTTATGTATGGGGCAAAAGTAACATGAAGTGAATCATCAGTGAAACAGAGTGAAACCTCACTTCTCTAGTATCTCCAATATCCAAAAATGCTGTTCTAGACCAAGTTGTTCAAGGAAAAACTGTACCAGTTGTAGCATAAAATTCACATCTTGAGCTGACCATCCTTTCCATACTTTAACAATATTCAATAGTCTGCCATATAAAAAGGAAATCAAATACTTAATTATACACAGCCATCACTAACACAACACCCTGTTACTCATGACTGCGACCTCCAACATCCATCCCACCTACCGCCAATACGAACATAAATTCACTTTTGGACTTACAGTTTCTTCATCCACCCTTCTGTTTCAGGTCTTACTCCTTATCTCTACTAGTCTACAATATCGTCTTATTAAGTTTCGCTACCTTGAGGCAACAGACACTACTGAAGGGGGCCTGGCCTCTATTTATACTCTATAAGGTAATGAGGAGCCACTCCCTTCAGCTCTGGTTGCCCAAATTCTGTGGTTGCCATGGTGTGGCTTGACATCATCATGCCTCAGCTAGACCATCCAGGAGGGGCGGGGGGAGCAGATGATGCAGAAATCTCACACACTCTGGTTATAAAACAGAGACCTCCCTCTTAACTCCTAACATTTTTCCCAAACTGTCCTCTCTCTCTCTCTCATTTCCTCAAGTTCCATTACACTCCAGCATATGGCAGGGAGGTGGTGTTTCCTCTAAGACAATTCCCATACTCCCCCGTCATTTCAGTGGTCCATTCCGCTAGGTTGAGTTGCTACAATTTCCTAGGATTTTGAGTGTTGTTTTCATGGATGTTTATTTTAGAATAGTTCCACATTTACAGAAAAATTTTGAAGATAATAACCATGTACACCATACCCAATTTCCCTTATTACTAATATCTTACTTATGTATGGGGCAAAAGTAACATGAAGTGAATCATCAGTGAAACAGAGTGAAACCTCACTTCTCTAGTATCTCCAATATCCAAAAATGCTGTTCTAGACCAAGTTGTTCAAGGAAAAACTGTACCAGTTGTAGCATAAAATTCACATCTTGAGCTAACCATCCTTTCCATACTTTAACAATATTCAATAGTCTGCCATATAAAAAGGAAATCAAATACTTAATTATACACAGCCATCACTAACACAACACCCTGTTACTCATGACTGCGACCTCCACCATCCATCCCGCCTACCGCCAATACGAACATAAATTCACTTTTGGACTTACAGTTTCTTCATCCACCCTTCTGTTTGAGGTCTTACTCCCTATCTCTACTAGTCTACAATATCGTCTTATTAAGTTTCGCTACCTTGAGACAACAGACACTACTGAAGGGGGCCTGGCCTCTATTTATACTCTATAAGGTAATGAGGAGCCACTCCCTTCAGCTCTGGTTGCCCAAATTCTGTGGTTGCCATGGTGTGGCTTGACATCACCATGCCTCAGCTAGACCATCCAGGAGGGGTGGGGGGAGCAGATGATGCAGAAATCTCACACACTCTGGTTATAAAATAGAGACCTCCCTCTTAACTCCTAACATTTTTCCCAAACTGTCCTCTCTCTCTCTCTCATTTCCTCTAGTTCCATTACACTCCAGCACATGGCAGGGAGGTGGTGTTTCCTCTAAGACAAGTCCCATACTCCCCCGTCATTTCAGTGGTCCATTCCGCTAGGTTGAGTTGCTACAAATTCCTAGGATTTTGAATGTTGTTTTAATGGATGTTTATTTTAGAATAGTTCCACATTTACAGAAAAATTGTGAAGATAATAACCATGTACACCATACCCAATTTCCCTTATTACTAATATCTTACTTATGTATGGGGCAAAAGTAACATGAAGTGAATCATCAGTGAAACAGAGTGAAACCTCACTTGTCTAGTATCTCCAATATCCAAAAATGCTGTTCTAGACCAAGTTGTTCAAGGAAAAACTGTACCAGTTGTAGCATAAAATTCACATCTTGAGCTGACCATCCTTTCCATACTTTAACAATATTCAATAGTCTGCCATATAAAAAGGAAATCAAATACTTAATTATACACAGCCATCACTAACACAACACCCTGTTACTCATGACTGCGACCTCCACCATCCATCCCACCGACCGCCAATACGAACATAAATTCACTTTTGGACTTACAGTTTCTTCATCCACCCTTCTGTTTGAGGTCTTACTCCCTATCTCTACTAGTCTACAATATCCTCTTATTAAGTTTCGCTACCTTGAGGCAACAGACACTACTGAAGGGGGCCTGGCCTCTATTTATACTCTATAAGGTAATGAGGAGCCACTCCCTTCAGCTCTGGTTGCCCAAGTTCTGTGGTTGCCATGGTGTGGCTTGACATCATCATGCCTCACCTAGACCATCCAGGAGGGGCGGGGGGAGCAGATGATGCAGAAATCTCACACACTCTGGTTATAAAACAGAGACCTCCCTCTTAACTCCTAACATTTTTCCCAAACTGTCCTCTCTCTCTGTCTCATTTCCTCTAGTTCCATTACACTCCAGCACATGGCAGGGAGGTGGTGTTTCCTCTAAGACAAGTCCCATACTCGCCCGTCATTTCAGTGGTCCATTCCGCTAGCTTGAGTTGCTACAATTTCCTAGGATTTTGAGTGTTGTTTTAATGGATGTTTATTTTAGAATAGTTCCACATTTACAGAAAAATTGTGCAGAAAATAACCAAGTACACCATACCCAATTTCCCTTATTACTAATATCTTACTTATGTATGGGCAAAAGTAACATGAAGTGAATCATCAGTGAAACAGAGTGAAACCTCACTTCTCTAGTATCTCCAATATCCAAAAATGCTGTTCTAGACCAAGTTGTTCAAGGAAAAACTGTACCAGTTGTAGCATAAAATTCACATCTTGAGCTGACCATCCTTTCCATACTTTAACAATATTCAATAGTCTGCCATATAAAAAGGAAATCAAATACTTAATTATACACAGCCATCACTAACTCAACACCCTGTTACTCATGACTGCGACCTCCACCATCCATCCCACCTACCGCCAATACGAACATAAATTCACTTTTGGACTTACACTTTCTTCATCCACCCTTCTGTTTGAGGTCTTACTCCTTATCTCTACTAGTCTACAATATCGTCTTATTAAGTTTCGCTACCTTGAGGCAACAGACACTACTGAAGGGGGCCTGGCCTCTATTTATACTCTATAAGGTAATGAGGAGCCACTCCCTTCAGCTCTGGTTGCCCAAATTCTGTGGTTGCCATGGTGTGGCTTGACATCACCATGCCTCAGCTAGACCATCCAGGAGGGGCGGGGGGAGCAGAAGATGCAGAAATCTCACACACTCTGGTTATAAAACAGAGACCTCCCTCTTAACTCCTAACATTTTCCCCAAACTGTCTTCTCTCTCTCATTTCCTCTAGTTCCATTGCACTGAAGCATATGGCAGGGAGGTGGTGTTTCCTCTAAGACAATTCCCATAATCCCCCGTCATTTCAGTGGTCCATTCCGCTAGGTTGAGTTGCTACATTTTCCTAGGATTTTGAATGTTGTTTTAATGGATGTTTATTTTAGAATAGTTCCACATTTACAGAAAAATTGTGAAGATAATAACCATGTACACCATACCCAATTTCCCTTATTACTAATATCTTACTTATGTATGGGGCAAAAGTAACATGAAGTGAATCATCAGTGAAACAGAGTGAAACCTCACTTCTCTAGTATCTCCAATATCCAAAAATGCTGTTCTAGACCAAGTTGTTCAAGGAAAAACTGTACCAGTTGTAGCATAAAATTCACATCTTGAGCTGACCATCCTTTCCATACTTTAACAATATTCAATAGTCTGCCATATAAAAAGGAAATCAAATACTTAATTATACACAGCCATCACTAACACAACACCCTGTTACTCATGACTGCGACCTCCACCATCCATCCCACCGACCGCCAATACGAACATAAATTCACTTTTGGACTTACAGTTTCTTCATCCACCCTTCTGTTTGAGGTCTTACTCCCTATCTCTACTAGTCTACAATATCCTCTTATTAAGTTTCGCTATAGTCTACAATATCGTCTTATTAAGTTTCGCTACCTTGAGGCAACAGACACTACTGAAGGGGGCCTGGCCTCTATTTATACTCTATAAGGTAATGAGGAGCCACTCCCTTCAGCTCTGGTTGCCCAAATTCTGTGGTTGCCATGGTGTGGCTTGACATCACCATGCCTCAGCTAGACCATACAGGAGGGGCGGGGGGAGCAGATGATGCAGAAATCTCACACACTCTGGTTATAAAACAGAGACCTCCCTCTTAACTCCTAACATTTTTCCCAAAATGTCCTCTCTCTCTCTCTCATTTCCTCTAGTTCCATTACAGTCCAGCATATGGCAGGGAGGTGGTGTTTCCTCTAAGACAATTCCCATACTCCCCCGTCATTTCAGTGGTCCATTCCGCTAGGTTGAGTTGCTACAATTTCCTAGGATTTTGAATGTTGTTTTAATGGATGTTTATTTTAGAATAGTTCCACATTTACAGAAAAATTGTGAAGAAAATAACCATGTACACCATACCCAATTTCCCTTATTACTAATATCTTACTTATGTATGGGGCAAAAGTAACATGAAGTGAATCATCAGTGAAACAGAGTGAAACCTCACTTCTCTAGTATCTCCAACATCCAAAAATGATGTTCTAGACCAAGTTTTTAAAGGAAAAACTGTACCAGTTGTGGCATAAAATTCACACCTTGAGCTGACCATCCTTTCCATACTTTAACAATATTCAATAGTCTGCCATATAAAAAGGAAATCAAATAATTATACACTGCCATCACTAACACAACACCCTGTTACTCATGACTGCGACCTCCACCATCCATCCCACCTACCGCCAATACGAACATAAATTCACTTTTGGACTTACAGTTTCTTCATCCACCCTTCTGTTTGAGGTCTTACTCCTTATCTCTACTAGTCTACAATATCGTCTTATTAAGTTTCGCTACCTTGAGGGAACAGACACTACTGAAGGGGGCCTGGCCTCTATTTATACTCTATAAGGTAATGAGGAGCCACTCCCTTCAGCTCTGGTTGCCCAAATTCTGTGGTTGCCATGGTGTGGCTTGACATCACCATGCCTCAGCTAGACCATCCAGGAGGGTCGGGGGGAGCAGAAGATGCAGAAATCTCACACACTCTGGTTATAAAACAGAGACCTCCCTCTTAACTCCTAACATTTTTCCCAAACTGTCCTCTCTCTCTCATTTCCTCTAGTTCCATTGCACTGAAGCATATGGCAGGGAGGTGGTGTTTCCTCTAAGACAATTCCCATAATCCCCCGTCATTTCAGTGGTCCATTCCGCTACGTTGAGTTGCTACATTTTCCTAGGATTTTGAATGTTGTTTTAATGGATGTTTATTTTAGAATAGTTCCACATTTACAGAAAAATTGTGAAGATAATAACCATGTACACCATACCCAATTTCCCTTATTACTAATATCTTACTTATGTATGGGGCAAAAGTAACATGAAGTGAATCATCAGTGAAACAGAGTGAAACCTCACTTCTCTAGTATCTCCAATATCCAAAAATGCTGTTCTAGACCAAGTTGTTCAAGGAAAAACTGTACCAGTTGTAGCATAAAATTCACATCTTGAGCTGACCATCCTTTCCATACTTTAACAATATTCAATAGTCTGCCATATAAAAAGGAAATCAAATACTTAATTATACACAGCCATCACTAACACAACACCCTGTTACTCATGACTGCGACCTCCACCATCCATCCCACCTACCGCCAATACGAACATAAATTCACTTTTGGACTTACAGTTTCTTCATCCACCCTTCTGTTTGAGGTCTTACTCCTTATCTCTACTAGTCTACAATATCGTCTTATTAAGTTTCGCTACCTTGAGGCAACAGACACTACTGAAGGGGACCTGGCCTCTATTTATACTCTATAAGGTAACTGAGGAGCCACTCCCTTCAGCTCTGGTTGCCCAAATTCTGTGGTTGTCATGGTGTGGCTTGACATCACCATGCCTCAGCTAGACCATCCAGGAGGGGCGGGGGGAGCAGAAGATGCAGAAATCTCAACACTCTGGTTATAAAACAGAGACCTCCCTCTTAACTCCTAACATTTTTCCCAAACTGTCCTCTCTCTCATTTCCTCTAGTTCCATTGCACTGAAGCATATGGCAGGGAGGTGGTGTTTCCTCTAAGACAATTCCCATACTCCCCCGTCATTTCAGTGGTCCATTCCGCTAGGTTGAGTTGCTACATTTTCCTGGGATTTTGAATGTTGTTTTAATGGATGTTTATTTTAGAATAGTTCCACATTTACAGAAAAATTATGAAGATAATAACCATGTACACCATACCCAATTTCCCTTATTACTAATATCTTACTTATGTATGGGGCAAAAGTAACATGAAGTGAATCATCAGTGAAACAGAGTGAAACCTCACTTCTCTAGTATCTCCAATATCCAAAAATGCTGTTCTAGACCAAGTTGTTCAAGGAAAAACTGTACCAGTTGTAGCATAAAATTCACATCTTGAGCTGACCATCCTTTCCATACTTTAACAATATTCAATAGTCTGCCATATAAAAAGGAAATCAAATACTTAATTATACACAGCCATCACTAACACAACACCCTGTTACTCATGACTGCGACCTCCACCATCCATCCCACCGACCGCCAATACGAACATAAATTCACTTTTGGACTTACAGTTTCTTCATCCACCCTTCTGTTTGAGGTCTTACTCCTTATCTCTACTAGTCTACAATATCGTCTTATTAAGTTTCGCTACCTTGAGGCAACAGACACTACTGAAGGGGGCCTGTCCTCTATTTATACTCTATAAGGTAATGAGGAGCCACTCCCTTCAGCTCTGGTTGCCCAAATTCTGTGGTTGCCATGGTGTGGCTTGACATCACCATGCCTCAGCTAGACCATCCAGGAGGGGCGGGGGGAGGAGAAGATGCAGAAATCTCACACACTCTGGTTATAAAACAGAGACCTTCCTCTTAACTCCTAACATTTTTCCCAAACTGTCCTCTCTCTCATTTCCTCTAGTTCCATTACACTCCAGCATATGGCAGGGAGGTGGTGTTTCCTCTAAGACAATTCCCATACTCCCCCGTCATTTCAGTGGTCCATTCCACTAGGTTCAGTTGCTACAATTTCCTAGGATTTTGAGTGTTGTTTTAATGGATGTTTATTTTAGAATAGTTCCACATTTACAGAAAAATTGTGAAGATAATAACCATGTACACCATACCCAATTTCCCTTATTACTAATATCTTACTTATGTATGGGGCAAAAGTAACATGAAGTGAATCATCAGTGAAACAGAGTGAAACCTCACTTCTCTAGTATCTCCAATATCCAAAAATGCTGTTCTAGACCAAGTTGTTCAAGGAAAAACTGTACCAGTTGTAGCATAAAATTCACATCTTGAGCTGACCATCCTTTCCATACTTTAACAATATTCAATAGTCTGCCATATAAAAAGGAAATCAAATACTTAATTATTCACAGCCATCACTAACACAACACCCTGTTACTCATGACTGCGACCTCCAACATCCATCCCACCTACCGCCAATACGAACATAAATTCACTTTTGGACTTACACTTTCTTCATCCACCCTTCTGTTTCAGGTCTTACTCCTTATCTCTACTAGTCTACAATATCGTCTTATTAAGTTTCGCTACCTTGAGGCAACAGACACTACTGAAGGGGGCCTGGCCTCTATTTATACTCTATAAGGTAATGAGGAGCCACTCCCTTCAGCTCTGGTTGCCCAAATTCTGTGGTTGCCATGGTGTGGCTTGACATCATCATGCCTCAGCTAGACCATCCAGGAGGGGCGGGGGGAGCAGATGATGCAGAAATCTCACACACTCTGGTTATAAAACAGAGACCTCCCTCTTAACTCCTAACATTTTTCCCAAACTGTCCTCTCTCTCTCTCTCATTTCCTCTAGTTCCATTACACTCCAGCATATGGCAGGGAGGTGGTGTTTCCTCTAAGACAATTCCCATACTCCCCCGACATTTCAGTGGTCCATTCCGCTAGTTTGAGTTGCTACATTTTCCTAGGATTTTGAGTGTTGTTTTAATGGATGTTTATTTTAGAATAGTTCCTCATTTACAGAAAAATTGTGAAGATAATAACCATGTACACCATACCCAATTTCCCTTATTACTAATATCTTACTTATGTATGGGGCAAAAGTAACATGAAGTGAATCATCAGTGAAACAGAGTGAAACCTCACTTCTCTAGTATCTCCAATATCCAAAAATGCTGTTCTAGACCAAGTTGTTCAAGGAAAAACTGTACCAGTTGTAGCATAAAATTCACATCTTGAGCTGACCATCCTTTCCATACTTTAACAATATTCAATAGTCTGCCATATAAAAAGGAAATCAAATACTTAATTATACACAGCCATCACTAACACAACACCCTGTTACTCATGACTGCGACCTCCACCATCCATCCCACCGACCGCCAATACGAACATAAATTCACTTTTGGACTTACAGTTTCTTCATCCACCCTTCTGTTTGAGGTCTTACTCCCTATCTCTACTAGTCTACAATATCGTCTTATTAAGTTTCGCTACCTTGAGGCAACAGACACTACTGAAGGGGGCCTGGCCTCTATTTATACTCTATAAGGTAATGAGGAGCCACTCCCTTCAGCTCTGGTTGCCCAAATTCTGTGGTTGCCATGGTGTGGCTTGACATCACCATGCCTCAGCTAGACCATCCAGGAGGGGCGGGGGGAGCAGATGATGCAGAAATCTCACACACTCTGGTTATAAAACAGAGACCTCCCTCTTAACTCCTAACATTTTTCCCAAACTGTCCTCTCTCTCTCTCTCATTTCCTCTAGTTCCATTACACTCCAGCACATGGCAGGGAGGTGGTGTTTCCTCTAAGACAAGTCCCATACTCGCCCGTCATTTCAGTGGTCCATTCCGCTAGCTTGAGTTGCTACAATTTCCTAGGATTTTGAGTGTTGTTTTAATGGATGTTTATTTTAGAATAGTTCCACATTTACAGAAAAATTGTGCAGAAAATAACCAAGTACACCATACCCAATTTCCCTTATTACTAATATCTTACTTATGTATGGGCAAAAGTAACATGAAGTGAATCATCAGTGAAACAGAGTGAAACCTCACTTCTCTAGTATCTCCAATATCCAAAAATGCTGTTCTAGACCAAGTTGTTCAAGGAAAAACTGTACCAGTTGTAGCATAAATTTCACATCTTGAGCTGACCATCCTTTCCATACTTTAACAATATTCAATAGTCTGCCATATAAAAAGGAAATCAAATACTTAATTATACACAGCCATCACTAACTCAACACCCTGTTACTCATGACTGCGACCTCCACCATCCATCCCACCTACCGCCAATACGAACATAAATTCACTTTTGGACTTACACTTTCTTCATCCACCCTTCTGTTTGAGGTCTTACTCCTTATCTCTACTAGTCTACAATATCGTCTTATTAAGTTTCGCTACCTTGAGGCAACAGACACTACTGAAGGGGGCCTGGCCTCTATTTATACTCTATAAGGTAATGAGGAGCCACTCCCTTCAGCTCTGGTTGCCCAAATTCTGTGGTTGCCATGGTGTGGCTTGACATCACCATGCCTCAGCTAGACCATCCAGGAGGAGCGGGGGGAGCAGAAGATGCAGAAATCTCACACACTCTGGTTATAAAACAGAGACCTCCCTCTTAACTCCTAACATTTTCCCCAAACTGTCTTCTCTCTCTCATTTCCTCTAGTTCCATTGCACTGAAGCATATGGCAGGGAGGTGGTGTTTCCTCTAAGACAATTCCCATAATCCCCCGTCATTTCAGTGGTCCATTCCGCTAGGTTGAGTTGCTACATTTTCCTAGGATTTTGAATGTTGTTTTAATGGATGTTTATTTTAGAATAGTTCCACATTTACAGAAAAATTGTGAAGATAATAACCATGTACACCATACCCAATTTCCCTTATTACTAATATCTTACTTATGTATGGGGCAAAAGTAACATGAAGTGAATCATCAGTGAAACAGAGTGAAACCTCACTTCTCTAGTATCTCCAATATCCAAAAATGCTGTTCTAGACCAAGTTGTTCAAGGAAAAACTGTACCAGTTGTAGCATAAAATTCACATCTTGAGCTGACCATCCTTTCCATACTTTAACAATATTCAATAGTCTGCCATATAAAAAGGAAATCAAATACTTAATTATACACAGCCATCACTAACACAACACCCTGTTACTCATGACTGCGACCTCCACCATCCATCCCACCGACCGCCAATACGAACATAAATTCACTTTTGGACTTACAGTTTCTTCATCCACCCTTCTGTTTGAGGTCTTACTCCCTATCTCTACTAGTCTACAATATCCTCTTATTAAGTTTCGCTATAGTCTACAATATCGTCTTATTAAGTTTCGCTACCTTGAGGCAACAGACACTACTGAAGGGGGCCTGGCCTCTATTTATACTCTATAAGGTAATGAGGAGCCACTCCCTTCAGCTCTGGTTGCCCAAATTCTGTGGTTGCCATGGTGTGGCTTGACATCACCATGCCTCAGCTAGACCATCCAGGAGGGGCGGGGGGAGCAGATGATGCAGAAATCTCACACACTCTGGTTATAAAACAGAGACCTCCCTCTTAACTCCTAACATTTTTCCCAAACTGTCCTCTCTCTCTCTCTCATTTCCTCTAGTTCCATTACAGTCCAGCATATGGCAGGGAGGTGGTGTTTCCTCTAAGACAATTCCCATACTCCCCCGTCATTTCAGTGGTCCATTCCGCTAGGTTGAGTTGCTACAATTTCCTAGGATTTTGAATGTTGTTTTAATGGATGTTTATTTTAGAATAGTTCCACATTTACAGAAAAATTGTGAAGAAAATAACCATGTACACCATACCCAATTTCCCTTATTACTAATATCTTACTTATGTATGGGGCAAAAGTAACATGAAGTGAATCATCAGTGAAACAGAGTGAAACCTCACTTCTCTAGTATCTCCAACATCCAAAAATGATGTTCTAGACCAAGTTTTTAAAGGAAAAACTGTACCAGTTGTGGCATAAAATTCACACCTTGAGCTGACCATCCTTTCCATACTTTAACAATATTCAATAGTCTGCCATATAAAAAGGAAATCAAATAATTATACACTGCCATCACTAACACAACACCCTGTTACTCATGACTGCGACCTCCACCATCCATCCCACCTACCGCCAATACGAACATAAATTCACCTTTGGAATTACAGTTTCTTCATCCACCCTTCTGTTTGAGGTCTTACTCCTTATCTCTACTAGTCTACAATATCGTCTTATTAAGTTTCGCTACCTTGAGGGAACAGACACTACTGAAGGGGGCCTGGCCTCTATTTATACTCTATAAGGTAATGAGGAGCCACTCCCTTCAGCTCTGGTTGCCCAAATTCTGTGGTTGCCATGGTGTGGCTTGACATCACCATGCCTCAGCTAGACCATCCAGGAGGGTCGGGGGGAGCAGAAGATGCAGAAATCTCACACACTCTGGTTATAAAACAGAGACCTCCCTCTTAACTCCTAACATTTTTCCCAAACTGTCCTCTCTCTCTCATTTCCTCTAGTTCCATTGCACTGAAGCATATGGCAGGGAGGTGGTGTTTCCTCTAAGACAATTCCCATAATCCCCCGTCATTTCAGTGGTCCATTCCGCTAGGTTGAGTTGCTACATTTTCCTAGGATTTTGAATGTTGTTTTAATGGATGTTTATTTTAGAATAGTTCCACATTTACAGAAAAATTGTGAAGATAATAACCATGTACACCATACCCAATTTCCCTTATTACTAATATCTTACTTATGTATGGGGCAAAAGTAACATGAAGTGAATCATCAGTGAAACAGAGTGAAACCTCACTTCTCTAGTATCTCCAATATCCAAAAATGCTGTTCTAGACCAAGTTGTTCAAGGAAAAACTGTACCAGTTGTAGCATAAAATTCACATCTTGAGCTGACCATCCTTTCCATACTTTAACAATATTCAATAGTCTGCCATATAAAAAGGAAATCAAATACTTAATTATACACAGCCATCACTAACACAACACCCTGTTACTCATGACTGCGACCTCCACCATCCATCCCACCTACCGCCAATACGAACATAAATTCACTTTTGGACTTACAGTTTCTTCATCCACCCTTCTGTTTGAGGTCTTACTCCTTATCTCTACTAGTCTACAATATCGTCTTATTAAGTTTCGCTACCTTGAGGCAACAGACACTACTGAAGGGGACCTGGCCTCTATTTATACTCTATAAGGTAACTGAGGAGCCACTCCCTTCAGCTCTGGTTGCCCAAATTCTGTGGTTGTCATGGTGTGGCTTGACATCACCATGCCTCAGCTAGACCATCCAGGAGGGGCGGGGGGAGCAGAAGATGCAGAAATCTCAACACTCTGGTTATAAAACAGAGACCTCCATCTTAACTCCTAACATTTTTCCCAAACTGTCCTCTCTCTCATTTCCTCTAGTTCCATTGCACTGAAGCATATGGCAGGGAGGTGGTGTTTCCTCTAAGACAATTCCCATACTCCCCCGTCATTTCAGTGGTCCATTCCGCTAGGTTGAGTTGCTACATTTTCCTGGGATTTTGAATGTTGTTTTAATGGATGTTTATTTTAGAATAGTTCCACATTTACAGAAAAATTATGAAGATAATAACCATGTACACCATACCCAATTTCCCTTATTACTAATATCTTACTTATGTATGGGGCAAAAGTAACATGAAGTGAATCATCAGTGAAACAGAGTGAAACCTCACTTCTCTAGTATCTCCAATATCCAAAAATGCTGTTCTAGACCAAGTTGTTCAAGGAAAAACTGTACCAGTTGTAGCATAAAATTCACATCTTGAGCTGACCATCCTTTCCATACTTTAACAATATTCAATAGTCTGCCATATAAAAAGGAAATCAAATACTTAATTATACACAGCCATCACTAACACAACACCCTGTTACTCATGACTGCGACCTCCACCATCCATCCCACCGACCGCCAATACGAACATAAATTCACTTTTGGACTTACAGTTTCTTCATCCACCCTTCTGTTTGAGGTCTTACTCCTTATCTCTACTAGTCTACAATATCGTCTTATTAAGTTTCGCTACCTTGAGGCAACAGACACTACTGAAGGGGGCCTGTCCTCTATTTATACTCTATAAGGTAATGAGGAGCCACTCCCTTCAGCTCTGGTTGCCCAAATTCTGTGGTTGCCATGGTGTGGCTTGACATCACCATGCCTCAGCTAGACCATCCAGGAGGGGCGGGGGGAGGAGAAGATGCAGAAATCTCACACACTCTGGTTATAAAACAGAGACCTTCCTCTTAACTCCTAACATTTTTCCCAAACTGTCCTCTCTCTCATTTCCTCTAGTTCCATTACAGTCCAGCATATGGCAGGGAGGTGGTGTTTCCTCTAAGACAATTCCCATACTCCCCCGTCATTTCAGTGGTCCATTCCACTAGGTTCAGTTGCTACAATTTCCTAGGATTTTGAGTGTTGTTTTAATGGATGTTTATTTTAGAATAGTTCCACATTTACAGAAAAATTGTGAAGATAATAACCATGTACACCATACCCAATTTCCCTTATTACTAATATCTTACTTCTGTATGGGGCAAAAGTAACATGAAGTGAATCATCAGTGAAACAGAGTGAAACCTCACTTCTCTAGTATCTCCAATATCCAAAAATGCTGTTCTAGACCAAGTTGTTCAAGGAAAAACTGTACCAGTTGTAGCATAAAATTCACATCTTGAGCTGACCATCCTTTCCATACTTTAACAATATTCAATAGTCTGCCATATAAAAAGGAAATCAAATACTTAATTATACACAGCCATCACTAACACAACACCCTGTTACTCATGACTGCGACCTCCAACATCCATCCCACCTACCGCCAATACGAACATAAATTCACTTTTGGACTTACAGTTTCTTCATCCACCCTTCTGTTTCAGGTCTTACTCCTTATCTCTACTAGTCTACAATATCGTCTTATTAAGTTTCGCTACCTTGAGGCAACAGACACTACTGAAGGGGGCCTGGCCTCTATTTATACTCTATAAGGTAATGAGGAGCCACTCCCTTCAGCTCTGGTTGCCCAAATTCTGTGGTTGCCATGGTGTGGCTTGACATCATCATGCCTCAGCTAGACCATCCAGGAGGGGCGGGGGGAGCAGATGATGCAGAAATCTCACACACTCTGGTTATAAAACAGAGACCTCCCTCTTAACTCCTAACATTTTTCCCAAACTGTCCTCTCTCTCTCTCTCATTTCCTCTAGTTCCATTACACTCCAGCATATGGCAGGGAGGTGGTGTTTCCTCTAAGACAATTCCCATACTCCCCCGACATTTCAGTGGTCCATTCCGCTAGTTTGAGTTGCTACATTTTCCTAGGATTTTGAGTGTTGTTTTAATGGATGTTTATTTTAGAATAGTTCCTCATTTACAGAAAAATTGTGAAGATAATAACCATGTACACCATACCCAATTTCCCTTATTACTAATATCTTACTTATGTATGGGGCAAAAGTAACATGAAGTGAATCATCAGTGAAACAGAGTGAAACCTCACTTCTCTAGTATCTCCAATATCCAAAAATGCTGTTCTAGACCAAGTTGTTCAAGGAAAAACTGTACCAGTTGTAGCATAAAATTCACATCTTGAGCTGACCATCCTTTCCATACTTTAACAATATTCAATAGTCTGCCATATAAAAAGGAAATCAAATACTTAATTATACACTGCCATCACTAACACAACACCCTGTTACTCATGACTGCGACCTCCACCATCCATCCCACCTACCGCCAATACGAACATAAATTCACTTTTGGACTTACAGTTTCTTCATCCACCCTTCTGTTTGAGGTCTTACTCCCTATCTCTACTAGTCTACAATATCGTCTTATTAAGTTTCGCTACCTTGAGGCAACAGACACTACTGAAGGGGGCCTGGCCTCTATTTATACTCTATAAGGTAATGAGGAGCCACTCCCTTCAGCTCTGGTTGCCCAAATTCTGTGGTTGCCATGGTGTGGCTTGACATCACCATGCCTCAGCTAGACCATCCAGGAGGGGCGGGGGGAGCAGATGATGCAGAAATCTCACACACTCTGGTTATAAAACAGAGACCTCCCTCTTAACTCCTAACATTTTTCCCAAACTGTCCTCTCTCTCTCTCTCATTTCCTCTAGTTCCATTACACTGCAGCACATGGCAGGGAGGTGGTGTTTCCTCTAAGACAAGTCCCATACTCCCCCGTCATTTCAGTGGTCCATTCCGCTAGGTTGAGTTGCTACAAATTCCTAGGATTTTGAGTGTTGTTTTCATGGATGTTTATTTTAGAATAGTTCCACATTTACAGAAAAATTGTGACGATAATAACCATGTACACCATACCCAATTTCCCTTATTACTAATATCTTACTTATGTATGGGGCAAAAGTAACATGAAGTGAATCATCAGTGAAACAGAGTGAAACCTCACTTCTCTAGTATCTCCAATATCCAAAAATGCTGTTCTAGACCAAGTTGTTCAAGGAAAAACTGTACCAGTTGTAGCATAAAATTCACATCTTGAGCTGACCATCCTTTCCATACTTTAACAATATTCAATAGTCTGCCATATAAAAAGGAAATCAAATACTTAATTATACACAGCCATCACTAACACAACACCCTGTTACTCATGACTGCGACCTCCACCATCCATCCCACCGACCGCCAATACGAACATAAATTCACTTTTGGACTTACAGTTTCTTCATCCACCCTTCTGTTTGAGGTCTTACTCCCTATCTCTACTAGTCTACAATATCCTCTTATTAAGTTTCGCTATAGTCTACAATATCCTCTTATTAAGTTTCGCTACCTTGAGGCAACAGACACTACTGAAGGGGGCCTGGCCTCTATTTATACTCTATAAGGTAATGAGGAGCCACTCCCTTCAGCTCTGGTTGCCCAAATTCTGTGGTTGCCATGGTGTGGCTTGACATCATCATGCCTCAGCTAGACCATCCAGGAGGGGCGGGGGGAGCAGATGATGCAGAAATCTCACACACTCTGGTTATAAAACAGAGACCTCCCTCTTAACTCCTAACATTTTTCCCAAACTGTCCTCTCTCTCTCTCTCATTTCCTCTAGTTCCATTACACTCCAGCATATGGCAGGGAGGTGGTGTTTCCTCTAAGACAATTCCCATACTCCCCCGACATTTCAGTGGTCCATTCCGCTAGTTTGAGTTGCTACATTTTCCTAGGATTTTGAGTGTTGTTTTAATGGATGTTTATTTTAGAATAGTTCCTCATTTACAGAAAAATTGTGAAGATAATAACCATGTACACCATACCCAATTTCCCTTATTACTAATATCTTACTTATGTATGGGGCAAAAGTAACATGAAGTGAATCATCAGTGAAACAGAGTGAAACCTCACTTCTCTAGTATCTCCAATATCCAAAAATGCTGTTCTAGACCAAGTTGTTCAAGGAAAAACTGTACCAGTTGTAGCATAAAATTCACATCTTGAGCTGACCATCCTTTCCATACTTTAACAATATTCAATAGTCTGCCATATAAAAAGGAAATCAAATACTTAATTATACACAGCCATCACTAACACAACACCCTGTTACTCATGACTGCGACCTCCACCATCCATCCCACCGACCGCCAATACGAACATAAATTCACTTTTGGACTTACAGTTTCTTCATCCACCCTTCTGTTTGAGGTCTTACTCCCTATCTCTACTAGTCTACAATATCGTCTTATTAAGTTTCGCTACCTTGAGGCAACAGACACTACTGAAGGGGGCCTGGCCTCTATTTATACTCTATAAGGTAATGAGGAGCCACTCCCTTCAGCTCTGGTTGCCCAAATTCTGTGGTTGCCATGGTGTGGCTTGACATCACCATGCCTCAGCTAGACCATCCAGGAGGGGCGGGGGGAGCAGATGATGCAGAAATCTCACACACTCTGGTTATAAAACAGAGACCTCCCTCTTAACTCCTAACATTTTTCCCAAACTGTCCTCTCTCTCTCTCTCATTTCCTCTAGTTCCATTACACTGCAGCACATGGCAGGGAGGTGGTGTTTCCTCTAAGACAAGTCCCATACTCCCCCGTCATTTCAGTGGTCCATTCCGCTAGGTTGAGTTGCTACAAATTCCTAGGATTTTGAGTGTTGTTTTCATGGATGTTTATTTTAGAATAGTTCCACATTTACAGAAAAATTGTGACGATAATAACCATGTACACCATACCCAATTTCCCTTATTACTAATATCTTACTTATGTATGGGGCAAAAGTAACATGAAGTGAATCATCAGTGAAACAGAGTGAAACCTCACTTCTCTAGTATCTCCAATATCCAAAAATGCTGTTCTAGACCAAGTTGTTCAAGGAAAAACTGTACCAGTTGTAGCATAAAATTCACATCTTGAGCTGACCATCCTTTCCATACTTTAACAATATTCAATAGTCTGCCATATAAAAAGGAAATCAAATACTTAATTATACACAGCCATCACTAACACAACACCCTGTTACTCATGACTGCGACCTCCACCATCCATCCCACCGACCGCCAATACGAACATAAATTCACTTTTGGACTTACAGTTTCTTCATCCACCCTTCTGTTTGAGGTCTTACTCCCTATCTCTACTAGTCTACAATATCCTCTTATTAAGTTTCGCTATAGTCTACAATATCCTCTTATTAAGTTTCGCTACCTTGAGGCAACAGACACTACTGAAGGGGGCCTGGCCTCTATTTATACTCTATAAGGTAATGAGGAGCCACTCCCTTCAGCTCTGGTTGCCCAAATTCTGTGGTTGCCATGGTGTGGCTTGACATCATCATGCCTCAGCTAGACCATCCAGGAGGGGCGGGGGGAGCAGATGATGCAGAAATCTCACACACTCTGGTTATAAAACAGAGACCTCCCTCTTAACTCCTAACATTTTTACCAAACTGTCCTCTCTCTCTGTCTCATTTCCTCAAGTTCCATTACACTCCAGCATATGGCAGGGAGGTGGTGTTTCCTCTAAGACAAGTCCCATACTCGCCCGTCATTTCAGTGGTCCATTCCGCTAGCTTGAGTTGCTACAATTTCCTAGGATTTTGAGTGTTGTTTTAATGGATGTTTATTTTAGAATAGTTCCACATTTACAGAAAAATTGTGCAGAAAATAACCAAGTACACCATACCCAATTTCCCTTATTACTAATATCTTACTTATGTATGGGCAAAAGTAACATGAAGTGAATCATCAGTGAAACAGAGTGAAACCTCACTTCTCTAGTATCTCCAATATCCAAAAATGCTGTTCTAGACCAAGTTGTTCAAGGAAAAACTGTACCAGTTGTAGCATAAAATTCACATCTTGAGCTGACCATCCTTTCCATACTTTAACAATATTCAATAGTCTGCCATATAAAAAGGAAATCAAATACTTAATTATACACAGCCATCACTAACTCAACACCCTGTTACTCATGACTGCGACCTCCACCATCCATCCCACCTACCGCCAATACGAACATAAATTCACTTTTGGACTTACACTTTCTTCATCCACCCTTCTGTTTGAGGTCTTACTCCTTATCTCTACTAGTCTACAATATCGTCTTATTAAGTTTCGCTACCTTGAGGCAACAGACACTACTGAAGGGGGCCTGGCCTCTATTTATACTCTATAAGGTAATGAGGAGCCACTCCCTTCAGCTCTGGTTGCCCAAATTCTGTGGTTGCCATGGTGTGGCTTGACATCACCATGCCTCAGCTAGACCATCCAGGAGGGGCGGGGGGAGCAGAAGATGCAGAAATCTCACACACTCTGGTTATAAAACAGAGACCTCCCTCTTAACTCCTAACATTTTCCCCAAACTGTCTTCTCTCTCTCATTTCCTCTAGTTCCATTGCACTGAAGCATATGGCAGGGAGGTGGTGTTTCCTCTAAGACAATTCCCATAATCCCCCGTCATTTCAGTGGTCCATTCCGCTAGGTTGAGTTGCTACATTTTCCTAGGATTTTGAATGTTGTTTTAATGGATGTTTATTTTAGAATAGTTCCACATTTACAGAAAAATTATGAAGATAATAACCATGTACACCATACCCAATTTCCCTTATTACTAATATCTTACTTATGTATGGGGCAAAAGTAACATGAAGTGAATCATCAGTGAAACAGAGTGAAACCTCACTTCTCTAGTATCTCCAATATCCAAAAATGCTGTTCTAGACCAAGTTGTTCAAGGAAAAACTGTACCAGTTGTAGCATAAAATTCACATCTTGAGCTGACCATCCTTTCCATACTTTAACAATATTCAATAGTCTGCCATATAAAAAGGAAATCAAATACTTAATTATACACAGCCATCACTAACACAACACCCTGTTACTCATGACTGCGACCTCCACCATCCATCCCACCGACCGCCAATACGAACATAAATTCACTTTTGGACTTACAGTTTCTTCATCCACCCTTCTGTTTGAGGTCTTACTCCCTATCTCTACTAGTCTACAATATCCTCTTATTAAGTTTCGCTATAGTCTACAATATCCTCTTATTAAGTTTCGCTACCTTGAGGCAACAGACACTACTGAAGGGGGCCTGGCCTCTATTTATACTCTATAAGGTAATGAGGAGCCACTCCCTTCAGCTCTGGTTGCCCAAATTCTGTGGTTGCCATGGTGTGGCTTGACATCATCATGCCTCAGCTAGACCATCCAGGAGGGGCGGGGGGAGCAGATGATGCAGAAATCTCACACACTCTGGTTATAAAACAGAGACCTCCCTCTTAACTCCTAACATTTTTCCCAAACTGTCCTCTCTCTCTGTCTCATTTCCTCAAGTTCCATTACACTCCAGCATATGGCAGGGAGGTGGTGTTTCCTCTAAGACAAGTCCCATACTCGCCCGTCATTTCAGTGGTCCATTCCGCTAGCTTGAGTTGCTACAATTTCCTAGGATTTTGAGTGTTGTTTTAATGGATGTTTATTTTAGAATAGTTCCACATTTACAGAAAAATTGTGCAGAAAATAACCAAGTACACCATACCCAATTTCCCTTATTACTAATATCTTACTTATGTATGGGCAAAAGTAACATGAAGTGAATCATCAGTGAAACAGAGTGAAACCTCACTTCTCTAGTATCTCCAATATCCAAAAATGCTGTTCTAGACCAAGTTGTTCAAGGAAAAACTGTACCAGTTGTAGCATAAAATTCACATCTTGAGCTGACCATCCTTTCCATACTTTAACAATATTCAATAGTCTGCCATATAAAAAGGAAATCAAATACTTAATTATACACAGCCATCACTAACTCAACACCCTGTTACTCATGACTGCGACCTCCACCATCCATCCCACCTACCGCCAATACGAACATAAATTCACTTTTGGACTTACACTTTCTTCATCCACCCTTCTGTTTGAGGTCTTACTCCTTATCTCTACTAGTCTACAATATCGTCTTATTAAGTTTCGCTACCTTGAGGCAACAGACACTACTGAAGGGGGCCTGGCCTCTATTTATACTCTATAAGGTAATGAGGAGCCACTCCCTTCAGCTCTGGTTGCCCAAATTCTGTGGTTGCCATGGTGTGGCTTGACATCACCATGCCTCAGCTAGACCATCCAGGAGGGGCGGGGGGAGCAGAAGATGCAGAAATCTCACACACTCTGGTTATAAAACAGAGACCTCCCTCTTAACTCCTAACATTTTCCCCAAACTGTCTTCTCTCTCTCATTTCCTCTAGTTCCATTGCACTGAAGCATATGGCAGGGAGGTGGTGTTTCCTCTAAGACAATTCCCATAATCCCCCGTCATTTCAGTGGTCCATTCCGCTAGGTTGAGTTGCTACATTTTCCTAGGATTTTGAATGTTGTTTTAATGGATGTTTATTTTAGAATAGTTCCACATTTACAGAAAAATTGTGACGATAATAACCATGTACACCATACCCAATTTCCCTTATTACTAATATCTTACTTATGTATGGGGCAAAAGTAACATGAAGTGAATCATCAGTGAAACAGAGTGAAACCTCACTTCTCTAGTATCTCCAATATCCAAAAATGCTGTTCTAGACCAAGTTGTTCAAGGAAAAACTGTACCAGTTGTAGCATAAAATTCACATCTTGAGCTGACCATCCTTTCCATACTTTAACAATATTCAATAGTCTGCCATATAAAAAGGAAATCAAATACTTAATTATACACAGCCATCACTAACACAACACCCTGTTACTCATGACTGCGACCTCCACCATCCATCCCACCGACCGCCAATACGAACATAAATTCACTTTTGGACTTACAGTTTCTTCATCCACCCTTCTGTTTGAGGTCTTACTCCCTATCTCTACTAGTCTACAATATCCTCTTATTAAGTTTCGCTATAGTCTACAATATCCTCTTATTAAGTTTCGCTACCTTGAGGCAACAGACACTACTGAAGGGGGCCTGGCCTCTATTTATACTCTATAAGGTAATGAGGAGCCACTCCCTTCAGCTCTGGTTGCCCAAATTCTGTGGTTGCCATGGTGTGGCTTGACATCATCATGCCTCAGCTAGACCATCCAGGAGGGGCGGGGGGAGCAGATGATGCAGAAATCTCACACACTCTGGTTATAAAACAGAGACCTCCCTCTTAACTCCTAACATTTTTCCCAAACTGTCCTCTCTCTCTCATTTCCTCTAGTTCCATTGCACTGAAGCATATGGCAGGGAGGTGGTGTTTCCTCTAAGACAATTCCCATAATCCCCCGTCATTTCAGTGGTCCATTCCGCTAGGTTGAGTTGCTACATTTTCCTAGGATTTTGAATGTTGTTTTAATGGATGTTTATTTTAGAATAGTTCCACATTTACAGAAAAATTATGAAGATAATAACCATGTACACCATACCCAATTTCCCTTATTACTAATATCTTACTTATGTATGGGGCAAAAGTAACATGAAGTGAATCATCAGTGAAACAGAGTGAAACCTCACTTCTCTAGTATCTCCAATATCCAAAAATGCTGTTCTAGACCAAGTTGTTCAAGGAAAAACTGTACCAGTTGTAGCATAAAATTCACATCTTGAGCTGACCATCCTTTCCATACTTTAACAATATTCAATAGTCTGCCATATAAAAAGGAAATCAAATACTTAATTATACACAGCCATCACTAACACAACACCCTGTTACTCATGACTGCGACCTCCACCATCCATCCCACCTACCGCCAATACGAACATAAATTCACTTTTGGACTTACAGTTTCTTCATCCACCCTTCTGTTTCAGGTCTTACTCCTTATCTCTACTAGTCTACAATATCGTCTTATTAAGTTTCGCTACCTTGAGGCAACAGACACTACTGAAGGGGGCCTGGCCTCTATTTATACTCTATAAGGTAATGAGGAGCCACTCCCTTCAGCTCTGGTTGCCCAAATTCTGTGGTTGCCATGGTGTGGCTTGACATCACCATGCCTCAGCTAGACCATCCAGGAGGGGCGGGGGGAGCAGATGATGCAGAAATCTCACACACTCTGGTTATAAAACAGAGACCTCCCTCTTAACTCCTAACATTTTTCCCAAACTGTCCTCTCTCTCTCTCTCATTTCCTCTAGTTCCATTACAGTCCAGCATATGGCAGGGAGGTGGTGTTTCCTCTAAGACAATTCCCATACTCCCCCGTCATTTCAGTGGTCCATTCCGCTAGGTTGAGTTGCTACAATTTCCTAGGATTTTGAGTGTTGTTTTAATGGATGTTTATTTTAGAATAGTTCCACATTTACAGAAAAATTGTGAAGAAAATAACCATGTACACCGTACCCAATTTCCCTTATTACTAATATCTTACTTATGTATGGGGCAAAAGTAACATGAAGTGAATCATCAGTGAAACAGAGTGAAACCTCACTTCTCTAGTATCTCCAACATCCAAAAATGATGTTCTAGACCAAGTTTTTAAAGGAAAAACTGTACCAGTTGTGGCATAAAATTCACACCTTGAGCTGACCATCCTTTCCATACTTTAACAATATTCAATAGTATGCCATATAAAAAGGAAATCAAATAATTATACACTGCCATCACTAACACAACACCCTGTTACTCATGACTGCGACCTCCACCATCCATCCCACCTACCGCCAATACGAACATAAATTCACTTTTGGACTTACAGTTTCTTCATCCACCCTTCTGTTTGAGGTCTTACTCCTTATCTCTACTAGTCTACAATATCGTCTTATTAAGTTTCGCTACCTTGAGGGAACAGACACTACTGAAGGGGGCCTGGCCTCTATTTATACTCTATAAGGTAATGAGGAGCCACTCCCTTCAGCTCTGGTTGCCCAAATTCTGTGGTTGAAATGGTGTGGCTTGACATCACCATGCCTCAGCTAGACCATCCAGGAGGGTCGGGGGGAGCAGAAGATGCAGAAATCTCACACACTCTGGTTATAAAACAGAGACCTCCCTCTTAACTCCTAACATTTTTCCCAAACTGTCCTCTCTCTCTCTCTCATTTCCTCTAGTTCCATTACACTCCAGCACATGGCAGGGAGGTGGTGTTTCCTCTAAGACAAGTCCCATACTCGCCCGTCATTTCAGTGGTCCATTCCGCTAGCTTGAGTTGCTACAATTTCCTAGGATTTTGAGTGTTGTTTTAATGGATGTTTATTTTAGAATAGTTCCACATTTACAGAAAAATTGTGCAGAAAATAACCAAGTACACCATACCCAATTTCCCTTATTACTAATATCTTACTTATGTATGGGCAAAAGTAACATGAAGTGAATCATCAGTGAAACAGAGTGAAACCTCACTTCTCTAGTATCTCCAATATCCAAAAATGCTGTTCTAGACCAAGTTGTTCAAGGAAAAACTGTACCAGTTGTAGCATAAAATTCACATCTTGAGCTGACCATCCTTTCCATACTTTAACAATATTCAATAGTCTGCCATATAAAAAGGAAATCAAATACTTAATTATACACAGCCATCACTAACTCAACACCCTGTTACTCATGACTGCGACCTCCACCATCCATCCCACCTACCGCCAATACGAACATAAATTCACTTTTGGACTTACACTTTCTTCATCCACCCTTCTGTTTGAGGTCTTACTCCTTATCTCTACTAGTCTACAATATCGTCTTATTAAGTTTCGCTACCTTGAGGCAACAGACACTACTGAAGGGGGCCTGGCCTCTATTTATACTCTATAAGGTAATGAGGAGCCACTCCCTTCAGCTCTGGTTGCCCAAATTCTGTGGTTGCCATGGTGTGGCTTGACATCACCATGCCTCAGCTAGACCATCCAGGAGGGGCGGGGGGAGCAGAAGATGCAGAAATCTCACACACTCTGGTTATAAAACAGAGACCTCCCTCTTAACTCCTAACATTTTCCCCAAACTGTCTTCTCTCTCTCATTTCCTCTAGTTCCATTGCACTGAAGCATATGGCAGGGAGGTGGTGTTTCCTCTAAGACAATTCCCATAATCCCCCGTCATTTCAGTGGTCCATTCCGCTAGGTTGAGTTGCTACATTTTCCTAGGATTTTGAATGTTGTTTTAATGGATGTTTATTTTAGAATAGTTCCACATTTACAGAAAAATTGTGAAGATAATAACCATGTACACCATACCCAATTTCCCTTATTACTAATATCTTACTTATGTATGGGGCAAAAGTAACATGAAGTGAATCATCAGTGAAACAGAGTGAAACCTCACTTCTCTAGTATCTCCAATATCCAAAAATGCTGTTCTAGACCAAGTTGTTCAAGGAAAAACTGTACCAGTTGTAGCATAAAATTCACATCTTGAGCTGACCATCCTTTCCATACTTTAACAATATTCAATAGTCTGCCATATAAAAAGGAAATCAAATACTTAATTATACACAGCCATCACTAACACAACACCCTGTTACTCATGACTGCGACCTCCACCATCCATCCCACCGACCGCCAATACGAACATAAATTCACTTTTGGACTTACAGTTTCTTCATCCACCCTTCTGTTTGAGGTCTTACTCCCTATCTCTACTAGTCTACAATATCCTCTTATTAAGTTTCGCTATAGTCTACAATATCGTCTTATTAAGTTTCGCTACCTTGAGGCAACAGACACTACTGAAGGGGGCCTGGCCTCTATTTATACTCTATAAGGTAATGAGGAGCCACTCCCTTCAGCTCTGGTTGCCCAAATTCTGTGGTTGCCATGGTGTGGCTTGACATCACCATGCCTCAGCTAGACCATACGGGAGGGGCGGGGGGAGCAGATGATGCAGAAATCTCACACACTCTGGTTATAAAACAGAGACCTCCCTCTTAACTCCTAACATTTTTCCCAAAATGTCCTCTCTCTCTCTCTCATTTCCTCTAGTTCCATTACAGTCCAGCATATGGCAGGGAGGTGGTGTTTCCTCTAAGACAATTCCCATACTCCCCCGTCATTTCAGTGGTCCATTCCGCTAGGTTGAGTTGCTACAATTTCCTAGGATTTTGAATGTTGTTTTAATGGATGTTTATTTTAGAATAGTTCCACATTTACAGAAAAATTGTGAAGAAAATAACCATGTACACCATACCCAATTTCCCTTATTACTAATATCTTAGTTATGTATGGGGCAAAAGTAACATGAAGTGAATCATCAGTGAAACAGAGTGAAACCTCACTTCTCTAGTATCTCCAACATCCAAAAATGATGTTCTAGACCAAGTTTTTAAAGGAAAAACTGTACCAGTTGTGGCATAAAATTCACACCTTGAGCTGACCATCCTTTCCATACTTTAACAATATTCAATAGTCTGCCATATAAAAAGGAAATCAAATAATTATACACTGCCATCACTAACACAACACCCTGTTACTCATGACTGCGACCTCCACCATCCATCCCACCTACCGCCAATACGAACATAAATTCACTTTTGGACTTACAGTTTCTTCATCCACCCTTCTGTTTGAGGTCTTACTCCTTATCTCTACTAGTCTACAATATCGTCTTATTAAGTTTCGCTACCTTGAGGGAACAGACACTACTGAAGGGGGCCTGGCCTCTATTTATACTCTATAAGGTAATGAGGAGCCACTCCCTTCAGCTCTGGTTGCCCAAATTCTGTGGTTGCCATGGTGTGGCTTGACATCACCATGCCTCAGCTAGACCATCCAGGAGGGTCGGGGGGAGCAGAAGATGCAGAAATCTCACACACTCTGGTTATAAAACAGAGACCTCCCTCTTAACTCCTAACATTTTTCCCAAACTGTCCTCTCTCTCTCATTTCCTCTAGTTCCATTGCACTGAAGCATATGGCAGGGAGGTGGTGTTTCCTCTAAGAAAATTCCCATAATCCCCCGTCATTTCAGTGGTCCATTCCGCTAGGTTGAGTTGCTACATTTTCCTAGGATTTTGAATGTTGTTTTAATGGATGTTTATTTTAGAATAGTTCCACATTTACAGAAAAATTGTGAAGATAATAACCATGTACACCATACCCAATTTCCCTTATTACTAATATCTTACTTATGTATGGGGCAAAAGTAACATGAAGTGAATCATCAGTGAAACAGAGTGAAACCTCACTTCTCTAGTATCTCCAATATCCAAAAATGCTGTTCTAGACCAAGTTGTTCAAGGAAAAACTGTACCAGTTGTAGCATAAAATTCACATCTTGAGCTGACCATCCTTTCCATACTTTAACAATATTCAATAGTCTGCCATATAAAAAGGAAATCAAATACTTAATTATACACAGCCATCACTAACACAACACCCTGTTACTCATGACTGCGACCTCCACCATCCATCCCACCTACCGCCAATACGAACATAAATTCACTTTTGGACTTACAGTTTCTTCATCCACCCTTCTGTTTGAGGTCTTACTCCTTATCTCTACTAGTCTACAATATCGTCTTATTAAGTTTCGCTACCTTGAGGCAACAGACACTACTGAAGGGGACCTGGCCTCTATTTATACTCTATAAGGTAACTGAGGAGCCACTCCCTTCAGCTCTGGTTGCCCAAATTCTGTGGTTGCCATGGTGTGGCTTGACATCATCATGCCTCAGCTAGACCATCCAGGAGGGGCGGGGGGAGCAGATGATGCAGAAATCTCACACACTCTGGTTATAAAACAGAGACCTCCCTCTTAACTCCTAACATTTTTCCCAAACTGTCCTCTCTCTCTCTCTCATTTCCTCTAGTTCCATTACACTCCAGCATATGGCAGGGAGGTGGTGTTTCCTCTAAGACAATTCCCATACTCCCCCGACATTTCAGTGGTCCATTCCGCTAGTTTGAGTTGCTACATTTTCCTAGGATTTTGAGTGTTGTTTTAATGGATGTTTATTTTAGAATAGTTCCTCATTTACAGAAAAATTGTGAAGATAATAACCATGTACACCATACCCAATTTCCCTTATTACTAATATCTTACTTATGTATGGGGCAAAAGTAACATGAAGTGAATCATCAGTGAAACAGAGTGAAACCTCACTTCTCTAGTATCTCCAATATCCAAAAATGCTGTTCTAGACCAAGTTGTTCAAGGAAAAACTGTACCAGTTGTAGCATAAAATTCACATCTTGAGCTGACCATCCTTTCCATACTTTAACAATATTCAATAGTCTGCCATATAAAAAGGAAATCAAATACTTAATTATACACAGCCATCACTAACACAACACCCTGTTACTCATGACTGCGACCTCCACCATCCATCCCACCGACCGCCAATACGAACATAAATTCACTTTTGGACTTACAGTTTCTTCATCCACCCTTCTGTTTGAGGTCTTACTCCCTATCTCTACTAGTCTACAATATCGTCTTATTAAGTTTCGCTACCTTGAGGCAACAGACACTACTGAAGGGGGCCTGGCCTCTATTTATACTCTATAAGGTAATGAGGAGCCACTCCCTTCAGCTCTGGTTGCCCAAATTCTGTGGTTGCCATGGTGTGGCTTGACATCACCATGCCTCAGCTAGACCATCCAGGAGGGGCGGGGGGAGCAGATGATGCAGAAATCTCACACACTCTGGTTATAAAACAGAGACCTCCCTCTTAACTCCTAACATTTTTCCCAAACTGTCCTCTCTCTCTCTCTCATTTCCTCTAGTTCCATTACACTGCAGCACATGGCAGGGAGGTGGTGTTTCCTCTAAGACAAGTCCCATACTCCCCCGTCATTTCAGTGGTCCATTCCGCTAGGTTGAGTTGCTACAAATTCCTAGGATTTTGAGTGTTGTTTTCATGGATGTTTATTTTAGAATAGTTCCACATTTACAGAAAAATTGTGACGATAATAACCATGTACACCATACCCAATTTCCCTTATTACTAATATCTTACTTATGTATGGGGCAAAAGTAACATGAAGTGAATCATCAGTGAAACAGAGTGAAACCTCACTTCTCTAGTATCTCCAATATCCAAAAATGCTGTTCTAGACCAAGTTGTTCAAGGAAAAACTGTACCAGTTGTAGCATAAAATTCACATCTTGAGCTGACCATCCTTTCCATACTTTAACAATATTCAATAGTCTGCCATATAAAAAGGAAATCAAATACTTAATTATACACAGCCATCACTAACACAACACCCTGTTACTCATGACTGCGACCTCCACCATCCATCCCACCGACCGCCAATACGAACATAAATTCACTTTTGGACTTACAGTTTCTTCATCCACCCTTCTGTTTGAGGTCTTACTCCCTATCTCTACTAGTCTACAATATCCTCTTATTAAGTTTCGCTATAGTCTACAATATCCTCTTATTAAGTTTCGCTACCTTGAGGCAACAGACACTACTGAAGGGGGCCTGGCCTCTATTTATACTCTATAAGGTAATGAGGAGCCACTCCCTTCAGCTCTGGTTGCCCAAATTCTGTGGTTGCCATGGTGTGGCTTGACATCATCATGCCTCAGCTAGACCATCCAGGAGGGGCGGGGGGAGCAGATGATGCAGAAATCTCACACACTCTGGTTATAAAACAGAGACCTCCCTCTTAACTCCTAACATTTTTACCAAACTGTCCTCTCTCTCTGTCTCATTTCCTCAAGTTCCATTACACTCCAGCATATGGCAGGGAGGTGGTGTTTCCTCTAAGACAAGTCCCATACTCGCCCGTCATTTCAGTGGTCCATTCCGCTAGCTTGAGTTGCTACAATTTCCTAGGATTTTGAGTGTTGTTTTAATGGATGTTTATTTTAGAATAGTTCCACATTTACAGAAAAATTGTGCAGAAAATAACCAAGTACACCATACCCAATTTCCCTTATTACTAATATCTTACTTATGTATGGGCAAAAGTAACATGAAGTGAATCATCAGTGAAACAGAGTGAAACCTCACTTCTCTAGTATCTCCAATATCCAAAAATGCTGTTCTAGACCAAGTTGTTCAAGGAAAAACTGTACCAGTTGTAGCATAAAATTCACATCTTGAGCTGACCATCCTTTCCATACTTTAACAATATTCAATAGTCTGCCATATAAAAAGGAAATCAAATACTTAATTATACACAGCCATCACTAACTCAACACCCTGTTACTCATGACTGCGACCTCCACCATCCATCCCACCTACCGCCAATACGAACATAAATTCACTTTTGGACTTACACTTTCTTCATCCACCCTTCTGTTTGAGGTCTTACTCCTTATCTCTACTAGTCTACAATATCGTCTTATTAAGTTTCGCTACCTTGAGGCAACAGACACTACTGAAGGGGGCCTGGCCTCTATTTATACTCTATAAGGTAATGAGGAGCCACTCCCTTCAGCTCTGGTTGCCCAAATTCTGTGGTTGCCATGGTGTGGCTTGACATCACCATGCCTCAGCTAGACCATCCAGGAGGGGCGGGGGGAGCAGAAGATGCAGAAATCTCACACACTCTGGTTATAAAACAGAGACCTCCCTCTTAACTCCTAACATTTTCCCCAAACTGTCTTCTCTCTCTCATTTCCTCTAGTTCCATTGCACTGAAGCATATGGCAGGGAGGTGGTGTTTCCTCTAAGACAATTCCCATAATCCCCCGTCATTTCAGTGGTCCATTCCGCTAGGTTGAGTTGCTACATTTTCCTAGGATTTTGAATGTTGTTTTAATGGATGTTTATTTTAGAATAGTTCCACATTTACAGAAAAATTGTGACGATAATAACCATGTACACCATACCCAATTTCCCTTATTACTAATATCTTACTTATGTATGGGGCAAAAGTAACATGAAGTGAATCATCAGTGAAACAGAGTGAAACCTCACTTCTCTAGTATCTCCAATATCCAAAAATGCTGTTCTAGACCAAGTTGTTCAAGGAAAAACTGTACCAGTTGTAGCATAAAATTCACATCTTGAGCTGACCATCCTTTCCATACTTTAACAATATTCAATAGTCTGCCATATAAAAAGGAAATCAAATACTTAATTATACACAGCCATCACTAACACAACACCCTGTTACTCATGACTGCGACCTCCACCATCCATCCCACCGACCGCCAATACGAACATAAATTCACTTTTGGACTTACAGTTTCTTCATCCACCCTTCTGTTTGAGGTCTTACTCCCTATCTCTACTAGTCTACAATATCCTCTTATTAAGTTTCGCTATAGTCTACAATATCCTCTTATTAAGTTTCGCTACCTTGAGGCAACAGACACTACTGAAGGGGGCCTGGCCTCTATTTATACTCTATAAGGTAATGAGGAGCCACTCCCTTCAGCTCTGGTTGCCCAAATTCTGTGGTTGCCATGGTGTGGCTTGACATCATCATGCCTCAGCTAGACCATCCAGGAGGGGCGGGGGGAGCAGATGATGCAGAAATCTCACACACTCTGGTTATAAAACAGAGACCTCCCTCTTAACTCCTAACATTTTTCCCAAACTGTCCTCTCTCTCTGTCTCATTTCCTCAAGTTCCATTACACTCCAGCATATGGCAGGGAGGTGGTGTTTCCTCTAAGACAAGTCCCATACTCGCCCGTCATTTCAGTGGTCCATTCCGCTAGCTTGAGTTGCTACAATTTCCTAGGATTTTGAGTGTTGTTTTAATGGATGTTTATTTTAGAATAGTTCCACATTTACAGAAAAATTGTGCAGAAAATAACCAAGTACACCATACCCAATTTCCCTTATTACTAATATCTTACTTATGTATGGGCAAAAGTAACATGAAGTGAATCATCAGTGAAACAGAGTGAAACCTCACTTCTCTAGTATCTCCAATATCCAAAAATGCTGTTCTAGACCAAGTTGTTCAAGGAAAAACTGTACCAGTTGTAGCATAAAATTCACATCTTGAGCTGACCATCCTTTCCATACTTTAACAATATTCAATAGTCTGCCATATAAAAAGGAAATCAAATACTTAATTATACACAGCCATCACTAACTCAACACCCTGTTACTCATGACTGCGACCTCCACCATCCATCCCACCTACCGCCAATACGAACATAAATTCACTTTTGGACTTACACTTTCTTCATCCACCCTTCTGTTTGAGGTCTTACTCCTTATCTCTACTAGTCTACAATATCGTCTTATTAAGTTTCGCTACCTTGAGGCAACAGACACTACTCAAGGGGGCCTGGCCTCTATTTATACTCTATAAGGTAATGAGGAGCCACTCCCTTCAGCTCTGGTTGCCCAAATTCTGTGGTTGCCATGGTGTGGCTTGACATCACCATGCCTCAGCTAGACCATCCAGGAGGGGCGGGGGGAGCAGAAGAGGCAGAAATCTCACACACTCTGGTTATAAAACAGAGACCTCCCTCTTAACTCCTAACATTTTCCCCAAACTGTCTTCTCTCTCTCATTTCCTCTAGTTCCATTACAGTCCAGCATATGGCAGGGAGGTGGTGTTTCCTCTAAGACAATTCCCATACTCCCCCGACATTTCAGTGGTCCATTCCGCTAGTTTGAGTTGCTACATTTTCCTAGGATTTTGAGTGTTGTTTTAATGGATGTTTATTTTAGAATAGTTCCTCATTTACAGAAAAATTGTGAAGATAATAACCATGTACACCATACCCAATTTCCCTTATTACTAATATCTTACTTATGTATGGGGCAAAAGTAACATGAAGTGAATCATCAGTGAAACAGAGTGAAACCTCACTTCTCTAGTATCTCCAATATCCAAAAATGCTGTTCTAGACCAAGTTGTTCAAGGAAAAACTGTACCAGTTGTAGCATAAAATTCACATCTTGAGCTGACCATCCTTTCCATACTTTAACAATATTCAATAGTCTGCCATATAAAAAGGAAATCAAATACTTAATTATACACAGCCATCACTAACACAACACCCTGTTACTCATGACTGCGACCTCCACCATCCATCCCACCGACCGCCAATACGAACATAAATTCACTTTTGGACTTACAGTTTCTTCATCCACCCTTCTGTTTGAGGTCTTACTCCCTATCTCTACTAGTCTACAATATCGTCTTATTAAGTTTCGCTACCTTGAGGCAACAGACACTACTGAAGGGGGCCTGGCCTCTATTTATACTCTATAAGGTAATGAGGAGCCACTCCCTTCAGCTCTGGTTGCCCAAATTCTGTGGTTGCCATGGTGTGGCTTGACATCACCATGCCTCAGCTAGACCATCCAGGAGGGGCGGGGGGAGCAGATGATGCAGAAATCTCACACACTCTGGTTATAAAACAGAGACCTCCCTCTTAACTCCTAACATTTTTCCCAAACTGTCCTCTCTCTCTCTCTCATTTCCTCTAGTTCCATTACACTGCAGCACATGGCAGGGAGGTGGTGTTTCCTCTAAGACAAGTCCCATACTCCCCCGTCATTTCAGTGGTCCATTCCGCTAGGTTGAGTTGCTACAAATTCCTAGGATTTTGAGTGTTGTTTTCATGGATGTTTATTTTAGAATAGTTCCACATTTACAGAAAAATTGTGACGATAATAACCATGTACACCATACCCAATTTCCCTTATTACTAATATCTTACTTATGTATGGGGCAAAAGTAACATGAAGTGAATCATCAGTGAAACAGAGTGAAACCTCACTTCTCTAGTATCTCCAATATCCAAAAATGCTGTTCTAGACCAAGTTGTTCAAGGAAAAACTGTACCAGTTGTAGCATAAAATTCACATCTTGAGCTGACCATCCTTTCCATACTTTAACAATATTCAATAGTCTGCCATATAAAAAGGAAATCAAATACTTAATTATACACAGCCATCACTAACACAACACCCTGTTACTCATGACTGCGACCTCCACCATCCATCCCACCGACCGCCAATACGAACATAAATTCACTTTTGGACTTACAGTTTCTTCATCCACCCTTCTGTTTGAGGTCTTACTCCCTATCTCTACTAGTCTACAATATCCTCTTATTAAGTTTCGCTATAGTCTACAATATCCTCTTATTAAGTTTCGCTACCTTGAGGCAACAGACACTACTGAAGGGGGCCTGGCCTCTATTTATACTCTATAAGGTAATGAGGAGCCACTCCCTTCAGCTCTGGTTGCCCAAATTCTGTGGTTGCCATGGTGTGGCTTGACATCATCATGCCTCAGCTAGACCATCCAGGAGGGGCGGGGGGAGCAGATGATGCAGAAATCTCACACACTCTGGTTATAAAACAGAGACCTCCCTCTTAACTCCTAACATTTTTACCAAACTGTCCTCTCTCTCTGTCTCATTTCCTCAAGTTCCATTACACTCCAGCATATGGCAGGGAGGTGGTGTTTCCTCTAAGACAAGTCCCATACTCGCCCGTCATTTCAGTGGTCCATTCCGCTAGCTTGAGTTGCTACAATTTCCTAGGATTTTGAGTGTTGTTTTAATGGATGTTTATTTTAGAATAGTTCCACATTTACAGAAAAATTGTGCAGAAAATAACCAAGTACACCATACCCAATTTCCCTTATTACTAATATCTTACTTATGTATGGGCAAAAGTAACATGAAGTGAATCATCAGTGAAACAGAGTGAAACCTCACTTCTCTAGTATCTCCAATATCCAAAAATGCTGTTCTAGACCAAGTTGTTCAAGGAAAAACTGTACCAGTTGTAGCATAAAATTCACATCTTGAGCTGACCATCCTTTCCATACTTTAACAATATTCAATAGTCTGCCATATAAAAAGGAAATCAAATACTTAATTATACACAGCCATCACTAACTCAACACCCTGTTACTCATGACTGCGACCTCCACCATCCATCCCACCTACCGCCAATACGAACATAAATTCACTTTTGGACTTACACTTTCTTCATCCACCCTTCTGTTTGAGGTCTTACTCCTTATCTCTACTAGTCTACAATATCGTCTTATTAAGTTTCGCTACCTTGAGGCAACAGACACTACTGAAGGGGGCCTGGCCTCTATTTATACTCTATAAGGTAATGAGGAGCCACTCCCTTCAGCTCTGGTTGCCCAAATTCTGTGGTTGCCATGGTGTGGCTTGACATCACCATGCCTCAGCTAGACCATCCAGGAGGGGCGGGGGGAGCAGAAGATGCAGAAATCTCACACACTCTGGTTATAAAACAGAGACCTCCCTCTTAACTCCTAACATTTTCCCCAAACTGTCTTCTCTCTCTCATTTCCTCTAGTTCCATTGCACTGAAGCATATGGCAGGGAGGTGGTGTTTCCTCTAAGACAATTCCCATAATCCCCCGTCATTTCAGTGGTCCATTCCGCTAGGTTGAGTTGCTACATTTTCCTAGGATTTTGAATGTTGTTTTAATGGATGTTTATTTTAGAATAGTTCCACATTTACAGAAAAATTGTGACGATAATAACCATGTACACCATACCCAATTTCCCTTATTACTAATATCTTACTTATGTATGGGGCAAAAGTAACATGAAGTGAATCATCAGTGAAACAGAGTGAAACCTCACTTCTCTAGTATCTCCAATATCCAAAAATGCTGTTCTAGACCAAGTTGTTCAAGGAAAAACTGTACCAGTTGTAGCATAAAATTCACATCTTGAGCTGACCATCCTTTCCATACTTTAACAATATTCAATAGTCTGCCATATAAAAAGGAAATCAAATACTTAATTATACACAGCCATCACTAACACAACACCCTGTTACTCATGACTGCGACCTCCACCATCCATCCCACCGACCGCCAATACGAACATAAATTCACTTTTGGACTTACAGTTTCTTCATCCACCCTTCTGTTTGAGGTCTTACTCCCTATCTCTACTAGTCTACAATATCCTCTTATTAAGTTTCGCTATAGTCTACAATATCCTCTTATTAAGTTTCGCTACCTTGAGGCAACAGACACTACTGAAGGGGGCCTGGCCTCTATTTATACTCTATAAGGTAATGAGGAGCCACTCCCTTCAGCTCTGGTTGCCCAAATTCTGTGGTTGCCATGGTGTGGCTTGACATCATCATGCCTCAGCTAGACCATCCAGGAGGGGCGGGGGGAGCAGATGATGCAGAAATCTCACACACTCTGGTTATAAAACAGAGACCTCCCTCTTAACTCCTAACATTTTTCCCAAACTGTCCTCTCTCTCTGTCTCATTTCCTCAAGTTCCATTACACTCCAGCATATGGCAGGGAGGTGGTGTTTCCTCTAAGACAAGTCCCATACTCGCCCGTCATTTCAGTGGTCCATTCCGCTAGCTTGAGTTGCTACAATTTCCTAGGATTTTGAGTGTTGTTTTAATGGATGTTTATTTTAGAATAGTTCCACATTTACAGAAAAATTGTGCAGAAAATAACCAAGTACACCATACCCAATTTCCCTTATTACTAATATCTTACTTATGTATGGGCAAAAGTAACATGAAGTGAATCATCAGTGAAACAGAGTGAAACCTCACTTCTCTAGTATCTCCAATATCCAAAAATGCTGTTCTAGACCAAGTTGTTCAAGGAAAAACTGTACCAGTTGTAGCATAAAATTCACATCTTGAGCTGACCATCCTTTCCATACTTTAACAATATTCAATAGTCTGCCATATAAAAAGGAAATCAAATACTTAATTATACACAGCCATCACTAACTCAACACCCTGTTACTCATGACTGCGACCTCCACCATCCATCCCACCTACCGCCAATACGAACATAAATTCACTTTTGGACTTACACTTTCTTCATCCACCCTTCTGTTTGAGGTCTTACTCCTTATCTCTACTAGTCTACAATATCGTCTTATTAAGTTTCGCTACCTTGAGGCAACAGACACTACTGAAGGGGGCCTGGCCTCTATTTATACTCTATAAGGTAATGAGGAGCCACTCCCTTCAGCTCTGGTTGCCCAAATTCTGTGGTTGCCATGGTGTGGCTTGACATCACCATGCCTCAGCTAGACCATCCAGGAGGGGCGGGGGGAGCAGAAGAGGCAGAAATCTCACACACTCTGGTTATAAAACAGAGACCTCCCTCTTAACTCCTAACATTTTCCCCAAACTGTCTTCTCTCTCTCATTTCCTCTAGTTCCATTACAGTCCAGCATATGGCAGGGAGGTGGTGTTTCCTCTAAGACAATTCCCATAATCCCCCGTCATTTCAGTGGTCCATTCCGCTAGGTTGAGTTGCTACATTTTCCTAGGATTTTGAATGTTGTTTTAATGGATGTTTATTTTAGAATAGTTCCACATTTACAGAAAAATTATGAAGATAATAACCATGTACACCATACCCAATTTCCCTTATTACTAATATCTTACTTATGTATGGGGCAAAAGTAACATGAAGTGAATCATCAGTGAAACAGAGTGAAACCTCACTTCTCTAGTATCTCCAATATCCAAAAATGCTGTTCTAGACCAAGTTGTTCAAGGAAAAACTGTACCAGTTGTAGCATAAAATTCACATCTTGAGCTGACCATCCTTTCCATACTTTAACAATATTCAATAGTCTGCCATATAAAAAGGAAATCAAATAATTATACACTGCCATCACTAACACAACACCCTGTTACTCATGACTGCGACCTCCACCATCCATCCCACCTACCGCCAATACGAACATAAATTCACTTTTGGACTTACAGTTTCTTCATCCACCCTTCTGTTTCAGGTCTTACTCCTTATCTCTACTAGTCTACAATATCGTCTTATTAAGTTTCGCTACCTTGAGGCAACAGACACTACTGAAGGGGGCCTGGCCTCTATTTATACTCTATAAGGTAATGAGGAGCCACTCCCTTCAGCTCTGGTTGCCCAAATTCTGTGGTTGCCATGGTGTGGCTTGACATCACCATGCCTCAGCTAGACCATACAGGAGGGGCGGGGGGAGCAGATGATGCAGATATCTCACACACTCTGGTTATAAAACAGAGACCTCCCTCTTAACTCCTAACATTTTTCCCAAACTGTCCTCTCTCTCTCTCTCATTTCCTCTAGTTCCATTACAGTCCAGCATATGGCAGGGAGGTGGTGTTTCCTCTAAGACAATTCCCATACTCCCCCGTCATTTCAGTGGTCCATTCCGCTAGGTTGAGTTGCTACAATTTCCTAGGATTTTGAGTGTTGTTTTAATGGATGTTTATTTTAGAATAGTTCCACATTTACAGAAAAATTGTGAAGAAAATAACCATGTACACCATACCCAATTTCCCTTATTACTAATATCTTACTTATGTATGGGGCAAAAGTAACATGAAGTGAATCATCAGTGAAACAGAGTGAAACCTCACTTCTCTAGTATCTCCAACATCCAAAAATCATGCTCTAGACCAAGTTTTTAAAGGAAAAACTGTACCAGTTGTGGCATAAAATTCACACCTTGAGCTGACCATCCTTTCCATACTTTAACAATATTCAATAGTATGCCATATAAAAAGGAAATCAAATAATTATACACTGCCATCACTAACACAACACCCTGTTACTCATGACTGCGACCTCCACCATCCATCCCACCTACCGCCAATACGAACATAAATTCACTTTTGGACTTACAGTTTCTTCATCCACCCTTCTGTTTGAGGTCTTACTCCTTATCTCTACTAGTCTACAATATCGTCTTATTAAGTTTCGCTACCTTGAGGGAACAGACACTACTGAAGGGGGCCTGGCCTCTATTTATACTCTATAAGGTAATGAGGAGCCACTCCCTTCAGCTCTGGTTGCCCAAATTCTGTGGTTGAAATGGTGTGGCTTGACATCACCATGCCTCAGCTAGACCATCCAGGAGGGTCGGGGGGAGCAGAAGATGCAGAAATCTCACACACTCTGGTTATAAAACAGAGACCTCCCTCTTAACTCCTAACATTTTTCCCAAACTGTCCTCTCTCTCTCATTTCCTCTAGTTCCATTGCACTGAAGCATATGGCAGGGAGGTGGTGTTTCCTCTAAGACAATTCCCATAATCCCCCGTCATTTCAGTGGTCCATTCCGCTAGGTTGAGTTGCTACATTTTCCTAGGATTTTGAATGTTGTTTTAATGGATGTTTATTTTAGAATAGTTCCACATTTACAGAAAAATTATGAAGATAATAACCATGTACACCATACCCAATTTCCCTTATTACTAATATCTTACTTATGTATGGGGCAAAAGTAACATGAAGTGAATCATCAGTGAAACAGAGTGAAACCTCACTTCTCTAGTATCTCCAATATCCAAAAATGCTGTTCTAGACCAAGTTGTTCAAGGAAAAACTGTACCAGTTGTAGCATAAAATTCACATCTTGAGCTGACCATCCTTTCCATACTTTAACAATATTCAATAGTCTGCCATATAAAAAGGAAATCAAATACTTAATTATACACAGCCATCACTAACACAACACCCTGTTACTCATGACTGCGACCTCCAACATCCATCCCACCTACCGCCAATACGAACATAAATTCACTTTTGGACTTACAGTTTCTTCATTCACCCTTCTGTTTCAGGTCTTACTCCTTATCTCTACTAGTCTACAATATCGTCTTATTAAGTTTCGCTACCTTGAGGCAACAGACACTACTGAAGGGGGCCTGGCCTCTATTTATACTCTATAAGGTAATGAGGAGCCACTCCCTTCAGCTCAGGTTGCCCAAATTCTGTGGTTGCCATGGTGTGGCTTGACATCACCATGCCTCAGCTAGACCATCCAGGAGGGGCGGGGGGAGCAGATGATGCAGAAATCTCACACACTCTGGTTATAAAACAGAGACCTCCCTCTTAACTCCTAACATTTTTCCCAAACTGTCCTCTCTCTCTCTCTCATTTCCTCTAGTTCCATTACACTCCAGCATATGGCAGGGAGGTGGTGTTTCCTCTAAGACAATTCCCATACTCCCCCGACATTTCAGTGGTCCATTCCGCTAGTTTGAGTTGCTACATTTTCCTAGGATTTTGAGTGTTGTTTTAATGGATGTTTATTTTAGAATAGTTCCTCATTTACAGAAAAATTGTGAAGATAATAACCATGTACACCATACCCAATTTCCCTTATTACTAATATCTTACTTATGTATGGGGCAAAAGTAACATGAAGTGAATCATCAGTGAAACAGAGTGAAACCTCACTTCTCTAGTATCTCCAACATCCAAAAATGATGTTCTAGACCAAGTTTTTAAAGGAAAAACTGTACCAGTTGTGGCATAAAATTCACACCTTGAGCTGACCATCCTTTCCATACTTTAACAATATTCAATAGTCTGCCATATAAAAAGGAAATCAAATAATTATACACTGCCATCACTAACACAACACCCTGTTACTCATGACTGCGACCTCCACCATCCATCCCACCTACCGCCAATACGAACATAAATTCACTTTTGGACTTACAGTTTCTTCATCCACCCTTCTGTTTGAGGTCTTACTCTTTATCTCTACTAGTCTACAATATCGTCTTATTAAGTTTCGCTACCTTGAGGGAACAGACACTACTGAAGGGGGCCTGGCCTCTATTTATACTCTATAAGGTAATGAGGAGCCACTCCCTTCAGCTCTGGTTGCCCAAATTCTGTGGTTGCCATGGTGTGGCTTGACATCACCATGCCTCAGCTAGACCATCCAGGAGGGTCGGGGGGAGCAGAAGATGCAGAAATCTCACACACTCTGGTTATAAAACAGAGACCTCCCTCTTAACTCCTAACATTTTTCCCAAACTGTCCTCTCTCTCTCATTTCCTCTAGTTCCATTGCACTGAAGCATATGGCAGGGAGGTGGTGTTTCCTCTAAGACAATTCCCATAATCCCCCGTCATTTCAGTGGTCCATTCCGCTAGGTTGAGTTGCTACATTTTCCTAGGATTTTGAATGTTGTTTTAATGGATGTTTATTTTAGAATAGTTCCACATTTACAGAAAAATTATGAAGATAATAACCATGTACACCATACCCAATTTCCCTTATTACTAATATCTTACTTATGTATGGGGCAAAAGTAACATGAAGTGAATCATCAGTGAAACAGAGTGAAACCTCACTTCTCTAGTATCTCCAATATCCAAAAATGCTGTTCTAGACCAAGTTGTTCAAGGAAAAACTGTACCAGTTGTAGCATAAAATTCACATCTTGAGCTGACCATCCTTTCCATACTTTAACAATATTCAATAGTCTGCCATATAAAAAGGAAATCAAATACTTAATTATACACAGCCATCACTAACACAACACCCTGTTACTCATGACTGCGACCTCCAACATCCATCCCACCTACCGCCAATACGAACATAAATTCACTTTTGGACTTACAGTTTCTTCATTCACCCTTCTGTATCAGGTCTTACTCCTTATCTCTACTAGTCTACAATATCGTCTCATTAAGTTTCGCTACCTTGAGGCAACAGACACTACTGAAGGGGGCCTGGCCTCTATTTATACTCTATAAGGTAATGAGGAGCCACTCCCTTCAGCTCTGGTTGCCCAAATTCTGTGGTTGCCATGGTGTGGCTTGACATCACCATGCCTCAGCTAGCCCATCCAGGAGGGTCGGGGGGAGCAGAAGATGCAGAAATCTCACACACTCTGGTTATAAAACAGAGACCTCCCTCTTAACTCCTAACATTTTTCCCAAACTGTCCTCTCTCTCTCATTTCCTCTAGTTCCATTGCACTGAAGCATATGGCAGGGAGGTGGTGTTTCCTCTAAGACAATTCCCATAATCCCCCGTCATTTCAGTGGTCCATTCCGCTAGGTTGAGTTGCTACATTTTCCTAGGATTTTGAATGTTGTTTTAATGGATGTTTATTTTAGAATAGTTCCACATTTACAGAAAAATTATGAAGATAATAACCATGTACACCATACCCAATTTCCCTTATTACTAATATCTTACTTATGTATGGGGCAAAAGTAACATGAAGTGAATCATCAGTGAAACAGAGTGAAACCTCACTTCTCTAGTATCTCCAATATCCAAAAATGCTGTTCTAGACCAAGTTGTTCAAGGAAAAACTGTACCAGTTGTAGCATAAAATTCACATCTTGAGCTGACCATCCTTTCCATACTTTAACAATATTCAATAGTCTGCCATATAAAAAGGAAATCAAATACTTAATTATACACAGCCATCACTAACACAACACCCTGTTACTCATGACTGCGACCTCCAACATCCATCCCACCTACCGCCAATACGAACATAAATTCACTTTTGGACTTACAGTTTCTTCATTCACCCTTCTGTTTCAGGTCTTACTCCTTATCTCTACTAGTCTACAATATCGTCTTATTAAGTTTCGCTACCTTGAGGCAACAGACACTACTGAAGGGGGCCTGGCCTCTATTTATACTCTATAAGGTAATGAGGAGCCACTCCCTTCAGCTCAGGTTGCCAAAATTCTGTGGTTGCCATGGTGTGGCTTGACATCACCATGCCTCAGCTAGACCATCCAGGAGGGGCGGGGGGAGCAGATGATGCAGAAATCTCACACACTCTGGTTATAAAACAGAGACCTCCCTCTTAACTCCTAACATTTTTCCCAAACTGTCCTCTCTCTCTCTCTCATTTCCTCTAGTTCCATTACACTCCAGCATATGGCAGGGAGGTGGTGTTTCCTCTAAGACAATTCCCATACTCCCCCGACATTTCAGTGGTCCATTCCGCTAGTTTGAGTTGCTACATTTTCCTAGGATTTTGAGTGTTGTTTTAATGGATGTTTATTTTAGAATAGTTCCTCATTTACAGAAAAATTGTGAAGATAATAACCATGTACACCATACCCAATTTCCCTTATTACTAATATCTTACTTATGTATGGGGCAAAAGTAACATGAAGTGAATCATCAGTGAAACAGAGTGAAACCTCACTTCTCTAGTATCTCCAATATCCAAAAATGCTGTTCTAGACCAAGTTGTTCAAGGAAAAACTGTACCAGTTGTAGCATAAAATTCACATCTTGAGCTGACCATCCTTTCCATACTTTAACAATATTCAATAGTATGCCATATAAAAAGGAAATCAAATACTTAATTATACACAGCCATCACTAACACAACACCCTGTTACTCATGACTGCGACCTGCACCATCCATCCCACCTACCGCCAATACGAACATAAATTCACTTTTGGACTTACAGTTTCTTCATCCACCCTTCTGTTTGAGGTCTTACTCCTTATCTCTACTAGTCTACAATATCGTCTTATTAAGTTTCGCTACCTTGAGGCAACAGACACTACTGAAGGGGACCTGGCCTCTATTTATACTCTATAAGGTAACTGAGGAGCCACTCCCTTCAGCTCTGGTTGCCCAAATTCTGTGGTTGTCATGGTGTGGCTTGACATCACCATGCCTCAGCTAGACCATCCAGGAGGGGCGGGGGGAGCAGAAGATGCAGAAATCTCACACACTCTGGTTATAAAACAGAGACCTCCCTCTTAACTCCTAACATTTTTCCCAAACTGTCCTCTCTCTCATTTCCTCTAGTTCCATTGCACTGAAGCATATGGCAGGGAGGTGGTGTTTCCTCTAAGACAATTCCCATACTCCCCCGTCATTTCAGTGGTCCATTCCGCTAGGTTGAGTTGCTACATTTTCCTGGGATTTTGAATGTTGTTTTAATGGATGTTTATTTTAGAATAGTTCCACATTTACAGAAAAATTATGAAGAAAATAACCATGTACACCATACCCAATTTCCCTTATTACTAATATCTTACTTATGTATGGGGCAAAAGTAACATGAAGTGAATCATCAGTGAAACAGAGTGAAACCTCACTTCTCTAGTATCTCCAATATCCAAAAATGCTGTTCTAGACCAAGTTGTTCAAGGAAAAACTGTACCAGTTGTAGCATAAAATTCACATCTTGAGCTGACCATCCTTTCCATACTTTAACAATATTCAATAGTCTGCCATATAAAAAGGAAATCAAATACTTAATTATACACAGCCATCACTAACACAACACCCTGTTACTCATGACTGCGACCTCCACCATCCATCCCACCGACCGCCAATACGAACATAAATTCACTTTTGGACTTACAGTTTCTTCATCCACCCTTCTGTTTGAGGTCTTACTCCTTATCTCTACTAGTCTACAATATCGTCTTATTAAGTTTCGCTACCTTGAGGCAACAGACACTACTGAAGGGGGCCTGTCCTCTATTTATACTCTATAAGGTAATGAGGAGCCACTCCCTTCAGCTCTGGTTGCCCAAATTCTGTGGTTGCCATGGTGTGGCTTGACATCACCATGCCTCAGCTAGACCATCCAGGAGGGGCGGGGGGAGCAGAAGATGCAGAAATCTCACACACTCTGGTTATAAAACAGAGACCTTCCTCTTAACTCCTAACATTTTTCCCAAACTGTCCTCTCTCTCATTTCCTCTAGTTCCATTACAGTCCAGCATATGGCAGGGAGGTGGTGTTTCCTCTAAGACAATTCCCATACTCCCCCGTCATTTCAGTGGTCCATTCCACTAGGTTCAGTTGCTACAATTTCCTAGGATTTTGAGTGTTGTTTTAATGGATGTTTATTTTAGAATAGTTCCACATTTACAGAAAAATTGTGAAGATAATAACCATGTACACCATACCCAATTTCCCTTATTACTAATATCTTACTTATGTATGGGGCAAAAGTAACATGAAGTGAATCATCAGTGAAACAGAGTGAAACCTCACTTCTCTAGTATCTCCAATATCCAAAAATGCTGTTCTAGACCAAGTTGTTCAAGGAAAAACTGTACCAGTTGTAGCATAAAATTCACACCTTGAGCTGACCATCCTTTCCATACTTTAACAATATTCAATAGTCTGCCATATAAAAAGGAAATCAAATAATTATACACTGCCATCACTAACACAACACCCTGTTACTCATGACTGCGACCTCCACCATCCATCCCACCTACCGCCAATACGAACATAAATTCACTTTTTGGACTTACAGTTTCTTCATCTACCCTTCTGTTTGAGGTCTTACTCCTTATCTCTACTAGTCTACAATATCGTCTTATTGTTTCGCTACCTTGAGGCAACAGACACTACTGAAGGGGGCCTGGCCTCTATTTATACTCTTTAAGGTAATGAGGAGCCACTGCCTTCAGCTCTGGTTGCCCAAATTCTGTGATTGCCCTGGTGTGGCTTGCCATCACAATGCCTCAGCTAGACCATCCAGGAGGGGCGGGGGGAGCAGAAGATGCAGAAATCGCACACACTCTGGTTATAAAACAGAGACCTTCCTCTTAACTCCTCACATTTTTCCCAAACTGTCCTCTCTCTCTCTCTCATTTCCTCTAGTTCCATTACTTTCCAGCATATGGCAGGGAGGTGGTGTTTCCTCTAAGACAATTCCCATACTCCCCCGTCATTTCAGTGGTCCATTCCACTAGGTTCAATTGCTACAATTTCCTAGGATTTTGAGTGTTGTTTTAATGGATGTTTATTTTAGACTAGTTCCACATTTACGGAAAAATTGTGAAGAAAATAACCATGTACACCATACCCAATTTCCCTTATTACTAATATCTTACTTATGTATGGGGCAAAAGTAACATGAAGTGAATCATCAGTGAAACAGAGTGAAACCTCACTTCTCTAGTATCTCCAACATCCAAAAATGATGTTCTAGACCAAGTTTTTAAAGGAAAAACTGTACCAGTTGTGGCATAAAATTCACACCTTGAGCTGACCATCCTTTCCATACTTTAACAATATTCAATAGTCTGCCATATAAAAAGGAAATCAAATAATTATACACTGCCATCACTAACACAACACCCTGTTACTCATGACTGCGACCTCCACCATCCATCCCACCTACCGCCAATACGAACATAAATTCACTTTTGGACTTACAGTTTCTTCATCCACCCTTCTGTTTGAGGTCTTACTCCTTATCTCTACTAGTCTACAATATCGTCTTATTAAGTTTCGCTACCTTGAGGGAACAGACACTACTGAAGGGGGCCTGGCCTCTATTTATACTCTATCAGGTAATGAGGAGCCACTCCCTTCAGCTCTGGTTGCCCAAATTCTGTGGTTGCCATGGTGTGGCTTGACATCACCATGCCTCAGCTAGACCATCCAGGAGGGGCGGGGGGAGCAGAAGATGCAGAAATCTCACACACTCTGGTTATAAAACAGAGACCTCCCTCTTAACTCCTAACATTTTTCCCAAACTGTCCTCTCTCTCTCATTTCCTCTAGTTCCATTGCACTGAAGCATATGGCAGGGAGGTGGTGTTTCCTCTAAGACAATTCCCATAATCCCCCGTCATTTCAGTGGTCCATTCCGCTAGGTTGAGTTGCTACATTTTCCTAGGATTTTGAATGTTGTTTTAATGGATGTTTATTTTAGAATAGTTCCACATTTACAGAAAAATTATGAAGATAATAACCATGTACACCATACCCAATTTCCCTTATTACTAATATCTTACTTATGTATGGGGCAAAAGTAACATGAAGTGAATCATCAGTGAAACAGAGTGAAACCTCACTTCTCTAGTATCTCCAATATCCAAAAATGCTGTTCTAGACCAAGTTGTTCAAGGAAAAACTGTACCAGTTGTAGCATAAAATTCACATCTTGAGCTGACCATCCTTTCCATACTTTAACAATATTCAATAGTCTGCCATATAAAAAGGAAATCAAATACTTAATTATACACAGCCATCACTAACACAACACCCTGTTACTCATGACTGCGACCTCCAACATCCATCCCACCTACCGCCAATACGAACATAAATTCACTTTTGGACTTACAGTTTCTTCATTCACCCTTCTGTTTCAGGTCTTACTCCTTATCTCTACTAGTCTACAATATCGTCTTATTAAGTTTCGCTACCTTGAGGCAACAGACACTACTGAAGGGGGCCTGGCCTCTATTTATACTCTATAAGGTAATGAGGAGCCACTCCCTTCAGCTCAGGTTGCCAAAATTCTGTGGTTGCCATGGTGTGGCTTGACATCACCATGCCTCAGCTAGACCATCCAGGAGGGGCGGGGGGAGCAGATGATGCAGAAATCTCACACACTCTGGTTATAAAACAGAGACCTCCCTCTTAACTCCTAACATTTTTCCCAAACTGTCCTCTCTCTCTCTCTCATTTCCTCTAGTTCCATTACACTCCAGCATATGGCAGGGAGGTGGTGTTTCCTCTAAGACAATTCCCATACTCCCCCGACATTTCAGTGGTCCATTCCGCTAGTTTGAGTTGCTACATTTTCCTAGGATTTTGAGTGTTGTTTTAATGGATGTTTATTTTAGAATAGTTCCTCATTTACAGAAAAATTGTGAAGATAATAACCATGTACACCATACCCAATTTCCCTTATTAGTAATATCTTACTTATGTATGGGGCAAAAGTAACATGAAGTGAATCATCAGTGAAACAGAGTGAAACCTCACTTCTCTAGTATCTCCAACATCCAAAAATGATGTTCTAGACCAAGTTTTTAAAGGAAAAACTGTACCAGTTGTGGCATAAAATTCACACCTTGAGCTGACCATCCTTTCCATACTTTAACAATATTCAATAGTCTGCCATATAAAAAGGAAATCAAATAATTATACACTGCCATCACTAACACAACACCCTGTTACTCATGACTGCGACCTCCACCATCCATCCCACCTACCGCCAATACGAACATAAATTCACTTTTGGACTTACAGTTTCTTCATCCACCCTTCTGTTTGAGGTCTTACTCTTTATCTCTACTAGTTTACAATATCGTCTTATTAAGTTTCGCTACCTTGAGGGAACAGACACTACTGAAGGGGGCCTGGCCTCTATTTATACTCTATAAGGTAATGAGGAGCCACTCCCTTCAGCTCTGGTTGCCCAAATTCTGTGGTTGCCATGGTGTGGCTTGACATCACCATGCCTCAGCTAGACCATCCAGGAGGGTCGGGGGGAGCAGAAGATGCAGAAATCTCACACACTCTGGTTATAAAACAGAGACCTCCCTCTTAACTCCTAACATTTTTCCCAAACTGTCCTCTCTCTCTCATTTCCTCTAGTTCCATTGCACTGAAGCATATGGCAGGGAGGTGGTGTTTCCTCTAAGACAATTCCCATAATCCCCCGTCATTTCAGTGGTCCATTCCGCTAGGTTGAGTTGCTACATTTTCCTAGGATTTTGAATGTTGTTTTAATGGATGTTTATTTTAGAATAGTTCCACATTTACAGAAAAATTATGAAGATAATAACCATGTACACCATACCCAATTTCCCTTATTACTAATATCTTACTTATGTATGGGGCAAAAGTAACATGAAGTGAATCATCAGTGAAACAGAGTGAAACCTCACTTCTCTAGTATCTCCAATATCCAAAAATGCTGTTCTAGACCAAGTTGTTCAAGGAAAAACTGTACCAGTTGTAGCATAAAATTCACATCTTGAGCTGACCATCCTTTCCATACTTTAACAATATTCAATAGTCTGCCATATAAAAAGGAAATCAAATACTTAATTATACACAGCCATCACTAACACAACACCCTGTTACTCATGACTGCGACCTCCAACATCCATCCCACCTACCGCCAATACGAACATAAATTCACTTTTGGACTTACAGTTTCTTCATTCACCCTTCTGTTTCAGGTCTTACTCCTTATCTCTACTAGTCTACAATATCGTCTCATTAAGTTTCGCTACCTTGAGGCAACAGACACTACTGAAGGGGGCCTGGCCTCTATTTATACTCTATAAGGTAATTAGGAGCCACTCCCTTCAGCTCTGGTTGCCCAAATTCTGTGGTTGCCATGGTGTGGCTTGACATCACCATGCCTCAGCTAGACCATCCAGGAGGGTCGGGGGGAGCAGAAGATGCAGAAATCTCACACACTCTGGTTATAAAACAGAGACCTCCCTCTTAACTCCTAACATTTTTCCCAAACTGTCCTCTCTCTCTCATTTCCTCTAGTTCCATTGCACTGAAGCATATGGCAGGGAGGTGGTGTTTCCTCTAAGACAATTCCCATACTCCCCCGTCATTTCAGTGGTCCATTCCGCTAGGTTGAGTTGCTACATTTTCCTGGGATTTTGAATGTTGTTTTAATGGATGTTTATTTTAGAATAGTTCCACATTTACAGAAAAATTATGAAGATAATAACCATGTACACCATACCCAATTTCCCTTATTACTAATATCTTACTTATGTATGGGGCAAAAGTAACATGAAGTGAATCATCAGTGAAACAGAGTGAAACCTCACTTCTCTAGTATCTCCAATATCCAAAAATGCTGTTCTAGACCAAGTTGTTCAAGGAAAAACTGTACCAGTTGTAGCATAAAATTCACATCTTGAGCTGACCATCCTTTCCATACTTTAACAATATTCAATAGTCTGCCATATAAAAAGGAAATCAAATACTTAATTATACACAGCCATCACTAACACAACACCCTGTTACTCATGACTGCGACCTCCACCATCCATCCCACCGACCGCCAATACGAACATAAATTCACTTTTGGACTTACAGTTTCTTCATCCACCCTTCTGTTTGAGGTCTTACTCCTTATCTCTACTAGTCTACAATATCGTCTTATTAAGTTTCGCTACCTTGAGGCAACAGACACTACTGAAGGGGGCCTGTCCTCTATTTATACTCTATAAGGTAATGAGGAGCCACTCCCTTCAGCTCTGGTTGCCCAAATTCTGTGGTTGCCATGGTGTGGCTTGACATCACCATGCCTCAGCTAGACCATCCAGGAGGGGCGGGGGGAGCAGAAGATGCAGAAATCTCACACACTCTGGTTATAAAACAGAGACCTCCCTCTTAACTCCTAACATTTTTCCCAAACTGTCCTCTCTCTCTCTCTCATTTCCTCTAGTTCCATTACACTCCAGCATATGGCAGGGAGGTGGTGTTTCCTCTAAGACAATTCCCATACTCCCCCGTCATTTCAGTGGTCCATTCCACTAGGTTCAATTGCTACAATTTCCTAGGATTTTGAGTGTTGTTTTAATGGATGTTTATTTTAGACTAGTTCCACATTTACGGAAAAATTGTGAAGATAATAACCATGTACACCATACCCAATTTCCCTTATTACTAATATCTTACTTATGTATGGGGCAAAAGTAACATGAAGTGTATCATCAGTGAAACAGAGTGAATCCTCACTTCTCTAGTATCTCCAATATCCAAAAATGCTGTTCTAGACCAAGTTGTTCAAGGAAAAACTGTACCAGTTGTAGCATAAAATTCACATCTTGAGCTGACCATCCTTTCCATACTTTAACAATATTCAATAGTCTGCCATATAAAAAAGGAAATCAAATAATAATACACTGCCATCACTAACACAACACCCTGTTACTCATGACTGCGACCTCCACCATCCATCCCACCTACCGCCAATACGAACATAAATTCACTTTTGGAATTACAGTTTCTTCATCCACCCTTCTGTTTGAGGTCTTACTCCTTATCTCTAGTAGTCTACAATATCGTCTTATTAAGTTTCGCTATCTTGAGGCAACAGACACTACTGAAGGGGGCCTTGCCTCTATTTATACTCTAAGTTAATGAGGAGCCACTCCCTTCAGCCTTGGTTGCCCAAATTCTGTGGTTGCCATGGTGTGGCTTTCCATCACAATGCCTCAGCTAGACCATCCAGGAGGGGCGGGGGGAGCAGAAGATGCAGAAATCTCACACACTCTGGTTATAAAACAGAGACCTTCCTCTTAACTCCTAACATTTTTCCCAAACTGTCCTCTCTCTGTCTCATTTTCTCTAGTTCTATTACAGTCCAGCATATGGCAGGGAGGTGGTGTTTCCTCTAAGACAATTGCCATACTCCCCCGTCATTTCAGTGGTCCATTCCACTAGGTTCAGTTGCTACAATTTCCTAGGATTTTGAGTGTTGTTTTAATGGATGTTTATTTTAGAATAGTTCCACATTTACAGAAAAATTGTGAAGATAATAACCATGTACACCTTACCCAATTTCCCTTATTACTAATATCTTACTTATGTATGGGGCAAAAGTAACATGAAGTGAATCATCAGTGAAACAGAGTGAATCCTCACTTCTCTAGTATCTCCAATATCCAAAAATGCTGTTCTAGACCAAGTTGTTCAAGGAAAAACTGTACCAGTTGTAGCATAAAATTCACATCTTGAGCTGACCATCCTTTCCATACTTTAACAATATTCAATAGTCTGCCATATAAAAAGGAAATCAAATAATTATACACTGCCATCACTAACACAACACCCTGTTACTCATGACTGCGACCTCCACCATCCATCCCACCTACCGCCAATACGAACATAAATTCACTTTTGGACTTACAGTTTCTTCATCCACCCTTCTGTTTGAGGTCTTACTCCTTATCTCTACTAGTCTACAATATCGTCTTATTAAGTTTCGCTACCTTGAGGCAACAGACACTACTGAAGGGGGCCTTGCCTCTATTTATACTCTAAGGTAAAGAGGAGCCACTCCCTTCAGCCTTGGTTTCCCAAATTCTGTGGTTGCCATGGTGTGGCGTGACATCACAAAGCCTCAGCTAGACTATCCAGGAGGGGCGGTGGTGGCAGAAGATGCAGAAATCTCACACACTCTGGTTATAAAACTGAGACCTTCCTCTTAACTCCTAACATTTTTCCCAAACTGTCCTCTCTCTCATTTCCTCTAGTTCCATTACAGTCCAGCATATGGCAGGGAGGTGGTGTTTCCTCTAAGACAATTCCCATACTCCCCCGTCATTTCAGTGGTCCATTCCACTAGGTTCAGTTGCTACAATTTCCTAGGATTTTGAGTGTTGTTTTAATGGATGTTTATTTTAGAATAGTTCCACATTTACAGAAAAATTGTGAAGATAATAACCATGTACACCATACCCAATTTCCCTTATTACTAATATCTTACTTCTGTATGGGGCAAAAGTAACATGAAGTGAATCATCAGTGAAACAGAGTGAAACCTCACTTCTCTAGTATCTCCAATATCCAAAAATGCTGTTCTAGACCAAGTTGTTCAAGGAAAAACTGTACCATTTGTAGCATAAAATTCACATCTTGAGCTGACCATCCTTTCCATACTTTAACAATATTCAATAGTCTGCCATATAAAAAGGAAATCAAATACTTAATTATACACAGCCATCACTAACACAACACCCTGTTACTCATGACTGCGACCTCCACCATCCATCCCACCTACCGCCAATACGAACATAAATTCACTTTTTGTACTTACAGTTTCTTCATCTACCCTTCTGTTTGAGGTCTTACTCCTTATCTCTACTAGTCTACAATATCGTCTTATTAAGTTTCGCTACCTTGAGGCAACAGACACTACTGTAGGGGGCCTGGCCTCTATTTATACTCTTTAGGGTAATGAGGAGCCACTGCCTTTAGCTCTGGTTGCCCAAATTCTGTGGTTGCCATGGTGTGGCTTGACATCACATTGCCTCAGCTAGACCATCCAGGAGGGGCGGTGGGAGCAGAAGATGCAGAAATCTCACACACTCTGGTTATAAAACAGAGACCTTCCTCTTAACTCCTAATATTTTTCCCAAACTGTCCTCTCTCTCTCTCATTTCCTCTAGTTCCATTACAGTCCAGCATATGGCAGGGAGGTGGTGTTTCCTGTAAGACAATTCCCATACTCCCCCGTCATTTCAGTGGTCCATTCCACTAGGTTCAGTTGCTACAATTTCCTAGGATTTTGAGTGTTGTTTTAATGGATGTTTATTTTAGAATAGTTCCACATTTACAGAAAAATTGTGAAGATAATAACCATGTACACCATACCCAATTTCCCTTATTACTAATATCTTACTTATGTATGGGGCAAAAGTAACATGAAGTGAATCATCAGTGAAACAGAGTGAAACCTCACTTCTCTAGTATCTCCAACATCCAAAAATGATGTTCTAGACCAAGTTGTTAAAGGAAAAACTGTACCAGTTGTGGCATAAAATTCACATCTTGAGCTGACCATCCTTTCCATACTTTAACAATATTCAATAGTCTGCCATATAAAAAGGAAATCAAATAATTATACACTGCCATCACTAACACAGCACCCTGTTACTCATGACTGCGACCTCCACCATCCATCCCACCTACCGCCAATACGAACATAAATTCACTTTTGGACTTAGAGTTTCTTCATCCACCCTTCTGTTTGAGGTCTTACTCCTTATCTCTACTAGTCTACAATATCGTCTTATTAAGTTTCGCTACCTTGAGGCAACAGACACTACTGAAGGGGGCCTTGCCTCTATTTATACTCTAAGGTAAAGAGGAGCCACTCCCTTCAGCCTTGGTTTCCCAAATTCTGTGGTTGCCATGGTGTGGCGTGACATCACAAAGCCTCAGCTAGACTATCCAGGAGGGGCGGTGGTGGCAGAAGATGCAGAAATCTCACACACTCTGGTTATAAAACTGAGACCTTCCTCTTAACTCCTAACATTTTTCCCAAACTGTCCTCTCTCTCATTTCCTCTAGTTCCATTACAGTCCAGCATATGGCAGGGAGGTGGTGTTTCCTCTAAGACAATTCCCATACTCCCCCGTCATTTCAGTGGTCCATTCCACTAGGTTCAGTTGCTACAATTTCCTAGGATTTTGAGTGTTGTTTTAATGGATGTTTATTTTAGAATAGTTCCACATTTACAGAAAAATTGTGAAGATAATAACCATGTACACCATACCCAATTTCCCTTATTACTAATATCTTACTTCTGTATGGGGCAAAAGTAACATGAAGTGAATCATCAGTGAAACAGAGTGAAACCTCACTTCTCTAGTATCTCCAATATCCAAAAATGCTGTTCTAGACCAAGTTGTTCAAGGAAAAACTGTACCATTTGTAGCATAAAATTCACATCTTGAGCTGACCATCCTTTCCATACTTTAACAATATTCAATAGTCTGCCATATAAAAAGGAAATCAAATACTTAATTATACACAGCCATCACTAACACAACACCCTGTTACTCATGACTGCGACCTCCACCATCCATCCCACCTACCGCCAATACGAACATAAATTCACTTTTTGTACTTACAGTTTCTTCATCTACCCTTCTGTTTGAGGTCTTACTCCTTATCTCTACTAGTCTACAATATCGTCTTATTAAGTTTCGCTACCTTGAGGCAACAGACACTACTGTAGGGGGCCTGGCCTCTATTTATACTCTTTAGGGTAATGAGGAGCCACTGCCTTTAGCTCTGGTTGCCCAAATTCTGTGGTTGCCATGGTGTGGCTTGACATCACATTGCCTCAGCTAGACCATCCAGGAGGGGCGGTGGGAGCAGAAGATGCAGAAATCTCACACACTCTGGTTATAAAACAGAGACCTTCCTCTTAACTCCTAATATTTTTCCCAAACTGTCCTCTCTCTCTCTCATTTCCTCTAGTTCCATTACAGTCCAGCATATGGCAGGGAGGTGGTGTTTCCTCCAAGACAATTCCCATACTCCCCCGTCATTTCAGTGGTCCATTCCACTAGGTTCAGTTGCTACAATTTCCTAGGATTTTGAGTGTTGTTTTAATGGATGTTTATTTTAGAATAGTTCCACATTTACAGAAAAATTGTGAAGATAATAACCATGTACACCATACCCAATTTCCCTTATTACTAATATCTTACTTATGTATGGGGCAAAAGTAACATGAAGTGAATCATCAGTGAAACAGAGTGAAACCTCACTTCTCTAGTATCTCCAACATCCAAAAATGATGTTCTAGACCAAGTTGTTAAAGGAAAAACTGTACCAGTTGTGGCATAAAATTCACATCTTGAGCTGACCATCCTTTCCATACTTTAACAATATTCAATAGTCTGCCATATAAAAAGGAAATCAAATAATTATACACTGCCATCACTAACACAGCACCCTGTTACTCATGACTGCGACCTCCACCATCCATCCCACCTACCGCCAATACGAACATAAATTCACTTTTGGACTTACAGTTTCTTCATCCACCCTTCTGTTTGAGGTCTTACTCCTTATCTCTACTAGTCTACAATATCGTCTTATTAAGTTTCGCTATCTTGAGGCAACAGACACTACTGAAGGGGGCCTTGCCTCTATTTATACTCTAAGGTAAAGAGGAGCCACTCCCTTCAGCCTTGGTTTCCCAAATTCTGTGGTTGCCATGGTGTGGCGTGACATCACAAAGCCTCAGCTAGACTATCCAGGAGGGGCGGTGGTGGCAGAAGATGCAGAAATCTCACACACTCTGGTTATAAAACTGAGACCTTCCTCTTAACTCCTAACATTTTTCCCAAACTGTCCTCTCTCTCATTTCCTCTAGTTCCATTACAGTCCAGCATATGGCAGGGAGGTGGTGTTTCCTCTAAGACAATTCCCATACTCCCCCGTCATTTCAGTGGTCCATTCCACTAGGTTCAGTTGCTACAATTTCCTAGGATTTTGAGTGTTGTTTTAATGGATGTTTATTTTAGAATAGTTCCACATTTACAGAAAAATTGTGAAGATAATAACCATGTACACCATACCCAATTTCCCTTATTACTAATATCTTACTTCTGTATGGGGCAAAAGTAACATGAATTGAATCATCAGTGAAACAGAGTGAATCCTCACTTCTCTAGTATCTCCAATATCCAAAAATGCTGTTCTAGACCAAGTTGTTCAAGGAAAAACTGTACCATTTGTAGCATAAAATTCACATCTTGAGCTGACCATCCTTTCCATACTTTAACAATATTCAATAGTCTGCCATATAAAAAGGAAATCAAATACTTAATTATACACAGCCATCACTAACACAACACCCTGTTACTCATGACTGCGACCTCCACCATCCATCCCACCTACCGCCAATACGAACATAAATTCACTTTTTGTACTTACAGTTTCTTCATCTACCCTTCTGTTTGAGGTCTTACTCCTTATCTCTACTAGTCTACAATATCGTCTTATTAAGTTTCGCTATCTTGAGGCAACAGACAATACTGCTGGGGGCCTGGCCTCTATTTATACTCTTTAGGGTAATGAGGAGCCACTGCCTTCAGCTCTGGTTGCCCAAATTCTGTGGTTGCCATGATGTGGCTTGACATCACCATGCCTCAGCTAGACCATCCAGGAGGGGCGGGGGGAGCAGAAGATGCAGAAATCGCACACACTCTGGTTATAAAACAGAGACCTTCCTCTTAACTCCTAATATTTTTCCCAAACTGTCCTCTCTCTCTCTCATTTCCTCTAGTTCAATTACAGTCCAGCATATGGCAGGGAGGTGGTGTTTCCTCCAAGAAAATTCCCATACTCCCCCGTCATTTCAGTGGTCCATTCCACTAGGTTCAGTTGCTACAATTTCCTAGGATTTTGAGTGTTGTTTTAATGGATGTTTATTTTAGAATAGTTCCACATTTACAGAAAAATTGTGAAGATAATAACCATGTACACCATACCCAATTTCCCTTATTACTAATATCTTACTTATGTATGGGGCAAAAGTAACATGAAGTGAATCATCAGTGAAACAGAGTGAAACCTCACTTCTCTAGTATCTCCAATATCCAAAAATGATGTTCTAGACCAAGTTGTTAAAGGAAAAACTGTACCAGTTGTGGCATAAAATTCACATCTTGAGCTGACCATCCTTTCCATACTTTAACAATATTCAATAGTCTGCCATATAAAAAGGAAATCAAATAATTATACACTGCCATCACTAACACAGCACCCTGTTACTCATGACTGCGACCTCCACCATCCATCCCACCTACCGCCAATACGAACATAAATTCACTTTTGGACTTACAGTTTCTTCATCCACCCTTTTGTTTGAGGTCTTACTCCTTATCTCTACTAGTCTACAATATCGTCTTATTAAGTTTCGCTATCATGAGGCAACAGACACTACTGAAGGGGGCCTTGCCTCTATTTATACTCTAAGGTAAAGAGGAGCCACTCCCTTCAGCCTTGGTTGCCCAAATTCTGTGGTTGCCATGGTGTGGCGTGACATCACAAAGCCTCAGCTAGACTATCCAGGAGGGGCGGTGGTGGGAGAAGATGCAGAAATCTCACACACTCTGGTTATAAAACTGAGACCTTCCTCTTAACTCCTAACATTTTTCCCAAACTGTCCTCTCTCTCATTTCCTCTAGTTCCATTACAGTCCAGCATATGGCAGGGAGGTGGTGTTTCCTCTAAGACAATTCCCATACTCCCCCGTCATTTCAGTGGTCCATTCCACTAGGTTCAGTTGCTACAATTTCCTAGGATTTTGAGTGTTGTTTTAATGGATGTTTATTTTAGAATAGTTCCACATTTACAGAAAAATTGTGAAGATAATAACCATGTACACCATACCCAATTTCCCTTATTACTAATATCTTACTTCTGTATGGGGCAAAAGTAACATGAAGTGAATCATCAGTGAAACAGAGTGAAACCTCACTTCTCTAGTATCTCCAATATCCAAAAATGCTGTTCTAGACCAAGTTGTTCAAGGAAAAACTGTACCATTTGTAGCATAAAATTCACATCTTGAGCTGACCATCCTTTCCATACTTTAACAATATTCAATAGTCTGCCATATAAAAAGGAAATCAAATAATTATACACAGCCATCACTAACACAACACCCTGTTACTCATGACTGCGACCTCCACCATCCATCCCACCTACCGCCAATACGAACATAAATTCACTTTTTGTACTTACAGTTTCTTCATCTACCCTTCTGTTTGAGGTCTTACTCCTTATCTCTACTAGTCTACAATATCGTCTTATTAAGTTTCGCTACCTTGAGGCAACAGACACTACTGCAGGGGGCCTGGCCTCTATTTATACTCTTTAGGGTAATGAGGAGCCACTGACTTTAGTTCTGGTTGCCCAAATTCTGTGGTTGCCATGGTGTGGCTTGACATCACATTGCCTCAGCTAGACCATCCAGGAGGGGCGGTGGGAGCAGAAGATGCAGAAATCTCACACACTCTGGTTATAAAACAGAGACCTTCCTCTTAACTCCTAATATTTTTCCCAAACTGTCCTCTCTCTCTCTCATTTCCTCTAGTTCCATTACAGTCCAGCATATGGCAGGGAGGTGGTGTTTCCTCCAAGACAATTCCCATACTCCCCCGTCATTTCAGTGGTCCATTCCACTAGGTTCAGTTGCTACAATTTCCTAGGATTTTGAGTGTTGTTTTAATGGATGTTTATTTTAGAATAGTTCTACATTTACAGAAAAATTGTGAAGATAATAACCATGTACACCATACCCAATTTCCCTTATTACTAATATCTTACTTATGTATGGAGCAAAAGTAACATGAAGTGAATCATCAGTGAAACAGAGTGAAACCTCACTTCTCTAGTATCTCCAATATCCAAAAATGCTGTTTTAGACCAAGTTGTTCAAGGAAAAACTGTACCATTTGTAGCATAAAATTCACATCTTGAGCTGACCATCCTTTCCATACTTTAACAATATTCAATAGTCTGCCATATAAAAAGGAAATCAAATAATTATACACTGCCATCACTAACACAACACCCTGTTACTCATGACTGCGACCTCCACCATCCATCCCACCTACCGCCAATACGAACATAAATTCACTTTTGGACTTACAGTTTCTTCATCCACCCTTCTGTTTCAGGTCTTACTCCTTATCTCTACTAGTCTACAATATCGTCTTATTAAGTTTCGCTACCTTGAGGCAACAGACACTACTGAAGGGGACCTGGCCTCTATTTATACTCTATAAGGTAACTGAGGAGCCACTCCCTTCAGCTCTGGTTGCCCAAATTCTGTGGTTGTCATGGTGTGGCTTGACATCACCATGCCTCAGCTAGACCATCCAGGAGGGGCGGGGGGAGCAGAAGATGCAGAAATCTCACACACTCTGGTTATAAAACAGAGACCTCCCTCTTAACTCCTAACATTTTTCCCAAACTGTCCTCTCTCTCATTTCCTCTAGTTCCATTGCACTGAAGCATATGGCAGGGAGGTGGTGTTTCCTCTAAGACAATTCCCATACTCCCCCGTCATTTCAGTGGTCCATTCCGCTAGGTTGAGTTGCTACATTTTCCTGGGATTTTGAATGTTGTTTTAATGGATGTTTATTTTAGAATAGTTCCACATTTACAGAAAAATTATGAAGAAAATAACCATGTACACCATACCCAATTTCCCTTATTACTAATATCTTACTTATGTATGGGGCAAAAGTAACATGAAGTGAATCATCAGTGAAACAGAGTGAAACCTCACTTCTCTAGTATCTCCAATATCCAAAAATGCTGTTCTAGACCAAGTTGTTCAAGGAAAAACTGTACCAGTTGTAGCATAAAATTCACATCTTGAGCTGACCATCCTTTCCATACTTTAACAATATTCAATAGTCTGCCATATAAAAAGGAAATCAAATACTTAATTATACACAGCCATCACTAACACAACACCCTGTTACTCATGACTGCGACCTCCACCATCCATCCCACCGACCGCCAATACGAACATAAATTCACTTTTGGACTTACAGTTTCTTCATCCACCCTTCTGTTTGAGGTCTTACTCCTTATCTCTACTAGTCTACAATATCGTCTTATTAAGTTTCGCTACCTTGAGGCAACAGACACTACTGAAGGGGGCCTGTCCTCTATTTATACTCTATAAGGTAATGAGGAGCCACTCCCTTCAGCTCTGGTTGCCCAAATTCTGTGGTTGCCATGGTGTGGCTTGACATCACCATGCCTCAGCTAGACCATCCAGGAGGGGCGGGGGGAGCAGAAGATGCAGAAATCTCACACACTCTGGTTATAAAACAGAGACCTTCCTCTTAACTCCTAACATTTTTCCCAAACTGTCCTCTCTCTCATTTCCTCTAGTTCCATTACAGTCCAGCATATGGCAGGGAGGTGGTGTTTCCTCTAAGACAATTCCCATACTCCCCCGTCATTTCAGTGGTCCATTCCACTAGGTTCAGTTGCTACAATTTCCTAGGATTTTGAGTGTTGTTTTAATGGATGTTTATTTTAGAATAGTTCCACATTTACAGAAAAATTGTGAAGATAATAACCATGTACACCATACCCAATTTCCCTTATTACTAATATCTTACTTATGTATGGGGCAAAAGTAACATGAAGTGAATCATCAGTGAAACAGAGTGAAACCTCACTTCTCTAGTATCTCCAATATCCAAAAATGCTGTTCTAGACCAAGTTGTTCAAGGAAAAACTGTACCAGTTGTAGCATAAAATTCACACCTTGAGCTGACCATCCTTTCCATACTTTAACAATATTCAATAGTCTGCCATATAAAAAGGAAATCAAATAATTATACACTGCCATCACTAACACAACACCCTGTTACTCATGACTGCGACCTCCACCATCCATCCCACCTACCGCCAATACGAACATAAATTCACTTTTTGGACTTACAGTTTCTTCATCTACCCTTCTGTTTGAGGTCTTACTCCTTATCTCTACTAGTCTACAATATCGTCTTATTGTTTCGCTACCTTGAGGCAACAGACACTACTGAAGGGGGCCTGGCCTCTATTTATACTCTTTAAGGTAATGAGGAGCCACTGCCTTCAGCTCTGGTTGCCCAAATTCTGTGATTGCCCTGGTGTGGCTTGCCATCACAATGCCTCAGCTAGACCATCCAGGAGGGGCGGGGGGAGCAGAAGATGCAGAAATCGCACACACTCTGGTTATAAAACAGAGACCTTCCTCTTAACTCCTAACATTTTTCCCAAACTGTCCTCTCTCTCTCTCTCATTTCCTCTAGTTCCATTACTTTCCAGCATATGGCAGGGAGGTGGTGTTTCCTCTAAGACAATTCCCATACTCCCCCGTCATTTCAGTGGTCCATTCCACTAGGTTCAATTGCTACAATTTCCTAGGATTTTGAGTGTTGTTTTAATGGATGTTTATTTTAGACTAGTTCCACATTTACGGAAAAATTGTGAAGAAAATAACCATGTACACCATACCCAATTTCCCTTATTACTAATATCTTACTTATGTATGGGGCAAAAGTAACATGAAGTGAATCATCAGTGAAACAGAGTGAAACCTCACTTCTCTAGTATCTCCAACATCCAAAAATGATGTTCTAGACCAAGTTTTTAAAGGAAAAACTGTACCAGTTGTGGCATAAAATTCACACCTTGAGCTGACCATCCTTTCCATACTTTAACAATATTCAATAGTCTGCCATATAAAAAGGAAATCAAATAATTATACACTGCCATCACTAACACAACACCCTGTTACTCATGACTGCGACCTCCACCATCCATCCCACCTACCGCCAATACGAACATAAATTCACTTTTGGACTTACAGTTTCTTCATCCACCCTTCTGTTTGAGGTCTTACTCCTTATCTCTACTAGTCTACAATATCGTCTTATTAAGTTTCGCTACCTTGAGGGAACAGACACTACTGAAGGGGGCCTGGCCTCTATTTATACTCTATCAGGTAATGAGGAGCCACTCCCTTCAGCTCTGGTTGCCCAAATTCTGTGGTTGCCATGGTGTGGCTTGACATCACCATGCCTCAGCTAGACCATCCAGGAGGGGCGGGGGGAGCAGAAGATGCAGAAATCTCACACACTCTGGTTATAAAACAGAGACCTCCCTCTTAACTCCTAACATTTTTCCCAAACTGTCCTCTCTCTCTCATTTCCTCTAGTTCCATTGCACTGAAGCATATGGCAGGGAGGTGGTGTTTCCTCTAAGACAATTCCCATAATCCCCCGTCATTTCAGTGGTCCATTCCGCTAGGTTGAGTTGCTACATTTTCCTAGGATTTTGAATGTTGTTTTAATGGATGTTTATTTTAGAATAGTTCCACATTTACAGAAAAATTATGAAGATAATAACCATGTACACCATACCCAATTTCCCTTATTACTAATATCTTACTTATGTATGGGGCAAAAGTAACATGAAGTGAATCATCAGTGAAACAGAGTGAAACCTCACTTCTCTAGTATCTCCAATATCCAAAAATGCTGTTCTAGACCAAGTTGTTCAAGGAAAAACTGTACCAGTTGTAGCATAAAATTCACATCTTGAGCTGACCATCCTTTCCATACTTTAACAATATTCAATAGTCTGCCATATAAAAAGGAAATCAAATACTTAATTATACACAGCCATCACTAACACAACACCCTGTTACTCATGACTGCGACCTCCAACATCCATCCCACCTACCGCCAATACGAACATAAATTCACTTTTGGACTTACAGTTTCTTCATTCACCCTTCTGTTTCAGGTCTTACTCCTTATCTCTACTAGTCTACAATATCGTCTTATTAAGTTTCGCTACCTTGAGGCAACAGACACTACTGAAGGGGGCCTGGCCTCTATTTATACTCTATAAGGTAATGAGGAGCCACTCCCTTCAGCTCAGGTTGCCAAAATTCTGTGGTTGCCATGGTGTGGCTTGACATCACCATGCCTCAGCTAGACCATCCAGGAGGGGCGGGGGGAGCAGATGATGCAGAAATCTCACACACTCTGGTTATAAAACAGAGACCTCCCTCTTAACTCCTAACATTTTTCCCAAACTGTCCTCTCTCTCTCTCTCATTTCCTCTAGTTCCATTACACTCCAGCATATGGCAGGGAGGTGGTGTTTCCTCTAAGACAATTCCCATACTCCCCCGACATTTCAGTGGTCCATTCCGCTAGTTTGAGTTGCTACATTTTCCTAGGATTTTGAGTGTTGTTTTAATGGATGTTTATTTTAGAATAGTTCCTCATTTACAGAAAAATTGTGAAGATAATAACCATGTACACCATACCCAATTTCCCTTATTAGTAATATCTTACTTATGTATGGGGCAAAAGTAACATGAAGTGAATCATCAGTGAAACAGAGTGAAACCTCACTTCTCTAGTATCTCCAACATCCAAAAATGATGTTCTAGACCAAGTTGTTCAAGGAAAAACTGTACCAGTTGTAGCATAAAATTCACATCTTGAGCTGACCATCCTTTCCATACTTTAACAATATTCAATAGTCTGCCATATAAAAAGGAAATCAAATACTTAATTATACACAGCCATCACTAACACAACACCCTGTTACTCATGACTGCGACCTCCAACATCCATCCCACCTACCGCCAATACGAACATAAATTCACTTTTGGACTTACAGTTTCTTCATTCACCCTTCTGTTTCAGGTCTTACTCCTTATCTCTACTAGTCTACAATATCGTCTCATTAAGTTTCGCTACCTTGAGGCAACAGACACTACTGAAGGGGGCCTGGCCTCTATTTATACTCTATAAGGTAATTAGGAGCCACTCCCTTCAGCTCTGGTTGCCCAAATTCTGTGGTTGCCATGGTGTGGCTTGACATCACCATGCCTCAGCTAGACCATCCAGGAGGGTCGGGGGGAGCAGAAGATGCAGAAATCTCACACACTCTGGTTATAAAACAGAGACCTCCCTCTTAACTCCTAACATTTTTCCCAAACTGTCCTCTCTCTCTCATTTCCTCTAGTTCCATTGCACTGAAGCATATGGCAGGGAGGTGGTGTTTCCTCTAAGACAATTCCCATACTCCCCCGTCATTTCAGTGGTCCATTCCGCTAGGTTGAGTTGCTACATTTTCCTGGGATTTTGAATGTTGTTTTAATGGATGTTTATTTTAGAATAGTTCCACATTTACAGAAAAATTATGAAGATAATAACCATGTACACCATACCCAATTTCCCTTATTACTAATATCTTACTTATGTATGGGGCAAAAGTAACATGAAGTGAATCATCAGTGAAACAGAGTGAAACCTCACTTCTCTAGTATCTCCAATATCCAAAAATGCTGTTCTAGACCAAGTTGTTCAAGGAAAAACTGTACCAGTTGTAGCATAAAATTCACATCTTGAGCTGACCATCCTTTCCATACTTTAACAATATTCAATAGTCTGCCATATAAAAAGGAAATCAAATACTTAATTATACACAGCCATCACTAACACAACACCCTGTTACTCATGACTGCGACCTCCACCATCCATCCCACCGACCGCCAATACGAACATAAATTCACTTTTGGACTTACAGTTTCTTCATCCACCCTTCTGTTTGAGGTCTTACTCCTTATCTCTACTAGTCTACAATATCGTCTTATTAAGTTTCGCTACCTTGAGGCAACAGACACTACTGAAGGGGGCCTGTCCTCTATTTATACTCTATAAGGTAATGAGGAGCCACTCCCTTCAGCTCTGGTTGCCCAAATTCTGTGGTTGCCATGGTGTGGCTTGACATCACCATGCCTCAGCTAGACCATCCAGGAGGGGCGGGGGGAGCAGAAGATGCAGAAATCTCACACACTCTGGTTATAAAACAGAGACCTCCCTCTTAACTCCTAACATTTTTCCCAAACTGTCCTCTCTCTCTCTCTCATTTCCTCTAGTTCCATTACACTCCAGCATATGGCAGGGAGGTGGTGTTTCCTCTAAGACAATTCCCATACTCCCCCGTCATTTCAGTGGTCCATTCCACTAGGTTCAATTGCTACAATTTCCTAGGATTTTGAGTGTTGTTTTAATGGATGTTTATTTTAGACTAGTTCCACATTTACGGAAAAATTGTGAAGATAATAACCATGTACACCATACCCAATTTCCCTTATTACTAATATCTTACTTATGTATGGGGCAAAAGTAACATGAAGTGTATCATCAGTGAAACAGAGTGAATCCTCACTTCTCTAGTATCTCCAATATCCAAAAATGCTGTTCTAGACCAAGTTGTTCAAGGAAAAACTGTACCAGTTGTAGCATAAAATTCACATCTTGAGCTGACCATCCTTTCCATACTTTAACAATATTCAATAGTCTGCCATATAAAAAAGGAAATCAAATAATAATACACTGCCATCACTAACACAACACCCTGTTACTCATGACTGCGACCTCCACCATCCATCCCACCTACCGCCAATACGAACATAAATTCACTTTTGGAATTACAGTTTCTTCATCCACCCTTCTGTTTGAGGTCTTACTCCTTATCTCTAGTAGTCTACAATATCGTCTTATTAAGTTTCGCTATCTTGAGGCAACAGACACTACTGAAGGGGGCCTTGCCTCTATTTATACTCTAAGTTAATGAGGAGCCACTCCCTTCAGCCTTGGTTGCCCAAATTCTGTGGTTGCCATGGTGTGGCTTTCCATCACAATGCCTCAGCTAGACCATCCAGGAGGGGCGGGGGGAGCAGAAGATGCAGAAATCTCACACACTCTGGTTATAAAACAGAGACCTTCCTCTTAACTCCTAACATTTTTCCCAAACTGTCCTCTCTCTGTCTCATTTTCTCTAGTTCTATTACAGTCCAGCATATGGCAGGGAGGTGGTGTTTCCTCTAAGACAATTGCCATACTCCCCCGTCATTTCAGTGGTCCATTCCACTAGGTTCAGTTGCTACAATTTCCTAGGATTTTGAGTGTTGTTTTAATGGATGTTTATTTTAGAATAGTTCCACATTTACAGAAAAATTGTGAAGATAATAACCATGTACACCTTACCCAATTTCCCTTATTACTAATATCTTACTTATGTATGGGGCAAAAGTAACATGAAGTGAATCATCAGTGAAACAGAGTGAATCCTCACTTCTCTAGTATCTCCAATATCCAAAAATGCTGTTCTAGACCAAGTTGTTCAAGGAAAAACTGTACCAGTTGTAGCATAAAATTCACATCTTGAGCTGACCATCCTTTCCATACTTTAACAATATTCAATAGTCTGCCATATAAAAAGGAAATCAAATAATTATACACTGCCATCACTAACACAACACCCTGTTACTCATGACTGCGACCTCCACCATCCATCCCACCTACCGCCAATACGAACATAAATTCACTTTTGGACTTACAGTTTCTTCATCCACCCTTCTGTTTGAGGTCTTACTCCTTATCTCTACTAGTCTACAATATCGTCTTATTAAGTTTCGCTACCTTGAGGCAACAGACACTACTGAAGGGGGCCTTGCCTCTATTTATACTCTAAGGTAAAGAGGAGCCACTCCCTTCAGCCTTGGTTTCCCAAATTCTGTGGTTGCCATGGTGTGGCGTGACATCACAAAGCCTCAGCTAGACTATCCAGGAGGGGCGGTGGTGGCAGAAGATGCAGAAATCTCACACACTCTGGTTATAAAACTGAGACCTTCCTCTTAACTCCTAACATTTTTCCCAAACTGTCCTCTCTCTCATTTCCTCTAGTTCCATTACAGTCCAGCATATGGCAGGGAGGTGGTGTTTCCTCTAAGACAATTCCCATACTCCCCCGTCATTTCAGTGGTCCATTCCACTAGGTTCAGTTGCTACAATTTCCTAGGATTTTGAGTGTTGTTTTAATGGATGTTTATTTTAGAATAGTTCCACATTTACAGAAAAATTGTGAAGATAATAACCATGTACACCATACCCAATTTCCCTTATTACTAATATCTTACTTCTGTATGGGGCAAAAGTAACATGAAGTGAATCATCAGTGAAACAGAGTGAAACCTCACTTCTCTAGTATCTCCAATATCCAAAAATGCTGTTCTAGACCAAGTTGTTCAAGGAAAAACTGTACCATTTGTAGCATAAAATTCACATCTTGAGCTGACCATCCTTTCCATACTTTAACAATATTCAATAGTCTGCCATATAAAAAGGAAATCAAATACTTAATTATACACAGCCATCACTAACACAACACCCTGTTACTCATGACTGCGACCTCCACCATCCATCCCACCTACCGCCAATACGAACATAAATTCACTTTTTGTACTTACAGTTTCTTCATCTACCCTTCTGTTTGAGGTCTTACTCCTTATCTCTACTAGTCTACAATATCGTCTTATTAAGTTTCGCTACCTTGAGGCAACAGACACTACTGTAGGGGGCCTGGCCTCTATTTATACTCTTTAGGGTAATGAGGAGCCACTGCCTTTAGCTCTGGTTGCCCAAATTCTGTGGTTGCCATGGTGTGGCTTGACATCACATTGCCTCAGCTAGACCATCCAGGAGGGGCGGTGGGAGCAGAAGATGCAGAAATCTCACACACTCTGGTTATAAAACAGAGACCTTCCTCTTAACTCCTAATATTTTTCCCAAACTGTCCTCTCTCTCTCTCATTTCCTCTAGTTCCATTACAGTCCAGCATATGGCAGGGAGGTGGTGTTTCCTGTAAGACAATTCCCATACTCCCCCGTCATTTCAGTGGTCCATTCCACTAGGTTCAGTTGCTACAATTTCCTAGGATTTTGAGTGTTGTTTTAATGGATGTTTATTTTAGAATAGTTCCACATTTACAGAAAAATTGTGAAGATAATAACCATGTACACCATACCCAATTTCCCTTATTACTAATATCTTACTTATGTATGGGGCAAAAGTAACATGAAGTGAATCATCAGTGAAACAGAGTGAAACCTCACTTCTCTAGTATCTCCAACATCCAAAAATGATGTTCTAGACCAAGTTGTTAAAGGAAAAACTGTACCAGTTGTGGCATAAAATTCACATCTTGAGCTGACCATCCTTTCCATACTTTAACAATATTCAATAGTCTGCCATATAAAAAGGAAATCAAATAATTATACACTGCCATCACTAACACAGCACCCTGTTACTCATGACTGCGACCTCCACCATCCATCCCACCTACCGCCAATACGAACATAAATTCACTTTTGGACTTAGAGTTTCTTCATCCACCCTTCTGTTTGAGGTCTTACTCCTTATCTCTACTAGTCTACAATATCGTCTTATTAAGTTTCGCTACCTTGAGGCAACAGACACTACTGAAGGGGGCCTTGCCTCTATTTATACTCTAAGGTAAAGAGGAGCCACTCCCTTCAGCCTTGGTTTCCCAAATTCTGTGGTTGCCATGGTGTGGCGTGACATCACAAAGCCTCAGCTAGACTATCCAGGAGGGGCGGTGGTGGCAGAAGATGCAGAAATCTCACACACTCTGGTTATAAAACTGAGACCTTCCTCTTAACTCCTAACATTTTTCCCAAACTGTCCTCTCTCTCATTTCCTCTAGTTCCATTACAGTCCAGCATATGGCAGGGAGGTGGTGTTTCCTCTAAGACAATTCCCATACTCCCCCGTCATTTCAGTGGTCCATTCCACTAGGTTCAGTTGCTACAATTTCCTAGGATTTTGAGTGTTGTTTTAATGGATGTTTATTTTAGAATAGTTCCACATTTACAGAAAAATTGTGAAGATAATAACCATGTACACCATACCCAATTTCCCTTATTACTAATATCTTACTTCTGTATGGGGCAAAAGTAACATGAAGTGAATCATCAGTGAAACAGAGTGAAACCTCACTTCTCTAGTATCTCCAATATCCAAAAATGCTGTTCTAGACCAAGTTGTTCAAGGAAAAACTGTACCATTTGTAGCATAAAATTCACATCTTGAGCTGACCATCCTTTCCATACTTTAACAATATTCAATAGTCTGCCATATAAAAAGGAAATCAAATACTTAATTATACACAGCCATCACTAACACAACACCCTGTTACTCATGACTGCGACCTCCACCATCCATCCCACCTACCGCCAATACGAACATAAATTCACTTTTTGTACTTACAGTTTCTTCATCTACCCTTCTGTTTGAGGTCTTACTCCTTATCTCTACTAGTCTACAATATCGTCTTATTAAGTTTCGCTACCTTGAGGCAACAGACACTACTGTAGGGGGCCTGGCCTCTATTTATACTCTTTAGGGTAATGAGGAGCCACTGCCTTTAGCTCTGGTTGCCCAAATTCTGTGGTTGCCATGGTGTGGCTTGACATCACATTGCCTCAGCTAGACCATCCAGGAGGGGCGGTGGGAGCAGAAGATGCAGAAATCTCACACACTCTGGTTATAAAACAGAGACCTTCCTCTTAACTCCTAATATTTTTCCCAAACTGTCCTCTCTCTCTCTCATTTCCTCTAGTTCCATTACAGTCCAGCATATGGCAGGGAGGTGGTGTTTCCTCCAAGACAATTCCCATACTCCCCCGTCATTTCAGTGGTCCATTCCACTAGGTTCAGTTGCTACAATTTCCTAGGATTTTGAGTGTTGTTTTAATGGATGTTTATTTTAGAATAGTTCCACATTTACAGAAAAATTGTGAAGATAATAACCATGTACACCATACCCAATTTCCCTTATTACTAATATCTTACTTATGTATGGGGCAAAAGTAACATGAAGTGAATCATCAGTGAAACAGAGTGAAACCTCACTTCTCTAGTATCTCCAACATCCAAAAATGATGTTCTAGACCAAGTTGTTAAAGGAAAAACTGTACCAGTTGTGGCATAAAATTCACATCTTGAGCTGACCATCCTTTCCATACTTTAACAATATTCAATAGTCTGCCATATAAAAAGGAAATCAAATAATTATACACTGCCATCACTAACACAGCACCCTGTTACTCATGACTGCGACCTCCACCATCCATCCCACCTACCGCCAATACGAACATAAATTCACTTTTGGACTTACAGTTTCTTCATCCACCCTTCTGTTTGAGGTCTTACTCCTTATCTCTACTAGTCTACAATATCGTCTTATTAAGTTTCGCTATCTTGAGGCAACAGACACTACTGAAGGGGGCCTTGCCTCTATTTATACTCTAAGGTAAAGAGGAGCCACTCCCTTCAGCCTTGGTTTCCCAAATTCTGTGGTTGCCATGGTGTGGCGTGACATCACAAAGCCTCAGCTAGACTATCCAGGAGGGGCGGTGGTGGCAGAAGATGCAGAAATCTCACACACTCTGGTTATAAAACTGAGACCTTCCTCTTAACTCCTAACATTTTTCCCAAACTGTCCTCTCTCTCATTTCCTCTAGTTCCATTACAGTCCAGCATATGGCAGGGAGGTGGTGTTTCCTCTAAGACAATTCCCATACTCCCCCGTCATTTCAGTGGTCCATTCCACTAGGTTCAGTTGCTACAATTTCCTAGGATTTTGAGTGTTGTTTTAATGGATGTTTATTTTAGAATAGTTCCACATTTACAGAAAAATTGTGAAGATAATAACCATGTACACCATACCCAATTTCCCTTATTACTAATATCTTACTTCTGTATGGGGCAAAAGTAACATGAATTGAATCATCAGTGAAACAGAGTGAAACCTCACTTCTCTAGTATCTCCAATATCCAAAAATGCTGTTCTAGACCAAGTTGTTCAAGGAAAAACTGTACCATTTGTAGCATAAAATTCACATCTTGAGCTGACCATCCTTTCCATACTTTAACAATATTCAATAGTCTGCCATATAAAAAGGAAATCAAATACTTAATTATACACAGCCATCACTAACACAACACCCTGTTACTCATGACTGCGACCTCCACCATCCATCCCACCTACCGCCAATACGAACATAAATTCACTTTTTGTACTTACAGTTTCTTCATCTACCCTTCTGTTTGAGGTCTTACTCCTTATCTCTACTAGTCTACAATATCGTCTTATTAAGTTTCGCTATCTTGAGGCAACAGACAATACTGCTGGGGGCCTGGCCTCTATTTATACTCTTTAGGGTAATGAGGAGCCACTGCCTTCAGCTCTGGTTGCCCAAATTCTGTGGTTGCCATGATGTGGCTTGACATCACCATGCCTCAGCTAGACCATCCAGGAGGGGCGGGGGGAGCAGAAGATGCAGAAATCGCACACACTCTGGTTATAAAACAGAGACCTTCCTCTTAACTCCTAATATTTTTCCCAAACTGTCCTCTCTCTCTCTCATTTCCTCTAGTTCAATTACAGTCCAGCATATGGCAGGGAGGTGGTGTTTCCTCCAAGACAATTCCCATACTCCCCCGTCATTTCAGTGGTCCATTCCACTAGGTTCAGTTGCTACAATTTCCTAGGATTTTGAGTGTTGTTTTAATGGATGTTTATTTTAGAATAGTTCCACATTTACAGAAAAATTGTGAAGATAATAACCATGTACACCATACCCAATTTCCCTTATTACTAATATCTTACTTATGTATGGGGCAAAAGTAACATGAAGTGAATCATCAGTGAAACAGAGTGAAACCTCACTTCTCTAGTATCTCCAATATCCAAAAATGATGTTCTAGACCAAGTTGTTAAAGGAAAAACTGTACCAGTTGTGGCATAAAATTCACATCTTGAGCTGACCATCCTTTCCATACTTTAACAATATTCAATAGTCTGCCATATAAAAAGGAAATCAAATTATTATACACTGCCATCACTAACACAACACCCTGTTACTCATGACTGCGACCTCCACCATCCATCCCACCTACCGACAATACGAACATAAATTGACTTTTGGACTTACAGTTTCTTTATCCACCCATCTGTTTGAGGTCTTACTCCTTATCTCTACTAGTCTACAATATCGTCTTATTAAGTTTCGCTATCTTGAGGCAACGGACACTACTGAGGGGGCCTTGCCTCTATTTATACTCTAAGTTAATGAGGAGCCACTCCCTTCAGCCTTGGTTGCCCAAATTCTGTGGTTGCCATGGTGTGGCTTGCCATCACAATGCCTCAGCTAGACCATCCAGGAGGGGCGGGGGGAGCAGAAGATGCAGAAATCTCACACACTCTGGTTATAAAACAGAGACCTTCCTCTTAACTCCTAACATTTTTCCCAAACTGTCCTCTCTCTGTCTCATTTTCTCTAGTTCTATTACAGTCCAGCATATGGCAGGGAGGTGGTGTTTCCTCTAAGACAATTGCCATACTCCCCCGTCATTTCAGTGGTCCATTCCACTAGGTTCAGTTGCTACAATTTCCTAGGATTTTGAGTGTTGTTTTAATGGATGTTTATTTTAGAATAGTTCCACATTTACAGAAAAATTGTGAAGATAATAACCATGTACACCTTACCCAATTTCCCTTATTACTAATATCTTACTTATGTATGGGGCAAAAGTAACATGAAGTGAATCATCAGTGAAACAGAGTGAATCCTCACTTCTCTAGTATCTCCAATATCCAAAAATGCTGTTCTAGACCAAGTTGTTCAAGGAAAAACTGTACCAGTTGTAGCATAAAATTCACATCTTGAGCTGACCATCCTTTCCATACTTTAACAATATTCAATAGTCTGCCATATAAAAAGGAAATCAAATACTTAATTATACACAGCCATCACTAACACAACACCCTGTTACTCATGACTGCGACCTCCACCATCCATCCCACCTACCGCCAATACGAACATAAATTCACTTTTTGTACTTACAGTTTCTTCATCTACCCTTCTGTTTGAGGTCTTACTCCTTATCTCTACTAGTCTACAATATCGTCTTATTAAGTTTCGCTACCTTGAGGCAACAGACACTACTGTAGGGGGCCTGGCCTCTATTTATACTCTTTAGGGTAATGAGGAGCCACTGCCTTTAGCTCTGGTTGCCCAAATTCTGTGGTTGCCATGGTGTGGCTTGACATCACATTGCCTCAGCTAGACCATCCAGGAGGGGCGGTGGGAGCAGAAGATGCAGAAATCTCACACACTCTGGTTATAAAACAGAGACCTTCCTCTTAACTCCTAATATTTTTCCCAAACTGTCCTCTCTCTCTCTCATTTCCTCTAGTTCCATTACAGTCCAGCATATGGCAGGGAGGTGGTGTTTCCTCCAAGACAATTCCCATACTCCCCCGTCATTTCAGTGGTCCATTCCACTAGGTTCAGTTGCTACAATTTCCTAGGATTTTGAGTGTTGTTTTAATGGATGTTTATTTTAGAATAGTTCCACATTTACAGAAAAATTGTGAAGATAATAACCATGTACACCATACCCAATTTCCCTTATTACTAATATCTTACTTCTGTATGGGGCAAAAGTAACATGAAGTGAATCATCAGTGAAACAGAGTGAAACCTCACTTCTCTAGTATCTCCAACATCCAAAAATGATGTTCTAGACCAAGTTGTTAAAGGAAAAACTGTACCAGTTGTGGCATAAAATTCACATCTTGAGCTGACCATCCTTTCCATACTTTAACAATATTCAATAGTCTGCCATATAAAAAGGAAATCAAATAATTATACACTGCCATCACTAACACAGCACCCTGTTACTCATGACTGCGACCTCCACCATCCATCCCACCTACCGCCAATACGAACATAAATTCACTTTTGGACTTACAGTTTCTTCATCCACCCTTTTGTTTGAGGTCTTACTCCTTATCTCTACTAGTCTACAATATCGTCTTATTAAGTTTCGCTATCATGAGGCAACAGACACTACTGAAGGGGGCCTTGCCTCTATTTATACTCTAAGGTAAAGAGGAGCCACTCCCTTCAGCCTTGGTTGCCCAAATTCTGTGGTTGCCATGGTGTGGCGTGACATCACAAAGCCTCAGCTAGACTATCCAGGAGGGGCGGTGGTGGGAGAAGATGCAGAAATCTCACACACTCTGGTTATAAAACTGAGACCTTCCTCTTAACTCCTAACATTTTTCCCAAACTGTCCTCTCTCTCATTTCCTCTAGTTCCATTACAGTCCAGCATATGGCAGGGAGGTGGTGTTTCCTCTAAGACAATTCCCATACTCCCCCGTCATTTCAGTGGTCCATTCCACTAGGTTCAGTTGCTACAATTTCCTAGGATTTTGAGTGTTGTTTTAATGGATGTTTATTTTAGAATAGTTCCACATTTACAGAAAAATTGTGAAGATAATAACCATGTACACCATACCCAATTTCCCTTATTACTAATATCTTACTTCTGTATGGGGCAAAAGTAACATGAAGTGAATCATCAGTGAAACAGAGTGAAACCTCACTTCTCTAGTATCTCCAATATCCAAAAATGCTGTTCTAGACCAAGTTGTTCAAGGAAAAACTGTACCATTTGTAGCATAAAATTCACATCTTGAGCTGACCATCCTTTCCATACTTTAACAATATTCAATAGTCTGCCATATAAAAAGGAAATCAAATAATTATACACAGCCATCACTAACACAACACCCTGTTACTCATGACTGCGACCTCCACCATCCATCCCACCTACCGCCAATACGAACATAAATTCACTTTTTGTACTTACAGTTTCTTCATCTACCCTTCTGTTTGAGGTCTTACTCCTTATCTCTACTAGTCTACAATATCGTCTTATTAAGTTTCGCTACCTTGAGGCAACAGACACTACTGCAGGGGGCCTGGCCTCTATTTATACTCTTTAGGGTAATGAGGAGCCACTGACTTTAGTTCTGGTTGCCCAAATTCTGTGGTTGCCATGGTGTGGCTTGACATCACATTGCCTCAGCTAGACCATCCAGGAGGGGCGGTGGGAGCAGAAGATGCAGAAATCTCACACACTCTGGTTATAAAACAGAGACCTTCCTCTTAACTCCTAATATTTTTCCCAAACTGTCCTCTCTCTCTCTCATTTCCTCTAGTTCCATTACAGTCCAGCATATGGCAGGGAGGTGGTGTTTCCTCCAAGACAATTCCCATACTCCCCCGTCATTTCAGTGGTCCATTCCACTAGGTTCAGTTGCTACAATTTCCTAGGATTTTGAGTGTTGTTTTAATGGATGTTTATTTTAGAATAGTTCCACATTTACAGAAAAATTGTGAAGATAATAACCATGTACACCATACCCAATTTCCCTTATTACTAATATCTTACTTATGTATGGAGCAAAAGTAACATGAAGTGAATCATCAGTGAAACAGAGTGAAACCTCACTTCTCTAGTATCTCCAATATCCAAAAATGCTGTTTTAGACCAAGTTGTTCAAGGAAAAACTGTACCATTTGTAGCATAAAATTCACATCTTGAGCTGACCATCCTTTCCATACTTTAACAATATTCAATAGTCTGCCATATAAAAAGGAAATCAAATAATTATACACTGCCATCACTAACACAACACCCTGTTAATCATGACTGCGACCTCCACCATCCATCCCACCTACCGCCAATACGAACATAAATTCACTTTTGGACTTACAGTTTCTTCATCCACCCTTCTGTTTCAGGTCTTACTCCTTATCTCTACTAGTCTACAATATCGTCTTATTAAGTTTCGCTACCTTGAGGCAACAGACACTACTGAAGGGGGCCTGGCCTCTATTTATACTCTATAAGGTAATGAGGAGCCACTCCCTTCAGCTCTGGTTGCCCAAATTCTGTGGTTGCCATGGTGTGGCTTGACATCACCATGCCTCAGCTAGACCATACAGGAGGGGCGGGGGGAGCAGATGATGCAGAAATCTCACACACTCTGGTTATAAAACAGAGACCTCCCTCTTAACTCCTAACATTTTTCCCAAACTGTCCTCTCTCTCTCTCTCATTTCCTCTAGTTCCATTACACTCCAGCATATGGCAGGGAGGTGGTGTTTCCTCTAAGACAATTCCCATACTCCCCCGTCATTTCAGTGGTCCATTCCGCTAGGTTGAGTTGCTACAATTTCCTAGGATTTTGAATGTTGTTTTAATGGATGTTTATTTTAGAATAGTTCCACATTTACAGAAAAATTGTGAAGAAAATAACCATGTACACCATACCCAATTTCCCTTATTACTAATATCTTACTTATGTATGGGGCAAAAGTAACATGAAGTGAATCATCAGTGAAACAGAGTGAAACCTCACTTCTCTAGTATCTCCAACATCCAAAAATGATGTTCTAGACCAAGTTTTTAAAGGAAAAACTGTACCAGTTGTGGCATAAAATTCACACCTTGAGCTGACCATCCTTTCCATACTTTAACAATATTCAATAGTCTGCCATATAAAATGGAAATCAAGTAATTATACACTGCCATCACTAACACAACACCCTGTTACTCATGACTGCGACCTCCACCATCCATCCCACCTACCGCCAATACGAACATAAATTCACTTTTGGACTTACAGTTTCTTCATCCACCCTTCTGTTTGAGGTCTTACTCCTTATCTCTACTAGTCTACAATATCGTCTTATTAAGTTTCACTACCTTGAGGGAACAGACACTACTGAAGGGGGCGTGGCCTCTATTTATACTCTATAAGGTAATGAGGAGCCACTCCCTTCAGCTCTGGTTGCCCAAATTCTGTGGTTGCCATGGTGTGGCTTGACATCACCATGCCTCAGCTAGACCATCCAGGAGGGGCGGGGGGAGCAGAAGATGCAGAAATCTCACACACTCTGGTTATAAAACAGAGACCTCCCTCTTAAATCCTAACATTTTTCCCAAACTGTCCTCTCTCTCTCATTTCCTCTAGTTCCATTGCACTGAAGCATATGGCAGGGAGGTGGTGTTTCCTCTAAGACAATTCCCATAATCCCCCGTCATTTCAGTGGTCCATTCCGCTAGGTTGAGTTGCTACATTTTCCTAGGATTTTGAATGTTGTTTTAATGGATGTTTATTTTAGAATAGTTCCACATTTACAGAAAAATTATGAAGATAATAACCATGTACACCATACCCAATTTCCCTTATTACTAATATCTTACTTATGTATGGGGCAAAAGTAACATGAAGTGAATCATCAGTGAAACAGAGTGAAACCTCACTTCTCTAGTATCTCCAATATCCAAAAATGCTGTTCTAGACCAAGTTGTTCAAGGAAAAACTGTACCAGTTGTAGCATAAAATTCACATCTTGAGCTGACCATCCTTTCCATACTTTAACAATATTCAATAGTCTGCCATATAAAAAGGAAATCAAATACTTAATTATACACAGCCATCACTAACACAACACCCTGTTACTCATGACTGCGACCTCCAACATCCATCCCACCTACCGCCAATACGAACATAAATTCACTTTTGGACTTACAGTTTCTTCATCCACCCTTCTGTTTCAGGTCTTACTCCTTATCTCTACTAGTCTACAATATCGTCTTATTAAGTTTCGCTACCTTGAGGCAACAGACACTACTGAAGGGGGCCTGGCCTCTATTTATACTCTATAAGGTAATGAGGAGCCACTCCCTTCAGCTCTGGTTGCCCAAATTCTGTGGTTGCCATGGTGTGGCTTGACATCACCATGCCTCAGCTAGACCATCCAGGAGGGGCGGGGGGAGCAGATGATGCAGAAATCTCACACACTCTGGTTATAAAACAGAGACCTCCCTCTTAACTCCTAACATTTTTCCCAAACTGTCCTCTCTCTCTCTCTCATTTCCTCTAGTTCCATTAAACTCCAGCATATGGCAGGGAGGTGGTGTTTCCTCTAAGACAATTCCCATACTCCCCCGACATTTCAGTGGTCCATTCCGCTAGGTTGAGTTGCTACATTTTCCTAGGATTTTGAGTGTTGTTTTAATGGATGTTTATTTTAGAATAGTTCCTCATTTACAGAAAAATTGTGAAGATAATAACCATGTACACCATACCCAATTTCCCTTATTACTAATATCTTACTTATGTATGGGGCAAAAGTAACATGAAGTGAATCATCAGTGAAACAGAGTGAAACCTCACTTCTCTAGTATCTCCAATATCCAAAAATGCTGTTCTAGACCAAGTTGTTCAAGGAAAAACTGTACCAGTTGTAGCATAAAATTCACATCTTGAGCTGACCATCCTTTCCATACTTTAACAATATTCAATAGTCTGCCATATAAAAAGGAAATCAAATACTTAATTATACACAGCCATCACTAACACAACACCCTGTTACTCATGACTGCGACCTCCACCATCCATCCCACCTACCGCCAATACGAACATAAATTCACTTTTGGACTTACAGTTTCTTCATCCACCCTTCTGTTTGAGGTCTTACTCCTTATCTCTACTAGTCTACAATATCGTCTTATTAAGTTTCGCTACCTTGAGGCAACAGACACTACTGAAGGGGGCCTGGCCTCTATTTATACTCTATAAGGTAATGAGGAGCCACTCCCTTCAGCTCTGGTTGCCCAAATTCTGTGGTTGCCATGGTGTGGCTTGACATCACCATGCCTCAGCTAGACCATCCAGGAGGGTCGGGGGGAGCAGAAGATGCAGAAATCTCACACACTCTGGTTATAAAACAGAGACCTCCCTCTTAACTCCTAACATTTTTCCCAAACTGTCCTCTCTCTCTCATTTCCTCTAGTTCCATTGCACTGAAGCATATGGCAGGGAGGTGGTGTTTCCTCTAAGACAATTCCCATACTCCCCCGTCATTTCAGTGGTCCATTCCGCTAGGTTGAGTTGCTACATTTTCCTGGGATTTTGAATGTTGTTTTAATGGATGTTTATTTTAGAATAGTTCCACATTTACAGAAAAATTATGAAGATAATAACCATGTACACCATACCCAATTTCCCTTATTACTAATATCTTACTTATGTATGGGGCAAAAGTAACATGAAGTGAATCATCAGTGAAACAGAGTGAAACCTCACTTCTCTAGTATCTCCAATATCCAAAAATGCTGTTCTAGACCAAGTTGTTCAAGGAAAAACTGTACCAGTTGTAGCATAAAATTCACATCTTGAGCTGACCATCCTTTCCATACTTTAACAATATTCAATAGTCTGCCATATAAAAAGGAAATCAAATACTTAATTATACACAGCCATCACTAACACAACACCCTGTTACTCATGACTGCGACCTCCACCATCCATCCCACCGACCGCCAATACGAACATAAATTCACTTTTGGACTTACAGTTTCTTCATCCACCCTTCTGTTTGAGGTCTTACTCCTTATCTCTACTAGTCTACAATATCGTCTTATTAAGTTTCGCTACCTTGAGGCAACAGACACTACTGAAGGGGGCCTGTCCTCTATTTATACTCTATAAGGTAATGAGGAGCCACTCCCTTCAGCTCTGGTTGCCCAAATTCTGTGGTTGCCATGGTGTGGCTTGACATCACCATGCCTCAGCTAGACCATCCAGGAGGGGCGGGGGGAGCAGAAGATGCAGAAATCTCACACACTCTGGTTATAAAACAGAGACCTTCCTCTTAACTCCTAATATTTTTCCCAAACTGTCCTCTCTCTCATTTCCTCTAGTTCCATTACAGTCCAGCATATGGCAGGGAGGTGGTGTTTCCTCTAAGACAATTCCCATACTCCCCCGTCATTTCAGTGGTCCATTCCACTAGGTTCAGTTGCTACAATTTTCTAGGATTTTGAGTGTTGTTTTAATGGATGTTTATTTTAGAATAGTTCCACATTTACAGAAAAATTGTGAAGATAATAACCATGTACACCATACCCAATTTCCCTTATTACTAATATCTTACTTATGTATGGGGCAAAAGTAACATGAAGTGAATCATCAGTGAAACAGAGTGAAACCTCACTTCTCTAGTATCTCCAATATCCAAAAATGCTGTTCTAGACCAAGTTGTTCAAGGAAAAACTGTACCAGTTGTAGCATAAAATTCACACCTTGAGCTGACCATCCTTTCCATACTTTAACAATATTCAATAGTCTGCCATATAAAAAGGAAATCAAATAATTATACACTGCCATCACTAACACAACACCCTGTTACTCATGACTGCGACCTCCACCATCCATCCCACCTACCGCCAATACGAACATAAATTCACTTTTTGGACTTACAGTTTCTTCATCTACCCTTCTGTTTGAGGTCTTACTCCTTATCTCTACTAGTCTACAATATCGTCTTATTGTTTCTCTACCTTGAGGCAACAGACACTACTGAAGGGGGCCTGGCCTCTATTTATACTCTTTAAGGTAATGAGGAGCCACTGCCTTCAGCTCTGGTTGCCCAAATTCTGTGATTGCCCTGGTGTGGCTTGCCATCACAATGCCTCAGCTAGACCATCCAGGAGGGGCGGGGGGAGCAGAAGATGCAGAAATCGCACACACTCTGGTTATAAAACAGAGACCTTCCTCTTAACTCCTCACATTTTTCCCAAACTGTCCTCTCTCTCTCTCTCATTTCCTCTAGTTCCATTACTTTCCAGCATATGGCAGGGAGGTGGTGTTTCCTCTAAGACAATTCCCATACTCCCCCGTCATTTCAGTGGTCCATTCCACTAGGTTCAATTGCTACAATTTCCTAGGATTTTGAGTGTTGTTTTAATGGATGTTTATTTTAGACTAGTTCCACATTTACGGAAAAATTGTGAAGAAAATAACCATGTACACCATACCCAATTTCCCTTATTACTAATATCTTACTTATGTATGGGGCAAAAGTAACATGAAGTGAATCATCAGTGAAACAGAGTGAAACCTCACTTCTCTAGTATCTCCAACATCCAAAAATGATGTTCTAGACCAAGTTTTTAAAGGAAAAACTGTACCAGTTGTGGCATAAAATTCACACCTTGAGCTGACCATCCTTTCCATACTTTAACAATATTCAATAGTCTGCCATATAAAAAGGAAATCAAATAATTATACACTGCCATCACTAACACAACACCCTGTTACTCATGACTGCGACCTCCACCATCCATCCCACCTACCGCCAATACGAACATAAATTCACTTTTGGACTTACAGTTTCTTCATCCACCCTTCTGTTTGAGGTCTTACTCCTTATCTCTACTAGTCTACAATATCGTCTTATTAAGTTTCGCTACCTTGAGGGAACAGACACTACTGAAGGGGGCCTGGCCTCTATTTATACTCTATCAGGTAATGAGGAGCCACTCCCTTCAGCTCTGGTTGCCCAAATTCTGTGGTTGCCATGGTGTGGCTTGACATCACCATGCCTCAGCTAGACCATCCAGGAGGGTCGGGGGGAGCAGAAGATGCAGAAATCTCACACACTCTGGTTATAAAACAGAGACCTCCCTCTTAACTCCTAACATTTTTCCCAAACTGTCCTCTCTCTCTCATTTCCTCTAGTTCCATTGCACTGAAGCATATGGCAGGGAGGTGGTGTTTCCTCTAAGACAATTCCCATAATCCCCCGTCATTTCAGTGGTCCATTCCGCTAGGTTGAGTTGCTACATTTTCCTAGGATTTTGAATGTTGTTTTAATGGATGTTTATTTTAGAATAGTTCCACATTTACAGAAAAATTATGAAGATAATAACCATGTACACCATACCCAATTTCCCTTATTACTAATATCTTACTTATGTATGGGGCAAAAGTAACATGAAGTGAATCATCAGTGAAACAGAGTGAAACCTCACTTCTCTAGTATCTCCAATATCCAAAAATGCTGTTCTAGACCAAGTTGTTCAAGGAAAAACTGTACCAGTTGTAGCATAAAATTCACATCTTGAGCTGACCATCCTTTCCATACTTTAACAATATTCAATAGTCTGCCATATAAAAAGGAAATCAAATACTTAATTATACACAGCCATCACTAACACAACACCCTGTTACTCATGACTGCGACCTCCAACATCCATCCCACCTACCGCCAATACGAACATAAATTCACTTTTGGACTTACAGTTTCTTCATTCACCCTTCTGTTTCAGGTCTTACTCCTTATCTCTACTAGTCTACAATATCGTCTCATTAAGTTTCGCTACCTTGAGGCAACAGACACTACTGAAGGGGGCCTGGCCTCTATTTATACTCTATAAGGTAATGAGGAGCCACTCCCTTCAGCTCTGGTTGCCCAAATTCTGTGGTTGCCATGGTGTGGCTTGACATCACCATGCCTCAGCTAGACCATCCAGGAGGGTCGGGGGGAGCAGAAGATGCAGAAATCTCACACACTCTGGTTATAAAACAGAGACCTCCCTCTTAACTCCTAACATTTTTCCCAAACTGTCCTCTCTCTCTCATTTCCTCTAGTTCCATTGCACTGAAGCATATGGCAGGGAGGTGGTGTTTCCTCTAAGACAATTCCCATAATCCCCCGTCATTTCAGTGGTCCATTCCGCTAGGTTGAGTTGCTACATTTTCCTAGGATTTTGAATGTTGTTTTAATGGATGTTTATTTTAGAATAGTTCCACATTTACAGAAAAATTATGAAGATAATAACCATGTACACCATACCCAATTTCCCTTATTACTAATATCTTACTTATGTATGGGGCAAAAGTAACATGAAGTGAATCATCAGTGAAACAGAGTGAAACCTCACTTCTCTAGTATCTCCAATATCCAAAAATGCTGTTCTAGACCAAGTTGTTCAAGGAAAAACTGTACCAGTTGTAGCATAAAATTCACATCTTGAGCTGACCATCCTTTCCATACTTTAACAATATTCAATAGTCTGCCATATAAAAAGGAAATCAAATACTTAATTATACACAGCCATCACTAACACAGCACCCTGTTACTCATGACTGCGACCTCCAACATCCATCCCACCTACCGCCAATACGAACATAAATTCACTTTTGGACTTACAGTTTCTTCATTCACCCTTCTGTTTCAGGTCTTACTCCTTATCTCTACTAGTCTACAATATCGTCTCATTAAGTTTCGCTACCTTGAGGCAACAGACACTACTGAAGGGGGCCTGGCCTCTATTTATACTCTATAAGGTAATGAGGAGCCACTCCCTTCAGCTCTGGTTGCCCAAATTCTGTGGTTGCCATGGTGTGGCTTGACATCACCATGCCTCAGCTAGACCATCCAGGAGGGGCGGGGGGAGCAGAAGATGCAGAAATCTCACACACTCTGGTTATAAAACAGAGACCTCCCTCTTAACTCCTAACATTTTTCCCAAACTGTCCTCTCTCTCTCTCTCATTTCCTCTAGTTCCATTACACTCCAGCATATGGCAGGGAGGTGGTGTTTCCTCTAAGACAATTCCCATACTCCCCCGTCATTTCAGTGGTCCATTCCACTAGGTTCAATTGCTACAATTTCCTAGGATTTTGAGTGTTGTTTTAATGGATGTTTATTTTAGACTAGTTCCACATTTACGGAAAAATTGTGAAGATAATAACCATGTACACCATACCCAATTTCCCTTATTACTAATATCTTACTTATGTATGGGGCAAAAGTAACATGAAGTGTATCATCAGTGAAACAGAGTGAATCCTCACTTCTCTAGTATCTCCAATATCCAAAAATGCTGTTCTAGACCAAGTTGTTCAAGGAAAAACTGTACCAGTTGTAGCATAAAATTCACATCTTGAGCTGACCATCCTTTCCATACTTTAACAATATTCAATAGTCTGCCATATAAAAAAGGAAATCAAATAATAATACACTGCCATCACTAACACAACACCCTGTTACTCATGACTGTGACCTCCACCATCCATCCCACCTACCGCCAATACGAACATAAATTCACTTTTGGAATTACAGTTTCTTCATCCACCCTTCTGTTTGAGGTCTTACTCCTTATCTCTAGTAGTCTACAATATCGTCTTATTAAGTTTCGCTATCTTGAGGCAACAGACACTACTGAAGGGGGCCTTGCCTCTATTTATACTCTAAGTTAATGAGGAGCCACTCCCTTCAGCCTTGGTTGCCCAAATTCTGTGGTTGCCATGGTGTGGCTTGCCATCACAATGCCTCAGCTAGACCATCCAGGAGGGGCGGGGGGAGCAGAAGATGCAGAAATCTCACACACTCTGGTTATAAAACAGAGACCTTCCTCTTAACTCCTAACATTTTTCCCAAACTGTCCTCTGTCTCATTTTCTCTAGTTCTATTACAGTCCAGCATATGGCAGGGAGGTGGTGTTTCCTCTAAGACAATTGCCATACTCCCCCGTCATTTCAGTGGTCCATTCCACTAGGTTCAGTTGCTACAATTTCCTAGGATTTTGAGTGTTGTTTTAATGGATGTTTATTTTAGAATAGTTCCACATTTACAGAAAAATTGTGAAGATAATAACCATGTACACCTTACCCAATTTCCCTTATTACTAATATCTTACTTATGTATGGGGCAAAAGTAACATGAAGTGAATCATCAGTGAAACAGAGTGAATCCTCACTTCTCTAGTATCTCCAATATCCAAAAATGCTGTTCTAGACCAAGTTGTTCAAGGAAAAACTGTACCAGTTGTAGCATAAAATTCACATCTTGAGCTGACCATCCTTTCCATACTTTAACAATATTCAATAGTCTGCCATATAAAAAGGAAATCAAATAATTATACACTGCCATCACTAACACAACACCCTGTTACTCATGACTGCGACCTCCACCATCCATCCCACCTACCGCCAATACGAACATAAATTCACTTTTGGACTTACAGTTTCTTCATCCACCCTTCTGTTTGAGGTCTTACTCCTTATCTCTACTAGTCTACAATATCGTCTTATTAAGTTTCGCTACCTTGAGGCAACAGACACTACTGAAGGGGGCCTTGCCTCTATTTATACTCTAAGGTAAAGAGGAGCCACTCCCTTCAGCCTTGGTTTCCCAAATTCTGTGGTTGCCATGGTGTGGCGTGACATCACAAAGCCTCAGCTAGACTATCCAGGAGGGGCGGTGGTGGCAGAAGATGCAGAAATCTCACACACTCTGGTTATAAAACTGAGACCTTCCTCTTAACTCCTAACATTTTTCCCAAACTGTCCTCTCTCTCATTTCCTCTAGTTCCATTACAGTCCAGCATATGGCAGGGAGGTGGTGTTTCCTCTAAGACAATTCCCATACTCCCCCGTCATTTCAGTGGTCCATTCCACTAGGTTCAGTTGCTACAATTTCCTAGGATTTTGAGTGTTGTTTTAATGGATGTTTATTTTAGAATAGTTCCACATTTACAGAAAAATTGTGAAGATAATAACCATGTACACCATACCCAATTTCCCTTATTACTAATATCTTACTTCTGTATGGGGCAAAAGTAACATGAAGTGAATCATCAGTGAAACAGAGTGAAACCTCACTTCTCTAGTATCTCCAATATCCAAAAATGCTGTTCTAGACCAAGTTGTTCAAGGAAAAACTGTACCATTTGTAGCATAAAATTCACATCTTGAGCTGACCATCCTTTCCATACTTTAACAATATTCAATAGTCTGCCATATAAAAAGGAAATCAAATACTTAATTATACACAGCCATCACTAACACAACACCCTGTTACTCATGACTGCGACCTCCACCATCCATCCCACCTACCGCCAATACGAACATAAATTCACTTTTTGTACTTACAGTTTCTTCATCTACCCTTCTGTTTGAGGTCTTACTCCTTATCTCTACTAGTCTACAATATCGTCTTATTAAGTTTCGCTACCTTGAGGCAACAGACACTACTGTAGGGGGCCTGGCCTCTATTTATACTCTTTAGGGTAATGAGGAGCCACTGCCTTTAGCTCTGGTTGCCCAAATTCTGTGGTTGCCATGGTGTGGCTTGACATCACATTGCCTCAGCTAGACCATCCAGGAGGGGCGGTGGGAGCAGAAGATGCAGAAATCTCACACACTCTGGTTATAAAACAGAGACCTTCCTCTTAACTCCTAATATTTTTCCCAAACTGTCCTCTCTCTCTCTCATTTCCTCTAGTTCCATTACAGTCCAGCATATGGCAGGGAGGTGGTGTTTCCTGTAAGACAATTCCCATACTCCCCCGTCATTTCAGTGGTCCATTCCACTAGGTTCAGTTGCTACAATTTCCTAGGATTTTGAGTGTTGTTTTAATGGATGTTTATTTTAGAATAGTTCCACATTTACAGAAAAATTGTGAAGATAATAACCATGTACACCATACCCAATTTCCCTTATTACTAATATCTTACTTATGTATGGGGCAAAAGTAACATGAAGTGAATCATCAGTGAAACAGAGTGAAACCTCACTTCTCTAGTATCTCCAACATCCAAAAATGATGTTCTAGACCAAGTTGTTAAAGGAAAAACTGTACCAGTTGTGGCATAAAATTCACATCTTGAGCTGACCATCCTTTCCATACTTTAACAATATTCAATAGTCTGCCATATAAAAAGGAAATCAAATAATTATACACTGCCATCACTAACACAGCACCCTGTTACTCATGACTGCGACCTCCACCATCCATCCCACCTACCGCCAATACGAACATAAATTCACTTTTGGACTTACAGTTTCTTCATCCACCCTTCTGTTTGAGGTCTTACTCCTTATCTCTACTAGTCTACAATATCGTCTTATTAAGTTTCGCTACCTTGAGGCAACAGACACTACTGAAGGGGGCCTTGCCTCTATTTATACTCTAAGGTAAAGAGGAGCCACTCCCTTCAGCCTTGGTTTCCCAAATTCTGTGGTTGCCATGGTGTGGCGTGACATCACAAAGCCTCAGCTAGACTATCCAGGAGGGGCGGTGGTGGCAGAAGATGCAGAAATCTCACACACTCTGGTTATAAAACTGAGACCTTCCTCTTAACTCCTAACATTTTTCCCAAACTGTCCTCTCTCTCATTTCCTCTAGTTCCATTACAGTCCAGCATATGGCAGGGAGGTGGTGTTTCCTCTAAGACAATTCCCATACTCCCCCGTCATTTCAGTGGTCCATTCCACTAGGTTCAGTTGCTACAATTTCCTAGGATTTTGAGTGTTGTTTTAATGGATGTTTATTTTAGAATAGTTCCACATTTACAGAAAAATTGTGAAGATAATAACCATGTACACCATACCCAATTTCCCTTATTACTAATATCTTACTTCTGTATGGGGCAAAAGTAACATGAAGTGAATCATCAGTGAAACAGAGTGAAACCTCACTTCTCTAGTATCTCCAATATCCAAAAATGCTGTTCTAGACCAAGTTGTTCAAGGAAAAACTGTACCATTTGTAGCATAAAATTCACATCTTGAGCTGACCATCCTTTCCATACTTTAACAATATTCAATAGTCTGCCATATAAAAAGGAAATCAAATACTTAATTATACACAGCCATCACTAACACAACACCCTGTTACTCATGACTGCGACCTCCACCATCCATCCCACCTACCGCCAATACGAACATAAATTCACTTTTTGTACTTACAGTTTCTTCATCTACCCTTCTGTTTGAGGTCTTACTCCTTATCTCTACTAGTCTACAATATCGTCTTATTAAGTTTCGCTACCTTGAGGCAACAGACACTACTGTAGGGGGCCTTGCCTCTATTTATACTCTTTAGGGTAATGAGGAGCCACTGCCTTTAGCTCTGGTTGCCCAAATTCTGTGGTTGCCATGGTGTGGCTTGACATCACATTGCCTCAGCTAGACCATCCAGGAGGGGCGGTGGGAGCAGAAGATGCAGAAATCTCACACACTCTGGTTATAAAACAGAGACCTTCCTCTTAACTCCTAATATTTTTCCCAAACTGTCCTCTCTCTCTCTCATTTCCTCTAGTTCCATTACAGTCCAGCATATGGCAGGGAGGTGGTGTTTCCTCCAAGACAATTCCCATACTCCCCCGTCATTTCAGTGGTCCATTCCACTAGGTTCAGTTGCTACAATTTCCTAGGATTTTGAGTGTTGTTTTAATGGATGTTTATTTTAGAATAGTTCCACATTTACAGAAAAATTGTGAAGATAATAACCATGTACACCATACCCAATTTCCCTTATTACTAATATCTTACTTATGTATGGGGCAAAAGTAACATGAAGTGAATCATCAGTGAAACAGAGTGAAACCTCACTTCTCTAGTATCTCCAACATCCAAAAATGATGTTCTAGACCAAGTTGTTAAAGGAAAAACTGTACCAGTTGTGGCATAAAATTCACATCTTGAGCTGACCATCCTTTCCATACTTTAACAATATTCAATAGTCTGCCATATAAAAAGGAAATCAAATAATTATACACTGCCATCACTAACACAGCACCCTGTTACTCATGACTGCGACCTCCACCATCCATCCCACCTACCGCCAATACGAACATAAATTCACTTTTGGACTTACAGTTTCTTCATCCACCCTTCTGTTTGAGGTCTTACTCCTTATCTCTACTAGTCTACAATATCGTCTTATTAAGTTTCGCTATCTTGAGGCAACAGACACTACTGAAGGGGGCCTTGCCTCTATTTATACTCTAAGGTAAAGAGGAGCCACTCCCTTCAGCCTTGGTTTCCCAAATTCTGTGGTTGCCATGGTGTGGCGTGACATCACAAAGCCTCAGCTAGACTATCCAGGAGGGGCGGTGGTGGCAGAAGATGCAGAAATCTCACACACTCTGGTTATAAAACTGAGACCTTCCTCTTAACTCCTAACATTTTTCCCAAACTGTCCTCTCTCTCATTTCCTCTAGTTCCATTACAGTCCAGCATATGGCAGGGAGGTGGTGTTTCCTCTAAGACAATTCCCATACTCCCCCGTCATTTCAGTGGTCCATTCCACTAGGTTCAGTTGCTACAATTTCCTAGGATTTTGAGTGTTGTTTTAATGGATGTTTATTTTAGAATAGTTCCACATTTACAGAAAAATTGTGAAGATAATAACCATGTACACCATACCCAATTTCCCTTATTACTAATATCTTACTTCTGTATGGGGCAAAAGTAACATGAATTGAATCATCAGTGAAACAGAGTGAATCCTCACTTCTCTAGTATCTCCAATATCCAAAAATGCTGTTCTAGACCAAGTTGTTCAAGGAAAAACTGTACCATTTGTAGCATAAAATTCACATCTTGAGCTGACCATCCTTTCCATACTTTAACAATATTCAATAGTCTGCCATATAAAAAGGAAATCAAATACTTAATTATACACAGCCATCACTAACACAACACCCTGTTACTCATGACTGCGACCTCCACCATCCATCCCACCTACCGCCAATACGAACATAAATTCACTTTTTGTACTTACAGTTTCTTCATCTACCCTTCTGTTTGAGGTCTTACTCCTTATCTCTACTAGTCTACAATATCGTCTTATTAAGTTTCGCTATCTTGAGGCAACAGACAATACTGCTGGGGGCCTGGCCTCTATTTATACTCTTTAGGGTAATGAGGAGCCACTGCCTTCAGCTCTGGTTGCCCAAATTCTGTGGTTGCCATGATGTGGCTTGACATCACCATGCCTCAGCTAGACCATCCAGGAGGGGCGGGGGGAGCAGAAGATGCAGAAATCGCACACACTCTGGTTATAAAACAGAGACCTTCCTCTTAACTCCTAATATTTTTCCCAAACTGTCCTCTCTCTCTCTCATTTCCTCTAGTTCCATTACAGTCCAGCATATGGCAGGGAGGTGGTGTTTCCTCCAAGACAATTCCCATACTCCCCCGTCATTTCAGTGGTCCATTCCACTAGGTTCAGTTGCTACAATTTCCTAGGATTTTGAGTGTTGTTTTAATGGATGTTTATTTTAGAATAGTTCCACATTTACAGAAAAATTGTGAAGATAATAACCATGTACACCATACCCAATTTCCCTTATTACTAATATCTTACTTATGTATGGGGCAAAAGTAACATGAAGTGAATCATCAGTGAAACAGAGTGAAACCTCACTTCTCTAGTATCTCCAATATCCAAAAATGATGTTCTAGACCAAGTTGTTAAAGGAAAAACTGTACCAGTTGTGGCATAAAATTCACATCTTGAGCTGACCATCCTTTCCATACTTTAACAATATTCAATAGTCTGCCATATAAAAAGGAAATCAAATTATTATACACTGCCATCACTAACACAACACCCTGTTACTCATGACTGCGACCTCCACCATCCATCCCACCTACCGACAATACGAACATAAATTGACTTTTGGACTTACAGTTTCTTTATCCACCCATCTGTTTGAGGTCTTACTCCTTATCTCTACTAGTCTACAATATCGTCTTATTAAGTTTCGCTATCTTGAGGCAACGGACACTACTGAGGGGGCCTTGCCTCTATTTATACTCTAAGTTAATGAGGAGCCACTCCCTTCAGCCTTGGTTGCCCAAATTCTGTGGTTGCCATGTTGTGGCTTGACCTCACAATGCCTCAGCTAGACCATCCAGGAGGGGCGGGGGGAGCAGAAGATGCAGAAATCTCACACACTCTGGTTATAAAACAGAGACCTTCCTCTTAACTCCTAACATTTTTCCCAAACTGTCCTCTCTCTGTCTCATTTTCTCTAGTTCCATTACAGTCCAGCATATGGCAGGGAGGTGGTGTTTCCTCTAAGACAATTGCCATACTCCCCCGTCATTTCAGTGGTCCATTCCACTAGGTTCAGTTGCTACAATTTCCTAGGATTTTGAGTGTTGTTTTAATGGAAGTTTATTTTAGAATAGTTCCACATTTACAGAAAAATTGTGAAGATAATAACCATGTACACCTTACCCAATTTCCCTTATTACTAATATCTTACTTATGTATGGGGCAAAAGTAACATGAAGTGAATCATCAGTGAAACAGAGTGAATCCTCACTTCTCTAGTATCTCCAATATCCAAAAATGCTGTTCTAGACCAAGTTGTTCAAGGAAAAACTGTACCAGTTGTAGCATAAAATTCACATCTTGAGCTGACCATCCTTTCCATACTTTAACAATATTCAATAGTCTGCCATATAAAAAGGAAATCAAATAATTATACACTGCCATCACTAACACAACACCCTGTTACTCATGACTGCGACCTCCACCATCCATCCCACCTACCGCCAATACGAACATAAATTCACTTTTGGACTTACAGTTTCTTCATCCACCCTTCTGTTTGAGGTCTTACTCCTTATCTCTAGTAGTCTACAATATCGTCTTATTAAGTTTCGCTATCTTGAGGCAACAGACACTACTGAATGGGGCCTTGCCTCTATTTATACTCTAAGTTAATGAGGAGCCACTCCCTTCAGCCTTGGTTGCCCAAATTCTGTGGTTGCCATGGTGTGGCTTGCCATCACAATGCCTCAGCTAGACCATCCAGGAGGGGCGGGGGGAGCAGAAGATGCAGAAATCTCACACACTCTGGTTATAAAACAGAGACCTTCCTCTTAACTCCTAACATTTTTCCCAAACTGTCCTCTCTCTGTCTCATTTTCTCTAGTTCTATTACAGTCCAGCATATGGCAGGGAGGTGGTGTTTCCTCTAAGACAATTGCCATACTCCCCCGTCATTTCAGTGGTCCATTCCACTAGGTTCAGTTGCTACAATTTCCTAGGATTTTGAGTGTTGTTTTAATGGATGTTTATTTTAGACTAGTTCCACATTTACGGAAAAATTGTGAAGATAATAACCATGTACACCATACCCAATTTCCCTTATTACTAATATCTTACTTATGTATGGGGCAAAAGTAACATGAAGTGTATCATCAGTGAAACAGAGTGAATCCTCACTTCTCTAGTATCTCCAATATCCAAAAATGCTGTTCTAGACCAAGTTGTTCAAGGAAAAACTGTACCAGTTGTAGCATAAAATTCACATCTTGAGCTGACCATCCTTTCCATACTTTAACAATATTCAATAGTCTGCCATATAAAAAAGGAAATCAAATAATAATACACTGCCATCACTAACACAACACCCTGTTACTCATGACTGCGACCTCCACCATCCATCCCACCTACCGCCAATACGAACATAAATTCACTTTTGGAATTACAGTTTCTTCATCCACCCTTCTGTTTGAGGTCTTACTCCTTATCTCTAGTAGTCTACAATATCGTCTTATTAAGTTTCGCTATCTTGAGGCAACAGACACTACTGAAGGGGGCCTTGCCTCTATTTATACTCTAAGTTATAGAGGAGCCACTCCCTTCAGCCTTGGTTGCCCAAATTCTGTGGTTGCCATGGTGTGGCTTGCCATCACAATGCCTCAGCTAGACCATCCAGGAGGGGCGGGGGGAGCAGAAGATGCAGAAATCTCACACACTCTGGTTATAAAACAGAGACCTTCCTCTTAACTCCTAACATTTTTCCCAAACTGTCCTCTCTCTGTCTCATTTTCTCTAGTTCTATTACAGTCCAGCATATGGCAGGGAGGTGGTGTTTCCTCTAAGACAATTGCCATACTCCCCCGTCATTTCAGTGGTCCATTCCACTAGGTTCAGTTGCTACAATTTCCTAGGATTTTGAGTGTTGTTTTAATGGATGTTTATTTTAGAATAGTTCCACATTTACAGAAAAATTGTGAAGATAATAACCATGTACACCTTACCCAATTTCCCTTATTACTAATATCTTACTTATGTATGGGGCAAAAGTAACATGAAGTGAATCATCAGTGAAACAGAGTGAATCCTCACTTCTCTAGTATCTCCAATATCCAAAAATGCTGTTCTAGACCAAGTTGTTCAAGGAAAAACTGTACCAGTTGTAGCATAAAATTCACATCTTGAGCTGACCATCCTTTCCATACTTTAACAATATTCAATAGTCTGCCATATAAAAAGGAAATCAAATAATTATACACTGCCATCACTAACACAACACCCTGTTACTCATGACTGCGACCTCCACCATCCATCCCACCTACCGCCAATACGAACATAAATTCACTTTTGGACTTACAGTTTCTTCATCCACCCTTCTGTTTGAGGTCTTACTCCTTATCTCTACTAGTCTACAATATCGTCTTATTAAGTTTCGCTACCTTGAGGCAACAGACACTACTGAAGGGGGCCTTGCCTCTATTTATACTCTAAGGTAAAGAGGAGCCACTCCCTTCAGCCTTGGTTTCCCAAATTCTGTGGTTGCCATGGTGTGGCGTGACATCACAAAGCCTCAGCTAGACTATCCAGGAGGGGCGGTGGTGGCAGAAGATGCAGAAATCTCACACACTCTGGTTATAAAACTGAGACCTTCCTCTTAACTCCTAACATTTTTCCCAAACTGTCCTCTCTCTCATTTCCTCTAGTTCCATTACAGTCCAGCATATGGCAGGGAGGTGGTGTTTCCTCTAAGACAATTCCCATACTCCCCCGTCATTTCAGTGGTCCATTCCACTAGGTTCAGTTGCTACAATTTCCTAGGATTTTGAGTGTTGTTTTAATGGATGTTTATTTTAGAATAGTTCCACATTTACAGAAAAATTGTGAAGATAATAACCATGTACACCATACCCAATTTCCCTTATTACTAATATCTTACTTCTGTATGGGGCAAAAGTAACATGAAGTGAATCATCAGTGAAACAGAGTGAAACCTCACTTCTCTAGTATCTCCAATATCCAAAAATGCTGTTCTAGACCAAGTTGTTCAAGGAAAAACTGTACCATTTGTAGCATAAAATTCACATCTTGAGCTGACCATCCTTTCCATACTTTAACAATATTCAATAGTCTGCCATATAAAAAGGAAATCAAATACTTAATTATACACAGCCATCACTAACACAACACCCTGTTACTCATGACTGCGACCTCCACCATCCATCCCACCTACCGCCAATACGAACATAAATTCACTTTTTGTACTTACAGTTTCTTCATCTACCCTTCTGTTTGAGGTCTTACTCCTTATCTCTACTAGTCTACAATATCGTCTTATTAAGTTTCGCTACCTTGAGGCAACAGACACTACTGTAGGGGGCCTGGCCTCTATTTATACTCTGTAGGGTAATGAGGAGCCACTGCCTTTAGCTCTGGTTGCCCAAATTCTGTGGTTGCCATGGTGTGGCTTGACATCACATTGCCTCAGCTAGACCATCCAGGAGGGGCGGTGGGAGCAGAAGATGCAGAAATCTCACACACTCTGGTTATAAAACAGAGACCTTCCTCTTAACTCCTAATATTTTTCCCAAACTGTCCTCTCTCTCTCTCATTTCCTCTAGTTCCATTACAGTCCAGCATATGGCAGGGAGGTGGTGTTTCCTGTAAGACAATTCCCATACTCCCCCGTCATTTCAGTGGTCCATTCCACTAGGTTCAGTTGCTACAATTTCCTAGGATTTTGAGTGTTGTTTTAATGGATGTTTATTTTAGAATAGTTCCACATTTACAGAAAAATTGTGAAGATAATAACCATGTACACCATACCCAATTTCCCTTATTACTAATATCTTACTTATGTATGGGGCAAAAGTAACATGAAGTGAATCATCAGTGAAACAGAGTGAAACCTCACTTCTCTAGTATCTCCAACATCCAAAAATGATGTTCTAGACCAAGTTGTTAAAGGAAAAACTGTACCAGTTGTGGCATAAAATTCACATCTTGAGCTGACCATCCTTTCCATACTTTAACAATATTCAATAGTCTGCCATATAAAAAGGAAATCAAATAATTATACACTGCCATCACTAACACAGCACCCTGTTACTCATGACTGCGACCTCCACCATCCATCCCACCTACCGCCAATACGAACATAAATTCACTTTTGGACTTACAGTTTCTTCATCCACCCTTCTGTTTGAGGTCTTACTCCTTATCTCTACTAGTCTACAATATCGTCTTATTAAGTTTCGCTACCTTGAGGCAACAGACACTACTGAAGGGGGCCTTGCCTCTATTTATACTCTAAGGTAAAGAGGAGCCACTCCCTTCAGCCTTGGTTTCCCAAATTCTGTGGTTGCCATGGTGTGGCGTGACATCACAAAGCCTCAGCTAGACTATCCAGGAGGGGCGGTGGTGGCAGAAGATGCAGAAATCTCACACACTCTGGTTATAAAACTGAGACCTTCCTCTTAACTCCTAACATTTTTCCCAAACTGTCCTCTCTCTCATTTCCTCTAGTTCCATTACAGTCCAGCATATGGCAGGGAGGTGGTGTTTCCTCTAAGACAATTCCCATACTCCCCCGTCATTTCAGTGGTCCATTCCACTAGGTTCAGTTGCTACAATTTCCTAGGATTTTGAGTGTTGTTTTAATGGATGTTTATTTTAGAATAGTTCCACATTTACAGAAAAATTGTGAAGATAATAACCATGTACACCATACCCAATTTCCCTTATTACTAATATCTTACTTCTGTATGGGGCAAAAGTAACATGAAGTGAATCATCAGTGAAACAGAGTGAAACCTCACTTCTCTAGTATCTCCAATATCCAAAAATGCTGTTCTAGACCAAGTTGTTCAAGGAAAAACTGTACCATTTGTAGCATAAAATTCACATCTTGAGCTGACCATCCTTTCCATACTTTAACAATATTCAATAGTCTGCCATATAAAAAGGAAATCAAATACTTAATTATACACAGCCATCACTAACACAACACCCTGTTACTCATGACTGCGACCTCCACCATCCATCCCACCTACCGCCAATACGAACATAAATTCACTTTTTGTACTTACAGTTTCTTCATCTACCCTTCTGTTTGAGGTCTTACTCCTTATCTCTACTAGTCTACAATATCGTCTTATTAAGTTTCGCTACCTTGAGGCAACAGACACTACTGTAGGGGGCCTTGCCTCTATTTATACTCTTTAGGGTAATGAGGAGCCACTGCCTTTAGCTCTGGTTGCCCAAATTCTGTGGTTGCCATGGTGTGGCTTGACATCACATTGCCTCAGCTAGACCATCCAGGAGGGGCGGTGGGAGCAGAAGATGCAGAAATCTCACACACTCTGGTTATAAAACAGAGACCTTCCTCTTAACTCCTAATATTTTTCCCAAACTGTCCTCTCTCTCTCTCATTTCCTCTAGTTCCATTACAGTCCAGCATATGGCAGGGAGGTGGTGTTTCCTCCAAGACAATTCCCATACTCCCCCGTCATTTCAGTGGTCCATTCCACTAGGTTCAGTTGCTACAATTTCCTAGGATTTTGAGTGTTGTTTTAATGGATGTTTATTTTAGAATAGTTCCACATTTACAGAAAAATTGTGAAGATAATAACCATGTACACCATACCCAATTTCCCTTATTACTAATATCTTACTTCTGTATGGGGCAAAAGTAACATGAAGTGAATCATCAGTGAAACAGAGTGAAACCTCACTTCTCTAGTATCTCCAATATCCAAAAATGCTGTTCTAGACCAAGTTGTTCAAGGAAAAACTGTACCATTTGTAGCATAAAATTCACATCTTGAGCTGACCATCCTTTCCATACTTTAACAATATTCAATAGTCTGCCATATAAAAAGGAAATCAAATACTTAATTATACACAGCCATCACTAACACAACACCCTGTTACTCATGACTGCGACCTCCACCATCCATCCCACCTACCGCCAATACGAACATAAATTCACTTTTTGTACTTACAGTTTCTTCATCTACCCTTCTGTTTGAGGTCTTACTCCTTATCTCTACTAGTCTACAATATCGTCTTATTAAGTTTCGCTACCTTGAGGCAACAGACACTACTGTAGGGGGCCTTGCCTCTATTTATACTCTTTAGGGTAATGAGGAGCCACTGCCTTTAGCTCTGGTTGCCCAAATTCTGTGGTTGCCATGGTGTGGCTTGACATCACATTGCCTCAGCTAGACCATCCAGGAGGGGCGGTGGGAGCAGAAGATGCAGAAATCTCACACACTCTGGTTATAAAACAGAGACCTTCCTCTTAACTCCTAATATTTTTCCCAAACTGTCCTCTCTCTCTCTCATTTCCTCTAGTTCCATTACAGTCCAGCATATGGCAGGGAGGTGGTGTTTCCTCCAAGACAATTCCCATACTCCCCCGTCATTTCAGTGGTCCATTCCACTAGGTTCAGTTGCTACAATTTCCTAGGATTTTGAGTGTTGTTTTAATGGATGTTTATTTTAGAATAGTTCCACATTTACAGAAAAATTGTGAAGATAATAACCATGTACACCATACCCAATTTCCCTTATTACTAATATCTTACTTATGTATGGGGCAAAAGTAACATGAAGTGAATCATCAGTGAAACAGAGTGAAACCTCACTTCTCTAGTATCTCCAACATCCAAAAATGATGTTCTAGACCAAGTTGTTAAAGGAAAAACTGTACCAGTTGTGGCATAAAATTCACATCTTGAGCTGACCATCCTTTCCATACTTTAACAATATTCAATAGTCTGCCATATAAAAAGGAAATCAAATAATTATACACTGCCATCACTAACACAGCACCCTGTTACTCATGACTGCGACCTCCACCATCCATCCCACCTACCGCCAATACGAACATAAATTCACTTTTGGACTTACAGTTTCTTCATCCACCCTTCTGTTTGAGGTCTTACTCCTTATCTCTACTAGTCTACAATATCGTCTTATTAAGTTTCGCTATCTTGAGGCAACAGACACTACTGAAGGGGGCCTTGCCTCTATTTATACTCTAAGGTAAAGAGGAGCCACTCCCTTCAGCCTTGGTTTCCCAAATTCTGTGGTTGCCATGGTGTGGCGTGACATCACAAAGCCTCAGCTAGACTATCCAGGAGGGGCGGTGGTGGCAGAAGATGCAGAAATCTCACACACTCTGGTTATAAAACTGAGACCTTCCTCTTAACTCCTAACATTTTTCCCAAACTGTCCTCTCTCTCATTTCCTCTAGTTCCATTACAGTCCAGCATATGGCAGGGAGGTGGTGTTTCCTCTAAGACAATTCCCATACTCCCCCGTCATTTCAGTGGTCCATTCCACTAGGTTCAGTTGCTACAATTTCCTAGGATTTTGAGTGTTGTTTTAATGGATGTTTATTTTAGAATAGTTCCACATTTACAGAAAAATTGTGAAGATAATAACCATGTACACCATACCCAATTTCCCTTATTACTAATATCTTACTTCTGTATGGGGCAAAAGTAACATGAATTGAATCATCAGTGAAACAGAGTGAATCTTCACTTCTCTAGTATCTCCAATATCCAAAAATGCTGTTCTAGACCAAGTTGTTCAAGGAAAAACTGTACCATTTGTAGCATAAAATTCACATCTTGAGCTGACCATCCTTTCCATACTTTAACAATATTCAATAGTCTGCCATATAAAAAGGAAATCAAATACTTAATTATACACAGCCATCACTAACACAACACCCTGTTACTCATGACTGCGACCTCCACCATCCATCCCACCTACCGCCAATACGAACATAAATTCACTTTTTGTACTTACAGTTTCTTCATCTACCCTTCTGTTTGAGGTCTTACTCCTTATCTCTACTAGTCTACAATATCGTCTTATTAAGTTTCGCTATCTTGAGGCAACAGACAATACTGCTGGGGGCCTGGCCTCTATTTATACTCTTTAGGGTAATGAGGAGCCACTGCCTTCAGCTCTGGTTGCCCAAATTCTGTGGTTGCCATGATGTGGCTTGACATCACCATGCCTCAGCTAGACCATCCAGGAGGGGCGGGGGGAGCAGAAGATGCAGAAATCGCACACACTCTGGTTATAAAACAGAGACCTTCCTCTTAACTCCTAATATTTTTCCCAAACTGTCCTCTCTCTCTCTCATTTCCTCTAGTTCCATTACAGTCCAGCATATGGCAGGGAGGTGGTGTTTCCTCCAAGACAATTCCCATACTCCCCCGTCATTTCAGTGGTCCATTCCACTAGGTTCAGTTGCTACAATTTCCTAGGATTTTGAGTGTTGTTTTAATGGATGTTTATTTTAGAATAGTTCCACATTTACAGAAAAATTGTGAAGATAATAACCATGTACACCATACCCAATTTCCCTTATTACTAATATCTTACTTATGTATGGGGCAAAAGTAACATGAAGTGAATCATCAGTGAAACAGAGTGAAACCTCACTTCTCTAGTATCTCCAATATCCAAAAATGATGTTCTAGACCAAGTTGTTAAAGGAAAAACTGTACCAGTTGTGGCATAAAATTCACATCTTGAGCTGACCATCCTTTCCATACTTTAACAATATTCAATAGTCTGCCATATAAAAAGGAAATCAAATTATTATACACTGCCATCACTAACACAACACCCTGTTACTCATGACTGCGACCTCCACCATCCATCCCACCTACCGACAATACGAACATAAATTGACTTTTGGACTTACAGTTTCTTTATCCACCCATCTGTTTGAGGTCTTACTCCTTATCTCTACTAGTCTACAATATCGTATTATTAAGTTTCGCTATCTTGAGGCAACGGACACTACTGAGGGGGCCTTGCCTCTATTTATACTCTAAGTTAATGAGGAGCCACTCCCTTCAGCCTTGGTTGCCCAAATTCTGTGGTTGCCATGTTGTGGCTTGACCTCACAATGCCTCAGCTAGACCATCCAGGAGGGGCGGGGGGAGCAGAAGATGCAGAAATCTCACACACTCTGGTTATAAAACAGAGACCTTCCTCTTAACTCCTAACATTTTTCCCAAACTGTCCTCTCTCTGTCTCATTTTCTCTAGTTCCATTACAGTCCAGCATATGGCAGGGAGGTGGTGTTTCCTCTCATTTTCTCTAGTTCCATTACAGTCCAGCATATGGCAGGGAGGTGGTGTTTCCTCTAAGACAATTGCCATACTCCCCCGTCATTTCAGTGGTCCATTCCACTAGGTTCAGTTGCTACAATTTCCTAGGATTTTGAGTGTTGTTTTAATGGAAGTTTATTTTAGAATAGTTCTACATTTACAGAAAAATTGTGAAGATAATAACCATGTACACCTTACCCAATTTCCCTTATTACTAATATCTTACTTATGTATGGGGCAAAAGTAACATGAAGTGAATCATCAGTGAAACAGAGTGAATCCTCACTTCTCTAGTATCTCCAATATCCAAAAATGCTGTTCTAGACCAAGTTGTTCAAGGAAAAACTGTACCAGTTGTAGCATAAAATTCACATCTTGAGCTGACCATCCTTTCCATACTTTAACAATATTCAATAGTCTGCCATATAAAAAGGAAATCAAATAATTATACACTGCCATCACTAACACAACACCCTGTTACTCATGACTGCGACCTCCACCATCCATCCCACCTACCGCCAATACGAACATAAATTCACTTTTGGACTTACAGTTTCTTCATCCACCCTTCTGTTTGAGGTCTTACTCCTTATCTCTAGTAGTCTACAATATCGTCTTATTAAGTTTCGCTATCTTGAGGCAACAGACACTACTGAATGGGGCCTTGCCTCTATTTATACTCTAAGTTAATGAGGAGCCACTCCCTTCAGCCTTGGTTGCCCAAATTCTGTGGTTGCCATGGTGTGGCTTGCCATCACAATGCCTCAGCTAGACCATCCAGGAGGGGCGGGGGGAGCAGAAGATGCAGAAATCTCACACACTCTGGTTATAAAACAGAGACCTTCCTCTTAACTCCTAACATTTTTCCCAAACTGTCCTCTCTCTGTCTCATTTTCTCTAGTTCTATTACAGTCCAGCATATGGCAGGGAGGTGGTGTTTCCTCTAAGACAATTGCCATACTCCCCCGTCATTTCAGTGGTCCATTCCACTAGGTTCAGTTGCTACAATTTCCTAGGATTTTGAGTGTTGTTTTAATGGATGTTTATTTTAGAATAGTTCCACATTTACAGAAAAATTGTGAAGATAATAACCATGTACACCTTACCCAATTTCCCTTATTACTAATATCTTACTTATGTATGGGGCAAAAGTAACATGAAGTGAATCATCAGTGAAACAGAGTGAATCCTCACTTCTCTAGTATCTCCAATATCCAAAAATGCTGTTCTAGACCAAGTTGTTCAAGGAAAAACTGTACCATTTGTAGCATAAAATTCACATCTTGAGCTGACCATCCTTTCCATACTTTAACAATATTCAATAGTCTGCCATATAAAAAGGAAATCAAATACTTAATTATACACAGCCAACACTAACACAACACCCTGTTACTCATGACTGCGACCTCCACCATCCATCCCACCTACCGCCAATACGAACATAAATTCACTTTTTGTACTTACAGTTTCTTCATCTACCCTTCTGTTTGAGGTCTTACTCCTTATCTCTACTAGTCTACAATATCGTCTTATTAAGTTTCGCTACCTTGAGGCAACAGACACTACTGTAGGGGGCCTGGCCTCTATTTATACTCTTTAGGGTAATGAGGAGCCACTGCCTTTAGCTCTGGTTGCCCAAATTCTGTGGTTGCCATGGTGTGGCTTGACATCACATTGCCTCAGCTAGACCATCCAGGAGGGGCGGTGGGAGCAGAAGATGCAGAAATCTCACACACTCTGGTTATAAAACAGAGACCTTCCTCTTAACTCCTAATATTTTTCCCAAACTGTCCTCTCTCTCTCTCATTTCCTCTAGTTCCATTACAGTCCAGCATATGGCAGGGAGGTGGTGTTTCCTCCAAGACAATTCCCATACTCCCCCGTCATTTCAGTGGTCCATTCCACTAGGTTCAGTTGCTACAATTTCCTAGGATTTTGAGTGTTGTTTTAATGGATGTTTATTTTAGAATAGTTCCACATTTACAGAAAAATTGTGAAGATAATAACCATGTACACCATACCCAATTTCCCTTATTACTAATATCTTACTTCTGTATGGGGCAAAAGTAACATGAAGTGAATCATCAGTGAAACAGAGTGAAACCTCACTTCTCTAGTATCTCCAACATCCAAAAATGATGTTCTAGACCAAGTTGTTAAAGGAAAAACTGTACCAGTTGTGGCATAAAATTCACATCTTGAGCTGACCATCCTTTCCATACTTTAACAATATTCAATAGTCTGCCATATAAAAAGGAAATCAAATAATTATACACTGCCATCACTAACACAGCACCCTGTTACTCATGACTGCGACCTCCACCATCCATCCCACCTACCGCCAATACGAACATAAATTCACTTTTGGACTTACAGTTTCTTCATCCACCCTTTTGTTTGAGGTCTTACTCCTTATCTCTACTAGTCTACAATATCGTCTTATTAAGTTTCGCTATCATGAGGCAACAGACACTACTGAAGGGGGCCTTGCCTCTATTTATACTCTAAGGTAAAGAGGAGCCACTCCCTTCAGCCTTGGTTGCCCAAATTCTGTGGTTGCCATGGTGTGGCGTGACATCACAAAGCCTCAGCTAGACTATCCAGGAGGGGCGGTGGTGGGAGAAGATGCAGAAATCTCACACACTCTGGTTATAAAACTGAGACCTTCCTCTTAACTCCTAACATTTTTCCCAAACTGTCCTCTCTCTCATTTCCTCTAGTTCCATTACAGTCCAGCATATGGCAGGGAGGTGGTGTTTCCTCTAAGACAATTCCCATACTCCCCCGTCATTTCAGTGGTCCATTCCACTAGGTTCAGTTGCTACAATTTCCTAGGATTTTGAGTGTTGTTTTAATGGATGTTTATTTTAGAATAGTTCCACATTTACAGAAAAATTGTGAAGATAATAACCATGTACACCATACCCAATTTCCCTTATTACTAATATCTTACTTCTGTATGGGGCAAAAGTAACATGAAGTGAATCATCAGTGAAACAGAGTGAAACCTCACTTCTCTAGTATCTCCAATATCCAAAAATGCTGTTCTAGACCAAGTTGTTCAAGGAAAAACTGTACCATTTGTAGCATAAAATTCACATCTTGAGCTGACCATCCTTTCCATACTTTAACAATATTCAATAGTCTGCCATATAAAAAGGAAATCAAATAATTATACACAGCCATCACTAACACAACACCCTGTTACTCATGACTGCGACCTCCACCATCCATCCCACCTACCGCCAATACGAACATAAATTCACTTTTTGTACTTACAGTTTCTTCATCTACCCTTCTGTTTGAGGTCTTACTCCTTATCTCTACTAGTCTACAATATCGTCTTATTAAGTTTCGCTACCTTGAGGCAACAGACACTACTGCAGGGGGCCTGGCCTCTATTTATACTCTTTAGGGTAATGAGGAGCCACTGACTTTAGTTCTGGTTGCCCAAATTCTGTGGTTGCCATGGTGTGGCTTGACATCACATTGCCTCAGCTAGACCATCCAGGAGGGGCGGTGGGAGCAGAAGATGCAGAAATCTCACACACTCTGGTTATAAAACAGAGACCTTCCTCTTAACTCCTAATATTTTTCCCAAACTGTCCTCTCTCTCTCTCATTTCCTCTAGTTCCATTACAGTCCAGCATATGGCAGGGAGGTGGTGTTTCCTCCAAGACAATTCCCATACTCCCCCGTCATTTCAGTGGTCCATTCCACTAGGTTCAGTTGCTACAATTTCCTAGGATTTTGAGTGTTGTTTTAATGGATGTTTATTTTAGAATAGTTCCACATTTACAGAAAAATTGTGAAGATAATAACCATGTACACCATACCCAATTTCCCTTATTACTAATATCTTACTTATGTATGGAGCAAAAGTAACATGAAGTGAATCATCAGTGAAACAGAGTGAAACCTCACTTCTCTAGTATCTCCAATATCCAAAAATGCTGTTTTAGACCAAGTTGTTCAAGGAAAAACTGTACCATTTGTAGCATAAAATTCACATCTTGAGCTGACCATCCTTTCCATACTTTAACAATATTCAATAGTCTGCCATATAAAAAGGAAATCAAATAATTATACACTGCCATCACTAACACAACACCCTGTTACTCATGACTGCGACCTCCACCATCCATCCCACCTACCGCCAATACGAACATAAATTCACTTTTGGACTTACAGTTTCTTCATCCACCCTTCTGTTTCAGGTCTTACTCCTTATCTCTACTAGTCTACAATATCGTCTTATTAAGTTTCGCTACCTTGAGGCAACAGACACTACTGAAGGGGGCCTGGCCTCTATTTATACTCTATAAGGTAATGAGGAGCCACTCCCTTCAGCTCTGGTTGCCCAAATTCTGTGGTTGCCATGGTGTGGCTTGACATCACCATGCCTCAGCTAGACCATACAGGAGGGGCGGGGGGAGCAGATGATGCAGAAATCTCACACACTCTGGTTATAAAACAGAGACCTCCCTCTTAACTCCTAACATTTTTCCCAAACTGTCCTCTCTCTCTCTCTCATTTCCTCTAGTTCCATTACACTCCAGCATATGGCAGGGAGGTGGTGTTTCCTCTAAGACAATTCCCATACTCCCCCGTCATTTCAGTGGTCCATTCCGCTAGGTTGAGTTGCTACAATTTCCTAGGATTTTGAATGTTGTTTTAATGGATGTTTATTTTAGAATAGTTCCACATTTACAGAAAAATTGTGAAGAAAATAACCATGTACACCATACCCAATTTCCCTTATTACTAATATCTTACTTATGTATGGGGCAAAAGTAACATGAAGTGAATCATCAGTGAAACAGAGTGAAACCTCACTTCTCTAGTATCTCCAACATCCAAAAATGATGTTCTAGACCAAGTTTTTAAAGGAAAAACTGTACCAGTTGTGGCATAAAATTCACATCTTGAGCTGACCATCCTTTCCATACTTTAACAATATTCAATAGTCTGCCATATAAAATGGAAATCAAGTAATTATACACTGCCATCACTAACACAACACCCTGTTACTCATGACTGCGACCTCCACCATCCATCCCACCTACCGCCAATACGAACATAAATTCACTTTTGGACTTACAGTTTCTTCATCCACCCTTCTGTTTGAGGTCTTACTCCTTATCTCTACTAGTCTACAATATCGTCTTATTAAGTTTCACTACCTTGAGGGAACAGACACTACTGAAGGGGGCGTGGCCTCTATTTATACTCTATAAGGTAATGAGGAGCCACTCCCTTCAGCTCTGGTTGCCCAAATTCTGTGGTTGCCATGGTGTGGCTTGACATCACCATGCCTCAGCTAGACCATCCAGGAGGGGCGGGGGGAGCAGAAGATGCAGAAATCTCACACACTCTGGTTATAAAACAGAGACCTCCCTCTTAACTCCTAACATTTTTCCCAAACTGTCCTCTCTCTCTCATTTCCTCTAGTTCCATTGCACTGAAGCATATGGCAGGGAGGTGGTGTTTCCTCTAAGACAATTCCCATAATCCCCCGTCATTTCAGTGGTCCATTCCGCTAGGTTGAGTTGCTACATTTTCCTAGGATTTTGAATGTTGTTTTAATGGATGTTTATTTTAGAATAGTTCCACATTTACAGAAAAATTATGAAGATAATAACCATGTACACCATACCCAATTTCCCTTATTACTAATATCTTACTTATGTATGGGGCAAAAGTAACATGAAGTGAATCATCAGTGAAACAGAGTGAAACCTCACTTCTCTAGTATCTCCAATATCCAAAAATGCTGTTCTAGACCAAGTTGTTCAAGGAAAAACTGTACCAGTTGTAGCATAAAATTCACATCTTGAGCTGACCATCCTTTCCATACTTTAACAATATTCAATAGTCTGCCATATAAAAAGGAAATCAAATACTTAATTATACACAGCCATCACTAACACAACACCCTGTTACTCATGACTGCGACCTCCAACATCCATCCCACCTACCGCCAATACGAACATAAATTCACTTTTGGACTTACAGTTTCTTCATCCACCCTTCTGTTTCAGGTCTTACTCCTTATCTCTACTAGTCTACAATATCGTCTTATTAAGTTTCGCTACCTTGAGGCAACAGACACTACTGAAGGGGGCCTGGCCTCTATTTATACTCTATAAGGTAATGAGGAGCCACTCCCTTCAGCTCTGGTTGCCCAAATTCTGTGGTTGCCATGGTGTGGCTTGACATCACCATGCCTCAGCTAGACCATCCAGGAGGGGCGGGGGGAGCAGATGATGCAGAAATCTCACACACTCTGGTTATAAAACAGAGACCTCCCTCTTAACTCCTAACATTTTTCCCAAACTGTCCTCTCTCTCTCTCTCATTTCCTCTAGTTCCATTAAACTCCAGCATATGGCAGGGAGGTGGTGTTTCCTCTAAGACAATTCCCATACTCCCCCGACATTTCAGTGGTCCATTCCGCTAGGTTGAGTTGCTACATTTTCCTAGGATTTTGAGTGTTGTTTTAATGGATGTTTATTTTAGAATAGTTCCTCATTTACAGAAAAATTGTGAAGATAATAACCATGTACACCATACCCAATTTCCCTTATTACTAATATCTTACTTATGTATGGGGCAAAAGTAACATGAAGTGAATCATCAGTGAAACAGAGTGAAACCTCACTTCTCTAGTATCTCCAATATCCAAAAATGCTGTTCTAGACCAAGTTGTTCAAGGAAAAACTGTACCAGTTGTAGCATAAAATTCACATCTTGAGCTGACCATCCTTTCCATACTTTAACAATATTCAATAGTCTGCCATATAAAAAGGAAATCAAATACTTAATTATACACAGCCATCACTAACACAACACCCTGTTACTCATGACTGCGACCTCCACCATCCATCCCACCTACCGCCAATACGAACATAAATTCACTTTTGGACTTACAGTTTCTTCATCCACCCTTCTGTTTGAGGTCTTACTCCTTATCTCTACTAGTCTACAATATCGTCTTATTAAGTTTCGCTACCTTGAGGCAACAGACACTACTGAAGGGGACCTGGCCTCTATTTATACTCTATAAGGTAACTGAGGAGCCACTCCCTTCAGCTCTGGTTGCCCAAATTCTGTGGTTGTCATGGTGTGGCTTGACATCACCATGCCTCAGCTAGACCATCCAGGAGGGGCGGGGGGAGCAGAAGATGCAGAAATCTCACACACTCTGGTTATAAAACAGAGACCTCCCTCTTAACTCCTAACATTTTTCCCAAACTGTCCTCTCTCTCATTTCCTCTAGTTCCATTGCCCTGAAGCATATGGCAGGGAGGTGGTGTTTCCTCTAAGACAATTCCCATACTCCCCCGTCATTTCAGTGGTCCATTCCGCTAGGTTGAGTTGCTACATTTTCCTAGGATTTTGAATGTTGTTTTAATGGATGTTTATTTTAGAATAGTTCCACATTTACAGAAAAATTATGAAGATAATAACCATGTACACCATACCCAATTTCCCTTATTACTAATATCTTATTTATGTATGGGGCAAAAGTAACATGAAGTGAATCATCAGTGAAACAGAGTGAAACCTCACTTCTCTAGTATCTCCAATATCCAAAAATGCTGTTCTAGACCAAGTTGTTCAAGGAAAAACTGTACCAGTTGTAGCATAAAATTCACATCTTGAGCTGACCATCCTTTCCATACTTTAACAATATTCAATAGTCTGCCATATAAAAAGGAAATCAAATACTTAATTATACACAGCCATCACTAACACAACACCCTGTTACTCATGACTGCGACCTCCACCATCCATCCCACCGACCGCCAATACGAACATAAATTCACTTTTGGACTTACAGTTTCTTCATCCACCCTTCTGTTTGAGGTCTTACTTCTTATCTCTACTAGTCTACAATATCGTCTTATTAAGTTTCGCTACCTTGAGGCAACAGACACTACTGAAGGGGGCCTGGCCTCTATTTATACTCTATAAGGTAATGAGGAGCCACTCCCTTCAGCTCTGGTTGCCCAAATTCTGTGGTTGCCATGGTGTGGCTTGACATCACCATGCCTCAGCTAGACCATACAGGAGGGGCGGGGGGAGCAGATGATGCAGAAATCTCACACACTCTGGTTATAAAACAGAGACCTCCCTCTTAACTCCTAACATTTTTCCCAAACTGTCCTCTCTCTCTCTCTCATTTCCTCTAGTTCCATTACACTCCAGCATATGGCAGGGAGGTGGTGTTTCCTCTAAGACAATTCCCATACTCCCCCGTCATTTCAGTGGTCCATTCCGCTAGGTTGAGTTGCTACAATTTCCTAGGATTTTGAATGTTGTTTTAATGGATGTTTATTTTAGAATAGTTCCACATTTACAGAAAAATTGTGAAGAAAATAACCATGTACACCATACCCAATTTCCCTTATTACTAATATCTTACTTATGTATGGGGCAAAAGTAACATGAAGTGAATCATCAGTGAAACAGAGTGAAACCTCACTTCTCTAGTATCTCCAACATCCAAAAATGATGTTCTAGACCAAGTTTTTAAAGGAAAAACTGTACCAGTTGTGGCATAAAATTCACACCTTGAGCTGACCATCCTTTCCATACTTTAACAATATTCAATAGTCTGCCATATAAAATGGAAATCAAGTAATTATACACTGCCATCACTAACACAACACCCTGTTACTCATGACTGCGACCTCCACCATCCATCCCACCTACCGCCAATACGAACATAAATTCACTTTTGGACTTACAGTTTCTTCATCCACCCTTCTGTTTGAGGTCTTACTCCTTATCTCTACTAGTCTACAATATCGTCTTATTAAGTTTCACTACCTTGAGGGAACAGACACTACTGAAGGGGGCGTGGCCTCTATTTATACTCTATAAGGTAATGAGGAGCCACTCCCTTCAGCTCTGGTTGCCCAAATTCTGTGGTTGCCATGGTGTGGCTTGACATCACCATGCCTCAGCTAGACCATCCAGGAGGGGCGGGGGGAGCAGAAGATGCAGAAATCTCACACACTCTGGTTATAAAACAGAGACCTCCCTCTTAACTCCTAACATTTTTCCCAAACTGTCCTCTCTCTCTCATTTCCTCTAGTTCCATTGCACTGAAGCATATGGCAGGGAGGTGGTGTTTCCTCTAAGACAATTCCCATAATCCCCCGTCATTTCAGTGGTCCATTCCGCTAGGTTGAGTTGCTACATTTTCCTAGGATTTTGAATGTTGTTTTAATGGATGTTTATTTTAGAATAGTTCCACATTTACAGAAAAATTATGAAGATAATAACCATGTACACCATACCCAATTTCCCTTATTACTAATATCTTACTTATGTATGGGGCAAAAGTAACATGAAGTGAATCATCAGTGAAACAGAGTGAAACCTCACTTCTCTAGTATCTCCAATATCCAAAAATGCTGTTCTAGACCAAGTTGTTCAAGGAAAAACTGTACCAGTTGTAGCATAAAATTCACATCTTGAGCTGACCATCCTTTCCATACTTTAACAATATTCAATAGTCTGCCATATAAAAAGGAAATCAAATACTTAATTATACACAGCCATCACTAACACAACACCCTGTTACTCATGACTGCGACCTCCAACATCCATCCCACCTACCGCCAATACGAACATAAATTCACTTTTGGACTTACAGTTTCTTCATCCACCCTTCTGTTTCAGGTCTTACTCCTTATCTCTACTAGTCTACAATATCGTCTTATTAAGTTTCGCTACCTTGAGGCAACAGACACTACTGAAGGGGGCCTGGCCTCTATTTATACTCTATAAGGTAATGAGGAGCCACTCCCTTCAGCTCTGGTTGCCCAAATTCTGTGGTTGCCATGGTGTGGCTTGACATCACCATGCCTCAGCTAGACCATCCAGGAGGGGCGGGGGGAGCAGATGATGCAGAAATCATACACACTCTGGTTATAAAACAGAGACCTCCCTCTTAACTCCTAACATTTTTCCCAAACTGTCCTCTCTCTCTCTCTCATTTCCTCTAGTTCCATTAAACTCCAGCATATGGCAGGGAGGTGGTGTTTCCTCTAAGACAATTCCCATACTCCCCCGACATTTCAGTGGTCCATTCCGCTAGGTTGAGTTGCTACATTTTCCTAGGATTTTGAGTGTTGTTTTAATGGATGTTTATTTTAGAATAGTTCCTCATTTACAGAAAAATTGTGAAGATAATAACCATGTACACCATACCCAATTTCCCTTATTACTAATATCTTACTTATGTATGGGGCAAAAGTAACATGAAGTGAATCATCAGTGAAACAGAGTGAAACCTCACTTCTCTAGTATCTCCAATATCCAAAAATGCTGTTCTAGACCAAGTTGTTCAAGGAAAAACTGTACCAGTTGTAGCATAAAATTCACATCTTGAGCTGACCATCCTTTCCATACTTTAACAATATTCAATAGTCTGCCATATAAAAAGGAAATCAAATACTTAATTATACACAGCCATCACTAACACAACACCCTGTTACTCATGACTGCGACCTCCACCATCCATCCCACCTACCGCCAATATGAACATAAATTCACTTTTGGACTTACAGTTTCTTCATCCACCCTTCTGTTTGAGGTCTTACTCCTTATCTCTACTAGTCTACAATATCGTCTTATTAAGTTTCGCTACCTTGAGGCAACAGACACTACTGAAGGGGACCTGGCCTCTATTTATACTCTATAAGGTAACTGAGGAGCCACTCCCTTCAGCTCTGGTTGCCCAAATTCTGTGGTTGTCATGGTGTGGCTTGACATCACCATGCCTCAGCTAGACCATCCAGGAGGGGCGGGGGGAGCAGAAGATGCAGAAATCTCACACACTCTGGTTATAAAACAGAGACCTCCCTCTTAACTCCTAACATTTTTCCCAAACTGTCCTCTCTCTCATTTCCTCTAGTTCCATTGCCCTGAAGCATATGGCAGGGAGGTGGTGTTTCCTCTAAGACAATTCCCATACTCCCCCGTCATTTCAGTGGTCCATTCCGCTAGGTTGAGTTGCTACATTTTCCTAGGATTTTGAATGTTGTTTTAATGGATGTTTATTTTAGAATAGTTCCACATTTACAGAAAAATTATGAAGATAATAACCATGTACACCATACCCAATTTCCCTTATTACTAATATCTTATTTATGTATGGGGCAAAAGTAACATGAAGTGAATCATCAGTGAAACAGAGTGAAACCTCACTTCTCTAGTATCTCCAATATCCAAAAATGCTGTTCTAGACCAAGTTGTTCAAGGAAAAACTGTACCAGTTGTAGCATAAAATTCACATCTTGAGCTGACCATCCTTTCCATACTTTAACAATATTCAATAGTCTGCCATATAAAAAGGAAATCAAATACTTAATTATACACAGCCATCACTAACACAACACCCTGTTACTCATGACTGCGACCTCCACCATCCATCCCACCGACCGCCAATACGAACATAAATTCACTTTTGGACTTACAGTTTCTTCATCCACCCTTCTGTTTGAGGTCTTACTTCTTATCTCTACTAGTCTACAATATCGTCTTATTAAGTTTCGCTACCTTGAGGCAACAGACACTACTGAAGGGGGCCTGTCCTCTATTTATACTCTATAAGGTAATGAGGAGCCACTCCCTTCAGCTCTGGTTGCCCAAATTCTGTGGTTGCCATGGTGTGGCTTGACATCACCATGCCTCAGCTAGACCATCCAGGAGGGGCGGGGGGAGCAGAAGATGCAGAAATCTCACACACTCTGGTTATAAAACAGAGACCTTCCTCTTAACTCCTAACATTTTTCCCAAACTGTCCTCTCTCTCATTTCCTCTAGTTCCATTACAGTCCAGCATATGGCAGGGAGGTGGTGTTTCCTCTAAGACAATTCCCATACTCCCCCGTCATTTCAGTGGTCCATTCCACTAGGTTCAGTTGCTACAATTTCCTAGGATTTTGAGTGTTGTTTTAATGGATGTTTATTTTAGAATAGTTCCACATTTACAGAAAAATTGTGAAGATAATAACCATGTACACCATACCCAATTTCCCTTATTACTAATATCTTACTTATGTATGGGGCAAAAGTAACATGAAGTGAATCATCAGTGAAACAGAGTGAAACCTCACTTCTCTAGTATCTCCAATATCCAAAAATGCTGTTCTAGACCAAGTTGTTCAAGGAAAAACTGTACCAGTTGTAGCATAAAATTCACATCTTGAGCTGACCATCCTTTCCATACTTTAACAATATTCAATAGTCTGCCATATAAAAAGGAAATCAAATAATTATACACTGCCATCACTAACACAACACCCTGTTACTCATGACTGCGACCTCCACCATCCATCCCACCTACCGCCAATACGAACATAAATTCACTTTTTGGACTTACAGTTTCTTCATCTACCCTTCTGTTTGAGGTCTTACTCCTTATCTCTACTAGTCTACAATATCGTCTTATTAAGTTTCGCTACCTTGAGGCAACAGACACTACTGAAGGGGGCCTGGCCTGTATTTATACTCTTTAAGGTAATGAGGAGCCACTGCCTTCAGCTCTGGTTGCCCAAATTCTGTGATTGCCCTGGTGTGGCTTGCCATCACAATGCCTCAGCTAGACCATCCAGGAGGGGCGGGGGGAGCAGAAGATGCAGAAATCGCACACACTCTGGTTATAAAACAGAGACCTTCCTCTTAACTCCTAACATTTTTCCCAAACTGTCCTCTCTCTCTGTCTCATTTCCTCTAGTTCCATTACTTTCCAGCATATGGCAGGGAGGTGGTGTTTCCTCTAAGACAATTCCCATACTCCCCCGTCATTTCAGTGGTCCATTCCACTAGGTTCAATTGCTACAATTTCCTAGGATTTTGAGTGTTGTTTTAATGGATGTTTATTTTAGACTAGTTCCACATTTACGGAAAAATTGTGAAGATAATAACCATGTACACCATACCCAATTTCCCTTATTACTAATATCTTACTTATGTATGGGGCAAAAGTAACATGAAGTGTATCATCAGTGAAACAGAGTGAATCCTCACTTCTCTAGTATCTCCAATATCCAAAAATGCTGTTCTAGACCAAGTTGTTCAAGGAAAAACTGTACCAGTTGTAGCATAAAATTCACATCTTGAGCTGACCATCCTTTCCATACTTTAACAATATTCAATAGTCTGCCATATAAAAAGGAAATCAAATAATTATACACTGCCATCACTAACACAACACCCTGTTACTCATGACTGCGACCTCCACCATCCATCCCACCTACCGCCAATACGAACATAAATTCACTTTTGGACTTACAGTTTCTTCATACACCCTTCTGTTTGAGGTCTTACTCCTTATCTCTACTAGTCTACAATATCGTCTTATTAAGTTTCGCTATCTTGAGGCAACAGACACTACTGAAGGGGGCCTTGCCTCTATTTATACTCTAAGTTAATGAGGAGCCACTCCCTTCAGCCTTGGTTGCCCAAATTCTGTGGTTGCCATGGTGTGGCTTGCCATCACAATGCCTCAGCTAGACCATCCAGGAGGGGCGGGGGGAGCAGAAGATGCAGAAATCTCACACACTCTGGTTATAAAACAGAGACCTTCCTCTTAACTCCTAACATTTTTCCCAAACTGTCCTCTCTCTGTCTCATTTTCTCTAGTTCTATTACAGTCCAGCATATGGCAAGGAGGTGGTGTTTCCTCTAAGACAATTGCCATACTCCCCCGTCATTTCAGTGGTCCATTCCACTAGGTTCAGTTGCTACAATTTCCTAGGATTTTGAGTGTTGTTTTAATGGATGTTTATTTTAGAATAGTTCCACATTTACAGAAAAATTGTGAAGATAATAACCATGTACACCTTACCCAATTTCCCTTATTACTAATATCTTACTTATGTATGGGGCAAAAGTAACATGAAGTGAATCATCAGTGAAACAGAGTGAATCCTCACTTCTCTAGTATCTCCAATATCCAAAAATGCTGTTCTAGACCAAGTTGTTCAAGGAAAAACTGTACCAGTTGTAGCATAAAATTCACATCTTGAGCTGACCATCCTTTCCATACTTTAACAATATTCAATAGTCTGCCATATAAAAAGGAAATCAAATAATTATACACTGCCATCACTAACACAACACCCTGTTACTCATGACTGCGACCTCCACCATCCATCCCACCTACCGCCAATACGAACATAAATTCACTTTTGGACTTACAGTTTCTTCATCCACCCTTCTGTTTGAGGTCTTACTCCTTATCTCTACTAGTCTACAATATCGTCTTATTAAGTTTCGCTATCTTGAGGCAACAGACAGTACTGAAGGGGGCCTTGCCTCTATTTATACTCTAAGGTAAAGAGGAGCCACTCCCTTCAGCCTTGGTTTCCCAAATTCTGTGGTTGCCATGGTGTGGCGTGACATCACAAAGCCTCAGCTAGACTATCCAGGAGGGGCGGTGGTGGCAGAAGATGCAGAAATCTCACACACTCTGGTTATAAAACTGAGACCTTCCTCTTAACTCCTAACATTTTTCCCAAACTGTCCTCTCTCTCATTTCCTCTAGTTCCATTACAGTCCAGCATATGGCAGGGAGGTGGTGTTTCCTCTAAGACAATTCCCATACTCCCCCGTCATTTCAGTGGTCCATTCCACTAGGTTCAGTTGCTACAATTTCCTAGGATTTTGAGTGTTGTTTTAATGGATGTTTATTTTAGAATAGTTCCACATTTACAGAAAAATTGTGAAGATAATAACCATGTACACCATACCCAATTTCCCTTATTACTAATATCTTACTTCTGTATGGGGCAAAAGTAACATGAAGTGAATCATCAGTGAAACAGAGTGAAACCTCACTTCTCTAGTATCTCCAATATCCAAAAATGCTGTTCTAGACCAAGTTGTTCAAGGAAAAACTGTACCATTTGTAGCATAAAATTCACATCTTGAGCTGACCATCCTTTCCATACTTTAACAATATTCAATAGTCTGCCATATAAAAAGGAAATCAAATACTTAATTATACACAGCCATCACTAACACAACACCCTGTTACTCATGACTGCGACCTCCACCATCCATCCCACCTACCGACAATACGAACATAAATTCACTTTTTGTACTTACAGTTTCTTCATCTACCCTTCTGTTTGAGGTCTTACTCCTTATCTCTACTAGTCTACAATATCGTCTTATTAAGTTTCGCTACCTTGAGGCAACAGACACTACTGTAGGGGGCCTGGCCTCTATTTATACTCTTTAGGGTAATGAGGAGCCACTGCCTTTAGCTCTGGTTGCCCAAATTCTGTGGTTGCCACGGTGTGGCTTGACATCACATTGCCTCAGCTAGACCATCCAGGAGGGGCGGTGGGAGCAGAAGATGCAGAAATCTCACACACTCTGGTTATAAAACAGAGACCTTCCTCTTAACTCCTAATATTTTTCCCAAACTGTCCTCTCTCTCTCTCATTTCCTCTAGTTCCATTACAGTCCAGCATATGGCAGGGAGGTGGTGTTTCCTCTAAGACAATTCCCATACTCCCCCGTCATTTCAGTGGTCCATTCCACTAGGTTCAGTTGCTACAATTTCCTAGGATTTTGAGTGTTGTTTTAATGGATGTTTATTTTAGAATAGTTCCACATTTACAGAAAAATTGTGAAGATAATAACCATGTACACCATACCCAATTTCCCTTATTACTAATATCTTACTTATGTATGGGGCAAAAGTAACATGAAGTGAATCATCAGTGAAACAGAGTGAAACCTCACTTCTCTAGTATCTCCAACATCCAAAAATGATGTTCTAGACCAAGTTGTTAAAGGAAAAACTGTACCAGTTGTGGCATAAAATTCACATCTTGAGCTGACCATCCTTTCCATACTTTAACAATATTCAATAGTCTGCCATATAAAAAGGAAATCAAATAATTATACACTGCCTTCACTAACACAGCACCCTGTTACTCATGACTGCGACCTCCACCATCCATCCCACCTACCGCCAATACGAACATAAATTCACTTTTGGACTTACAGTTTCTTCATCCACCCTTCTGTTTGAGGTCTTACTCCTTATCTCTACTAGTCTACAATATCGTCTTATTAAGTTTCGCTATCTTGAGGCAACAGACACTACTGAAGGGGGCCTTGCCTCTATTTATACTCTAAGGTAAAGAGGAGCCACTCCCTTCAGCCTTGGTTTCCCAAATTCTGTGGTTGCCATGGTGTGGCGTGACATCACAAAGCCTCAGCTAGACTATCCAGGAGGGGCGGTGGTGGCAGAAGATGCAGAAATCTCACACACTCTGGTTATAAAACTGAGACCTTCCTCTTAACTCCTAACATTTTTCCCAAACTGTCCTCTCTCTCATTTCCTCTAGTTCCATTACAGTCCAGCATATGGCAGGGAGGTGGTGTTTCCTCTAAGACAATTCCCATACTCCCCCATCATTTCAGTGGTCCATTCCACTAGGTTCAGTTGCTACAATTTCCTAGGATTTTGAGTGTTGTTTTAATGGATGTTTATTTTAGAATAGTTCCACATTTACAGAAAAATTGTGAAGATAATAACCATGTACACCATACCCAATTTCCCTTATTACTAATATCTTACTTCTGTATGGGGCAAAAGTAACATGAAGTGAATCATCAGTGAAACAGAGTGAATCCTCACTTCTCTAGTATCTCCAATATCCAAAAATGCTGTTCTAGACCAAGTTGTTCAAGGAAAAACTGTACCATTTGTAGCATAAAATTCACATCTTGAGCTGACCATCCTTTCCATACTTTAACAATATTCAATAGTCTGCCATATAAAAAGGAAATCAAATACTTAATTATACACAGCCATCACTAACACAACACCCTGTTACTCATGACTGCGACCTCCACCATCCATCCCACCTACCGCCAATACGAACATAAATTCACTTTTTGTACTTACAGTTTCTTCATCTACCCTTCTGTTTGAGGTCTTACTCCTTATCTCTACTAGTCTACAATATCGTCTTATTAAGTTTCGCTATCTTGAGGCAACAGACAATACTGCTGGGCGCCTGGCCTCTATTTATACTCTTTAGGGTAATGAGGAGCCACTGCCTTCAGCTCTGGTTGCCCAGATTCTGTGGTTGCCATGATGTGGCTTGACATCACCATGCCTCAGCTAGACCATCCAGGAGGGGCGGGGGGAGCAGAAGATGCAGAAATCGCACACACTCTGGTTATAAAACAGAGACCTTCCTCTTAACTCCTAATATTTTTCCCAAACTGTCCTCTCTCTCTCTCATTTCCTCTAGTTCCATTACAGTCCAGCATATGGCAGGGAGGTGGTGTTTCCTCCAAGACAATTCCCATACTCCCCCGTCATTTCAGTGGTCCATTCCGCTAGGTTCAGTTGCTACAATTTCCTAGGATTTTGAGTGTTGTTTTAATGGATGTTTATTTTAGAATAGTTCCACATTTACAGAAAAATTGTGAAGATAATAACCATGTACACCATACCCAATTTCCCTTATTACTAATATCTTACTTATGTATGGGGCAAAAGTAACATGAAGTGAATCATCAGTGAAACAGAGTGAAACCTCACTTCTCTAGTATCTCCAATATCCAAAAATGATGTTCTAGACCAAGTTGTTAAAGGAAAAACTGTACCAGTTGTGGCATAAAATTCACATCTTGAGCTGACCATCCTTTCCATACTTTAACAATATTCAATAGTCTGCCATATAAAAAGGAAATCAAATAATTATACACTGCCATCACTAACACAACACCCTGTTACTCATGACTGCGACCTCCACCATCCATCCCACCTACCGACAATACGAACATAAATTGACTTTTGGACTTACAGTTTCTTTATCCACCCATCTGTTTGAGGTCTTACTCCTTATCTCTACTAGTCTACAATATCGTCTTATTAAGTTTCGCTATCTTGAGGCAACGGACACTACTGAAGGGGGCCTTGCCTCTATTTATACTCTAAGTTAATGAGGAGCCACTCCCTTCAGCCTTGGTTGCCCAAATTCTGTGGTTGCCATGGTGTGGCTTGACCTCACAATGCCTCAGCTAGACCATCCAGGAGGGGCGGGGGGAGCAGAAGATGCAGAAATCTCACACACTCTGGTTATAAAACAGAGACCTTCCTCTTAACTCCTAACATTTTTCCCAAACTGTCCTCTCTCTGTCTCATTTTCTCTAGTTCCATTACAGTCCAGCATATGGCAGGGAGGTGGTGTTTCCTCTAAGACAATTGCCATACTCCCCCGTCATTTCAGTGGTCCATTCCACTAGGTTCAGTTGCTACAATTTCCTAGGATTTTGAGTGTTGTTTTAATGGAAGTTTATTTTAGAATAGTTCCACATTTACAGAAAAATTGTGAAGATAATAACCATGTACACCATACCCAATTTCCCTTATTACTAATATCTTACTTATGTATGGGGCAAAAGTAACATGAAGTGAATCATCAGTGAAACAGAGTGAATCCTCACTTCTCTAGTATCTCCAATATCCAAAAATTCTGTTCTAGACCAAGTTGTTCAAGGAAAAACTGTACCAGTTGTAGCATAAAATTCACATCTTGAGCTGACCATCCTTTCCATACTTTAACAATATTCAATAGTCTGCCATATAAAAAGGAAATCAAATAATTATACACTGCCATCACTAACACAACACCCTGTTACTCATGACTGCGACCTCCACCATCCATCCCACCTACCGCCAATACGAACATAAATTCACTTTTGGACTTACAGTTTCTTCATCCACCCTTCTGTTTGAGGTCTTACTCCTTATCTCTAGTAGTCTACAATATCGTCTTATTAAGTTTCGCTATCTTGAGGCAACAGACACTACTGAAGGGGGCCTTGCCTCTATTTATACTCTAAGTTAATGAGGAGCCACTCCCTTCAGCCTTGGTTGCCCAAATTCTGTGGTTGCCATGGTGTGTCTTGCCATCACAATGCCTCAGCTAGACCATCCAGGAGGGGCGGGTGGAGCAGAAGATGCAGAAATCTCACACACTCTGGTTCTAAAACAGAGACCTTCCTCTTAACTCCTAACATTTTTCCCAAACTGTCCTCTCTCTGTCTCATTTTCTCTAGTTCTATTACAGTCCAGCATATGGCAGGGAGGTGGTGTTTCCTCTAAGACAATTGCCATACTCCCCCGTCATTTCAGTGGTCCATTCCACTAGGTTCAGTTGCTACAATTTCCTAGGATTTTGAGTGTTGTTTTAATGGATGTTTATTTTAGAATAGTTCCACATTTACAGAAAAATTGTGAAGATAATAACCATGTACACCTTACCCAATTTCCCTTATTACTAATATCTTACTTATGTATGGGGCAAAAGTAACATGAAGTGAATCATCAGTGAAACAGAGTGAAACCTCACTTCTCTAGTATCTCCAATATCCAAAAATGCTGTTCTAGACCAAGTTGTTCAAGGAAAAACTGTACCATTTGTAGCATAAAATTCACATCTTGAGCTGACCATCCTTTCCATACTTTAACAATATTCAATAGTCTGCCATATAAAAAGGAAATCAAATACTTAATTATACACAGCCATCACTAACACAACACCCTGTTACTCATGACTGCGACCTCCACCATCCATCCCACCTACCGCCAATACGAACATAAATTCACTTTTTGTACTTACAGTTTCTTCATCTACCCTTCTGTTTGAGGTCTTACTCCTTATCTCTACTAGTCTACAATATCGTCTTATTAAGTTTCGCTACCTTGAGGCAACAGACACTACTGCAGGGGGCCTGGCCTCTATTTATACTCTTTAGGGTAATGAGGAGCCACTGCCTTTAGCTCTGGTTGCCCAAATTCTGTGGTTGCCATGGTGTGGCTTGTCATCACATTGCCTCAGCTAGACCATCCAGGAGGGGCGGTGGGAGCAGAAGATGCAGAAATCTCACACACTCTGGTTATAAAACAGAGACCTTCCTCTTAACTCCTAATATTTTTCCCAAACTGTCCTCTCTCTCTCTCATTTCCTCTAGTTCCATTACAGTCCAGCATATGGCAGGGAGGTGGTGTTTCCTCCAAGACAATTCCCATACTCCCCCGTCATTTCAGTGGTCCATTCCACTAGGTTCAGTTGCTACAATTTCCTAGGATTTTGAGTGTTGTTTTAATGGATGTTTATTTTAGAATAGTTCCACATTTACAGAAAAATTGTGAAGATAATAACCATGTACACCATACCCAATTTCCCTTATTACTAATATCTTACTTCTGTATGGGGCAAAAGTAACATGAAGTGAATCATCAGTGAAACAGAGTGAATCCTCACTTCTCTAGTATCTCCAATATCCAAAAATGCTGTTCTAGACCAAGTTGTTCAAGGAAAAACTGTACCATTTGTAGCATAAAATTCACATCTTGAGCTGACCATCCTTTCCATACTTTAACAATATTCAATAGTCTGCCATATAAAAAGGAAATCAAATACTTAATTATACACAGCCATCACTAACACAACACCCTGTTACTCATGACTGCGACCTCCACCATCCATCCCACCTACCGCCAATACGAACATAAATTCACTTTTTGTACTTACAGTTTCTTCATCTACCCTTCTGTTTGAGGTCTTACTCCTTATCTCTACTAGTCTACAATATCGTCTTATTAAGTTTCGCTATCTTGAGGCAACAGACAATACTGCTGGGCGCCTGGCCTCTATTTATACTCTTTAGGGTAATGAGGAGCCACTGCCTTCAGCTCTGGTTGCCCAGATTCTGTGGTTGCCATGATGTGGCTTGACATCACCATGCCTCAGCTAGACCATCCAGGAGGGGCGGGGGGAGCAGAAGATGCAGAAATCGCACACACTCTGGTTATAAAACAGAGACCTTCCTCTTAACTCCTAATATTTTTCCCAAACTGTCCTCTCTCTCTCTCATTTCCTCTAGTTCCATTACAGTCCAGCATATGGCAGGGAGGTGGTGTTTCCTCCAAGACAATTCCCATACTCCCCCGTCATTTCAGTGGTCCATTCCGCTAGGTTCAGTTGCTACAATTTCCTAGGATTTTGAGTGTTGTTTTAATGGATGTTTATTTTAGAATAGTTCCACATTTACAGAAAAATTGTGAAGATAATAACCATGTACACCATACCCAATTTCCCTTATTACTAATATCTTACTTATGTATGGGGCAAAAGTAACATGAAGTGAATCATCAGTGAAACAGAGTGAAACCTCACTTCTCTAGTATCTCCAATATCCAAAAATGATGTTCTAGACCAAGTTGTTAAAGGAAAAACTGTACCAGTTGTGGCATAAAATTCACATCTTGAGCTGACCATCCTTTCCATACTTTAACAATATTCAATAGTCTGCCATATAAAAAGGAAATCAAATAATTATACACTGCCATCACTAACACAACACCCTGTTACTCATGACTGCGACCTCCACCATCCATCCCACCTACCGACAATACGAACATAAATTGACTTTTGGACTTACAGTTTCTTTATCCACCCATCTGTTTGAGGTCTTACTCCTTATCTCTACTAGTCTACAATATCGTCTTATTAAGTTTCGCTATCTTGAGGCAACGGACACTACTGAAGGGGGCCTTGCCTCTATTTATACTCTAAGTTAATGAGGAGCCACTCCCTTCAGCCTTGGTTGCCCAAATTCTGTGGTTGCCATGGTGTGGCTTGACCTCACAATGCCTCAGCTAGACCATCCAGGAGGGGCGGGGGGAGCAGAAGATGCAGAAATCTCACACACTCTGGTTATAAAACAGAGACCTTCCTCTTAACTCCTAACATTTTTCCCAAACTGTCCTCTCTCTGTCTCATTTTCTCTAGTTCCATTACAGTCCAGCATATGGCAGGGAGGTGGTGTTTCCTCTAAGACAATTGCCATACTCCCCCGTCATTTCAGTGGTCCATTCCACTAGGTTCAGTTGCTACAATTTCCTAGGATTTTGAGTGTTGTTTTAATGGAAGTTTATTTTAGAATAGTTCCACATTTACAGAAAAATTGTGAAGATAATAACCATGTACACCATACCCAATTTCCCTTATTACTAATATCTTACTTATGTATGGGGCAAAAGTAACATGAAGTGAATCATCAGTGAAACAGAGTGAATCCTCACTTCTCTAGTATCTCCAATATCCAAAAATGCTGTTCTAGACCAAGTTGTTCAAGGAAAAACTGTACCAGTTGTAGCATAAAATTCACATCTTGAGCTGACCATCCTTTCCATACTTTAACAATATTCAATAGTCTGCCATATAAAAAGGAAATCAAATAATTATACACTGCCATCACTAACACAACACCCTGTTACTCATGACTGCGACCTCCACCATCCATCCCACCTACCGCCAATACGAACATAAATTCACTTTTGGACTTACAGTTTCTTCATCCACCCTTCTGTTTGAGGTCTTACTCCTTATCTCTAGTAGTCTACAATATCGTCTTATTAAGTTTCGCTATCTTGAGGCAACAGACACTACTGAAGGGGGCCTTGCCTCTATTTATACTCTAAGTTAATGAGGAGCCACTCCCTTCAGCCTTGGTTGCCCAAATTCTGTGGTTGCCATGGTGTGTCTTGCCATCACAATGCCTCAGCTAGACCATCCAGGAGGGGCGGGTGGAGCAGAAGATGCAGAAATCTCACACACTCTGGTTCTAAAACAGAGACCTTCCTCTTAACTCCTAACATTTTTCCCAAACTGTCCTCTCTCTGTCTCATTTTCTCTAGTTCTATTACAGTCCAGCATATGGCAGGGAGGTGGTGTTTCCTCTAAGACAATTGCCATACTCCCCCGTCATTTCAGTGGTCCATTCCACTAGGTTCAGTTGCTACAATTTCCTAGGATTTTGAGTGTTGTTTTAATGGATGTTTATTTTAGAATAGTTCCACATTTACAGAAAAATTGTGAAGATAATAACCATGTACACCTTACCCAATTTCCCTTATTACTAATATCTTACTTATGTATGGGGCAAAAGTAACATGAAGTGAATCATCAGTGAAACAGAGTGAAACCTCACTTCTCTAGTATCTCCAATATCCAAAAATGCTGTTCTAGACCAAGTTGTTCAAGGAAAAACTGTACCATTTGTAGCATAAAATTCACATCTTGAGCTGACCATCCTTTCCATACTTTAACAATATTCAATAGTCTGCCATATAAAAAGGAAATCAAATACTTAATTATACACAGCCATCACTAACACAACACCCTGTTACTCATGACTGCGACCTCCACCATCCATCCCACCTACCGACAATACGAACATAAATTCACTTTTTGTACTTACAGTTTCTTCATCTACCCTTCTGTTTGAGGTCTTACTCCTTATCTCTACTAGTCTACAATATCGTCTTATTAAGTTTCGCTACCTTGAGGCAACAGACACTACTGTAGGGGGCCTGGCCTCTATTTATACTCTTTAGGGTAATGAGGAGCCACTGCCTTTAGCTCTGGTTGCCCAAATTCTGTGGTTGCCACGGTGTGGCTTGACATCACATTGCCTCAGCTAGACCATCCAGGAGGGGCGGTGGGAGCAGAAGATGCAGAAATCTCACACACTCTGGTTATAAAACAGAGACCTTCCTCTTAACTCCTAATATTTTTCCCAAACTGTCCTCTCTCTCTCTCATTTCCTCTAGTTCCATTACAGTCCAGCATATGGCAGGGAGGTGGTGTTTCCTCTAAGACAATTCCCATACTCCCCCGTCATTTCAGTGGTCCATTCCACTAGGTTCAGTTGCTACAATTTCCTAGGATTTTGAGTGTTGTTTTAATGGATGTTTATTTTAGAATAGTTCCACATTTACAGAAAAATTGTGAAGATAATAACCATGTACACCATACCCAATTTCCCTTATTACTAATATCTTACTTATGTATGGGGCAAAAGTAACATGAAGTGAATCATCAGTGAAACAGAGTGAAACCTCACTTCTCTAGTATCTCCAACATCCAAAAATGATGTTCTAGACCAAGTTGTTAAAGGAAAAACTGTACCAGTTGTGGCATAAAATTCACATCTTGAGCTGACCATCCTTTCCATACTTTAACAATATTCAATAGTCTGCCATATAAAAAGGAAATCAAATAATTATACACTGCCTTCACTAACACAGCACCCTGTTACTCATGACTGCGACCTCCACCATCCATCCCACCTACCGCCAATACGAACATAAATTCACTTTTGGACTTACAGTTTCTTCATCCACCCTTCTGTTTGAGGTCTTACTCCTTATCTCTACTAGTCTACAATATCGTCTTATTAAGTTTCGCTATCTTGAGGCAACAGACACTACTGAAGGGGGCCTTGCCTCTATTTATACTCTAAGGTAAAGAGGAGCCACTCCCTTCAGCCTTGGTTTCCCAAATTCTGTGGTTGCCATGGTGTGGCGTGACATCACAAAGCCTCAGCTAGACTATCCAGGAGGGGCGGTGGTGGCAGAAGATGCAGAAATCTCACACACTCTGGTTATAAAACTGAGACCTTCCTCTTAACTCCTAACATTTTTCCCAAACTGTCCTCTCTCTCATTTCCTCTAGTTCCATTACAGTCCAGCATATGGCAGGGAGGTGGTGTTTCCTCTAAGACAATTCCCATACTCCCCCATCATTTCAGTGGTCCATTCCACTAGGTTCAGTTGCTACAATTTCCTAGGATTTTGAGTGTTGTTTTAATGGATGTTTATTTTAGAATAGTTCCACATTTACAGAAAAATTGTGAAGATAATAACCATGTACACCATACCCAATTTCCCTTATTACTAATATCTTACTTCTGTATGGGGCAAAAGTAACATGAAGTGAATCATCAGTGAAACAGAGTGAATCCTCACTTCTCTAGTATCTCCAATATCCAAAAATGCTGTTCTAGACCAAGTTGTTCAAGGAAAAACTGTACCATTTGTAGCATAAAATTCACATCTTGAGCTGACCATCCTTTCCATACTTTAACAATATTCAATAGTCTGCCATATAAAAAGGAAATCAAATACTTAATTATACACAGCCATCACTAACACAACACCCTGTTACTCATGACTGCGACCTCCACCATCCATCCCACCTACCGCCAATACGAACATAAATTCACTTTTTGTACTTACAGTTTCTTCATCTACCCTTCTGTTTGAGGTCTTACTCCTTATCTCTACTAGTCTACAATATCGTCTTATTAAGTTTCGCTATCTTGAGGCAACAGACAATACTGCTGGGCGCCTGGCCTCTATTTATACTCTTTAGGGTAATGAGGAGCCACTGCCTTCAGCTCTGGTTGCCCAGATTCTGTGGTTGCCATGATGTGGCTTGACATCACCATGCCTCAGCTAGACCATCCAGGAGGGGCGGGGGGAGCAGAAGATGCAGAAATCGCACACACTCTGGTTATAAAACAGAGACCTTCCTCTTAACTCCTAATATTTTTCCCAAACTGTCCTCTCTCTCTCTCATTTCCTCTAGTTCCATTACAGTCCAGCATATGGCAGGGAGGTGGTGTTTCCTCCAAGACAATTCCCATACTCCCCCGTCATTTCAGTGGTCCATTCCGCTAGGTTCAGTTGCTACAATTTCCTAGGATTTTGAGTGTTGTTTTAATGGATGTTTATTTTAGAATAGTTCCACATTTACAGAAAAATTGTGAAGATAATAACCATGTACACCATACCCAATTTCCCTTATTACTAATATCTTACTTATGTATGGGGCAAAAGTAACATGAAGTGAATCATCAGTGAAACAGAGTGAAACCTCACTTCTCTAGTATCTCCAATATCCAAAAATGATGTTCTAGACCAAGTTGTTAAAGGAAAAACTGTACCAGTTGTGGCATAAAATTCACATCTTGAGCTGACCATCCTTTCCATACTTTAACAATATTCAATAGTCTGCCATATAAAAAGGAAATCAAATAATTATACACTGCCATCACTAACACAACACCCTGTTACTCATGACTGCGACCTCCACCATCCATCCCACCTACCGACAATACGAACATAAATTGACTTTTGGACTTACAGTTTCTTTATCCACCCATCTGTTTGAGGTCTTACTCCTTATCTCTACTAGTCTACAATATCGTCTTATTAAGTTTCGCTATCTTGAGGCAACGGACACTACTGAAGGGGGCCTTGCCTCTATTTATACTCTAAGTTAATGAGGAGCCACTCCCTTCAGCCTTGGTTGCCCAAATTCTGTGGTTGCCATGGTGTGGCTTGACCTCACAATGCCTCAGCTAGACCATCCAGGAGGGGCGGGGGGAGCAGAAGATGCAGAAATCTCACACACTCTGGTTATAAAACAGAGACCTTCCTCTTAACTCCTAACATTTTTCCCAAACTGTCCTCTCTCTGTCTCATTTTCTCTAGTTCCATTACAGTCCAGCATATGGCAGGGAGGTGGTGTTTCCTCTAAGACAATTGCCATACTCCCCCGTCATTTCAGTGGTCCATTCCACTAGGTTCAGTTGCTACAATTTCCTAGGATTTTGAGTGTTGTTTTAATGGAAGTTTATTTTAGAATAGTTCCACATTTACAGAAAAATTGTGAAGATAATAACCATGTACACCATACCCAATTTCCCTTATTACTAATATCTTACTTATGTATGGGGCAAAAGTAACATGAAGTGAATCATCAGTGAAACAGAGTGAATCCTCACTTCTCTAGTATCTCCAATATCCAAAAATTCTGTTCTAGACCAAGTTGTTCAAGGAAAAACTGTACCAGTTGTAGCATAAAATTCACATCTTGAGCTGACCATCCTTTCCATACTTTAACAATATTCAATAGTCTGCCATATAAAAAGGAAATCAAATAATTATACACTGCCATCACTAACACAACACCCTGTTACTCATGACTGCGACCTCCACCATCCATCCCACCTACCGCCAATACGAACATAAATTCACTTTTGGACTTACAGTTTCTTCATCCACCCTTCTGTTTGAGGTCTTACTCCTTATCTCTAGTAGTCTACAATATCGTCTTATTAAGTTTCGCTATCTTGAGGCAACAGACACTACTGAAGGGGGCCTTGCCTCTATTTATACTCTAAGTTAATGAGGAGCCACTCCCTTCAGCCTTGGTTGCCCAAATTCTGTGGTTGCCATGGTGTGTCTTGCCATCACAATGCCTCAGCTAGACCATCCAGGAGGGGCGGGTGGAGCAGAAGATGCAGAAATCTCACACACTCTGGTTCTAAAACAGAGACCTTCCTCTTAACTCCTAACATTTTTCCCAAACTGTCCTCTCTCTGTCTCATTTTCTCTAGTTCTATTACAGTCCAGCATATGGCAGGGAGGTGGTGTTTCCTCTAAGACAATTGCCATACTCCCCCGTCATTTCAGTGGTCCATTCCACTAGGTTCAGTTGCTACAATTTCCTAGGATTTTGAGTGTTGTTTTAATGGATGTTTATTTTAGAATAGTTCCACATTTACAGAAAAATTGTGAAGATAATAACCATGTACACCTTACCCAATTTCCCTTATTACTAATATCTTACTTATGTATGGGGCAAAAGTAACATGAAGTGAATCATCAGTGAAACAGAGTGAAACCTCACTTCTCTAGTATCTCCAATATCCAAAAATGCTGTTCTAGACCAAGTTGTTCAAGGAAAAACTGTACCATTTGTAGCATAAAATTCACATCTTGAGCTGACCATCCTTTCCATACTTTAACAATATTCAATAGTCTGCCATATAAAAAGGAAATCAAATACTTAATTATACACAGCCATCACTAACACAACACCCTGTTACTCATGACTGCGACCTCCACCATCCATCCCACCTACCGCCAATACGAACATAAATTCACTTTTTGTACTTACAGTTTCTTCATCTACCCTTCTGTTTGAGGTCTTACTCCTTATCTCTACTAGTCTACAATATCGTCTTATTAAGTTTCGCTACCTTGAGGCAACAGACACTACTGCAGGGGGCCTGGCCTCTATTTATACTCTTTAGGGTAATGAGGAGCCACTGCCTTTAGCTCTGGTTGCCCAAATTCTGTGGTTGCCATGGTGTGGCTTGTCATCACATTGCCTCAGCTAGACCATCCAGGAGGGGCGGTGGGAGCAGAAGATGCAGAAATCTCACACACTCTGGTTATAAAACAGAGACCTTCCTCTTAACTCCTAATATTTTTCCCAAACTGTCCTCTCTCTCTCTCATTTCCTCTAGTTCCATTACAGTCCAGCATATGGCAGGGAGGTGGTGTTTCCTCCAAGACAATTCCCATACTCCCCCGTCATTTCAGTGGTCCATTCCACTAGGTTCAGTTGCTACAATTTCCTAGGATTTTGAGTGTTGTTTTAATGGATGTTTATTTTAGAATAGTTCCACATTTACAGAAAAATTGTGAAGATAATAACCATGTACACCATACCCAATTTCCCTTATTACTAATATCTTACTTCTGTATGGGGCAAAAGTAACATGAAGTGAATCATCAGTGAAACAGAGTGAATCCTCACTTCTCTAGTATCTCCAATATCCAAAAATGCTGTTCTAGACCAAGTTGTTCAAGGAAAAACTGTACCATTTGTAGCATAAAATTCACATCTTGAGCTGACCATCCTTTCCATACTTTAACAATATTCAATAGTCTGCCATATAAAAAGGAAATCAAATACTTAATTATACACAGCCATCACTAACACAACACCCTGTTACTCATGACTGCGACCTCCACCATCCATCCCACCTACCGCCAATACGAACATAAATTCACTTTTTGTACTTACAGTTTCTTCATCTACCCTTCTGTTTGAGGTCTTACTCCTTATCTCTACTAGTCTACAATATCGTCTTATTAAGTTTCGCTATCTTGAGGCAACAGACAATACTGCTGGGCGCCTGGCCTCTATTTATACTCTTTAGGGTAATGAGGAGCCACTGCCTTCAGCTCTGGTTGCCCAGATTCTGTGGTTGCCATGATGTGGCTTGACATCACCATGCCTCAGCTAGACCATCCAGGAGGGGCGGGGGGAGCAGAAGATGCAGAAATCGCACACACTCTGGTTATAAAACAGAGACCTTCCTCTTAACTCCTAATATTTTTCCCAAACTGTCCTCTCTCTCTCTCATTTCCTCTAGTTCCATTACAGTCCAGCATATGGCAGGGAGGTGGTGTTTCCTCCAAGACAATTCCCATACTCCCCCGTCATTTCAGTGGTCCATTCCGCTAGGTTCAGTTGCTACAATTTCCTAGGATTTTGAGTGTTGTTTTAATGGATGTTTATTTTAGAATAGTTCCACATTTACAGAAAAATTGTGAAGATAATAACCATGTACACCATACCCAATTTCCCTTATTACTAATATCTTACTTATGTATGGGGCAAAAGTAACATGAAGTGAATCATCAGTGAAACAGAGTGAAACCTCACTTCTCTAGTATCTCCAATATCCAAAAATGATGTTCTAGACCAAGTTGTTAAAGGAAAAACTGTACCAGTTGTGGCATAAAATTCACATCTTGAGCTGACCATCCTTTCCATACTTTAACAATATTCAATAGTCTGCCATATAAAAAGGAAATCAAATAATTATACACTGCCATCACTAACACAACACCCTGTTACTCATGACTGCGACCTCCACCATCCATCCCACCTACCGACAATACGAACATAAATTGACTTTTGGACTTACAGTTTCTTTATCCACCCATCTGTTTGAGGTCTTACTCCTTATCTCTACTAGTCTACAATATCGTCTTATTAAGTTTCGCTATCTTGAGGCAACGGACACTACTGAAGGGGGCCTTGCCTCTATTTATACTCTAAGTTAATGAGGAGCCACTCCCTTCAGCCTTGGTTGCCCAAATTCTGTGGTTGCCATGGTGTGGCTTGACCTCACAATGCCTCAGCTAGACCATCCAGGAGGGGCGGGGGGAGCAGAAGATGCAGAAATCTCACACACTCTGGTTATAAAACAGAGACCTTCCTCTTAACTCCTAACATTTTTCCCAAACTGTCCTCTCTCTGTCTCATTTTCTCTAGTTCCATTACAGTCCAGCATATGGCAGGGAGGTGGTGTTTCCTCTAAGACAATTGCCATACTCCCCCGTCATTTCAGTGGTCCATTCCACTAGGTTCAGTTGCTACAATTTCCTAGGATTTTGAGTGTTGTTTTAATGGAAGTTTATTTTAGAATAGTTCCACATTTACAGAAAAATTGTGAAGATAATAACCATGTACACCATACCCAATTTCCCTTATTACTAATATCTTACTTATGTATGGGGCAAAAGTAACATGAAGTGAATCATCAGTGAAACAGAGTGAATCCTCACTTCTCTAGTATCTCCAATATCCAAAAATGCTGTTCTAGACCAAGTTGTTCAAGGAAAAACTGTACCAGTTGTAGCATAAAATTCACATCTTGAGCTGACCATCCTTTCCATACTTTAACAATATTCAATAGTCTGCCATATAAAAAGGAAATCAAATAATTATACACTGCCATCACTAACACAACACCCTGTTACTCATGACTGCGACCTCCACCATCCATCCCACCTACCGCCAATACGAACATAAATTCACTTTTGGACTTACAGTTTCTTCATCCACCCTTCTGTTTGAGGTCTTACTCCTTATCTCTAGTAGTCTACAATATCGTCTTATTAAGTTTCGCTATCTTGAGGCAACAGACACTACTGAAGGGGGCCTTGCCTCTATTTATACTCTAAGTTAATGAGGAGCCACTCCCTTCAGCCTTGGTTGCCCAAATTCTGTGGTTGCCATGGTGTGTCTTGCCATCACAATGCCTCAGCTAGACCAACCAGGAGGGGCGGGTGGAGCAGAAGATGCAGAAATCTCACACACTCTGGTTCTAAAACAGAGACCTTCCTCTTAACTCCTAACATTTTTCCCAAACTGTCCTCTCTCTGTCTCATTTTCTCTAGTTCTATTACAGTCCAGCATATGGCAGGGAGGTGGTGTTTCCTCTAAGACAATTGCCATACTCCCCCGTCATTTCAGTGGTCCATTCCACTAGGTTCAGTTGCTACAATTTCCTAGGATTTTGAGTGTTGTTTTAATGGATGTTTATTTTAGAATAGTTCCACATTTACAGAAAAATTGTGAAGATAATAACCATGTACACCTTACCCAATTTCCCTTATTACTAATATCTTACTTATGTATGGGGCAAAAGTAACATGAAGTGAATCATCAGTGAAACAGAGTGAAACCTCACTTCTCTAGTATCTCCAATATCAAAAAATGCTGTTCTAGACCAAGTTGTTCAAGGAAAAACTGTACCATTTGTAGCATAAAATTCACATCTTGAGCTGACCATCCTTTCCATACTTTAACAATATTCAATAGTCTGCCATATAAAAAGGAAATCAAATACTTAATTATACACAGCCATCACTAACACAACACCCTGTTACTCATGACTGCGACCTCCACCATCCATCCCACCTACCGCCAATACGAACATAAATTCACTTTTTGTACTTACAGTTTCTTCATCTACCCTTCTGTTTGAGGTCTTACTCCTTATCTCTACTAGTCTACAATATCGTCTTATTAAGTTTCGCTACCTTGAGGCAACAGACACTACTGCAGGGGGCCTGGCCTCTATTTATACTCTTTAGGGTAATGAGGAGCCACTGCCTTTAGCTCTGGTTGCCCAAATTCTGTGGTTGCCATGGTGTGGCTTGTCATCACATTGCCTCAGCTAGACCATCCAGGAGGGGCGGTGGGAGCAGAAGATGCAGAAATCTCACACACTCTGGTTATAAAACAGAGACCTTCCTCTTAACTCCTAATATTTTTCCCAAACTGTCCTCTCTCTCTCTCATTTCCTCTAGTTCCATTACAGTCCAGCATATGGCAGGGAGGTGGTGTTTCCTCCAAGACAATTCCCATACTCCCCCGTCATTTCAGTGGTCCATTCCACTAGGTTCAGTTGCTACAATTTCCTAGGATTTTGAGTGTTGTTTTAATGGATGTTTATTTTAGAATAGTTCCACATTTACAGAAAAATTGTGAAGATAATAACCATGTACACCATACCCAATTTCCCTTATTACTAATATCTTACTTATGTATGGGGCAAAAGTAACATGAAGTGAATCATCAGTGAAACAGAGTGAAACCTCACTTCTCTAGTATCTCCAATATCCAAAAATGATGTTCTAGACCAAGTTGTTAAAGGAAAAACTGTACCAGTTGTGGCATAAAATTCACATCTTGAGCTGACCATCCTTTCCATACTTTAACAATATTCAATAGTCTGCCATATAAAAAGGAAATCAAATAATTATACACTGCCATCACTAACACAACACCCTGTTACTCATGACTGCGACCTCCACCATCCATCCCACCTACCGACAATACGAACATAAATTGACTTTTGGACTTACAGTTTCTTTATCCACCCATCTGTTTGAGGTCTTACTCCTTATCTCTACTAGTCTACAATATCGTCTTATTAAGTTTCGCTATCTTGAGGCAACGGACACTACTGAAGGGGGCCTTGCCTCTATTTATACTCTAAGTTAATGAGGAGCCACTCCCTTCAGCCTTGGTTGCCCAAATTCTGTGGTTGCCATGGTGTGGCTTGACCTCACAATGCCTCAGCTGGACCATCCAGGAGGGGCGGGGGGAGCAGAAGATGCAGAAATCTCACACACTCTGGTTATAAAACAGAGACCTTCCTCTTAACTCCTAACATTTTTCCCAAACTGTCCTCTCTCTGTCTCATTTTCTCTAGTTCCATTACAGTCCAGCATATGGCAGGGAGGTGGTGTTTCCTCTAAGACAATTCCCATACTCCCCCGTCATTTCAGTGGTCCAATTCCACTAGGTTCAGTTGCTACAATTTCCTAGGATTTTGAGTGTTGTTTTAATGGAAGTTTATTTTAGAATAGTTCCACATTTACAGAAAAATTGTGAAGATAATAACCATGTACACCATACCCAATTTCCCTTATTACTAATATCTTACTTATGTATGGGGCAAAAGTAACATGAAGTGAATCATCAGTGAAACAGAGTGAATCCTCACTTCTCTAGTATCTCCAATATCCAAAAATGCTGTTCTAGACCAAGTTGTTCAAGGAAAAACTGTACCAGTTGTAGCATAAAATTCACATCTTGAGCTGACCATCCTTTCCATACTTTAACAATATTCAATAGTCTGCCATATAAAAAGGAAATCAAATAATTATACACTGCCATCACTAACACAACACCCTGTTACTCATGACTGCGACCTCCACCATCCATCCCACCTACCGCCAATACGAACATAAATTCACTTTTGGACTTACAGTTTCTTCATCCACCCTTCTGTTTGAGGTCTTACTCCTTATCTCTAGTAGTCTACAATATCGTCTTATTAAGTTTCCCTATCTTGAGGCAACAGACACTACTGAAGGGGGCCTTGCCTCTATTTATACTCTAAGTTAATGAGGAGCCACTCCCTTCAGCCTTGGTTGCCCAAATTCTGTGGTTGCCATGGTGTGGCTTGCCATCACAATGCCTCAGCTAGACCATCCAGGAGGGGCGGGTGGAGCAGAAGATGCAGAAATCTCACACACTCTGGTTCTAAAACAGAGACCTTCCTCTTAACTCCTAACATTTTTCCCAAACTGTCCTCTCTCTGTCTCATTTTCTCTAGTTCTATTACAGTCCAGCATATGGCAGGGAGGTGGTGTTTCCTCTAAGACAATTGCCATACTCCCCCGTCATTTCAGTGGTCCATTCCACTAGGTTCAGTTGCTACAATTTCCTAGGATTTTGAGTGTTGTTTTAATGGATGTTTATTTTAGAATAGTTCCACATTTACAGAAAAATTGTGAAGATAATAACCATGTACACCTTACCCAATTTCCCTTATTACTAATATCTTACTTATGTATGGGGCAAAAGTAACATGAAGTGAATCATCAGTGAAACAGAGTGAAACCTCACTTCTCTAGTATCTCCAATATCCAAAAATGCTGTTCTAGACCAAGTTGTTCAAGGAAAAACTGTACCAGTTGTAGCATAAAATTCACATCTTGAGCTGACCATCCTTTCCATACTTTAACAATATTCAATAGTCTGCCATATAAAAAGGAAATCAAATACTTAATTATACACAGCCATCACTAACACAACACCCTGTTACTCATGACTGCGACCTCCACCATCCATCCCACCTACCGCCAATACGAACATAAATTCACTTTTTGTACTTACAGTTTCTTCATCTACCCTTCTGTTTGAGGTCTTACTCCTTATCTCTACTAGTCTACAATATCGTCTTATTAAGTTTCGCTACCTTGAGGCAACAGACACTACTGCAGGGGGCCTGGCCTCTATTTATACTCTTTAGGGTAATGAGGAGCCACTGCCTTTAGCTCTGGTTGCCCAAATTCTGTGGTTGCCATGGTGTGGCTTGTCATCACATTGCCTCAGCTAGACCATCCAGGAGGGGCGGTGGGAGCAGAAGATGCAGAAATCTCACACACTCTGGTTATAAAACAGAGACCTTCCTCTTAACTCCTAATATTTTTCCCAAACTGTCCTCTCTCTCTCTCATTTCCTCTAGTTCCATTACAGTCCAGCATATGGCAGGGAGGTGGTGTTTCCTCCAAGACAATTCCCATACTCCCCCGTCATTTCAGTGGTCCATTCCACTAGGTTCAGTTGCTACAATTTCCTAGGATTTTGAGTGTTGTTTTAATGGATGTTTATTTTAGAATAGTTCCACATTTACAGAAAAATTGTGAAGATAATAACCATGTACACCATACCCAATTTCCCTTATTACTAATATCTTACTTATGTATGGGGCAAAAGTAACATGAAGTGAATCATCAGTGAAACAGAGTGAAACCTCACTTCTCTAGTATCTCCAACATCCAAAAATGATGTTCTAGACCAAGTTGTTAAAGGAAAAACTGTACCAGTTGTGGCATAAAATTCACATCTTGAGCTGACCATCCTTTCCATACTTTAACAATATTCAATAGTCTGCCATATAAAAAGGAAATCAAATAATTATACACTGCCATCACTAACACAGCACCCTGTTACTCATGACTGCGAACTCCACCATCCATCCCACCTACCGCCAATACGAACATAAATTCACTTTTGGACTTACAGTTTCTTCATCCACCCTTCTGTTTGAGGTCTTACTCCTTATCTCTACTAGTCTACAATATCGTCTTATTAAGTTTCGCTATCTTGAGGCAACAGACACTACTGAAGGGGGCCTTGCCTCTATTTATACTCTAAGGTAAAGAGGAGCCACTCCCTTCAGCCTTGGTTGCCCAAATTCTGTGGTTGCCATGGTGTGGCGTGACATCACAAAGCCTCAGCTAGACTATCCAGGAGGGGCGGTGGTGGCAGAAGATGCAGAAATCTCACTTACTCTGGTTATAAAACTGAGACCTTCCTCTTAACTCCTAACATTTTTCCCAAACTGTCCTCTCTCTCATTTCCTCTAGTTCCATTACAGTCCAGCATATGGCAGGGAGGTGGTGTTTCCTCTAAGACAATTCCCATACTCCCCCGTCATTTCAGTGGTCCATTCCACTAGGTTCAGTTGCTACAATTTCCTAGGATTTTGAGTGTTGTTTTAATGGATGTTTATTTTAGAATAGTTCCACATTTACAGAAAAATTGTGAAGATAATAACCATGTACACCATACCCAATTTCCCTTATTACTAATATCTTACTTCTGTATGGGGCAAAAGTAACATGAAGTGAATCATCAGTGAAACAGAGTGAAACCTCACTTCTCTAGTATCTCCAATATCCAAAAATGCTGTTCTAGACCAAGTTGTTCAAGGAAAAACTGTACCATTTGTAGCATAAAATTCACATCTTGAGCTGACCATCCTTTCCATACTTTAACAATATTCAATAGTCTGCCATATAAAAAGGAAATCAAATACTTAATTATACACAGCCATCACTAACACAACACCCTGTTACTCATGACTGCGACCTCCACCATCCATCCCACCTACCGCCAATACGAACATAAATTCACTTTTTGTACTTACAGTTTCTTCATCTACCCTTCTGTTTGAGGTCTTACTCCTTATCTCTACTAGTCTACAATATCGTCTTATTAAGTTTCGCTACCTTGAGGCAACAGACACTACTGCAGGGGGCCTGGCCTCTATTTATACTCTTTAGGGTAATGAGGAGCCACTGCCTTTAGCTCTGGTTGCCCAAATTCTGTGGTTGCCATGGTGTGGCTTGTCATCACATTGCCTCAGCTAGACCATCCAGGAGGGGCGGTGGGAGCAGAAGATGCAGAAATCTCACACACTCTGGTTATAAAACAGAGACCTTCCTCTTAACTCCTAATATTTTTCCCAAACTGTCCTCTCTCTCTCTCATTTCCTCTAGTTCCATTACAGTCCAGCATATGGCAGGGAGGTGGTGTTTCCTCCAAGACAATTCCCATACTCCCCCGTCATTTCAGTGGTCCATTCCACTAGGTTCAGTTGCTACAATTTCCTAGGATTTTGAGTGTTGTTTTAATGGATGTTTATTTTAGAATAGTTCCACATTTACAGAAAAATTGTGAAGATAATAACCATGTACACCATACCCAATTTCCCTTATTACTAATATCTTACTTATGTATGGGGCAAAAGTAACATGAAGTGAATCATCAGTGAAACAGAGTGAAACCTCACTTCTCTAGTATCTCCAATATCCAAAAATGATGTTCTAGACCAAGTTGTTAAAGGAAAAACTGTACCAGTTGTGGCATAAAATTCACATCTTGAGCTGACCATCCTTTCCATACTTTAACAATATTCAATAGTCTGCCATATAAAAAGGAAATCAAATAATTATACACTGCCATCACTAACACAACACCCTGTTACTCATGACTGCGACCTCCACCATCCATCCCACCTACCGACAATACGAACATAAATTGACTTTTGGACTTACAGTTTCTTTATCCACCCATCTGTTTGAGGTCTTACTCCTTATCTCTACTAGTCTACAATATCGTCTTATTAAGTTTCGCTATCTTGAGGCAACGGACACTACTGAAGGGGGCCTTGCCTCTATTTATACTCTAAGTTAATGAGGAGCCACTCCCTTCAGCCTTGGTTGCCCAAATTCTGTGGTTGCCATGGTGTGGCTTGACCTCACAATGCCTCAGCTGGACCATCCAGGAGGGGCGGGGGGAGCAGAAGATGCAGAAATCTCACACACTCTGGTTATAAAACAGAGACCTTCCTCTTAACTCCTAACATTTTTCCCAAACTGTCCTCTCTCTGTCTCATTTTCTCTAGTTCCATTACAGTCCAGCATATGGCAGGGAGGTGGTGTTTCCTCTAAGACAATTCCCATACTCCCCCGTCATTTCAGTGGTCCATTCCACTAGGTTCAGTTGCTACAATTTCCTAGGATTTTGAGTGTTGTTTTAATGGAAGTTTATTTTAGAATAGTTCCACATTTACAGAAAAATTGTGAAGATAATAACCATGTACACCATACCCAATTTCCCTTATTACTAATATCTTACTTATGTATGGGGCAAAAGTAACATGAAGTGAATCATCAGTGAAACAGAGTGAATCCTCACTTCTCTAGTATCTCCAATATCCAAAAATGCTGTTCTAGACCAAGTTGTTCAAGGAAAAACTGTACCAGTTGTAGCATAAAATTCACATCTTGAGCTGACCATCCTTTCCATACTTTAACAATATTCAATAGTCTGCCATATAAAAAGGAAATCAAATAATTATACACTGCCATCACTAACACAACACCCTGTTACTCATGACTGCGACCTCCACCATCCATCCCACCTACCGCCAATACGAACATAAATTCACTTTTGGACTTACAGTTTCTTCATCCACCCTTCTGTTTGAGGTCTTACTCCTTATCTCTACTAGTCTACAATATCGTCTTATTAAGTTTCGCTATCTTGAGGCAACAGACAGTACTGAAGGGGGCCTTGCCTCTATTTATACTCTAAGGTAAAGAGGAGCCACTCCCTTCAGCCTTGGTTTCCCAAATTCTGTGGTTGCCATGGTGTGGCGTGACATCACAAAGCCTCAGCTAGACTATCCAGGAGGGGCGGTGGTGGCAGAAGATGCAGAAATCTCACACACTCTGGTTATAAAACTGAGACCTTCCTCTTAACTCCTAACATTTTTCCCAAACTGTCCTCTCTCTCATTTCCTCTAGTTCCATTACAGTCCAGCATATGGCAGGGAGGTGGTGTTTCCTCTAAGACAATTCCCATACTCCCCCGTCATTTCAGTGGTCCATTCCACTAGGTTCAGTTGCTACAATTTCCTAGGATTTTGAGTGTTGTTTTAATGGATGTTTATTTTAGAATAGTTCCACATTTACAGAAAAATTGTGAAGATAATAACCATGTACACCATACCCAATTTCCCTTATTACTAATATCTTACTTCTGTATGGGGCAAAAGTAACATGAAGTGAATCATCAGTGAAACAGAGTGAAACCTCACTTCTCTAGTATCTCCAATATCCAAAAATGCTGTTCTAGACCAAGTTGTTCAAGGAAAAACTGTACCATTTGTAGCATAAAATTCACATCTTGAGCTGACCATCCTTTCCATACTTTAACAATATTCAATAGTCTGCCATATAAAAAGGAAATCAAATACTTAATTATACACAGCCATCACTAACACAACACCCTGTTACTCATGACTGCGACCTCCACCATCCATCCCACCTACCGACAATACGAACATAAATTCACTTTTTGTACTTACAGTTTCTTCATCTACCCTTCTGTTTGAGGTCTTACTCCTTATCTCTACTAGTCTACAATATCGTCTTATTAAGTTTCGCTACCTTGAGGCAACAGACACTACTGTAGGGGGCCTGGCCTCTATTTATACTCTTTAGGGTAATGAGGAGCCACTGCCTTTAGCTCTGGTTGCCCAAATTCTGTGGTTGCCACGGTGTGGCTTGACATCACATTGCCTCAGCTAGACCATCCAGGAGGGGCGGTGGGAGCAGAAGATGCAGAAATCTCACACACTCTGGTTATAAAACAGAGACCTTCCTCTTAACTCCTAATATTTTTCCCAAACTGTCCTCTCTCTCTCTCATTTCCTCTAGTTCCATTACAGTCCAGCATATGGCAGGGAGGTGGTGTTTCCTCTAAGACAATTCCCATACTCCCCCGTCATTTCAGTGGTCCATTCCACTAGGTTCAGTTGCTACAATTTCCTAGGATTTTGAGTGTTGTTTTAATGGATGTTTATTTTAGAATAGTTCCACATTTACAGAAAAATTGTGAAGATAATAACCATGTACACCATACCCAATTTCCCTTATTACTAATATCTTACTTATGTATGGGGCAAAAGTAACATGAAGTGAATCATCAGTGAAACAGAGTGAAACCTCACTTCTCTAGTATCTCCAACATCCAAAAATGATGTTCTAGACCAAGTTGTTAAAGGAAAAACTGTACCAGTTGTGGCATAAAATTCACATCTTGAGCTGACCATCCTTTCCATACTTTAACAATATTCAATAGTCTGCCATATAAAAAGGAAATCAAATAATTATACACTGCCTTCACTAACACAGCACCCTGTTACTCATGACTGCGACCTCCACCATCCATCCCACCTACCGCCAATACGAACATAAATTCACTTTTGGACTTACAGTTTCTTCATCCACCCTTCTGTTTGAGGTCTTACTCCTTATCTCTACTAGTCTACAATATCGTCTTATTAAGTTTCGCTATCTTGAGGCAACAGACACTACTGAAGGGGGCCTTGCCTCTATTTATACTCTAAGGTAAAGAGGAGCCACTCCCTTCAGCCTTGGTTTCCCAAATTCTGTGGTTGCCATGGTGTGGCGTGACATCACAAAGCCTCAGCTAGACTATCCAGGAGGGGCGGTGGTGGCAGAAGATGCAGAAATCTCACACACTCTGGTTATAAAACTGAGACCTTCCTCTTAACTCCTAACATTTTTCCCAAACTGTCCTCTCTCTCATTTCCTCTAGTTCCATTACAGTCCAGCATATGGCAGGGAGGTGGTGTTTCCTCTAAGACAATTCCCATACTCCCCCATCATTTCAGTGGTCCATTCCACTAGGTTCAGTTGCTACAATTTCCTAGGATTTTGAGTGTTGTTTTAATGGATGTTTATTTTAGAATAGTTCCACATTTACAGAAAAATTGTGAAGATAATAACCATGTACACCATACCCAATTTCCCTTATTACTAATATCTTACTTCTGTATGGGGCAAAAGTAACATGAAGTGAATCATCAGTGAAACAGAGTGAATCCTCACTTCTCTAGTATCTCCAATATCCAAAAATGCTGTTCTAGACCAAGTTGTTCAAGGAAAAACTGTACCATTTGTAGCATAAAATTCACATCTTGAGCTGACCATCCTTTCCATACTTTAACAATATTCAATAGTCTGCCATATAAAAAGGAAATCAAATACTTAATTATACACAGCCATCACTAACACAACACCCTGTTACTCATGACTGCGACCTCCACCATCCATCCCACCTACCGCCAATACGAACATAAATTCACTTTTTGTACTTACAGTTTCTTCATCTACCCTTCTGTTTGAGGTCTTACTCCTTATCTCTACTAGTCTACAATATCGTCTTATTAAGTTTCGCTATCTTGAGGCAACAGACAATACTGCTGGGCGCCTGGCCTCTATTTATACTCTTTAGGGTAATGAGGAGCCACTGCCTTCAGCTCTGGTTGCCCAGATTCTGTGGTTGCCATGATGTGGCTTGACATCACCATGCCTCAGCTAGACCATCCAGGAGGGGCGGGGGGAGCAGAAGATGCAGAAATCGCACACACTCTGGTTATAAAACAGAGACCTTCCTCTTAACTCCTAATATTTTTCCCAAACTGTCCTCTCTCTCTCTCATTTCCTCTAGTTCCATTACAGTCCAGCATATGGCAGGGAGGTGGTGTTTCCTCCAAGACAATTCCCATACTCCCCCGTCATTTCAGTGGTCCATTCCGCTAGGTTCAGTTGCTACAATTTCCTAGGATTTTGAGTGTTGTTTTAATGGATGTTTATTTTAGAATAGTTCCACATTTACAGAAAAATTGTGAAGATAATAACCATGTACACCATACCCAATTTCCCTTATTACTAATATCTTACTTATGTATGGGGCAAAAGTAACATGAAGTGAATCATCAGTGAAACAGAGTGAAACCTCACTTCTCTAGTATCTCCAATATCCAAAAATGATGTTCTAGACCAAGTTGTTAAAGGAAAAACTGTACCAGTTGTGGCATAAAATTCACATCTTGAGCTGACCATCCTTTCCATACTTTAACAATATTCAATAGTCTGCCATATAAAAAGGAAATCAAATAATTATACACTGCCATCACTAACACAACACCCTGTTACTCATGACTGCGACCTCCACCATCCATCCCACCTACCGACAATACGAACATAAATTGACTTTTGGACTTACAGTTTCTTTATCCACCCATCTGTTTGAGGTCTTACTCCTTATCTCTACTAGTCTACAATATCGTCTTATTAAGTTTCGCTATCTTGAGGCAACGGACACTACTGAAGGGGGCCTTGCCTCTATTTATACTCTAAGTTAATGAGGAGCCACTCCCTTCAGCCTTGGTTGCCCAAATTCTGTGGTTGCCATGGTGTGGCTTGACCTCACAATGCCTCAGCTAGACCATCCAGGAGGGGCGGGGGGAGCAGAAGATGCAGAAATCTCACACACTCTGGTTATAAAACAGAGACCTTCCTCTTAACTCCTAACATTTTTCCCAAACTGTCCTCTCTCTGTCTCATTTTCTCTAGTTCCATTACAGTCCAGCATATGGCAGGGAGGTGGTGTTTCCTCTAAGACAATTGCCATACTCCCCCGTCATTTCAGTGGTCCATTCCACTAGGTTCAGTTGCTACAATTTCCTAGGATTTTGAGTGTTGTTTTAATGGAAGTTTATTTTAGAATAGTTCCACATTTACAGAAAAATTGTGAAGATAATAACCATGTACACCATACCCAATTTCCCTTATTACTAATATCTTACTTATGTATGGGGCAAAAGTAACATGAAGTGAATCATCAGTGAAACAGAGTGAATCCTCACTTCTCTAGTATCTCCAATATCCAAAAATGCTGTTCTAGACCAAGTTGTTCAAGGAAAAACTGTACCAGTTGTAGCATAAAATTCACATCTTGAGCTGACCATCCTTTCCATACTTTAACAATATTCAATAGTCTGCCATATAAAAAGGAAATCAAATAATTATACACTGCCATCACTAACACAACACCCTGTTACTCATGACTGCGACCTCCACCATCCATCCCACCTACCGCCAATACGAACATAAATTCACTTTTGGACTTACAGTTTCTTCATCCACCCTTCTGTTTGAGGTCTTACTCCTTATCTCTAGTAGTCTACAATATCGTCTTATTAAGTTTCGCTATCTTGAGGCAACAGACACTACTGAAGGGGGCCTTGCCTCTATTTATACTCTAAGTTAATGAGGAGCCACTCCCTTCAGCCTTGGTTGCCCAAATTCTGTGGTTGCCATGGTGTGTCTTGCCATCACAATGCCTCAGCTAGACCATCCAGGAGGGGCGGGTGGAGCAGAAGATGCAGAAATCTCACACACTCTGGTTCTAAAACAGAGACCTTCCTCTTAACTCCTAACATTTTTCCCAAACTGTCCTCTCTCTGTCTCATTTTCTCTAGTTCTATTACAGTCCAGCATATGGCAGGGAGGTGGTGTTTCCTCTAAGACAATTGCCATACTCCCCCGTCATTTCAGTGGTCCATTCCACTAGGTTCAGTTGCTACAATTTCCTAGGATTTTGAGTGTTGTTTTAATGGATGTTTATTTTAGAATAGTTCCACATTTACAGAAAAATTGTGAAGATAATAACCATGTACACCTTACCCAATTTCCCTTATTACTAATATCTTACTTATGTATGGGGCAAAAGTAACATGAAGTGAATCATCAGTGAAACAGAGTGAAACCTCACTTCTCTAGTATCTCCAATATCCAAAAATGCTGTTCTAGACCAAGTTGTTCAAGGAAAAACTGTACCATTTGTAGCATAAAATTCACATCTTGAGCTGACCATCCTTTCCATACTTTAACAATATTCAATAGTCTGCCATATAAAAAGGAAATCAAATACTTAATTATACACAGCCATCACTAACACAACACCCTGTTACTCATGACTGCGACCTCCACCATCCATCCCACCTACCGCCAATACGAACATAAATTCACTTTTTGTACTTACAGTTTCTTCATCTACCCTTCTGTTTGAGGTCTTACTCCTTATCTCTACTAGTCTACAATATCGTCTTATTAAGTTTCGCTACCTTGAGGCAACAGACACTACTGCAGGGGGCCTGGCCTCTATTTATACTCTTTAGGGTAATGAGGAGCCACTGCCTTTAGCTCTGGTTGCCCAAATTCTGTGGTTGCCATGGTGTGGCTTGTCATCACATTGCCTCAGCTAGACCATCCAGGAGGGGCGGTGGGAGCAGAAGATGCAGAAATCTCACACACTCTGGTTATAAAACAGAGACCTTCCTCTTAACTCCTAATATTTTTCCCAAACTGTCCTCTCTCTCTCTCATTTCCTCTAGTTCCATTACAGTCCAGCATATGGCAGGGAGGTGGTGTTTCCTCCAAGACAATTCCCATACTCCCCCGTCATTTCAGTGGTCCATTCCACTAGGTTCAGTTGCTACAATTTCCTAGGATTTTGAGTGTTGTTTTAATGGATGTTTATTTTAGAATAGTTCCACATTTACAGAAAAATTGTGAAGATAATAACCATGTACACCATACCCAATTTCCCTTATTACTAATATCTTACTTCTGTATGGGGCAAAAGTAACATGAAGTGAATCATCAGTGAAACAGAGTGAATCCTCACTTCTCTAGTATCTCCAATATCCAAAAATGCTGTTCTAGACCAAGTTGTTCAAGGAAAAACTGTACCATTTGTAGCATAAAATTCACATCTTGAGCTGACCATCCTTTCCATACTTTAACAATATTCAATAGTCTGCCATATAAAAAGGAAATCAAATACTTAATTATACACAGCCATCACTAACACAACACCCTGTTACTCATGACTGCGACCTCCACCATCCATCCCACCTACCGCCAATACGAACATAAATTCACTTTTTGTACTTACAGTTTCTTCATCTACCCTTCTGTTTGAGGTCTTACTCCTTATCTCTACTAGTCTACAATATCGTCTTATTAAGTTTCGCTATCTTGAGGCAACAGACAATACTGCTGGGCGCCTGGCCTCTATTTATACTCTTTAGGGTAATGAGGAGCCACTGCCTTCAGCTCTGGTTGCCCAGATTCTGTGGTTGCCATGATGTGGCTTGACATCACCATGCCTCAGCTAGACCATCCAGGAGGGGCGGGGGGAGCAGAAGATGCAGAAATCGCACACACTCTGGTTATAAAACAGAGACCTTCCTCTTAACTCCTAATATTTTTCCCAAACTGTCCTCTCTCTCTCTCATTTCCTCTAGTTCCATTACAGTCCAGCATATGGCAGGGAGGTGGTGTTTCCTCCAAGACAATTCCCATACTCCCCCGTCATTTCAGTGGTCCATTCCGCTAGGTTCAGTTGCTACAATTTCCTAGGATTTTGAGTGTTGTTTTAATGGATGTTTATTTTAGAATAGTTCCACATTTACAGAAAAATTGTGAAGATAATAACCATGTACACCATACCCAATTTCCCTTATTACTAATATCTTACTTATGTATGGGGCAAAAGTAACATGAAGTGAATCATCAGTGAAACAGAGTGAAACCTCACTTCTCTAGTATCTCCAATATCCAAAAATGATGTTCTAGACCAAGTTGTTAAAGGAAAAACTGTACCAGTTGTGGCATAAAATTCACATCTTGAGCTGACCATCCTTTCCATACTTTAACAATATTCAATAGTCTGCCATATAAAAAGGAAATCAAATAATTATACACTGCCATCACTAACACAACACCCTGTTACTCATGACTGCGACCTCCACCATCCATCCCACCTACCGACAATACGAACATAAATTGACTTTTGGACTTACAGTTTCTTTATCCACCCATCTGTTTGAGGTCTTACTCCTTATCTCTACTAGTCTACAATATCGTCTTATTAAGTTTCGCTATCTTGAGGCAACGGACACTACTGAAGGGGGCCTTGCCTCTATTTATACTCTAAGTTAATGAGGAGCCACTCCCTTCAGCCTTGGTTGCCCAAATTCTGTGGTTGCCATGGTGTGGCTTGACCTCACAATGCCTCAGCTAGACCATCCAGGAGGGGCGGGGGGAGCAGAAGATGCAGAAATCTCACACACTCTGGTTATAAAACAGAGACCTTCCTCTTAACTCCTAACATTTTTCCCAAACTGTCCTCTCTCTGTCTCATTTTCTCTAGTTCCATTACAGTCCAGCATATGGCAGGGAGGTGGTGTTTCCTCTAAGACAATTGCCATACTCCCCCGTCATTTCAGTGGTCCATTCCACTAGGTTCAGTTGCTACAATTTCCTAGGATTTTGAGTGTTGTTTTAATGGAAGTTTATTTTAGAATAGTTCCACATTTACAGAAAAATTGTGAAGATAATAACCATGTACACCATACCCAATTTCCCTTATTACTAATATCTTACTTATGTATGGGGCAAAAGTAACATGAAGTGAATCATCAGTGAAACAGAGTGAATCCTCACTTCTCTAGTATCTCCAATATCCAAAAATGCTGTTCTAGACCAAGTTGTTCAAGGAAAAACTGTACCAGTTGTAGCATAAAATTCACATCTTGAGCTGACCATCCTTTCCATACTTTAACAATATTCAATAGTCTGCCATATAAAAAGGAAATCAAATAATTATACACTGCCATCACTAACACAACACCCTGTTACTCATGACTGCGACCTCCACCATCCATCCCACCTACCGCCAATACGAACATAAATTCACTTTTGGACTTACAGTTTCTTCATCCACCCTTCTGTTTGAGGTCTTACTCCTTATCTCTAGTAGTCTACAATATCGTCTTATTAAGTTTCGCTATCTTGAGGCAACAGACACTACTGAAGGGGGCCTTGCCTCTATTTATACTCTAAGTTAATGAGGAGCCACTCCCTTCAGCCTTGGTTGCCCAAATTCTGTGGTTGCCATGGTGTGTCTTGCCATCACAATGCCTCAGCTAGACCATCCAGGAGGGGCGGGTGGAGCAGAAGATGCAGAAATCTCACACACTCTGGTTCTAAAACAGAGACCTTCCTCTTAACTCCTAACATTTTTCCCAAACTGTCCTCTCTCTGTCTCATTTTCTCTAGTTCTATTACAGTCCAGCATATGGCAGGGAGGTGGTGTTTCCTCTAAGACAATTGCCATACTCCCCCGTCATTTCAGTGGTCCATTCCACTAGGTTCAGTTGCTACAATTTCCTAGGATTTTGAGTGTTGTTTTAATGGATGTTTATTTTAGAATAGTTCCACATTTACAGAAAAATTGTGAAGATAATAACCATGTACACCTTACCCAATTTCCCTTATTACTAATATCTTACTTATGTATGGGGCAAAAGTAACATGAAGTGAATCATCAGTGAAACAGAGTGAAACCTCACTTCTCTAGTATCTCCAATATCCAAAAATGCTGTTCTAGACCAAGTTGTTCAAGGAAAAACTGTACCATTTGTAGCATAAAATTCACATCTTGAGCTGACCATCCTTTCCATACTTTAACAATATTCAATAGTCTGCCATATAAAAAGGAAATCAAATACTTAATTATACACAGCCATCACTAACACAACACCCTGTTACTCATGACTGCGACCTCCACCATCCATCCCACCTACCGCCAATACGAACATAAATTCACTTTTTGTACTTACAGTTTCTTCATCTACCCTTCTGTTTGAGGTCTTACTCCTTATCTCTACTAGTCTACAATATCGTCTTATTAAGTTTCGCTACCTTGAGGCAACAGACACTACTGCAGGGGGCCTGGCCTCTATTTATACTCTTTAGGGTAATGAGGAGCCACTGCCTTTAGCTCTGGTTGCCCAAATTCTGTGGTTGCCATGGTGTGGCTTGTCATCACATTGCCTCAGCTAGACCATCCAGGAGGGGCGGTGGGAGCAGAAGATGCAGAAATCTCACACACTCTGGTTATAAAACAGAGACCTTCCTCTTAACTCCTAATATTTTTCCCAAACTGTCCTCTCTCTCTCTCATTTCCTCTAGTTCCATTACAGTCCAGCATATGGCAGGGAGGTGGTGTTTCCTCCAAGACAATTCCCATACTCCCCCGTCATTTCAGTGGTCCATTCCACTAGGTTCAGTTGCTACAATTTCCTAGGATTTTGAGTGTTGTTTTAATGGATGTTTATTTTAGAATAGTTCCACATTTACAGAAAAATTGTGAAGATAATAACCATGTACACCATACCCAATTTCCCTTATTACTAATATCTTACTTATGTATGGGGCAAAAGTAACATGAAGTGAATCATCAGTGAAACAGAGTGAAACCTCACTTCTCTAGTATCTCCAATATCCAAAAATGATGTTCTAGACCAAGTTGTTAAAGGAAAAACTGTACCAGTTGTGGCATAAAATTCACATCTTGAGCTGACCATCCTTTCCATACTTTAACAATATTCAATAGTCTGCCATATAAAAAGGAAATCAAATAATTATACACTGCCATCACTAACACAACACCCTGTTACTCATGACTGCGACCTCCACCATCCATCCCACCTACCGACAATACGAACATAAATTGACTTTTGGACTTACAGTTTCTTTATCCACCCATCTGTTTGAGGTCTTACTCCTTATCTCTACTAGTCTACAATATCGTCTTATTAAGTTTCGCTATCTTGAGGCAACGGACACTACTGAAGGGGGCCTTGCCTCTATTTATACTCTAAGTTAATGAGGAGCCACTCCCTTCAGCCTTGGTTGCCCAAATTCTGTGGTTGCCATGGTGTGGCTTGACCTCACAATGCCTCAGCTGGACCATCCAGGAGGGGCGGGGGGAGCAGAAGATGCAGAAATCTCACACACTCTGGTTATAAAACAGAGACCTTCCTCTTAACTCCTAACATTTTTCCCAAACTGTCCTCTCTCTCTCTCATTTCCTCTAGTTCCATTACAGTCCAGCATATGGCAGGGAGGTGGTGTTTCCTCTAAGACAATTCCCATACTCCCCCGTCATTTCAGTGGTCCAATTCCACTAGGTTCAGTTGCTACAATTTCCTAGGATTTTGAGTGTTGTTTTAATGGAAGTTTATTTTAGAATAGTTCCACATTTACAGAAAAATTGTGAAGATAATAACCATGTACACCATACCCAATTTCCCTTATTACTAATATCTTACTTATGTATGGGGCAAAAGTAACATGAAGTGAATCATCAGTGAAACAGAGTGAATCCTCACTTCTCTAGTATCTCCAATATCCAAAAATGCTGTTCTAGACCAAGTTGTTCAAGGAAAAACTGTACCAGTTGTAGCATAAAATTCACATCTTGAGCTGACCATCCTTTCCATACTTTAACAATATTCAATAGTCTGCCATATAAAAAGGAAATCAAATAATTATACACTGCCATCACTAACACAACACCCTGTTACTCATGACTGCGACCTCCACCATCCATCCCACCTACCGCCAATACGAACATAAATTCACTTTTGGACTTACAGTTTCTTCATCCACCCTTCTGTTTGAGGTCTTACTCCTTATCTCTAGTAGTCTACAATATCGTCTTATTAAGTTTCCCTATCTTGAGGCAACAGACACTACTGAAGGGGGCCTTGCCTCTATTTATACTCTAAGTTAATGAGGAGCCACTCCCTTCAGCCTTGGTTGCCCAAATTCTGTGGTTGCCATGGTGTGGCTTGCCATCACAATGCCTCAGCTAGACCATCCAGGAGGGGCGGGTGGAGCAGAAGATGCAGAAATCTCACACACTCTGGTTCTAAAACAGAGACCTTCCTCTTAACTCCTAACATTTTTCCCAAACTGTCCTCTCTCTGTCTCATTTTCTCTAGTTCTATTACAGTCCAGCATATGGCAGGGAGGTGGTGTTTCCTCTAAGACAATTGCCATACTCCCCCGTCATTTCAGTGGTCCATTCCACTAGGTTCAGTTGCTACAATTTCCTAGGATTTTGAGTGTTGTTTTAATGGATGTTTATTTTAGAATAGTTCCACATTTACAGAAAAATTGTGAAGATAATAACCATGTACACCTTACCCAATTTCCCTTATTACTAATATCTTACTTATGTATGGGGCAAAAGTAACATGAAGTGAATCATCAGTGAAACAGAGTGAAACCTCACTTCTCTAGTATCTCCAATATCCAAAAATGCTGTTCTAGACCAAGTTGTTCAAGGAAAAACTGTACCAGTTGTAGCATAAAATTCACATCTTGAGCTGACCATCCTTTCCATACTTTAACAATATTCAATAGTCTGCCATATAAAAAGGAAATCAAATACTTAATTATACACAGCCATCACTAACACAACACCCTGTTACTCATGACTGCGACCTCCACCATCCATCCCACCTACCGCCAATACGAACATAAATTCACTTTTTGTACTTACAGTTTCTTCATCTACCCTTCTGTTTGAGGTCTTACTCCTTATCTCTACTAGTCTACAATATCGTCTTATTAAGTTTCGCTACCTTGAGGCAACAGACACTACTGCAGGGGGCCTGGCCTCTATTTATACTCTTTAGGGTAATGAGGAGCCACTGCCTTTAGCTCTGGTTGCCCAAATTCTGTGGTTGCCATGGTGTGGCTTGTCATCACATTGCCTCAGCTAGACCATCCAGGAGGGGCGGTGGGAGCAGAAGATGCAGAAATCTCACACACTCTGGTTATAAAACAGAGACCTTCCTCTTAACTCCTAATATTTTTCCCAAACTGTCCTCTCTCTCTCTCATTTCCTCTAGTTCCATTACAGTCCAGCATATGGCAGGGAGGTGGTGTTTCCTCCAAGACAATTCCCATACTCCCCCGTCATTTCAGTGGTCCATTCCACTAGGTTCAGTTGCTACAATTTCCTAGGATTTTGAGTGTTGTTTTAATGGATGTTTATTTTAGAATAGTTCCACATTTACAGAAAAATTGTGAAGATAATAACCATGTACACCATACCCAATTTCCCTTATTACTAATATCTTACTTATGTATGGGGCAAAAGTAACATGAAGTGAATCATCAGTGAAACAGAGTGAAACCTCACTTCTCTAGTATCTCCAACATCCAAAAATGATGTTCTAGACCAAGTTGTTAAAGGAAAAACTGTACCAGTTGTGGCATAAAATTCACATCTTGAGCTGACCATCCTTTCCATACTTTAACAATATTCAATAGTCTGCCATATAAAAAGGAAATCAAATAATTATACACTGCCATCACTAACACAGCACCCTGTTACTCATGACTGCGAACTCCACCATCCATCCCACCTACCGCCAATACGAACATAAATTCACTTTTGGACTTACAGTTTCTTCATCCACCCTTCTGTTTGAGGTCTTACTCCTTATCTCTACTAGTCTACAATATCGTCTTATTAAGTTTCGCTATCTTGAGGCAACAGACACTACTGAAGGGGGCCTTGCCTCTATTTATACTCTAAGGTAAAGAGGAGCCACTCCCTTCAGCCTTGGTTGCCCAAATTCTGTGGTTGCCATGGTGTGGCGTGACATCACAAAGCCTCAGCTAGACTATCCAGGAGGGGCGGTGGTGGCAGAAGATGCAGAAATCTCACTTACTCTGGTTATAAAACTGAGACCTTCCTCTTAACTCCTAACATTTTTCCCAAACTGTCCTCTCTCTCATTTCCTCTAGTTCCATTACAGTCCAGCATATGGCAGGGAGGTGGTGTTTCCTCTAAGACAATTCCCATACTCCCCCGTCATTTCAGTGGTCCATTCCACTAGGTTCAGTTGCTACAATTTCCTAGGATTTTGAGTGTTGTTTTAATGGATGTTTATTTTAGAATAGTTCCACATTTACAGAAAAATTGTGAAGATAATAACCATGTACACCATACCCAATTTCCCTTATTACTAATATCTTACTTCTGTATGGGGCAAAAGTAACATGAAGTGAATCATCAGTGAAACAGAGTGAAACCTCACTTCTCTAGTATCTCCAATATCCAAAAATGCTGTTCTAGACCAAGTTGTTCAAGGAAAAACTGTACCATTTGTAGCATAAAATTCACATCTTGAGCTGACCATCCTTTCCATACTTTAACAATATTCAATAGTCTGCCATATAAAAAGGAAATCAAATACTTAATTATACACAGCCATCACTAACACAACACCCTGTTACTCATGACTGCGACCTCCACCATCCATCCCACCTACCGCCAATACGAACATAAATTCACTTTTTGTACTTACAGTTTCTTCATCTACCCTTCTGTTTGAGGTCTTACTCCTTATCTCTACTAGTCTACAATATCGTCTTATTAAGTTTCGCTACCTTGAGGCAACAGACACTACTGCAGGGGGCCTGGCCTCTATTTATACTCTTTAGGGTAATGAGGAGCCACTGCCTTTAGCTCTGGTTGCCCAAATTCTGTGGTTGCCATGGTGTGGCTTGTCATCACATTGCCTCAGCTAGACCATCCAGGAGGGGCGGTGGGAGCAGAAGATGCAGAAATCTCACACACTCTGGTTATAAAACAGAGACCTTCCTCTTAACTCCTAATATTTTTCCCAAACTGTCCTCTCTCTCTCTCATTTCCTCTAGTTCCATTACAGTCCAGCATATGGCAGGGAGGTGGTGTTTCCTCCAAGACAATTCCCATACTCCCCCGTCATTTCAGTGGTCCATTCCACTAGGTTCAGTTGCTACAATTTCCTAGGATTTTGAGTGTTGTTTTAATGGATGTTTATTTTAGAATAGTTCCACATTTACAGAAAAATTGTGAAGATAATAACCATGTACACCATACCCAATTTCCCTTATTACTAATATCTTACTTATGTATGGGGCAAAAGTAACATGAAGTGAATCATCAGTGAAACAGAGTGAAACCTCACTTCTCTAGTATCTCCAATATCCAAAAATGATGTTCTAGACCAAGTTGTTAAAGGAAAAACTGTACCAGTTGTGGCATAAAATTCACATCTTGAGCTGACCATCCTTTCCATACTTTAACAATATTCAATAGTCTGCCATATAAAAAGGAAATCAAATAATTATACACTGCCATCACTAACACAACACCCTGTTACTCATGACTGCGACCTCCACCATCCATCCCACCTACCGACAATACGAACATAAATTGACTTTTGGACTTACAGTTTCTTTATCCACCCATCTGTTTGAGGTCTTACTCCTTATCTCTACTAGTCTACAATATCGTCTTATTAAGTTTCGCTATCTTGAGGCAACGGACACTACTGAAGGGGGCCTTGCCTCTATTTATACTCTAAGTTAATGAGGAGCCACTCCCTTCAGCCTTGGTTGCCCAAATTCTGTGGTTGCCATGGTGTGGCTTGACCTCACAATGCCTCAGCTGGACCATCCAGGAGGGGCGGGGGGAGCAGAAGATGCAGAAATCTCACACACTCTGGTTATAAAACAGAGACCTTCCTCTTAACTCCTAACATTTTTCCCAAACTGTCCTCTCTCTGTCTCATTTTCTCTAGTTCCATTACAGTCCAGCATATGGCAGGGAGGTGGTGTTTCCTCTAAGACAATTCCCATACTCCCCCGTCATTTCAGTGGTCCATTCCACTAGGTTCAGTTGCTACAATTTCCTAGGATTTTGAGTGTTGTTTTAATGGAAGTTTATTTTAGAATAGTTCCACATTTACAGAAAAATTGTGAAGATAATAACCATGTACACCATACCCAATTTCCCTTATTACTAATATCTTACTTATGTATGGGGCAAAAGTAACATGAAGTGAATCATCAGTGAAACAGAGTGAATCCTCACTTCTCTAGTATCTCCAATATCCAAAAATGCTGTTCTAGACCAAGTTGTTCAAGGAAAAACTGTACCATTTGTAGCATAAAATTCACATCTTGAGCTGACCATCCTTTCCATACTTTAACAATATTCAATAGTCTGCCATATAAAAAGGAAATCAAATACTTAATTATACACAGCCATCACTAACACAACACCCTGTTACTCATGACTGCGACCTCCACCATCCATCCCACCTACCGCCAATACGAACATAAATTCACTTTTTGTACTTACAGTTTCTTCATCTACCCTTCTGTTTGAGGTCTTACTCCTTATCTCTACTAGTTTACAATATCGTCTTATTAAGTTTCGCTACCTTGAGGCAACAGACACTACTGCAGGGGGCCTGGCCTCTATTTATACTCTTTAGGGTAATGAGGAGCCACTGCCTTTAGCTCTGGTTGCCCAAATTCTGTGGTTGCCATGGTGTGGCTTGTCATCACATTGCCTCAGCTAGACCATCCAGGAGGGGCGGTGGGAGCAGAAGATGCAGAAATCTCACACACTCTGGTTATAAAACAGAGACCTTCCTCTTAACTCCTAATATTTTTCCCAAACTGTCCTCTCTCTCTCTCATTTCCTCTAGTTCCATTACAGTCCAGCATATGGCAGGGAGGTGGTGTTTCCTCCAAGACAATTCCCATACTCCCCCGTCATTTCAGTGGTCCATTCCACTAGGTTCAGTTGCTACAATTTCCTAGGATTTTGAGTGTTGTTTTAATGGATGTTTATTTTAGAATAGTTCCACATTTACAGAAAAATTGTGAAGATAATAACCATGTACACCATACCCAATTTCCCTTATTACTAATATCTTACTTATGTATGGGGCAAAAGTAACATGAAGTGAATCATCAGTGAAACAGAGTGAAACCTCACTTCTCTAGTATCTCCAACATCCAAAAATGATGTTCTAGACCAAGTTGTTAAAGGAAAAACTGTACCAGTTGTGGCATAAAATTCACATCTTGAGCTGACCATCCTTTCCATACTTTAACAATATTCAATAGTCTGCCATATAAAAAGGAAATCAAATAATTATACACTGCCATCACTAACACAGCACCCTGTTACTCATGACTGCGAACTCCACCATCCATCCCACCTACCGCCAATACGAACATAAATTCACTTTTGGACTTACAGTTTCTTCATCCACCCTTCTGTTTGAGGTCTTACTCCTTATCTCTACTAGTCTACAATATCGTCTTATTAAGTTTCGCTATCTTGAGGCAACAGACACTACTGAAGGGGGCCTTGCCTCTATTTATACTCTAAGGTAAAGAGGAGCCACTCCCTTCAGCCTTGGTTGCCCAAATTCTGTGGTTGCCATGGTGTGGCGTGACATCACAAAGCCTCAGCTAGACTATCCAGGAGGGGCGGTGGTGGCAGAAGATGCAGAAATCTCACTCACTCTGGTTATAAAACTGAGACCTTCCTCTTAACTCCTAACATTTTTCCCAAACTGTCCTCTCTCTCATTTCCTCTAGTTCCATTACAGTCCAGCATATGGCAGGGAGGTGGTGTTTCCTCTAAGACAATTCCCATACTCCCCCGTCATTTCAGTGGTCCATTCCACTAGGTTCAGTTGCTACAATTTCCTAGGATTTTGAGTGTTGTTTTAATGGATGTTTATTTTAGAATAGTTCCACATTTACAGAAAAATTGTGAAGATAATAACCATGTACACCATACCCAATTTCCCTTATTACTAATATCTTACTTCTGTATGGGGCAAAAGTAACATGAAGTGAATCATCAGTGAAACAGAGTGAAACCTCACTTCTCTAGTATCTCCAATATCCAAAAATGCTGTTCTAGACCAAGTTGTTCAAGGAAAAACTGTACCATTTGTAGCATAAAATTCACATCTTGAGCTGACCATCCTTTCCATACTTTAACAATATTCAATAGTCTGCCATATAAAAAGGAAATCAAATACTTAATTATACACAGCCATCACTAACACAACACCCTGTTACTCATGACTGCGACCTCCACCATCCATCCCACCTACCGCCAATACGAACATAAATTCACTTTTTGTACTTACAGTTTCTTCATCTACCCTTCTGTTTGAGGTCTTACTCCTTATCTCTACTAGTCTACAATATCGTCTTATTAAGTTTCGCTACCTTGAGGCAACAGACACTACTGCAGGGGGCCTGGCCTCTATTTATACTCTTTAGGGTAATGAGGAGCCACTGCCTTTAGCTCTGGTTGCCCAAATTCTGTGGTTGCCATGGTGTGGCTTGCCATCACAATGACTCAGCTAGACCATCCAGGAGGGGCGGGTGGAGCAGAAGATGCAGAAATCTCACACACTCTGGTTATAAAACTGAGACCTTCCTCTTAACTCCTAACATTTTTCCCAAACTGTCCTCTCTCTCATTTCCTCTAGTTCCATTACAGTCCAGCATATGGCAGGGAGGTGGTGTTTCCTCTAAGACAATTCCCATACTCCCCCGTCATTTCAGTGGTCCATTCCACTAGGTTCAGTTGCTACAATTTCCTAGGATTTTGAGTGTTGTTTTAATGGATGTTTATTTTAGAATAGTTCCACATTTACAGAAAAATTGTGAAGATAATAACCATGTACACCATACCCAATTTCCCTTATTACTAATATCTTACTTCTGTATGGGGCAAAAGTAACATGAAGTGAATCATCAGTGAAACAGAGTGAAACCTCACTTCTCTAGTATCTCCAATATCCAAAAATGCTGTTCTAGACCAAGTTGTTCAAGGAAAAACTGTACCATTTGTAGCATAAAATTCACATCTTGAGCTGACCATCCTTTCCATACTTTAACAATATTCAATAGTCTGCCATATAAAAAGGAAATCAAATAATTATACACTGCCATCACTAACACAACACCCTGTTACTCATGACTGCGACCTCCACCATCCATCCCACCTACCGCCAATACGAACATAAATTCACTTTTGGACTTACAGTTTCTTCATCCACCCTTCTGTTTGAGGTCTTACTCCTTATCTCTAGTAGTCTACAATATCGTCTTATTAAGTTTCGCTATCTTGAGGCAACAGACACTACTGAAGGGGGCCTTGCCTCTATTTATACTCTAAGTTAATGAGGAGCCACTCCCTTCAGCCTTGGTTGCCCAAATTCTGTGGTTGCCATGGTGTGGCTTGCCATCACAATGCCTCAGCTAGACCATCCAGGAGGGGCGGGGGGAGCAGAAGATGCAGAAATCTCACACACTCTGGTTATAAAACAGAGACCTTCCTCTTAACTCCTAACATTTTTCCCAAACTGTCCTCTCTCTGTCTCATTTTCTCTAGTTCTATTACAGTCCAGCATATGGCAGGGAGGTGGTGTTTCCTCTAAGACAATTGCCATACTCCCCCGTCATTTCAGTGGTCCATTCCACTAGGTTCAGTTGCTACAATTTCCTAGGATTTTGAGTGTTGTTTTAATGGATGTTTATTTTAGAATAGTTCCACATTTACAGAAAAATTGTGAAGATAATAACCATGTACACCTTACCCAATTTCCCTTATTACTAATATCTTACTTATGTATGGGGCAAAAGTAACATGAAGTGAATCATCAGTGAAACAGAGTGAATCCTCACTTCTCTAGTATCTCCAATATCCAAAAATGCTGTTCTAGACCAAGTTGTTCAAGGAAAAACTGTACCAGTTGTAGCATAAAATTCACATCTTGAGCTGACCATCCTTTCCATACTTTAACAATATTCAATAGTCTGCCATATAAAAAGGAAATCAAATACTTAATTATACACAGCCATCACTAACACAACACCCTGTTACTCATGACTGCGACCTCCACCATCCATCCCACCTACCGCCAATACGAACATAAATTCACTTTTTGTACTTACAGTTTCTTCATCTACCCTTCTGTTTGAGGTCTTACTCCTTATCTCTACTAGTCTACAATATCGTCTTATTAAGTTTCGCTACCTTGAGGCAACAGACACTACTGCAGGGGGCCTGGCCTCTATTTATACTCTTTAGGGTAATGAGGAGCCACTGCCTTTAGCTCTGGTTGCCCAAATTCTGTGGTTGCCATGGTGTGGCTTGCCATCACAATGACTCAGCTAGACCATCCAGGAGGGGCGGGTGGAGCAGAAGATGCAGAAATCTCACACACTCTGGTTATAAAACAGAGACCTTCCTCTTAACTCCTAACATTTTTCCCAAACTGTCCTCTCTCTGTCTCATTTTCTCTAGTTCTATTACAGTCCAGCATATGGCAGGGAGGTGGTGTTTCCTCCAAGACAATTCCCATACTCCCCCGTCATTTCAGTGGTCCATTCCACTAGGTTCAGTTGCTACAATTTCCTAGGATTTTGAGTGTTGTTTTAATGGATGTTTATTTTAGAATAGTTCCACATTTACAGAAAAATTGTGAAGATAATAACCATGTACACCTTACCCAATTTCCCTTATTACTAATATCTTACTTATGTATGGGGCAAAAGTAACATGAAGTGAATCATCAGTGAAACAGAGTGAATCCTCACTTCTCTAGTATCTCCAATATCCAAAAATGCTGTTCTAGACCAAGTTGTTCAAGGAAAAACTGTACCAGTTGTAGCATAAAATTCACATCTTGAGCTGACCATCCTTTCCATACTTTAACAATATTCAATAGTCTGCCATATAAAATGGAAATCAAATAATTATACACTGCCATCACTAACACAACACCCTGTTACTCATGACTGCGACCTCCACCATCCATCCCACCTACCGCCAATACGAACATAAATTCACTTTTGGACTTACAGTTTCTTCATCCACCCTTCTGTTTGAGGTCTTACTCCTTATCTCTAGTAGTCTACAATATCGTCTTATTAAGTTTCGCTATCTTGAGGCAACAGACACTACTGAAGGGGGCCTTGCCTCTATTTATACTCTAAGTTAATGAGGAGCCACTCCCTTCAGCCTTGGTTGCCCAAATTCTGTGGTTGCCATGGTGTGGCTTGCCATCACAATGACTCAGCTAGACCATCCAGGAGGGGCTGGTGGAGCAGAAGATGCAGAAATCTCACACACTCTGGTTATAAAACAGAGACCTTCCTCTTAACTCCTAACATTTTTCCCAAACTGTCCTCTCTCTGTCTCATTTTCTCTAGTTCTATTACAGTCCAGCATATGGCAGGGAGGTGGTGTTTCCTCTAAGACAATTGCCATACTCCCCCATCATTTCAGTGGTCCATTCCACTAGGTTCAGTTGCTACAATTTCCTAGGATTTTGAGTGTTGTTTTAATGGATGTTTATTTTAGAATAGTTCCACATTTACAGAAAAATTGTGAAGATAATAACCATGTACACCTTACCCAATTTCCCTTATTACTAATATCTTACTTATGTATGGGGCAAAAGTAACATGAAGTGAATCATCAGTGAAACAGAGTGAATCCTCACTTCTCTAGTATCTCCAATATCCAAAAATGCTGTTCTAGACCAAGTTGTTCAAGGAAAAACTGTACCAGTTGTAGCATAAAATTCACATCTTGAGCTGACCATCCTTTCCATACTTTAACAATATTCAATAGTCTGCCATATAAAAAGGAAATCAAATAATTATACACTGCCATCACTAACACAACACCCTGTTACTCATGACTGCGACCTCCACCATCCATCCCACCTACCGCCAATACGAACATAAATTCACTTTTGGACTTACAGTTTCTTCATCCACCCTTCTGTTTGAGGTCTTACTCCTTATCTCTAGTAGTCTACAATATCGTCTTATTAAGTTTCGCTATCTTGAGGCAACAGACACTACTGAAGGGGGCCTTGCCTCTATTTATACTCTAAGTTAATGAGGAGCCACTCCCTTCAGCCTTGGTTGCCCAAATTCTGTGGTTGCCATGGTGTGGCTTGCCATCACAATGCCTCAGCTAGACCATCCAGGAGGGGCGGGGGGAGCAGAAGATGCAGAAATCTCACACACTCTGGTTATAAAACAGAGACCTTCCTCTTAACTCCTAACATTTTTCCCAAACTGTCCTCTCTCTGTCTCATTTTCTCTAGTTCTATTACAGTCCAGCATATGGCAGGGAGGTGGTGTTTCCTCTAAGACAATTGCCATACTCCCCCGTCATTTCAGTGGTCCATTCCACTAGGTTCAGTTGCTACAATTTCCTAGGATTTTGAGTGTTGTTTTAATGGATGTTTATTTTAGAATAGTTCCACATTTACAGAAAAATTGTGAAGATAATAACCATGTACACCTTACCCAATTTCCCTTATTACTAATATCTTACTTATGTATGGGGCAAAAGTAACATGAAGTGAATCATCAGTGAAACAGAGTGAATCCTCACTTCTCTAGTATCTCCAATATCCAAAAATGCTGTTCTAGACCAAGTTGTTCAAGGAAAAACTGTACCATTTGTAGCATAAAATTCACATCTTGAGCTGACCATCCTTTCCATACTTTAACAATATTCAATAGTCTGCCATATAAAAAGGAAATCAAATAATTATACACTGCCATCACTAACACAACACCCTGTTACTCATGACTGCGACCTCCACCATCCATCCCACCTACCGCCAATACGAACATAAATTCACTTTTGGACTTACAGTTTCTTCATCCACCCTTCTGTTTGAGGTCTTACTCCTTATCTCTACTAGTCTACAATATCGTCTTATTAAGTTTCGCTATCTTGAGGCAACAGACACTACTGAAGGGGGCCTTGCCTCTATTTATACTCTAAGGTAAAGAGGAGCCACTCCCTTCAGCCTTGGTTTCCCAAATTCTGTGGTTGCCATGGTGTGGCGTTACATCACAAAGCCTCAGCTAGACTATCCAGGAGGGGCGGTGGTGGCAGAAGATGCAGAAATCTCACACACTCTGGTTATAAAACTGAGACCTTCCTCTTAACTCCTAACATTTTTCCCAAACTGTCCTCTCTCTCATTTCCTCTAGTTCCATTACAGTCCAGCATATGGCAGGGAGGTGGTGTTTCCTCTAAGACAATTCCCATACTCCCCCGTCATTTCAGTGGTCCATTCCACTAGGTTCAGTTGCTACAATTTCCTAGGATTTTGAGTGTTGTTTTAATGGATGTTTATTTTAGAATAGTTCCACATTTACAGAAAAATTGTGAAGATAATAACCATGTACACCATACCCAATTTCCCTTATTACTAATATCTTACTTCTGTATGGGGCAAAAGTAACATGAAGTGAATCATCAGTGAAACAGAGTGAAACCTCACTTCTCTAGTATCTCCAATATCCAAAAATGCTGTTCTAGACCAAGTTGTTCAAGGAAAAACTGTACCATTTGTAGCATAAAATTCACATCTTGAGCTGACCATCCTTTCCATACTTTAACAATATTCAATAGTCTGCCATATAAAAAGGAAATCAAATAATTATACACTGCCATCACTAACACAACACCCTGTTACTCATGACTGCGACCTCCACCATCCATCCCACCTACCGCCAATACGAACATAAATTCACTTTTGGACTTACAGTTTCTTCATCCACCCTTCTGTTTGAGGTCTTACTCCTTATCTCTAGTAGTCTACAATATCGTCTTATTAAGTTTCGCTATCTTGAGGCAACAGACACTACTGAAGGGGGCCTTGCCTCTATTTATACTCTAAGTTAATGAGGAGCCACTCCCTTCAGCCTTGGTTGCCCAAATTCTGTGGTTGCCATGGTGTGGCTTGCCATCACAATGCCTCAGCTAGACCATCCAGGAGGGGCGGGGGGAGCAGAAGATGCAGAAATCTCACACACTCTGGTTATAAAACAGAGACCTTCCTCTTAACTCCTAACATTTTTCCCAAACTGTCCTCTCTCTGTCTCATTTTCTCTAGTTCTATTACAGTCCAGCATATGGCAGGGAGGTGGTGTTTCCTCTAAGACAATTGCCATACTCCCCCGTCATTTCAGTGGTCCATTCCACTAGGTTCAGTTGCTACAATTTCCTAGGATTTTGAGTGTTGTTTTAATGGATGTTTATTTTAGAACAGTTCCACATTTACAGAAAAATTGTGAAGATAATAACCATGTACACCTTACCCAATTTCCCTTATTACTAATATCTTACTTATGTATGGGGCAAAAGTAACATGAAGTGAATCATCAGTGAAACAGAGTGAATCCTCACTTCTCTAGTATCTCCAATATCCAAAAATGCTGTTCTAGACCAAGTTGTTCAAGGAAAAACTGTACCAGTTGTAGCATAAAATTCACATCTTGAGCTGACCATCCTTTCCATACTTTAACAATATTCAATAGTCTGCCATATAAAAAGGAAATCAAATAATTATACACTGCCATCACTAACACAACACCCTGTTACTCATGACTGTGACCTCCACCATCCATCCCACCTACCGCCAATACGAACATAAATTCACTTTTGGACTTACAGTTTCTTCATCCACCCTTCTGTTTGAGGTCATACTCCTTATCTCTACTAGTCTACAATATCGTCTTATTAAGTTTCGCTATCTTGAGGCAACAGACACTACTGAAGGGGGCCTTGCCTCTATTTATACTCTAAGGTAAAGAGGAGCCACTCCCTTCAGCCTTGGTTTCCCAAATTCTGTGGTTGCCATGGTGTGGCGTGACATCACAAAGCCTCAGCTAGACTATCCAGGAGGGGCGGTGGTGGCAGAAGATGCAGAAATCTCACACACTCTGGTTATAAAACTGAGACCTTCCTCTTAACTCCTAACATTTTTCCCAAACTGTCCTCTCTCTCATTTCCTCTAGTTCCATTACAGTCCAGCATATGGCAGGGAGGTGGTGTTTCCTCTAAGACAATTCCCATACTCCCCCGTCATTTCAGTGGTCCATTCCACTAGGTTCAGTTGCTACAATTTCCTAGGATTTTGAGTGTTGTTTTAATGGATGTTTATTTTAGAATAGTTCCACATTTACAGAAAAATTGTGAAGATAATAACCATGTACACCATACCCAATTTCCCTTATTACTAATATCTTACTTCTGTATGGGGCAAAAGTAACATGAAGTGAATCATCAGTGAAACAGAGTGAAACCTCACTTCTCTAGTATCTCCAATATCCAAAAATGCTGTTCTAGACCAAGTTGTTCAAGGAAAAACTGTACCATTTGTAGCATAAAATTCACATCTTGAGCTGACCATCCTTTCCATACTTTAACAATATTCAATAGTCTGCCATATAAAAAGGAAATCAAATACTTAATTATACACAGCCATCACTAACACAACACCCTGTTACTCATGACTGCGACCTCCACCATCCATCCCACCTACCGCCAATACGAACATAAATTCACTTTTTGTACTTACAGTTTCTTCATCTACCCTTCTGTTTGAGGTCTTACTCCTTATCTCTACTAGTCTACAATATCGTCTTATTAAGTTTCGCTACCTTGAGGCAACAGACACTACTGTAGGGGGCCTGGCCTCTATTTATACTCTTTAGGGTAATGAGGAGCCACTGCCTTTAGCTCTGGTTGCCCAAATTCTGTGGTTGCCATGGTGTGGCTTGACATCACATTGCCTCAGCTACACCATCCAGGAGGGGCGGTGGGAGCAGAAGATGCAGAAATCTCACACACTCTGGTTATAAAACAGAGACCTTCCTCTTAACTCCTAATATTTTTCCCAAACTGTCCTCTCTCTCTCTCATTTCCTCTAGTTCCATTACAGTCCAGCATATGGCAGGGAGGTGGTGTTTCCTCCAAGACAATTCCCATACTCCCCCGTCATTTCAGTGGTCCATTCCACTAGGTTCAGTTGCTACAATTTCCTAGGATTTTGAGTGTTGTTTTAATGGATGTTTATTTTAGAATAGTTCCACATTTACAGAAAAATTGTGAAGATAATAACCATGTACACCATACCCAATTTCCCTTATTACTAATATCTTACTTATGTATGGGGCAAAAGTAACATGAAGTGAATCATCAGTGAAACAGAGTGAAACCTCACTTCTCTAGTATCTCCAACATCCAAAAATGATGTTCTAGACCAAGTTGTTAAAGGAAAAACTGTACCAGTTGTGGCATAAAATTCACATCTTGAGCTGACCATCCTTTCCATACTTTAACAATATTCAATAGTCTGCCATATAAAAAGGAAATCAAATAATTATACACTGCCATCACTAACACAGCACCCTGTTACTCATGACTGCGAACTCCACCATCCATCCCACCTACCGCCAATACGAACATAAATTCACTTTTGGACTTACAGTTTCTTCATCCACCCTTCTGTTTGAGGTCTTACTCCTTATCTCTACTAGTCTACAATATCGTCTTATTAAGTTTCGCTATCTTGAGGCAACAGACACTACTGAAGGGGGCCTTGCCTCTATTTATACTCTAAGGTAAAGAGGAGCCACTCCCTTCAGCCTTGGTTGCCCAAATTCTGTGGTTGCCATGGTGTGGCGTGACATCACAAAGCCTCAGCTAGACTATCCAGGAGGGGCGGTGGTGGCAGAAGATGCAGAAATCTCACACACTCTGGTTATAAAACTGAGACCTTCCTCTTAACTCCTAACATTTTTCCCAAACTGTCCTCTCTCTCATTTCCTCTAGTTCCATTACAGTCCAGCATATGGCAGGGAGGTGGTGTTTCCTCTAAGACAATTCCCATACTCCCCCGTCATTTCAGTGGTCCATTCCACTAGGTTCAGTTGCTACAATTTCCTAGGATTTTGAGTGTTGTTTTAATGGATGTTTATTTTAGAATAGTTCCACATTTACAGAAAAATTGTGAAGATAATAACCATGTACACCATACCCAATTTCCCTTATTACTAATATCTTACTTCTGTATGGGGCAAAAGTAACATGAAGTGAATCATCAGTGAAACAGAGTGAAACCTCACTTCTCTAGTATCTCCAATATCCAAAAATGCTGTTCTAGACCAAGTTGTTCAAGGAAAAACTGTACCAGTTGTAGCATAAAATTCACATCTTGAGCTGACCATCCTTTCCATACTTTAACAATATTCAATAGTCTGCCATATAAAAAGGAAATCAAATAATTATACACTGCCATCACTAACACAACACCCTGTTACTCATGACTGCGACCTCCACCATCCATCCCACCTACCGCCAATACGAACATAAATTCACTTTTGGACTTACAGTTTCTTCATCCACCCTTCTGTTTGAGGTCTTACTCCTTATCTCTAGTAGTCTACAATATCGTCTTATTAAGTTTCGCTATCTTGAGGCAACAGACACTACTGAAGGGGGCCTTGCCTCTATTTATACTCTAAGTTAATGAGGAGCCACTCCCTTCAGCCTTGGTTGCCCAAATTCTGTGGTTGCCATGGTGTGGCTTGCCATCACAATGACTCAGCTAGACCATCCAGGAGGGGCGGGTGGAGCAGAAGATGCAGAAATCTCACACACTCTGGTTATAAAACAGAGACCTTCCTCTTAACTCCTAACATTTTTCCCAAACTGTCCTCTCTCTGTCTCATTTTCTCTAGTTCTATTACAGTCCAGCATATGGCAGGGAGGTGGTGTTTCCTCTAAGACAATTCCCATACTCCCCCGTCATTTCAGTGGTCCATTCCACTAGGTTCAGTTGCTACAATTTCCTAGGATTTTGAGTGTTGTTTTAATGGATGTTTATTTTAGAATAGTTCCACATTTACAGAAAAATTGTGAAGATAATAACCATGTACACCATACCCAATTTCCCTTATTACTAATATCTTACTTCTGTATGGGGCAAAAGTAACATGAAGTGAATCATCAGTGAAACAGAGTGAAACCTCACTTCTCTAGTATCTCCAATATCCAAAAATGCTGTTCTAGACCAAGTTGTTCAAGGAAAAACTGTACCATTTGTAGCATAAAATTCACATCTTGAGCTGACCATCCTTTCCATACTTTAACAATATTCAATAGTCGGCCATATAAAAAGGAAATCAAATACTTAATTATACACAGCCATCACTAACACAACACCCTGTTACTCATGACTGCGACCTCCACCATCCATCCCACCTACCGCCAATACGAACATAAATTCACTTTTTGTACTTACAGTTTCTTCATCTACCCTTCTGTTTGAGGTCTTACTCCTTATCTCTACTAGTCTACAATATCGTCTTATTAAGTTTCGCTACCTTGAGGCAACAGACACTACTGTAGGGGGCCTGACCTCTATTTATACTCTTTAGGGTAATGAGGAGCCACTGCCTTTAGCTCTGGTTGCCCAAATTCTGTGGTTGCCATGGTGTGGCTTGACATCACATTGCCTCAGCTACACCATCCAGGAGGGGCGGTGGGAGCAGAAGATGCAGAAATCTCACACACTCTGGTTATAAAACAGAGACCTTCCTCTTAACTCCTAATATTTTTCCCAAACTGTCCTCTCTCTCTCTCATTTCCTCTAGTTCCATTACAGTCCAGCATATGGCAGGGAGGTGGTGTTTCCTCCAAGACAATTCCCATACTCCCCCGTCATTTCAGTGGTCCATTCCACTAGGTTCAGTTGCTACAATTTCCTAGGATTTTGAGTGTTGTTTTAATGGATGTTTATTTTAGAATAGTTCCACATTTACAGAAAAATTGTGAAGATAATAACCATGTACACCATACCCAATTTCCCTTATTACTAATATCTTACTTATGTATGGGGCAAAAGTAACATGAAGTGAATCATCAGTGAAACAGAGTGAAACCTCACTTCTCTAGTATCTCCAACATCCAAAAATGATGTTCTAGACCAAGTTGTTAAAGGAAAAACTGTACCAGTTGTGGCATAAAATTCACATCTTGAGCTGACCATCCTTTCCATACTTTAACAATATTCAATAGTCTGCCATATAAAAAGGAAATCAAATAATTATACACTGCCATCACTAACACAACACCCTGTTACTCATGACTGCGACCTCCACCATCCATCCCACCTACCGCCAATACGAACATAAATTCACTTTTGGACTTACAGTTTCTTCATCCACCCTTCTGTTTGAGGTCTTACTCCTTATCTCTACTAGTCTACAATATCGTCTTATTAAGTTTCGCTATCTTGAGGCAACAGACACTACTGAAGGGGGCCTTGCCTCTATTTATACTCTAAGGTAAAGAGGAGCCACTCCCTTCAGCCTTGGTTGCCCAAATTCTGTGGTTGCCATGGTGTGGCATGACATCACAAAGCCTCAGCTAGACCATCCAGGAGGGGCGGTGGTGGCAGAAGATGCAGAAATCTCACACACTCTGGTTATAAAACTGAGACCTTCCTCTTAACTCCTAACATTTTTCCCAAATTGTCCTCTCTCTCATTTCCTCTAGTTCCATTACAGTCCAGCATATGGCAGGGAGGTGGTGTTTCCTCTAAGACAATTCCCATACTCCCCCGTCATTTCAGTGGTCCATTCCACTAGGTTCAGTTGCTACAATTTCCTAGGATTTTGAGTGTTGTTTTAATGGATGTTTATTTTAGAATAATTCCACATTTACAGAAAAATTGTGAAGATAATAACCATGTACACCATACCCAATTTCCCTTATTACTAATATCTTACTTCTGTATGGGGCAAAAGTAACATGAAGTGAATCATCAGTGAAACAGAGTGAAACCTCACTTCTCTAGTATCTCCAATATCCAAAAATGCTGTTCTAGACCAAGTTGTTCAAGGAAAAACTGTACCAGTTGTAGCATAAAATTCACATCTTGAGCTGACCATCCTTTCCATACTTTAACAATATTCAATAGTCTGCCATATAAAAAGGAAATCAAATACTTAATTATACACAGCCATCACTAACACAACACCCTGTTACTCATGACTGCGACCTCCACCATCCATCCCACCTACCGCCAATACGAACATAAATTCACTTTTTGTACTTACAGTTTCTTCATCTACCCTTCTCTTTGAGGTCTTACTCCTTATCTCTACTAGTCTACAATATCGTCTTATTAAGTTTCGCTACCTTGAGGCAACAGACACTACTGCAGGGGGCCTGGCCTCTATTTATACTCTTTAGGGTAATGAGGAGCCACTGCCTTTAGCTCTGGTTGCCCAAATTCTGTGGTTGCCATGGTGTGGCTTGACATCACATTGCCTCAGCTAGACCATCCAGGAGGGGCGGTGGGAGCAGAAGATGCAGAAATCTCACACACTCTGGTTATAAAACAGAGACCTTCCTCTTAACTCCTAATATTTTTCCCAAACTGTCCTCTCTCTCTCTCATTTCCTCTAGTTCCATTACAGTCCAGCATATGGCAGGGAGGTGGTGTTTCCTCCAAGACAATTCCCATACTCCCCCGTCATTTCAGTGGTCCATTCCACTAGGTTCAGTTGCTACAATTTCCTAGGATTTAGAGTGTTTTTTTAATGGATGTTTATTTTAGAATAGTTCCACATTTACAGAAAAATTGTGAAGATAATAACCATGTACACCATACCCAATTTCCCTTATTACTAATATCTTACTTATGTATGGGGCAAAAGTAACATGAAGTGAATCATCAGTGAAACAGAGTGAAACCTCACTTCTCTAGTATCTCCAACATCCAAAAATGATGTTCTAGACCAAGTTGTTAAAGGAAAAACTGTACCAGTTGTGGCATAAAATTCACATCTTGAGCTGACCATCCTTTCCATACTTTAACAATATTCAATAGTCTGCCATATAAAAAGGAAATCAAATAATTATACACTGCCATCACTAACACAACACCCTGTTACTCATGACTGCGACCTCCACCATCCATCCCACCTACCGCCAATACGAACATAAATTCACTTTTGGACTTACAGTTTCTTCATCCACCCTTCTGTTTGAGGTCTTACTCCTTATCTCTAGTAGTCTACAATATCATCTTATTAAGTTTCGCTATCTTGAGGCAACAGACACTACTGAAGGGGGCCTTGCCTCTATTTATACTCTAAGTTAATGAGGAGCCACTCCCTTCAGCCTTGGTTGCCCAAATTCTGTGGTTGCCATGGTGTGGCTTGCCATCACAATGACTCAGCTAGACCATCCAGGAGGGGCGGGTGGAGCAGAAGATGCAGAAATCTCACACACTCTGGTTATAAAACAGAGACCTTCCTCTTAACTCCTAACATTTTTCCCAAACTGTCCTCTCTCTGTCTCATTTCCTCTAGTTCTATTACAGTCCAGCATATGGCAGGGAGGTGGTGTTTCCTCTAAGACAATTGCCATACTCCCCCGTCATTTATGTGGTCCATTCCACTAGGTTCATTTGCTACAATTTCCTAGGATTTTGAGTGTTTTTTTAATGGATTTTTATTTTAGAATAGTTCCACATTTACAGAAAAATTGTGAAGATAATAACCATGTACACCTTACCCAATTTCCCTTATTACTAATATCTTACTTATGTATGGGGCAAAAGTAACATGAAGTGAATCATCAGTGAAACAGAGTGAAACCTCACTTCTCTAGTATCTCCAATATCCAAAAATGCTGTTCTAGACCAAGTTGTTCAAGGAAAAACTGTACCAGTTGTAGCATAAAATTCACATCTTGAGCTGACCATCCTTTCCATACTTTAACAATATTCAATAGTCGGCCATATAAAAAGGAAATCAAATAATTATACACTGCCATCACTAACACAACACCCTGTTACTCATGACTGCGACCTCCACCATCCATCCCACCTACCGCCAATACGAACATAAATTCACTTTTGGACTTACAGTTTCTTCATCCACCCTTCTGTTTGAGGTCTTACTCCTTATCTCTAGTAGTCTACAATATCGTCTTATTAAGTTTCGCTATCTTGAGGCAACAGACACTACTGAAGGGGGCCTTGCCTCTATTTATACTCTAAGTTAATGAGGAGCCACTCCCTTCAGCCTTGGTTGCCCAAATTCTGTGGTTGCCATGGTGTGGCTTGCCATCACAATGCCTCAGCTAGACCATCCAGGAGGGGCGGGGGGAGCAGAAGATGCAGAAATCTCACACACTCTGGTTATAAAACAGAGACCTTCCTCTTAACTCCTAACATTTTTCCCAAACTGTCCTCTCTCTGTATCATTTTCTCTAGTTCTATTACAGTCCAGCATATGGCAGGGAGGTGGTGTTTCCTCTAAGACAATTGCCATACTCCCCCGTCATTTCAGTGGTCCATTCCACTAGGTTCAGTTGCTACAATTTCCTAGGATTTTGAGTGTTGTTTTAATGGATGTTTATTTTAGAATAGTTCCACATTTACAGAAAAATTGTGAAGATAATAACCATGTACACCTTACCCAATTTCCCTTATTACTAATATCTTACTTATGTATGGGGCAAAAGTAACATGAAGTGAATCATCAGTGAAACAGAGTGAATCCTCACTTCTCTAGTATCTCCAATATCCAAAAATGCTGTTCTAGACCAAGTTGTTCAAGGAAAAACTGTACCATTTGTAGCATAAAATTCACATCTTGAGCTGACCATCCTTTCCATACTTTAACAATATTCAATAGTCTGCCATATAAAAAGGAAATCAAATACTTAATTATACACAGCCATCACTAACACAACACCCTGTTACTCATGACTGCGACCTCCACCATCCATCCCACCTACCGCCAATACGAACATAAATTCACTTTTTGTACTTACAGTTTCTTCATCTACCCTTCTGTTTGAGGTCTTACTCCTTATCTCTACTAGTCTACAATATCGTCTTATTAAGTTTCGCTACCTTGAGGCAACAGACACTACTGCAGGGGGCCTGGCCTCTATTTATACTCTTTAGGGTAATGAGGAGCCACTCCCTTCAGCTCTGGTTGCCCAAATTCTGTGGTTGCCATGGTGTGGCTTGACATCACATTGCCTCAGCTAGACCATCCAGGAGGGGCGGTGGGAGCAGAAGATGCAGAAATCTCACACACTCTGGTTATAAAACAGAGACCTTCCTCTTAACTCCTAATATTTTTCCCAAACTGTCCTCTCTCTCTCTCATTTCCTCTAGTTCCATTACAGTCCAGCATATGGCAGGGAGGTGGTGTTTCCTCTAAGACAATTCCCATACTCCCCCGTCATTTCAGTGGTCCATTCCACTAGGTTCAGTTGCTACAATTTCCTAGGATTTTGAGTGTTGTTTTAATGGATGTTTATTTTAGAATAGTTCCACATTTACAGAAAAATTGTGAAGATAATAACCATGTACACCTTACCCAATTTCCCTTATTACTAATATCTTACTTATGTATGGGGCAAAAGTAACATGAAGTGAATCATCAGTGAAACAGAGTGAATCCTCACTTCTCTAGTATCTCCAATATCCAAAAATGCTGTTCTAGACCAAGTTGTTCAAGGAAAAACTGTACCAGTTGTGGCATAAAATTCACATCTTGAGCTGACCATCCTTTCCATACTTTAACAATATTCAATAGTCTGCCATATAAAAAGGAAATCAAATAATTATACACTGCCATCACTAACACAACACCCTGTTACTCATGACTGCGACCTCCACCATCCATCCCACCTACCGCCAATACGAACATAAATTCACTTTTGGACTTACAGTTTCTTCATCCACCCTTCTGTTTGAGGTCTTACTCCTTATCTCTAGTAGTCTACAATATCGTCTTATTAAGTTTCGCTATCTTGAGGCAACAGACACTACTGAAGGGGGCCTTGCCTCTATTTATACTCTAAGTTAATGAGGAGCCACTCCCTTCAGCCTTGGTTGCCCAAATTCTGTGGTTGCCATGGTGTGGCTTGCCATCACAATGCCTCAGCTAGACCATCCAGGAGGGGCGGGGGGAGCAGAAGATGCAGAAATCTCACACACTCTGGTTATAAAACAGAGACCTTCCTCTTAACTCCTAACATTTTTCCCAAACTGTCCTCTCTCTGTCTCATTTTCTCTAGTTCTATTACAGTCCAGCATATGGCAGGGAGGTGGTGTTTCCTCTAAGACAATTGCCATACTCCCCCGTCATTTCAGTGGTCCATTCCACTAGGTTCAGTTGCTACAATTTCCTAGGATTTTGAGTGTTGTTTTAATGGATGTTTATTTTAGAATAGTTCCACATTTACAGAAAAATTGTGAAGATAATAACCATGTACACCTTACCCAATTTCCCTTATTACTAATATCTTACTTATGTATGGGGCAAAAGTAACATGAAGTGAATCATCAGTGAAACAGAGTGAATCCTCACTTCTCTAGTATCTCCAATATCCAAAAATGCTGTTCTAGACCAAGTTGTTCAAGGAAAAACTGTACCAGTTGTAGCATAAAATTCACATCTTGAGCTGACCATCCTTTCCATACTTTAACAATATTCAATAGTCTGCCATATAAAAAGGAAATCAAATAATTATACACTGCCATCACTAACACAACACCCTGTTACTCATGACTGCGACCTCCACCATCCATCCCACCTACCGCCAATACGAACATAAATTCACTTTTGGACTTACAGTTTCTTCATCCACCCTTCTGTTTGAGGTCTTACTCCTTATCTCTACTAGTCTACAATATCGTCTTATTAAGTTTCGCTATCTTGAGGCAACAGACACTACTGAAGGGGGCCTTGCCTCTATTTATACTCTAAGGTAAAGAGGAGCCACTCCCTTCAGCCTTGGTTGCCCAAATTCTGTGGTTGCCATGGTGTGGCATGACATCACAAAGCCTCAGCTAGACCATCCAGGAGGGGCGGTGGTGGCAGAAGATGCAGAAATCTCACACACTCTGGTTATAAAACTGAGACCTTCCTCTTAACTCCTAACATTTTTCCCAAACTGTCCTCTCTCTCATTTCCTCTAGTTCCATTACAGTCCAGCATATGGCAGGGAGGTGGTGTTTCCTCTAAGACAATTCCCATACTCCCCCGTCATTTCAGTGGTCCATTCCACTAGGTTCAGTTGCTACAATTTCCTAGGATTTTGAGTGTTGTTTTAATGGATGTTTATTTTAGAATAATTCCACATTTACAGAAAAATTGTGAAGATAATAACCATGTACACCATACCCAATTTCCCTTATTACTAATATCTTACTTCTGTATGGGGCAAAAGTAACATGAAGTGAATCATCAGTGAAACAGAGTGAAACCTCACTTCTCTAGTATCTCCAATATCCAAAAATGCTGTTCTAGACCAAGTTGTTCAAGGAAAAACTGTACCATTTGTAGCATAAAATTCACATCTTGAGCTGACCATCCTTTCCATACTTTAACAATATTCAATAGTCTGCCATATAAAAAGGAAATCAAATACTTAATTATACACAGCCATCACTAACACAACACCCTGTTACTCATGACTGCGACCTCCACCATCCATCCCACCTACCGCCAATACGAACATAAATTCACTTTTTGTACTTACAGTTTCTTCATCTACCCTTCTGTTTGAGGTCTTACTCCTTATCTCTACTAGTCTACAATATCGTCTTATTAAGTTTCGCTACCTTGAGGCAACAGACACTACTGCAGGGGGCCTGGCCTCTATTTATACTCTTTAGGGTAATGAGGAGCCACTGCCTTTAGCTCTGGTTGCCCAAATTCTGTGGTTGCCATGGTGTGGCTTGACATCACATTGCCTCAGCTAGACCATCCAGGAGGGGCGGTGGGAGCAGAAGATGCAGAAATCTCACACACTCTGGTTATAAAACAGAGACCTTCCTCTTAACTCCTAATATTTTTCCCAAACTGTCCTCTCTCTCTCTCATTTCCTCTAGTTCCATTACAGTCCAGCATATGGCAGGGAGGTGGTGTTTCCTCCAAGACAATTCCCATACTCCCCCGTCATTTCAGTGGTCCATTCCACTAGGTTCAGTTGCTACAATTTCCTAGGATTTAGAGTGTTTTTTTAATGGATGTTTATTTTAGAATAGTTCCACATTTACAGAAAAATTGTGAAGATAATAACCATGTACACCATACCCAATTTCCCTTATTACTAATATCTTACTTATGTATGGGGCAAAAGTAACATGAAGTGAATCATCAGTGAAACAGAGTGAAACCTCACTTCTCTAGTATCTCCAACATCCAAAAATGATGTTCTAGACCAAGTTGTTAAAGGAAAAACTGTACCAGTTGTGGCATAAAATTCACATCTTGAGCTGACCATCCTTTCCATACTTTAACAATATTCAATAGTCTGCCATATAAAAAGGAAATCAAATAATTATACACTGCCATCACTAACACAACACCCTGTTACTCATGACTGCGACCTCCACCATCCATCCCACCTACCGCCAATACGAACATAAATTCACTTTTGGACTTACAGTTTCTTCATCCACCCTTCTGTTTGAGGTCTTACTCCTTATCTCTAGTAGTCTACAATATCGTCTTATTAAGTTTCGCTATCTTGAGGCAACAGACACTACTGAAGGGGGCCTTGCCTCTATTTATACTCTAAGTTAATGAGGAGCCACTCCCTTCAGCCTTGGTTGCCCAAATTCTGTGGTTGCCATGGTGTGGCTTGCCATCACAATGACTCAGCTAGACCATCCAGGAGGGGCGGGTGGAGCAGAAGATGCAGAAATCTCACACACTCTGGTTATAAAACAGAGACCTTCCTCTTAACTCCTAACATTTTTCCCAAACTGTCCTCTCTCTGTCTCATTTCCTCTAGTTCTATTACAGTCCAGCATATGGCAGGGAGGTGGTGTTTCCTCTAAGACAATTGCCATACTCCCCCGTCATTTCAGTGGTCCATTCCACTAGGTTCAGTTGCTACAATTTCCTAGGATTTTGAGTGTTGTTTTAATGGATGTTTATTTTAGAATAGTTCCACATTTACAGAAAAATTGTGAAGATAATAACCATGTACACCTTACCCAATTTCCCTTATTACTAATATCTTACTTATGTATGGGGCAAAAGTAACATGAAGTGAATCATCAGTGAAACAGAGTGAAACCTCACTTCTCTAGTATCTCCAATATCCAAAAATGCTGTTCTAGACCAAGTTGTTCAAGGAAAAACTGTACCAGTTGTAGCATAAAATTCACATCTTGAGCTGACCATCCTTTCCATACTTTAACAATATTCAATAGTCTGCCATATAAAAAGGAAATCAAATAATTATACACTGCCATCACTAACACAACACCCTGTTACTCATGACTGCGACCTCCACCATCCATCCCACCTACCGCCAATACGAACATAAATTCACTTTTGGACTTACAGTTTCTTCATCCACCCTTCTGTTTGAGGTCTTACTCCTTATCTCTAGTAGTCTACAATATCGTCTTATTAAGTTTCGCTATCTTGAGGCAACAGACACTACTGAAGGGGGCCTTGCCTCTATTTATACTCTAAGTTAATGAGGAGCCACTCCCTTCAGCCTTGGTTGCCCAAATTCTGTGGTTGCCATGGTGTGGCTTGCCATCACAATGCCTCAGCTAGACCATCCAGGAGGGGCGGGGGGAGCAGAAGATGCAGAAATCTCACACACTCTGGTTATAAAACAGAGACCTTCCTCTTAACTCCTAACATTTTTCCCAAACTGTCCTCTCTCTGTATCATTTTCTCTAGTTCTATTACAGTCCAGCATATGGCAGGGAGGTGGTGTTTCCTCTAAGACAATTGCCATACTCCCCCGTCATTTCAGTGGTCCATTCCACTAGGTTCAGTTGCTACAATTTCCTAGGATTTTGAGTGTTGTTTTAATGGATGTTTATTTTAGAATAGTTCCACATTTACAGAAAAATTGTGAAGATAATAACCATGTACACCTTACCCAATTTCCCTTATTACTAATATCTTACTTATGTATGGGGCAAAAGTAACATGAAGTGAATCATCAGTGAAACAGAGTGAATCCTCACTTCTCTAGTATCTCCAATATCCAAAAATGCTGTTCTAGACCAAGTTGTTCAAGGAAAAACTGTACCATTTGTAGCATAAAATTCACATCTTGAGCTGACCATCCTTTCCATACTTTAACAATATTCAATAGTCTGCCATATAAAAAGGAAATCAAATACTTAATTATACACAGCCATCACTAACACAACACCCTGTTACTCATGACTGCGACCTCCACCATCCATCCCACCTACCGCCAATACGAACATAAATTCACTTTTTGTACTTACAGTTTCTTCATCTACCCTTCTGTTTGAGGTCTTACTCCTTATCTCTACTAGTCTACAATATCGTCTTATTAAGTTTCGCTACCTTGAGGCAACAGACACTACTGCAGGGGGCCTGGCCTCTATTTATACTCTTTAGGGTAATGAGGAGCCACTCCCTTCAGCTCTGGTTGCCCAAATTCTGTGGTTGCCATGGTGTGGCTTGACATCACATTGCCTCAGCTAGACCATCCAGGAGGGGCGGTGGGAGCAGAAGATGCAGAAATCTCACACACTCTGGTTATAAAACAGAGACCTTCCTCTTAACTCCTAATATTTTTCCCAAACTGTCCTCTCTCTCTCTCATTTCCTCTAGTTCCATTACAGTCCAGCATATGGCAGGGAGGTGGTGTTTCCTCCAAGACAATTCCCATACTCCCCCGTCATTTCAGTGGTCCATTCCACTAGGTTCAGTTGCTACAATTTCCTAGGATTTTGAGTGTTGTTTTAATGGATGTTTATTTTAGAATAGTTCCACATTTACAGAAAAATTGTGAAGATAATAACCATGTACACCTTACCCAATTTCCCTTATTACTAATATCTTACTTATGTATGGGGCAAAAGTAACATGAAGTGAATCATCAGTGAAACAGAGTGAATCCTCACTTCTCTAGTATCTCCAATATCCAAAAATGCTGTTCTAGACCAAGTTGTTCAAGGAAAAACTGTACCAGTTGTGGCATAAAATTCACATCTTGAGCTGACCATCCTTTCCATACTTTAACAATATTCAATAGTCTGCCATATAAAAAGGAAATCAAATAATTATACACTGCCATCACTAACACAACACCCTGTTACTCATGACTGCGACCTCCACCATCCATCCCACCTACCGCCAATACGAACATAAATTCACTTTTGGACTTACAGTTTCTTCATCCACCCTTCTGTTTGAGGTCTTACTCCTTATCTCTAGTAGTCTACAATATCGTCTTATTAAGTTTCGCTATCTTGAGGCAACAGACACTACTGAAGGGGGCCTTGCCTCTATTTATACTCTAAGTTAATGAGGAGCCACTCCCTTCAGCCTTGGTTGCCCAAATTCTGTGGTTGCCATGGTGTGGCTTGCCATCACAATGCCTCAGCTAGACCATCCAGGAGGGGCGGGGGGAGCAGAAGATGCAGAAATCTCACACACTCTGGTTATAAAACAGAGACCTTCCTCTTAACTCCTAACATTTTTCCCAAACTGTCCTCTCTCTGTCTCATTTTCTCTAGTTCTATTACAGTCCAGCATATGGCAGGGAGGTGGTGTTTCCTCTAAGACAATTGCCATACTCCCCCGTCATTTCAGTGGTCCATTCCACTAGGTTCAGTTGCTACAATTTCCTAGGATTTTGAGTGTTGTTTTAATGGATGTTTATTTTAGAATAGTTCCACATTTACAGAAAAATTGTGAAGATAATAACCATGTACACCTTACCCAATTTCCCTTATTACTAATATCTTACTTATGTATGGGGCAAAAGTAACATGAAGTGAATCATCAGTGAAACAGAGTGAATCCTCACTTCTCTAGTATCTCCAATATCCAAAAATGCTGTTCTAGACCAAGTTGTTCAAGGAAAAACTGTACCAGTTGTAGCATAAAATTCACATCTTGAGCTGACCATCCTTTCCATACTTTAACAATATTCAATAGTCTGCCATATAAAAAGGAAATCAAATAATTATACACTGCCATCACTAACACAACACCCTGTTACTCATGACTGCGACCTCCACCATCCATCCCACCTACCGCCAATACGAACATAAATTCACTTTTGGACTTACAGTTTCTTCATCCACCCTTCTGTTTGAGGTCTTACTCCTTATCTCTACTAGTCTACAATATCGTCTTATTAAGTTTCGCTATCTTGAGGCAACAGACACTACTGAAGGGGGCCTTGCCTCTATTTATACTCTAAGGTAAAGAGGAGCCACTCCCTTCAGCCTTGGTTGCCCAAATTCTGTGGTTGCCATGGTGTGGCGTGACATCACAAAGCCTCAGCTAGACCATCCAGGAGGGGCGGTGGTGGCAGAAGATGCAGAAATCTCACACACTCTGGTTATAAAACTGAGACCTTCCTCTTAACTCCTAACATTTTTCCCAAACTGTCCTCTCTCTCATTTCCTCTAGTTCCATTACAGTCCAGCATATGGCAGGGAGGTGGTGTTTCCTCTAAGACAATTCCCATACTCCCCCGTCATTTCAGTGGTCCATTCCACTAGGTTCAGTTGCTACAATTTCCTAGGATTTTGAGTGTTGTTTTAATGGATGTTTATTTTAGAATAATTCCACATTTACAGAAAAATTGTGAAGATAATAACCATGTACACCATACCCAATTTCCCTTATTACTAATATCTTACTTCTGTATGGGGCAAAAGTAACATGAAGTGAATCATCAGTGAAACAGAGTGAAACCTCACTTCTCTAGTATCTCCAATATCCAAAAATGCTGTTCTAGACCAAGTTGTTCAAGGAAAAACTGTACCATTTGTAGCATAAAATTCACATCTTGAGCTGACCATCCTTTCCATACTTTAACAATATTCAATAGTCTGCCATATAAAAAGGAAATCAAATACTTAATTATACACAGCCATCACTAACACAACACCCTGTTACTCATGACTGCGACCTCCACCATCCATCCCACCTACCGCCAATACGAACATAAATTCACTTTTTGTACTTACAGTTTCTTCATCTACCCTTCTGTTTGAGGTCTTACTCCTTATCTCTACTAGTCTACAATATCGTCTTATTAAGTTTCGCTACCTTGAGGCAACAGACACTACTGCAGGGGGCCTGGCCTCTATTTATACTCTTTAGGGTAATGAGGAGCCACTGCCTTTAGCTCTGGTTGCCCAAATTCTGTGGTTGCCATGGTGTGGCTTGACATCACATTGCCTCAGCTAGACCATCCAGGAGGGGCGGTGGGAGCAGAAGATGCAGAAATCTCACACACTCTGGTTATAAAACAGAGACCTTCCTCTTAACTCCTAATATTTTTCCCAAACTGTCCTCTCTCTCTCTCATTTCCTCTAGTTCCATTACAGTCCAGCATATGGCAGGGAGGTGGTGTTTCCTCCAAGACAATTCCCATACTCCCCCGTCATTTCAGTGGTCCATTCCACTAGGTTCAGTTGCTACAATTTCCTAGGATTTAGAGTGTTTTTTTAATGGATGTTTATTTTAGAATAGTTCCACATTTACAGAAAAATTGTGAAGATAATAACCATGTACACCATACCCAATTTCCCTTATTACTAATATCTTACTTATGTATGGGGCAAAAGTAACATGAAGTGAATCATCAGTGAAACAGAGTGAAACCTCACTTCTCTAGTATCTCCAACATCCAAAAATGATGTTCTAGACCAAGTTGTTAAAGGAAAAACTGTACCAGTTGTGGCATAAAATTCACATCTTGAGCTGACCATCCTTTCCATACTTTAACAATATTCAATAGTCTGCCATATAAAAAGGAAATCAAATAATTATACACTGCCATCACTAACACAACACCCTGTTACTCATGACTGCGACCTCCACCATCCATCCCACCTACCGCCAATACGAACATAAATTCACTTTTGGACTTACAGTTTCTTCATCCACCCTTCTGTTTGAGGTCTTACTCCTTATCTCTAGTAGTCTACAATATCGTCTTATTAAGTTTCGCTATCTTGAGGCAACAGACACTACTGAAGGGGGCCTTGCCTCTATTTATACTCTAAGTTAATGAGGAGCCACTCCCTTCAGCCTTGGTTGCCCAAATTCTGTGGTTGCCATGGTGTGGCTTGCCATCACAATGACTCAGCTAGACCATCCAGGAGGGGCGGGTGGAGCAGAAGATGCAGAAATCTCACACACTCTGGTTATAAAACAGAGACCTTCCTCTTAACTCCTAACATTTTTCCCAAACTGTCCTCTCTCTGTCTCATTTCCTCTAGTTCTATTACAGTCCAGCATATGGCAGGGATGTGGTGTTTCCTCTAAGACAATTGCCATACTCCCCCGTCATTTCAGTGGTCCATTCCACTAGGTTCAGTTGCTACAATTTCCTAGGATTTTGAGTGTTGTTTTAATGGATGTTTATTTTAGAATAGTTCCACATTTACAGAAAAATTGTGAAGATAATAACCATGTACACCTTACCCAATTTCCCTTATTACTAATATCTTACTTATGTATGGGGCAAAAGTAACATGAAGTGAATCATCAGTGAAACAGAGTGAAACCTCACTTCTCTAGTATCTCCAATATCCAAAAATGCTGTTCTAGACCAAGTTGTTCAAGGAAAAACTGTACCAGTTGTAGCATAAAATTCACATCTTGAGCTGACCATCCTTTCCATACTTTAACAATATTCAATAGTCTGCCATATAAAAAGGAAATCAAATAATTATACACTGCCATCACTAACACAACACCCTGTTACTCATGACTGCGACCTCCACCATCCATCCCACCTACCGCCAATACGAACATAAATTCACTTTTGGACTTACAGTTTCTTCATCCACCCTTCTGTTTGAGGTCTTACTCCTTATCTCTAGTAGTCTACAATATCGTCTTATTAAGTTTCGCTATCTTGAGGCAACAGACACTACTGAAGGGGGCCTTGCCTCTATTTATACTCTAAGTTAATGAGGAGCCACTCCCTTCAGCCTTGGTTGCCCAAATTCTGTGGTTGCCATGGTGTGGCTTGCCATCACAATGCCTCAGCTAGACCATCCAGGAGGGGCGGGGGGAGCAGAAGATGCAGAAATCTCACACACTCTGGTTATAAAACAGAGACCTTCCTCTTAACTCCTAACATTTTTCCCAAACTGTCCTCTCTCTGTATCATTTTCTCTAGTTCTATTACAGTCCAGCATATGGCAGGGAGGTGGTGTTTCCTCTAAGACAATTGCCATACTCCCCCGTCATTTCAGTGGTCCATTCCACTAGGTTCAGTTGCTACAATTTCCTAGGATTTTGAGTGTTGTTTTAATGGATGTTTATTTTAGAATAGTTCCACATTTACAGAAAAATTGTGAAGATAATAACCATGTACACCTTACCCAATTTCCCTTATTACTAATATCTTACTTATGTATGGGGCAAAAGTAACATGAAGTGAATCATCAGTGAAACAGAGTGAATCCTCACTTCTCTAGTATCTCCAATATCCAAAAATGCTGTTCTAGACCAAGTTGTTCAAGGAAAAACTGTACCATTTGTAGCATAAAATTCACATCTTGAGCTGACCATCCTTTCCATACTTTAACAATATTCAATAGTCTGCCATATAAAAAGGAAATCAAATACTTAATTATACACAGCCATCACTAACACAACACCCTGTTACTCATGACTGCGACCTCCACCATCCATCCCACCTACCGCCAATACGAACATAAATTCACTTTTTGTACTTACAGTTTCTTCATCTACCCTTCTGTTTGAGGTCTTACTCCTTATCTCTACTAGTCTACAATATCGTCTTATTAAGTTTCGCTACCTTGAGGCAACAGACACTACTGCAGGGGGCCTGGCCTCTATTTATACTCTTTAGGGTAATGAGGAGCCACTCCCTTCAGCTCTGGTTGCCCAAATTCTGTGGTTGCCATGGTGTGGCTTGACATCACATTGCCTCAGCTAGACCATCCAGGAGGGGCGGTGGGAGCAGAAGATGCAGAAATCTCACACACTCTGGTTATAAAACAGAGACCTTCCTCTTAACTCCTAATATTTTTCCCAAACTGTCCTCTCTCTCTCTCATTTCCTCTAGTTCCATTACAGTCCAGCATATGGCAGGGAGGTGGTGTTTCCTCCAAGACAATTCCCATACTCCCCCGTCATTTCAGTGGTCCATTCCACTAGGTTCAGTTGCTACAATTTCCTAGGATTTTGAGTGTTGTTTTAATGGATGTTTATTTTAGAATAGTTCCACATTTACAGAAAAATTGTGAAGATAATAACCATGTACACCTTACCCAATTTCCCTTATTACTAATATCTTACTTATGTATGGGGCAAAAGTAACATGAAGTGAATCATCAGTGAAACAGAGTGAATCCTCACTTCTCTAGTATCTCCAATATCCAAAAATGCTGTTCTAGACCAAGTTGTTCAAGGAAAAACTGTACCAGTTGTGGCATAAAATTCACATCTTGAGCTGACCATCCTTTCCATACTTTAACAATATTCAATAGTCTGCCATATAAAAAGGAAATCAAATAATTATACACTGCCATCACTAACACAACACCCTGTTACTCATGACTGCGACGTCCACCATCCATCCCACCTACCGCCAATACGAACATAAATTCACTTTTGGACTTACAGTTTCTTCATCCACCCTTCTGTTTGAGGTCTTACTCCTTATCTCTAGTAGTCTACAATATCGTCTTATTAAGTTTCGCTATCTTGAGGCAACAGACACTACTGAAGGGGGCCTTGCCTCTATTTATACTCTAAGTTAATGAGGAGCCACTCCCTTCAGCCTTGGTTGCCCAAATTCTGTGGTTGGCATGGTGTGGCTTGCCATCACAATGCCTCAGCTAGACCATCCAGGAGGGGCGGGGGGAGCAGAAGATGCAGAAATCTCACACACTCTGGTTATAAAACAGAGACCTTCCTCTTAACTCCTAACATTTTTCCCAAACTGTCCTCTCTCTGTCTCATTTTCTCTAGTTCTATTACAGTCCAGCATATGGCAGGGAGGTGGTGTTTCCTCTAAGACAATTGCCATACTCCCCCGTCATTTCAGTGGTCCATTCCACTAGGTTCAGTTGCTACAATTTCCTAGGATTTTGAGTGTTGTTTTAATGGATGTTTATTTTAGAATAGTTCCACATTTACAGAAAAATTGTGAAGATAATAACCATGTACACCTTACCCAATTTCCCTTATTACTAATATCTTACTTATGTATGGGGCAAAAGTAACATGAAGTGAATCATCAGTGAAACAGAGTGAATCCTCACTTCTCTAGTATCTCCAATATCCAAAAATGCTGTTCTAGACCAAGTTGTTCAAGGAAAAACTGTACCAGTTGTAGCATAAAATTCACATCTTGAGCTGACCATCCTTTCCATACTTTAACAATATTCAATAGTCTGCCATATAAAAAGGAAATCAAATAATTATACACTGCCATCACTAACACAACACCCTGTTACTCATGACTGCGACCTCCACCATCCATCCCACCTACCGCCAATACGAACATAAATTCACTTTTGGACTTACAGTTTCTTCATCCACCCTTCTGTTTGAGGTCTTACTCCTTATCTCTACTAGTCTACAATATCGTCTTATTAAGTTTCGCTATCTTGAGGCAACAGACACTACTGAAGGGGGCCTTGCCTCTATTTATACTCTAAGGTAAAGAGGAGCCACTCCCTTCAGCCTTGGTTTCCCAAATTCTGTGGTTGCCATGGTGTGGCGTGACATCACAAAGCCTCAGCTAGACTATCCAGGAGGGGCGGTGGTGGCAGAAGATGCAGAAATCTCACACACTCTGGTTATAAAACTGAGACCTTCCTCTTAACTCCTAACATTTTTCCCAAACTGTCCTCTCTCTCATTTCCTCTAGTTCCATTACAGTCCAGCATATGGCAGGGAGGTGGTGTTTCCTCTAAGACAATTCCCATACTCCCCCGTCATTTCAGTGGTCCATTCCACTAGGTTCAGTTGCTACAATTTCCTAGGATTTTGAGTGTTGTTTTAATGGATGTTTATTTTAGAATAGTTCCACATTTACAGAAAAATTGTGAAGATAATAACCATGTACACCATACCCAATTTCCCTTATTACTAATATCTTACTTCTGTATGGGGCAAAAGTAACATGAAGTGAATCATCAGTGAAACAGAGTGAAACCTCACTTCTCTAGTATCTCCAATATCCAAAAATGCTGTTCTAGACCAAGTTGTTCAAGGAAAAACTGTACCAGTTGTAGCATAAAATTCACATCTTGAGCTGACCATCCTTTCCATACTTTAACAATATTCAATAGTCTGCCATATAAAAAGGAAATCAAATACTTAATTATACACAGCCATCACTAACACAACACCCTGTTACTCATGACTGCGACCTCCACCATCCATCCCACCTACCGCCAATACGAACATAAATTCACTTTTTGTACTTACAGTTTCTTCATCTACCCTTCTGTTTGAGGTCTTACTCCTTATCTCTACTAGTCTACAATATCGTCTTATTAAGTTTCGCTACCTTGAGGCAACAGACACTACTGCAGGGGGCCTGGCCTCTATTTATACTCTTTAGGGTAATGAGGAGCGACTGCCTTTAGATCTGGTTGCCCAAATTCTGTGGTTGCCATGGTGTGGCTTGACATCACATTGCCTCAGCTAGACCATCCAGGAGGGGCGGTGGGAGCAGAAGAGGCAGAAATCTCACACACTCTGGTTATAAAACAGAGACCTTCCTCTTAACTCCTAATATTTTTCCCAAACTGTCCTCTCTCTCTCTCATTTCCTCTAGTTCCATTACAGTCCAGCATATGGCAGGGAGGTGGTGTTTCCTCCAAGACAATTCCCATACTCCCCCGTCATTTCAGTGGTCCATTCCACTAGGTTCAGTTGCTACAATTTCCTAGGATTTTGAGTGTTGTTTTAATGGATGTTTATTTTAGAATAGTTCCACATTTACAGAAAAATTGTGAAGATAATAACCATGTACACCATACGCAATTTCCCTTATTACTAATATCTTACTTATGTATGGGGCAAAAGTAACATGAAGTGAATCATCAGTGAAACAGAGTGAAACCTCACTTCTCTAGTATCTCCAACATCCAAAAATGATGTTCTAGACCAAGTTGTTCAAGGAAAAACTGTACCAGTTGTGGCATAAAATTCACATCTTGAGCTGACCATCCTTTCCATACTTTAACAATATTCAATAGTCTGCCATATAAAAAGGAAATCAAATAATTATACACTGCCATCACTAACACAGCACCCTGTTACTCATGACTGCGACCTCCACCATCCATCCCACCTACCGCCAATACGAACATAAATTCACTTTTGGACTTACAGTTTCTTCATCCACCCTTCTGTTTGAGGTCTTACTCCTTATCTCTACTAGTCTACAATATCGTCTTATTAAGTTTCGCTATCTTGAGGCAACAGACACTACTGAAGGGGGCCTTGCCTCTATTTATACTCTAAGGTAAAGAGGAGCTACTCCCTTCAGCCTTGGTTTCCCAAATTCTGTGGTTGCCATGGTGTGGCGTGACATCACAAAGCCTCAGCTAGACTATCCAGGAGGGGCGGTGGTGGCAGAAGATGCAGAAATCTCACACACTCTGGTTATAAAACTGAGACCTTCCTCTTAACTCCTAACATTTTTCCCAAACTGTCCTCTCTCTCATTTCCTCTAGTTCCATTACAGTCCAGCATATGGCAGGGAGGTGGTGTTTCCTCTAAGACAATTGCCATACTCCCCCGTCATTTCAGTGGTCCATTCCACTAGGTTCAGTTGCTACAATTTCCTAGGATTTTGAGTGTTGTTTTAATGGATGTTTATTTTAGAATAGTTCCACATTTACAGAAAAATTGTGAAGATAATAACCATGTACACCATACCCAATTTCCCTCATTACTAATATCTTACTTCTGTATGGGGCAAAAGTAACATGAAGTGAATCATAAGTGAAACAGAGTGAAACCTCACTTCTCTAGTATCTCCAATATCCAAAAATGCTGTTCTAGACCAAGTTGTTCAAGGAAAAACTGTACCATTTGTAGCATAAAATTCACATCTTGAGCTGACCATCCTTTCCATACTTTAACAATATTCAATAGTCTGCCATATAAAAAGGAAATCAAATACTTAATTATACACAGCCATCACTAACACAACACCCTGTTACTCATGACTGCGACCTCCACCATCCATCCCACCTACTGCCAATACGAACATAAATTCACTTTTTGTACTTACAGTTTCTTCATCTACCCTTCTGTTTGAGGTCTTACTCCTTATCTCTACTAGTCTACAATATCGTCTTATTAAGTTTCGCTATCTTGAGGCAACAGACAATACTGCTGGGGGCCTGGCCTCTATTTATACTCTTTAGGGTAATGAGGAGCCACTGCCTTCAGCTCTGGTTGCCCAAATTCTGTGCTTGCCATGATGTGGCTTGACATCACCATGCTTCAGCTAGACCATCCAGGAGGGGCGGGGGGAGCAGAAGATGCAGAAATCGCACACACTCTGGTTATAAAACAGAGACCTTCCTCTTAACTCCTAATATTTTTCCCAAACTGTCCTCTCTCTCTCTCATTTCCTCTAGTTCCATTACAGTCCAGCATATGGCAGGGAGGTGGTGTTTCCTCCAAGACAATTCCCATACTCCCCCGTCATTTCAGTGGTCCATTCCACTAGGTTCAGTTGCTACAATTTCCTAGGATTTTGAGTGTTGTTTTAATGGATGTTTATTTTAGAATAGTTCCACATTTACAGAAAAATTGTGAAGATAATAACCATGTACACCATACCCAATTTCCCTTATTACTAATATCTTACTTATGTATGGGGCAAAAGTAACATGAAGTGAATCATCAGTGAAACAGAGTGAAACCTCACTTCTCTAGTATCTCCAATATCCAAAAATGATGTTCTAGACCAAGTTGTTAAAGGAAAAACTGTACCAGTTGTGGCATAAAATTCACATCTTGAGCTGACCATCCTTTCCATACTTTAACAATATTCAATAGTCTGCCATATAAAAAGGAAATCAAATAATTATACACTGCCATCACTAACACAACACCCTGTTACTCATGACTGTGACCTCCACCATCCATCCCACCTACCGACAATACGAACATAAATTGACTTTTGGACTTACAGTTTCTTTATCCACCCATCTGTTTGAGGTCTTACTCCTTATCTCTACTAGTCTACAATATCGTCTTATTAAGTTTCGCTATCTTGAGGCAACGGACACTACTGAAGGGGGCCTTGCCTCTATTTATACTCTAAGTTAATGAGGAGCCACTCCCTTCAGCCTTGGTTGCCCAAATTCTGTGGTTGCCATGGTGTGGCTTGACATCACAATGCCTCAGCTAGACCATCCAGGAGGGGCGGTGGGAGCAGAAGATGCAGAAATCTCACACACTCTGGTTATAAAACAGAGACCTTCCTCTTAACTCCTAACATTTTTCCCAAACTGTCCTCTCTCTGTCTCATTTTCTCTAGTTCCATTACAGTCCAGCATATGGCAGGGAGGTGGTGTTTCCTCTAAGACAATTGCCATACTCCCCCGTCATTTCAGTGGTCCATTCCACTAGGTTCAGTTGCTACAATTTCCTAGGATTTTGAGTGTTGTTTTAATGGAAGTTTATTTTAGAATAGTTCCACATTTACAGAAAAATTGTGAAGATAATAACCATGTACACCTTACCCAATTTCCCTTATTACTAATATCTTACTTATGTATGGGGCAAAAGTAACATGAAGTGAATCATCAGTGAAACAGAGTGAATCCTCACTTCTCTAGTATCTCCAATATCCAAAAATGCTGTTCTAGACCAAGTTGTTCAAGGAAAAACTGTACCAGTTGTAGCATAAAATTCACATCTTGAGCTGACCATCCTTTCCATACTTTAACAATATTCAATAGTCTGCCATATAAAAAGGAAATCAAATAATTATACACTGCCATCACTAACACAACACCCTGTTACTCATGACTGCGACCTCCACCATCCATCCCACCTACCGCCAATACGAACATAAATTCACTTTTGGACTTACAGTTTCTTCATCCACCCTTCTGTTTGAGGTCTTACTCCTTATCTCTAGTAGTCTACAATATCGTCTTATTAAGTTTCGCTATCTTGAGGCAACAGACACTACTGAAGGGGGCCTTGCCTCTATTTATACTCTAAGTTAATGAGGAGCCACTCCCTTCAGCCTTGGTTGCCCAAATTCTGTGGTTGCCATGGTGTGGCTTGCCATCACAATGCCTCAGCTAGACCATCCAGGAGGGGCGGGGGGAGCAGAAGATGCAGAAATCTCACACACTCTGGTTATAAAACAGAGACCTTCCTCTTAACTCCTAACATTTTTCCCAAACTGTCCTCTCTCTGTCTCATTTTCTCTAGTTCTATTACAGTCCAGCATATGGCAGGGAGGTGGTGTTTCCTCTAAGACAATTGCCATACTCCCCCGTCATTTCAGTGGTCCATTCCACTAGGTTCAGTTGCTACAATTTCCTAGGATTTTGAGTGTTGTTTTAATGGATGTTTATTTTAGAATAGTTCCACATTTACAGAAAAATTGTGAAGATAATAACCATGTACACCTTACCCAATTTCCCTTATTACTAATATCTTACTTATGTATGGGGCAAAAGTAACATGAAGTGAATCATCAGTGAAACAGAGTGAATCCTCACTTCTCTAGTATCTCCAATATCCAAAAATGCTGTTCTAGACCAAGTTGTTCAAGGAAAAACTGTACCAGTTGTAGCATAAAATTCACATCTTGAGCTGACCATCCTTTCCATACTTTAACAATATTCAATAGTCTGCCATATAAAAAGGAAATCAAATAATTATACACTGCCATCACTAACACAACACCCTGTTACTCATGACTGCGACCTCCACCATCCATCCCACCTACCGCCAATACGAACATAAATTCACTTTTGGACTTACAGTTTCTTCATCCACCCTTCTGTTTGAGGTCTTACTCCTTATCTCTACTAGTCTACAATATCGTCTTATTAAGTTTCGCTATCTTGAGGCAACAGACACTACTGAAGGGGGCCTTGCCTCTATTTATACTCTAAGGTAAAGAGGAGCCACTCCCTTCAGCCTTGGTTTCCCAAATTCTGTGGTTGCCATGGTGTGGCGTGACATCACAAAGCCTCAGCTAGACTATCCAGGAGGGGCGGTGGTGGCAGAAGATGCAGAAATCTCACACACTCTGGTTATAAAACTGAGACCTTCCTCTTAACTCCTAACATTTTTCCCAAACTGTCCTCTCTCTCATTTCCTCTAGTTCCATTACAGTCCAGCATATGGCAGGGAGGTGGTGTTTCCTCTAAGACAATTCCCATACTCCCCCGTCATTTCAGTGGTCCATTCCACTAGGTTCAGTTGCTACAATTTCCTAGGATTTTGAGTGTTGTTTTAATGGATGTTTATTTTAGAATAGTTCCACATTTACAGAAAAATTGTGAAGATAATAACCATGTACACCATACCCAATTTCCCTTATTACTAATATCTTACTTCTGTATGGGGCAAAAGTAACATGAAGTGAATCATCAGTGAAACAGAGTGAAACCTCACTTCTCTAGTATCTCCAATATCCAAAAATGCTGTTCTAGACCAAGTTGTTCAAGGAAAAACTGTACCATTTGTAGCATAAAATTCACATCTTGAGCTGACCATCCTTTCCATACTTTAACAATATTCAATAGTCTGCCATATAAAAAGGAAATCAAATACTTAATTATACACAGCCATCACTAACACAACACCCTGTTACTCATGACTGCGACCTCCACCATCCATCCCACCTACCGCCAATACGAACATAAATTCACTTTTTGTACTTACAGTTTCTTCATCTACCCTTCTGTTTGAGGTCTTACTCCTTATCTCTACTAGTCTACAATATCGTCTTATTAAGTTTCGCTACCTTGAGGCAACAGACACTACTGTAGGGGGCCTGACCTCTATTTATACTCTTTAGGGTAATGAGGAGCCACTGCCTTTAGCTCTGGTTGCCCAAATTCTGTGGTTGCCATGGTGTGGCTTGACATCACATTGCCTCAGCTAGACCATCCAGGAGGGGCGGTGGGAGCAGAAGATGCAGAAATCTCACACACTCTGGTTATAAAACAGAGACCTTCCTCTTAACTCCTAATATTTTTCCCAAACTGTCCTCTCTCTCTCTCATTTCCTCTAGTTCCATTACAGTCCAGCATATGGCAGGGAGGTGGTGTTTCCTCCAAGACAATTCCCATACTCCCCCGTCATTTCAGTGGTCCATTCCACTAGGTTCAGTTGCTACAATTTCCTAGGATTTTGAGTGTTGTTTTAATGGATGTTTATTTTAGAATAGTTCCACATTTACAGAAAAATTGTGAAGATAATAACCATGTACACCATACCCAATTTCCCTTATTACTAATATCTTACTTATGTATGGGGCAAAAGTAACATGAAGTGAATCATCAGTGAAACAGAGTGAAACCTCACTTCTCTAGTATCTCCAACATCCAAAAATGATGTTCTAGACCAAGTTGTTAAAGGAAAAACTGTACCAGTTGTGGCATAAAATTCACATCTTGAGCTGACCATCCTTTCCATACTTTAACAATATTCAATAGTCTGCCATATAAAAAGGAAATCAAATAATTATACACTGCCATCACTAACACAACACCCTGTTACTCATGACTGCGACCTCCACCATCCATCCCACCTACCGCCAATACGAACATAAATTCACTTTTGGACTTACAGTTTCTTCATCCACCCTTCTGTTTGAGGTCTTACTCCTTATCTCTACTAGTCTACAATATCGTCTTATTAAGTTTCGCTATCTTGAGGCAACAGACACTACTGAAGGGGGCCTTGCCTCTATTTATACTCTAAGGTAAAGAGGAGCCACTCCCTTCAGCCTTGGTTGCCCAAATTCTGTGGTTGCCATGGTGTGGCGTGACTTCACAAAGCCTCAGCTAGACCATCCAGGAGGGGCGGTGGTGGCAGAAGATGCAGAAATCTCACACACTCTGGTTATAAAACTGAGACCTTCCTCTTAACTCCTAACATTTTTCCCAAACTGTCCTCTCTCTCATTTCCTCTAGTTCCATTACAGTCCAGCATATGGCAGGGAGGTGGTGTTTCCTCTAAGACAATTCCCATACTCCCCCGTCATTTCAGTGGTCCATTCCACTAGGTTCAGTTGCTACAATTTCCTAGGATTTTGAGTGTTGTTTTAATGGATGTTTATTTTAGAATAATTCCACATTTACAGAAAAATTGTGAAGATAATAACCATGTACACCATACCCAATTTCCCTTATTACTAATATCTTACTTCTGTATGGGGCAAAAGTAACATGAAGTGAATCATCAGTGAAACAGAGTGAAACCTCACTTCTCTAGTATCTCCAATATCCAAAAATGCTGTTCTAGACCAAGTTGTTCAAGGAAAAACTGTACCATTTGTAGCATAAAATTCACATCTTGAGCTGACCATCCTTTCCATACTTTAACAATATTCAATAGTCTGCCATATAAAAAGGAAATCAAATACTTAATTATACACAGCCATCACTAACACAACACCCTGTTACTCATGACTGCGACCTCCACCATCCATCCCACCTACCGCCAATACGAACATAAATTCACTTTTTGTACTTACAGTTTCTTCATCTACCCTTCTGTTTGAGGTCTTACTCCTTATCTCTACTAGTCTACAATATCGTCTTATTAAGTTTCGCTACCTTGAGGCAACAGACACTACTGCAGGGGGCCTGGCCTCTATTTATACTCTTTAGGGTAATGAGGAGCCACTGCCTTTAGCTCTGGTTGCCCAAATTCTGTGGTTGCCATGGTGTGGCTTGACATCACATTGCCTCAGCTAGACCATCCAGGAGGGGCGGTGGGAGCAGAAGATGCAGAAATCTCACACACTCTGGTTATAAAACAGAGACCTTCCTCTTAACTCCTAATATTTTTCCCAAACTGTCCTCTCTCTCTCTCATTTCCTCTAGTTCCATTACAGTCCAGCATATGGCAGGGAGGTGGTGTTTCCTCCAAGACAATTCCCATACTCCCCCGTCATTTCAGTGGTCCATTCCACTAGGTTCAGTTGCTACAATTTCCTAGGATTTTGAGTGTTTTTTTAATGGATGTTTATTTTAGAATAGTTCCACATTTACAGAAAAATTGTGAAGATAATAACCATGTACACCATACCCAATTTCCCTTATTACTAATATCTTACTTATGTATGGGGCAAAAGTAACATGAAGTGAATCATCAGTGAAACAGAGTGAAACCTCACTTCTCTAGTATCTCCAACATCCAAAAATGATGTTCTAGACCAAGTTGTTAAAGGAAAAACTGTACCAGTTGTGGCATAAAATTCACATCTTGAGCTGACCATCCTTTCCATACTTTAACAATATTCAATAGTCTGCCATATAAAAAGGAAATCAAATAATTATACACTGCCATCACTAACACAACACCCTGTTACTCATGACTGCGACCTCCACCATCCATCCCACCTACCGCCAATACGAACATAAATTCACTTTTGGACTTACAGTTTCTTCATCCACCCTTATGTTTGAGGTCTTACTCCTTATCTCTAGTAGTCTACAATATCGTCTTATTAAGTTTCGCTATCTTGAGGCAACAGACACTACTGAAGGGGGCCTTGCCTCTATTTATACTCTAAGTTAATGAGGAGCCACTCCCTTCAGCCTTGGTTGCCCAAATTCTGTGGTTGCCATGGTGTGGCTTGCCATCACAATGACTCAGCTAGACCATCCAGGAGGGGCGGGTGGAGCAGAAGATGCAGAAATCTCACACACTCTGGTTATAAAACAGAGACCTTCCTCTTAACTCCTAACATTTTTCCCAAACTGTCCTCTCTCTGTCTCATTTTCTCTAGTTCTATTACAGTCCAGCATATGGCAGGGAGGTGGTGTTTCCTCTAAGACAATTGCCATACTCCCCCGTCATTTCAGTGGTCCATTCCACTAGGTTCAGTTGCTACAATTTCCTAGGATTTTGAGTGTTGTTTTAATGGATGTTTATTTTAGAATAGTTCCACATTTACAGAAAAATTGTGAAGATAATAACCATGTACACCTTACCCAATTTCCCTTATTACTAATATCTTACTTATGTATGGGGCAAAAGTAACATGAAGTGAATCATCAGTGAAACAGAGTGAAACCTCACTTCTCTAGTATCTCCAATATCCAAAAATGCTGTTCTAGACCAAGTTGTTCAAGGAAAAACTGTACCAGTTGTAGCATAAAATTCACATCTTGAGCTGACCATCCTTTCCATACTTTAACAATATTCAATAGTCTGCCATATAAAAAGGAAATCAAATAATTATACACTGCCATCACTAACACAACACCCTGTTACTCATGACTGCGACCTCCACCATCCATCCCACCTACCGCCAATACGAACATAAATTCACTTTTGGACTTACAGTTTCTTCATCCACCCTTCTGTTTGAGGTCTTACTCCTTATCTCTAGTAGTCTACAATATCGTCTTATTAAGTTTCGCTATCTTGAGGCAACAGACACTACTGAAGGGGGCCTTGCCTCTATTTATACTCTAAGTTAATGAGGAGCCACTCCCTTCAGCCTTGGTTGCCCAAATTCTGTGGTTGCCATGGTGTGGCTTGCCATCACAATGCCTCAGCTAGACCATCCAGGAGGGGCGGGGGGAGCAGAAGATGCAGAAATCTCACACACTCTGGTTATAAAACAGAGACCTTCCTCTTAACTCCTAACATTTTTCCCAAACTGTCCTCTCTCTGTATCATTTTCTCTAGTTCTATTACAGTCCAGCATATGGCAGGGAGGTGGTGTTTCCTCTAAGACAATTGCCATACTCCCCCGTCATTTCAGTGGTCCATTCCACTAGGTTCAGTTGCTACAATTTCCTAGGATTTTGAGTGTTGTTTTAATGGATGTTTATTTTAGAATAGTTCCACATTTACAGAAAAATTGTGAAGATAATAACCATGTACACCTTACCCAATTTCCCTTATTACTAATATCTTACTTATGTATGGGGCAAAAGTAACATGAAGTGAATCATCAGTGAAACAGAGTGAATCCTCACTTCTCTAGTATCTCCAATATCCAAAAATGCTGTTCTAGACCAAGTTGTTCAAGGAAAAACTGTACCATTTGTAGCATAAAATTCACATCTTGAGCTGACCATCCTTTCCATACTTTAACAATATTCAATAGTCTGCCATATAAAAAGGAAATCAAATACTTAATTATACACAGCCATCACTAACACAACACCCTGTTACTCATGACTGCGACCTCCACCATCCATCCCACCTACCGCCAATACGAACATAAATTCACTTTTTGTACTTACAGTTTCTTCATCTACCCTTCTGTTTGAGGTCTTACTCCTTATCTCTACTAGTCTACAATATCGTCTTATTAAGTTTCGCTACCTTGAGGCAACAGACACTACTGCAGGGGGCCTGGCCTCTATTTATACTCTTTAGGGTAATGAGGAGCCACTCCCTTCAGCTCTAGTTGCCCAAATTCTGTGGTTGCCATGGTGTGGCTTGACATCACATTGCCTCAGCTAGACCATCCAGGAGGGGCGGTGGGAGCAGAAGATGCAGAAATCTCACACACTCTGGTTATAAAACAGAGACCTTCCTCTTAACTCCTAATATTTTTCCCAAACTGTCCTCTCTCTCTCTCATTTCCTCTAGTTCCATTACAGTCCAGCATATGGCAGGGAGGTGGTGTTTCCTCCAAGACAATTCCCATACTCCCCCGTCATTTCAGTGGTCCATTCCACTAGGTTCAGTTGCTACAATTTCCTAGGATTTTGAGTGTTGTTTTAATGGATGTTTATTTTAGAATAGTTCCACATTTACAGAAAAATTGTGAAGATAATAACCATGTACACCTTACCCAATTTCCCTTATTACTAATATCTTACTTATGTATGGGGCAAAAGTAACATGAAGTGAATCATCAGTGAAACAGAGTGAATCCTCACTTCTCTAGTATCTCCAATATCCAAAAATGCTGTTCTAGACCAAGTTGTTCAAGGAAAAACTGTACCAGTTGTAGCATAAAATTCACATCTTGAGCTGACCATCCTTTCCATACTTTAACAATATTCAATAGTCTGCCATATAAAAAGGAAATCAAATAATTATACACTGCCATCACTAACACAACACCCTGTTACTCATGACTGCGACCTCCACCATCCATCCCACCTACCGCCAATACGAACATAAATTCACTTTTGGACTTGCAGTTTCTTCATCCACCCTTCTGTTTGAGGTCTTACTCCTTATCTCTAGTAGTCTACAATATCGTCTTATTAAGTTTCGCTATCTTGAGGCAACAGACACTACTGAAGGGGGCCTTGCCTCTATTTATACTCTAAGTTAATGAGGAGCCACTCCCTTCAGCCTTGGTTGCCCAAATTCTGTGGTTGCCATGGTGTGGCTTGCCATCACAATGCCTCAGCTAGACCATCCAGGAGGGGCGGGGGGAGCAGAAGATGCAGAAATCTCACACACTCTGGTTATAAAACAGAGACCTTCCTCTTAACTCCTAACATTTTTCCCAAACTGTCCTCTCTCTGTCTCATTTTCTCTAGTTCTATTACAGTCCAGCATATGGCAGGGAGGTGGTGTTTCCTCTAAGACAATTGCCATACTCCCCCGTCATTTCAGTGGTCCATTCCACTAGGTTCAGTTGCTACAATTTCCTAGGATTTTGAGTGTTGTTTTAATGGATGTTTATTTTAGAATAGTTCCACATTTACAGAAAAATTGTGAAGATAATAACCATGTACACCTTACCCAATTTCCCTTATTACTAATATCTTACTTATGTATGGGGCAAAAGTAACATGAAGTGAATCATCAGTGAAACAGAGTGAATCCTCACTTCTCTAGTATCTCCAATATCCAAAAATGCTGTTCTAGACCAAGTTGTTCAAGGAAAAACTGTACCAGTTGTAGCATAAAATTCACATCTTGAGCTGACCATCCTTTCCATACTTTAACAATATTCAATAGTCTGCCATATAAAAAGGAAATCAAATAATTATACACTGCCATCACTAACACAACACCCTGTTACTCATGACTGCGACCTCCACCATCCATCCCACCTACCGCCAATACGAACATAAATTCACTTTTGGACTTACAGTTTCTTCATCCACCCTTCTGTTTGAGGTCTTACTCCTTATCTCTACTAGTCTACATTATCGTCTTATTAAGTTTCGCTATCTTGAGGCAACAGACACTACTGAAGGGGGCCTTGCCTCTATTTATACTCTAAGGTAAAGAGGAGCCACTCCCTTCAGCCTTGGTTTCCCAAATTCTGTGGTTGCCATGGTGTGGCGTGACATCACAAAGCCTCAGCTAGACTATCCAGGAGGGGCGGTGGTGGCAGAAGATGCAGAAATCTCACACACTCTGGTTATAAAACTGAGACCTTCCTCTTAACTCCTAACATTTTTCCCAAACTGTCCTCTCTCTCATTTCCTCTAGTTCCATTACAGTCCAGCATATGGCAGGGAGGTGGTGTTTCCTCTAAGACAATTCCCATACTCCCCCGTCATTTCAGTGGTCCATTCCACTAGGTTCAGTTGCTACAATTTCCTAGGATTTTGAGTGTTGTTTTAATGGATGTTTATTTTAGAATAGTTCCACATTTACAGAAAAATTGTGAAGATAATAACCATGTACACCATACCCAATTTCCCTTATTACTAATATCTTACTTCTGTATGGGGCAAAAGTAACATGAAGTGAATCATCAGTGAAACAGAGTGAAACCTCACTTCTCTAGTATCTCCAATATCCAAAAATGCTGTTCTAGACCAAGTTGTTCAAGGAAAAACTGTACCAGTTGTAGCATAAAATTCACATCTTGAGCTGACCATCCTTTCCATACTTTAACAATATTCAATAGTCTGCCATATAAAAAGGAAATCAAATACTTAATTATACACAGCCATCACTAACACAACACCCTGTTACTCATGACTGCGACCTCCACCATCCATCCCACCTACCGCCAATACGAACATAAATTCACTTTTTGTACTTACAGTTTCTTCATCTACCCTTCTGTTTGAGGTCTTACTCCTTATCTCTACTAGTCTACAATATCGTCTTATTAAGTTTCGCTACCTTGAGGCAACAGACACTACTGTAGGGGGCCTGGCCTCTATTTATACTCTTTAGGGTAATGAGGAGCCACTGCCTTTAGCTCTGGTTGCCCAAATTCTGTGGTTGCCATGGTGTGGCTTGACATCACATTGCCTCAGCTAGACCATCCAGGAGGGGCGGTGGGAGCAGAAGATGCAGAAATCTCACACACTCTGGTTATAAAACAGAGACCTTCCTCTTAACTCCTAATATTTTTCCCAAACTGTCCTCTCTCTCTCTCATTTCCTCTAATTCCATTACAGTCCAGCATATGGCAGGGAGGTGGTGTTTCCTCCAAGACAATTCCCATACTCCCCCGTCATTTCAGTGGTCCATTCCACTAGGTTCAGTTGCTACAATTTCCTAGGATTTTGAGTGTTGTTTTAATGGATGTTTATTTTAGAATAGTTCCACATTTACAGAAAAATTGTGAAGATAATAACCATGTACACCATACCCAATTTCCCTTATTACTAATATCTTACTTATGTATGGGGCAAAAGTAACATGAAGTGAATCATCAGTGAAACAGAGTGAAACCTCACTTCTCTAGTATCTCCAACATCCAAAAATGATGTTCTAGACCAAGTTGTTAAAGGAAAAACTGTACCAGTTGTGGCATAAAATTCACATCTTGAGCTGACCATCCTTTCCATACTTTAACAATATTCAATAGTCTGCCATATAAAAAGGAAATCAAATAATTATACACTGCCATCACTAACACAACACCCTGTTACTCATGACTGCGACCTCCACCATCCATCCCACCTACCGCCAATACGAACATAAATTCACTTTTGGACTTACAGTTTCTTCATCCACCCTTCTGTTTGAGGTCTTACTCCTTATCTCTAGTAGTCTACAATATCGTCTTATTAAGTTTCGCTATCTTGAGGCAACAGACACTACTGAAGGGGGCCTTGCCTCTATTTATACTCTAAGTTAATGAGGAGCCACTCCCTTCAGCCTTGGTTGCCCAAATTCTGTGGTTGCCATGGTGTGGCTTGCCATCACATTGCCTCAGCTAGACCATCCAGGAGGGGCGGGTGGAGCAGAAGATGCAGAAATCTCACACACTCTGGTTATAAAACAGAGACCTTCCTCTTAACTCCTAACATTTTTCCCAAACTGTCCTCTCTCTGTCTCATTTTCTCTAGTTCTATTACAGTCCAGCATATGGCAGGGAGGTGGTGTTTCCTCTAAGACAATTGCCATACTCCCCCGTCATTTCAGTGGTCCATTCCACTAGGTTCAGTTGCTACAATTTCCTAGGATTTTGAGTGTTGTTTTAATGGATGTTTATTTTAGAATAGTTCCACATTTACAGAAAAATTGTGAAGATAATAACCATGTACACCTTACCCAATTTCCCTTATTACTAATATCTTACTTATGTATGGGGCAAAAGTAACATGAAGTGAATCATCAGTGAAACAGAGTGAAACCTCACTTCTCTAGTATCTCCAATATCCAAAAATGCTGTTCTAGACCAAGTTGTTCAAGGAAAAACTGTACCAGTTGTAGCATAAAATTCACATCTTGAGCTGACCATCCTTTCCATACTTTAACAATATTCAATAGTCTGCCATATAAAAAGGAAATCAAATAATTATACACTGCCATCACTAACACAACACCCTGTTACTCATGACTGCGACCTCCACCATCCATCCCACCTACCGCCAATACGAACATAAATTCACTTTTGGACTTACAGTTTCTTCATCCACCCTTCTGTTTGAGGTCTTACTCCTTATCTCTAGTAGTCTACAATATCGTCTTATTAAGTTTCGCTATCTTGAGGCAACAGACACTACTGAAGGGGGCCTTGCCTCTATTTATACTCTAAGTTAATGAGGAGCCACTCCCTTCAGCCTTGGTTGCCCAAATTCTGTGGTTGCCATGGTGTGGCTTGCCATCACAATGCCTCAGCTAGACCATCCAGGAGGGGCGGTGGGAGCAGAAGATGCAGAAATCTCACACACTCTGGTTATAAAACAGAGACCTTCCTCTTAACTCCTAACATTTTTCCCAAACTGTCCTCTCTCTCTCTGTATCATTTTCTCTAGTTCTATTACAGTCCAGCATATGGCAGGGAGGTGGTGTTTCCTCTAAGACAATTGCCATACTCCCCCGTCATTTCAGTGGTCCATTCCACTAGGTTCAGTTGCTACAATTTCCTAGGATTTTGAGTGTTGTTTTAATGGATGTTTATTTTAGAATAGTTCCACATTTACAGAAAAATTGTGAAGATAATAACCATGTACACCTTACCCAATTTCCCTTATTACTAATATCTTACTTATGTATGGGGCAAAAGTAACATGAAGTGAATCATCAGTGAAACAGAGTGAATCCTCACTTCTCTAGTATCTCCAATATCCAAAAATGCTGTTCTAGACCAAGTTGTTCAAGGAAAAACTGTACCATTTGTAGCATAAAATTCACATCTTGAGCTGACCATCCTTTCCATACTTTAACAATATTCAATAGTCTGCCATATAAAAAGAAAATCAAATACTTAATTATACACAGCCATCACTAACACAACACCCTGTTACTCATGACTGCGACCTCCACCATCCATCCCACCTACCGCCAATACGAACATAAATTCACTTTTTGTACTTACAGTTTCTTCATCTACCCTTCTGTTTGAGGTCTTACTCCTTATCTCTACTAGTCTACAATATCGTCTTATTAAGTTTCGCTACCTTGAGGCAACAGACACTACTGCAGGGGGCCTGGCCTCTATTTATACTCTTTAGGGTAATGAGGAGCCACTGCCTTTAGCTCTGTTTGCCCAAATTCTGTGGTTGCCATGGTGTGGCTTGACATCACATTGCCTCAGCTAGACCATCCAGGAGGGGCGGTGGGAGCAGAAGATGCAGAAATCTCACACACTCTGGTTATAAAACAGAGACCTTCCTCTTAACTCCTAATATTTTTCCCAAACTGTCCTCTCTCTCTCTCATTTCCTCTAGTTCCATTACAGTCCAGCATATGGCAGGGAGGTGGTGTTTCCTCCAAGACAATTCCCATACTCCCCCGTCATTTCAGTGGTCCATTCCACTAGGTTCAGTTGCTACAATTTCCTAGGATTTTGAGTGTTGTTTTAATGGATGTTTATTTTAGAATAGTTCCACATTTACAGAAAAATTGTGAAGATAATAACCATGTACACCTTACCCAATTTCCCTTATTACTAATATCTTACTTATGTATGGGGCAAAAGTAACATGAAGTGAATCATCAGTGAAACAGAGTGAATCCTCACTTCTCTAGTATCTCCAATATCCAAAAATGCTGTTCTAGACCAAGTTGTTCAAGGAAAAACTGTACCAGTTGTAGCATAAAATTCACATCTTGAGCTGACCATCCTTTCCATACTTTAACAATATTCAATAGTCTGCCATATAAAAAGGAAATCAAATAATTATACACTGCCATCACTAACACAACACCCTGTTACTCATGACTGCGACCTCCACCATCCATCCCACCTACCGCCAATACGAACATAAATTCACTTTTGGACTTACAGTTTCTTCATCCACCCTTCTGTTTGAGGTCTTACTCCTTATCTCTACTAGTCTACAATATCGTCTTATTAAGTTTCGCTATCTTGAGGCAACAGACACTACTGAAGGGGGCCTTGCCTCTATTTATACTCTAAGGTAAAGAGGAGCCACTCCCTTCAGCCTTGGTTTCCCAAATTCTGTGGTTGCCATGGTGTGGCGTGACATCACAAAGCCTCAGCTAGACTATCCAGGAGGGGCGGTGGTGGCAGAAGATGCAGAAATCTCACACACTCTGGTTATAAAACTGAGACCTTCCTCTTAACTCCTAACATTTTTCCCAAACTGTCCTCTCTCTCATTTCCTCTAGTTCCATTACAGTCCAGCATATGGCAGGGAGGTGGTGTTTCCTCTAAGACAATTCCCATACTCCCCCGTCATTTCAGTGGTCCATTCCACTAGGTTCAGTTGCTACAATTTCCTAGGATTTTGAGTGTTGTTTTAATGGATGTTTATTTTAGAATAGTTCCACATTTACAGAAAAATTGTGAAGATAATAACCATGTACACCATACCCAATTTCCCTTATTACTAATATCTTACTTCTGTATGGGGCAAAAGTAACATGAAGTGAATCATCAGTGAAACAGAGTGAAACCTCACTTCTCTAGTATCTCCAATATCCAAAAATGCTGTTCTAGACCAAGTTGTTCAAGGAAAAACTGTACCAGTTGTAGCATAAAATTCACATCTTGAGCTGACCATCCTTTCCATACTTTAACAATATTCAATAGTCTGCCATATAAAAAGGAAATCAAATACTTAATTATACACAGCCATCACTAACACAACACCCTGTTACTCATGACTGCGACCTCCACCATCCATCCCACCTACCGCCAATACGAACATAAATTCACTTTTTGTACTTACAGTTTCTTCATCTACCCTTCTGTTTGAGGTCTTACTCCTTATCTCTACTAGTCTACAATATCGTCTTATTAAGTTTCGCTACCTTGAGGCAACAGACACTACTGCAGGGGGCCTGGCCTCTATTTATACTCTTTAGGGTAATGAGGAGCCACTGCCTTTAGCTCTGGTTGCCCAAATTCTGTGGTTGCCATGGTGTGGCTTGACATCACATTGCCTCAGCTAGACCATCCAGGAGGGGCGGTGGGAGCAGAAGAGGCAGAAATCTCACACACTCTGGTTATAAAACAGAGACCTTCCTCTTAACTCCTAATATTTTTCCCAAACTGTCCTCTCTCTCTCTCATTTCCTCTAGTTCCATTACAGTCCAGCATATGGCAGGGAGGTGGTGTTTCCTCCAAGACAATTCCCATACTCCCCCGTCATTTCAGTGGTCCATTCCACTAGGTTCAGTTGCTACAATTTCCTAGGATTTTGAGTGTTGTTTTAATGGATGTTTATTTTAGAATAGTTCCACATTTACAGAAAAATTGTGAAGATAATAACCATGTACACCATACCCAATTTCCCTTATTACTAATATCTTACTTATGTATGGGGCAAAAGTAACATGAAGTGAATCATCAGTGAAACAGAGTGAAACCTCACTTCTCTAGTATCTCCAACATCCAAAAATGATGTTCTAGACCAAGTTGTTCAAGGAAAAACTGTACCAGTTGTGGCATAAAATTCACATCTTGAGCTGACCATCCTTTCCATACTTTAACAATATTCAATAGTCTGCCATATAAAAAGGAAATCAAATAATTATACACTGCCATCACTAACACAGCACCCTGTTACTCATGACTGCGACCTCCACCATCCATCCCACCTACCGCCAATACGAACATAAATTCACTTTTGGACTTACAGTTTCTTCATCCACCCTTCTGTTTGAGGTCTTACTCCTTATCTCTACTAGTCTACAATATCGTCTTATTAAGTTTCGCTATCTTGAGGCAACAGACACTACTGAAGGGGGCCTTGCCTCTATTTATACTCTAAGGTAAAGAGGAGCTACTCCCTTCAGCCTTGGTTTCCCAAATTCTGTGGTTGCCATGGTGTGGCGTGACATCACAAAGCCTCAGCTAGACTATCCAGGAGGGGCGGTGGTGGCAGAAGATGCAGAAATCTCACACACTCTGGTTATAAAACTGAGACCTTCCTCTTAACTCCTAACATTTTTCCCAAACTGTCCTCTCTCTCATTTCCTCTAGTTCCATTACAGTCCAGCATATGGCAGGGAGGTGGTGTTTCCTCTAAGACAATTGCCATACTCCCCCGTCATTTCAGTGGTCCATTCCACTAGGTTCAGTTGCTACAATTTCCTAGGATTTTGAGTGTTGTTTTAATGGATGTTTATTTTAGAATAGTTCCACATTTACAGAAAAATTGTGAAGATAATAACCATGTACACCATACCCAATTTCCCTCATTACTAATATCTTACTTCTGTATGGGGCAAAAGTAACATGAAGTGAATCATAAGTGAAACAGAGTGAAACCTCACTTCTCTAGTATCTCCAATATCCAAAAATGCTGTTCTAGACCAAGTTGTTCAAGGAAAAACTGTACCATTTGTAGCATAAAATTCACATCTTGAGCTGACCATCCTTTCCATACTTTAACAATATTCAATAGTCTGCCATATAAAAAGGAAATCAAATACTTAATTATACACAGCCATCACTAACACAACACCCTGTTACTCATGACTGCGACCTCCACCATCCATCCCACCTACTGCCAATACGAACATAAATTCACTTTTTGTACTTACAGTTTCTTCATCTACCCTTCTGTTTGAGGTCTTACTCCTTATCTCTACTAGTCTACAATATCGTCTTATTAAGTTTCGCTATCTTGAGGCAACAGACAATACTGCTGGGGGCCTGGCCTCTATTTATACTCTTTAGGGTAATGAGGAGCCACTGCCTTCAGCTCTGGTTGCCCAAATTCTGTGCTTGCCATGATGTGGCTTGACATCACCATGCTTCAGCTAGACCATCCAGGAGGGGCGGGGGGAGCAGAAGATGCAGAAATCGCACACACTCTGGTTATAAAACAGAGACCTTCCTCTTAACTCCTAATATTTTTCCCAAACTGTCCTCTCTCTCTCTCATTTCCTCTAGTTCCATTACAGTCCAGCATATGGCAGGGAGGTGGTGTTTCCTCCAAGACAATTCCCATACTCCCCCGTCATTTCAGTGGTCCATTCCACTAGGTTCAGTTGCTACAATTTCCTAGGATTTTGAGTGTTGTTTTAATGGATGTTTATTTTAGAATAGTTCCACATTTACAGAAAAATTGTGAAGATAATAACCATGTACACCATACCCAATTTCCCTTATTACTAATATCTTACTTATGTATGGGGCAAAAGTAACATGAAGTGAATCATGAGTGAAACAGAGTGAAACCTCACTTCTCTAGTATCTCCAATATCCAAAAATGATGTTCTAGACCAAGTTGTTAAAGGAAAAACTGTACCAGTTGTGGCATAAAATTCACATCTTGAGCTGACCATCCTTTCCATACTTTAACAATATTCAATAGTCTGCCATATAAAAAGGAAATCAAATAATTATACACTGCCATCACTAACACAACACCCTGTTACTCATGACTGCGACCTCCACCATCCATCCCACCTACCGCCAATACGAACATAAATTCACTTTTGGACTTACAGTTTCTTCATCCACCCTTCTGTTTGAGGTCTTACTCCTTATCTCTACTAGTCTACAATATCGTCTTATTAAGTTTCGCTATCTTGAGGCAACAGACACTACTGAAGGGGGCCTTGCCTCTATTTATACTCTAAGGTAAAGAGGAGCTACTCCCTTCAGCCTTGGTTTCCCAAATTCTGTGGTTGCCATGGTGTGGCGTGACATCACAAAGCCTCAGCTAGACTATCCAGGAGGGGCGGTGGTGGCAGAAGATGCAGAAATCTCACACACTCTGGTTATAAAACTGAGATCTTCCTCTTAACTCCTAACATTTTTCCCAAACTGTCCTCTCTCTCATTTCCTCTAGTTCCATTACAGTCCAGCATATGGCAGGGAGGTGGTGTTTCCTCTAAGACAATTGCCATACTCCCCCGTCATTTCAGTGGTCCATTCCACTAGGTTCAGTTGCTACAATTTCCTAGGATTTTGAGTGTTGTTTTAATGGATGTTTATTTTAGAATAGTTCCACATTTACAGGAAAATTGTGAAGATAATAACCATGTACACCATACCCAATTTCCCTCATTACTAATATCTTACTTCTGTATGGGGCAAAAGTAACATGAAGTGAATCATAAGTGAAACAGAGTGAAACCTCACTTCTCTAGTATCTCCAATATCCAAAAATGCTGTTCTAGACCAAGTTGTTCAAGGAAAAACTGTACCATTTGTAGCAGAAAATTCACATCTTGAGCTGACCATCCTTTCCATACTTTAACAATATTCAATAGTCTGCCATATAAAAAGGAAATCAAATACTTAATTATACACAGCCATCACTAACACAACACCCTGTTACTCATGACTGCGACCTCCACCATCCATCCCACCTACTGCCAATACGAACATAAATTCACTTTTTGTACTTACAGTTTCTTCATCTACCCTTCTGTTTGAGGTCTTACTCCTTATCTCTACTAGTCTACAATATCGTCTTATTAAGTTTCGCTATCTTGAGGCAACAGACAATACTGCTGGGGGCCTGGCCTCTATTTATACTCTTTAGGGTAATGAGGAGCCACTGCCTTCAGCTCTGGTTGCCCAAATTCTGTGCTTGCCATGATGTGGCTTGACATCACCATGCTTCAGCTAGACCATCCAGGAGGGGCGGGGGGAGCAGAAGATGCAGAAATCGCACACACTCTGGTTATAAAACAGAGACCTTCCTCTTAACTCCTAATATTTTTCCCAAACTGTCCTCTCTCTCTCTCATTTCCTCTAGTTCCATTACAGTCCAGCATATGGCAGGGAGGTGGTGTTTCCTCCAAGACAATTCCCATACTCCCCCGTCATTTCAGTGGTCCATTCCACTAGGTTCAGTTGCTACAATTTCCTAGGATTTTGAGTGTTGTTTTAATGGATGTTTATTTTAGAATAGTTCCACATTTACAGAAAAATTGTGAAGATAATAACCATGTACACCATACCCAATTTCCCTTATTACTAATATCTTACTTATGTATGGGGCAAAAGTAACATGAAGTGAATCATCAGTGAAACAGAGTGAAACCTCACTTCTCTAGTATCTCCAATATCCAAAAATGATGTTCTAGACCAAGTTGTTAAAGGAAAAACTGTACCAGTTGTGGCATAAAATTCACATCTTGAGCTGACCATCCTTTCCATACTTTAACAATATTCAATAGTCTGCCATATAAAAAGGAAATCAAATAATTATACACTGCCATCACTAACACAACACCCTGTTACTCATGACTGCGACCTCCACCATCCATCCCACCTACCGAAAATACGAACATAAATTGACTTTTGGACTTACAGTTTCTTTATCCACCCATCTGTTTGAGGTCTTACTCCTTATCTCTACTAGTCTACAATATCGTCTTATTAAGTTTCGCTATCTTGAGGCAACGGACACTACTGAAGGGGGCCTTGCCTCTATTTATACTCTAAGTTAATGAGGAGCCACTCCCTTCAGCCTTGGTTGCCCAAATTCTGTGGTTGCCATGGTGTGGCTTGACATCACAATGCCTCAGCTAGACCATCCAGGAGGGGCGGGGGGAGCAGAAGATGCAGAAATCTCACACACTCTGGTTATAAAACAGAGACCTTCCTCTTAACTCCTAACATTTTTCCCAAACTGTCCTCTCTCTGTCTCATTTTCTCTAGTTCCATTACAGTCCAGCATATGGCAGGGAGGTGGTGTTTCCTCTAAGACAATTGCCATACTCCCCCGTCATTTCAGTGGTCCATTCCACTAGGTTCAGTTGCTACAATTTCCTAGGATTTTGAGTGTTGTTTTAATGGAAGTTTATTTTAGAATAGTTCCACATTTACAGAAAAATTGTGAAGATAATAACCATGTACACCTTACCCAATTTCCCTTATTACTAATATCTTACTTATGTATGGGGCAAAAGTAACATGAAGTGAATCATCAGTGAAACAGAGTGAATCCTCACTTCTCTAGTATCTCCAATATCCAAAAATGCTGTTCTAGACCAAGTTGTTCAAGGAAAAACTGTACCAGTTGTAGCATAAAATTCACATCTTGAGCTGACCATCCTTTCCATACTTTAACAATATTCAATAGTCTGCCATATAAAAAGGAAATCAAATAATTATACACTGCCATCACTAACACAACACCCTGTAACTCATGACTGCGACCTCCACCATCCATCCCACCTACCGCCAATACGAACATAAATTCACTTTTGGACTTACAGTTTCTTCATCCACCCTTCTGTTTGAGGTCTTACTCCTTATCTCTACTAGTCTACAATATCGTCTTATTAAGTTTCGCTATCTTGAGGCAACAGACACTACTGAAGGGGGCCTTGCCTCTATTTATACTCTAAGTTAATGAGGAGCCACTCCCTTCAGCCTTGGTTGCCCAAATTCTGTGGTTGCCATGGTGTGGCTTGCCATCACAATGCCTCAGCTAGACCATCCAGGAGGGGCGGGGGGAGCAGAAGATGCAGAAATCTCACACACTCTGGTTATAAAACAGAGACCTTCCTCTTAACTCCGAACATTTTTCCCAAACTGTCCTCTCTCTGTCTCATTTTCTCTAGTTCTATTACAGTCCAGCATATGGCAGGGAGGTGGTGTTTCCTCTAAGACAATTGCCATACTCCCCCGTCATTTCAGTGGTCCATTCCACTAGGTTCAGTTGCTACAATTTCCTAGGATTTTGAGTGTTGTTTTAATGGATGTTTATTTTAGAATAGTTCCACATTTACAGAAAAATTGTGAAGATAATAACCATGTACACCTTACCCAATTTCCCTTATTACTAATATCTTACTTATGTATGGGGCAAAAGTAACATGAAGTGAATCATCAGTGAAACAGAGTGAATCCTCACTTCTCTAGTATCTCCAATATCCAAAAATGCTGTTCTAGACCAAGTTGTTCAAGGAAAAACTGTACCAGTTGTAGCATAAAATTCACATCTTGAGCTGACCATCCTTTCCATACTTTAACAATATTCAATAGTCTGCCATATAAAAAGGAAATCAAATAATTATACACTGCCATCACTAACACAACACCCTGTTACTCATGACTGCGACCTCCACCATCCATCCCACCTACCGCCAATACGAACATAAATTCACTTTTGGACTTACAGTTTCTTCATCCACCCTTCTGTTTGAGGTCTTACTCCTTATCTCTACTAGTCTACAATATCGTCTTATTAAGTTTCGCTATCTTGAGGCAACAGACACTACTGAAGGGGGCCTTGCCTCTATTTATACTCTAAGGTAAAGAGGAGCCACTCCCTTCAGCCTTGGTTTCCCAAATTCTGTGGTTGCCATGGTGTGGCGTGACATCACAAAGCCTCAGCTAGACTATCCAGGAGGGGCGGTGGTGGCAGAAGATGCAGAAATCTCACACACTCTGGTTATAAAACTGAGACCTTCCTCTTAACTCCTAACATTTTTCCCAAACTGTCCTCTCTCTCATTTCCTCTAGTTCCATTACAGTCCAGCATATGGCAGGGAGGTGGTGTTTCCTCTAAGACAATTCCCATACTCCCCCGTCATTTCAGTGGTCCATTCCACTAGGTTCAGTTGCTACAATTTCCTAGGATTTTGAGTGTTGTTTTAATGGATGTTTATTTTAGAATAGTTCCACATTTACAGAAAAATTGTGAAGATAATAACCATGTACACCATACCCAATTTCCCTTATTACTAATATCTTACTTCTGTATGGGGCAAAAGTAACATGAAGTGAATCATCAGTGAAACAGAGTGAAACCTCACTTCTCTAGTATCTCCAATATCCAAAAATGCTGTTCTAGACCAAGTTGTTCAAGGAAAAACTGTACCATTTGTAGCATAAAATTCACATCTTGAGCTGACCATCCTTTCCATACTTTAACAATATTCAATAGTCTGCCATATAAAAAGGAAATCAAATACTTAATTATACACAGCCATCACTAACACAACACCCTGTTACTCATGACTGCGACCTCCACCATCCATCCCACCTACCGCCAATACGAACATAAATTCACTTTTTGTACTTACAGTTTCTTCATCTACCCTTCTGTTTGAGGTCTTACTCCTTATCTCTACTAGTCTACAATATCGTCTTATTATGTTTCGCTACCTTGAGGCAACAGACACTACTGCAGGGGGCCTGGCCTCTATTTATACTCTTTAGGGTAATGAGGAGCCACTGCCTTTAGCTCTGGTTGCCCAAATTCTGTGGTTGCCATGGTGTGGCTTGACATCACATTGCCTCAGCTAGACCATCCAGGAGGGGCGGTGGGAGCAGAAGATGCAGAAATCTCACACACTCTGGTTATAAAACAGAGACCTTCCTCTTAACTCCTAATATTTTTCCCAAACTGTCCTCTCTCTCTCTCATTTCCTCTAGTTCCATTACAGTCCAGCATATGGCAGGGAGGTGGTGTTTCCTCCAAGACAATTCCCATACTCCCCCGTCATTTCAGTGGTCCATTCCACTAGGTTCAGTTGCTACAATTTCCTAGGATTTTGAGTGTTGTTTTAATGGATGTTTATTTTAGAATAGTTCCACATTTACAGAAAAATTGTGAAGATAATAACCATGTACACCTTACCCAATTTCCCTTATTACTAATATCTTACTTATGTATGGGGCAAAAGTAACATGAAGTGAATCATCAGTGAAACAGAGTGAATCCTCACTTCTCTAGTATCTCCAATATCCAAAAATGCTGTTCTAGACCAAGTTGTTCAAGGAAAAACTGTACCAGTTGTAGCATAAAATTCACATCTTGAGCTGACCATCCTTTCCATACTTTAACAATATTCAATAGTCTGCCATATAAAAAGGAAATCAAATAATTATACACTGCCATCACTAACACAACACCCTGTTACTCATGACTGCGACCTCCACCATCCATCCCACCTACCGCCAATACGAACATAAATTCACTTTTGGACTTACAGTTTCTTCATCCACCCTTCTGTTTGAGGTCTTACTCCTTATCTCTACTAGTCTACAATATCGTCTTATTAAGTTTCGCTATCTTGAGGCAACAGACACTACTGCAGGGGGCCTTGCCTCTATTTATACTCTAAGGTAAAGAGGAGCCACTGCCTTTAGCTCTGGTTGCCCAAATTCTGTGGTTGCCATGGTGTGGCTTGACATCACCATGCCTCAGCTAGACCATCCAGGAGGGGCGGGGGGAGCAGAAGATGCAGAAATCGCACACACTCTGGTTATAAAACAGAGACCTTCCTCTTAACTCCTAATATTTTTCCCAAACTGTCCTCTCTCTCTCTCATTTCCTCTAGTTCCATTACAGTCCAGCATATGGCAGGGAGGTGGTGTTTCCTCCAAGGCAATTCCCATACTCCCCCGTCATTTCAGTGGTCCATTCCACTAGGTTCAGTTGCTACAATTTCCTAGGATTTTGAGTGTTGTTTTAATGGATGTTTATTTTAGAATAGTTCCACATTTACAGAAAAATTGTGAAGATAATAACCATGTACACCATACCCAATTTCCCTTATTACTAATATCTTACTTATGTATGGGGCAAAAGTAACATGAAGTGAATCATCAGTGAAACAGAGTGAAACCTCACTTCTCTAGTATCTCCAATATCCAAAAATGATGTTCTAGACCAAGTTGTTAAAGGAAAAACTGTACCAGTTGTGGCATAAAATTCACATCTTGAGCTGACCATCCTTTCCATACTTTAACAATATTCAATAGTCTGCCATATAAAAAGGAAATCAAATAATTATACACTGCCATCACTAACACAACACCCTGTTACTCATGACTGCGACCTCCACCATCCATCCCACCTACCGACAATACGAACATAAATTGACTTTTGGACTTACAGTTTCTTTATCCACCCATCTGTTTGAGGTCTTACTCCTTATCTCTACTAGTCTACAATATCGTCTTATTAAGTTTCGCTATCTTGAGGCAACGGACACTACTGAAGGGGGCCTTGCCTCTATTTATACTCTAAGTTAATGAGGAGCCACTCCCTTCAGCCTTGGTTGCCCAAATTCTGTGGTTGCCATGGTGTGGCTTGACATCACAATGCCTCAGCTAGACCATCCAGGAGGGGCGGGGGGAGCAGAAGATGCAGAAATCTCACACAGTCTGGTTATAAAACAGAGACCTTCCTCTTAACTCCTAACATTTTTCCCAAACTGTCCTCTCTCTGTCTCATTTTCTCTAGTTCCATTACAGTCCAGCATATGGCAGGGAGGTGGTGTTTCCTCTAAGACAATTGCCATACTCCCCCGTCATTTCAGTGGTCCATTCCACTAGGTTCAGTTGCTACAATTTCCTAGGATTTTGAGTGTTGTTTTAATGGAAGTTTATTTTAGAATAGTTCCACATTTACAGAAAAATTGTGAAGATAATAACCATGTACACCTTACCCAATTTCCCTTATTACTAATATCTTACTTATGTATGGGGCAAAAGTAACATGAAGTGAATCATCAGTGAAACAGAGTGAATCCTCACTTCTCTAGTATCTCCAATATCCAAAAATGCTGTTCTAGACCAAGTTGTTCAAGGAAAAACTGTACCAGTTGTAGCATAAAATTCACATCTTGAGCTGACCATCCTTTCCATACTTTAACAATATTCAATAGTCTGCCATATAAAAAGGAAATCAAATAATTATACACTGCCATCACTAACACAACACCCTGTAACTCATGACTGCGACCTCCACCATCCATCCCACCTACCGCCAATACGAACATAAATTCACTTTTGGACTTACAGTTTCTTCATCCACCCTTCTGTTTGAGGTCTTACTCCTTATCTCTAGTAGTCTACAATATCGTCTTATTAAGTTTCGCTATCTTGAGGCAACAGACACTACTGAAGGGGGCCTTGCCTCTATTTATACTCTAAGTTAATGAGGAGCCACTCCCTTCAGCCTTGGTTGCCCAAATTCTGTGGTTGCCATGGTGTGGCTTGCCATCACAATGCCTCAGCTAGACCATCCAGGAGGGGCGGGGGGAGCAGAAGATGCAGAAATCTCACACACTCTGGTTATAAAACAGAGACCTTCCTCTTAACTCCTAACATTTTTCCCAAACTGTCCTCTCTCTGTCTCATTTTCTCTAGTTCTATTACAGTCCAGCATATGGCAGGGAGGTGGTGTTTCCTCTAAGACAATTGCCATACTCCCCCGTCATTTCAGTGGTCCATTCCACTAGGTTCAGTTGCTACAATTTCCTAGGATTTTGAGTGTTGTTTTAATGGATGTTTATTTTAGAATAGTTCCACATTTACAGAAAAATTGTGAAGATAATAACCATGTACACCATACCCAATTTCCCTTATTACTAATATCTTACTTATGTATGGGGCAAAAGTAACATGAAGTGAATCATCAGTGAAACAGAGTGAATCCTCACTTCTCTAGTATCTCCAATATCCAAAAATGCTGTTCTAGACCAAGTTGTTCAAGGAAAAACTGTACCAGTTGTAGCATAAAATTCACATCTTGAGCTGACCATCCTTTCCATCCTTTAACAATATTCAATAGTCTGCCATATAAAAAGGAAATCAAATAATTATACACTGCCATCACTAACACAACACCCTGTTACTCATGACTGCGACCTCCACCATCCATCCCACCTACCGCCAATACGAACATAAATTCACTTTTGGACTTACAGTTTCTTCATCCACCCTTCTGTTTGAGGTCTTACTCCTTATCTCTACTAGTCTACAATATCGTCTTATTAAGTTTCGCTATCTTGAGGCAACAGACACTACTGAAGGGGGCCTTGCCTCTATTTATACTCTAAGGTAAAGAGGAGCCACTCCCTTCAGCCTTGGTTTCCCAAATTCTGTGGTTGCCATGGTGTGGCGTGACATCACAAAGCCTCAGCTAGACTATCCAGGAGGGGCGGTGGTGGCAGAAGATGCAGAAATCTCACACACTCTGGTTATAAAACTGAGACCTTCCTCTTAACTCCTAACATTTTTCCCAAACTGTCCTCTCTCTCATTTCCTCTAGTTCCATTACAGTCCAGCATATGGCAGGGAGGTGGTGTTTCCTCTAAGACAATTCCCATACTCCCCCGTCATTTCAGTGGTCCATTCCACTAGGTTCAGTTGCTACAATTTCCTAGGATTTTGAGTGTTGTTTTAATGGATGTTTATTTTAGAATAGTTCCACATTTACAGAAAAATTGTGAAGATAATAACCATGTACACCATACCCAATTTCCCTTATTACTAATATCTTACTTCTGTATGGGGCAAAAGTAACATGAAGTGAATCATCAGTGAAACAGAGTGAAACCTCACTTCTCTAGTATCTCCAATATCCAAAAATGCTGTTCTAGACCAAGTTGTTCAAGGAAAAACTGTACCATTTGTAGCATAAAATTCACATCTTGAGCTGACCATCCTTTCCATACTTTAACAATATTCAATAGTCTGCCATATAAAAAGGAAATCAAATACTTAATTATACACAGCCATCACTAACACAACACCCTGTTACTCATGACTGCGACCTCCACCATCCATCCCACCTACCGCCAATACGAACATAAATTCACTTTTTGTACTTACAGTTTCTTCATCTACCCTTCTGTTTGAGGTCTTACTCCTTATCTCTACTAGTCTACAATATCGTCTTATTAAGTTTCGCTACCTTGAGGCAACAGACACTACTGCAGGGGGCCTGGCCTCTATTTATACTCTTTAGGGTAATGAGGAGCCACTCCCTTCAGCTCTGGTTGCCCAAATTCTGTGGTTGCCATGGTGTGGCTTGACATCACATTGCCTCAGCTAGACCATCCAGGAGGGGCGGTGGGAGCAGAAGATGCAGAAATCTCACACACTCTGGTTATAAAACAGAGACCTTCCTCTTAACTCCTAATATTTTTCCCAAACTGTCCTCTCTCTCTCTCATTTCCTCTAGTTCCATTACAGTCCAGCATATGGCAGGGAGGTGGTGTTTCCTCCAAGACAATTCCCATACTCCCCCGTCATTTCAGTGGTCCATTCCACTAGGTTCAGTTGCTACAATTTCCTAGGATTTTGAGTGTTGTTTTAATGGATGTTTATTTTAGAATAGTTCCACATTTACAGAAAAATTGTGAAGATAATAACCATGTACACCATACCCAATTTCCCTTATTACTAATATCTTACTTATGTATGGGGCAAAAGTAACATGAAGTGAATCATCAGTGAAACAGAGTGAAACCTCACTTCTCTAGTATCTCCAACATCCAAAAATGCTGTTCTAGACCAAGTTGTTAAAGGAAAAACTGTACCAGTTGTGGCATAAAATTCACATCTTGAGCTGACCATCCTTTCCATACTTTAACAATATTCAATAGTCTGCCATATAAAAAGGAAATCAAATAATTATACACTGCCATCACTAACACAACACCCTGTTACTCATGACTGCGACCTCCACCATCCATCCCACCTACCGCCAATACGAACATAAATTCACTTTTGGACTTACAGTTTCTTCATCCACCCTTCTGTTTGAGGACTTACTCCTTATCTCTAGTAGTCTACAATATCGTCTTATTAAGTTTCGCTATCTTGAGGCAACAGACACTACTGAAGGGGGCCTTGCCTCTATTTATACTCTAAGTTAATGAGGAGCCACTCCCTTCAGCCTTGGTTGCCCAAATTCTGTGGTTGCCATGGTGTGGCTTGCCATCACAATGCCTCAGCTAGACCATGCAGGAGGGGCGGGTGGAGCAGAAGATGCAGAAATCTCACACACTCTGGTTATAAAACAGAGACCTTCCTCTTAACTCCTAACATTTTTCCCAAACTGTCCTCTCTCTGTCTCATTTTCTCTAGTTCTATTACAGTCCAGCATATGGCAGGGAGGTGGTGTTTCCTCTAAGACAATTGCCATACTCCCCCGTCATTTCAGTGGTCCATTCCACTAGGTTCAGTTGCTACAATTTCCTAGGATTTTGAGTGTTGTTTTAATGGATGTTTATTTTAGAATAGTTCCACATTTACAGAAAAATTGTGAAGATAATAACCATGTACACCTTACCCAATTTCCCTTATTACTAATATCTTACTTATGTATGGGGCAAAAGTAACATGAAGTGAATCATCAGTGAAACAGAGTGAATCCTCACTTCTCTAGTATCTCCAATATCCAAAAATGCTGTTCTAGACCAAGTTGTTCAAGGAAAAACTGTACCAGTTGTAGCATAAAATTCACATCTTGAGCTAACCATCCTTTCCATACTTTAACAATATTCAATAGTCTGCCATATAAAAAGGAAATCAAATAATTATACACTGCCATCACTAACACAACACCCTGTTACTCATGACTGCGACCTCCACCATCCATCCCACCTACCGCCAATACGAACATAAATTCACTTTTGGACTTACAGTTTCTTCATCCACCCTTCTGTTTGAGGTCTTACTCCTTATCTCTACTAGTCTACAATATCGTCTTATTAAGTTTCGCTATCTTGAGGCAACAGACACTACTGAAGGGGGCCTTGCCTCTATTTATACTCTAAGGTAAAGAGGAGCCACTCCCTTCAGCCTTGGTTTCCCAAATTCTGTGGTTGCCATGGTGTGGCGTGACATCACAAAGCCTCAGCTAGACTATCCAGGAGGGGCGGTGGTGGCAGAAGATGCAGAAATCTCACACACTCTGGTTATAAAACTGAGACCTTCCTCTTAACTCCTAACATTTTCCCCAAACTGTCCTCTCTCTCATTTCCTCTAGTTCCATTACAGTCCAGCATATGGCAGGGAGGTGGTGTTTCCTCCAAGGCAATTCCCATACTCCCCCGTCATTTCAGTGGTCCATTCCACTAGGTTCAGTTGCTACAATTTCCTAGGATTTTGAGTGTTGTTTTAATGGATGTTTATTTTAGAATAGTTCCACATTTACAGAAAAATTGTGAAGATAATAACCATGTACACCTTACCCAATTTCCCTTATTACTAATATCTTACTTATGTATGGGGCAAAAGTAACATGAAGTGAATCATCAGTGAAACAGAGTGAATCCTCACTTCTCTAGTATCTCCAATATCCAAAAATGCTGTTCTAGACCAAGTTGTTCAAGGAAAAACTGTACCAGTTGTAGCATAAAATTCACATCTTGAGCTGACCATCCTTTCCATACTTTAACAATATTCAATAGTCTGCCATATAAAAAGGAAATCAAATAATTATACACTGCCATCACTAACACAACACCCTGTTACTCATGACTGCGACCTCCACCATCCATCCCACCTACCGCCAATACGAACATAAATTCACTTTTGGACTTACAGTTTCTTCATCCACCCTTCTGTTTGAGGTCTTACTCCTTATCTCTACTAGTCTACAATATCGTCTTATTAAGTTTCGCTATCTTGAGGCAACAGACACTACTGAAGGGGGCCTTGCCTCTATTTATACTCTAAGGTAAAGAGGAGCCACTCCCTTAAGCCTTGGTTTCCCAAAATCTGTGGTTGCCATGGTGTGGCGTGACATCACAAAGCCTCAGCTAGACTATCCAGGAGGGGCGGTGGTGGCAGAAGATGCAGAAATCTCACACACTCTGGTTATAAAACTGAGACCTTCCTCTTAACTCCTAACATTTTTCCCAAACTGTCCTCTCTCTCATTTCCTCTAGTTCCATTACAGTCCAGCATATGGCAGGGAGGTGGTGTTTCCTCTAAGACAATTCCCATACTCCCCCGTCATTTCAGTGGTCCATTCCACTAGGTTCAGTTGCTACAATTTCCTAGGATTTTGAGTGTTGTTTTAATGGATGTTTATTTTAGAATAGTTCCACATTTACAGAAAAATTGTGAAGATAATAACCATGTACACCATACCCAATTTCCCTTATTACTAATATCTTACTTCTGTATGGGGCAAAAGTAACATGAAGTGAATCATCAGTGAAACAGAGTGAAACCTCACTTCTCTAGTATCTCCAATATCCAAAAATGCTGTTCTAGACCAAGTTGTTCAAGGAAAAACTGTACCATTTGTAGCATAAAATTCACATCTTGAGCTGACCATCCTTTCCATACTTTAACAATATTCAATAGTCTGCCATATAAAAAGGAAATCAAATACTTAATTATACACAGCCATCACTAACACAACACCCTGTTACTCATGACTGCGACCTCCACCATCCATCCCACCTACCGCCAATACGAACATAAATTCACTTTTTGTACTTACAGTTTCTTCATCTACCCTTCTGTTTGAGGTCTTACTCCTTATCTCTACTAGTCTACAATATTGTCTTATTAAGTTTCGCTATCTTGAGGGAACAGACACTACTGAAGGGGGCCTGGCCTCTATTTATACTCTAAGGTAAAGAGGAGCCACTCCCTTCAGCCTTGGTTGCCCAAATTCTGTGGTTGCCATGGTGTGGCGTGACATCACAATGCCTCAGCTAGACCATCCAGGAGGGGCGGGGGGAGCAGAAGATGCAGAAATCTCACACACTCTGGTTATAAAACAGAGACCTTCCTCTTAACTCCTAACATTTTTCCCAAACTGTCCTCTCTCTGTCTCATTTTCTCTAGTTCCATTACAGTCCAGCATATGGCAGGGAGGTGGTGTTTCCTCTAAGACAATTCCCATACTCCCCCGTCATTTCAGTGGTCCATTCCACTAGGTTCAGTTGCTACAATTTCCTAGGATTTTGAGTGTTGTTTTAATGGATGTTTATTTTAGAATAGTTCCACATTTACAGAAAAATTGTGAAGATAATAACCATGTACACCTTACCCAATTTCCCTTATTACTAATATCTTACTTATGTATGGGGCAAAAGTAACATGAAGTGAATCATCAGTGAAACAGAGTGAATCCTCACTTCTCTAGTATCTCCAATATCCAAAAATGCTGTTCTAGACCAAGTTGTTCAAGGAAAAACTGTACCAGTTGTAGCATAAAATTCACATCTTGAGCTGACCATCCTTTCCATACTTTAACAATATTCAATAGTCTGCCATATAAAAAGGAAATCAAATAATTATACACTGCCATCACTAACACAACACCCTGTTACTCATGACTGCGACCTCCACCATCGATCCCACCTACCGCCATTACGAACATAAATTCACTCTTGGACTTACAGTTTCTTTATCCACCCATCTGTTTGAGGTCTTACTCCTTAACTCTACTAGTCTACAATATCGTCTTATTAAGTTTCGCTATCTTGAGGCAACAGACACTACTGAAGGGGGCCTTGCCTCTATTTATACTCTATAAGGTAATGAGGAGCCACTCCCTTCAGCCTTGGTTGCCCAAATTCTGTGGTTGCCATGGTGTGGCTTGACATCACAATGCCTCAGCTAGACCATCCAGGAGGGGCGGGGGGAGCAGAAGATGCAGAAATCTCACACACTCTGGTTATAAAACAGAGACCTTCCTCTTAACTCCTAACATTTTTCCCAAACTGTCCTCTCTCTGTCTCATTTTCTCTAGTTCCATTACAGTCCAGCATATGGCAGGGAGGTGGTGTTTCCTCTAAGACAATTGCCATACTCCCCCGTCATTTCAGTGGTCCATTCCACTAGGTTCAGTTGCTACAATTTCCTAGGATTTTGAGTGTTGTTTTAATGGATGTTTATTTTAGAATAGTTCCACATTTACAGAAAAATTGTGAAGATAATAACCATGTACACCATACCCAATTTCCCTTATTACTAATATCTTACTTATGTATGGGGCAAAAGTAACATGAAGTGAATCATCAGTGAAACAGAGTGAATCCTCACTTCTCTAGTATCTCCAATATCCAAAAATGCTGTTCTAGACCAAGTTGTTCAAGGAAAAACTGTACCAGTTGTAGCATAAAATTCACATCTTGAGCTGACCATCCTTTCCATACTTTAACAATATTCAATAGTCTGCCATATAAAAAGGAAATCAAATAATTATACACTGCCATCACTAACACAACACCCTGTTACTCATGACTGCGACCTCCACCATCCATCCCACCTACCGCCAATACGAACATAAATTCACTTTTGGACTTACAGTTTCTTCATCCACCCTTCTGTTTGAGGTCTTACTCCTTATCTCTACTAGTCTACAATATTGTCTTATTAAGTTTCGCTATCTTGAGGCAACAGACACTACTGAAGGGGGCCTTGCCTCTATTTATACTCTAAGGTAAAGAGGAGCCACTCCCTTCAGCCTTGGTTTCCCAAATTCTGTGGTTGCCATGGTGTGGCGTGACATCACAAAGCCTCAGCTAGACTATCCAGGAGGGGCGGTGGTGGCAGAAGATGCAGAAATCTCACACACTCTGGTTATAAAACTGAGACCTTCCTCTTAACTCCTAACATTTTCCCCAAACTGTCCTCTCTCTCATTTCCTCTAGTTCCATTACAGTCCAGCATATGGCAGGGAGGTGGTGTTTCCTCTAAGACAATTCCCATACTCCCCCGTCATTTCAGTGGTCCATTCCACTAGGTTCAGTTGCTACAATTTCCTAGGATTTTGAGTGTTGTTTTAATGGATGTTTATTTTAGAATAGTTCCACATTTACAGAAAAATTGTGAAGATAATAACCATGTACACCATACCCAATTTCCCTTATTACTAATATCTTACTTCTGTATGGGGCAAAAGTAACATGAAGTGAATCATCAGTGAAACAGAGTGAAACCTCACTTCTCTAGTATCTCCAATATCCAAAAATGCTGTTCTAGACCAAGTTGTTCAAGGAAAAACTGTACCATTTGTAGCATAAAATTCACATCTTGAGCTGACCATCCTTTCCATACTTTAACAATATTCAATAGTCTGCCATATAAAAAGGAAATCAAATACTTAATTATACACAGCCATCACTAACACAACACCCTGTTACTCATGACTGCGACCTCCACCATCCATCCCACCTACCGCCAATACGAACATAAATTCACTTTTTGTACTTACAGTTTCTTCATCTACCCTTCTGTTTGAGGTCTTAGTCCTTATCTCTACTAGTCTACAATATCGTCTTATTAAGTTTCGCTACCTTGAGGGAACAGACACTACTGCAGGGGGCCTGGCCTCTATTTATACTCTTTAGGGTAATGAGGAGCCACTGCCTTTAGCTCTGGTTGCCCAAATTCTGTGGTTGCCATGGTGTGTCTTGACATCACCATGCCTCAGCTAGACCATCCAGGAGGGGCGGGGGGAGCAGAAGATGCAGAAATCGCACACACTCTGGTTATAAAACAGAGACCTTCCTCTTAACTCCTAATATTTTTCCCAAACTGTCCTCTCTCTCTCTCATTTCCTCTAGTTCCATTACAGTCCAGCATATGGCAGGGAGGTGGTGTTTCCTCCAAGGCAATTCCCATACTCCCCCGTCATTTCAGTGGTCCATTCCACTAGGTTCAGTTGCTACAATTTCCTAGGATTTTGAGTGTTGTTTTAATGGATGTTTATTTTAGAATAGTTCCACATTTACAGAAAAATTGTGAAGATAATAACCATGTACACCTTACCCAATTTCCCTTATTACTAATATCTTACTTATGTATGGGGCAAAAGTAACATGAAGTGAATCATCAGTGAAACAGAGTGAAACCTCACTTCTCTAGTATCTCCAATATCCAAAAATGCTGTTCTAGACCAAGTTGTTCAAGGAAAAACTGTACCAGTTGTAGCATAAAATTCACATCTTGAGCTGACCATCCTTTCCATACTTTAACAATATTCAATAGTCTGCCATATAAAAAGGAAATCAAATAATTATACACTGCCATCACTAACACAACACCCTGTTACTCATGACTGCGACCTCCACCATCGATCCCACCTACCGCCATTACGAACATAAATTCACTTTTGGACTTACAGTTTCTTCATACACCCTTCTGTTTGAGGTCTTACTCCTTAACTCTACTAGTCTACAATATCGTCTTATTAAGTTTCGCTATCTTGAGGCAACAGACACTACTGAAGGGGGCCTTGCCTCTATTTATACTCTAAGTTAATGAGGAGCCACTCCCTTCAGCCTTGGTTGCCCAAATTCTGTGGTTGCCATGGTGTGGCTTGACATCACAATGCCTCAGCTAGACCATCCAGGAGGGGCGGGGGGAGCAGAAGATGCAGAAATCTCACACACTCTGGTTATAAAACAGAGACCTTCCTCTTAACTCCTAACATTTTTCCCAAACTGTCCTCTGTCTCATTTTCTCTAGTTCCATTACAGTCCAGCATATGGCAGGGAGGTGGTGTTTCCTCTAAGACAATTGCCATACTCCCCCGTCATTTCAGTGGTCCATTCCACTAGGTTCAGTTGCTACAATTTCCTAGGATTTTGAGTGTTGTTTTAATGGATGTTTATTTTAGAATAGTTCCATATTTACAGAAAAATTGTGAAGATAATAACCATGTACACCATACCCAATTTCCCTTATTACTAATATCTTACTTATGTATGGGGCAAAAGTAACATGAAGTGAATCATCAGTGAAACAGAGTGAATCCTCACTTCTCTAGTATCTCCAATATCCAAAAATGCTGTTCTAGACCAAGTTGTTCAAGGAAAAACTGTACCAGTTGTAGCATAAAATTCACATCTTGAGCTGACCATCCTTTCCATACTTTAACAATATTCAATAGTCTGCCATATAAAAAGGAAATCAAATAATTATACACTGCCATCACTAACACAACACCCTGTTACTCATGACTGCGACCTCCACCATCCATCCCACCTACCGCCAATACGAACATAAATTCACTTTTGGACTTACAGTTTCTTCATCCACCCTTCTGTTTGAGGTCTTACTCCTTATCTCTACTAGTCTACAATATTGTCTTATTAAGTTTCGCTATCTTGAGGCAACAGACACTACTGAAGGGGGCCTTGCCTCTATTTATACTCTAAGGTAAAGAGGAGCCACTCCCTTCAGCCTTGGTTTCCCAAATTCTGTGGTTGCCATGGTGTGGCGTGACATCACAAAGCCTCAGCTAGACTATCCAGGAGGGGCGGTGGTGGCAGAAGATGCAGAAATCTCACACACTCTGGTTATAAAACTGAGACCTTCCTCTTAACTCCTAACATTTTCCCCAAACTGTCCTCTCTCTCATTTCCTCTAGTTCCATTACAGTCCAGCATATGGCAGGGAGGTGGTGTTTCCTCTAAGACAATTCCCATACTCCCCCGTCATTTCAGTGGTCCATTCCACTAGGTTCAGTTGCTACAATTTCCTAGGATTTTGAGTGTTGTTTTAATGGATGTTTATTTTAGAATAGTTCCACATTTACAGAAAAATTGTGAAGATAATAACCATGTACACCATACCCAATTTCCCTTATTACTAATATCTTACTTCTGTATGGGGCAAAAGTAACATGAAGTGAATCATAAGTGAAACAGACTGAAACCTCACTTCTCTAGTATCTCCAATATCCAAAAATGCTGTTCTAGACCAAGTTGTTCAAGGAAAAACTGTACCATTTGTAGCATAAAATTCACATCTTGAGCTGACCATCCTTTCCATACTTTAACAATATTCAATAGTCTGCCATATAAAAAGGAAATCAAATACTTAATTATACACAGCCATCACTAACACAACACCCTGTTACTCATGACTGCGACCTCCACCATCCATCCCACCTACCGCCAATACGAACATAAATTCACTTTTTGTACTTACAGTTTCTTCATCTACCCTTCTGTTTGAGGTCTTACTCCTTATCTCTACTAGTCTACAATATCGTCTTATTAAGTTTCGCTACCTTGAGGGAACAGACACTACTGCAGGGGGCCTGGCCTCTATTTATACTCTTTAGGGTAATGAGGAGCCACTGCCTTTAGCTCTGGTTGCCCAAATTCTGTGGTTGCCATGGTGTGTCTTGACATCACCATGCCTCAGCTAGACCATCCAGGAGGGGCGGGGGGAGCAGAAGATGCAGAAATCGCACACACTCTGGTTATAAAACAGAGACCTTCCTCTTAACTCCTAATATTTTTCCCAAACTGTCCTCTCTCTCTCTCATTTCCTCTAGTTCCATTACAGTCCAGCATATGGCAGGGAGGTGGTGTTTCCTCCAAGGCAATTCCCATACTCCCCCGTCATTTCAGTGGTCCATTCCACTAGGTTCAGTTGCTACAATTTCCTAGGATTTTGAGTGTTGTTTTAATGGATGTTTATTTTAGAATAGTTCCACATTTACAGAAAAATTGTGAAGATAATAACCATGTACACCATACCCAATTTCCCTTATTACTAATATCTTACTTATGTATGGGGCAAAAGTAACATGAAGTGAATCATCAGTGAAACAGAGTGAAACCTCACTTCTCTAGTATCTCCAATATCCAAAAATGATGTTCTAGACCAAGTTGTTAAAGGAAAAACTGTACCAGTTGTGGCATAAAATTCACATCTTGAGCTGACCATCCTTTCCATACTTTAACAATATTCAATAGTCTGCCATATAAAAAGGAAATCAAATAATTATACACTGCCATCACTAACACAACACCCTGTTACTCATGACTGCGACCTCCACCATCCATCCCACCTACCGACAATACGAACATAAATTGACTTTTGGACTTACAGTTTCTTTATCCACCCATCTGTTTGAGGTCTTACTCCTTATCTCTACTAGTCTACAATATCGTCTTATTAAGTTTCGCTATCTTGAGGCAACAGACACTACTGAAGGGGGCCTGGCCTCTATTTATACTCTATAAGGTAATGAGGAGCCACTCCCTTCAGCCTTGGTTGCCCAAATTCTGTGGTTGCCATGGTGTGGCGTGACATCACAATGCCTCAGCTAGACCATCCAGGAGGGGCGGGGGGAGCAGAAGATGCAGAAATCTCACACACTCTGGTTATAAAACAGAGACCTTCCTCTTAACTCCTAACATTTTTCCCAAACTGTCCTCTCTCTGTCTCATTTTCTCTAGTTCCATTACAGTCCAGCATATGGCAGGGAGGTGGTGTTTCCTCTAAGACAATTCCCATACTCCCCCGTCATTTCAGTGGTCCATTCCACTAGGTTCAGTTGCTACAATTTCCTAGGATTTTGAGTGTTGTTTTAATGGATGTTTATTTTAGAATAGTTCCACATTTACAGAAAAATTGTGAAGATAATAACCATGTACACCTTACCCAATTTCCCTTATTACTAATATCTTACTTATGTATGGGGCAAAAGTAACATGAAGTGAATCATCAGTGAAACAGAGTGAATCCTCACTTCTCTAGTATCTCCAATATCCAAAAATGCTGTTCTAGACCAAGTTGTTCAAGGAAAAACTGTACCAGTTGTAGCATAAAATTCACATCTTGAGCTGACCATCCTTTCCATACTTTAACAATATTCAATAGTCTGCCATATAAAAAGGAAATCAAATAATTATACACTGCCATCACTAACACAACACCCTGTTACTCATGACTGCGACCTCCACCATCGATCCCACCTACCGCCAATACGAACATAAATTCACTTTTGGACTTACAGTTTCTTCATCCACCCTTCTGTTTGAGGTCTTACTCCTTAACTCTACTAGTCTACAATATCGTCTTATTAAGTTTCGCTATCTTGAGGCAACAGACACTACTGAAGGGGGCCTTGCCTCTATTTATACTCTAAGTTAATGAGGAGCCACTCCCTTCAGCCTTGGTTGCCCAAATTCTGTGGTTGCCATGGTGTGGCTTGACATCACAATGTCTCAGCTAGACCATCCAGGAGGGGCGGGGGGAGCAGAAGATGCAGAAATCTCACACACTCTGGTTATAAAACAGAGACCTTCCTCTTAACTCCTAACATTTTTCCCAAACTGTCCTCTCTCTGTCTCATTTTCTCTAGTTCCATTACAGTCCAGCATATGGCAGGGAGGTGGTGTTTCCTCTAAGACAATTGCCATACTCCCCCGTCATTTCAGTGGTCCATTCCACTAGGTTCAGTTGCTACAATTTCCTAGGATTTTGAGTGTTGTTTTAATGGATGTTTATTTTAGAATAGTTCCACATTTACAGAAAAATTGTGAAGATAATAACCATGTACACCATACCCAATTTCCCTTATTACTAATATCTTACTTATGTATGGGGCAAAAGTAACATGAAGTGAATCATCAGTGAAACAGAGTGAATCCTCACTTCTCTAGTATCTCCAATATCCAAAAATGCTGTTCCAGACCAAGTTGTTCAAGGAAAAACTGTACCAGTTGTGGCATAAAATTCACATCTTGAGCTGACCATCCTTTCCATACTTTAACAATATTCAATAGTCTGCCATATAAAAAGGAAATCAAATAATTATACACTGCCATCACTAACACAACACCCTGTTACTCATGACTGCGACCTCCACCATCCATCCCACCTACCGCCAATACGAACATAAATTCACTTTTGGACTTACAGTTTCTTCATCCACCCTTCTGTTTGAGGTCTTACTCCTTATCTCTACTAGTCTACAATATCGTCTTATTAACTTTCGCTATCTTGAGACAACAGACACTACTGAAGGGGGCCTTGCCTCTATTTATACTCTAAGGTAAAGAGGAGCCACTCCCTTCAGCCTTGGTTTCCCAAATTCTGTGGTTGCCATGGTGTGGCGTGACATCACAAAGCCTCAGCTAGACTATCCAGGAGGGGCGGTGGTGGCAGAAGATGCAGAAATCTCACACACTCTGGTTATAAAACTGAGACCTTCCTCTTAACTCCTAACATTTTTCCCAAACTGTCCTCTCTCTCATTTCCTCTAGTTCCATTACAGTCCAGCATATGGCAGGGAGGTGGTGTTTCCTCTAAGACAATTCCCATACTCCCCCGTCATTTCAGTGGTCCATTCCACTAGGTTCATTTGCTACAATTTCCTAGGATTTTGAGTGTTGTTTTAATGGATGTTTATTTTAGAATAGTTCCACATTTACAGAAAAATTGTGAAGATAATAACCATGTACACCATACCCAATTTCCCTTATTACTAATATCTTACTTCTGTATGGGGCAAAAGTAACATGAAGTGAATCATCAGTGAAACAGAGTGAAACCTCACTTCTCTAGTATCTCCAATATCCAAAAATGCTGTTCTAGACCAAGTTGTTCAAGGAAAAACTGTACCATTTGTAGCATAAAATTCACATCTTGAGCTGACCATCCTTTCCATACTTTAACAATATTCAATAGTCTGCCATATAAAAAGGAAATCAAATACTTAATTATACACAGCCATCACTAACACAACACCCTGTTACTCATGACTGCGACCTCCACCATCCATCCCACCTACCGCCAATACGAACATAAATTCACTTTTTGTACTTACAGTTTCTTCATCTACCCTTCTGTTTGAGGTCTTACTCCTTATCTCTACTAGTCTACAATATCGTCTTATTAAGTTTCGCTACCTTGAGGCAACAGACACTACTGCAGGGGGCCTGGCCTCTATTTATACTCTTTAGGGTAATGAGGAGCCACTGCCTTTAGCTCTGGTTGCCCAAATTCTGTGGTTGCCATGGTGTGGCTTGACATCACATTGCCTCAGCTAGACCATCCAGGAGGGGCGGTGGGAGCAGAAGATGCAGAAATCTCACACACTCTGGTTATAAAACAGAGACCTTCCTCTTAACTCCTAACATTTTTCCCAAACTGTCCTCTCTCTCTCTCATTTCCTCTAGTTCCATTACAGTCCAGCATATGGCAGGGAGGTGGTGTTTCCTCCAAGACAATTCCCATACTCCCCCGTCATTTCAGTGGTCCATTCCACTAGGTTCAGTTGCTACCATTTCCTAGGATTTTGAGTGTTGTTTTAATGGATGTTTATTTTAGAATAGTTCCACATTTACAGAAAAATTGTGAAGATAATAACCATGTACACCTTACCCAATTTCCCTTATTACTAATATCTTACTTATGTATGGGGCAAAAGTAACATGAAGTGAATCATCAGTGAAACAGAGTGAAACCTCACTTCTCTAGTATCTCCAATATCCAAAAATGCTGTTCTAGACCAAGTTGTTCAAGGAAAAACTGAACCAGTTGTGGCATAAAATTCAAATTTTGAGGTGACCATTCTTTCCATACTTTATCAATATTCAATAGTCTGCCATATAAAAAGGAAATCAAATACTTAATTATACACAGCCATCACTAACACAACACCCTGTTACTCATGACTGCGACCTCCACCATCCATCCCACCTACCCCCAATACGAACATAAATTCACTTTTGGACTTAGAGTTTCTTCATCCACCCTTATGTTTGAGGTCTTACTCGTTATCTCTACTAGTCTACAATATCGTCTTATTATGTTTCGCTATCTTGAGGCAACAGACACTACTGCAGGGGGCCTGGCCTCTATTTATACTCTTTAGGGTAATGAGGAGCCACTGCCTTCAGCTCTGGTTGCCCAAATTCTGTGGTTGCCATGATGTGGCTTGACATCACATTGCCTCAGCTAGACCATCCAGGAGGGGCGGGGGGAGCAGAAGATGCAGAACTCGCACACACTCTGGTTATAAAACAGAGACCTTCCTTTTAACTCCTAATATTTTTCCCAAACTGTCCTCTCTCTCTCTCATTTCCTCTAGTTCCATTACAGTCCAGCATATGGCAGGGAGGTGGTGTTTCCTCCAAGACAATTCCCATACTCCCCCATCATTTCAGTGGTCCATTCCACTAGGTTCAGTTGCTACAATTTCCTAGGATTTTGAGTGTTGTTTTAATGGATGTTTATTTTAGAATAGTTCCACATTTACAGAAAAATTGTGAAGATAATAACCATGTACACCATACCCAATTTCCCTTATTACTAATATCTTACTTATGTATGGGGCAAAAGTAACATGAAGTGAATCATCAGTGAAACAGAGTGAAACCTCACTTCTCTAGTATCTCCAACATCCAAAAATGATGTTCTAGACCAAGTTGTTAAAGGAAAAACTGTACCAGTTGTGGCATAAAATTCACATCTTGAGCTGACCATCCTTTCCATACTTTAACAATATTCAATAGTCTGCCATATAAAAAGGAAATCAAATAATTATACACTGCCATCACTAACACAACACCCTGTTACTCATGACTGCGACCTCCACCATCCATCCCACCTACCGCCAATACGAACATAAATTCACTTTTGGACTTACAGTTTCTTCATCCACCCTTCTGTTTGAGGTCTTACTCCTTATCTCTACTAGTCTACAATATCGTCTTATTAAGTTTCGCTATCTTGAGACAACAGACACTACTGAAGGGGGCCTTGCCTCTATTTATACTCTAAGGTAAAGAGGAGCCACTCCCTTCAGCCTTGGTTTCCCAAATTCTGTGGTTGCCATGGTGTGGCGTGACATCACAAAGCCTCAGCTAGACTATCCAGGAGGGGCGGTGGTGGCAGAAGATGCAGAAATCTCACACACTCTGGTTATAAAACTGAGACCTTCCTCTTAACTCCTAACATTTTTCCCAAACTGTCCTCTCTCTCATTTCCTCTAGTTCCATTACAGTCCAGCATATGGCAGGGGGGTGGTGTTTCCTCTAAGACAATTCCCATACTCCCCCGTCATTTCAGTGGTCCATTCCACTAGGTTCAGTTGCTACAATTTCCTAGGATTTTGAGTGTTGTTTTAATGGATGTTTATTTTAGAATAGTTCCACATTTACAGAAAAATTGTGAAGATAATAACCATGTACACCATACCCAATTTCCCTTATTACTAATATCTTACTTCTGTATGGGGCAAAAGTAACATGAAGTGAATCATAAGTGAAACAGACTGAAACCTCACTTCTCTAGTATCTCCAATATCCAAAAATGCTGTTCTAGACCAAGTTGTTCAAGGAAAAACTGTACCATTTGTAGCATAAAATTCACATCTTGAGCTGACCATCCTTTCCATACTTTAACAATATTCAATAGTCTGCCATATAAAAAGGAAATCAAATACTTAATTATACACAGCCATCACTAACACAACACCCTGTTACTCATGACTGCGACCTCCACCATCCATCCCACCTACCGCCAATACGAACATAAATTCACTTTTTGTACTTACAGTTTCTTCATCTACCCTTCTGTTTGAGGTCTTACTCCTTATCTCTACTAGTCTACAATATCGTCTTATTAAGTTTCGCTACCTTGAGGGAACAGACACTACTGCAGGGGGCCTGGCCTCTATTTATACTCTTTAGGGTAATGAGGAGCCACTGCCTTTAGCTCTGGTTGCCCAAATTCTGTGGTTGCCATGGTGTGTCTTGACATCACCATGCCTCAGCTAGACCATCCAGGAGGGGCGGGGGGAGCAGAAGATGCAGAAATCGCACACACTCTGGTTATAAAACAGAGACCTTCCTCTTAACTCCTAATATTTTTCCCAAACTGTCCTCTCTCTCTCTCATTTCCTCTAGTTCCATTACAGTCCAGCATATGGCAGGGAGGTGGTGTTTCCTCTAAGACAATTCCCATACTCCCCCGTCATTTCAGTGGTCCATTCCACTAGGTTCAGTTGCTACAATTTCCTAGGATTTTGAGTGTTGTTTTAATGGATGTTTATTTTAGAATAGTTCCACATTTACAGAAAAATTGTGAAGATAATAACCATGTACACCATACCCAATTTCCCTTATTACTAATATCTTACTTATGTATGGGGCAAAAGTAACATGAAGTGAATCATCAGTGAAACAGAGTGAAACCTCACTTCTCTAGTATCTCCAATATCCAAAAATGATGTTCTAGACCAAGTTGTTCAAGGAAAAACTGTACCAGTTGTGGCATAAAATTCACATCTTGAGCTGACCATCCTTTCCATACTTTAACAATATTCAATAGTCTGCCATATAAAAAGGAAATCAAATAATTATACACTGCCATCACTAACACAACACCCTGTTACTCATGACTGCGACCTCCACCATCCATCCCACCTACCGACAATACGAACATAAATTGACTTTTGGACTTACAGTTTCTTCATCCACCCATCTGTTTGAGGTCTTACTCCTTAACTCTACTAGTCTACAATATCGTCTTATTAAGTTTCGCTATCTTGAGGCAACAGACACTACTGAAGGGGGCCTGGCCTCTATTTATACTCTATAAGGTAATGAGGAGCCACTCCCTTCAGCCTTGGTTGCCCAAATTCTGTGGTTGCCATGGTGTGGCTTGACATCACAATGTCTCAGCTAGACCATCCAGGAGGGGCGGGGGGAGCAGAAGATGCAGAAATCTCACACACTCTGGTTATAAAACAGAGACCTTCCTCTTAACTCCTAACATTTTTCCCAAACTGTCCTCTCTCTGTCTCATTTTCTCTAGTTCCATTACAGTCCAGCATATGGCAGGGAGGTGGTGTTTCCTCTAAGACAATTGCCATACTCCCCCGTCATTTCAGTGGTCCATTCCACTAGGTTCAGTTGCTACAATTTCCTAGGATTTTGAGTGTTGTTTTAATGGATGTTTATTTTAGAATAGTTCCACATTTACAGAAAAATTGTGAAGATAATAACCATGTACACCATACCCAATTTCCCTTATTACTAATATCTTACTTATGTATGGGGCAAAAGTAACATGAAGTGAATCATCAGTGAAACAGAGTGAATCCTCACTTCTCTAGTATCTCCAATATCCAAAAATGCTGTTCCAGACCATGTTGTTCAAGGAAAAACTGTACCAGTTGTGGCATAAAATTCACATCTTGAGCTGACCATCCTTTCCATACTTTAACAATATTCAATAGTCTGCCATATAAAAAGGAAATCAAATAATTATACACTGCCATCACTAACACAACACCCTGTTACTCATGACTGCGACCTCCACCATCCATCCCACCTACCGCCAATACGAACATAAATTCACTTTTGGACTTACAGTTTCTTCATCCACCCTTCTGTTTGAGGTCTTACTCCTTATCTCTACTAGTCTACAATATCGTCTTATTAACTTTCGCTATCTTGAGACAACAGACACTACTGAAGGGGGCCTTGCCTCTATTTATACTCTAAGGTAAAGAGGAGCCACTCCCTTCAGCCTTGGTTTCCCAAATTCTGTGGTTGCCATGGTGTGGCGTGACATCACAAAGCCTCAGCTAGACTATCCAGGAGGGGCGGTGGTGGCAGAAGATGCAGAAATCTCACACACTCTGGTTATAAAACTGAGACCTTCCTCTTAACTCCTAACATTTTTCCCAAACTGTCCTCTCTCTCATTTCCTCTAGTTCCATTACAGTCCAGCATATGGCAGGGAGGTGGTGTTTCCTCTAAGACAATTCCCATACTCCCCCGTCATTTCAGTGGTCCATTCCACTAGGTTCATTTGCTACAATTTCCTAGGATTTTGAGTGTTGTTTTAATGGATGTTTATTTTAGAATAGTTCCACATTTACAGAAAAATTGTGAAGATAATAACCATGTACACCATACCCAATTTCCCTTATTACTAATATCTTACTTCTGTATGGGGCAAAAGTAACATGAAGTGAATCATCAGTGAAACAGAGTGAAACCTCACTTCTCTAGTATCTCCAATATCCAAAAATGCTGTTCTAGACCAAGTTGTTCAAGGAAAAACTGTACCATTTGTAGCATAAAATTCACATCTTGAGCTGACCATCCTTTCCATACTTTAACAATATTCAATAGTCTGCCATATAAAAAGGAAATCAAATACTTAATTATACACAGCCATCACTAACACAACACCCTGTTACTCATGACTGCGACCTCCACCATCCATCCCACCTACCGCCAATACGAACATAAATTCACTTTTTGTACTTACAGTTTCTTCATCTACCCTTCTGTTTGAGGTCTTACTCCTTATCTCTACTAGTCTACAATATCGTCTTATTAAGTTTCGCTACCTTGAGGCAACAGACACTACTGCAGGGGGCCTGGCCTCTATTTATACTCTTTAGGGTAATGAGGAGCCACTGCCTTTAGCTCTGGTTGCCCAAATTCTGTGGTTGCCATGGTGTGGCTTGACATCACATTGCCTCAGCTAGACCATCCAGGAGGGGCGGTGGGAGCAGAAGATGCAGAAATCTCACACACTCTGGTTATAAAACAGAGACCTTCCTCTTAACTCCTAACATTTTTCCCAAACTGTCCTCTCTCTCTCTCATTTCCTCTAGTTCCATTACAGTCCAGCATATGGCAGGGAGGTGGTGTTTCCTCCAAGACAATTCCCATACTCCCCCGTCATTTCAGTGGTCCATTCCACTAGGTTCAGTTGCTACAATTTCCTAGGATTTTGAGTGTTGTTTTAATGGATGTTTATTTTAGAATAGTTCCACATTTACAGAAAAATTGTGAAGATAATAACCATGTACACCTTACCCAATTTCCCTTATTACTAATATCTTACTTATGTATGGGGCAAAAGTAACATGAAGTGAATCATCAGTGAAACAGAGTGAAACCTCACTTCTCTAGTATCTCCAATATCCAAAAATGCTGTTCTAGACCAAGTTGTTAAAGGAAAAACTGAACCAGTTGTGGCATAAAATTCAAATTTTGAGGTGACCATTCTTTCCATACTTTATCAATATTCAATAGTCTGCCATATAAAAAGGAAATCAAATACTTAATTATACACAGCCATCACTAACACAACACCCTGTTACTCATGACTGCGACCTCCACCATCCATCCCACCTACCCCCAATACGAACATAAATTCACTTTTGGACTTAGAGTTTCTTCATCCACCCTTATGTTTGAGGTCTTACTCGTTATCTCTACTAGTCTACAATATCGTCTTATTATGTTTCGCTATCTTGAGGCAACAGACACTACTGCAGGGGGCCTGGCCTCTATTTATACTCTTTAGGGTAATGAGGAGCCACTGCCTTCAGCTCTGGTTGCCCAAATTCTGTGGTTGCCATGATGTGGCTTGACATCACATTGCCTCAGCTAGACCATCCAGGAGGGGCGGGGGGAGCAGAAGATGCAGAACTCGCACACACTCTGGTTATAAAACAGAGACCTTCCTTTTAACTCCTAATATTTTTCCCAAACTGTCCTCTCTCTCTCTCATTTCCTCTAGTTCCATTACAGTCCAGCATATGGCAGGGAGGTGGTGTTTCCTCCAAGACAATTCCCATACTCCCCCATCATTTCAGTGGTCCATTCCACTAGGTTCAGTTGCTACAATTTCCTAGGATTTTGAGTGTTGTTTTAATGGATGTTTATTTTAGAATAGTTCCACATTTACAGAAAAATTGTGAAGATAATAACCATGTACACCATACCCAATTTCCCTTATTACTAATATCTTACTTATGTATGGGGCAAAAGTAACATGAAGTGAATCATCAGTGAAACAGAGTGAAACCTCACTTCTCTAGTATCTCCAACATCCAAAAATGATGTTCTAGACCAAGTTGTTAAAGGAAAAACTGTACCAGTTGTGGCATAAAATTCACATCTTGAGCTGACCATCCTTTCCATACTTTAACAATATTCAATAGTCTGCCATATAAAAAGGAAATCAAATAATTATACACTGCCATCACTAACACAACACCCTGTTACTCATGACTGCGACCTCCACCATCCATCCCACCTACCGCCAATACGAACATAAATTCACTTTTGGACTTACAGTTTCTTCATCCACCCTTCTGTTTGAGGTCTTACTCCTTATCTCTACTAGTCTACAATATCGTCTTATTAAGTTTCGCTATCTTGAGACAACAGACACTACTGAAGGGGGCCTTGCCTCTATTTATACTCTAAGGTAAAGAGGAGCCACTCCCTTCAGCCTTGGTTTCCCAAATTCTGTGGTTGCCATGGTGTGGCGTGACATCACAAAGCCTCAGCTAGACTATCCAGGAGGGGCGGTGGTGGCAGAAGATGCAGAAATCTCACACACTCTGGTTATAAAACTGAGACCTTCCTCTTAACTCCTAACATTTTTCCCAAACTGTCCTCTCTCTCATTTCCTCTAGTTCCATTACAGTCCAGCATATGGCAGGGGGGTGGTGTTTCCTCTAAGACAATTCCCATACTCCCCCGTCATTTCAGTGGTCCATTCCACTAGGTTCAGTTGCTACAATTTCCTAGGATTTTGAGTGTTGTTTTAATGGATGTTTATTTTAGAATAGTTCCACATTTACAGAAAAATTGTGAAGATAATAACCATGTACACCATACCCAATTTCCCTTATTACTAATATCTTACTTCTGTATGGGGCAAAAGTAACATGAAGTGAATCATAAGTGAAACAGACTGAAACCTCACTTCTCTAGTATCTCCAATATCCAAAAATGCTGTTCTAGACCAAGTTGTTCAAGGAAAAACTGTACCATTTGTAGCATAAAATTCACATCTTGAGCTGACCATCCTTTCCATACTTTAACAATATTCAATAGTCTGCCATATAAAAAGGAAATCAAATACTTAATTATACACAGCCATCACTAACACAACACCCTGTTACTCATGACTGCGACCTCCACCATCCATCCCACCTACCGCCAATACGAACATAAATTCACTTTTTGTACTTACAGTTTCTTCATCTACCCTTCTGTTTGAGGTCTTACTCCTTATCTCTACTAGTCTACAATATCGTCTTATTAAGTTTCGCTACCTTGAGGGAACAGACACTACTGCAGGGGGCCTGGCCTCTATTTATACTCTTTAGGGTAATGAGGAGCCACTGCCTTTAGCTCTGGTTGCCCAAATTCTGTGGTTGCCATGGTGTGTCTTGACATCACCATGCCTCAGCTAGACCATCCAGGAGGGGCGGGGGGAGCAGAAGATGCAGAAATCGCACACACTCTGGTTATAAAACAGAGACCTTCCTCTTAACTCCTAATATTTTTCCCAAACTGTCCTCTCTCTCTCTCATTTCCTCTAGTTCCATTACAGTCCAGCATATGGCAGGGAGGTGGTGTTTCCTCTAAGACAATTCCCATACTCCCCCGTCATTTCAGTGGTCCATTCCACTAGGTTCAGTTGCTACAATTTCCTAGGATTTTGAGTGTTGTTTTAATGGATGTTTATTTTAGAATAGTTCCACATTTACAGAAAAATTGTGAAGATAATAACCATGTACACCATACCCAATTTCCCTTATTACTAATATCTTACTTATGTATGGGGCAAAAGTAACATGAAGTGAATCATCAGTGAAACAGAGTGAAACCTCACTTCTCTAGTATCTCCAATATCCAAAAATGATGTTCTAGACCAAGTTGTTCAAGGAAAAACTGTACCAGTTGTGGCATAAAATTCACATCTTGAGCTGACCATCCTTTCCATACTTTAACAATATTCAATAGTCTGCCATATAAAAAGGAAATCAAATAATTATACACTGCCATCACTAACACAACACCCTGTTACTCATGACTGCGACCTCCACCATCCATCCCACCTACCGACAATACGAACATAAATTGACTTTTGGACTTACAGTTTCTTCATCCACCCATCTGTTTGAGGTCTTACTCCTTAACTCTACTAGTCTACAATATCGTCTTATTAAGTTTCGCTATCTTGAGGCAACAGACACTACTGAAGGGGGCCTGGCCTCTATTTATACTCTATAAGGTAATGAGGAGCCACTCCCTTCAGCCTTGGTTGCCCAAATTCTGTGGTTGCCATGGTGTGGCTTGACATCACAATGTCTCAGCTAGACCATCCAGGAGGGGCGGGGGGAGCAGAAGATGCAGAAATCTCACACACTCTGGTTATAAAACAGAGACCTTCCTCTTAACTCCTAACATTTTTCCCAAACTGTCCTCTCTCTGTCTCATTTTCTCTAGTTCCATTACAGTCCAGCATATGGCAGGGAGGTGGTGTTTCCTCTAAGACAATTGCCATACTCCCCCGTCATTTCAGTGGTCCATTCCACTAGGTTCAGTTGCTACAATTTCCTAGGATTTTGAGTGTTGTTTTAATGGATGTTTATTTTAGAATAGTTCCACATTTACAGAAAAATTGTGAAGATAATAACCATGTACACCATACCCAATTTCCCTTATTACTAATATCTTACTTATGTATGGGGCAAAAGTAACATGAAGTGAATCATCAGTGAAACAGAGTGAATCCTCACTTCTCTAGTATCTCCAATATCCAAAAATGCTGTTCCAGACCAAGTTGTTCAAGGAAAAACTGTACCAGTTGTGGCATAAAATTCACATCTTGAGCTGACCATCCTTTCCATACTTTAACAATATTCAATAGTCTGCCATATAAAAAGGAAATCAAATAATTATACACTGCCATCACTAACACAACACCCTGTTACTCATGACTGCGACCTCCACCATCCATCCCACCTACCGCCAATACGAACATAAATTCACTTTTGGACTTACAGTTTCTTCATCCACCCTTCTGTTTGAGGTCTTACTCCTTATCTCTACTAGTCTACAATATCGTCTTATTAACTTTCGCTATCTTGAGACAACAGACACTACTGAAGGGGGCCTTGCCTCTATTTATACTCTAAGGTAAAGAGGAGCCACTCCCTTCAGCCTTGGTTTCCCAAATTCTGTGGTTGCCATGGTGTGGCGTGACATCACAAAGCCTCAGCTAGACTATCCAGGAGGGGCGGTGGTGGCAGAAGATGCAGAAATCTCACACACTCTGGTTATAAAACTGAGACCTTCCTCTTAACTCCTAACATTTTTCCCAAACTGTCCTCTCTCTCATTTCCTCTAGTTCCATTACAGTCCAGCATATGGCAGGGAGGTGGTGTTTCCTCTAAGACAATTCCCATACTCCCCCGTCATTTCAGTGGTCCATTCCACTAGGTTCATTTGCTACAATTTCCTAGGATTTTGAGTGTTGTTTTAATGGATGTTTATTTTAGAATAGTTCCACATTTACAGAAAAATTGTGAAGATAATAACCATGTACACCATACCCAATTTCCCTTATTACTAATATCTTACTTCTGTATGGGGCAAAAGTAACATGAAGTGAATCATCAGTGAAACAGAGTGAAACCTCACTTCTCTAGTATCTCCAATATCCAAAAATGCTGTTCTAGACCAAGTTGTTCAAGGAAAAACTGTACCATTTGTAGCATAAAATTCACATCTTGAGCTGACCATCCTTTCCATACTTTAACAATATTCAATAGTCTGCCATATAAAAAGGAAATCAAATACTTAATTATACACAGCCATCACTAACACAACACCCTGTTACTCATGACTGCGACCTCCACCATCCATCCCACCTACCGCCAATACGAACATAAATTCACTTTTTGTACTTACAGTTTCTTCATCTACCCTTCTGTTTGAGGTCTTACTCCTTATCTCTACTAGTCTACAATATCGTCTTATTAAGTTTCGCTACCTTGAGGCAACAGACACTACTGCAGGGGGCCTGGCCTCTATTTATACTCTTTAGGGTAATGAGGAGCCACTGCCTTTAGCTCTGGTTGCCCAAATTCTGTGGTTGCCATGGTGTGGCTTGACATCACATTGCCTCAGCTAGACCATCCAGGAGGGGCGGTGGGAGCAGAAGATGCAGAAATCTCACACACTCTGGTTATAAAACAGAGACCTTCCTCTTAACTCCTAACATTTTTCCCAAACTGTCCTCTCTCTCATTTCCTCTAGTTCCATTACAGTCCAGCATATGGCAGGGAGGTGGTGTTTCCTCCAAGACAATTCCCATACTCCCCCGTCATTTCAGTGGTCCATTCCACTAGGTTCAGTTGCTACAATTTCCTAGGATTTTGAGTGTTGTTTTAATGGATGTTTATTTTAGAATAGTTCCACATTTACAGAAAAATTGTGAAGATAATAACCATGTACACCATACCCAATTTCCCTTATTACTAATATCTTACTTATGTATGGGGCAAAAGTAACATGAAGTGAATCATCAGTGAAACAGAGTGAAACCTCACTTCTCTAGTATCTCCAATATCCAAAAATGCTGTTCTAGACCAAGTTGTTCAAGGAAAAACTGTACCAGTTGTAGCATAAAATTCACATCTTGAGCTGACCATCCTTTCCATACTTTAACAATATTCAATAGTCTGCCATATAAAAAGGAAATCAAATACTTAATTATACACAGCCATCACTAACACAACACCCTGTTACTCATGACTGCGACCTCCACCATCCATCCCACCTACCGCCAATACGAACATAAATTCACTTTTTGTACTTACAGTTTCTTCATCTACCCTTCTGTTTGAGGTCTTATTCCTTATCTCTACAAGTCTACAATATCGTCTTATTAAGTTTCGCTACCTTGAGGCAACAGACACTACTGCAGGGGGCCTGGCCTCTATTTATACTCTTTAGGGTAATGAGGAGCCACTGCCTTTAGCTCTGGTTGCCCAAATTCTGTGGTTGCCATGGTGTGGCTTGACATCACATTGCCTCAGCTAGACCATCCAGGAGGGGCGGTGGGAGCAGAAGATGCAGAAATCTCACACACTCTGGTTATAAAACAGAGACCTTCCTCTTAACTCCTAATATTTTTCCCAAACTGTCCTCTCTCTCTCTCATTTCCTCTAGTTCCATTACAGTCCAGCATATGGCAGGGAGGTGGTGTTTCCTCCAAGACAATTCCCATACTCCCCCGTCATTTCAGTGGTCCATTCCACTAGGTTCAGTTGCTACAATTTCCTAGGATTTTGAGTGTTGTTTTAATGGATGTTTATTTTAGAATAGTTCCACATTTACAGAAAAATTGTGAAGATAATAACCATGTACACCATACCCAATTTCCCTTATTACTAATATCTTACTTATGTATGGGGCAAAAGTAACATGAAGTGAATCATCAGTGAAACAGAGTGAAACCTCACTTCTCTAGTATCTCCAACATCCAAAAATGATGTTCTAGACCAAGTTGTTAAAGGAAAAACTGTACCAGTTGTGGCATAAAATTCACATCTTGAGCTGACCATCCTTTCCATACTTTAACAATATTCAATAGTCTGCCATATAAAAAGGAAATCAAATAATTATACACTGCCATCACTAACACAACACCCTGTTACTCATGACTGCGACCTCCACCATCCATCCCACCTACCGCCAATACGAACATAAATTCACTTTTGGACTTACAGTTTCTTCATCCACCCTTCTGTTTGAGGTCTTACTCCTTATCTCTACTAGTCTACAATATCGTCTTATTAAGTTTCGCTATCTTGAGACAACAGACACTACTGAAGGGGGCCTTGCCTCTATTTATACTCTAAGGTAAAGAGGAGCCACTCCCTTCAGCCTTGGTTTCCCAAATTCTGTGGTTGCCATGGTGTGGCGTGACATCACAAAGCCTCAGCTAGACTATCCAGGAGGGGCGGTGGTGGCAGAAGATGCAGAAATCTCACACACTCTGGTTATAAAACTGAGACCTTCCTCTTAACTCCTAACATTTTTCCCAAACTGTCCTCTCTCTCATTTCCTCTAGTTCCATTACAGTCCAGCATATGGCAGGGAGGTGGTGTTTCCTCTAAGACAATTCCCATACTCCCCCGTCATTTCAGTGGTCCATTCCACTAGGTTCAGTTGCTACAATTTCCTAGGATTTTGAGTGTTGTTTTAATGGATGTTTATTTTAGAATAGTTCCACATTTACAGAAAAATTGTGAAGATAATAACCATGTACACCATACCCAATTTCCCTTATTACTAATATCTTACTTATGTATGGGGCAAAAGTAACATGAAGTGAATCATCAGTGAAACAGAGTGAAACCTCACTTCTCTAGTATCTCCAATATCCAAAAATGCTGTTCTAGACCAAGTTGTTCAAGGAAAAACTGTACCATTTGTAGCATAAAATTCACATCTTGAGCTGACCATCCTTTCCATACTTTAACAATATTCAATAGTCTGCCATATAAAAAGGAAATCAAATACTTAATTATACACAGCCATCACTAACACAACACCCTGTTACTCATGACTGCGACCTCCACCATCCATCCCACCTACCGCCAATACGAACATAAATTCACTTTTTGTACTTACAGTTTCTTCATCTACCCTTCTGTTTGAGGTCTTATTCCTTATCTCTACTAGTCTACAATATCGTCTTATTAAGTTTCGCTACCTTGAGGCAACAGACACTACTGCAGGGGGCCTGGCCTCTATTTATACTCTTTAGGGTAATGAGGAGCCACTGCCTTTAGCTCTGGTTGCCCAAATTCTGTGGTTGCCATGGTGTGGCTTGACATCACATTGCCTCAGCTAGACCATCCAGGAGGGGCGGTGGGAGCAGAAGATGCAGAAATCTCACACACTCTGGTTATAAAACAGAGACCTTCCTCTTAACTCCTAATATTTTTCCCAAACTGTCCTCTCTCTCTCTCATTTCCTCTAGTTCCATTACAGTCCAGCATATGGCAGGGAGGTGGTGTTTCCTCCAAGACAATTCCCATACTCCCCCGTCATTTCAGTGGTCCATTCCACTAGGTTCAGTTGCTACAATTTCCTAGGATTTTGAGTGTTGTTTTAATGGATGTTTATTTTAGAATAGTTCCACATTTACAGAAAAATTGTGAAGATAATAACCATGTACACCATACCCAATTTCCCTTATTACTAATATCTTACTTATGTATGGGGCAAAAGTAACATGAAGTGAATCATCAGTGAAACAGAGTGAATCCTCACTTCTCTAGTATCTCCAACATCCAAAAATGATGTTCTAGACCAAGTTGTTAAAGGAAAAACTGTACCAGTTGTGGCATAAAATTCACATCTTGAGCTGACCATCCTTTCCATACTTTAACAATATTCAATAGTCTGCCATATAAAAAGGAAATCAAATAATTATACACTGCCATCACTAACACAGCACCCTGTTACTCATGACTGCGACCTCCACCATCCATCCCACCTACCGCCAATACGAACATAAATTCACTTTTGGACTTACAGTTTCTTCATCCACCCTTCTGTTTGAGGTCTTACTCCTTATCTCTACTAGTCTACAATATCGTCTTATTAAGTTTCGCTATCTTGAGGCAACAGACACTACTGAAGGGGGCCTTGCCTCTATTTATACTCTAAGGTAAAGAGGAGCCACTCCCTTCAGCCTTGGTTTCCCAAATTCTGTGGTTGCCATGGTGTGGCGTGACATCACAAAGCCTCAGCTAGACTATCCAGGAGGGGCGGTGGTGGCAGAAGATGCAGAAATCTCACTCACTCTGGTTATAAAACTGAGACCTTCCTCTTAACTCCTAACATTTTTCCCAAACTGTCCTCTCTCTCATTTCCTCTAGTTCCATTACAGTCCAGCATATGGCAGGGAGGTGGTGTTTCCTCTAAGACAATTCCCATACTCCCCCGTCATTTCAGTGGTCCATTCCACTAGGTTCAGTTGCTACAATTTCCTAGGATTTTGAGTGTTGTTTTAATGGATGTTTATTTTAGAATAGTTCCACATTTACAGAAAAATTGTGAAGATAATAACCATGTACACCATACCCAATTTCCCTTATTACTAATATCTTACTTCTGTATGGGGCAAAAGTAACATGAAGTGAATCATAAGTGAAACAGACTGAAACCTCACTTCTCTAGTATCTCCAATATCCAAAAATGCTGTTCTAGACCAAGTTGTTCAAGGAAAAACTGTACCATTTGTAGCATAAAATTCACATCTTGAGCTGACCATCCTTTCCATACTTTAACAATATTCAATAGTCTGCCATATAAAAAGGAAATCAAATACTTAATTATACACAGCCATCACTAACACAACACCCTGTTACTCATGACTGCGACCTCCACCATCCATCCCACCTACCGCCAATACGAACATAAATTCACTTTTTGTACTTACAGTTTCTTCATCTACCCTTCTGTTTGAGGTCTTACTCCTTATCTCTACTAGTCTACAATATCGTCTTATTAAGTTTCGCTACCTTGAGGCAACAGACACTACTGCAGGGGGCCTGGCCTCTATTTATACTCTTTAGGGTAATGAGGAGCCACTGCCTTTAGCTCTGGTTGCCCAAATTCTGTGGTTGCCATGGTGTGTCTTGACATCACCATGCCTCAGCTAGACCATCCAGGAGGGGCGGGGGGAGCAGAAGATGCAGAAATCGCACACACTCTGGTTATAAAACAGAGACCTTCCTCTTAACTCCTAATATTTTTCCCAAACTGTCCTCTCTCTCTCTCATTTCCTCTAGTTCCATTACAGTCCAGCATATGGCAGAGAGGTGGTGTTTCCTCCAAGGCAATTCCCATACTCCCCCGTCATTTCAGTGGTCCATTCCACTAGGTTCAGTTGCTACAATTTCCTAGGATTTTGAGTGTTGTTTTAATGGATGTTTATTTTAGAATAGTTCCACATTTACAGAAAAATTGTGAAGATAATAACCATGTACACCATACCCAATTTCCCTTATTACTAATATCTTACTTATGTATGGGGCAAAAGTAACATGAAGTGAATCATCAGTGAAACAGAGTGAAACCTCACTTCTCTAGTATCTCCAATATCCAAAAATGATGTTCTAGACCAAGTTGTTAAAGGAAAAACTGTACCAGTTGTGGCATAAAATTCACATCTTGAGCTGACCATCCTTTCCATACTTTAACAATATTCAATAGTCTGCCATATAAAAAGGAAATCAAATAATTATACACTGCCATCACTAACACAACACCCTGTTACTCATGACTGCGACCTCCACCATCCATCCCACCTACCGACAATACGAACATAAATTGACTTTTGGACTTACAGTTTCTTTATCCACCCATCTGTTTGAGGTCTTACTCCTTATCTCTACTAGTCTACAATATCGTCTTATTAAGTTTCGCTATCTTGAGGCAACAGACACTACTGAAGGGGGCCTGGCCTCTATTTATACTCTATAAGGTAATGAGGAGCCACTCCCTTCAGCCTTGGTTGCCCAAATTCTGTGGTTGCCATGGTGTGGCGTGACATCACAATGCCTCAGCTAGACCATCCAGGAGGGGCGGGGGGAGCAGAAGATGCAGAAATCTCACACACTCTGGTTATAAAACAGAGACCTTCCTCTTAACTCCTAACATTTTTCCCAAACTGTCCTCTCTCTGTCTCATTTTCTCTAGTTCCATTACAGTCCAGCATATGGCAGGGAGGTGGTGTTTCCTCTAAGACAATTCCCATACTCCCCCGTCATTTCAGTGGTCCATTCCACTAGGTTCAGTTGCTACAATTTCCTAGGATTTTGAGTGTTGTTTTAATGGATGTTTATTTTAGAATAGTTCCACATTTACAGAAAAATTGTGAAGATAATAACCATGTACACCTTACCCAATTTCCCTTATTACTAATATCTTACTTATGTATGGGGCAAAAGTAACATGAAGTGAATCATCAGTGAAACAGAGTGAATCCTCACTTCTCTAGTATCTCCAATATCCAAAAATGCTGTTCTAGACCAAGTTGTTCAAGGAAAAACTGTACCAGTTGTAGCATAAAATTCACATCTTGAGCTGACCATCCTTTCCATACTTTAACAATATTCAATAGTCTGCCATATAAAAAGGAAATCAAATAATTATACACTGCCATCACTAACACAACACCCTGTTACTCATGACTGCGACCTCCACCATCCATCCCACCTACCGCCAATACGAACATAAATTCACTTTTGGACTTACAGTTTCTTCATCCACCCTTCTGTTTGAGGTCTTACTCCTTAACTCTACTAGTCTACAATATCGTCTTATTAAGTTTCGCTATCTTGAGGCAACAGACACTACTGAAGGGGGCCTTGCCTCTATTTATACTCTGAGTTAATGAGGAGCCACTCCCTTCAGCCTTGGTTGCCCAAATTCTGTGGTTGCCATGGTGTGGCTTGACATCACAATGCCTCAGCTAGACCATCCAGGAGGGGCGGGGGGAGCAGAAGATGCAGAAATCTCACACACTCTGGTTATAAAACAGAGACCTTCCTCTTAACTCCTAACATTTTTCCCAAACTGTCCTCTCTCTGTCTCATTTTCTCTAGTTCCATTACAGTCCAGCATATGGCAGGGAGGTGGTGTTTCCTCTAAGACAATTGCCATACTCCCCCGTCATTTCAGTGGTCCATTCCACTAGGTTCAGTTGCTACAATTTCCTAGGATTTTGAGTGTTGTTTTAATGGATGTTTATTTTAGAATAGTTCCACATTTACAGAAAAATTGTGAAGATAATAACCATGTACACCATACCCAATTTCCCTTATTACTAATATCTTACTTATGTATGGGGCAAAAGTAACATGAAGTGAATCATCAGTGAAACAGAGTGAATCCTCACTTCTCTAGTATCTCCAATATCCAAAAATGCTGTTCCAGACCAAGTTGTTCAAGGAAAAACTGTACCAGTTGTGGCATAAAATTCACATCTTGAGCTGACCATCCTTTCCATACTTTAACAATATTCAATAGTCTGCCATATAAAAAGGAAATCAAATAATTATACACTGCCATCACTAACACAACACCCTGTTACTCATGACTGCGACCTCCACCATCCATCCCACCTACCGCCAATACGAACATAAATTCACTTTTGGACTTACAGTTTCTTCATCCACCCTTCTGTTTGAGGTCTTACTCCTTATCTCTACTAGTCTACAATATCGTCTTATTAACTTTCGCTATCTTGAGACAACAGACACTACTGAAGGGGGCCTTGCCTCTATTTATACTCTAAGGTAAAGAGGAGCCACTCCCTTCAGCCTTGGTTTCCCAAATTCTGTGGTTGCCATGGTGTGGCGTGACATCACAAAGCCTCAGCTAGACTATCCAGGAGGGGCGGTGGTGGCAGAAGATGCAGAAATCTCACACACTCTGGTTATAAAACTGAGACCTTCCTCTTAACTCCTAACATTTTTCCCAAACTGTCCTCTCTCTCATTTCCTCTAGTTCCATTACAGTCCAGCATATGGCAGGGAGGTGGTGTTTCCTCTAAGACAATTCCCATACTCCCCCGTCATTTCAGTGGTCCATTCCACTAGGTTCATTTGCTACAATTTCCTAGGATTTTGAGTGTTGTTTTAATGGATGTTTATTTTAGAATAGTTCCACATTTACAGAAAAATTGTGAAGATAATAACCATGTACACCATACCCAATTTCCCTTATTACTAATATCTTACTTCTGTATGGGGCAAAAGTAACATGAAGTGAATCATCAGTGAAACAGAGTGAAACCTCACTTCTCTAGTATCTCCAATATCCAAAAATGCTGTTCTAGACCAAGTTGTTCAAGGAAAAACTGTACCATTTGTAGCATAAAATTCACATCTTGAGCTGACCATCCTTTCCATACTTTAACAATATTCAATAGTCTGCCATATAAAAAGGAAATCAAATACTTAATTATACACAGCCATCACTAACACAACACCCTGTTACTCATGACTGCGACCTCCACCATCCATCCCACCTACCGCCAATACGAACATAAATTCACTTTTTGTACTTACAGTTTCTTCATCTACCCTTCTGTTTGAGGTCTTACTCCTTATCTCTACTAGTCTACAATATCGTCTTATTAAGTTTCGCTACCTTGAGGCAACAGACACTACTGCAGGGGGCCTGGCCTCTATTTATACTCTTTAGGGTAATGAGGAGCCACTGCCTTTAGCTCTGGTTGCCCAAATTCTGTGGTTGCCATGGTGTGGCTTGACATCACATTGCCTCAGCTAGACCATCCAGGAGGGGCGGTGGGAGCAGAAGATGCAGAAATCTCACACACTCTGGTTATAAAACAGAGACCTTCCTCTTAACTCCTAACATTTTTCCCAAACTGTCCTCTCTCTCTCTCATTTCCTCTAGTTCCATTACAGTCCAGCATATGGCAGGGAGGTGGTGTTTCCTCCAAGACAATTCCCATACTCCCCCGTCATTTCAGTGGTCCATTCCACTAGGTTCAGTTGCTACAATTTCCTAGGATTTTGAGTGTTGTTTTAATGGATGTTTATGTTAGAATAGTTCCACATTTACAGAAAAATTGTGAAGATAATAACCATGTACACCATACCCAATTTCCCTTATTACTAATATCTTACTTATGTATGGGGCAAAAGTAACATGAAGTGAATCATCAGTGAAACAGAGTGAATCCTCACTTCTCTAGTATCTCCAACATCCAAAAATGCTGTTCTAGACCAAGTTTTTAAAGGAAAAACTGAACCAGTTGTGGCATAAAATTCAAATTTTGAGGTGACCATTCTTTCCATACTTTATCAATATTCAATAGTCTGCCATATAAAAAGGAAATCAAATACTTAATTATACACAGCCATCACTAACACAACACCCTGTTACTCATGACTGCGACCTCCACCATCCATCCCACCTACCCCCAATACGAACATAAATTCACTTTTGGACTTAGAGTTTCTTCATCCACCCTTATGTTTGAGGTCTTACTCGTTATCTCTACTAGTCTACAATATCGTCTTATTATGTTTCGCTATCTTGAGGCAACAGACACTACTGCAGGGGGCCTGGCCTCTATTTATACTCTTTAGGGTAATGAGGAGCCACTGCCTTCAGCTCTGGTTGCCCAAATTCTGTGGTTGCCATGATGTGGCTTGACATCACATTGCCTCAGCTAGACCATCCAGGAGGGGCGGGGGGAGCAGAAGATGCAGAACTCGCACACACTCTGGTTATAAAACAGAGACCTTCCTTTTAACTCCTAATATTTTTCCCAAACTGTCCTCTCTCTCTCTCATTTCCTCTAGTTCCATTACAGTCCAGCATATGGCAGGGAGGTGGTGTTTCCTCCAAGACAATTCCCATACTCCCCCATCATTTCAGTGGTCCATTCCACTAGGTTCAGTTGCTACAATTTCCTAGGATTTTGAGTGTTGTTTTAATGGATGTTTATTTTAGAATAGTTCCACATTTACAGAAAAATTGTGAAGATAATAACCATGTACACCATACCCAATTTCCCTTATTACTAATATCTTACTTATGTATGGGGCAAAAGTAACATGAAGTGAATCATCAGTGAAACAGAGTGAAACCTCACTTCTCTAGTATCTCCAACATCCAAAAATGATGTTCTAGACCAAGTTGTTAAAGGAAAAACTGTACCAGTTGTGGCATAAAATTCACATCTTGAGCTGACCATCCTTTCCATACTTTAACAATATTCAATAGTCTGCCATATAAAAAGGAAATCAAATAATTATACACTGCCATCACTAACACAACACCCTGTTACTCATGACTGCGACCTCCACCATCCATCCCACCTACCGCCAATACGAACATAAATTCACTTTTGGACTTACAGTTTCTTCATCCACCCTTCTGTTTGAGGTCTTACTCCTTATCTCTACTAGTCTACAATATCGTCTTATTAAGTTTCGCTATCTTGAGACAACAGACACTACTGAAGGGGGCCTTGCCTCTATTTATACTCTAAGGTAAAGAGGAGCCACTCCCTTCAGCCTTGGTTTCCCAAATTCTGTGGTTGCCATGGTGTGGCGTGACATCACAAAGCCTCAGCTAGACTATCCAGGAGGGGCGGTGGTGGCAGAAGATGCAGAAATCTCACACACTCTGGTTATAAAACTGAGACCTTCCTCTTAACTCCTAACATTTTTCCCAAACTGTCCTCTCTCTCATTTCCTCTAGTTCCATTACAGTCCAGCATATGGCAGGGGGGTGGTGTTTCCTCTAAGACAATTCCCATACTCCCCCGTCATTTCAGTGGTCCATTCCACTAGGTTCAGTTGCTACAATTTCCTAGGATTTTGAGTGTTGTTTTAATGGATGTTTATTTTAGAATAGTTCCACATTTACAGAAAAATTGTGAAGATAATAACCATGTACACCATACCCAATTTCCCTTATTACTAATATCTTACTTATGTATGGGGCAAAAGTAACATGAAGTGAATCATCAGTGAAACAGAGTGAAACCTCACTTCTCTAGTATCTCCAATATCCAAAAATGCTGTTCTAGACCAAGTTGTTCAAGGAAAAACTGTACCAGTTGTAGCATAAAATTCACATCTTGAGCTGACCATCCTTTCCATACTTTAACAATATTCAATAGTCTGCCATATAAAAAGGAAATCAAATACTTAATTATACACAGCCATCACTAACACAACACCCTGTTACTCATGACTGCGACCTCCACCATCCATCCCACCTACCGCCAATACGAACATAAATTCACTTTTTGTACTTACAGTTTCTTCATCTACCCTTCTGTTTGAGGTCTTATTCCTTATCTCTACTAGTCTACAATATCGTCTTATTAAGTTTCGCTACCTTGAGGCAACAGACACTACTGCAGGGGGCCTGGCCTCTATTTATACTCTTTAGGGTAATGAGGAGCCACTGCCTTTAGCTCTGGTTGCCCAAATTCTGTGGTTGCCATGGTGTGGCTTGACATCACATTGCCTCAGCTAGACCATCCAGGAGGGGCGGTGGGAGCAGAAGATGCAGAAATCTCACACACTCTGGTTATAAAACAGAGACCTTCCTCTTAACTCCTAATATTTTTCCCAAACTGTCCTCTCTCTCTCTCATTTCCTCTAGTTCCATTACAGTCCAGCATATGGCAGGGAGGTGGTGTTTCCTCCAAGACAATTCCCATACTCCCCCGTCATTTCAGTGGTCCATTCCACTAGGTTCAGTTGCTACAATTTCCTAGGATTTTGAGTGTTGTTTTAATGGATGTTTATTTTAGAATAGTTCCACATTTACAGAAAAATTGTGAAGATAATAACCATGTACACCATACCCAATTTCCCTTATTACTAATATCTTACTTATGTATGGGGCAAAAGTAACATGAAGTGAATCATCAGTGAAACAGAGTGAAACCTCACTTCTCTAGTATCTCCAACATCCAAAAATGATGTTCTAGACCAAGTTGTTAAAGGAAAAACTGTACCAGTTGTGGCATAAAATTCACATCTTGAGCTGACCATCCTTTCCATACTTTAACAATATTCAATAGTCTGCCATATAAAAAGGAAATCAAATAATTATACACTGCCATCACTAACACAACACCCTGTTACTCATGACTGCGACCTCCACCATCCATCCCACCTACCGCCAATACGAACATAAATTCACTTTTGGACTTACAGTTTCTTCATCCACCCTTCTGTTTGAGGTCTTACTCCTTATCTCTACTAGTCTACAATATCGTCTTATTAACTTTCGCTATCTTGAGACAACAGACACTACTGAAGGGGGCCTTGCCTCTATTTATACTCTAAGGTAAAGAGGAGCCACTCCCTTCAGCCTTGGTTTCCCAAATTCTGTGGTTGCCATGGTGTGGCGTGACATCACAAAGCCTCAGCTAGACTATCCAGGAGGGGCGGTGGTGGCAGAAGATGCAGAAATCTCACACACTCTGGTTATAAAACTGAGACCTTCCTCTTAACTCCTAACATTTTTCCCAAACTGTCCTCTCTCTCATTTCCTCTAGTTCCATTACAGTCCAGCATATGGCAGGGAGGTGGTGTTTCCTCTAAGACAATTCCCATACTCCCCCGTCATTTCAGTGGTCCATTCCACTAGGTTCAGTTGCTACAATTTCCTAGGATTTTGAGTGTTGTTTTAATGGATGTTTATTTTAGAATAGTTCCACATTTACAGAAAAATTGTGAAGATAATAACCATGTACACCATACCCAATTTCCCTTATTACTAATATCTTACTTATGTATGGGGCAAAAGTAACATGAAGTGAATCATCAGTGAAACAGAGTGAAACCTCACTTCTCTAGTATCTCCAATATCCAAAAATGCTGTTCTAGACCAAGTTGTTCAAGGAAAAACTGTACCATTTGTAGCATAAAATTCACATCTTGAGCTGACCATCCTTTCCATACTTTAACAATATTCAATAGTCTGCCATATAAAAAGGAAATCAAATACTTAATTATACACAGCCATCACTAACACAACACCCTGTTACTCATGACTGCGACCTCCACCATCCATCCCACCTACCGCCAATACGAACATAAATTCACTTTTTGTACTTACAGTTTCTTCATCTACCCTTCTGTTTGAGGTCTTATTCCTTATCTCTACTAGTCTACAATATCGTCTTATTAAGTTTCGCTACCTTGAGGCAACAGACACTACTGCAGGGGGCCTGGCCTCTATTTATACTCTTTAGGGTAATGAGGAGCCACTGCCTTTAGCTCTGGTTGCCCAAATTCTGTGGTTGCCATGGTGTGGCTTGACATCACATTGCCTCAGCTAGACCATCCAGGAGGGGCGGTGGGAGCAGAAGATGCAGAAATCTCACACACTCTGGTTATAAAACAGAGACCTTCCTCTTAACTCCTAATATTTTTCCCAAACTGTCCTCTCTCTCTCTCATTTCCTCTAGTTCCATTACAGTCCAGCATATGGCAGGGAGGTGGTGTTTCCTCCAAGACAATTCCCATACTCCCCCGTCATTTCAGTGGTCCATTCCACTAGGTTCAGTTGCTACAATTTCCTAGGATTTTGAGTGTTGTTTTAATGGATGTTTATTTTAGAATAGTTCCACATTTACAGAAAAATTGTGAAGATAATAACCATGTACACCATACCCAATTTCCCTTATTACTAATATCTTACTTATGTATGGGGCAAAAGTAACATGAAGTGAATCATCAGTGAAACAGAGTGAATCCTCACTTCTCTAGTATCTCCAACATCCAAAAATGATGTTCTAGACCAAGTTGTTAAAGGAAAAACTGTACCAGTTGTGGCATAAAATTCACATCTTGAGCTGACCATCCTTTCCATACTTTAACAATATTCAATAGTCTGCCATATAAAAAGGAAATCAAATAATTATACACTGCCATCACTAACACAGCACCCTGTTACTCATGACTGCGACCTCCACCATCCATCCCACCTACCGCCAATACGAACATAAATTCACTTTTGGACTTACAGTTTCTTCATCCACCCTTCTGTTTGAGGTCTTACTCCTTATCTCTACTAGTCTACAATATCGTCTTATTAAGTTTCGCTATCTTGAGGCAACAGACACTACTGAAGGGGGCCTTGCCTCTATTTATACTCTAAGGTAAAGAGGAGCCACTCCCTTCAGCCTTGGTTTCCCAAATTCTGTGGTTGCCATGGTGTGGCGTGACATCACAAAGCCTCAGCTAGACTATCCAGGAGGGGCGGTGGTGGCAGAAGATGCAGAAATCTCACTCACTCTGGTTATAAAACTGAGACCTTCCTCTTAACTCCTAACATTTTTCCCAAACTGTCCTCTCTCTCATTTCCTCTAGTTCCATTACAGTCCAGCATATGGCAGGGAGGTGGTGTTTCCTCTAAGACAATTCCCATACTCCCCCGTCATTTCAGTGGTCCATTCCACTAGGTTCAGTTGCTACAATTTCCTAGGATTTTGAGTGTTGTTTTAATGGATGTTTATTTTAGAATAGTTCCACATTTACAGAAAAATTGTGAAGATAATAACCATGTACACCATACCCAATTTCCCTTATTACTAATATCTTACTTCTGTATGGGGCAAAAGTAACATGAAGTGAATCATAAGTGAAACAGACTGAAACCTCACTTCTCTAGTATCTCCAATATCCAAAAATGCTGTTCTAGACCAAGTTGTTCAAGGAAAAACTGTACCATTTGTAGCATAAAATTCACATCTTGAGCTGACCATCCTTTCCATACTTTAACAATATTCAATAGTCTGCCATATAAAAAGGAAATCAAATACTTAATTATACACAGCCATCACTAACACAACACCCTGTTACTCATGACTGCGACCTCCACCATCCATCCCACCTACCGCCAATACGAACATAAATTCACTTTTTGTACTTACAGTTTCTTCATCTACCCTTCTGTTTGAGGTCTTACTCCTTATCTCTACTAGTCTACAATATCGTCTTATTAAGTTTCGCTACCTTGAGGCAACAGACACTACTGCAGGGGGCCTGGCCTCTATTTATACTCTTTAGGGTAATGAGGAGCCACTGCCTTTAGCTCTGGTTGCCCAAATTCTGTGGTTGCCATGGTGTGTCTTGACATCACCATGCCTCAGCTAGACCATCCAGGAGGGGCGGGGGGAGCAGAAGATGCAGAAATCGCACACACTCTGGTTATAAAACAGAGACCTTCCTCTTAACTCCTAATATTTTTCCCAAACTGTCCTCTCTCTCTCTCATTTCCTCTAGTTCCATTACAGTCCAGCATATGGCAGAGAGGTGGTGTTTCCTCCAAGGCAATTCCCATACTCCCCCGTCATTTCAGTGGTCCATTCCACTAGGTTCAGTTGCTACAATTTCCTAGGATTTTGAGTGTTGTTTTAATGGATGTTTATTTTAGAATAGTTCCACATTTACAGAAAAATTGTGAAGATAATAACCATGTACACCATACCCAATTTCCCTTATTACTAATATCTTACTTATGTATGGGGCAAAAGTAACATGAAGTGAATCATCAGTGAAACAGAGTGAAACCTCACTTCTCTAGTATCTCCAATATCCAAAAATGATGTTCTAGACCAAGTTGTTAAAGGAAAAACTGTACCAGTTGTGGCATAAAATTCACATCTTGAGCTGACCATCCTTTCCATACTTTAACAATATTCAATAGTCTGCCATATAAAAAGGAAATCAAATAATTATACACTGCCATCACTAACACAACACCCTGTTACTCATGACTGCGACCTCCACCATCCATCCCACCTACCGACAATACGAACATAAATTGACTTTTGGACTTACAGTTTCTTTATCCACCCATCTGTTTGAGGTCTTACTCCTTATCTCTACTAGTCTACAATATCGTCTTATTAAGTTTCGCTATCTTGAGGCAACAGACACTACTGAAGGGGGCCTGGCCTCTATTTATACTCTATAAGGTAATGAGGAGCCACTCCCTTCAGCCTTGGTTGCCCAAATTCTGTGGTTGCCATGGTGTGGCGTGACATCACAATGCCTCAGCTAGACCATCCAGGAGGGGCGGGGGGAGCAGAAGATGCAGAAATCTCACACACTCTGGTTATAAAACAGAGACCTTCCTCTTAACTCCTAACATTTTTCCCAAACTGTCCTCTCTCTGTCTCATTTTCTCTAGTTCCATTACAGTCCAGCATATGGCAGGGAGGTGGTGTTTCCTCTAAGACAATTCCCATACTCCCCCGTCATTTCAGTGGTCCATTCCACTAGGTTCAGTTGCTACAATTTCCTAGGATTTTGAGTGTTGTTTTAATGGATGTTTATTTTAGAATAATTCCACATTTACAGAAAAATTGTGAAGATAATAACCATGTACACCTTACCCAATTTCCCTTATTACTAATATCTTATGTATGGGGCAAAAGTAACATGAAGTGAATCATCAGTGAAACAGAGTGAATCCTCACTTCTCTAGTATCTCCAATATCCAAAAATGCTGTTCTAGACCAAGTTGTTCAAGGAAAAACTGTACCAGTTGTAGCATAAAATTCACATCTTGAGCTGACCATCCTTTCCATACTTTAACAATATTCAATAGTCTGCCATATAAAAAGGAAATCAAATAATTATACACTGCCATCACTAACACAACACCCTGTTACTCATGACTGCGACCTCCACCATCGATCCCACCTACCGCCAATACGAACATAAATTCACTTTTGGACTTACAGTTTCTTCATCCACCCTTCTGTTTGAGGTCTTACTCCTTAACTCTACTAGTCTACAATATCGTCTTATTAAGTTTCGCTATCTTGAGGCAACAGACACTACTGAAGGGGGCCTTGCCTCTATTTATACTCTGAGTTAATGAGGAGCCACTCCCTTCAGCCTTGGTTGCCCAAATTCTGTGGTTGCCATGGTGTGGCTTGACATCACAATGCCTCAGCTAGACCATCCAGGAGGGGCGGGGGGAGCAGAAGATGCAGAAATCTCACACACTCTGGTTATAAAACAGAGACCTTCCTCTTAACTCCTAACATTTTTCCCAAACTGTCCTCTCTCTGTCTCATTTTCTCTAGTTCCATTACAGTCCAGCATATGGCAGGGAGGTGGTGTTTCCTCTAAGACAATTGCCATACTCCCCCGTCATTTCAGTGGTCCATTCCACTAGGTTCAGTTGCTACAATTTCCTAGGATTTTGAGTGTTGTTTTAATGGATGTTTATTTTAGAATAGTTCCACATTTACAGAAAAATTGTGAAGATAATAACCATGTACACCATACCCAATTTCCCTTATTACTAATATCTTACTTATGTATGGGGCAAAAGTAACATGAAGTGAATCATCAGTGAAACAGAGTGAATCCTCACTTCTCTAGTATCTCCAATATCCAAAAATGCTGTTCCAGACCAAGTTGTTCAAGGAAAAACTGTACCAGTTGTGGCATAAAATTCACATCTTGAGCTGACCATCCTTTCCATACTTTAACAATATTCAATAGTCTGCCATATAAAAAGGAAATCAAATAATTATACACTGCCATCACTAACACAACACCCTGTTACTCATGACTGCGACCTCCACCATCCATCCCACCTACCGCCAATACGAACATAAATTCACTTTTGGACTTACAGTTTCTTCATCCACCCTTCTGTTTGAGGTCTTACTCCTTATCTCTACTAGTCTACAATATCGTCTTATTAAGTTTCGCTATCTTGAGGCAACAGACACTACTGAAGGGGGCCTTGCCTCTATTTATACTCTAAGGTAAAGAGGAGCCACTCCCTTCAGCTCTGGTTGCCCAAATTCTGTGGTTGCCATGGTGTGGCGTGACATCACAAAGCCTCAGCTAGACTATCCAGGAGGGGCGGTGGTGGCAGAAGATGCAGAAATCTCACACACTCTGGTTATAAAACTGAGACCTTCCTCTTAACTCCTAACATTTTTCCCAAACTGTCCTCTCTCTCATTTCCTCTAGTTCCATTACAGTCCAGCATATGGCAGGGAGGTGGTGTTTCCTCTAAGACAATTCCCATACTCCCCCGTCATTTCAGTGGTCCATTCCACTAGGTTCATTTGCTACAATTTCCTAGGATTTTGAGTGTTGTTTTAATGGATGTTTATTTTAGAATAGTTCCACATTTACAGAAAAATTGTGAAGATAATAACCATGTACACCATACCCAATTTCCCTTATTACTAATATCTTACTTCTGTATGGGGCAAAAGTAACATGAAGTGAATCATCAGTGAAACAGAGTGAAACCTCACTTCTCTAGTATCTCCAATATCCAAAAATGCTGTTCTAGACCAAGTTGTTCAAGGAAAAACTGTACCAGTTGTAGCATAAAATTCACATCTTGAGCTGACCATCCTTTCCATACTTTAACAATATTCAATAGTCTGCCATATAAAAAGGAAATCAAATACTTAATTATACACAGCCATCACTAACACAACACCCTGTTACTCATGACTGCGACCTCCACCATCCATCCCACCTACCGCCAATATGAACATAAATTCACTTTTTGTACTTACAGTTTCTTCATCTACCCTTCTGTTTGAGGTCTTACTCCTTATCTCTACTAGTCTACAATATCGTCTTATTAAGTTTCGCTAACTTGAGGCAACAGACACTACTGCAGGGGGCCTGGCCTCTATTTATACTCTTTAGGGTAATGAGGAGCCACTGCCTTTAGCTCTGGTTGCCCAAATTCTGTGGTTGCCATGGTGTGGCTTGACATCACATTGCCTCAGCTAGACCATCCAGGAGGGGCGGTGGGAGCAGAAGATGCAGAAATCTCACACACTCTGGTTATAAAACAGAGACCTTCCTCTTAACTCCTAATATTTTTCCCAAACTGTCCTCTCTCTCTCTCATTTCCTCTAGTTCCATTACAGTCCAGCATATGGCAGGGAGGTGGTGTTTCCTCCAAGACAATTCCCATACTCCCCCGTCATTTCAGTGGTCCATTCCACTAGGTTCAGTTGCTACAATTTCCTAGGATTTTGAGTGTTGTTTTAATGGATGTTTATTTTAGAATAGTTCCACATTTACAGAAAAATTGTGAAGATAATAACCATGTACACCATACCCAATTTCCCTTATTACTAATATCTTACTTATGTATGGGGCAAAAGTAACATGAAGTGAATCATCAGTGAAACAGAGTGAATCCTCACTTCTCTAGTATCTCCAACATCCAAAAATGATGTTCTAGACCAAGTTGTTAAAGGAAAAACTGTACCAGTTGTGGCATAAAATTCACATCTTGAGCTGACCATCCTTTCCATACTTTAACAATATTCAATAGTCTGCCATATAAAAAGGAAATCAAATAATTATACACTGCCATCACTAACACAGCACCCTGTTACTCATGACTGCGACCTCCACCATCCATCCCACCTACCGCCAATACGAACATAAATTCACTTTTGGACTTACAGTTTCTTCATCCACCCTTCTGTTTGAGGTCTTACTCCTTATCTCTACTAGTCTACAATATCGTCTTATTAAGTTTCGCTATCTTGAGGCAACAGACACTACTGAAGGGGGCCTTGCCTCTATTTATACTCTAAGGTAAAGAGGAGCCACTCCCTTCAGCCTTGGTTTCCCAAATTCTGTGGTTGCCATGGTGTGGCGTGACATCACAAAGCCTCAGCTAGACTATCCAGGAGGGGCGGTGGTGGCAGAAGATGCAGAAATCTCACTCACTCTGGTTATAAAACTGAGACCTTCCTCTTAACTCCTAACATTTTTCCCAAACTGTCCTCTCTCTCATTTCCTCTAGTTCCATTACAGTCCAGCATATGGCAGGGAGGTGGTGTTTCCTCTAAGACAATTCCCATACTCCCCCGTCATTTCAGTGGTCCATTCCACTAGGTTCAGTTGCTACAATTTCCTAGGATTTTGAGTGTTGTTTTAATGGATGTTTATTTTAGAATAGTTCCACATTTACAGAAAAATTGTGAAGATAATAACCATGTACACCATACCCAATTTCCCTTATTACTAATATCTTACTTCTGTATGGGGCAAAAGTAACATGAAGTGAATCATAAGTGAAACAGACTGAAACCTCACTTCTCTAGTATCTCCAATATCCAAAAATGCTGTTCTAGACCAAGTTGTTCAAGGAAAAACTGTACCATTTGTAGCATAAAATTCACATCTTGAGCTGACCATCCTTTCCATACTTTAACAATATTCAATAGTCTGCCATATAAAAAGGAAATCAAATACTTAATTATACACAGCCATCACTAACACAACACCCTGTTACTCATGACTGCGACCTCCACCATCCATCCCACCTACCGCCAATACGAACATAAATTCACTTTTTGTACTTACAGTTTCTTCATCTACCCTTCTGTTTGAGGTCTTACTCCTTATCTCTACTAGTCTACAATATCGTCTTATTAAGTTTCGCTACCTTGAGGCAACAGACACTACTGCAGGGGGCCTGGCCTCTATTTATACTCTTTAGGGTAATGAGGAGCCACTGCCTTTAGCTCTGGTTGCCCAAATTCTGTGGTTGCCATGGTGTGTCTTGACATCACCATGCCTCAGCTAGACCATCCAGGAGGGGCGGGGGGAGCAGAAGATGCAGAAATCGCACACACTCTGGTTATAAAACAGAGACCTTCCTCTTAACTCCTAATATTTTTCCCAAACTGTCCTCTCTCTCTCTCATTTCCTCTAGTTCCATTACAGTCCAGCATATGGCAGAGAGGTGGTGTTTCCTCCAAGGCAATTCCCATACTCCCCCGTCATTTCAGTGGTCCATTCCACTAGGTTCAGTTGCTACAATTTCCTAGGATTTTGAGTGTTGTTTTAATGGATGTTTATTTTAGAATAGTTCCACATTTACAGAAAAATTGTGAAGATAATAACCATGTACACCATACCCAATTTCCCTTATTACTAATATCTTACTTATGTATGGGGCAAAAGTAACATGAAGTGAATCATCAGTGAAACAGAGTGAAACCTCACTTCTCTAGTATCTCCAATATCCAAAAATGATGTTCTAGACCAAGTTGTTAAAGGAAAAACTGTACCAGTTGTGGCATAAAATTCACATCTTGAGCTGACCATCCTTTCCATACTTTAACAATATTCAATAGTCTGCCATATAAAAAGGAAATCAAATAATTATACACTGCCATCACTAACACAACACCCTGTTACTCATGACTGCGACCTCCACCATCCATCCCACCTACCGACAATACGAACATAAATTGACTTTTGGACTTACAGTTTCTTTATCCACCCATCTGTTTGAGGTCTTACTCCTTATCTCTACTAGTCTACAATATCGTCTTATTAAGTTTCGCTATCTTGAGGCAACAGACACTACTGAAGGGGGCCTGGCCTCTATTTATACTCTATAAGGTAATGAGGAGCCACTCCCTTCAGCCTTGGTTGCCCAAATTCTGTGGTTGCCATGGTGTGGCGTGACATCACAATGCCTCAGCTAGACCATCCAGGAGGGGCGGGGGGAGCAGAAGATGCAGAAATCTCACACACTCTGGTTATAAAACAGAGACCTTCCTCTTAACTCCTAACATTTTTCCCAAACTGTCCTCTCTCTGTCTCATTTTCTCTAGTTCCATTACAGTCCAGCATATGGCAGGGAGGTGGTGTTTCCTCTAAGACAATTCCCATACTCCCCCGTCATTTCAGTGGTCCATTCCACTAGGTTCAGTTGCTACAATTTCCTAGGATTTTGAGTGTTGTTTTAATGGATGTTTATTTTAGAATAGTTCCACATTTACAGAAAAATTGTGAAGATAATAACCATGTACACCTTACCCAATTTCCCTTATTACTAATATCTTATGTATGGGGCAAAAGTAACATGAAGTGAATCATCAGTGAAACAGAGTGAATCCTCACTTCTCTAGTATCTCCAATATCCAAAAATGCTGTTCTAGACCAAGTTGTTCAAGGAAAAACTGTACCAGTTGTAGCATAAAATTCACATCTTGAGCTGACCATCCTTTCCATACTTTAACAATATTCAATAGTCTGCCATATAAAAAGGAAATCAAATAATTATACACTGCCATCACTAACACAACACCCTGTTACTCATGACTGCGACCTCCACCATCGATCCCACCTACCGCCAATACGAACATAAATTCACTTTTGGACTTACAGTTTCTTCATCCACCCTTCTGTTTGAGGTCTTACTCCTTAACTCTACTAGTCTACAATATCGTCTTATTAAGTTTCGCTATCTTGAGGCAACAGACACTACTGAAGGGGGCCTTGCCTCTATTTATACTCTGAGTTAATGAGGAGCCACTCCCTTCAGCCTTGGTTGCCCAAATTCTGTGGTTGCCATGGTGTGGCTTGACATCACAATGCCTCAGCTAGACCATCCAGGAGGGGCGGGGGGAGCAGAAGATGCAGAAATCTCACACACTCTGGTTATAAAACAGAGACCTTCCTCTTAACTCCTAACATTTTTCCCAAACTGTCCTCTCTCTGTCTCATTTTCTCTAGTTCCATTACAGTCCAGCATATGGCAGGGAGGTGGTGTTTCCTCTAAGACAATTGCCATACTCCCCCGTCATTTCAGTGGTCCATTCCACTAGGTTCAGTTGCTACAATTTCCTAGGATTTTGAGTGTTGTTTTAATGGATGTTTATTTTAGAATAGTTCCACATTTACAGAAAAATTGTGAAGATAATAACCATGTACACCATACCCAATTTCCCTTATTACTAATATCTTACTTATGTATGGGGCAAAAGTAACATGAAGTGAATCATCAGTGAAACAGAGTGAATCCTCACTTCTCTAGTATCTCCAATATCCAAAAATGCTGTTCCAGACCAAGTTGTTCAAGGAAAAACTGTACCAGTTGTGGCATAAAATTCACATCTTGAGCTGACCATCCTTTCCATACTTTAACAATATTCAATAGTCTGCCATATAAAAAGGAAATCAAATAATTATACACTGCCATCACTAACACAACACCCTGTTACTCATGACTGCGACCTCCACCATCCATCCCACCTACCGCCAATACGAACATAAATTCACTTTTGGACTTACAGTTTCTTCATCCACCCTTCTGTTTGAGGTCTTACTCCTTATCTCTACTAGTCTACAATATCGTCTTATTAAGTTTCGCTATCTTCAGGCAACAGACACTACTGAAGGGGGCCTTGCCTCTATTTATACTCTAAGGTAAAGAGGAGCCACTCCCTTCAGCTCTGGTTGCCCAAATTCTGTGGTTGCCATGGTGTGGCGTGACATCACAAAGCCTCAGCTAGACTATCCAGGAGGGGCGGTGGTGGCAGAAGATGCAGAAATCTCACACACTCTGGTTATAAAACTGAGACCTTCCTCTTAACTCCTAACATTTTTCCCAAACTGTCCTCTCTCTCATTTCCTCTAGTTCCATTACAGTCCAGCATATGGCAGGGAGGTGGTGTTTCCTCTAAGACAATTCCCATACTCCCCCGTCATTTCAGTGGTCCATTCCACTAGGTTCATTTGCTACAATTTCCTAGGATTTTGAGTGTTGTTTTAATGGATGTTTATTTTAGAATAGTTCCACATTTACAGAAAAATTGTGAAGATAATAACCATGTACACCATACCCAATTTCCCTTATTACTAATATCTTACTTCTGTATGGGGCAAAAGTAACATGAAGTGAATCATCAGTGAAACAGAGTGAAACCTCACTTCTCTAGTATCTCCAATATCCAAAAATGCTGTTCTAGACCAAGTTGTTCAAGGAAAAACTGTACCAGTTGTAGCATAAAATTCACATCTTGAGCTGACCATCCTTTCCATACTTTAACAATATTCAATAGTCTGCCATATAAAAAGGAAATCAAATACTTAATTATACACAGCCATCACTAACACAACACCCTGTTACTCATGACTGCGACCTCCACCATCCATCCCACCTACCGCCAATATGAACATAAATTCACTTTTTGTACTTACAGTTTCTTCATCTACCCTTCTGTTTGAGGTCTTACTCCTTATCTCTACTAGTCTACAATATCGTCTTATTAAGTTTCGCTACCTTGAGGCAACAGACACTACTGCAGGGGGCCTGGCCTCTATTTATACTCTTTAGGGTAATGAGGAGCCACTGCCTTTAGCTCTGGTTGCCCAAATTCTGTGGTTGCCATGGTGTGGCTTGACATCACATTGCCTCAGCTAGACCATCCAGGAGGGGCGGTGGGAGCAGAAGATGCAGAAATCTCACACACTCTGGTTATAAAACAGAGACCTTCCTCTTAACTCCTAACATTTTTCCCAAACTGTCCTCTCTCTCTCTCATTTCCTCTAGTTCCATTACAGTCCAGCATATGGCAGGGAGGTGGTGTTTCCTCCAAGACAATTCCCATACTCCCCCGTCATTTCAGTGGTCCATTCCACTAGGTTCAGTTGCTACAATTTCCTAGGATTTTGAGTGTTGTTTTAATGGATGTTTATTTTAGAATAGTTCCACATTTACAGAAAAATTGTGAAGATAATAACCATGTACACCATACCCAATTTCCCTTATTACTAATATCTTACTTATGTATGGGGCAAAAGTAACATGAAGTGAATCATCAGTGAAACAGAGTGAATCCTCACTTCTCTAGTATCTCCAACATCCAAAAATGCTGTTCTAGACCAAGTTTTTAAAGGAAAAACTGAACCAGTTGTGGCATAAAATTCAAATTTTGAGGTGACCATTCTTTCCATACTTTATCAATATTCAATAGTCTGCCATATAAAAAGGAAATCAAATACTTAATTATACACAGCCATCACTAACACAACACCCTGTTACTCATGACTGCGACCTCCACCATCCATCCCACCTACCCCCAATACGAACATAAATTCACTTTTGGACTTAGAGTTTCTTCATCCACCCTTATGTTTGAGGTCTTACTCGTTATCTCTACTAGTCTACAATATCGTCTTATTATGTTTCGCTATCTTGAGGCAACAGACACTACTGCAGGGGGCCTGGCCTCTATTTATACTCTTTAGGGTAATGAGGAGCCACTCCTTTCAGCTCTGGTTGCCCAAATTCTGTGGTTGCCATGATGTGGCTTGACATCACATTGCCTCAGCTAGACCACCCAGGAGGGGCGGGGGGAGCAGAAGATGCAGAACTCGCACACACTCTGGTTATAAAACAGAGACCTTCCTCTTAACTCCTAATATTTTTCCCAAACTGTCCTCTCTCTCTCTCATTTCCTCTAGTTCCATTACAGTCCAGCATATGGCAGGGAGGTGGTGTTTCCTCCAAGGCAATTCCCATACTCCCCCGTCATTTCAGTGGTCCATTCCACTAGGTTCAGTTGCTACAATTTCCTAGGATTTTGAGTGTTGTTTTAATGGATGTTTATTTTAGAATAGTTCCACATTTACAGAAAAATTGTGAAGATAATAACCATGTACACCATACCCAATTTCCCTTATTACTAATATCTTACTTATGTATGGGGCAAAAGTAACATGAAGTGAATCATCAGTGAAACAGAGTGAAACCTCACTTCTCTAGTATCTCCAATATCCAAAAATGATGTTCTAGACCAAGTTGTTAAAGGAAAAACTGTACCAGTTGTGGCATAAAATTCACATCTTGAGCTGACCATCCTTTCCATACTTTAACAATATTCAATAGTCTGCCATATAAAAAGGAAATCAAATAATTATACACTGCCATCACTAACACAACACCCTGTTACTCATGACTGCGACCTCCACCATCCATCCCACCTACCGCCAATACGAACATAAATTCACTTTTGGACTTACAGTTTCTTCATCCACCCTTCTGTTTGAGGTCTTACTCCTTATCTCTACTAGTCTACAATATCGTCTTATTAAGTTTCGCTATCTTGAGGCAACAGACACTACTGAAGGGGGCCTTGCCTCTATTTATACTCTAAGGTAAAGAGGAGCCACTCCCTTCAGCCTTGGTTTCCCAAATTCTGTGGTTGCCATGGTGTGGCGTGACATCACAAAGCCTCAGCTAGACTATCCAGGAGGGGCGGTGGTGGCAGAAGATGCAGAAATCTCACTCACTCTGGTTATAAAACTGAGACCTTCCTCTTAACTCCTAACATTTTTCCCAAACTGTCCTCTCTCTCATTTCCTCTAGTTCCATTACAGTCCAGCATATGGCAGGGAGGTGGTGTTTCCTCTAAGACAATTCCCATACTCCCCCGTCATTTCAGTGGTCCATTCCACTAGGTTCAGTTGCTACAATTTCCTAGGATTTTGAGTGTTGTTTTAATGGATGTTTATTTTAGAATAGTTCCACATTTACAGAAAAATTGTGAAGATAATAACCATGTACACCATACCCAATTTCCCTTATTACTAATATCTTACTTCTGTATGGGGCAAAAGTAACATGAAGTGAATCATCAGTGAAACAGAGTGAAACCTCACTTCTCTAGTATCTCCAATATCCAAAAATGCTGTTCTAGACCAAGTTGTTCAAGGAAAAACTGTACCAGTTGTAGCATAAAATTCACATCTTGAGCTGACCATCCTTTCCATACTTTAACAATATTCAATAGTCTGCCATATAAAAAGGAAATCAAATACTTAATTATACACAGCCATCACTAACACAACACCCTGTTACTCATGACTGCGACCTCCACCATCCATCCCACCTACCGCCAATACGAACATAAATTCACTTTTTGTACTTACAGTTTCTTCATCTACCCTTCTGTTTGAGGTCTTACTCCTTATCTCTACTAGTCTACAATATCGTCTTATTAAGTTTCGCTACCTTGAGGCAACAGACACTACTGCAGGGGGCCTGGCCTCTATTTATACTCTTTAGGGTAATGAGGAGCCACTGCCTTTAGCTCTGGTTGCCCAAATTCTGTGGTTGCCATGGTGTGGCTTGACATCACATTGCCTCAGCTAGACCATCCAGGAGGGGCGGTGGGAGCAGAAGATGCAGAAATCTCACACACTCTGGTTATAAAACAGAGACCTTCCTCTTAACTCCTAATATTTTTCCCAAACTGTCCTCTCTCTCTCTCATTTCCTCTAGTTCCATTACAGTCCAGCATATGGCAGGGAGGTGGTGTTTCCTCCAAGACAATTCCCATAATCCCCCGTCATTTCAGTGGTCCATTCCACTATTTTCAGTTGCTACAATTTCCTAGGATTTTGAGTGTTGTTTTAATGGATGTTTATTTTAGAATAGTTCCACATTTACAGAAAAATTGTGAAGATAATAACCATGTACACCATACCCAATTTCCCTTATTACTAATATCTTACTTATGTATGGGGCAAAAGTAACATGAAGTGAATCATCAGTGAAACAGAGTGAAACCTCACTTCTCTAGTATCTCCAACATCCAAAAATGCTGTTCTAGACCAAGTTGTTAAAGGAAAAACTGAACCAGTTGTGGCATAAAATTCAAATTTTGAGGTGACCATTCTTTCCATACTTTATCAATATTCAATAGTCTGCCATATAAAAAGGAAATCAAATACTTAATTATACACAGCCATCACTAACACAACACCCTGTTACTCATGACTGCGACCTCCACCAACCATCCCACCTACCCCCAATACGAACATAAATTCACTTTTGGACTTACAGTTTCTTCATCCACCCTTATGTTTGAGGTCTTACTCGTTATCTCTACTAGTCTACAATATCGTCTTATTAAGTTTCGCTATCTTGAGGCAACAGACACTACTGCAGGGGGCCTGGCCTCTATTTATACTCTTTAGGGTAATGAGGAGCCACTGCCTTCAGCTCTGGTTGCCCAAATTCTGTGGTTGCCATGATGTGGCTTGACATCACATTGCCTCAGCTAGACCATCCAGGAGGGGCGGGGGGAGCAGAAGATGCAGAAATCGCACACACTCTGGTTATAAAACAGAGACCTTCCTCTTAACTCCTAATATTTTTCCCAAACTGTCCTCTCTCTCTCTCATTTCCTCTAGTTCCATTACAGTCCAGCATATGGCAGGGAGGTGGTGTTTCCTCCAAGACAATTCCCATACTCCCCCGTCATTTCAGTGGTCCATTCCACTAGGTTCAGTTGCTACAATTTCCTAGGATTTTGAGTGTTGTTTTAATGGATGTTTATTTTAGAATAGTTCCACATTTACAGAAAAATTGTGAAGATAATAACCATGTACACCATACCCAATTTCCCTTATTACTAATATCTTACTTATGTATGGGGCAAAAGTAACATGAAGTGAATCATCAGTGAAACAGAGTGAAACCTCACTTCTCTAGTATCTCCAACATCCAAAAATGATGTTCTAGACCAAGTTGTTAAAGGAAAAACTGTACCAGTTGTGGCATAAAATTCACATCTTGAGCTGACCATCCTTTCCATACTTTAACAATATTCAATAGTCTGCCATATAAAAAGGAAATCAAATAATTATACACTGCCATCACTAACACAGCACCCTGTTACTCATGACTGCGACCTCCACCATCCATCCCACCTACCGCCAATACGAACATAAATTCACTTTTGGACTTACAGTTTCTTCATCCACCCTTCTGTTTGAGGTCTTACTCCTTATCTCTACTAGTCTACAATATCGTCTTATTAAGTTTCGCTATCTTGAGGCAACAGACACTACTGAAGGGGGCCTTGCCTCTATTTATACTCTAAGGTAAAGAGGAGCCACTCCCTTCAGCCTTGGTTTCCCAAATTCTGTGGTTGCCATGGTGTGGCGTGACATCACAAAGCCTCAGCTAGACTATCCAGGAGGGGCGGTGGTGGCAGAAGATGCAGAAATCTCACTCACTCTGGTTATAAAACTGAGACCTTCCTCTTAACTCCTAACATTTTTCCCAAACTGTCCTCTCTCTCATTTCCTCTAGTTCCATTACAGTCCAGCATATGGCAGGGAGGTGGTGTTTCCTCTAAGACAATTCCCATACTCCCCCGTCATTTCAGTGGTCCATTCCACTAGGTTCAGTTGCTACAATTTCCTAGGATTTTGAGTGTTGTTTTAATGGATGTTTATTTTAGAATAGTTCCACATTTACAGAAAAATTGTGAAGATAATAACCATGTACACCATACCCAATTTCCCTTATTACTAATATCTTACTTCTGTATGGGGCAAAAGTAACATGAAGTGAATCATCAGTGAAACAGAGTGAAACCTCACTTCTCTAGTATCTCCAATATCCAAAAATGCTGTTCTAGACCAAGTTGTTCAAGGAAAAACTGTACCAGTTGTAGCATAAAATTCACATCTTGAGCTGACCATCCTTTCCATACTTTAACAATATTCAATAGTCTGCCATATAAAAAGGAAATCAAATACTTAATTATACACAGCCATCACTAACACAACACCCTGTTACTCATGACTGCGACCTCCACCATCCATCCCACCTACCGCCAATATGAACATAAATTCACTTTTTGTACTTACAGTTTCTTCATCTACCCTTCTGTTTGAGGTCTTACTCCTTATCTCTACTAGTCTACAATATCGTCTTATTAAGTTTCGCTACCTTGAGGCAACAGACACTACTGCAGGGGGCCTGGCCTCTATTTATACTCTTTAGGGTAATGAGGAGCCACTGCCTTTAGCTCTGGTTGCCCAAATTCTGTGGTTGCCATGGTGTGGCTTGACATCACATTGCCTCAGCTAGACCATCCAGGAGGGGCGGTGGGAGCAGAAGATGCAGAAATCTCACACACTCTGGTTATAAAACAGAGACCTTCCTCTTAACTCCTAACATTTTTCCCAAACTGTCCTCTCTCTCTCTCATTTCCTCTAGTTCCATTACAGTCCAGCATATGGCAGGGAGGTGGTGTTTCCTCCAAGACAATTCCCATACTCCCCCGTCATTTCAGTGGTCCATTCCACTAGGTTCAGTTGCTACAATTTCCTAGGATTTTGAGTGTTGTTTTAATGGATGTTTATTTTAGAATAGTTCCACATTTACAGAAAAATTGTGAAGATAATAACCATGTACACCATACCCAATTTCCCTTATTACTAATATCTTACTTATGTATGGGGCAAAAGTAACATGAAGTGAATCATCAGTGAAACAGAGTGAATCCTCACTTCTCTAGTATCTCCAACATCCAAAAATGCTGTTCTAGACCAAGTTTTTAAAGGAAAAACTGAACCAGTTGTGGCATAAAATTCAAATTTTGAGGTGACCATTCTTTCCATACTTTATCAATATTCAATAGTCTGCCATATAAAAAGGAAATCAAATACTTAATTATACACAGCCATCACTAACACAACACCCTGTTACTCATGACTGCGACCTCCACCATCCATCCCACCTACCCCCAATACGAACATAAATTCACTTTTGGACTTAGAGTTTCTTCATCCACCCTTATGTTTGAGGTCTTACTCGTTATCTCTACTAGTCTACAATATCGTCTTATTATGTTTCGCTATCTTGAGGCAACAGACACTACTGCAGGGGGCCTGGCCTCTATTTATACTCTTTAGGGTAATGAGGAGCCACTCCTTTCAGCTCTGGTTGCCCAAATTCTGTGGTTGCCATGATGTGGCTTGACATCACATTGCCTCAGCTAGACCACCCAGGAGGGGCGGGGGGAGCAGAAGATGCAGAACTCGCACACACTCTGGTTATAAAACAGAGACCTTCCTCTTAACTCCTAATATTTTTCCCAAACTGTCCTCTCTCTCTCTCATTTCCTCTAGTTCCATTACAGTCCAGCATATGGCAGGGAGGTGGTGTTTCCTCCAAGGCAATTCCCATACTCCCCCGTCATTTCAGTGGTCCATTCCACTAGGTTCAGTTGCTACAATTTCCTAGGATTTTGAGTGTTGTTTTAATGGATGTTTATTTTAGAATAGTTCCACATTTACAGAAAAATTGTGAAGATAATAACCATGTACACCATACCCAATTTCCCTTATTACTAATATCTTACTTATGTATGGGGCAAAAGTAACATGAAGTGAATCATCAGTGAAACAGAGTGAAACCTCACTTCTCTAGTATCTCCAATATCCAAAAATGATGTTCTAGACCAAGTTGTTAAAGGAAAAACTGTACCAGTTGTGGCATAAAATTCACATCTTGAGCTGACCATCCTTTCCATACTTTAACAATATTCAATAGTCTGCCATATAAAAAGGAAATCAAATAATTATACACTGCCATCACTAACACAACACCCTGTTACTCATGACTGCGACCTCCACCATCCATCCCACCTACCGCCAATACGAACATAAATTCACTTTTGGACTTACAGTTTCTTCATCCACCCTTCTGTTTGAGGTCTTACTCCTTATCTCTACTAGTCTACAATATCGTCTTATTAAGTTTCGCTATCTTGAGGCAACAGACACTACTGAAGGGGGCCTTGCCTCTATTTATACTCTAAGGTAAAGAGGAGCCACTCCCTTCAGCCTTGGTTTCCCAAATTCTGTGGTTGCCATGGTGTGGCGTGACATCACAAAGCCTCAGCTAGACTATCCAGGAGGGGCGGTGGTGGCAGAAGATGCAGAAATCTCACTCACTCTGGTTATAAAACTGAGACCTTCCTCTTAACTCCTAACATTTTTCCCAAACTGTCCTCTCTCTCATTTCCTCTAGTTCCATTACAGTCCAGCATATGGCAGGGAGGTGGTGTTTCCTCTAAGACAATTCCCATACTCCCCCGTCATTTCAGTGGTCCATTCCACTAGGTTCAGTTGCTACAATTTCCTAGGATTTTGAGTGTTGTTTTAATGGATGTTTATTTTAGAATAGTTCCACATTTACAGAAAAATTGTGAAGATAATAACCATGTACACCATACCCAATTTCCCTTATTACTAATATCTTACTTCTGTATGGGGCAAAAGTAACATGAAGTGAATCATCAGTGAAACAGAGTGAAACCTCACTTCTCTAGTATCTCCAATATCCAAAAATGCTGTTCTAGACCAAGTTGTTCAAGGAAAAACTGTACCAGTTGTAGCATAAAATTCACATCTTGAGCTGACCATCCTTTCCATACTTTAACAATATTCAATAGTCTGCCATATAAAAAGGAAATCAAATACTTAATTATACACAGCCATCACTAACACAACACCCTGTTACTCATGACTGCGACCTCCACCATCCATCCCACCTACCGCCAATACGAACATAAATTCACTTTTTGTACTTACAGTTTCTTCATCTACCCTTCTGTTTGAGGTCTTACTCCTTATCTCTACTAGTCTACAATATCGTCTTATTAAGTTTCGCTACCTTGAGGCAACAGACACTACTGCAGGGGGCCTGGCCTCTATTTATACTCTTTAGGGTAATGAGGAGCCACTGCCTTTAGCTCTGGTTGCCCAAATTCTGTGGTTGCCATGGTGTGGCTTGACATCACATTGCCTCAGCTAGACCATCCAGGAGGGGCGGTGGGAGCAGAAGATGCAGAAATCTCACACACTCTGGTTATAAAACAGAGACCTTCCTCTTAACTCCTAATATTTTTCCCAAACTGTCCTCTCTCTCTCTCATTTCCTCTAGTTCCATTACAGTCCAGCATATGGCAGGGAGGTGGTGTTTCCTCCAAGACAATTCCCATAATCCCCCGTCATTTCAGTGGTCCATTCCACTATTTTCAGTTGCTACAATTTCCTAGGATTTTGAGTGTTGTTTTAATGGATGTTTATTTTAGAATAGTTCCACATTTACAGAAAAATTGTGAAGATAATAACCATGTACACCATACCCAATTTCCCTTATTACTAATATCTTACTTATGTATGGGGCAAAAGTAACATGAAGTGAATCATCAGTGAAACAGAGTGAAACCTCACTTCTCTAGTATCTCCAACATCCAAAAATGCTGTTCTAGACCAAGTTGTTAAAGGAAAAACTGAACCAGTTGTGGCATAAAATTCAAATTTTGAGGTGACCATTCTTTCCATACTTTATCAATATTCAATAGTCTGCCATATAAAAAGGAAATCAAATACTTAATTATACACAGCCATCACTAACACAACACCCTGTTACTCATGACTGCGACCTCCACCAACCATCCCACCTACCCCCAATACGAACATAAATTCACTTTTGGACTTACAGTTTCTTCATCCACCCTTATGTTTGAGGTCTTACTCGTTATCTCTACTAGTCTACAATATCGTCTTATTAAGTTTCGCTATCTTGAGGCAACAGACACTACTGCAGGGGGCCTGGCCTCTATTTATACTCTTTAGGGTAATGAGGAGCCACTGCCTTCAGCTCTGGTTGCCCAAATTCTGTGGTTGCCATGATGTGGCTTGACATCACATTGCCTCAGCTAGACCATCCAGGAGGGGCGGGGGGAGCAGAAGATGCAGAAATCGCACACACTCTGGTTATAAAACAGAGACCTTCCTCTTAACTCCTAATATTTTTCCCAAACTGTCCTCTCTCTCTCTCATTTCCTCTAGTTCCATTACAGTCCAGCATATGGCAGGGAGGTGGTGTTTCCTCCAAGACAATTCCCATACTCCCCCGTCATTTCAGTGGTCCATTCCACTAGGTTCAGTTGCTACAATTTCCTAGGATTTTGAGTGTTGTTTTAATGGATGTTTATTTTAGAATAGTTCCACATTTACAGAAAAATTGTGAAGATAATAACCATGTACACCATACCCAATTTCCCTTATTACTAATATCTTACTTATGTATGGGGCAAAAGTAACATGAAGTGAATCATCAGTGAAACAGAGTGAAACCTCACTTCTCTAGTATCTCCAACATCCAAAAATGATGTTCTAGACCAAGTTGTTAAAGGAAAAACTGTACCAGTTGTGGCATAAAATTCACATCTTGAGCTGACCATCCTTTCCATACTTTAACAATATTCAATAGTCTGCCATATAAAAAGGAAATCAAATAATTATACACTGCCATCACTAACACAGCACCCTGTTACTCATGACTGCGACCTCCACCATCCATCCCACCTACCGCCAATACGAACATAAATTCACTTTTGGACTTACAGTTTCTTCATCCACCCTTCTGTTTGAGGTCTTACTCCTTATCTCTACTAGTCTACAATATCGTCTTATTAAGTTTCGCTATCTTGAGGCAACAGACACTACTGAAGGGGGCCTTGCCTCTATTTATACTCTAAGGTAAAGAGGAGCCACTCCCTTCAGCCTTGGTTTCCCAAATTCTGTGGTTGCCATGGTGTGGCGTGACATCACAAAGCCTCAGCTAGACTATCCAGGAGGGGCGGTGGTGGCAGAAGATGCAGAAATCTCACTCACTCTGGTTATAAAACTGAGACCTTCCTCTTAACTCCTAACATTTTTCCCAAACTGTCCTCTCTCTCATTTCCTCTAGTTCCATTACAGTCCAGCATATGGCAGGGAGGTGGTGTTTCCTCTAAGACAATTCCCATACTCCCCCGTCATTTCAGTGGTCCATTCCACTAGGTTCAGTTGCTACAATTTCCTAGGATTTTGAGTGTTGTTTTAATGGATGTTTATTTTAGAATAGTTCCACATTTACAGAAAAATTGTGAAGATAATAACCATGTACACCATACCCAATTTCCCTTATTACTAATATCTTACTTCTGTATGGGGCAAAAGTAACATGAAGTGAATCATCAGTGAAACAGAGTGAAACCTCACTTCTCTAGTATCTCCAATATCCAAAAATGCTGTTCTAGACCAAGTTGTTCAAGGAAAAACTGTACCAGTTGTAGCATAAAATTCACATCTTGAGCTGACCATCCTTTCCATACTTTAACAATATTCAATAGTCTGCCATATAAAAAGGAAATCAAATACTTAATTATACACAGCCATCACTAACACAACACCCTGTTACTCATGACTGCGACCTCCACCATCCATCCCACCTACCGCCAATACGAACATAAATTCACTTTTTGTACTTACAGTTTCTTCATCTACCCTTCTGTTTGAGGTCTTACTCCTTATCTCTACTAGTCTACAATATCGTCTTATTAAGTTTCGCTACCTTGAGGCAACAGACACTACTGCAGGGGGCCTGGCCTCTATTTATACTCTTTAGGGTAATGAGGAGCCACTGCCTTTAGCTCTGGTTGCCCAAATTCTGTGGTTGCCATGGTGTGGCTTGACATCACATTGCCTCAGCTAGACCATCCAGGAGGGGCGGTGGGAGCAGAAGATGCAGAAATCTCACACACTCTGGTTATAAAACAGAGACCTTCCTCTTAACTCCTAATATTTTTCCCAAACTGTCCTCTCTCTCTCTCATTTCCTCTAGTTCCATTACAGTCCAGCATTTGGCAGGGAGGTGGTGTTTCCTCCAAGACAATTCCCATAATCCCCCGTCATTTCAGTGGTCCATTCCACTATTTTCAGTTGCTACAATTTCCTAGGATTTTGAGTGTTGTTTTAATGGATGTTTATTTTAGAATAGTTCCACATTTACAGAAAAATTGTGAAGATAATAACCATGTACACCATACCCAATTTCCCTTATTACTAATACCTTACTTATGTATGGGGCAAAAGTAACATGAAGTGAATCATCAGTGAAACAGAGTGAAACCTCACTTCTCTAGTATCTCCAACATCCAAAAATGCTGTTCTAGACCAAGTTGTTAAAGGAAAAACTGAACCAGTTGTGGCATAAAATTCAAATTTTGAGGTGACCATTCTTTCCATACTTTATCAATATTCAATAGTCTGCCATGTAAAAAGGAAATCAAATAATTATACACTGCCATCACTAACACAACACCCTGTTACTCATGACTGCGACCTCCACCATCCATCCCACCTACCGCCAATACGAACATAAATTGACTTTTGGACTTACAGTTTCTTCATCCACCCTTCTGTTTGAGGTCTTACTCCTTATCTCTACTAGTCTACAATATCGTCTTATTAAGTTTCGCTATCTTGAGGCAACAGACACTACTGCAGGGGGCCTGGCCTCTATTTATACTCTTTAGGGTAATGAGGAGCCACTGCCTTTAGCTCTGGTTGCCCAAATTCTGTGGTTGCCATGGTGTGGCTTGACATCACATTGCCTCAGCTAGACCATCCAGGAGGGGCGGTGGGAGCAGAAGATGCAGAAATCTCACACACTCTGGTTATAAAACAGAGACCTTCCTCTTAACTCCTAATATTTTTCCCAAACTGTCCTCTCTCTCTCTCATTTCCTCTAGTTCCATTACAGTCCAGCATATGGCAGGGAGGTGGTGTTTCCTCCAAGACAATTCCCATACTCCCCCGTCATTTCAGTGGTCCATTCCACTAGGTTCAGTTGCTACAATTTCCTAGGATTTTGAGTGTTGTTTTAATGGATGTTTATTTTAGAATAGTTCCACATTTACAGAAAAATTGTGAAGATAATAACCATGTACACCATACCCAATTTCCCTTATTACTAATATCTTACTTATGTATGGGGCAAAAGTAACATGAAGTGAATCATCAGTGAAACAGAGTGAAACCTCACTTCTCTAGTATCTCCAATATCCAAAAATGCTGTTCTAGACCAAGTTGTTCAAGGAAAAACTGTACCATTTGTAGCATAAAATTCACATCTTGAGCTGACCATCCTTTCCATACTTTAACAATATTCAATAGTCTGCCATATAAAAAGGAAATCAAATACTTAATTATACACAGCCATCACTAACACAACACCCTGTTACTCATGACTGCGACCTCCACCATCCATCCCACCTACCGCCAATACGAACATAAATTCACTTTTTGTACTTACAGTTTCTTCATCTACCCTTCTGTTTGAGGTCTTACTCCTTATCTCTACTAGTCTACAATATCGTCTTATTAAGTTTCGCTACCTTGAGGCAACAGACACTACTGCAGGGGGCCTGGCCTCAATTTATACTCTTTAGGGTAATGAGGAGCCACTGCCTTTAGCTCTGGTTGCCCAAATTCTGTGGTTGCCATGGTGTGGCTTGACATCACATTGCCTCAGCTAGACCATCCAGGAGGGGCGGTGGGAGCAGAAGATGCAGAAATCTCACACACTCTGGTTATAAAACAGAGACCTTCCTCTTAACTCCTAATATTTTTCCCAAACTGTCCTCTCTCTCTCTCATTTCCTCTAGTTCCATTACAGTCCAGCATATGGCAGGGAGGTGGTGTTTCCTCCAAGACAATTCCCATACTCCCCCGTCATTTCAGTGGTCCATTCCACTAGGTTCAGTTGCTACAATTTCCTAGGATTTTGAGTGTTGTTTTAATGGATGTTTATTTTAGAATAGTTCCACATTTACAGAAAAATTGTGAAGATAATAACCATGTACACCATACCCAATTTCCCTTATTACTAATATCTTACTTATGTATGGGGCAAAAGTAACATGAAGTGAATCATCAGTGAAACAGAGTGAAACCTCACTTCTCTAGTATCTCCAACATCCAAAAATGATGTTCTAGACCAAGTTGTTAAAGGAAAAACTGTACCAGTTGTGGCATAAAATTCACATCTTGAGCTGACCATCCTTTCCATACTTTAACAATATTCAATAGTCTGCCATATAAAAAGGAAATCAAATAATTATACACTGCCATCACTAACACAGCACCCTGTTACTCATGACTGCGACCTCCACCATCCATCCCACCTACCGCCAATACGAACATAAATTCACTTTTGGACTTACAGTTTCTTCATCCACCCTTCTGTTTGAGGTCTTACTCCTTATCTCTACTAGTCTACAATATCGTCTTATTAAGTTTCGCTATCTTGAGGCAACAGACACTACTGAAGGGGGCCTTGCCTCTATTTATACTCTAAGGTAAAGAGGAGCCACTCCCTTCAGCCTTGGTTTCCCAAATTCTGTGGTTGCCATGGTGTGGCGTGACATCACAAAGCCTCAGCTAGACTATCCAGGAGGGGCGGTGGTGGCAGAAGATGCAGAAATCTCACTCACTCTGGTTATAAAACTGAGACCTTCCTCTTAACTCCTAACATTTTTCCCAAACTGTCCTCTCTCTCATTTCCTCTAGTTCCATTACAGTCCAGCATATGGCAGGGAGGTGGTGTTTCCTCTAAGACAATTCCCATACTCCCCCGTCATTTCAGTGGTCCATTCCACTAGGTTCAGTTGCTACAATTTCCTAGGATTTTGAGTGTTGTTTTAATGGATGTTTATTTTAGAATAGTTCCACATTTACAGAAAAATTGTGAAGATAATAACCATGTACACCATACCCAATTTCCCTTATTACTAATATCTTACTTCTGTATGGGGCAAAAGTAACATGAAGTGAATCATCAGTGAAACAGAGTGAAACCTCACTTCTCTAGTATCTCCAATATCCAAAAATGCTGTTCTAGACCAAGTTGTTCAAGGAAAAACTGTACCAGTTGTAGCATAAAATTCACATCTTGAGCTGACCATCCTTTCCATACTTTAACAATATTCAATAGTCTGCCATATAAAAAGGAAATCAAATACTTAATTATACACAGCCATCACTAACACAACACCCTGTTACTCATGACTGCGACCTCCACCATCCATCCCACCTACCGCCAATACGAACATAAATTCACTTTTTGTACTTACAGTTTCTTCATCTACCCTTCTGTTTGAGGTCTTACTCCTTATCTCTACTAGTCTACAATATCGTCTTATTAAGTTTCGCTACCTTGAGGCAACAGACACTACTGCAGGGGGCCTGGCCTCTATTTATACTCTTTAGGGTAATGAGGAGCCACTGCCTTTAGCTCTTGTTGCCCAAATTCTGTGGTTGCCATGGTGTGGCTTGACATCACATTGCCTCAGCTAGACCATCCAGGAGGGGCGGTGGGAGCAGAAGATGCAGAAATCTCACACACTCTGGTTATAAAACAGAGACCTTCCTCTTAACTCCTAATATTTTTCCCAAACTGTCCTCTCTCTCTCTCATTTCCTCTAGTTCCATTACAGTCCAGCATTTGGCAGGGAGGTGGTGTTTCCTCCAAGAGAATTCCCATACTCCCCCGTCATTTCAGTGTTCCATTCCACTATTTTCAGTTGCTACAATTTCCTAGGATTTTGAGTGTTGTTTTAATGGATGTTTATTTTAGAATAGTTCCACATTTACAGAAAAATTGTGAAGATAATAACCATGTACACCATACCCAATTTCCCTTATTACTAATATCTTACTTATGTATGGGACAAAAGTAACATGAAGTGAATCATCAGTGAAACAGAGTGAAACCTCACTTCTCTAGTATCTCCAACATCCAAAAATGATGTTCTAGACCAAGTTGTTAAAGGAAAAACTGTACCAGTTGTGGCATAAAATTCACATCTTGAGCTGACCATCCTTTCCATACTTTAACAATATTCAATAGTCTGCCATATAAAAAGGAAATCAAATAATTATACACTGCCATCACTAACACAGCACCCTGTTACTCATGACTGCGACCTCCACCATCCATCCCACCTACCGCCAATACGAACATAAATTCACTTTTGGACTTACAGTTTCTTCATCCACCCTTCTGTTTGAGGTCTTACTCCTTATCTCTACTAGTCTACAATATCGTCTTATTAAGTTTCGCTATCTTGAGGCAACAGACACTACTGAAGGGGGCCTTGCCTCTATTTATACTCTAAGGTAAAGAGGAGCCACTCCCTTCAGCCTTGGTTTCCCAAATTCTGTGGTTGCCATGGTGTGGCGTGACATCACAAAGCCTCAGCTAGACTATCCAGGAGGGGCGGTGGTGGCAGAAGATGCAGAAATCTCACTCACTCTGGTTATAAAACTGAGACCTTCCTCTTAACTCCTAACATTATTCCCAAACTGTCCTCTCTCTCATTTCCTCTAGTTCCATTACAGTCCAGCATATGGCAGGGAGGTGGTGTTTCCTCTAAGACAATTCCCATACTCCCCCGTCATTTCAGTGGTCCATTCCACTAGGTTCAGTTGCTACAATTTCCTAGGATTTTGAGTGTTGTTTTAATGGATGTTTATTTTAGAATAGTTCCACATTTACAGAAAAATTGTGAAGATAATAAGCATGTACACCATACCCAATTTCCCTTATTACTAATATCTTACTTCTGTATGGGGCAAAAGTAACATGAAGTGAATCATCAGTGAAACAGAGTGAAACCTCACTTCTCTAGTATCTCCAATATCCAAAAATGCTGTTCTAGACCAAGTTGTTCAAGGAAAAACTGTACCAGTTGTAGCATAAAATTCACATCTTGAGCTGACCATCCTTTCCATACTTTAACAATATTCAATAGTCTGCCATATAAAAAGGAAATCAAATAATTATACACTGCCATCACTAACACAACACCCTGTTACTCATGACTGCGACCTCCACCATCCATCCCACCTACCCCCAATACGAACATAAATTCACTTTCTGTACTTAGAGTTTCTTCATCTACCCTTCTGTTTGAGGTCTTACTCCTTATCTCTACTAGTCTACAATATCGTCTTATTAAGTTTCGCTAACTTGAGGCAACAGACACTACTGCAGGGGGCCTGGCCTCTATTTATACTCTTTAGGGTAATGAGGAGCCACTGCCTTTAGCTCTGGTTGCCCAAATTCTGTGGTTGCCATGGTGTGGCTTGACATCACATTGCCTCAGCTAGACCATCCAGGAGGGGCGGTGGGAGCAGAAGATGCAGAAATCTCACACACTCTGGTTATAAAACAGAGACCTTCCTCTTAACTCTTAATATTTTTCCCAAACTGTCCTCTCTCTCTCTCATTTCCTCTAGTTCCATTACAGTCCAGCATATGGCAGGGAGGTGGTGTTTCCTCCAAGACAATTCCCATACTCCCCCGTCATTTCAGTGGTCCATTCCACTAGGTTCAGTTGCTACAATTTCCTAGGATTTTGAGTGTTGTTTTAATGGATGTTTATTTTAGAATAGTTCCACATTTACAGAAAAATTGTGAAGATAATAACCATGTACACCATACCCAATTTCCCTTATTACTAATATCTTACTTATGTATGGGGCAAAAGTAACATGAAGTGAATCATCAGTGAAACAGAGTGAAACCTCACTTCTCTAGTATCTCCAACATCCAAAAATGCTGTTCTAGACCAAGTTGTTAAAGGAAAAACTGAACCAGTTGTGGCATAAAATTCAAATTTTGAGGTGACCATTCTTTCCATACTTTATCAATATTCAATTGTCTGCCATATAAAAAGGAAATCAAATACTTAATTATACACAGCCATCACTAACACAACACCCTGTTACTCATGACTGCGACCTCCACCATCCATCCCACCTACCCCCAATACGAACATAAATTCACTTTTGGACTTACAGTTTCTTCATCCACCCTTATGTTTGAGGTCTTACTCGTTATCTCTACTAGTCTACAATATCGTCTTATTAAGTTTCGCTATCTTGAGGCAACAGACACTACTGCAGGGGGCCTGGCCTCTATTTATACTCTTTAGGGTAATGAGGAGCCACTGCCTTCAGCTCTGGTTGCCCAAATTCTGTGGTTGCCATGATGTGGCTTGACATCACATTGCCTCAGCTAGACCATCCAGGAGGGGCGGGGGGAGCAGAAGATGCAGAAATCGCACACACTCTGGTTATAAAACAGAGACCTTCCTCTTAACTCCTAATATTTTTCCCAAACTGTCCTCTCTCTCTCTCATTTCCTCTAGTTCCATTACAGTCCAGCATATGGCAGGGAGGTGGTGTTTCCTCCAAGACAATTCCCATACTCCCCCGTCATTTCAGTGATCCATTCCACTAGGTTCAGTTGCTACAATTTCCTAGGATTTTGAGTGTTGTTTTAATGGATGTTTATTTTAGAATAGTTCCACATTTACAGAAAAATTGTGAAGATAATAACCATGTACACCATACCCAATTTCCCTTATTACTAATATCTTACTTATGTATGGGGCAAAAGTAACATGAAGTGAATCATCAGTGAAACAGAGTGAAACCTCACTTCTCTAGTATCTCCAACATCCAAAAATGATGTTCTAGACCAAGTTGTTAAAGGAAAAACTGTACCAGTTGTGGCATAAAATTCACATCTTGAGCTGACCATCCTTTCCATACTTTAACAATATTCAATAGTCTGCCATATAAAAAGGAAATCAAATAATTATACACTGCCATCACTAACACAACACCCTGTTACTCATGACTGCGACCTCCACCATCCATCCCACCTACCGCCAATACGAACATAAATTCACTTTTGGACTTACAGTTTCTTCATCCACCCTTCTGTTTGAGGTCTTACTCCTTATCTCTACTAGTCTACAATATCGTCTTATTAAGTTTCGCTACCTTGAGGCAACAGACACTACTGCAGGGGGCCTGGCCTCTATTTATACTCTTTAGGGTAATGAGGAGCCACTGCCTTTAGCTCTGGTTGCCCAAATTCTGTGGTTGCCATGGTGTGGCTTGACATCACAATGCCTCAGCTAGACCATCCAGGAGGGGCGGGGGGAGCAGAAGATGCAGAAATCTCACACACTCTGGTTATAAATCAGAGACCTTCCTCTTAACTCCTAACATTTTTCCCAAACTGTCCTCTCTCTCTCTCATTTTCTCTAGTTCCATTACAGTCCAGCATATGGCAGGGAGGTGGTGTTTCCTCTAAGACAATTCCCATACTCCCCCGTCATTTCAGTGGTCCATTCCACTAGGTTCAGTTGCTACAATTTCCTAGGATTTTGAGTGTTGTTTTAATGGATGTTTATTTTAGAATAGTTCCACATTTACAGAAAAATTGTGAAGATAATAACCATGTACACCTTACCCAATTTCCCTTATTACTAATATCTTACTTATGTATGGGGCAAAAGTAACATGAATTGAATCATCAGTGAAACAGAGTGAATCCTCACTTCTCTAGTATCTCCAATATCCAAAAATGCTGTTCTAGACCAAGTTGTTCAAGGAAAAACTGTACCAGTTGTGGCATAAAATTCACATCTTGAGCTGACCATCCTTTCCATACTTTAACAATATTCAATAGTCTGCCATATAAAAAGGAAATCAAATAATTATACACTGCCATCACTAACACAGCACCCTGTTACTCATGACTGCGACCTCCACCATCCATCCCACCTACCGCCAATACGAACATAAATTCACTTTTGGACTTACAGTTTCTTCATCCACCCTTCTGTTTGAGGTCTTACTCCTTATCTCTACTAGTCTACAATATCGTCTTATTAAGTTTCGCTATCTTGAGGCAACAGACACTACTGAAGGGGGCCTTGCCTCTATTTATACTCTAAGGTAAAGAGGAGCCACTCCCTTCAGCCTTGGTTTCCCAAATTCTGTGGTTGCCATGGTGTGGCGTGACATCACAAAGCCTCAGCTAGACTATCCAGGAGGGGCGGTGGTGGCAGAAGATGCAGAAATCTCACTCACTCTGGTTATAAAACTGAGACCTTCCTCTTAACTCCTAACATTTTTCCCAAACTGTCCTCTCTCTGTCTCATTTTCTCTAGTTCAATTACAGTCCAGCATATGGCAGGGAGGTGGTGTTTCCTCTAAGACAATTCCCATACTCCCCCGTCATTTCAGTGGTCCATTCCACTAGGTTCAGTTGCTACAATTTCCTAGGATTTTGAGTGTTGTTTTAATGGATGTTTATTTTAGAATAGTTCCACATTTACAGAAAAATTGTGAAGATAATAACCATGTACACCATACCCAATTTCCCTTATTACTAATATCTTACTTCTGTATGGGGCAAAAGTAACATGAAGTGAATCATCAGTGAAACAGAGTGAAACCTCACTTCTCTAGTATCTCCAATATCCAAAAATGCTGTTCTAGACCAAGTTGTTCAAGGAAAAACTGTACCAGTTGTAGCATAAAATTCACATCTTGAGCTGACCATCCTTTCCATACTTTAACAATATTCAATAGTCTGCCATATAAAAAGGAAATCAAATACTTAATTATACACAGCCATCACTAACACAACACCCTGTTACTCATGACTGCGACCTCCACCATCCATCCCACCTACCGCCAATACGAACATAAATTCACTTTTTGTACTTACAGTTTCTTCATCTACCCTTCTGTTTGAGGTCTTACTCCTTATCTCTACTAGTCTACAATATCGTCTTATTAAGTTTCGCTACCTTGAGGCAACAGACACTACTGCAGGGGGCCTGGCCTCTATTTATACTCTTTAGGGTAATGAGGAGCCACTGCCTTTAGCTCTGGTTGCCCAAATTCTGTGGTTGCCATGGTGTGGCTTGACATCACATTGCCTCAGCTAGACCATCCAGGAGGGGCGGTGGGAGCAGAAGATGCAGAAATCGCACACACTCTGGTTATAAAACAGAGACCTTCCTCTTAACTCCTAATATTTTTCCCAAACTGTCCTCTCTCTCTCTCATTTCCTCTAGTTCCATTACAGTCCAGCATATGGCAGGGAGGTGGTGTTTCCTCCAAGACAATTCCCATACTCCCCCGTCATTTCAGTGGTCCATTCCACTATTTTCAGTTGCTACAATTTCCTAGGATTTTGAGTGTTGTTTTAATGGATGTTTATTTTAGAATAGTTCCACATTTACAGAAAAATTGTGAAGATAATAACCATGTACACCATACCCAATTTCCCTTATTACTAATATCTTACTTATGTATGGGGCAAAAGTAACATGAAGTGAATCATCAGTGAAACAGAGTGAAACCTCACTTCTCTAGTATCTCCAACATCCAAAAATGCTGTTCTAGACCAAGTTGTTAAAGGAAAAACTGAACCAGTTGTGGCATAAAATTCAAATTTTGAGGTGACCATTCTTTCCATACTTTATCAATATTCAATAGTCTGCCATATAAAAAGGAAATCAAATACTTAATTATACACAGCCATCACTAACACAACACCCTGTTACTCATGACTGCGACCTCCACCATCCATCCCACCTACCCCCAATACGAACATAAATTCACTTTTGGACTTACAGTTTCTTCATCCACCCTTCTGTTTGAGGTCTTACTCCTTATCTCTACTAGTCTACAATATCGTCTTATTAAGTTTCGCTATCTTGAGGCAACAGACACTACTGAAGGGGGCCTTGCCTCTATTTATACTCTAAGTTAATGAGGAGCCACTCCCTTCAGCCTTGGTTGCCCAAATTCTGTGGTTGCCATGGTGTGGCTTGACATCACAATGCCTCAGCTAGACCATCCAGGAGGGGCGGGGGGAGCAGAAGATGCAGAAATCTCACACACTCTGGTTATAAATCAGAGACCTTCCTCTTAACTCCTAACATTTTTCCCAAACTGTCCTCTCTCTCTCTCATTTTCTCTAGTTCCATTACAGTCCAGCATATGGCAGGGAGGTGGTGTTTCCTCTAAGACAATTCCCATACTCCCCCGTCATTTCAGTGGTCCATTCCACTAGGTTCAGTTGCTACAATTTCCTAGGATTTTGAGTGTTGTTTTAATGGATGTTTATTTTAGAATAGTTCCACATTTACAGAAAAATTGTGAAGATAATAACCATGTACACCTTACCCAATTTCCCTTATTACTAATATCTTACTTATGTATGGGGCAAAAGTAACATGAATTGAATCATCAGTGAAACAGAGTGAATCCTCACTTCTCTAGTATCTCCAATATCCAAAAATGCTGTTCTAGACCAAGTTGTTCAAGGAAAAACTGTACCAGTTGTGGCATAAAATTCACATCTTGAGCTGACCATCCTTTCCATACTTTAACAATATTCAATAGTCTGCCATATAAAAAGGAAATCAAATAATTATACACTGCCATCACTAACACAGCACCCTGTTACTCATGACTGCGACCTCCACCATCCATCCCACCTACCGCCAATACGAACATAAATTCACTTTTGGACTTACAGTTTCTTCATCCACCCTTCTGTTTGAGGTCTTACTCCTTATCTCTACTAGTCTACAATATCGTCTTATTAAGTTTCGCTATCTTGAGGCAACAGACACTACTGAAGGGGGCCTTGCCTCTATTTATACTCTAAGGTAAAGAGGAGCCACTCCCTTCAGCCTTGGTTTCCCAAATTCTGTGGTTGCCATGGTGTGGCGTGACATCACAAAGCCTCAGCTAGACTATCCAGGAGGGGCGGTGGTGGCAGAAGATGCAGAAATCTCACTCACTCTGGTTATAAAACTGAGACCTTCCTCTTAACTCCTAACATTTTTCCCAAACTGTCCTCTCTCTGTCTCATTTTCTCTAGTTCAATTACAGTCCAGCATATGGCAGGGAGGTGGTGTTTCCTCTAAGACAATTCCCATACTCCCCCGTCATTTCAGTGGTCCATTCCACTAGGTTCAGTTGCTACAATTTCCTAGGATTTTGAGTGTTGTTTTAATGGATGTTTATTTTAGAATAGTTCCACATTTACAGAAAAATTGTGAAGATAATAACCATGTACACCATACCCAATTTCCCTTATTACTAATATCTTACTTCTGTATGGGGCAAAAGTAACATGAAGTGAATCATCAGTGAAACAGAGTGAAACCTCACTTCTCTAGTATCTCCAATATCCAAAAATGCTGTTCTAGACCAAGTTGTTCAAGGAAAAACTGTACCAGTTGTAGCATAAAATTCACATCTTGAGCTGACCATCCTTTCCATACTTTAACAATATTCAATAGTCTGCCATATAAAAAGGAAATCAAATACTTAATTATACACAGCCATCACTAACACAACACCCTGTTACTCATGACTGCGACCTCCACCATCCATCCCACCTACCGCCAATACGAACATAAATTCACTTTTTGTACTTACAGTTTCTTCATCTACCCTTCTGTTTGAGGTCTTACTCCTTATCTCTACTAGTCTACAATATCGTCTTATTAAGTTTCGCTACCTTGAGGCAACAGACACTACTGCAGGGGGCCTGGCCTCTATTTATACTCTTTAGGGTAATGAGGAGCCACTGCCTTTAGCTCTGGTTGCCCAAATTCTGTGGTTGCCATGGTGTGGCTTGACATCACATTGCCTCAGCTAGACCATCCAGGAGGGGCGGTGGGAGCAGAAGATGCAGAAATCGCACACACTCTGGTTATAAAACAGAGACCTTCCTCTTAACTCCTAATATTTTTCCCAAACTGTCCTCTCTCTCTCTCATTTCCTCTAGTTCCATTACAGTCCAGCATATGGCAGGGAGGTGGTGTTTCCTCCAAGACAATTCCCATACTCCCCCGTCATTTCAGTGGTCCATTCCACTATTTTCAGTTGCTACAATTTCCTAGGATTTTGAATGTTGTTTTAATGGATGTTTATTTTAGAATAGTTCCACATTTACAGAAAAATTGTGAAGATAATAACCATGTACACCATACCCAATTTCCCTTATTACTAATATCTTACTTATGTATGGGGCAAAAGTAACATGAAGTGAATCATCAGTGAAACAGAGTGAAACCTCACTTCTCTAGTATCTCCAACATCCAAAAATGCTGTTCTAGACCAAGTTGTTAAAGGAAAAACTGAACCAGTTGTGGCATAAAATTCAAATTTTGAGGTGACCATTCTTTCCATACTTTATCAATATTCAATAGTCTGCCATATAAAAAGGAAATCAAATACTTAATTATACACAGCCATCACTAACACAACACCCTGTTACTCATGACTGCGACCTCCACCATCCATCCCACCTACCCCCAATACGAACATAAATTCACTTTTGGACTTACAGTTTCTTCATCCACCCTTCTGTTTGAGGTCTTACTCCTTATCTCTACTAGTCTACAATATCGTCTTATTAAGTTTCGCTATCTTGAGGCAACAGACACTACTGAAGGGGGCCTTGCCTCTATTTATACTCTAAGTTAATGAGGAGCCACTCCCTTCAGCCTTGGTTGCCCAAATTCTGTGGTTGCCATGGTGTGGCTTGACATCACAATGCCTCAGCTAGACCATCCAGGAGGGGCGGGGGGAGCAGAAGATGCAGAAATCTCACACACTCTGGTTATAAATCAGAGACCTTCCTCTTAACTCCTAACATTTTTCCCAAACTGTCCTCTCTCTCTCTCATTTTCTCTAGTTCCATTACAGTCCAGCATATGGCAGGGAGGTGGTGTTTCCTCTAAGACAATTCCCATACTCCCCCGTCATTTCAGTGGTCCATTCCACTAGGTTCAGTTGCTACAATTTCCTAGGATTTTGAGTGTTGTTTTAATGGATGTTTATTTTAGAATAGTTCCACATTTACAGAAAAATTGTGAAGATAATAACCATGTACACCTTACCCAATTTCCCTTATTACTAATATCTTACTTATGTATGGGGCAAAAGTAACATGAATTGAATCATCAGTGAAACAGAGTGAATCCTCACTTCTCTAGTATCTCCAATATCCAAAAATGCTGTTCTAGACCAAGTTGTTCAAGGAAAAACTGTACCAGTTGTGGCATAAAATTCACATCTTGAGCTGACCATCCTTTCCATACTTTAACAATATTCAATAGTCTGCCATATAAAAAGGAAATCAAATAATTATACACTGCCATCACTAACACAGCACCCTGTTACTCATGACTGCGACCTCCACCATCCATCCCACCTACCGCCAATACGAACATAAATTCACTTTTGGACTTACAGTTTCTTCATCCACCCTTCTGTTTGAGGTCTTACTCCTTATCTCTACTAGTCTACAATATCGTCTTATTAAGTTTCGCTATCTTGAGGCAACAGACACTACTGAAGGGGGCCTTGCCTCTATTTATACTCTAAGGTAAAGAGGAGCCACTCCCTTCAGCCTTGGTTTCCCAAATTCTGTGGTTGCCATGGTGTGGCGTGACATCACAAAGCCTCAGCTAGACTATCCAGGAGGGGCGGTGGTGGCAGAAGATGCAGAAATCTCACTCACTCTGGTTATAAAACTGAGACCTTCCTCTTAACTCCTAACATTTTTCCCAAACTGTCCTCTCTCTGTCTCATTTTCTCTAGTTCAATTACAGTCCAGCATATGGCAGGGAGGTGGTGTTTCCTCTAAGACAATTCCCATACTCCCCCGTCATTTCAGTGGTCCATTCCACTAGGTTCAGTTGCTACAATTTCCTAGGATTTTGAGTGTTGTTTTAATGGATGTTTATTTTAGAATAGTTCCACATTTACAGAAAAATTGTGAAGATAATAACCATGTACACCATACCCAATTTCCCTTATTACTAATATCTTACTTCTGTATGGGGCAAAAGTAACATGAAGTGAATCATCAGTGAAACAGAGTGAAACCTCACTTCTCTAGTATCTCCAATATCCAAAAATGCTGTTCTAGACCAAGTTGTTCAAGGAAAAACTGTACCAGTTGTAGCATAAAATTCACATCTTGAGCTGACCATCCTTTCCATACTTTAACAATATTCAATAGTCTGCCATATAAAAAGGAAATCAAATACTTAATTATACACAGCCATCACTAACACAACACCCTGTTACTCATGACTGCGACCTCCACCATCCATCCCACCTACCGCCAATACGAACATAAATTCACTTTTTGTACTTACAGTTTCTTCATCTACCCTTCTGTTTGAGGTCTTACTCCTTATCTCTACTAGTCTACAATATCGTCTTATTAAGTTTCGCTACCTTGAGGCAACAGACACTACTGCAGGGGGCCTGGCCTCTATTTATACTCTTTAGGGTAATGAGGAGCCACTGCCTTTAGCTCTGGTTGCCCAAATTCTGTGGTTGCCATGGTGTGGCTTGACATCACATTGCCTCAGCTAGACCATCCAGGAGGGGCGGTGGGAGCAGAAGATGCAGAAATCGCACACACTCTGGTTATAAAACAGAGACCTTCCTCTTAACTCCTAATATTTTTCCCAAACTGTCCTCTCTCTCTCTCATTTCCTCTAGTTCCATTACAGTCCAGCATATGGCAGGGAGGTGGTGTTTCCTCCAAGACAATTCCCATACTCCCCCGTCATTTCAGTGGTCCATTCCACTATTTTCAGTTGCTACAATTTCCTAGGATTTTGAGTGTTGTTTTAATGGATGTTTATTTTAGAATAGTTCCACATTTACAGAAAAATTGTGAAGATAATAACCATGTACACCATACCCAATTTCCCTTATTACTAATATCTTACTTATGTATGGGGCAAAAGTAACATGAAGTGAATCATCAGTGAAACAGAGTGAAACCTCACTTCTCTAGTATCTCCAACATCCAAAAATGCTGTTCTAGACCAAGTTGTTAAAGGAAAAACTGAACCAGTTGTGGCATAAAATTCAAATTTTGAGGTGACCATTCTTTCCATACTTTATCAATATTCAATAGTCTGCCATATAAAAAGGAAATCAAATACTTAATTATACACAGCCATCACTAACACAACACCCTGTTACTCATGACTGCGACCTCCACCATCCATCCCACCTACCCCCAATACGAACATAAATTCACTTTTGGACTTACAGTTTCTTCATCCACCCTTATGTTTGAGGTCTTACTCGTTATCTCTACTAGTCTACAATATCGTCTTATTAAGTTTCGCTATCTTGAGGCAACAGACACTACTGCAGGGGGCCTGGCCTCTATTTATACTCTTTAGGGTAATGAGGAGCCACTGCCTTTAGCTCTGGTTGCCCAAATTCTGTGGTTGCCATGATGTGACTTGACATCACATTGCCTCAGCTAGACCATCCAGGAGGGGCGGGGGGAGCAGAAGATGCAGAAATCGCACACACTCTGGTTATAAAACAGAGACCTTCCTCTTAACTCCTAATATTTTTCCCAAACTGTCCTCTCTCTCTCTCATTTCCTCTAGTTCCATTACAGTCCAGCATATGGCAGGGAGGTGGTGTTTCCTCCAAGACAATTCCCATACTCCCCCGTCATTTCAGTGGTCCATTCCACTAGGTTCAGTTGCTACAATTTCCTAGGATTTTGAGTGTTGTTTTAATGGATGTTTATTTTAGAATAGTTCCACATTTACAGAAAAATTGTGAAGATAATAACCATGTACACCATACCCAATTTCCCTTATTACTAATATCTTACTTATGTATGGGGCAAAAGTAACATGAAGTGAATCATCAGTGAAACAGAGTGAAACCTCACTTCTCTAGTATCTCCAACATCCAAAAATGATGTTCTAGACCAAGTTGTTAAAGGAAAAACTGTACCAGTTGTGGCATAAAATTCACATCTTGAGCTGACCATCCTTTCCATACTTTAACAATATTCAATAGTCTGCCATATAAAAAGGAAATCAAATAATTATACACTGCCATCACTAACACAACACCCTGTTACTCATGACTGCGACCTCCACCATCCATCCCACCTACCGCCAATACGAACATAAATTCACTTTTGGACTTACAGTTTCTTCATCCACCCTTCTGTTTGAGGTCTTACTCCTTATCTCTACTAGTCTACAATATCGTCTTATTAAGTTTCGCTATCTTGAGGCAACAGACACTACTGAAGGGGGCCTTGCCTCTATTTATACTCTAAGTTAATGAGGAGCCACTCCCTTCAGCCTTGGTTGCCCAAATTCTGTGGTTGCCATGGTGTGGCTTGACATCACAATGCCTCAGCTAGACCATCCAGGAGGGGCGGGGGGAGCAGAAGATGCAGAAATCTCACACACTCTGGTTATAAATCAGAGACCTTCCTCTTAACTCCTAACATTTTTCCCAAACTGTCCTCTCTCTCTCTCATTTTCTCTAGTTCCATTACAGTCCAGCATATGGCAGGGAGGTGGTGTTTCCTCTAAGACAATTCCCATACTCCCCCGTCATTTCAGTGGTCCATTCCACTAGGTTCAGTTGCTACAATTTCCTAGGATTTTGAGTGTTGTTTTAATGGATGTTTATTTTAGAATAGTTCCACATTTACAGAAAAATTGTGAAGATAATAACCATGTACACCTTACCCAATTTCCCTTATTACTAATATCTTACTTATGTATGGGGCAAAAGTAACATGAATTGAATCATCAGTGAAACAGAGTGAATCCTCACTTCTCTAGTATCTCCAATATCCAAAAATGCTGTTCTAGACCAAGTTGTTCAAGGAAAAACTGTACCAGTTGTGGCATAAAATTCACATCTTGAGCTGACCATCCTTTCCATACTTTAACAACATTCAATAGTCTGCCATATAAAAAGGAAATCAAATAATTATACACTGCCATCACTAACACAGCACCCTGTTACTCATGACTGCGACCTCCACCATCCATCCCACCTACCGCCAATACGAACATAAATTCACTTTTGGACTTACAGTTTCTTCATCCACCCTTCTGTTTGAGGTCTTACTCCTTATCTCTACTAGTCTACAATATCGTCTTATTAAGTTTCGCTATCTTGAGGCAACAGACACTACTGAAGGGGGCCTTGCCTCTATTTATACTCTAAGGTAAAGAGGAGCCACTCCCTTCAGCCTTGGTTTCCCAAATTCTGTGGTTGCCATGGTGTGGCGTGACATCACAAAGCCTCAGCTAGACTATCCAGGAGGGGCGGTGGTGGCAGAAGATGCAGAAATCTCACTCACTCTGGTTATAAAACTGAGACCTTCCTCTTAACTCCTAACATTTTTCCCAAACTGTCCTCTCTCTGTCTCATTTTCTCTAGTTCAATTACAGTCCAGCATATGGCAGGGAGGTGGTGTTTCCTCTAAGACAATTCCCATACTCCCCCGTCATTTCAGTGGTCCATTCCACTAGGTTCAGTTGCTACAATTTCCTAGGATTTTGAGTGTTGTTTTAATGGATGTTTATTTTAGAATAGTTCCACATTTACAGAAAAATTGTGAAGATAATAACCATGTACACCATACCCAATTTCCCTTATTACTAATATCTTACTTCTGTATGGGGCAAAAGTAACATGAAGTGAATCATCAGTGAAACAGAGTGAAACCTCACTTCTCTAGTATCTCCAATATCCAAAAATGCTGTTCTAGACCAAGTTGTTCAAGGAAAAACTGTACCAGTTGTAGCATAAAATTCACATCTTGAGCTGACCATCCTTTCCATACTTAAACAATATTCAATAGTCTGCCATATAAAAAGGAAATCAAATACTTAATTATACACAGCCATCACTAACACAACACCCTGTTACTCATGACTGCGACCTCCACCATCCATCCCACCTACCGCCAATACGAACATAAATTCACTTTTTGTACTTACAGTTTCTTCATCTACCCTTCTGTTTGAGGTCTTACTCCTTATCTCTACTAGTCTACAATATCGTCTTATTAAGTTTCGCTACCTTGAGGCAACAGACACTACTGCAGGGGGCCTGGCCTCTATTTATACTCTTTAGGGTAATGAGGAGCCACTGCCTTTAGCTCTGGTTGCCCAAATTCTGTGGTTGCCATGGTGTGGCTTGACATCACATTGCCTCAGCTAGACCATCCAGGAGGGGCGGTGGGAGCAGAAGATGCAGAAATCGCACACACTCTGGTTATAAAACAGAGACCTTCCTCTTAACTCCTAATATTTTTCCCAAACTGTCCTCTCTCTCTCTCATTTCCTCTAGTTCCATTACAGTCCAGCATATGGCAGGGAGGTGGTGTTTCCTCCAAGACAATTCCCATACTCCCCCGTCATTTCAGTGGTCCATTCCACTATTTTCAGTTGCTACAATTTCCTAGGATTTTGAGTGTTGTTTTAATGGATGTTTATTTTAGAATAGTTCCACATTTACAGAAAAATTGTGAAGATAATAACCATGTACACCATACCCAATTTCCCTTATTACTAATATCTTACTTATGTATGGGGCAAAAGTAACATGAAGTGAATCATCAGTGAAACAGAGTGAAACCTCACTTCTCTAGTATCTCCAACATCCAAAAATGCTGTTCTAGACCAAGTTGTTAAAGGAAAAACTGAACCAGTTGTGGCATAAAATTCAAATTTTGAGGTGACCATTCTTTCCATACTTTATCAATATTCAATAGTCTGCCATATAAAAAGGAAATCAAATACTTAATTATACACAGCCATCACTAACACAACACCCTGTTACTCATGACTGCGACCTCCACCATCCATCCCACCTACCCCCAATACGAACATAAATTCACTTTTGGACTTACAGTTTCTTCATCCACCCTTATGTTTGAGGTCTTACTCGTTATCTCTACTAGTCTACAATATCGTCTTATTAAGTTTCGCTATCTTGAGGCAACAGACACTACTGCAGGGGGCCTGGCCTCTATTTATACTCTTTAGGGTAATGAGGAGCCACTGCCTTCAGCTCTGGTTGCCCAAATTCTGTGGTTGCCATGATGTGGCTTGACATCACATTGCCTCAGCTAAACCATCCAGGAGGGGCGGGGGGAGCAGAAGATGCAGAAATCGCACACACTCTGGTTATAAAACAGAGACCTTCCTCTTAACTCCTAATATTTTTCCCAAACTGTCCTCTCTCTCTCTCATTTCCTCTAGTTCCATTACAGTCCAGCATATGGCAGGGAGGTGGTGTTTCCTCTAAGACAATTCCCATACTCCCCCGTCATTTCAGTGGTCCATTCCACTAGGTTCAGTTGCTACAATTTCCTAGGATTTTGAGTGTTGTTTTAATGGATGTTTATTTTAGAATAGTTCCACATTTACAGAAAAATTGTGAAGATAATAACCATGTACACCATACCCAATTTCCCTTATTACTAATATCTTACTTATGTATGGGGCAAAAGTAACATGAAGTGAATCATCAGTGAAACAGAGTGAAACCTCACTTCTCTAGTATCTCCAACATCCAAAAATGATGTTCTAGACCAAGTTGTTAAAGGAAAAACTGTACCAGTTGTGGCATAAAATTCACATCTTGAGCTGACCATCCTTTCCATACTTTAACAATATTCAATAGTCTGCCATATAAAAAGGAAATCAAATAATTATACACTGCCATCACTAACACAACACCCTGTTACTCATGACTGCGACCTCCACCATCCATCCCACCTACCGCCAATACGAACATAAATTCACTTTTGGACTTACACTTTCTTCATCCACCCTTCTGTTTGAGGTCTTACTCCTTATCTCTACTAGTCTACAATATCGTCTTATTAAGTTTCGCTATCTTGAGGCAACAGACACTACTGAAGGGGGCCTTGCCTCTATTTATACTCTAAGTTAATGAGGAGCCACTCCCTTCAGCCTTGGTTGCCCAAATTCTGTGGTTGCCATGGTGTGGCTTGACATCACAATGCCTCAGCTAGACCATCCAGGAGGGGCGGGGGGAGCAGAAGATGCAGAAATCTCACACACTCTGGTTATAAATCAGAGACCTTCCTCTTAACTCCTAACATTTTTCCCAAACTGTCCTCTCTCTCTCTCATTTTCTCTAGTTCCATTACAGTCCAGCATATGGCAGGGAGGTGGTGTTTCCTCTAAGACAATTCCCATACTCCCCCGTCATTTCAGTGGTCCATTCCACTAGGTTCAGTTGCTACAATTTCCTAGGATTTTGAGTGTTGTTTTAATGGATGTTTATTTTAGAATAGTTCCACATTTACAGAAAAATTGTGAAGATAATAACCATGTACACCTTACCCAATTTCCCTTATTACTAATATCTTACTTATGTATGGGGCAAAAGTAACATGAATTGAATCATCAGTGAAACAGAGTGAATCCTCACTTCTCTAGTATCTCCAATATCCAAAAATGCTGTTCTAGACCAAGTTGTTCAAGGAAAAACTGTAACAGTTGTGGCATAAAATTCACATCTTGAGCTGACCATCCTTTCCATACTTTAACAATATTCAATAGTCTGCCATATAAAAAGGAAATCAAATAATTATACACTGCCATCACTAACACAGCACCCTGTTACTCATGACTGCGACCTCCACCATCCATCCCACCTACCGCCAATACGAACATAAATTCACTTTTGGACTTACAGTTTCTTCATCCACCCTTCTGTTTGAGGTCTTACTCCTTATCTCTACTAGTCTACAATATCGTCTTATTAAGTTTCGCTATCTTGAGGCAACAGACACTACTGAAGGGGGCCTTGCCTCTATTTATACTCTAAGGTAAAGAGGAGCCACTCCCTTCAGCCTTGGTTTCCCAAATTCTGTGGTTGCCATGGTGTGGCGTGACATCACAAAGCCTCAGCTAGACTATCCAGGAGGGGCGGTGGTGGCAGAAGATGCAGAAATCTCACTCACTCTGGTTATAAAACTGAGACCTTCCTCTTAACTCCTAACATTTTTCCCAAACTGTCCTCTCTCTGTCTCATTTTCTCTAGTTATATTACAGTCCAGCATATGGCAGGGAGGTGGTGTTTCCTCTAAGACAATTCCCATACTCCCCCGTCATTTCAGTGGTCCATTCCACTAGGTTCAGTTGCTACAATTTCCTAGGATTTTGAGTGTTGTTTTAATGGATGTTTATTTTAGAATAGTTCCACATTTACAGAAAAATTGTGAAGATAATAACCATGTACACCATACCCAATTTCCCTTATTACTAATATCTTACTTCTGTATGGGGCAAAAGTAACATGAAGTGAATCATCAGTGAAACAGAGTGAAACCTCACTTCTCTAGTATCTCCAATATCCAAAAATGCTGTTCTAGACCAAGTTGTTCAAGGAAAAACTGTACCAGTTGTAGCATAAAATTCACATCTTGAGCTGACCATCCTTTCCATACTTTAACAATATTCAATAGTCTGCCATATAAAAAGGAAATCAAATACTTAATTATACACAGCCATCACTAACACAACACCCTGTTACTCATGACTGCGACCTCCACCATCCATCCCACCTACCGCCAATACGAACATAAATTCACTTTTTGTACTTACAGTTTCTTCATCTACCCTTCTGTTTGAGGTCTTACTCCTTATCTCTACTAGTCTACAATATCGTCTTATTAAGTTTCGCTACCTTGAGGCAACAGACACTACTGCAGGGGGCCTGGCCTCTATTTATACTCTTTAGGGTAATGAGGAGCCACTGCCTTTAGCTCTGGTTGCCCAAATTCTGTGGTTGCCATGGTGTGGCTTGACATCACATTGCCTCAGCTAGACCATCCAGGAGGGGCGGTGGGAGCAGAAGATGCAGAAATCGCACACACTCTGGTTATAAAACAGAGACCTTCCTCTTAACTCCTAATATTTTTCCCAAACTGTCCTCTCTCTCTCTCATTTCCTCTAGTTCCATTACAGTCCAGCATATGGCAGGGAGGTGGTGTTTCCTCCAAGACAATTCCCATACTCCCCCGTCATTTCAGTGGTCCATTCCACTATTTTCAGTTGCTACAATTTCCTAGGATTTTGAGTGTTGTTTTAATGGATGTTTATTTTAGAATAGTTCCACATTTACAGAAAAATTGTGAAGATAATAACCATGTACACCATACCCAATTTCCCTTATTACTAATATCTTACTTATGTATGGGGCAAAAGTAACATGAAGTGAATCATCAGTGAAACAGAGTGAAACCTCACTTCTCTAGTATCTCCAACATCCAAAAATGCTGTTCTAGACCAAGTTGTTAAAGGAAAAACTGAACCAGTTGTGGCATAAAATTCAAATTTTGAGGTGACCATTCTTTCCATACTTTATCAATATTCAATAGTCTGCCATATAAAAAGGAAATCAAATACTTAATTATACACAGCCATCACTAACACAACACCCTGTTACTCATGACTGCGACCTCCACCATCCATCCCACCTACCCCCAATACGAACATAAATTCACTTTTGGACTTACAGTTTCTTCATCCACCCTTATGTTTGAGGTCTTACTCGTTATCTCTACTAGTCTACAATATCGTCTTATTAAGTTTCGCTATCTTGAGGCAACAGACACTACTGCAGGGGGCCTGGCCTCTATTTATACTCTTTAGGGTAATGAGGAGCCACTGCCTTCAGCTCTGGTTGCCCAAATTCTGTGGTTGCCATGATGTGACTTGACATCACATTGCCTCAGCTAGACCATCCAGGAGGGGCGGGGGGAGCAGAAGATGCAGAAATCGCACACACTCTGGTTATAAAACAGAGACCTTCCTCTTAACTCCTAATATTTTTCCCAAACTGTCCTCTCTCTCTCTCATTTCCTCTAGTTCCATTACAGTCCAGCATATGGCAGGGAGGTGGTGTTTCCTCCAAGACAATTCCCATACTCCCCCGTCATTTCAGTGGTCCATTCCACTAGGTTCAGTTGCTACAATTTCCTAGGATTTTGAGTGTTGTTTTAATGGATGTTTATTTTAGAATAGTTCCACATTTACAGAAAAATTGTGAAGATAATAACCATGTACACCATACCCAATTTCCCTTATTACTAATATCTTACTTATGTATGGGGCAAAAGTAACATGAAGTGAATCATCAGTGAAACAGAGTGAAACCTCACTTCTCTAGTATCTCCAACATCCAAAAATGATGTTCTAGACCAAGTTGTTAAAGGAAAAACTGTACCAGTTGTGGCATAAAATTCACATCTTGAGCTGACCATCCTTTCCATACTTTAACAATATTCAATAGTCTGCCATATAAAAAGGAAATCAAATAATTATACACTGCCATCACTAACACAACACCCTGTTACTCATGACTGCGACCTCCACCATCCATCCCACCTACCGCCAATACGAACATAAATTCACTTTTGGACTTACAGTTTCTTCATCCACCCTTCTGTTTGAGGTCTTACTCCTTATCTCTACTAGTCTACAATATCGTCTTATTAAGTTTCGCTATCTTGAGGCAACAGACACTACTGAAGGGGGCCTTGCCTCTATTTATACTCTAAGTTAATGAGGAGCCACTCCCTTCAGCCTTGGTTGCCCAAATTCTGTGGTTGCCATGGTGTGGCTTGACATCACAATGCCTCAGCTAGACCATCCAGGAGGGGCGGGGGGAGCAGAAGATGCAGAAATCTCACACACTCTGGTTATAAATCAGAGACCTTCCTCTTAACTCCTAACATTTTTCCCAAACTGTCCTCTCTCTGTCTCATTTTCTCTAGTTCCATTACAGTCCAGCATATGGCAGGGAGGTGGTGTTTCCTCTAAGACAATTCCCATACTCCCCCGTCATTTCAGTGGTTTATTCCACTATTTTCAGTTGCTACAATTTCCTAGGATTTTGAGTGTTGTTTTAATGGATGTTTATTTTAGAATAGTTCCACATTTACAGAAAAATTGTGAAGATAATAACCATGTACACCATACCCAATTTCCCTTATTACTAATATCTTACTTATGTATGGGGCAAAAGTAACATGAAGTGAATCATCAGTGAAACAGAGTGAAACCTCACTTCTCTAGTATCTCCAACATCCAAAAATGATGTTCTAGACCAAGTTGTTAAAGGAAAAACTGTACCAGTTGTGGCATAAAATTCACATCTTGAGCTGACCATCCTTTCCATACTTTAACAATATTCAATAGTCTGCCATATAAAAAGGAAATCAAATAATTATACACTGCCATCACTAACACAGCACCCTGTTACTCATGACTGCGACCTCCACCATCCATCCCACCTACCGCCAATACGAACATAAATTCACTTTGGACTTACAGTTTCTTCATCCACCCTTCTGTTTGAGGTCTTACTCCTTATCTCTACTAGTCTACAATATCGTCTTATTAAGTTTCGCTATCTTGAGGCAACAGACACTACTGAAGGGGGCCTTGCCTCTATTTATACTCTAAGGTAAAGAGGAGCCACTCCCTTCAGCCTTGGTTTCCCAAATTCTGTGGTTGCCATGGTGTGGCGTGACATCGCAAAGCCTCAGCTAGACTATCCAGGAGGGGCGGTGGTGGCAGAAGATGCAGAAATCTCACTCACTCTGGTTATAAAACTGAGACCTTCCTCTTAACTCCTAACATTTTTCCCAAACTGTCCTCTCTCTGTCTCATTTTCTCTAGTTCTATTACAGTCCAGCATATGGCAGGGAGGTGGTGTTTCCTCTAAGACAATTCCCATACTCCCCCGTCATTTCAGTGGTCCATTCCACTAGGTTCAGTTGCTACAATTTCCTAGGATTTTGAGTGTTGTTTTAATGGATGTTTATTTTAGAATAGTTCCACATTTACAGAAAAATTGTGAAGATAATAACCATGTACACCATACCCAATTTCCCTTATTACTAATATCTTACTTCTGTATGGGGCAAAAGTAACATGAAGTGAATCATCAGTGAAACAGAGTGAAACCTCACTTCTCTAGTATCTCCAATATCCAAAAATGCTGTTCTAGACCAAGTTGTTCAAGGAAAAACTGTACCAGTTGTAGCATAAAATTCACATCTTGAGCTGACCATCCTTTCCATACTTTAACAATATTCAATAGTCTGCCATATAAAAAGGAAATCAAATACTTAATTATACACAGCCATCACTAACACAACACCCTGTTACTCATGACTGCGACCTCCACCATCCATCCCACCTACCGCCAATACGAACATAAATTCACTTTTTGTACTTACAGTTTCTTCATCTACCCTTCTGTTTGAGGTCTTACTCCTTATCTCTACTAGTCTACAATATCGTCTTATTAAGTTTCGCTACCTTGAGGCAACAGACACTACTGCAGGGGGCCTGGCCTCTATTTATACTCTTTAGGGTAATGAGGAGCCACTGCCTTTAGCTCTGGTTGCCCAAATTCTGTGGTTGCCATGGTGTGGCTTGACATCACATTGCCTCAGCTAGACCATCCAGGAGGGGCGGTGGGAGCAGAAGATGCAGAAATCGCACACACTCTGGTTATAAAACAGAGACCTTCCTCTTAACTCCTAATATTTTTCCCAAACTGTCCTCTCTCTCTCTCATTTCCTCTAGTTCCATTACAGTCCAGCATATGGCAGGGAGGTGGTGTTTCCTCCAAGACAATTCCCATACTCCCCCGTCATTTCAGTGGTCCATTCCACTATTTTCAGTTGCTACAATTTCCTAGGATTTTGAGTGTTGTTTTAATGGATGTTTATTTTAGAATAGTTCCACATTTACAGAAAAATTGTGAAGATAATAACCATGTACACCATACCCAATTTCCCTTATTACTAATATCTTACTTATGTATGGGGCAAAAGTAACATGAAGTGAATCATCAGTGAAACAGAGTGAAACCTCACTTCTCTAGTATCTCCAACATCCAAAAATGCTGTTCTAGACCAAGTTGTTAAAGGAAAAACTGAACCAGTTGTGGCATAAAATTCAAATTTTGAGGTGACCATTCTTTCCATACTTTATCAATATTCAATAGTCTGCCATATAAAAAGGAAATCAAATACTTAATTATACACAGCCATCACTAACACAACACCCTGTTACTCATGACTGCGACCTCCACCATCCATCCCACCTACCCCCAATACGAACATAAATTCACTTTTGGACTTACAGTTTCTTCATCCACCATTATGTTTGAGGTCTTACTCGTTATCTCTACTAGTCTACAATATCGTCTTATTAAGTTTCGCTATCTTGAGGCAACAGACACTACTGCAGGGGGCCTGGCCTCTATTTATACTCTTTAGGGTAATGAGGAGCCACTGCCTTCAGCTCTGGTTGCCCAAATTCTGTGGTTGCCATGATGTGGCTTGACATCACATTGCCTCAGCTAGACCATCCAGGAGGGGCGGGGGGAGCAGAAGATGCAGAAATCGCACACACTCTGGTTATAAAACAGAGACCTTCCTCTTAACTCCTAATATTTTTCCCAAACTGTCCTCTCTCTCTCTCATTTCCTCTAGTTCCATTACAGTCCAGCATATGGCAGGGAGGTGGTGTTTCCTCCAAGACAATTCCCATACTCCCCCGTCATTTCAGTGGTCCATTCCACTAGGTTCAGTTGCTACAATTTCCTAGGATTTTGAGTGTTGTTTTAATGGATGTTTATTTTAGAATAGTTCCACATTTACAGAAAAATTGTGAAGATAATAACCATGTACACCATACCCAATTTCCCTTATTACTAATATCTTACTTATGTATGGGGCAAAAGTAACATGAAGTGAATCATCAGTGAAACAGAGTGAAACCTCACTTCTCTAGTATCTCCAACATCCAAAAATGATGTTCTAGACCAAGTTGTTAAAGGAAAAACTGTACCAGTTGTGGCATAAAATTCACATCTTGAGCTGACCATCCTTTCCATACTTTAACAATATTCAATAGTCTGCCATATAAAAAGGAAATCAAATAATTATACACTGCCATCACTAACACAACACCCTGTTACTCATGACTGCGACCTCCACCATCCATCCCACCTACCGCCAATACGAACATAAATTCACTTTTGGACTTACAGTTTCTTCATCCACCCTTCTGTTTGAGGTCTTACTCCTTATCTCTACTAGTCTACAATATCGTCTTATTAAGTTTCGCTATCTTGAGGCAACAGACACTACTGAAGGGGGCCTTGCCTCTATTTATACTCTAAGTTAATGAGGAGCCACTCCCTTCAGCCTTGGTTGCCCAAATTCTGTGGTTGCCATGGTGTGGCTTGACATCACAATGCCTCAGCTAGACCATCCAGGAGGGGCGGGGGGAGCAGAAGATGCAGAAATCTCACACACTCTGGTTATAAATCAGAGACCTTCCTCTTAACTCCTAACATTTTTCCCAAACTGTCCTCTCTCTCTCTCATTTTCTCTAGTTCCATTACAGTCCAGCATATGGCAGGGAGGTGGTGTTTCCTCTAAGACAATTCCCATACTCCCCCGTCATTTCAGTGGTCCATTCCACTAGGTTCAGTTGCTACAATTTCCTAGGATTTTGAGTGTTGTTTTAATGGATGTTTATTTTAGAATAGTTCCACATTTACAGAAAAATTGTGAAGATAATAACCATGTACACCTTACCCAATTTCCCTTATTACTAATATCTTACTTATGTATGGGGCAAAAGTAACATGAATTGAATCATCAGTGAAACAGAGTGAATCCTCACTTCTCTAGTATCTCCAATATCCAAAAATGCTGTTCTAGACCAAGTTGTTCAAGGAAAAACTGTACCAGTTGTGGCATAAAATTCACATCTTGAGCTGACCATCCTTTCCATACTTTAACAATATTCAATAGTCTGCCATATAAAAAGGAAATCAAATAATTATACACTGCCATCACTAACACAGCACCCTGTTACTCATGACTGCGACCTCCACCATCCATCCCACCTACCGCCAATACGAACATAAATTCACTTTTGGACTTACAGTTTCTTCATCCACCCTTCTGTTTGAGGTCTTACTCCTTATCTCTACTAGTCTACAATATCGTCTTATTAAGTTTCGCTATCTTGAGGCAACAGACACTACTGAAGGGGGCCTTGCCTCTATTTATACTCTAAGGTAAAGAGGAGCCACTCCCTTCAGCCTTGGTTTCCCAAATTCTGTGGTTGCCATGGTGTGGCGTGACATCACAAAGCCTCAGCTAGACTATCCAGGAGGGGCGGTGGTGGCAGAAGATGCAGAAATCTCACTCACTCTGGTTATAAAACTGAGACCTTCCTCTTAACTCCTAACATTTTTCCCAAACTGTCCTCTCTCTGTCTCATTTTCTCTAGTTCTATTACAGTCCAGCATATGGCAGGGAGGTGGTGTTTCCTCTAAGACAATTCCCATACTCCCCCGTCATTTCAGTGGTCCATTCCACTAGGTTCAGTTGCTACAATTTCCTAGGATTTTGAGTGTTGTTTTAATGGATGTTTATTTTAGAATAGTTCCACATTTACAGAAAAATTGTGAAGATAATAACCATGTACACCATACCCAATTTCCCTTATTACTAATATCTTACTTCTGTATGGGGCAAAAGTAACATGAAGTGAATCATCAGTGAAACAGAGTGAAACCTCACTTCTCTAGTATCTCCAATATCCAAAAATGCTGTTCTAGACCAAGTTGTTCAAGGAAAAACTGTACCAGTTGTAGCATAAAATTCACATCTTGAGCTGACCATCCTTTCCATACTTTAACAATATTCAATAGTCTGCCATATAAAAAGGAAATCAAATACTTAATTATACACAGCCATCACTAACACAACACCCTGTTACTCATGACTGCGACCTCCACCATCCATCCCACCTACCGCCAATACGAACATAAATTCACTTTTTGTACTTACAGTTTCTTCATCTACCCTTCTGTTTGAGGTCTTACTCCTTATCTCTACTAGTCTACAATATCGTCTTATTAAGTTTCGCTACCTTGAGGCAACAGACACTACTGCAGGGGGCCTGGCCTCTATTTATACTCTTTAGGGTAATGAGGAGCCACTGCCTTTAGCTCTGGTTGCCCAAATTCTGTGGTTGCCATGGTGTGGCTTGACATCACATTGCCTCAGCTAGACCATCCAGGAGGGGCGGTGGGAGCAGAAGATGCAGAAATCGCACACACTCTGGTTATAAAACAGAGACCTTCCTCTTAACTCCTAATATTTTTCCCAAACTGTCCTCTCTCTCTCTCATTTCCTCTAGTTCCATTACAGTCCAGCATATGGCAGGGAGGTGGTGTTTCCTCCAAGACAATTCCCATACTCCCCCGTCATTTCAGTGGTCCATTCCACTATTTTCAGTTGCTACAATTTCCTAGGATTTTGAGTGTTGTTTTAATGGATGTTTATTTTAGAATAGTTCCACATTTACAGAAAAATTGTGAAGATAATAACCATGTACACCATACCCAATTTCCCTTATTACTAATATCTTACTTATGTATGGGGCAAAAGTAACATGAAGTGAATCATCAGTGAAACAGAGTGAAACCTCACTTCTCTAGTATCTCCAACATCCAAAAATGCTGTTCAAGACCAAGTTGTTAAAGGAAAAACTGAACCAGTTGTGGCATAAAATTCAAATTTTGAGGTGACCATTCTTTCCATACTTTATCAATATTCAATAGTCTGCCATATAAAAAGGAAATCAAATACTTAATTATACACAGCCATCACTAACACAACACCCTGTTACTCATGACTGCGACCTCCACCATCCATCCCACCTACCCCCAATACGAACATAAATTCACTTTTGGACTTACAGTTTCTTCATCCACCCTTATGTTTGAGGTCTTACTCATTATCTCTACTAGTCTACAATATCGTCTTATTAAGTTTCGCTATCTTGAGGCAACAGACACTACTGCAGGGGGCCTGGCCTCTATTTATACTCTTTAGGGTAATGAGGAGCCACTGCCTTCAGCTCTGGTTGCCCAAATTCTGTGGTTGCCATGATGTGACTTGACATCACATTGCCTCAGCTAGACCATCCAGGAGGGGCGGGGGGAGCAGAAGATGCAGAAATCGCACACACTCTGGTTATAAAACAGAGACCTTCCTCTTAACTCCTAATATTTTTCCCAAACTGTCCTCTCTCTCTCTCATTTCCTCTAGTTCCATTACAGTCCAGCATATGGCAGGGAGGTGGTGTTTCCTCCAAGACAATTCCCATACTCCCCCGTCATTTCAGTGGTCCATTCCACTAGGTTCAGTTGCTACAATTTCCTAGGATTTTGAGTGTTGTTTTAATGGATGTTTATTTTAGAATAGTTCCACATTTACAGAAAAATTGTGAAGATAATAACCATGTACACCATACCCAATTTCCCTTATTACTAATATCTTACTTATGTATGGGGCAAAAGTAACATGAAGTGAATCATCAGTGAAACAGAGTGAAACCTCACTTCTCTAGTATCTCCAACATCCAAAAATGATGTTCTAGACCAAGTTGTTAAAGGAAAAACTGTACCAGTTGTGGCATAAAATTCACATCTTGAGCTGACCATCCTTTCCATACTTTAACAATATTCAATAGTCTGCCATATAAAAAGGAAATCAAATAATTATACACTGCCATCACTAACACAACACCCTGTTACTCATGACTGCGACCTCCACCATCCATCCCACCTACCGCCAATACGAACATAAATTCACTTTTGGACTTACAGTTTCTTCATCCACCCTTCTGTTTGAGGTCTTACTCCTTATCTCTACTAGTCTACAATATCGTCTTATTAAGTTTCGCTATCTTGAGGCAACAGACACTACTGAAGGGGGCCTTGCCTCTATTTATACTCTAAGTTAATGAGGAGCCACTCCCTTCAGCCTTGGTTGCCCAAATTCTGTGGTTGCCATGGTGTGGCTTGACATCACAATGCCTCAGCTAGACCATCCAGGAGGGGCGGGGGGAGCAGAAGATGCAGAAATCTCACACACTCTGGTTATAAATCAGAGACCTTCCTCTTAACTCCTAACATTTTTCCCAAACTGTCCTCTCTCTGTCTCATTTTCTCTAGTTCCATTACAGTCCAGCATATGGCAGGGAGGTGGTGTTTCCTCTAAGACAATTCCCATACTCCCCCGTCATTTCAGTGGTCCATTCCACTATTTTCAGTTGCTACAATATCCTAGGATTTTGAGTGTTGTTTTAATGGATGTTTATTTTAGAATAGTTCCACATTTACAGAAAAATTGTGAAGATAATAACCATGTACACCATACCCAATTTCCCTTATTACTAATATCTTACTTATGTATGGGGCAAAAGTAACATGAATTGAATCATCAGTGAAACAGAGTGAAACCTCACTTCTCTAGTATCTCCAACATCCAAAAATGATGTTCTAGACCAAGTTGTTAAAGGAAAAACTGTACCAGTTGTGGCATAAAATTCACATCTTGAGCTGACCATCCTTTCCATACTTTAACAATATTCAATAGTCTGCCATATAAAAAGGAAATCAAATAATTATACACTGCCATCACTAACACAGCACCCTGTTACTCATGACTGCGACCTCCACCATCCATCCCACCTACCGCCAATACGAACATAAATTGACTTTTGGACTTACAGTTTCTTCATCCACCCTTCTATTTGAGCTCTTACTCCTTATCTCTACTAGTCTACAATATCGTCTTATTAAGTTTCGCTATCTTGAGGCAACAGACACTACTGAAGGGGGCCTTGCCTCTATTTATACTCTAAGTTAATGAGGAGCCACTCCCTTCAGCCTTGGTTGCCCAAATTCTGTGGTTGCCATGGTGTGGCTTGACATCACCATGCCTCAGCTAGACCATCCAGGAGGGGCGGGGGGAGCAGAAGATGCAGAAATCTCACACACTCTGGTTATAAAACAGAGACCTTCCTCTTAACTCCTAATATTTTTCCCAAACTGTCCTCTCTCTCTCTCATTTCCTCTAGTTCCATTACACTCCAGCATATGGCAGGGAGGTGGTGTTTCCTCTAAGACAATTCCCATACTCCCCCGTCATTTCAGTGGTCCATTCCACTAGGTTCAGTTGCTACAATTTCCTAGGATTTTGAGTGTTGTTTTAATGGATGTTTATTTTAGAATAGTTCCACATTTACAGAAAAATTGTGAAGATAATAACCATGTACACCATACCCAATTTCCCTTATTACTAATATCTTACTTCTGTATGGGGCAAAAGTAACATGAAGTGAATCATCAGTGAAACAGAGTGAAACCTCACTTCTCTAGTATCTCCAATATCCAAAAATGCTGTTCTAGACCAAGTTGTTCAAGGAAAAACTGTACCAGTTGTAGCATAAAATTCACATCTTGAGCTGACCATCCTTTCCATACTTTAACAATATTCAATAGTCTGCCATATAAAAAGGAAATCAAATACTTAATTATACACAGCCATCACTAACACAACACCCTGTTACTCATGACTGCGACCTCCACCATCCATCCCACCTACCGCCAATACGAACATAAATTCACTTTTTGTACTTACAGTTTCTTCATCTACCCTTCTGTTTGAGGTCTTACTCCTTATCTCTACTAGTCTACAATATCGTCTTATTAAGTTTCGCTACCTTGAGGCAACAGACACTACTGCAGGGGGCCTGGCCTCTATTTATACTCTTTAGGGTAATGAGGAGCCACTGCCTTTAGCTCTGGTTGCCCAAATTCTGTGGTTGCCATGGTGTGGCTTGACATCACATTGCCTCAGCTAGACCATCCAGGAGGGGCGGTGGGAGCAGAAGATGCAGAAATCGCACACACTCTGGTTATAAAACAGAGACCTTCCTCTTAACTCCTAATATTTTTCCCAAACTGTCCTCTCTCTCTCTCATTTCCTCTAGTTCCATTACAGTCCAGCATATGGCAGGGAGGTGGTGTTTCCTCCAAGACAATTCCCATACTCCCCCGTCATTTCAGTGGTCCATTCCACTATTTTCAGTTGCTACAATTTCCTAGGATTTTGAGTGTTGTTTTAATGGATGTTTATTTTAGAATAGTTCCACATTTACAGAAAAATTGTGAAGATAATAACCATGTACACCATACCCAATTTCCCTTATTACTAATATCTTACTTATGTATGGGGCAAAAGTAACATGAAGTGAATCATCAGTGAAACAGAGTGAAACCTCACTTCTCTAGTATCTCCAACATCCAAAAATGCTGTTCTAGACCAAGTTGTTAAAGGAAAAACTGAACCAGTTGTGGCATAAAATTCAAATTTTTAGGTGACCATTCTTTCCATACTTTATCAATATTCAATAGTCTGCCATATAAAAAGGAAATCAAATACTTAATTATACACAGCCATCACTAACACAACACCCTGTTACTCATGACTGCGACCTCCACCATCCATCCCACCTACCCCCAATACGAACATAAATTCACTTTTGGACTTACAGTTTCTTCATCCACCCTTATGTTTGAGGTCTTACTCGTTATCTCTACTAGTCTACAATATCGTCTTATTAAGTTTCGCTATCTTGAGGCAACAGACACTACTGCAGGGGGCCTGGCCTCTATTTATACTCTTTAGGGTAATGAGGAGCCACTGCCTTCAGCTCTGGTTGCCCAAATTCTGTGGTTGCCATGATGTGGCTTGACATCACATTGCCTCAGCTAGACCATCCAGGAGGGGCGGGGGGAGCAGAAGATGCAGAAATCGCACACACTCTGGTTATAAAACAGAGACCTTCCTCTTAACTCCTAATATTTTTCCCAAACTGTCCTCTCTCTCTCTCATTTCCTCTAGTTCCATTACAGTCCAGCATATGGCAGGGAGGTGGTGTTTCCTCCAAGACAATTCCCATACTCCCCTGTCATTTCAGTGGTCCATTCCACTAGGTTCAGTTGCTACAATTTCCTAGGATTTTGAGTGTTGTTTTAATGGATGTTTATTTTAGAATAGTTCCACATTTACAGAAAAATTGTGAAGATAATAACCATGTACACCATACCCAATTTCCCTTATTACTAATATCTTACTTATGTATGGGGCAAAAGTAACATGAAGTGAATCATCAGTGAAACAGAGTGAAACCTCACTTCTCTAGTATCTCCAACATCCAAAAATGATGTTCTAGACCAAGTTGTTAAAGGAAAAACTGTACCAGTTGTGGCATAAAATTCACATCTTGAGCTGACCATCCTTTCCATACTTTAACAATATTCAATAGTCTGCCATATAAAAAGGAAATCAAATAATTATACACTGCCATCACTAACACAACACCCTGTTACTCATGACTGCGACCTCCACCATCCATCCCACCTACCGCCAATACGAACATAAATTCACTTTTGGACTTACAGTTTCTTCATCCACCCTTCTGTTTGAGGTCTTACTCCTTATCTCTACTAGTCTACAATATCGTCTTATTAAGTTTCGCTATCTTGAGGCAACAGACACTACTGAAGGGGGCCTTGCCTCTATTTATACTCTAAGTTAATGAGGAGCCACTCCCTTCAGCCTTGGTTGCCCAAATTCTGTGGTTGCCATGGTGTGGCTTGACATCACAATGCCTCAGCTAGACCATCCAGGAGGGGCGGGGGGAGCAGAAGATGCAGAAATCTCACACACTCTGGTTATAAATCAGAGACCTTCCTCTTAACTCCTAACATTTTTCCCAAACTGTCCTCTCTCTCTCTCATTTTCTCTAGTTCCATTACAGTCCAGCATATGGCAGGGAGGTGGTGTTTCCTCTAAGACAATTCCCATACTCCCCCGTCATTTCAGTGGTCCATTCCACTAGGTTCAGTTGCTACAATTTCCTAGGATTTTGAGTGTTGTTTTAATGGATGTTTATTTTAGAATAGTTCCACATTTACAGAAAAATTGTGAAGATAATAACCATGTACACCTTACCCAATTTCCCTTATTACTAATATCTTACTTATGTATGGGGCAAAAGTAACATGAATTGAATCATCAGTGAAACAGAGTGAATCCTCACTTCTCTAGTATCTCCAATATCCAAAAATGCTGTTCTAGACCAAGTTGTTCAAGGAAAAACTGTACCAGTTGTGGCATAAAATTCACATCTTGAGCTGACCATCCTTTCCATACTTTAACAATATTCAATAGTCTGCCATATAAAAAGGAAATCAAATAATTATACACTGCCATCACTAACACAGCACCCTGTTACTCATGACTGCGACCTCCACCATCCATCCCACCTACCGCCAATACGAACATAAATTCACTTTTGGACTTACAGTTTCTTCATCCACCCTTCTGTTTGAGGTCTTACTCCTTATCTCTACTAGTCTACAATATCGTCTTATTAAGTTTCGCTATCTTGAGGCAACAGACACTACTGAAGGGGGCCTTGCCTCTATTTATACTCTAAGGTAAAGAGGAGCCACTCCCTTCAGCCTTGGTTTCCCAAATTCTGTGGTTGCCATGGTGTGGCGTGACATCACAAAGCCTCAGCTAGACTATCCAGGAGGGGCGGTGGTGGCAGAAGATGCAGAAATCTCACTCACTCTGGTTATAAAACTGAGACCTTCCTCTTAACTCCTAACATTTTTCCCAAACTGTCCTCTCTCTGTCTCATTTTCTCTAGTTCTATTACAGTCCAGCATATGGCAGGGAGGTGGTGTTTCCTCTAAGACAATTCCCATACTCCCCCGTCATTTCAGTGGTCCATTCCACTAGGTTCAGTTGCTACAATTTCCTAGGATTTTGAGTGTTGTTTTAATGGATGTTTATTTTAGAATAGTTCCACATTTACAGAAAAATTGTGAAGATAATAACCATGTACACCATACCCAATTTCCCTTATTACTAATATCTTACTTCTGTATGGGGCAAAAGTAACATGAAGTGAATCATCAGTGAAACAGAGTGAAACCTCACTTCTCTAGTATCTCCAATATCCAAAAATGCTGTTCTAGACCAAGTTGTTCAAGGAAAAACTGTACCAGTTGTAGCATAAAATTCACATCTTGAGCTGACCATCCTTTCCATACTTTAACAATATTCAATAGTCTGCCATATAAAAAGGAAATCAAATACTTAATTATACACAGCCATCACTAACACAACACCCTGTTACTCATGACTGCGACCTCCACCATCCATCCCACCTACCGCCAATACGAACATAAATTCACTTTTTGTACTTACAGTTTCTTCATCTACCCTTCTGTTTGAGGTCTTACTCCTTATCTCTACTAGTCTACAATATCGTCTTATTAAGTTTCGCTACCTTGAGGCAACAGACACTACTGCAGGGGGCCTGGCCTCTATTTATACTCTTTAGGGTAATGAGGAGCCACTGCCTTTAGCTCTGGTTGCCCAAATTCTGTGGTTGCCATGGTGTGGCTTGACATCACATTGCCTCAGCTAGACCATCCAGGAGGGGCGGTGGGAGCAGAAGATGCAGAAATCGCACACACTCTGGTTATAAAACAGAGACCTTCCTCTTAACTCCTAATATTTTTCCCAAACTGTCCTCTCTCTCTCTCATTTCCTCTAGTTCCATTACAGTCCAGCATATGGCAGGGAGGTGGTGTTTCCTCCAAGACAATTCCCATACTCCCCCGTCATTTCAGTGGTCCATTCCACTATTTTCAGTTGCTACAATTTCCTAGGATTTTGAGTGTTGTTTTAATGGATGTTTATTTTAGAATAGTTCCACATTTACAGAAAAATTGTGAAGATAATAACCATGTACACCATACCCAATTTCCCTTATTACTAATATCTTACTTATGTATGGGGCAAAAGTAACATGAAGTGAATCATCAGTGAAACAGAGTGAAACCTCACTTCTCTAGTATCTCCAACATCCAAAAATGCTGTTCTAGACCAAGTTGTTAAAGGAAAAACTGAACCAGTTGTGGCATAAAATTCAAATTTTGAGGTGACCATTCTTTCCATACTTTATCAATATTCAATAGTCTGCCATATAAAAAGGAAATCAAATACTTAATTATACACAGCCATCACTAACACAACACCCTGTTACTCATGACTGCGACCTCCACCATCCATCCCACCTACCCCCAATACGAACATAAATTCACTTTTGGACTTACAGTTTCTTCATCCACCCTTATGTTTGAGGTCTTACTCGTTATCTCTACTAGTCTACAATATCGTCTTATTAAGTTTCGCTATCTTGAGGCAACAGACACTACTGCAGGGGGCCTGGCCTCTATTTATACTCTTTAGGGTAATGAGGAGCCACTGCCTTCAGCTCTGGTTGCCCAAATTCTGTGGTTGCCATGATGTGACTTGACATCACATTGCCTCAGCTAGACCATCCAGGAGGGGCGGGGGGAGCAGAAGATGCAGAAATCGCACACACTCTGGTTATAAAACAGAGACCTTCCTCTTAACTCCTAATATTTTTCCCAAACTGTCCTCTCTCTCTCTCATTTCCTCTAGTTCCATTACAGTCCAGCATATGGCAGGGAGGTGGTGTTTCCTCCAAGACAATTCCCATACTCCCCCGTCATTTCAGTGGTCCATTCCACTAGGTTCAGTTGCTACAATTTCCTAGGATTTTGAGTGTTGTTTTAATGGATGTTTATTTTAGAATAGTTCCACATTTACAGAAAAATTGTGAAGATAATAACCATGTACACCATACCCAATTTCCCTTATTACTAATATCTTACTTATGTATGGGGCAAAAGTAACATGAAGTGAATCATCAGTGAAACAGAGTGAAACCTCACTTCTCTAGTATCTCCAACATCCAAAAATGATGTTCTAGACCAAGTTGTTAAAGGAAAAACTGTACCAGTTGTGGCATAAAATTCACATCTTGAGCTGACCATCCTTTCCATACTTTAACAATATTCAATAGTCTGCCATATAAAAAGGAAATCAAATAATTATACACTGCCATCACTAACACAACACCCTGTTACTCATGACTGCGACCTCCACCATCCATCCCACCTACCGCCAATACGAACATAAATTCACTTTTGGACTTACAGTTTCTTCATCCACCCTTCTGTTTGAGGTCTTACTCCTTATCTCTACTAGTCTACAATATCGTCTTATTAAGTTTCGCTATCTTGAGGCAACAGACACTACTGAAGGGGGCCTTGCCTCTATTTATACTCTAAGTTAATGAGGAGCCACTCCCTTCAGCCTTGGTTGCCCAAATTCTGTGGTTGCCATGGTGTGGCTTGACATCACAATGCCTCAGCTAGACCATCCAGGAGGGGCGGGGGGAGCAGAAGATGCAGAAATCTCACACACTCTGGTTATAAATCAGAGACCTTCCTCTTAACTCCTAACATTTTTCCCAAACTGTCCTCTCTCTGTCTCATTTTCTCTAGTTCCATTACAGTCCAGCATATGGCAGGGAGGTGGTGTTTCCTCTAAGACAATTCCCATACTCCCCCGTCATTTCAGTGGTCCATTCCACTATTTTCAGTTGCTACAATTTCCTAGGATTTTGAGTGTTGTTTTAATGGATGTTTATTTTAGAATAGTTCCACATTTACAGAAAAATTGTGAAGATAATAACCATGTACACCATACCCAATTTCCCTTATTACTAATATCTTACTTATGTATGGGGCAAAAGTAACATGAAGTGAATCATCAGTGAAACAGAGTGAAACCTCACTTCTCTAGTATCTCCAACATCCAAAAATGATGTTCTAGACCAAGTTGTTAAAGGAAAAACTGTACCAGTTGTGGCATAAAATTCACATCTTGAGCTGACCATCCTTTCCATACTTTAACAATATTCAATAGTCTGCCATATAAAAAGGAAATCAAATAATTATACACTGCCATCACTAACACAGCACCCTGTTACTCATGACTGCGACCTCCACCATCCATCCCACCTACCGCCAATACGAACATAAATTGACTTTTGGACTTACAGTTTCTTCATCCACCCTTCTATTTGAGCTCTTACTCCTTATCTCTACTAGTCTACAATATCGTCTTATTAAGTTTCGCTATCTTGAGGCAACAGACACTACTGAAGGGGGCCTTGCCTCTATTTATACTCTTTAGGGTAATGAGGAGCCACTGCCTTCAGCTCTGGTTGCCCAAATTCTGTGGTTGCCATGATGTGGCTTGACATCACATTGCCTCAACTAGACCATCCAGGAGGGGCGGGGGGAGCAGAAGATGCAGAAATCTCACACACTCTGGTTATAAAACAGAGACCTTCCTCTTAACTCCTAATATTTTTCCCAAACTGTCCTCTCTCTCTCTCATTTCCTCTAGTTCCATTACAGTCCAGCATATGGCAGGGAGGTGGTGTTTCCTCCAAGACAATTCCCATACTCCCCCGTCATTTCAGTGGTCCATTCCACTAGGTTCAGTTGCTACAATTTCCTAGGATTTTGAGTGTTGTTTTAATGGATGTTTATTTTAGAATAGTTCCACATTTACAGAAAAATTGTGAAGATAATAACCATGTACACCATACCCAATTTCCCTTATTACTAATATCTTACTTATGTATGGGGCAAAAGTAACATGAAGTGAATCATCAGTGAAACAGAGTGAAACCTCACTTCTCTAGTATCTCCAACATCCAAAAATGATGTTCTAGACCAAGTTGTTAAAGGAAAAACTGTACCAGTTGTGGCATAAAATTCACATCTTGAGCTGACCATCCTTTCCATACTTTAACAATATTCAATAGTCTGCCATATAAAAAGGAAATCAAATAATTATACACTGCCATCACTAACACAGCACCCTGTTACTCATGACTGCGACCTCCACCATCTATCCCACCTACCGCCAATACGAACATAAATTGACTTTTGGACTTACAGTTTCTTCATCCACCCTTCTATTTGAGCTCTTACTCCTTATCTCTACTAGTCTACAATATCGTCTTATTAAGTTTCGCTATCTTGAGGCAACAGACACTACTGAAGGGGGCCTTGCCTCTATTTATACTCTAAGTTAATGAGGAGCCACTCCCTTCAGCCTTGGTTGCCCAAATTCTGTGGTTGCCATGGTGTGGCTTGACATCACCATGCCTCAGCTAGACCATCCAGGAGGGGCGGGGGGAGCAGAAGATGCAGAAATCTCACACACTCTGGTTATAAAACAGAGACCTTCCTCTTAACTCCTAACATTTTTCCCAAACTGTCCTCTCTCTCTCTCATTTCCTCTAGTTCCATTACAGTCCAGCATATGGCAGGGAGGTGGTGTTTCCTCTAAGACAATTCCCATACTCCCCCGTCATTTCAGTGGTCCATTCCACTAGGTTCAGTTGCTACAATTTCCTAGGATTTTGAGTGTTGTTTTAATGGATGTTTATTTTAGAATAGTTCCACATTTACAGAAAAATTGTGAAGATAATAACCATGTACACCATACCCAATTTCCCTTATTACTAATATCTTACTTCTGTTTGGGGCAAAAGTAACATGAAGTGAATCATCAGTGAAACAGAGTGAAACCTCACTTCTCTAGTATCTCCAACATCCAAAAATGCTGTTCTAGACCAAGTTGTTAAAGGAAAAACTGAACCAGTTGTGGCATAAAATTCAAATTTTGAGGTGACCATTCTTTCCATACTTTATCAATATTCAATAGTCTGCCATATAAAAAGGAAATCAAATACTTAATTATACACAGCCATCACTAACACAACACCCTGTTACTCATGACTGCGACCTCCACCATCCATCCCACCTACCCCCAATACGAACATAAATTCACTTTTGGACTTACAGTTTCTTCATCCACCCTTATGTTTGAGGTCTTACTCGTTATCTCTACTAGTCTACAATATCGTCTTATTAAGTTTCGCTATCTTGAGGCAACAGACACTACTGCAGGGGGCCTGGCCTCTATTTATACTCTTTAGGGTAATGAGGAGCCACTGCCTTCAGCTCTGGTTGCCCAAATTCTGTGGTTGCCATGATGTGGCTTGACATCACATTGCCTCAGCTAGACCATCTAGGAGGGGCGGGGGGAGCAGAAGATGCAGAAATCTCACACACTCTGGTTATAAAACAGAGACCTTCCTCTTAACTCCTAATATTTTTCCCAAACTGTCCTCTCTCTCTCTCATTTCCTCTAGTTCCATTACAGTCCAGCATATGGCAGGGAGGTGGTGTTTCCTCCAAGACAATTCCCATACTCCCCCGTCATTTCAGTGGTCCATTCCACTAGGTTCAGTTGGTACAATTTCCTAGGATTTTGAGTGTTGTTTTAATGGATGTTTATTTTAGAATAGTTCCACATTTACAGAAAAATTGTGAAGATAATAACCATGTACACCATACCCAATTTCCCTTATTACTAATATCTTACTTATGTATGGGGCAAAAGTAACATGAAGTGAATCATCAGTGAAACAGAGTGAAACCTCACTTCTCTAGTATCTCCAACATCCAAAAATGATGTTCTAGAGCAAGTTGTTAAAGGAAAAACTGTACCAGTTGTGGCATAAAATTCACATCTTGAGCTGACCATCCTTTCCATACTTTAACAATATTCAATAGTCTGCCATATAAAAAGGAAATCAAATAATTATACACTGCCATCACTAACACAGCACCCTGTTACTCATGACTGCGACCTCCACCATCCATCCCACCTACCGCCAATACGAACATAAATTGACTTTTGGACTTACAGTTTCTTCATCCACCCTTCTATTTGAGCTCTTACTCCTTATCTCTACTAGTCTACAATATCGTCTTATTAAGTTTCGCTATCTTGAGGCAACAGACACTACTGAAGGGGGCCTTGCCTCTATTTATACTCTAAGTTAATGAGGAGCCACTCCCTTCAGCCTTGGTTGCCCAAATTCTGTGGTTGCCATGGTGTGGCTTGACATCACCATGCCTCAGCTAGACCATCCAGGAGGGGCGGGGGGAGCAGAAGATGCAGAAATCTCACACACTCTGGTTATAAAACAGAGACCTTCCTCTTAACTCCTAACATTTTTCCCAAACTGTCCTCTCTCTCTCTCATTTCCTCTAGTTCCATTACACTCCAGCATATGGCAGGGAGGTGGTGTTTCCTCTAAGACAATTCCCATACTCCCCCGTCATTTCAGTGGTCCATTCCACTAGGTTCAGTTGCTACAATTTCCTAGGATTTTGAGTGTTGTTTTAATGGATGTTTATTTTAGAATAGTTCCACATTTACAGAAAAATTGTGAAGATAATAACCATGTACACCATACCCAATTTCCCTTATTACTAATATCCTACTTATGTATGGGGCAAAAGTAACATGAAGTGAATCATCAGTGAAACAGAGTGAAACCTCACTTCTCTAGTATCTCTAACATCCAAAAATGATGTTCTAGACCAAGTTGTTAAAGGAAAAACTGTACCAGTTGTGGCATAAAATTCACATCTTGAGCTGACCATCCTTTCCATACTTTAACAATATTCAATAGTCTGCCATATAAAAAGGAAATCAAATAATTATACACTGCCATCACTAACACAACACCCTGTTACTCATGACTGCGACCTCCACCATCCATCCCACCTACCGCCAATACGAACATAAATTCACTTTTGGACTTACAGTTTCTTCATCCACCCTTCTGTTTGAGGTCTTACTCCTTATCTCTACTAGTCTACAATATCGTCTTATTAAGTTTCGCTATCTTGAGGCAACAGACACTACTGAAGAGGGCCTTGCCTCTATTTATACTCTAAGTTAATGAGGAGCCACTCCCTTCAGCCTTGGTTGCCCAAATTCTGTTGTTGCCATGGTGTGGCTTGACATCACAATGCCTCAGCTAGACCATCCAGGAGGGGCGGGGGGAGCAGAAGATGCAGAAATCTCACACACTCTGCCGGCACTAACACAACACCCTGTTTCTCATGACTTTGACCACCACCATTCCTCCCACCCTCCCAAATCCAAACCTATATTAAACATCACCTTCTTTTTTCCTTGCCAGTATGAGAAAGTGTTGTGAAAAACATCCCGCCTCGCTCTGCCTTCCCCTCTCCATATCCATCTCCCCTTACCACTGTGGCCAAGCTCAGAACAGGACTGTGGTCAGTAGTCTTTCTCAGTCCTCATCCCAGACACCCAGTGCCCCGAGGGTGGGTGTGTGCAGTGCACAGGACCTTCCGGAGAGCTTCCAGTGGGAAGAAGAGTCTTACTCAGACTCCGTGTTGAACCTGCTGGATCCCACAACTGCTACAACCAGGAGAGCCACACAGGGGCCGGGGGTGGCATGGGGTTGTCCCCTGGGTGGGCAAGGGGGGCCTGCACAGAGGCTCAGATCTAAACAAGTGTGCCATGGGAGGGCAGAGTGGAAAGAAAGACCAGGACTCAGACTCTGTTGCCCACCTGCCTCTCCCCAGGGCCTTTGCTGCGATGGTGGGGACCTGGCTGGACCAGGTCCAGGGTTTTGGGCAGCCCCTTCCTTTCGCCTGCTTCGAGGTAGAGCAGGCCTTGGTGACCGTCAACTCTGCCTCACACTTGGTGGGCCATGCCCAAAATCTATGGTTGGCACTGCAGCACCTTGAGCCCACCGAGGCAACTCAACAAGGTGAGGGGGAATGATCATGTGGGCAGATCATCGGGGAATGGCAGGCTCATGGGTTGGAGTTTCCTTAAGGCGGTGGCATCTTTCCTGTCTGCACTAAGTCACAGGAAAGCCAGGAGTGTGAGTCAATGTGTCTCTTTCTCCTGCTCCAGGTCCAAGCCCAGAGCTCCAGAGCTCTCCGGAGGCAGAGGAAGGGCCTGCTCAGGGGCCAGACTGGTCCAATGAGAGGCCCTGCCCTGGCTAGGCCTGGCCCGAGGCAGTACCTGAAGCCATTATGGAGCCAGCTACTGGCTGCCCTGGAAGACTTCTCTCGTGCTGTCAGAAGAGTTCTAGGCGATTATCTTCAATAATTCAGAGGAATACATCCCAACTGTACATTTATAATAGTAAATAAGGATAATTTCTAAAAGTACCTACCTATTTATGTAGACTATTTCCCATTAAGTTAAATACTCCTTTTGAATAAATAAGGTTGTTATTTAAAAACACGTGTAAAAAAATTAAAAAGCAGGAAGAGAGCCTAAGAGAACTCTGGGACAATGCTAAACGAAACAACATCTGAATAATAGGGGTGCCAGAAGGAGAGGAAACTGAGCAAGGAATAGAAAACCTGTTTGAAAAAATAGTAACAGAAAATTTCCCTGATATAGGGAGGAAAAAACTCACACAAATCCAAGAAGCTCACAGAGTCCCAAACAAAATGAACCCGAAAAGACCGACACCAAGGCACATAATAATTAAATTGGCAAACACCAACGACAAAGCAAGAATCTTAAAAGCAGCCAGAGAGAGACGGAAAGTTACCTACAAAGGATCCCCCATCAGACTAGCGACCGATTTCTCAACAGAAACACATCAGGCAAGAAGGGAATGGAATGAAATATACAAAGTCATGCAAAGGAAGGGTCTGAATCCAAGAATACTATACCCAGCGAGGCTATCAATCAAAATTGAGGGTCAAATCAGGAGCTTCACAGACAAAAATGGTCTACGGGAGTTTATTACAACCAAACCAGCAATGCAAGAAATGCTAAAGGGTCTGCTGTAAATAGAAAAAACAGGAAACAAAGAAGGAACACAGCGGTAAAGAACAAAAATGGTGACTAACAAGTTTCTATCAATAATAACTTTAAATGTAAATGGATTAAATTCCCCAGTCAAAAGGCATAGGGTAAATGAGTGGATAAGAAAACATGACCCATATATCTGCTGTCTACAGGAAACCCACCTCAGAAAAAAAGACGCACACAGACTGATGGTGAAGGGATGGAAAAAGGTTTTTCAGGCCAATGGAAGTGAAAAAAGAGCCGGGGTAGGAATACTTATATCTGACAAATTAGATCTCAAAGTGAAGGACATAAAAAGAGATCAAGAAGGCCACTTCATAATACTAAAGGGAGCAGTCCAACAAGAAGAAATAACTCTGGTAAATATATATGCACCCAATATAGGAGCACCCAAATACGTAAGAAATCTTCTGGAGAAGATCAAGGGAGAGATTGGCAGCAATACAATCATAGTAGGAGACCTTAACACCCCATTATCGCCACTGGACAAATCCTCTAAACAGAAACTCAGCAAAGAAACATCAATCCTAAATGACTCACTAGATCAGATGGAATTAATTGACATCTTCAGAACATTTCACCCCAAAGCCACAGAATATACATTCTCCTCAGGTGCACATTTGTCATCTTCAAAGATAGACCATATATTGGGTCACAGACAAAGTCTCTTCAAATTCAAGAAAATTGAAATCATACCAAGTATCTTCTCAGACCACAAAGGCATAAAACTGGAAATCAACTACAACAAAAACAATCCAAAAAAATCAAACACATGGAGACTAAATAGCATGCTATTAAACAACGACTGGGTCACCAGTGAGATCAAAGAAGAAATAAAAAACATCAAAGAAGAAATAAAAAACATCATGGCAACGAATGACAATGAAAACACAACAATCCAAAACCTATGGGACACAGCAAAAGCAGTCTTGAGAGGGAAGTTCATAGCTCTACAAGCCTACTGCAAGAAACAAGAAACAATGAGAATAAATGACCTAACTCTACAACTCGAAGAATTAGAAAGAGAGCAACAAAAAAAGCCCACTGTAAGCAGAAGGAAGGAAATAACAAAGATCAGAGCGGAGATAAACGACATAGAGACCAAAAAAACAATACAAAAGATCAACAAAACCAAAAGCTGGTTCTTTGAAAGGATAAACAAGATTGATACACCTCTAGCCAGGCTCACCAAGAAACAAAGAGAGAGGACCCAAATAAACAAAATCAGAAATGAAAGAGGAGAAATAACAACAGACCCCGTAGAAATACAAAGGATTGTTAGAAAATACTATGAACAACTCTACTCCAACACACTAGACAACCTGGAGGAAATGGACATATTCCTAGATAAATACAACCTTCCAAAACTTAACCAGGAAGAATCTAAAAATCTCAATAGGCCAATAACTATGGAGGAAATCGAAGCAGTAATCAAAAAGCTTCCAGCAAACAAAAGCCTGGGGCCAGATGGCTTCACAGGGGAGTTTTACCAAACATTCAAGGAAGACCTAAAACCTATCCTCCTCAGACTATGTCGAAAGATCTTTGAGGAAGGAACACTTCCCAGCTCATTCTATGAAGCCAACATCACCCTAATCCCAAAACCGGATAAAGACAATACAATGAAAGAGAATTATAGGCCAATATCCCTCATGAACATAGATGCCAAAATCCTCAACAAAATCCTAGCAAATCGGATCCAGCAGTACATCAAAAAGATCATACACCATGACCAAGTAGGATTTATCCCAGGGATGCAAGGATGGTACAATATCCGCAAATCAATAAACGTGATACACCACATAAACAAATTGAGAGAAAAAAACCACATAGTCATATCAATTGATGCGGAAAAAGCATTTGACAAAATCCAACACCCTTTCTTGATAAAAACTCAGCAAGATAGGAATTGAGGGATCATACCTCAACATAATAAAAGCCATATATGACAAACCCACAGCCAACATCATAATCAACGGGCAAAAACTAAAACCATTCCCCCTAAAAACAGGAACAAGACAGGGATGCCCCCTCTCACCACTCCTGTTCAACATAGTACTGGAAGTACTAGCCATTGCGATCAGACACGAAGAAGAAATAAAAGGCATCCAGATTGGAATAGAAGAAGTAAAACTGTCCTTATTTGCAGATGACATGATACTGTACATACAGAACCCTAAAGACTCCATCAAAAAATTATTAGACTTAATAAATGAATTTGGCAATGTAGCAGGATACAAAATTAATGCTAAGAAATCCATGGCATTTCTTTACACCAATAGTGAACTTACAGAAAGTGAAACTACAGAAGCAATCCCATTTACCATTGCACCAAAAAAATTAAAATACCTAGGAATAAACTTAACTAAGGAGGTAAAAGACTTATATGCTGAAAACTACAGGACACTGAAAAAAGAGATAGAGGAAGACATAAACAGATGGAAGAATATACCGTGTTCACGGATTGGTAGAATCAACATCATCAAAATGTCCATACTACCCAAAGCAATTTATAGATTCAATGCAATCCCCATTAAATTACCAACGGCATATTTCACAAATCTAGAACGAACGTTCCAAAAATTCATCTGGAATAAAAAAAGACCCCGAATAGCTGCAGCAATCCTGAGAAAACACAAAGTAGGTGGGATCTCAATACCAGATATCAAACTGTATTACAAAGCCACTGTTCTTAAAACAGCTTGGTACTGGCACAAGAACAGACATATAGATCAATGGAATAGAATAGAGACCCCAGAAATCGACCCAAACCACTATGCCCAATTAATATTCGACAAAGGAGGCAAGAGCATTCAATGGAGTCAAGACAGTCTTTTCAATAAATGGTGTTGGGAAATTGGACAGATACATGCAAAAGGATGAAACTAGATCACCAACTCACACCATACACAAAAATAAACTCAAAATGGATAAAAGACTTAAACGTAAGACGGGAAACCATAAAAATACTAGAGGCATCCACAGGCAGCGAAATCGCAAACATATGCCGAAGAAATTTCTTCTCTGATAATGCTCCTAGGGCAATGGAAACTAAAGAGAAAATAAACAAATGGGACTACATCAAAATAAAAAGCTTTTGCACAGCAAAGGAAACCATCAAAAAAACAACAAGAAGACCCACTACATGGGAGAACATATTTACCAATGATACCACCGATAAGGGTTTAATTTCCAACATATACAGGGATCTCATGAAACTTAACAAAAGGAAGATAAAAAATCCAATAAAAAAATGGGCAACGGACCTAGATAGACACTTTTCGAAAGAGGACATACAGAAGGCAGAAAGACATATGAAAACCTGCTCAAAGGCACTAATTATACGAGAGATGCAAATCAAAACGACAATGCGTTATCATCTCACACCTGTCAGAATGACTATCATCAACAAATCAACAAACAACAAGTGTTGGAGAGGATGTGGAGAAAAAGGAACCCTTCTGCACTGCTGGTGGGAATGCAGACTGGTGCAGCCACTGTGGAGAACAGTATGGAGCTACCTCAGAAGACTAAAAATGGAACTCCCATTTGACCCTGTGATCCCACTCCTAGGAATATATCCCAAGAAACCAGAAACGCCAATTAGAAAGGATATATGCACCCCTATGTTCATAGCAGCACAATTCACCATAGCTAAGATTTGGAAACAGCCTAAGTGCCCATCAGCAGATGAGTGGATTAGAAAACTGTGGTACATATACACAATGGAATACTATGCTGCGGTAAAAAAAAGGAACTCTTGCCTTTTGCAACAGCATGGATGGAACTGGAGAGCATTATGCTAAGTGAAATAAGCCAGTCAGAGAAAGATAAATACCACATGATATCACTCATTTGTGGATTATAGAGAACAACATAGACTGATGAAAAAGGACAGACCCAAAGACTGAGAAACAGCGATCAGGCTATCAATCCCCAGAAGGAAAGTAGGGAAGGGCGGGGGTAAGGGGAAGAGATCAACAGAAGGACTTGTATACATGTATATAAGCCAAACCAATGGACATGGACAATGGGGGGATGGGAGCATGAGTTTGTGTGTGTGGGGGAGGTTGGGGGTTAAAGGGGGGGATGAGGGCACATTTGTAATACCTTAACTAATAAAAAAAAATAAAAAATAAATAAAAACACATGTAGACCATGTCTTCTCATGTACATATACATAATTCCATACACACACACACACACACACACACACGCACACACGTACACATACATGCTGACATGGAAGGTGCTCACTGTATAATACAGTTTTAAAATAAGTTTTGAAACATTTAATTTCTTCTGATAACTACGTTTACACTGATAAAATGGGCAAATAAAATCTGGAAATATATACACCAGAATGTTCACACTGGTGAACTGTCAGCAGTGAAACTACCAGAAGTGAACAGTTTCTTCTCATTTTGCTTCATGTATAGGTTCTGGTTGACACAAGGATCATACCTCCAGTATATACACAGACAGTAGAGAGAGGAAGGGAGAGGCAGAGAGCACAGATGAGAGGCGCACCAGCCGCCTCCTGCCCACCCCCCGTGACATGGAATTGACCGCAAAACCCTGCCACGTGCCCTCCATGGGAACTGATCCGGAAACCTTTCAGTGCAAGGGGAGAGGCCAATCCAATGAGCCCCATCAGCCGGGGCTAGACTCAATCTATATTTTAAAAATACACTTTGATTGATTTCAGGGAGGGAGAAAGGGCGAGACAGAAACGTAAATGATGAGAGAGAAGCATTGATCGGTTGCCTCCTTCACGACCCCTATTGGTGATCCAGTCTGCAACCCAGGCCTGTTCCCTGACCCCGAATCAAACCAACTGTGCACTCCTGTCTGGTTCCCAGGCAGACGCTCAACCACTGTGCAACACTGGCCAGACTCAATCATATCTTTCTAAACTTTCCCAAATGCCAAATTGTATCTTGAAATGGTCTCATGAAAGGAAAAATTACTTAATGGGGGACCTTCTACTTCCCTTGCTATTTAGCTGGATTTGCTATTTGGCCAGAAACAACCAGTAGACTAGCTCTTAACCATATTTAATATCACTAGGAATAGCAAGAGCATTGCTTTGGTTGCAACAGGAGTAACTCAAAACAACTCCCTCCACTAAACACTTCCTGAATCGTTTCCCTTCCTCCATGAGCCCAGAATTTAACTCACCAGTCAAACTCAGCTTAGGGAGAGGCAATGGTTCCACTGGAACAGGTCGCTAGGGAAACAAGGTACACAGCGTGGTTCCACCGGAAGGCCCATAGTTCACTGACACCACCACTGGAACAATCTATAATTAAAATGAAAACCACCATGTCAGAAAATTCTAAGCAGAAAAGGACAAAAGAATGCCACTGGTGAGTATTTCAAAGGGAGGCACGCTGTGCAAGAGGGATCCGTTCAGTGCTGTGGCCCAATCATCCAAAGCTCATCGTTCTCATGTGAACACTTTGCTCTGAGGGGAGACACATTTCCTTTCTTTCATTTCATATTTGCTTTCAAGGAAAACCAGGTTGTCAATACACCAAGCCAACACTCCTCAGGTATCCAACAAGAGAAACCGAAATGTCCCAGTGAATTTTAAGTTTTAGTAAATTTGAATTAAAAAAAAAAGTTTCATTTTAAAGTGATATGTGGCTGCCCGGATGGCGTGGCTCAGTGCTTGAGCGTGGACCCCAGAACCAAGAGATCCCCGTTTCATTCCCAGTCAGGGCCCGTACCGGGGTTGCGCGCTGGGGCTATGGGACTGATGATGCTCTCTCATCATTGATGTTTCTCTTTCCCCTTCCCCAGCCTCCTCACCGCCCCCATCCCCACCCCCCGCTCTCTCTGTTCCCTTTCCCTTCCTCTCTCTGAGATCAATAATGACATATATGTTAAACCAGTTATATGTGGATAATATGGACCCTATGAGACAGGGCACTTCAAAACGCTAGGAAACCGTTGTTTAAAAGTCATCCCTGAATCTCGGGGCACCTTTCCTCCACAAGTCTACAAAGAAGAAATGTCCGGGGCTATCAGTGATCACAGTAGAAACACGAAGCTCACCATCCCACAGGTCCCCACTGCCCTTCCCCTCACCACCTCCTCCTGGGCTGAGGCACCTCTTTCGGGAGCAGTTTGACACTAAACTGCTCTATGTCCCTTGCAATTCGGCCCGTTCTGCCCATGGGTTCACCCAAGAGTCTCATAGTTGATTTCTGAGACACTATTTTCCTCCCTGATATAAAGCACAATAGCGAGCAGAGGATTTTTTTCCTCTCGTTGATGCTGGGAGCTTACCCTGACATCACTGAGCAGCTGACTTCAATATTGGATCCACCTACCTGTGGACTTGTTCTTTTGTGAGAAAGACAAGTCCCTCCTGTTAGCTTCATCACTATTCTGCTGCTTATAATTCTCAACTTCCACACTGAATGAGATCCTTAAAACTCCTGAGGGTGGACAAGGTTGTAGCATTTCATGGTATTGCTGAAAACAACAACAACAAACACGAAAACAAAAACAAAACAACTATGGGAGCAGAGAGCAGGACAGGGGAAAGATGGGAGATGCCGCACAGAACACCAGCCTTCCACCGACTCCAGAGGGAGACGTCCGGATACAGGGCATGGCACAGCTCTAAGCTGGGCTGGCAGAGTATGATGCCAATGAGGATCTCAAAGTGTGACCACAGAAAAGGAGTGAGGGAGAGACAAGACTGCAAAAGAAGCTAAGGTCGGATCATGGACGGCCTGGACGGACACGCTAAGGATTTCGGACTCATTTCTAAAGGCCATAGGAGACCACTGGCAGTTTTCAGAAGAGACATGATCATATTGACATTTTCAAAAGATCCTTCGGCCTGCAGGTAGAGAATGGTTAGGGACCTGGCGATACTAGAGGTTGACAGGTCGCAGAGAACACATGGTATCAGGAGGCCCTGAAGTCAATGTGGCTTAGTACTCTTGCTGCTCACCTTGATGGCTTCACACTAGAATCGTCGTATCAGGAATGTCAAGGTGGAAATCTATCCCACTCATGGCACTTGACAGTTTATGTCTAGAAGTTATAATAAAGTAGCACGATATGCCGTATCTTTTCTCAGACCAAGACACTCTCAGAACAAAATGGAGCACTTACAAAAACCAAGATTTACTAAAGTGGTAAGGAAAAGGGGGTGGACTCAGCTTACTGACTGAACAACAGGAGGTCAGTGACACAGACAGAGACGCACACAGACAGAGAAAGGGAGAGAGAGGCTGAGAGGAAGGAAGGGACCTCAAGAACGAGAGTACCAGAGAAGTGACAGGACCTGACACCCCATCAGCAGGGCTGTACTCTATGTTGTTTAGAAGCGAGTTTATGACATAGAGTCCAAACATAACAGAAATACAAGCAAATGTCACCATACTCTTCACAAAACCTTTAATGACACAGATGCTTACCTTGATCAAGTGTGCATACTTCTTCAGTTGTTCTGAAAAGCATTGTGTAATCCTTGCAGTAATGATCTAAGTAAAACTCCAATTTTTAGTCCCTACAACAACAAGAACATATAAACTACAAATAACTAGGAAGGTATTATAATATTTACACCCCAACAGTTAGCATTCATCAGTAGAACTTTCCCATTTAAAAACATACTTATGTGAAAAAAGATAATCAAATCCAGAGCCCCTTTATTCTATTTCTGGACTTTCCAGTGCCCAGTTTGATAAGTGCAACCTCAACGACTTTTGCTAGACAAATTTTGTGCAGGTGAAACTACTGTAAAAACACTGTGATCTCGGTTCTCTTCCATTACCTATTAGCTGTTGATCTTCAAAAAACCATCTCTAGAGCCTCAATATTTTCTCCAGAAAATGGGGAAATACCAGTTAATTCACTATGACGTTTTAAAACTAAATAAAATATGTGAAAAATACCAGAGCCCGTTATTAGGGTTGGAAATCATTTCATTATAAAACAGTTTTCATGATAGTAATGATTTGTCCTAAGAGAAATAAAAAAATTAAAAGTGCCATGTCTCAGAATACAACTTCTTTATCTCACGGAAGATCACAAAAATTAGAAAACGTGCTGTAATATTAACTCAGATGTTGATATTTTTATTCCATTCAATTTTATTATCAAGGGTCACAATACCCAAGTGTGTGACCTTTAGAATTCAGTGTTAAACAGAGTGCTGGCCAGGCTGTGAGAGTGCAGTGTTAGCACCATTTAAACGCAGATCCACCAGGAACCTGACAGACACCGAAGGCAACAGCACAAGTGCAGCAGAGCCCACAGCTAACCAAGCGTCATGGTCTTGGAAACACACTCTGTCAGGTTTTCTCATCACTAATGGGGGTCAGATTCCCTGGCCTTGTTGACAATTTATTTAGCTAAACTGCAATTCTCGGAACTGTAAGCACTACTAGAATGTAGGTATTGTTACAGCATAGCAGGTATTGTTATAGACCTTCATCCACAGTGCAGGCAGTCAGTTTGTCAACATGAAATGCACTGGGTCATCCCCAGTGTTTACCATGTTTCCTGGCTTCCTGCTGATCTTAGGACAAAGATGACTCACAAGCCCTTACATAGCCAGTATCTTCAAACAATTCTGTGTTTTGCAAAAAATGCTCTGGGTTCCTAAGGCCAATTTCTGAGTCACCTGAGCACTCCTGGAAGTTCTTACTCTACACACAGTATTTACCTTGCCAACTGAACAAGGGGGGTCAACAAGTGAATGAATTCCTTCTCCAGTCAGAGTATTCCATTTGGGCTCCTCAGAGACCCAGTGAAGAAGGAAAAAGATTGCAGGTATGTGAGAGAAGTGTAGAAGAATCCAGACTGAGATTCTGTGACAAGTCTTCATCCTTCATCTGAGAAACTTTCCAAAGGATTCAGACATAAAGATCTGTTCAAAAGGTGAGACTCAACCTTCTGGGGGTGGTCTGAATTCAGTAAATACTCCCAATCCCGAGAAGAAGAAACAGATATTGATTTTTTAAATCATGCCTCCTTGTAATTAGGGGGGTGGGAGTGACCAAGGAGGGGTCGATGGGGGGAGAAGGAGACATATGTAATACTTTAAACCAGTGTTAAACTCAACCTTCCTAATGCCGCGACCCTTTAATATAGTTCCTCATGTTATGTTGACTCCCAATTTCACTGTTACAAATTAAACATAATTAAAGCATAGTGATTAATCACAAAAACAATATGTAATTATATATGTGTTTTCCCATGGTATTAGGCGTCCCCTGTGAAAGGGTCATTCGACCCCTAAAGGGCTCACGACCCACAGGTTGAGAACCACTGCTTCAAACAATAAAAAGTTCAATTAAAGGATTCAAGTTCCATTTTCACATTAAGTTGATCTAAGAATATGAAAAAAAAAATCACAATGCTGGCCCAGCAGGTGTGGCTCAGTGGTTGAGCATCAATCCATGAACCAAGAGGTTGTGGTTCAATTCCTGACCAGGGCACATGCCCAGGTTTCCGGTTTTATTCCCAGGAGGGAGTGTGCAGGAGGCAGCCAACTGATGATTCTCTCTCATCAAGGATATTTCTATCTCTCTCCCTCTCCCTTCCTGTCCCTGAAATCAATGAAAACATTTTAAAAATTAAGTAATCACAATGCTGGAAAATGAAAGGAATATCAAAACACCTAAATGACTTTAGTGATCTTCTAAATCCTCTGTTGTCATTTCCAGTCTCCAAAGCACTTTCTCCACGAGATTTGAGGCTCTTTGTTGTCATTTCCACAGTCTCCACAGCACCTTCTCCAGAAAGAGATGTGGGACTCTTCCTTTAATGAATAATATAAAAATGCTTAGACAAAACCACAATTGTTCACTTTGTTTTGAACAACAAAAAAAAGAGGTATACATTTGGAATCAAAAAGTTCAATAAAATTCTAAAAAGAAACTTATTGTAGGCTTTTTCAGACTTACCCTGTGATATGATAAATGCCTAAAATTAAGACAAAATGCTTATCTAAGAATTGCATCTAAATAATAGCCTATTAACAAATAGTATCTAAATAAGAATTATGGTGAGCTAGAAGGGAACAATAACAAAGGGGGGACACCAAAACCAGTTTGGCTCTGTGGATAGAGCGTCGGCCTGCAGACTGAAAGGTCCCAGGTTCGATTCCGGTCAAGGGCATGTACCTGGGTTGTGGGCACATCCCCAGGGGGTGTGCAGGAGGCAGCTGATCGATGTTTCTCTCTCAGTGATGTTTCTAACTCTCTATCTCTCTCCCTTCCTCTCTGTAAGAAATCAATAAAATATATTTTTAAAAACGGGGTGGGGGACATCTATAATACTTTCAAAAGGAAAGATTTTAAAAATAAACAAATAAATAATTATGACATATAGCTATATACTATCTTCTCACCAGCTCAACACATGCACCATGGGAACTAAAAAAGGTAAAATAAAATTAAACAGATTAATGATAAATATTATAAGAAAAGATAAAGCATGTGTGTAAATAAATTTTAAGGAAAGAGTAGACAAAATTTTAAAAATCTACTAGATAGAAGCCTTGCCACAAAAGTGTCCTCAAACCGTGGCTCAACCTGTATTGACCTTAGGTCCTTTATAAAACTAAAGATTACCAGAAGAGCTATTCATAACCTACAGGTTTCTTAATGATCTTAACATTCTTAGACAGTCAGAAAAATATCTTTAGAAAAACTAAACTTTCCCTTTCATCTTACAAAACATAAACTAGGAAATGCCATTCAACTTTCACTAGCATGCCTAACAATCACTTACTTGAAATTATTTCATGGTATTTTATGGGTTTTTTAATTGTGGTTAAATATACATAATGTAAAATTTACCATTTTAACCATTTATGGTGTACAAATTCAGTACAATTAAATACATTCATTCATAAAGTTGTGTAACCTCAATGCTATCCATTTCCAGAACTTTTCCATTATCCCAAACAGAAACTGCCAATTCAACAACTCCCCCTTTCTCCCTCCCTCAGCTTCTATTATATTTTCTGTCCTTATGAATTTACCTATTCAAAGCAAAGTACCCCATGAAGGTGGAATTATACAGTATTTATGTTATGTTGGGTATAACATCCTCAAGGTTCATCCATGTTGTAGCACATCTCAGAATTTCCTTCATTTTAAAGGCTAAATATTTCATTGTAGGCATATACCACATATTGTATATCCAGTCATCTCTCCATACACATTGGGGTTGTTTCCAATTTCAGCTATTGTGAATAATGCTGCTATGAACACTGGTGTTCGACTGAGTCCCTGCTTTCAAATCTTTTCTTTTAATTTCAACATTTTTTTATTAAGGTATTACATATATGTCCTAATTCCCCCATTGCCCCCCACCCCACTCCCGTTCAGGACCTCACTCCCCTGGGTCTGTGTCCATTGGTTATGCTTATATGCATGTATACAAGTCCTTTGGTTGACCTCTATCCCTGACCCCCACCCTCCCCTACCTTCCCTCTGAGGTTTGAGCATCTGATCGATGCTTCTGTCTTTTGGGTATATATACCCAAAAGGGGAATTGTTGAATCATATGGTGATTCTAGGTTTAACTCCCCCCCCCAATTTATCTTGAAATTTATTGTTGAAAATATTATAGATGTCCCTTTCTATCCCCCATTGATCCCCTCCACCCTGCGGAGGTTTAACTTTTTGAGAAACAGCAAATGGTTTCCCACAGTGGCATTTTTTACTTTTCCACCAGTAATCACAGGGTTCCAGTTTCAACATCCTCACTTATTTTTTTCATTGTTTAATATATCAGTCATCTCAGTAGGTATGACAAGATATCTCACTGTGGTTTTGATTTGCATTTGCCTAATGATTAAACATGCTGAGCACTGTTTCATGTGCTCATTGGCCATGTACATATCTTTAGAGAAATTCCCGTTCAAGCTCTCTGTCCAGTTTTAAATTGAATTGTCTGATCTGTGGTTGTTAAATTTAGGAAAAACCGGCATTAGAGCTGCACTCCCACCTGAAATGTCTCAAATCTACACTGTACCTATTATTGACTCAGCTTCCTTTTATGAAATCCCATCCTCCCAGTCTCTAAAAGCAGATAGTATTTTATTTTATTTTTATTTTTTAAATCTATATTGTTGAAAGTATTACATAGGTCCTCCTTTCCCCGCATTAATCTCTTCCGGGCCACTCCCATCCCCACCCCAATAGTATTTTCATACTCTCCCTTACTCCTGATGTCTCAGGACTTGCACATTCCCTCAGCTCTGTCTCTCATCTCTGTCTTCTCTCTTCAGAGCCAATCTTTTCCCCCTGGACTATCATAGAACAGTATCCTTGACAACAGTCTCTCTACTCTCCAGCCAATCCTACACATCCTACACATTGCCACCAAAGTCATATCTTCTCAAAATACAGAACTGAAGATGTACTTTCCATTTTAACATCCTTGACAGGCTACTTCTGTGCACAGTGTAAATTTCAAGTTCCCAGGTACAAACAAGGCCCTTCAGTTTGGATCCACTCAGCACCTGCAAGCATCTCTCCACACCCAAACCCTGTGTACATCCGTTCTGAACTTAGAAAACATCATGTTTTTCCATAAATCGTTTGGCTGATTCGCTCTGCCTAGAATGCCCTTCTTTTCCCAACTTCCAGTTCAATCAGCAACTTCTTTGAGAAATCCTGCCTTCAGAGCCAGTCCCCTGACTCACCACACTGTGGACACACAGGTATTATATGGCATTTTAATTTATCTGCATACAGCATTATAGTTATCTGTTTATTTGTTCAACTAAATCTGAGTCACATACACCTGGTATTGATTCCTAACCAAATACAAAATATCTTCCCCCATATAGTAAGAAGACTAAAGAACAATATGTTTTCCGGACCAAAATGACTGAAATTAAAAATCTTATCGTTCTATTTACAAGCAATCTTAAGATAAAGGAGACAAAAGAGACAATTCATCTAACTGCACATCCATGGATTCTAGTAAACATGCAATCATCCTTTGGAGAATTTAAGATGGAAACATAGAAGCAAAGAATTAGTTTGAGCCCAGCCAGCATGGCTCTGTGGTTAAGCATCGACCAATGAACCAGGAGGTCACAGTTTGATTCCAGGTCAGGGCATATGTTTGAGTTGCAGCCTCGATCCCCAGTGTGGGTTGTGCAGGAGGCAGCCAATCAGTGATTCTCTCTCATCATTGATGTCTCTATCTCTCTCTCCCTCTCCCTTCCTCTCTGAGGAAATAAAAATACATATTAAAAAAAAAAACAACCAAAAAACCAAACACTTGTTGGATATCGCCATGCCACTTTCACAACTACACTAACCATATGGTTACATGGGGGTGGAGGGGAGGGCGGGGCGGAAATATCATCAAAATGGTCACTGGCGCCCTAGCTGGTTTGGCTCAGTGGATAGAGCGTTAGCCTGTAGACTGAAGGGTCCCAGGTTCAATTCCAGTCAAGGACACATGCCCGGGTTGCGGGCTCAATCCCCAGTAGGGGGCGTGCAGGAGGCAGCCGATCAATGATTCTCTCTCATCATTAATGTTTCTATCTTTCTATCCCTCTCCCTTCCTCTCTGAAATCAATAAAAATATATTTAAAAAAAAAATGGTCACTGGCTTCAACACTCCTGGACAGAAATGCTTTTACACATGCCCTCAAGTTTAGGAATAATTCAGTTTACCGTTCCCAGTATATTGTTAGAAGGGTACAATGTTCATCAGGAAACAGTTAATCGGGGAAAACACAAAAAAGCAATGTCCAGGTACCAAGATTGCAGTGCTTACCACTAAGGAATTTAACATTAGTCAAAAAGTCTTGAAATCTCTTGTCAATAGCCCAATAATTAAACTGCTATAATTATATTCTCCCTCGCTCCAAAACTTTTTATTCTAAAAATATTCATTAAGAAAATTTGAAATAATACAGTGAACACCTGTTTCATCTAAATCTAACAGTTGTTAAGGCCTAGCCTGTTTGGCTCAGTGGATAGAGCATCGGCCTGCAGACTGGTCCTGCGTTTGATTCCAGTCATGGGCACATACCCAGGTTGCGGGCTCAATCCCTAGTAGTGGGCATGCAGGAGGCAGCCAATCAATGATTCTCTTCTTACCATTGATGTTACTGATGTTCCTCTCTCTCTCTCTCCCTCTCCCTTCCTCCCTAAAATCAATAAAAAATGTTTTAAAAATAAAGAAATAAATCTAACTGTGGTTACCATTATGCCATATCTGCTTATGTGCATGTGAGGGATTTGAGTGGGGGGTGCTGACTACCTGAAAATCCCCCACATCATGACTTCATCATGCATTTCCCCAAAATAAATATTCTCTCCTATACACCACAAAACCATCATCTTGCCTAAGAAAAAATTTTTCTAACATCGCCTAATATTCAGTCCATTTGCAACTTTTTCAAATTTTCCCCAAAAAGTTTTTTTAAGATAATTTTCTAGAACCAGGACTCAATCAAAGTTCATTCAAAATGGTGCAAAAAATATTGCATTTGGTGATGTCCTTTAGCCTCTTTTTTTCTTTTTAAATATATTTTATTGAATTTTTACAGAGAGAAAGGGAGAGAGGTAGAGAGTTAGAAACATCGATGAGAGAGAAACATCGATCAGCTGCCTCCTGCACATCTCCTACTGGGGATGTGCCCGCAACCCAGGTACATGCCCCCGACCGGAATCGAACCTGGGACCTCTCAGTCCGCAGGCCGACGCTCTATCCACTGAGCCAAACCGGTTTCGGCCCTTTAGTCTCTTTTAACATAGAATGGGCCCCACCTTTTTCCCCCTCCATGACTCTTTTTTTTTTTTTTTTGCTTTTTACTACTGTTCTTTTTTTTTCTTTTTTTTTAAGTAATTACATCTTTATTGTTCAGATTATTACATTTGTTCCTCTTTTTTCGCCCCATAACTCCCCTCCACCCAGTTCTCACCCCACCCTCGTCCCTCACTCCCCATCCACTGTCCTCATCCATAGGTGCGCGATTTTTGTCCAATCTCTTCCCACATCCCCTTCACCCCTTTGCCCGCCAAGAATAGCCAGTCCACTTGGTTTCTATGCCCCTGATTCTATTATAATCACCAGTTCATTCTGTTCATCAGATTGTTCACTTGATTTTCAGATTCACTCGTTGATAGATGTGTATTTGGTGTCAAAATTTGTATCTTTACCTTTTTCTTCTTCTTCCTCTTCTTAAAGGATACCTTTCAGCATTTCATATAATCCTGGTTTGGTGGTGATGAACTCCTTTAGCTTTTCCTTATCTGTGAAGCTCTTTATCTGACCTTCAATTCTGAATGATAGCTTTCCTGGATAAAGTCATCTTGGTTGTAGGTTCTTGGCATTCATCACTTTGAAAATTTCTTGCCACTCCCTTCTGGACTGCAAAGTTTCTGTTGAGAAATCAGCTGACAGTCGTATGGGCACTCCCTTGTAGGCAACTGACTTTCTTTCTCTTGCTGCTTTTAAGATTCTCTCTTTGTCTTTTGCTCTTGGCATTTTAATTATGATGTGTCTTGGTGTGGTCCTCTTTGGATTCCTTTTGTTTGGGGTTCTCTGTGCTTCCTGGACTTGTAAGTCTATTTCTTTCACCAGGTAGAGGAAGTTTTCTGTCATTATTTCTTCAAATAGGTTTTCAATATCTTGCTCTCTCTCTTCTTCTGGCACCCCTATAATTCGGATGTTGGTACGCTTGAAGCTATCCCAGAGGCTCCTTACACTATCTTCGTATTTTTGGATTCTTTTTTCATTTTGCTTTTCTGGTTGGGTGTTTTTTGCTTCTTCGTATTTCAAATCGTTGACTTGATTCTTGCAATCCTCTAGTCTGCTGTTGGGAGTCTGTATAATATTCTTTATTTCAGTCAGTGTATGCTTAATTTCTAGTTGGTCCTTTATCGCAACCTCGAGGGTCTCATTAGATTTCTTGTAGACCTCATTAAGTTTATCGGCAGTTTCTAGGAAATTCTTGAAAAACCTTAAAAGTGTGGTTTTGAACTCTATATCCAGTAGTTTGCTTTCCTCCATTTCTATCATTTGTGTCCTTCTTCTTTGTCTCCGCATTTTTTATGCTTCCCTGTGTTGATAAAGTGGTTTTCTGTGCTGAGTGTCCACTAGGGCCCAGTGGTTCAGCCTCCCCAATTACCTGAGGAGGACACTCTTGGTGCACCCCCTTGTGGACTTTGTGCACAGTCTTGTTGTAGTTAAGCCTTGATTGTTGTAGTTATCACTGGGAGGAATTGACCTCCAGGCCAATCGGCTGTGAGAATCAGCTGTGTCTGCAGAGGGAGAACTTCTATGCTGGACACACCCCTCCGGGGCAAGACTTGCTTCAATGGGGCTTTGGTGCTCACTGAGTCTGCCCCCTGAGTGCAACCCAAGCATGTGCAATGACAGCAAATTAGATTTTTTTTCCTTTCCCTTACTCTCTGAGTATTTGTACTATGAACTTGATTTTTATTTATTCAACACTTTGCAACCAAATATAATCATGTGCTAATATATTCTTATACCCTTAAATTTAAGTCTTATAAATTTTTTTGGCAATAACTAATGGAATTACTCAAGTGTTTACACATTACCATTAAATTGACAAAGAACAGTGCAAAAAAATGATGATATAGAAAATAAATGAAATGTTTATTTCCCTACCATTATCTTCACTATATGTTAAAACATATATCTAGCTACTGGGATCATTATATATTGTTTTTTATTATTTCTGTTAAATTTTAGGATAAAAGCTTTGTTTTTTTAAAAAAAAATTACTCAAAAATCAATCAAATACTAAAATTCCAATCAACTCACCTGTTGAACAGGACTATCAACTGTAAAGGCCTTGTAAAGAGCCAATGCCTGGCTTTTATTTCCTTTGCTCCAGATCACCATATTTCCAGCCACATAGAGTTCCTCGTCATAATCCACTTCTCCAATTTCACTTCCGCCTCTCCTTAACTGCCAGCTTTCCTTAAAAATTTACATACATAAGACATGTTTAAGCGGTTTTTATTTCTTTTGCAACATTATGGAGCAAGATTTATTAATTAAAATTGAACAGCAATCCAGATACGAGTCTCCTACTCTGTCTGCGGAGTAAGACTCAGTCCAAGCCCAACTCTTAGGTTTGGTGCCACTGATTAACAGAGGAGGGGGTGTGGGTGTATGTATCATACTGTATCTTACAGGATTTCAAAAATGGGAATTTACCTCAAGAATTCTCTATATTAAGTATTTTATTATCACATTACCATTTTATGCTGCCAAAAACATAAATAAACAAAAACTAGACCTTACCTATATATCCAAAAATTAAACCAACATTCTTGGGAGACTGAAGACATATGAAGCATATGGGGGGGTAAAGCAGAGGGGGCAGTGAAGTGCACATGGGACACTGGGGGAGCTTACCCACCATGCAGACTTCCCTGCCTGACAACTGCATAAACATTCACCTTCCTGCCCTTGTGCCAACCATCAAAATGAACAGGGCAGAGAAAGGTTTGGATTCCTAACTACAGACTTCCGCTCCTGGAAATTTTGGTATCCCAAAAGGGATACAGAAATGGAATTAAGATTAGAAAGACTGACTGTGTAACATGCACTTACTTCTCATTCCCCTATTTAAAAACTAGTACTGTATCTACTTATGTGGCATTTCTTTTCTCCTCTAGAAACATGTAAGTTTTTGGCAGCAGGGACCATTGCTAACTCTACTATCTAACCATCAAATAACATGAAATCTGGTCCCACATACTAAGTGAAGAAAAAGAGATTTAAATGGACCATAATCATAGTGACTCTCATTATAAATCCCTGAGTTATATGTCTAAACAGCCATGACACTGTAATACAATTAAGGTCATTATTTTTAGCTTTGATCAAAATGACCAAATCTTAACCTATACCCTAGAAGTAGCATCATACTCATTTCTCAGTTGCATCTGGGTAGCCTTAAATTACAGGTAGATCGAATCTCTCTACATTTCAAAAGCAAACTGAGAACCTTGATAAAACCTTCTGTTTTTCATGGATTGTAACCTCCTGCAGGGATCCCACCAAGCCAGCAGCACCATCAGAGGACCACAACTCAGAGGCTGGCTGCAGCTGCCGAAGCTGAAGGTTCAAAGCATTAGGGTGGTGTCTGCAGTGGTCTCGACCAAAAGGAACAAATTCCTGCAAATCCCCAGCTGCAATCATTGTTGCCCTTTCTTCAGAGAAGTTCAACATGGCTGTCAGATATCAATATTATTTCTGTGTGAATTCAAACACATTCTGTTGGAATCAAAACGAGAAGGAAATTATCAGAAGTTTACAGAAGAGCCATTAATCCTTAGATGAGTGTCATACAATCCTATCACATTGTAGGTGTACAAGTAATCATAACATCAACGGGCATTCCAGACCTGATTCTTTCAGGTAATTAGTTACCATTTCATAGTTACCTTACACTATCAGTACATAATTAACATTACAGCTACATGTTAGCTGCTGACAAAATCAACTGTAGGAAATCACTGGGCTGAGAGATAAGCACTTATGTCTGACAATATTGATCCTACATTTCCTACTACTACTCACTAATTTCTCCACATTTCACATTTAAGGATTTAGACAAGTTTTACTTTATAGTAAATGGCTCTCAACATTTAAGGGCATTTCTGTTCAAATGCTGGAACAACATTTAAAAAGCACACCTAACAGATCACTGGCATATTGAAGTGAAACAAACAAAAACAACATATCATTTCTAATTCATCAAAAGTTGAACCACTTGGTACTTTAAGAAACTAGTAAATGTCATCATTAATTTTGAGCCTCAATCCACCTAAACATATAATTGCAAGCAATGCCAATTTCTGGTGCAAACCCAAAAGACCAAGGCATGAATAAAATTACTGGCAATGGAATAGTCATGCTTGTTTGCAAACTTAACAGTTCTAGCTTTGAAAGAACATAATCTACTACAGTTCAGCTTGTTACTACAAAGAAGTGGATGAGCTGTGGGTGGAAACAGCCCTCACCCCTTACCTCCAGAACATTTCTACGAACAGTAACTGACAGCCAGTCAAATTCGGCCACTGTAGAAGGTGGATGACAGTTCTGTCTCAGACAACTCTTATATGGAAAACGGTTTTGTGGCACAGAGGTTAAGCTGCAATCCTCAAAAACAGGAATCAAAACAAACATTCATGTCAGCACTAGACAACCTTTAAAAACAGTGTTGGAAATGGCTTTCCCATCACAAACAGTTTAATTTGACTTGGTTTCTCCTCTGAGGTCTTTTTGGCATCAGCAGCTTTCTTGGCTGAAATATCTGAGCCTGTGGTTCCCATGCAGCTCCTCTAGGGTTGCAGTTATGTTTTCTGTGAGTTAAGTGTTATTCCTGAGAGAACGGTTATGTCACATTCATGACACTTTTTCCTCCTTCTGATAAGTCAGTTTTGAGAACACTTAAACTTGGGCCATGACTGACATAGTGCCTGTGGGAGCCTAATCAGAGTACGCCGGATGTTCAAGGCCAATCTGAGCAGGAGAATACTAATCAGGATGTTCAAGGCCAATCTAAGCAAGGACACAGAGATTGTACTGTACACACTGGGCAGGAGTACCTTACTATAGCCCAAATACTGATGTCACTATTCGGCAGGAAGCCTTTGTGTCTAAGTTAGTACAAACGTGTTACTAACCAGCCGGTGGGTGGCTGCTTGGTATGGTTCCTGTTTGCTACTGTATTAGCAAGGGCTGCTTGGCGCAGCCACTGTGTGAAGCTACTTTGAAGAACTGTTTTGTCTGATGGCTCCTTGTTAGCAACGGCTACATGGCCTGCAAAAGAGACTCTCCTGCCCTAACCGGTTTTGCTCAGTGGATAGAGAACAGCCTGTGGACTGAAGGGTCCCAGTCCAGGGCATGTACCTTGGTTGCAGGCACATCCCCAGTAGGGGGTGTGCAGGAGGCAGGTGATCCATGTTTCTCTCTCACGATGTTTCTAACTATCCCTCTCCCTTCCTCTATGTAAAAAAATGAAAATATTTTTTTAAAAAGACTCTCCTATATGCCTCTGTCTCTCATATCCTCTTTGTCTACTGCCCGGCGTTCACGTGGGTACAGCCCCTGGCAGAGGACTGTGCACCCCACAGTGCCTTATAAAACTTACACCAAACACCCACAAAATCCAGCCGGCCTTCCTATGTTCTAGTCAACAGGTTAACCAACATATTAACTCTGAGAGGAAGCCACAGAATCGGTAATTAAAGGATCGCCTGCACAGAACAATGGCCACTTTGTGCTGATTAGTATATTTAGATCTTTGTAGCCCCAACTGTGTGTGCGCTTCCCGGCGGCCCTATGACAGCACCGCATTGAACTGATGCGCTTCCAGGGAGACCACGGCCTTGCTTCCTGGGAACAGGGACCTGCCAAGAGCACGCAAGGCGGCTGGGGGGGACCTGAAGGCACAGGAGGCACCAGAGCCGGGTCTGGGCAGAAGGGCCGCGTCCGGGGCCTCAGGGTCGGCAAGACCCGCGGGCTGAGCCAGGGCCTCAGCAGCACCGGCCGCCAGGCGGGCCCGCCTGGAGCTGCGGCCGCGGGGACACCGCGCTCAGCTGGGAAGGAGGCCGGGGGCGGCGCGGGGAGGGGCGGCGCGGAGCCCAGGCCACGCCGCCCGGGGCGGTCGGGTGCGGGGTGAGGGACACGTGGCGACCAGCAGCGCCGCCGGCCGGGCCTCGCCTGAGTCACTCCGGACGCGCAAGGCGCCGGAGCCCGGCTGCGCCCCCGGGGCCACAGCAGAGTTGGCCATGGGGACTCCTCCGCTGCTGAGCGTTTCCTCCCCCTCCGTCCCCCGCTCCGAGAACCTGCGAGCAGCAGCCAAGGACCGCGGGCGTTAGCTCCCGCTCTAAAACCAAACGACGGAGTCTGCTGAATTTCCCGTCCTGCTTCGCGTGGGGCCCGGGGGCGGGGCCTTGAATCACCGGGTCTCGCGGGAGGCGCTGCAGCGCGCAGTCTGGCTCTGCTCTCCTTGGGGAGGATGCTGGGTCCGACCGCCGGTACCGCCTGGTCCCCGGCGCCGCCTGGAGCCCGGAAGCAGGACGCGGTCAGCTGGAGTCGGAGCTGTGACCGGACCGTCCCGGCCTTTCCATCTGCGCCGGGTCCTGTCACTAGGAGCCTGAGCTGCCTCCACCCGGAGCTGCCGCACTTCCAGGCCGGTTCTGCTCGCTCCCCCGTGGGACTGGGGCGGTGAGGGGGGCGCTGATTTCCCCTCTGCCGGTGCTCCTTCACCCTGTAGGGCCAGATCCTGTGGAAAGTGCAGGAAAGACACGGAGGTCCTCACAGAAACATGGCGTGCAATTTCTGAGCTTCACAGACACACCGCCAGGTGATGCCTAGACCTGGATGAAGCACCCCAGCTTTACCTGCCCTCCCTCTCCATGGACTTAGCTGTACAATCTCACACTGATGGAAACTAGAAAACTTTCCTGAGCGCTGCTCTCCCACTGCATAGGATGTCTAGGTTAAAAATGTCAATGGAGCCCTAGCCGGCTTGGCTCAGTGGATACAGCATCAGCCTGTGGACTGAGGGGTCCCAGGTTCCATCCAGGCCAAGGGCATATGCCTGGGTTGCAGGCTCCATCCCCAGTAGGGGGTGTGCAGGAGGCAGCTGATCAGTGATTCTCTCTCATCATTGATGTTTCTATCTCTCTCTCCTCCCTTCGTCACTGAAATCAATAAAAAAAATATATTTTTAAAAAATATCAATGGAGCTCTGACCCCGTTGTTCAATTGGTTGAGTGTCCTATGGTAACCACAAAAGGTTGGGAGTTTGATTTCCAATCAGGGCACATACCTAGGTTGCAGTTTGATCCCGGGTGAGGGGCATGCAGGAGGCAATTGATTGAAGTTTCTCTCTCACATAGATGTCTCTCTCTCTCTAAATAAATAAATAAATAAATAAATCCTCAGGTGAAAACTATATATTCAATAGACAACTTATGGCCTAAGAAATCAAGTTCAAATTCTTCATCCTGAAATATAAAATTGGCTGAAACCTATGTCTGCACTAAGATCATCTCCTGAGCATCCCCAAACACACCTTGCACTTTGTGGTCTTGGGATCTGGGTACATCCTCATTTCTTTATTTGGAATGCCAGCCCTCAGGGTTTAGCTCAAATGCCTCTTCTCAGAAGACTTCAATCCAAGAATGAGCGCGCTGAGAGGACTGAATACTTGTGACCCCCCCCCCCCCCCGCGCCCCAAAATTCCCATGTGGAAGCCATATGCTGTATGTGATGGTGTTTGGAGGTGGTGCTTAGTTCATGAGAATGGAGCATTCCTGACTGGCATTAGTGCCCCTTCCACAAAGTGAGGACCCAGTGAAGGGAAGGTTGGCAATGAGCCAGAAAGCAGGCCCTCAGCAGACAATGAAACTACCAGCATCATGATCTTGGACTTCCCAGCCTGCAGAACTATGAGAAATAAATTGTTGCTTATAAGCCATGCAGTTGATGGTATTTTTGTCATAGCAGCCCAAACATACTAAGACAGAGTCACTCATAGAACTTTGAGTGGCCTGTCGTTCTCTATGGTCATTTCCCTAAAAGCAAAATCTCCACATATTTCCCTGGCCTGAGGATACAGGGGGCAAAGTTTGATCTGTAGGAATAAGGCAGGAAGGAGCCAGTTATGTCTCATTTCTTCTCTCTCGGGTACAAGGAGATTGTCCTGTGTGACTGAGTGGGCACACCTTCCACACAGGTTCTCACCCATTCCCCAGAAAGGGTACGAGAACTTCCCTGCGGTGCCCCCCCCCCCCCGGGCCCTGGGCTGTGCTGCATGAACCAGGGCCTGCACATGTGCACGGGGCAGAGGGTGGAAGCCCATGAAGGGCCTGGTCAGGGAAGGCTAGTTTGGGTGCTAGAGTGGGAGCTGGAGGAAATGCAAAGCCGGCACCCACAGCTGCAGGACTCCTGCCCCCAAGAATCACAGGTGCAGCCCCAGCTCTCAGGAGAACACGCCTCCTCCCTGGTGGTTCCATGGATGGTGAAGCTGGGCTTCCAGCCAAGGCTTTTAGGGAAAAGCCCAGTAAGGGCTTCCTGTCCTGGGACCCTGCTCCACTTGCTGACCGTCAGGGCCTTGGGTCAGGGAACGGTCAGGCTGTGGGACAGAGACACACCCAGTCAGATCATTCAGTGACAATTCAGCGGCCACTTCTCTCAAGTTTCTAAGTCCACAGGCTCCTCGTGCCCACACCCTCCTCACACACACACTGTCACTCAACCCCAATGGTGCCTTTTGCCAGGACACCCTGGCATCCACCCCACTGATTCTGATCCCATCCAGCCCCATCCAGGAACACATCTGAAGACAGCAGGAGAGCACATGTCCACCGCGGTGGCACCGACACATTGACGGGTTCCTCACACAGACTGCAGCGCCCATTCAGCTGGAGTTGCTGGCCCTTTGCTCTGTGGGCTCTGCAGCAGCAAGTGACCCACAGGTCAAGAAGCTCCCTGTGGCCTCTCGGAGCTGAGGATGCCTGCAGCCGCAGCCACAGGAGATCCACCCTCAGTCCTACACCTGCAGGAAACCGAATTCTGCCCGCAACTGGGGTGAGATTGGAAGCATCTGCTTTCCTCCTGGACACTCAGGGGAGACCACAGTCTCAGCCAAAACCCTGGTCTTCTGAGCCCCAAATCAGAGGGACCGCTTACGCCAGGGGTGGGCAAACTTTTTGACTCGAGGGCCACAATGGGTTCTTAAACTGGACCAGAGGGCCGGAACAAAAGCATGGATGGAGTGTTTGTGTGAACTGATATAAATTCAAAGTAAACATCATTACATAAAAGGGTACGGTCTTTTTTTTTTTTTTTTAGTTTTATTCATTTCAAGGCCCGCAGGCCGTAGTTTGCCCAGGGCAGGCTTACGCCATGCCCTTCTCCTGACTGCAGAAGCTGTCAGATAGCCAGGAATGTGTACTGTCACTAGGTTAGTGATAACAGCAAGGAATATACGCCATGTCCTTTATCAAATCAGGTTCTCCGTCCTTAGTTGACTTGTATAGAAGAACCTTCCTATTGGAGAGGGTGCTCATTCATAACACAATTTCCTGAAAGTGAAAGTTACATGTTGCCTGATGGGATACAGTTCTCTGGGGCTCCCCCATGGTTCTGCTTGTCTTGCACGGGGCACTGTCTGCCCTTGTTCCTTGGTGTGTAGGGAACAGTTTTGGAAGAGCTTCCCAGCCTCTGGAACAAAGGGCAGGTTTGCTTTCAGCCTAGGAGATGCAGATGAGGCCTCCCTTTGAGATGTGGCTGGTCAAGGAGAATGGGTCCTGTCCATGGTGCTGATGTACACTTTGGTCAGGACACTGAAAGCAGATAAGCTCTGAAGGGGTTGGTGGGTTTTGCTTAGCTTATCCTGGTAGACATCAAACTCATGATTCAAGAAAAGTGGTGTTCTTTCATCTGAACTGGGAGTAAAATAGTTGTATCTCGGCATGGATTTCTTGGGTTTATCCTAGTTGGGGTTTGTGTAGCTTATTAAATCTGTAGCTTATGTCTTTTGCCAGATTTTGGGATTTTTCAGCCATGATTTTCTCTATTACATTCTGGCTCCAAACTCTCCTCTCCTTGGGACCTTAGAATAAATAAAATGAAGTCTCACCTTAAACACAAGATAATAGTCAGAAGGAGTTTGTACTCCAAGAGTCCAGGTTGATAATACATATTACTTTAGGGAGAGTTTAAATAAATTCATGTGTATTAGGTGTTGAGGGAGAAGGGAACTTTCATATGTGGAAAACCACTAGGATGCCCATGAGATACTGTTAACTACCTACCAGTAGGGGCTTGGAGGGCAGTGGATTGAATTTGACCTAAGCTGCCATGTTTGGGGTAATTTCTAATGACTTTTGAAGCTTAGTTTTAGAAGTGCTATACTAAAATACACTTGTTGAAAATAAAAATTGATTACTATTCCTTTGAAAGATGTCAATTTTGACCATAAATTTACGGAATTTGAACCCATCTTTACAGTTTTGGCCACTTTTGTTTCATTGTTTTATGTATATTGTGGGGCTAGGTTCTACAGTGGCATTTTAAAAGAAATAAGTTGCAGGAAGAATATAATGTACTAGAGGCCCAGGGCACAAAAATCGTGCATGGGGGGGCTGGTCCCTCAGCCCAGCCTGCACCCTCTTGCAGTCCAGGAGCCCTTGGGAGAAGTCAGCAGTCAGACATCCTTAGCGCTGCCACGGAGGCAAGAGAAGCTCCCACCACCACCGCTGTGCTCACCAGCTGTGAGTCTGGTTTCTGGGTGAGTGGTGCTCCCGCTGTGGGAGCACACTGACCACCAGGGGGAAGCTCCTGCCCCCAAGTGGTCAGTGTGCATCATAGCGTCCAGTCGTTCCACCATTTGGTCAATTTGCATAGTAGACTTTTATTATGTAGGATGGGCCTTGAGATCTTGAAGAAGATGGAAGCATGTATCTGAGGTGTTGCCTTGTCTGTCTGAGGGGCAGGTGAGGGACTACGCATGAAATGCTCTGACAAGGTCACGTGTCCTAAAAGGTCATTTGTACCCAAAATTTCACTGACTTTTCTGATCAATATAGTTCAGTTCAGATGTATCTCACTGAATTAATGTAATTTATTACTAGTGCAAAGATCTGAGTCTGGGTTCACTTTATTAGTTCCTTTTCTGTTTTATAAATAAGTCCTGTAAAATTTGTTTTTGTTAATCTTTTTAAAAGTGATATATGTACTTGATATTAAACGAAAAGGAATCACAGAATTGCACAAAGAAAGAAGTGAAAGACCCTTCTCCCCTTGCCCCAGACAGCATAGTCCCTGTTAACTGTTTGGGGGCATTGAGGTTTTCTGGTGTTTCAGAGAGCTTCCTACATGCTTCAAATGAGAAAATATCATTTCTGGTTCTGAGCATCATTTTTGCAGTCAGAGCCATATGACAGCCTAGAAAGCCCATGGACCTTTCTCCCCAGGTGAGTCATCTGCTGAATGAATGCAATAGAAGGTGAACTTCTCTTATCTGTCAAGTGATAGGCAATTAATTTCTAAGGCGAGAATGTAAAGTGTATTTCTGAAATGGCATGGTTATGTTTAGAAAATATGGGGTCAGATTCAAATCTTTATTTAATGTTCTTTGAAGATGTACATAAAAATTACTCTCCTTATTGACTCAGCAAAGTCATAATTCCTGAATCATCTCATTCAATGCATTTCAGGGTTCAAATCTAAGAAATCCCCTCTGATGAAAACAGAAAAATGACATTTAGGAGGTGTTTTTCAAAGATGAAAGCTGTGCTTTCTTCAGATAAAATCAAGGTTGACATCTAGGTCCTGGACATCACGCCCAGGGACTGTTAATACAGGGATGAAGGGACTGGAGTGAGACCCGGTGGTTTCCAACCCCTGAGTCAGCACTGCGTGGCAGCAATGAAGACGAAGGTGTCGGTGCTCTTTCGATAAGATTACTTGTCTGTGGTTTATTTCACTTTATTTTCTCTTCCCTCACATTGTCATTGCTTTAGTATTTACTTCCCTGCCACACTAGTTCCCGTGTGTCCCTGCACCCTAAGAACCTTCATTAACTCCCTCTTATGGCATCAAAAGACCTGAAAGCAGGACAGAGGTTCAGTGAGAGGGCACCAGGTGCCTGGCAGAGGTGCCTGTATGCTGTGTGCTGTGTGTGCACACATGTCTGGAGTACAACTCCTAAAAGGCCCTGTGATCCTCTAAGCTTCCTCCTGCTGGTATTTTGGCACAACACTTCATAGTCCTGCTGTGGCGTGTCTGTGTATGTGAAGTGTTTGGAGTAGAGTTTTCTAATGTTTTCTCAGACAGAGAGGTGAACTGTTTGGAAGGATAAGTATGTTGAATGAAATCCAGCATCTGTGAAGTACAACGCACCTTTCCTAGGTATTGAGGGAACTTACATGGTGTTAGGGAAGAAACCTATGCACACATAATTAAACACCTGTGTTTATGCAGCTCTAACCATGTGCATTATCTCATGGAATCCTTAGAGCACCCTATGGGGTGGGTACTGTTAGAACTGTCTCAATGGCAGAATGTAGCAGTTGTGGGCCTCCTGTGCTGTGGAAGCACAGAGGAGGGAGAACTAGACCTTGAAGGATGGTAGGGTTTTATTGGCAGGAAAGAGGTATGTGGATGTCCCAGGAGAGGGAGGAGAATGAGCAAAGGGAAATTCACAGGGCTCACATACCAATGTGAGTATGAAGTCTTTAATTTTAGCTCTGTTCACAAGGAACTGTGGCCAGTATAAAGATCTTATATGTGCAAATGACATCCATCACACCCTGGGCGTGTAGGTGTAGTACTTGTTTTACTTAGCCTCTCTAAGGAAAGGGTAAGTGAACTTAAAGTTATTTCCCTTTAACACAAAGTGAAAGTTTTGCATTTCAAATCATTGGTTCAGATGAGACCAGTCCATCTGCTTTTTGTTTCCTGTAAGAGACCTTTACTGTGCTACAAGGTCATGAAGCATTTACAAGTGAATGGAGCTGAACACTCCCTCCCCCCACCCCCCATTTTAATTTTTATTAGTGACTTTAATTTTTCATTGTTTCAGGTTACTGGCACCTTGCATGCTTGCTTGATGGTGATTGTTTTATCAGGTCAAATCCTTCATCTCCAGATTTGGGATATTATTTGACCTTAGAATTTCTTATATTCCCAATGTATGTCAGTTGAAAGTTAAAGCTTTCTAATGTATTAGTTAAAAGAGAAGGTTTCAAAAAAAGCTTGTATTTACAAGTAAAATAATTGATGTTTTTAGTGTAGTAGAATTATAATCCTTGAGGAATGGGGATGGCAGTGGTTTCACTTTTACATACAGTGCTGCCTATTCTTTAGCATTCAAAATCAAATTATAGGAGATGCTCAAGGTCACTAATCACAGGGAAAATGCAAATAAGAACCACAAAATGTCACCTCCCACTGCCAGAAAGACCGTTATCAAAAAGACAAGAAGGGACAAGTGGTGTGAGGAAGGGGGGAAAAGGGAACCCTTGGGCACTGTTGGTAGGATTATAAATTGGTGCACCCACTAGGGAAAAAAAGTATGAAAGTTCCTCAAAAGATTAAAAATAGAACTATGATACGACCCAGCTATTTCAATTATGGTTCTAGGAGGAAATCCCAAACACTAATTCAAAAGGATATATGTGCCTCTGTGTTTATTGCAACATTACTTACAAGAGCACAGCTATGGAAGCAGCCTAAGTGTCCACCCATAGACAACTGGATAAAGAAGATGTGGGGCATATACACAGGAGAGTGTTATTCAGTCATAAAAACGAATGAAACCTTGACATTTGCAACAACATAGATGGTCTTCAGGGCATGATGCTAAGTGAACTAAGTTGGACAGAGAAAGACAAATACCATATGATCTGGCTTATATGTGGAATTAAAAACAAAACACCCTCATAGATGCAGAGGACAGACTAGTGGCTGCCATAGTTGGCGGACGGTAAAAATGGATAAAGGGGTAAAAAGGAAAAGCAACCATGGTGCATTACTGAGCAACACCAGAAAACCTTACTATTGGCTAGTGATTGGTGACAACAAGCAAATAAAACAACAACAACAAATACCTTTTTTTAAAAAAGAAAAACAATCTCAAATCAGATGTCAGCTACATGTATTCTGTAACTAAACCAAGCCAGATTTCAGGTTCTAAAGGTTATGTGCCAGGTAATGGACAATTTATACCCAGGGGTTTCCCTCTCTCCTGGAGATAGAGGGAAGTTAACCTTGTGAATGTGGATTCTAATTAAGGGATCTGGCCAAGTGGTGATTTTTTAAAGGGAACACCAGAAACTTGGATTAGCTGAACATCATGTGAAGTATTGAGCCAGTGGGTGTCGGTCTGTGATAGTAGTTAAACCTCTCCATAGTCTAATAGCTTGAAAGATGTGGTATATATTGTGGGCCTCATGGCATCTCAGAGAGCCCACAGTTCTTACATGGATGGTTGTACACCGTCCTTTCATTTCTCTAAGGGATATTCACCAATCTGTGTAGTGTGGGCAGGACAAGATAATCACTCGGTTTGCTGCTTCTTTGTCGGAGTGATATTTCTCAATAAAACTTTGCATTTCTCCCCATTTCCCAAGCATTTCCTTGATTAGTGAAGTGGGAATATCCTCCCTGCCCTCCTCCTCTGAAGAGAGCTCCTCTGCTGCCGTCTCTTGCTGCTCCCTCGGAAGGGTCTTGGAGTTCCTCGGTGGTCAGCTCAGTGGTGAGGTCTTCCAACAACTCCTCCCCATTATCATCATCCACCTCCAAGCCCATGGACTTGCTCGGAGACACCATAGCCTTCACATCAGACACCAGCTCATCCTCAAAGTCTCTTTCAGCCACACACTCAGGCCACAGTTTCTTCCAGGCTGACTGCATGGTCCTGGAAAACACTTCCCCCCATGCTTTGTCTATGAGCCTCAAGCCAGTGAGGATATTAAAATGTTCCTTCCAACCCTCGCCAGTTTTGCTCAGTGGATAGAGCATCCGCCTTGGGACTGAAGGGTCCCAGGTTCAATTCCTGGCCAGGGCACATGCACAGGTTGCCGGCTCAATCCCCAGTAGGGGGCACGCAGGAGGCAGCCAATCAATGATTCTCATCATCAATGTTTCTATCTCTCTCTCCTTCTCCTTTCCTCTCTGAAATCAAAATATACTTAAAATAAATAAATAAAATGTTCCTTCCAGAACTCTCTCTGAGGGTTAAATTAGGATCAGAGGTCACCTCAAAACACCTGTGAAATAGTGTCTCTGTGTAGAGTTTCTTAAAGTTAGAAATGAGCTGCTGGTCCATGGCCTGGAAGAGAGGAATGGCGTTAGGTGGCAAGAACCTGACAGTGATGAAGCTGTACTCCTCCGCCAACTCGGTCTCCAAGCCCAGGGGGTGGGCAGGAGCCTTGTCCATCCCAAGTGCTCTGAGTGGCGACTGTTCTTCCCCGAGGAATTTCTTCACGCCTGGGCAAACACTTTGTGAATCCACTCAATAAAAAATTTCCTGGTTACCCAAGCTTTGCTCTAAGCCTTCCACATCGCATGCACCTTGTTTTTCATGACATTATTTTTCTCAAAACCTCGTGAGTTTCCAGAATGGTAGATGAGTAGAGGTTTCATTCTGAAGTCCCCACTCGCATTCCACTAACAATAATATCAGCCTGTCCTTCACTGGTTTGTGTCCTGGCAATGACTTCTCCTCCCGGGTGATGTAGGTCCTCGTTGGCATTTTCTTCCAGAAGAGGCCTGTCTCATCACAACTGAACACTTGTTGGGGAACAAATCCTTCAGCATCTCTATTTTCTTGAAATTTTGTCATGAAATTATCAGCAGCTACTTGCGTAGGACAGGCAGCCTCCCCTGCCTCACTACACTATGAATGCCACCTCTTTTCTTACATTTATCGAACCACCTCCTACTGGGTTTAAATGAATCTCTTTCAGTGTTCATCCCAGGGTGTCTTTCAGGAGGCCAGTATGCAGCATCTTCTACTTTTCACATATCATTGCCTCCAAAATGCTATCACCTGCTAACTGCTTTTTGTTTATCCCAATCAACAACAATTTTTCTACCTCTTCACTTGCCAGTGATGTTGTTTTGTAAGCATTTTCATACCCTTGGCAACATCAGTGCTCTTGATGGCCACTTCATGTTTTAAAATTGTGTTAATGGTCAATTTCTGCCATAGTGGGTAGCCAGATCAGACACACAAACACCTCTATTATACTTGGCAATTATTTTTTGTGTGTTTTTTAAAAATATATTTTATTGATTTTTTACAGAGAGGAAGGGAGAGGGATAGAGAGTCAGAAACATCGATGAGAGAGAAACATGGATCAGCTGCCTCTTGCGAATTCCCCACTAGTGATGTGCCCGCAACCAAGGTACATGCCCTTGACCGGAATCAAACCTGCTACCCTTCAGTCCACAGGCCAATGCTCTATCCACTGAGCCAAACCGGTTAGGGCAAATATTGTACCAGTCTTGCATTCCTGGAATAAACTCCACTTGGACATGGTGTATGATCTTTTTAATGTACTGCTAGATCCGATTTGCTAATATTTTGTTGAGGATTTCAGCATCTGTGTTCATCAGGGATATTGGCCTATAATTCTATTTCTTTGTAGTCTCTTTATCTGGTTTTGGAATTAGGATAATCCTGGCCTCATTAAAAGAACTTGATAGTGTTCCTTCCTCTTGGACTTTTTGGAATAATTTGAGGAGTGTAGGTGATAGTTCTTCTTTGAATGTTCGGTAAAACTCCCCTGTAAAGCCGTCTGGACCTGGGCTTTTGTTTGCTGGGAATTTTTTCATTACTGCTTCTATTTCATCAGTTGTTATTGGCCTATTCAGATTTTCTGATACTTCCTGGTTCAGTTTTGGAAGATTGTATTTTCCTATGAATTTGTCCATTTCACCCACATTGTCCAGCTTCTTGGCATATAGTTATTCATAGTATTTGTTACAATCCTTTGTATTTCTGTGGTGTCAGTGGTTACTTCTCTGCTTTTGTTTCTGATTTTATTTATTTGGGTCCTTTCTCTTTTTTTCTTGATGAGTCTGGCTAATGGTTCATCAATTTTGTTTATCCTTTCAAAAACGAGCTCTAGGTTTCATTGATTTTTTTTGTCTCTATTTAATTTACTTCTGCTCTAATCTTTATTATTTCATTCCTTCTACTTACTCAGGGTTTTTCTTTTTGTTTTCTTTCTAGTTCTTTAAGTTGCAGGGTTAAATAGTTTAGTGTTGATTTTTCTTGTGTCTTGAGGTATGCCTGTAGTACTATGAACATCCCTCTCAGGACTGCTTTTGCTGTGTCCCAGAGATTGTTGGGTTGTTGTGTGTTCATTTTCATTTGTTTCAGGAAGTTTTTGATTTCTTTCTTGATCTCCTTGATAACCCATTCATTGTTTAATAACATGCTATTTAATCTTCATGTGTTTGCTTTTGGCTATTTATACTCTGATTGATTTCTACTATCATTCCACTACTCTCATCTTGTCTGTATCTTTTGTTCTGTGGGGTAGCTGAATGGATACAAAAACGTGACCCAACTATATGCTGTGTACAAGAGACCCATCTCAGAACAAGAAATGAAGTAGTAAAGGAACATCATGAAAGAAATAGAAAAAATAAGAGGCTTGACAAAGTTATTTATTGGATGATAATAATAAAATAGACATATCTCTAGCATGTTGACTTTACTACACTTTAATTTTACTACAATTAAAAGAGGTTAAAAAATAAGGAAATTCTATAAACAACATGGTGAAGATCTTATTTCTTTTTATATAGATAATCCAGTTGACCCAACTTTCATTGAATAGTCAGTTATTCCTTTCCTTACTGATTTAAAATTCAATCTTTCATATGCCAGATTCCTATGCATGCTCGTGAATCTATTCCTAGGCTCTTCATTCAATTCCTTTTGTCTATTTGCCTCGCCTTAAGTCAAACCCAAATGTCTTAAAGGCCATGATTTTACACTAGGTCTTAAATCTGGAAAGCTGAGATCTTTTTAAAAAATATATATTTTTATTCATTTCAGAGAGGAAGAGAGATAGAAGCATCAACGATGAGAGAGAATCATTGATCGGCTGCCTTTTGCACACTCCACACTAGGGATGGAACCCACAACCTGAACCTATAACCTTACCAGGAATCAAACTGTGATCGTCTGGTTCATAGATTGACACTCAACTACTGAGCCATGTCAGCTGGGCAGTGAGATCTTTTTCCTCTTCACTCTTTACCTACTATTCTCTTCTCCTTTCCCCTGACCTACATCCTCCTCCTTCACTATCTTCTCTAGTCTCAGTCTTTTGCTTCCCTACAGGAAGTGTGGAATGGAATTTATAAGTAAATTTGGAGAGAACTGCCATCTTTGGATATTGAATTCTCCAATCAATGATTTCGCCTAATTGAACATTTATATCTTCCCATTTTTTGTCTTTATGTTCTTCAATAACATTTTTATGATTTTCTTTGTAATGCTGCATACATATATTAAATTTATTTCTGTTAATGTTATAGTTTTCGTTCCTATTTATAGAAGTTAGAATATCTAAGTTTTTCTTGACAAAGCGTAGGAATGTTATCTTGTACATAGCAATATTGCTGACTTCATATTAGTTCCACTAATTTAAAGATTCACTTAGAATTTTTACATTGATGCGTATAGAAAAAGAAAAAATCAGAAGCACTGTTGGTAAGTAATGGCTTTATATGAAATGAATTTGGAATAGTTTATATAAGACAGGGATCCTATTCCTATTCCTCTACATGCTATCAGGGTACATTTTTTCCTTTTCTTTTTTCTCTCTTAGGTGAGTTCGATTGGCTTTTAAAATACTGATTTAATATTTTAAAAACATTTGTTAACATAAAAAAGCACTTAAACTTGTAAAGAATTTTTGTGAGTTTATTTGAGCCAAACTGTCGACATATGCCGGGAAGCAGAACCTCAACGAATTGAGATAATGCTCCAGAGAATGGCGGGTTACATCTGTATTTATACATTGCAATCAAAGGAAAGGGACGTAGGTGGGTTACATGAAATCCATTGGTGCTAGACTAGAGAGGCGGGAGAAAGCAAAGGGGTGGGGTGGCGGGAACCCCTGGGATTGAATAAAAAGTAAAATGATAGACACACACTTAGGTGGGTGCAGAAACAATTAACATGATAACAATGAAGGAATTTGTGGTATCTGTCCTGGTGCCCAGCACATTAGGTTGTGCCCCAAGGGGTCCAGAAAAGAGAAGTCACAAGTTACCTAGACATCTCAAGGGTAAGTTATTATAGATGCACAACGGCACATAGGCTCACTTAAGGTAAAGGTTGACCTTGTCAGTGAAGATATGGGCCTACGATGTAACTACCCACCATAACTGGTTTTAGTTAAAGTTTAATTTCAGACCATCCTTTGTGGTGACTTTAGGTCTGAGTTTGCAAGACCGACAAGCAGGCCTTCCCTGAGCTTGTCAGGTTAGCATGTGACCCCTTTCATCCACACATTTTTAGTTATATGTAGGTTTTAGATTTCTTCTTGAGTGGATTTTGGTAAGTTATATGTTTACAGAAAATGGTATATTTTTTCTTTTTACATTTTCTGGCACCATGTTGTTTATAGAATTTCCTTATTTTTTATCCTTTTAATTATAGTAATATTTTCTTTTAAATTACTACTATTGACTTTTAACTTTTCTTTTCTAATTGAGCAATTTGCTAGAGATTTGTCCATTTTCTTATTCTCATTCAATAAATAACTTTGCCAAGCCTCTCATTTTTTTCTATTTCTTTCATGATGTTCCTTTACTACTTCATTCCTTTTACTTTCTTTGTTTCTTTCATATTCTTTTTCTAAACTTTTGAGTTGATATCTAGCTCACTGGTATTTAATCATCTATACTAATGAAAGAGTAATATGCCAATTAGACTGGGATTCCTTCCGGAGACCTTCCGGATGTCCTTCCAGACAAAGCCGGGGGCTTGGCCAGCCTGCAAACCACCCCCAAACGGCCCTCAGCTCCTCGCCCAGGCCAGCCATGCCCCCAAGCAGGTACTCTCACCCTAGTGGGGGCATGGCCAGTCTGCAAACAGCCCTCAGCCACTCAACCAGGCAGGCCACGCCCCCCAGCAGGGACCCCCCCACCCCCACCCTGATCAGGGTGTGACCGGCCTGCAAATCGATGGCAGCCCCTCACCCAGGCCGGTCCCGCCCCCCATAGGGACCCCCACCCTGAAGCGGGACCCCCTACAGGGTACAGCAGCCAGCCCCCATCTGTGCACCAGACCTCTATACTAATAAAGGGTAATATGCTAATTAGACCAGGACTTTCCGGGAAACCTTTCAGAAGTCCTTCCAGACAAAGCCATGGTGGCGAAGCCGCGGCAGAGGCAGTTAGGGGCGATCAGGCCGGAAGGGGAGGGCAGTTGGGGGTGATCAGGCCAGAAGGGGAGGGCAGTTGGGGGTGAGCAGGCTGGTGTGGGGGCAGCTGGGGGAAAACAGGCCTGCAGGGTTCAGTGGGGGTAATCAGGCTGGCAAAGGGGGGGAGAGGTTGGGGGCAAGAAGGCCAGTGGAGGGGGCAGTTGGGGGTGAGCAGGCAGGCAGAGTGCTTAGGGGCGATCAGGCAGGCAGGTGAGCGATTAGGAGCCAGTGGTCCTGGATTGCGAGAGGGATGTCTGACTGCCTGTTTAGGCCTGATCCTACAGTGATTGACTACAGGATCAGGCCTAAACCAGCAGTCAGATAATCCCCGAGGGGTCCCAGATTGGAAAGGGTGCAGGCTGCGGGGGAGAGGGAGGGCGGGCACTAGGAAACCCTGGAACAGCCCCGAGTCCTGGCAGCACAGGGCACGAGGAAGGCGCTGGGCTCCGTCACACTCTGCAGGTAGGAGCGGGCCTGGCTGTGGTGAGGATGAAGGGAAACCCTGACCTCAGAAGGTGGCTCCCTAAGCAGCTGGTGCCCGCAGAGCGGGGGCCCCAACGGGAGGACATGAGCCCGGACTGCCCTGTCCTGCCCTGGCCACCTTCTGGGGGAAGGGAATGGACCCCCTGAAATGGGCGCTGCTCCACTGCAGGGCTGGCCTCGGAGGCCCCAGAAAGGACTCCTCACCATGGGCTTAGCTGCTTCAGGGCCCTGACACCTCTGGGCTTCCAGCGGCCACGTGGTGCATAACCACCAGCAGAAGCTCCCTCGCCTGTGGACTTCTGGCCTGGGCAGGATTTCCAGGTAGAGAGCAGCACTCTGCGAGGGGTGGGGTGGCGCCCCCTGTTGGCGGGAGGGCAGCAGTGCCAGAAAAGGCTCAGCAGCCTCAATGTGTCTCCTCTCAGAACACATGGTCCCCTAACTTGGTGGTGAGTGCAGGGATATGTTCTCACTTCGTACAGGAGGTCCCTACAGGTTCTGGACAAGAGGCCTCTTCAGGACCTGCCACCGAAGGAACCCTGCTCGTCGGCAGGGCGTGAACCTTGTCACACGTGGGTACATCTACCTGGATGCCCATCTACATAGGAAAATGTGCCGAGTTATTCCTGCTTGTGTTACCAGTAGTTATGGGGTATTTCATACTCAACTTGCTGCTCTGAGACTTGTGTTTCAACTCAACCCTGGGCCTCTGTCTCCTTCATGTGGCCTGTGATACATCTCCTGGGGTGTGTTCTACAGTGTCCCCCAACCCATGCCTTTGGGAATAGTGTCTCTGACCTTATTTGGAATAGGGCCTTTGCAGATGTAATTAAGTTCAGAGGAGGGCTTGGATTGGGTGGGCCTTACCTGCAATGACAGGTGTTCTTCTAAGATGAAATTTGGACACACAGGCCATGTGACTGGGACTCAGGGGTGGGTGGGGGATGGGTCTCCGAGTCATGGACCAAGGATAGCTGGCTGCCACCAGCAGCTGGGGTGGACCTCGACCGATTTTCTCTTGTGGCCCAGAAGGAGCCCACCCTGCCCGCACCTTGATTTCTGGGGATGAGTATTTCACAGGCTGAGCTGGGAGCCCTGGAGGCTGGACAAGCTTCAGTGTGGAGGGCTCTGGTCACTGCCCACCTGCCTGGACCACAGTCTCCTAAGCTCCTGGAGACAAGCGCCAGAGGGGAAGAGACTCCCAGCCAATGCCCCCAGTCTGGGGGTTTGGAGCAGGGGGAGGGGGTGCCTGGGGCACTGGCCTGGCCCCGATCCCTGTGTACCTCCCACTGTGCCGACTGGTGGGCCATGGCTGACTTCTGCCCGGGGGCCTGGGGACCAGTGTGCAGGGCTGTGCAAGGGAGAGGCAAGAGCACACACACTGCCCTTGGTGAGGATGGCGGGACCGGTGCAACTCAGGGTCAGGGAGAAAAGCCAGATGGCACGAGGCAGCCCCTAACTTCACCAGCAAGAAAACAGACCCAGAGAGGGAAGAGGCTTTCCACAAACTCATCCACTCAGGGCAGGTCACACCTGGAAGCCTGAGCACAGCCCACTGTTTCCTTCTGTTCCTCATTTCCCACCCAGCAGAGGGGGAGGCGGAGCTGACTGGGCAGACTGTGCTCTGTCCTCAGTCCACCAGCTCAGGCGCCTGGCGAGGGTTTCATCTTAGGCCACAAGGAAGAGAAATGCATGAAGACCAGCCCCACTCAAAACCCTTGCAGCCACCTAGACCCTTCTCCTGATCTGGGAAAGGGGGTGGTGGGAGGGAACGAGTGAGGCAGGTGAGGGGAACTCAAGGCCAAGACTATGCAGGGGATGGCCACCCACCACTTTTCCCTTCAGGCTGCCCCCCGCTGAGCAGCGTGCCAGCTGGGCTTCCCTTTGGCGATGCAACCAGTCCTTTCCCATACAAGGGGGGTGGGCAGAGCCCACGGAGGCCCAGTTCTGACCCTGCTCTGGGGACTGCCACCTTCTGTCAGCACCTCCCAGCCTGGAGCAGCCTAGTGCAGGTGTCAGAAGACCGGAGAAGAACCAAGCAACGCTTAGAGAGATGGAGTTACATTTATTATTACGTGAGGGCCCAGAGAAAAATGCCTCTAGAATTCTGGGCGAAGTCACACAGGAAGTTTCCTGTATTTATACCTTTTTACCCTCTTCCTCTTTGTCTCCCAAATATGGGGTTTTCTGGTCACCTTTGCGAGTTCTTAGAGAGCCCCTGTTTTCTGGGGCTTTGAGACCTCAACCAAAGGCTTGGCCTGGTGCCAGCACTGATAAGTTCGTCGGGGAAGGTTTAATGGCCTCTCTAGAATGGGAGTAGTCTTATTGTCCTTATTATTTAACCAAGCAAGCATTTACAGAAGCCAAATAGCAGGGTTAAAATTTCAAACAGTTTTTGTATAAGATGGATACTTCATTCCCCATTGGTTTTATGTACATGAGTCAAATCATTGACTCTTTTGTGTCATTGTTGGGGAGGGAGTTATATTGACCCCTGAGGACTATAAGCTTCATAGAATTAATTCTCTGCCAAATAAAGTCAGTGGGCCTGTTTATAAGATAAGGGCCCAGAATGAGGGCCAGGAATAATCTCTACAGCAGTGGTTCTCAACCTGTGGGTCGCGACCCCTTTAGCGGTCGAACAACCCTATCACAGGGGTCGCCTAAGACCATCCTGCATATCAGACATTTACATTACGATTCATAACAGTAGCAACATTACAGTTATGAAGTAGCAACGAAAATAATTTTATGGCCGAACCGGTTTGGCTCAGTGGATAGAGCGTCAGCCTGCGGACTGAAGGGTCCCAGATTCGATTCCGGTCAAGCGCATGTACCTGGGTTGCAGGCACATCCCCAGTAGGAGATGTGCAGGAGGCAGCTGATCGATGTTTCTCTCTCATCGACGTTTCTAACTCTCTATCCCTCTACCTTCCTATCTGTAAAAAATCAATAAAATATATATTTTTTTTAAAAAAAGAAAATAATTTTATGGTTGGGTCACAACATGAGGGACTGTATTTAAAGGGCCATAAGGTTGAGATCCACTGCTCTAGAGGGTCTGAAGAGTCCTGGACTCTCTATTTTGCCTGGTTCTCTTAAGCTGTCTGTGGTAAAGACACTTCGGGATCCCATTGACCTTGATTGCCATGGGGATGGTCCTTTTCAGGTAGGAGTCAGTCTTTGGGTGGCAAATTTCTTTATCTAAAGAGAGTCACCAGGTTTGAAGGGATGGACCAGATCAGAAGTTGATAAAGGCAGAGCATCTGGCACGTGCTTCTGGACTGTTTCTGGGGGGACTGTAAAGCCTGTAAGAACTCAAATAAAGATTGGTTATGGATTTCAGATTTTTTAGATTGGGTAGGTCAGGGTCTGGAAGAGTCACTAGAATCTGTAGGGGCCCCACTGGATTTAGGGCAGCCTCCCAGGCTGCGTAGTCTGTTGCCCAGTTCCCTCTTGCTTCTGTGGAGTCCCCTACCTTGTAAATAGCATTATGTACATGAGCCATTGCAAATGAGTATCTGCTATCAGTATAAAGTGCTCAATGGGCAGCAGGAGGAGCAGCAGATCTACACACAGGAACTGCAAACCCCATTGAATGACAGACAAAAGGAGGATAACTGCTTGCATTCTTAGTGCAACTGGCTAATAGTGGAAGAGTTTGAGCTGGAGACCCACACCAAGGGGGTGCAAACTGCCCTGAAAGGCACACAGCTGGAGGTACAGTGTTTGTCTGCCCAGTGCAATTGGCTGAGCAAGGAGCAGGAGGAGTTGCAGATCTACACCCAGGAACTGGGAAACTCATTGAATGACCTGCAAATGGAGGTGATCCTCTGGTAGGCCCAGTTAAAGGGGCTGAATGGGCATCAGGAGGAGCTGCAGATGTACACCCAGGAACAGCAAACCTCATTGATTGACAGGCAAAAGGAGGTTAATTACTTGCATTCTTTTTTTTTTTTTTTTTTTTTGTAGAAAATTACCAGGATGCTCATCACATTTATTGAACAACGTAATGGAAATTTTAGCCAAGGTGTGAAAACAAAAAGTTATAAGGAATTGTTATGTCAGAAACAGAAAATTTCCAATTTTTACAAATCAGTCATGCTCTGGTTAAACTAACTGGGTAAGCTTCAAAAATAACAGAACAAAGAAACCCAAAGGAACAACGCACTAGAAACGAAGGAACATTTTTTATCAGCAAGGAGTTGCTGCTCTCATCCTGGGTGCAAGGGCAGGAAGAGGTGATGTCCTGGGTAGACCAGTCGCCTTGGCTGGCGTGTGGGCTTAGAAACCCAGAGAACCACACCACAGAGGCGTTTCCAGCCACTCTTTCCCCTGGGTCATCACGGACCCTTAGGGATAGTATGACAAGTATGAGGTTGGCAGAGAAAGCGAAAAATGAAAGATTGGGCTGACTTCTAAGTGCAAGGCAGACGCTATCTGAGGGCAGGAAGGTGGACAATGCAATAGTTGAAGGAAACCCATTCGAGGCGATCTGTACTTTTAGGCTGAGAGACGGGTAAAGGACTCAGAGAGCACACCATCCCTTGCCTGTTGCTGCCCACCCCCTCAGGTATATGAAAACCACCCCAATGCACATAGGGCTTTGCACTACAAAACATGGGGGAGGACTCAGGAGAGCTAGGCCTTCACACAGGGCTGGGAGCTCTGAAGTCAGAACTGGAAAGCAAAGGGATCTCAGATCCCAGAAAAGCACTCGCGCTGTGAGGCAGGGCGATGGAGCTCACGTTTTCCAAAAGCTGTTGGCTTCCCTGTGAGCACAAGCGGATCGCAAACGTGCAGATTCAGGTCTCAGGCCCCGCTGAGGGAAACATTCTGCTTCGGAATAGTTGAAAGGAGTGAACTAAATCGAACCTAAACCTGCAACAAAGTCCACGCAGCTTAAATACAGGTCAGACTGATTCTGTCTCACCCAGTCTCCTAATGTATCGCCTGACATTTGAAAATATGTACCCTTTTCTGGAAATACCCAGGGCAAAGGTAGTTGTCAGGAAGAGAGTCCTAATTCTAAAAGTACTATTTCACCAAAAATAAATCCTAACTCTGCCTGCACTTAACACTAAGGCTTAAAAATCACGAAAAAGTAGAGGTGAAAGAACTGCCCTCTGATGTTAGTTGGACACGTTTGTCCGTAACTTGGAGAACACATTTCAGCTGTCTGGATTGCTTCCAGATTTTTCACTTGAGCAAATGTTCAAGTGCTTGTTTTTGTCCCGAAGCCTTTCTCACAAACAAGCCTGGAAGTCAGAGAACCTTCCTTCCAGTAACACCTGACCGCCCTTTGCTCTCTCCTGTCCAGACTGCCGTCCATCGCGCTGGGCCCCAAGGCTCTGCCGTTGTCATGGCACCAAGGACCCTGCCCAGTGGGGCCTTGGCATTCCGTGGTGACCAGGGTCAGTGAGAGCCCTGGCGTGGGGGTGGGTGTCACTGGGCGCTGTCCTCGCGGCCCAGCTCAGCGGGGCCTCCGCTCCCACCCTGTGGCCTCGGGCTCTGGGTTTGAAAGGCGCGGTCGCCCGTGGGGCAGGAAGCCGGTGTGGGTGCAGAAGGCAATTGGGGCGTCCCAAGCTGGGGCGGGGAGGGGGGGGGCGGGGGGTTGCTCCAGGTCCAACCACACCGGTAGCCTGGGGTCATCCAAGGGTCGCCGCTTCCTTCTGCCCACGCCTATGGGGCGTGTAGGCAGCGGCGCCTGGTCCTCCCCAATTCCCACCCCCCCCCCCCAACCTGCCGCTCTGCCCAGGGCCTGAGGACTACCAGAGCCAGGCTTGTGGGCACTGCCGAACCCCAGAACCTCTCTGCGCACCCCGGGTGCAGGGACCCAGGGCACAGGGACTGGGCACCGACACCCGCATCGGGGCCTTGGGCGGGGCTCCCGCCGGATTGGTCGCGGCCTGGATAGGATACTTTGTTGCGACTGCACCTTCTGCGCTGCCAGATGGCCACTTCCTTGGCACCTCCTCCCTGGAGGTGCAGGCTGAGCACGTGCGCGCCAGGCAAGCACGGAAGCAGGGGAGGGGGGGCGGGGGGGATAGGGGGGTTCCCCAGTGGCACCCAAGTACACCCGTTAGAGCAGCGCTAGTGGCCTCCGCGGGGAGCATCAATGGAAAGGTACTGGGCTTCGGCCACCACCTGGGGAGTGGAGGGGTCAGGGCGCCCGACAGCCACCTTCCATCCCTCCGTCCAGCCCAGGGCGGGGTCCTCGCCGTGTCCGCAGGAGCCCAGCCCGTATCCTCTTTTCCGTGGCGCAGGCTCTGGACGGAACCGGGTCCTGAGCTGAACTCTCCCTGCCCCGCCCTGTCCATGTCCTGGAGCCTCGGCTCCCGCAGGGACTCGGGTTCCAGCGCCTCCCGCCCGTAGTGGCGGGGAGAATTGCGGGCGTAGAGGAGAGAGCGCCCGCGGGGTGCGGAGCCTGGGGCGCTGAGGGGGGCTGAGCGCCGGCCTCGGGGGAAGTTCAGCCGCATCTGATAGACACGTAGCTGCCCGAAGGCTCTGCCCGGTAACTCACACGGAGTCCGGTCCACAGGAAGCGGTACTTTTGTTGTGCCCAGATTTCAAGGTTCCCAGGACCCCCAGGGAGCCCGTCAGTCCGATGCAAAAGCAAAGAGTCCTTCATTTCGAACTACTTCGGCTCCCCACCACACTCACCGATACAACAACGGTAAGCCCAGTGGCCGAAAGAGAGCGAGGCCTGATGGGATTGTGGGTTTTATAGTAAGGGCAGGGGAGGGGACTGTGGGCCCCACCGATTGGCCAGGCGCGAGTCGGGTCTTGTACACAGGATGTGGTCATCTCTCTGGCGCGCACGTCCCTTGATTGTCATTGGTTAGTTTAAAGAAATCCTGGGCGTGGCCAGCAGGGGCCTGGGCTTCCAGGAAGAAGGCACTCTCCTGAGCACATGGCGGCCGCCCCAAAACTGGAGGACCCAGGGCAAGATGGAGGGCGCAGTCCTAGCCCCCCCCCCCCAGGACGAGCTGAGCCCGGGCTCCAGGGGCCAGTCCGGTTGCTGGGGGTCCAGCAGATCGACCAGTTCCAGCCCAGACAGGAAGTCCACGTCCTCCATCTCGTTCCTGGGGGGCGCTGGTGATGGCCTCCTCCTCCATCTCCTCGGGCGAGGGCACACGCCCCGCCCTGCCGCCGCTGCTGCCGCCGGGGGCGGGGGGGCGGGTGGCAGCCTGCGCCGGGCTCCCCCCGTGGGCTGGGGAGTCAGTGCCCGAGGCCGCCAGCAGCGTGGTCAGGCCCCGTGACGACTTGCCCTTTCATTCCCCCCCTTGTCTTGGAACTTTCGGCTCAATCATGAGATGGACTGCATTTCTATTCCACCGTTGCTAGAGGCCCATACTGGGCACACAGAACTATCAACTGAACTATCCCTATAAGCTTAACAAATGGTCCGGTGGAAGGGAAAGAAACCATTTTTGATTTAACAACTTCTATTGAAATAGGATTTTTCTTCTTAAAATTCCTCCATGGCTATCAAAAAGCCAAATCAAGATTAATTTATCTACTGTCCTGATGTTTGCATAAACACAACAAGAATGGTAACTGACTACCTTTGCTGGAATTTCATGGTTGAACCTTATGTGCCCCGTAGGGCCAGGAAGCCAAGCCATCCAGATGCCATCAGGCCTGCCTGCAGTATCTGCTGAGTTAGGTGAATCCCTCACCTGTAGCAACTCCACCCGAGCCCACGCTCCAGGCTTTAAGGCCCATCGCAGTAGCCCTCCTACTTGTTGCGGCCCAGAGTGTGTGGGGGTTCCGCAGGGATGCAGAGGCATCTTTACTGCTCCCCTTCTACTCTGACCAACCGCCAGTGATGGTAGGGCATGGGCCTGACGCTCCAGCGCCAGCCATCTTCAGGGCTCCCAAACAGGATACCAGGCTTTCCAGGCTTTCTTCGTGGCATTCTTAGTGGCTTCAAGTCTTTAGAGCTCAGACAGGGCTCTTTAAAACATGATACTCCAGTCAAAGTTTTTCGTTAATAAAACCACTATTAGGAATCAGTCTTACTGTATCTATGCAAAGCCTGATGTTTGCCATGACTTATTTAGCATTGCCAGATTTCGGAGGAATTACATAAGGAGAAAAACATACTGATCTGCTCTAAGATTTTCTGACTTTCCTTGCTAATTCCTTTTCATGGATTTAAAACAAAACAGTAACTGTTGGTATAAAACCTTCTTTCTATGCATAACTATGCCTCAGACCTTCTATTCTAAACAGGCTTTTTCCAGCTTTACTACCCCTGACATGGGCATGGTGACTCAGGCCTGCAAGACAGTATTACAGGCTGCCAACTGTTAGCTGTCTCTCAACAGAGACCAAAACCTGATGGGCACCGTTCCCTGCCCAGTTGGACACCTGCCCTCTTGGCAGCTAGGCACCCTTTATTTTTAGGGGTCACCCAACACAGCTCCCTTCCAGGACAGCCAACATACATTCAAACCTGCAAAAGAATCAAAGGTTAATATAACATCATCTACTAAACATGTGATCCTATAAATGGTCCTTGTCTCTTTGGAGCCATGTCCATGAGGATGCAGGCATTATCTAAGTGTATTACACAGTATTGTGGGGGCTCCTGGTGACAGGAGTGATCGCGAGTCATGTTACCGGCATCAGGCAGGTCGAGGACGCCGTAGCTTGAGCTTGAGCGGGTTGCGTTGATCTCAGTAGATCGATGCTTCATTTGCTGATGAAGTCTTTCCGGGTCATGGATGGATCCGCTGACCGGACGTGTGATGGACCCAGGTCGCGACGTCCATCTACCTTGAGAGCGGTGGGGGTCATCAGCACCACAGTGTAGGGGCCCTTCCAACGTGGCTCTAGGGTCTCCCGGTAGTGCCTTCTGACATAGACCCAATCTCCTGGTCTGTGCTGATGAGGAGTTGGGGTTGGGCTGGTCTCGTAGATGGTGCGGAGGCACGGCCAAATGTCCTCGTGCGCCCTCTGGAGCCCTCTCAAGGAAAGAGTCCTCCTCTCTTGGAGAACTTCAAAGTCCTGATGGAACCCTGTTTATCAGTTACAGGGCTCTGCTTTCTTGTCTTTCTACCAGCTCCCTTTGTGGCAGAGCAGCAACCAGGCCTCTTTCAAGGGAGTAAGCTAGAAGTGGGTATCAGCCCCTCCTTAGCTAGCAGCAACAGGTACCAAACCCTTCCAGTACATTTGACCAGCTTCATTCCCGCCCACCTTTACAGATTCTAAGGCCCATTGTTTTCCTTTAACCAGCAAGCTAAATGACACTGGCCTGCATTATTTAATTCAGCACAGGCAGGGGGAAGGGCCCATGGAATCTCTGCCCTGAGGAACTGTGAGCCCCACCCTTAAATGTCCCAATCAGACTAGAAAAGCCACAAATACCTTTTAAATCTACCCCAGAATTCCAAAATCCCAACCTAGCACAGAATATACTTCCACATTTACATGCAAATAAACATTTACACTTACACCCTTTTAGTGAACAAGTACCTTTACAGTCTTGGGATCTTGAGCAGACAGGAACAGATGTGGAGGCCTCCCTTTCTCACATCCTAGGACAGGACTTTTGACCTATGTCTCATCCAGATAGAAACGGTCCACATTTATACCACAAAATACCAACAAATCAGTTTCAGTTGTGTAGCCAGTCCGAGTTTTGACTTCTCTCTGGAAGTCTCAGAGATGGTGAATACCATCTAGAAGCCACCATTAATCCATTCACACAATCCCCCAAAAGTTAAAGAGGAAGGAAAGAATCATTCAATGTCATTCAAGAGGATTTCGGCTAAACAACAAAATTGACAGATTAAACACATTGGAAAACCAAGGCCAGAAGTACCCTCTGACGTTTCAGGGGTACCAAGGAAGGAGAAGTTAGGCCACGTCCAGTCCTTCTCACAAGCCACCATTAGTGACCAGTCCCAGCTCGCTGGTCTACCATCCATTTAACATTTCTTTTTCCTTCTATCACACCAAGGCCATGCTTTCCAGGTAGCTAGAACTTTTAGCCTTAATTTTTAGGTGATTAGCACTAGTTAAACAATTTTAAACAACAAAGATACATATTTAAGTAAACACATTATCTAGAACCTAGGTTAAACTTAGGCATATCCTGGGTCTCCCAAACACTGAGTTGGCAAGGTAACTGGAGCCCTTTAAGATCAGTATGAAACCACAGTTTCTACCTGAAATCCTTTTAAAGACTTTGACATAACCTTTAATTGTCCTTAGTTTAAGGAAATCAGGGTTTTCTAGATTTTATTTCTCAATACGTAACCAATAGATTTAATTCTGTCTTCTAGATTTTTCATGAGGCAAATTACTTTTTACTTTCAAGCTGCTCTGGAGAACCACATTCTAGCCTTGCAAGACAGGTTTTTGGCCTCCCTGGTCTTTTCAGATGTAAATTGACCACATTCTTTAAGATTTTGCTGCAGGCAGGAGGCGACTATCTCCTCCCTCCATTAAGAAAAGCTTTCTTAATTAACAAAGGACCAGTTTTTTGTTTTGTTTTTTCCCTTTGGAGAAACTGTTCTTTATTATGGATTAGTCTTGAGATTTATCCTGCACATTTGAAAGGAGACGCTAGCCTAAAACCCTATCCAAAATGGGACGGTGCGCACATTAGTTTTAAGCCAGCTTTTCTCCTTAAACGTGCACAGAAATCCCAGACGCATTTACTTGGGGAGGGGGTGACCTGTTTCCACAGACCCTCACTCAGGCGGCCGCCCGACTGCCACACAAAGGAGGGGGGAGGGCAGTCCCCCTCCTCCACACTCGCACACTTTCACCAGACATTCATTCAGAGTTTAAACAATCCATTCAATTCCTAACAACTTCCCAACCCCTGAGGGAGCTCTAAAGCCTCCCCCAGTCTCCTTGAAATGATCAATCACAATACCCAAAGGTGCAGTCTGAGTCCATCCCATAACATCCATCCAGTACAAATACAGAACACTAAACAGGGCCCGAAAATACAGGCTTCCAATTCCATGGAAACCAAACCCGAAAGCTAGACATTGGCCTCACGCCAAACCGGCAGGAGCGACCTGCCTTGTCTCAAATCCAGGAGGGGCATATCCATCCCTCCTCGGGTGAGGGGCATAGCCATCCCTCCTGGGGAGCAGAACGTCTTCCAACTCTCCCCCGCCTGTGGTCGTTCAGGGCGCGTCCGCCTAGACCCCTCAGGCAATTACAGATTCCAGAAAGGAGCTCAAACAGAACAGAACACACAAGGACACACACCTACCACGGTCAGTCAGACTCTTTGGATCGGGGGTCCCTCGATGGTCTTGGGAACCCCGGGCGAGCCCCCAAAATGTTGTGCCCAGATTTCAAGGTTCCCAGGACCCCCAGGGAGCCCGTCAGTCCGATGCAAAAGCAAAGAGTCCTTCATTTCGAACTACTTCGGCTCCCCGACCACACTCACCGATACAACAACGGTAAGCCCAGTGGCCGAAAGAGAGCGAGGCCTGATGGGATTGTGGGTTTTATAGTAAGGGCAGGGGAGGGGACTGTGGGCCCCGCCGATTGGCCAGGCGCGAGTCGGGTCTTGTACACAGGATGTGGTCATCTCTCTGGCGCGCACGTCCCTTGATTGTCATTGGTTAGTTTAAAGAAATCCTGGGCGTGGCCAGCAGGGGCCTGGGCTTCCAGGAAGAAGGCACTCTCCTGAGCACATGGCGGCCGCCCCAAAACTGGAGGACCCAGGGCAAGATGGAGGGCGCAGTCCTAGCCCCCCCCCCCCCCCCAGGACGAGCTGAGCCCGGGCTCCAGGGGCCAGTCCGGTTGCTGGGGGTCCAGCAGATCGACCAGTTCCAGCCCAGACAGGAAGTCCACGTCCTCCATCTCGTTCCTGGGGGGCACCGGCGATGGCCTCCTCCTCCATCTCCTCGGGCAAGGGCACACGCCCTGCCCTGCCGCCGCTGCTGCCACCGGGGGCGGCGGGCTGGTGGCAGCCTGTGCCGGGCTCCCGCAGTGGGCTGGGGAGTCGGTGCCCGAGGCTGCCAGCAGCGTGGTCAGGCCCCGCGATGACTCGCCCTTAAACTTTCTCTTTTAATCAGGTACAGCCTTGGGAGTCGGGTCTTCTCTCTGAAAAGCGGCCACTAGCAAGTTGCCTGAACGTCCATGGGTGGAGCCGTCTGAGCGGGTGGAGGCCCCTTTTCCATGGGATGCTGTGCAGGGCCAGCGTCGGCGCCAGGAAATGTCTGTCGGTTTGGGATAAGCATTCTCCTCGCGTAAAAATAGGCGTCTCTATGCATAGCTATGTATGAGAAAGAAAAACTCACAAAGCCTTCAAGCCCACTTGCTGTAGCTTATATGTTTGGGGGGACACACAGAGTGGGCTTTGGGGTGCAGTGGATGAGTGCTCTTTGCTCGGGAACTGAAGCCAGCCTGGTGGGACCCCCTCAGTGCCTCTGCCTGTGTCCTCAGTGCCACTGCCCGCAGCACTAGTGGCCCAGGGAGGCCAGGTCCACCCCTTTTTACTTTCTTCAATGTCTGTGACTAGGGCAACCTTTAACTCCTAGTGCTTTCCAAATGATGAGTTTGAGGTTTTGGGTTTTTCCCCCCAAAATCACAATACTTAGAACTGGATGGTACTAGTCCTGTTCCCACAGGCCCCATGGCCCCTCTTACACGAATGGAAATGGTGTTGTTGTGCCCAGATTTCAAAGTTCCCAGGACCCCAAGGGAGCCCGTCAGTCGGATGCAAAAGCAAAGAGTCCTTCATTTCGAACTAGTTAGGCTCCCCGACCACACTCACCGATGCAACGGTGGCCCAGTGGCCAAGAGCTACTTGCATTCTTAGTGCAGCTGGCTGAATGGGCGGCAGGAGGAGCTTCAGATCGAAACCAAGGAACTGCAAACCTCACTGAATGACAGGCAAATGGAGGTTAACTGCTTGCATTCTTAGTGCAACTGGCTAATAGAGGAAGAGTTTGAGCTGGAGACCCACACCAAGGCCGTGCAAACTGCCCTGAGAGGTACACAGCTGGAGGTAAAGTGTTTGTCTGCCCAGTGCAATTGGCTGAGCAAGGAGCAGGAGGAGCTACAGATCTACACCCAGGAACAGCAAACCTCATTGAATGACAGGCAAATGGAGGTTAACTGCTTGCATTCTTAGTGCAACTGGCTGAATGGGCAGCAGGATGAGCTACAGATCTATACCCAGGAACTGCACACCTCATTGAATGACAGACAAAAGGAGGTGATCCGCTGGCAAGTCCAGTTGAATGGGGTGAATGGGCAGCAGGAGTACTTTCAGAGCTACACCCAGGAACTGAAAACCTCATTGAATATCAGGCAAATGGAGGTGATCCCCTGGCAGGCTCAGTTCAAGAGGCTGAATGGTCAACAGGGGGAGCTGCAGAGCTACACCCAGGAACTGCAAACCTCACTGAATGACAGACAAATGGAGGTTAACTGCTTACATTCTCAGTGCAACTGGCTAAGAGAGGAAGAGAAGGAGCTCCAGACCCACACCAAGGGGGTGCAAACTGCCCTGAAGGGCACACAGCTGGCGGTAAAGTGCTGGCCTGCCCAGTGCAATTGGCTGAGGAAGAAGCAGGAGGAACTGCAGATGTACACCCAGGAACTGCATACCTCATTGAATGACAGACAAAAGGAGGTGATCCGCTGGCAGGTCCAGTTGAATGGGGTGAATGGGCAGCAGGAGTACTTTCAGAGCTACACCCAGGAACTGCAAACCTCACTGAATGACAGACAAATGGAGGTGATCCGCTGGTAAGCCCTGTTCAAGGGGCTGAATGGGCAGCAGGAGTACCTTTAGAGCTACACCCAGGAACTGAAAACCTCATTGAATACCAGGCAAATGGAGGTGATCCACTGGCCAGCCCAATTCAAGAGGCTGAATGGTCAACAGGGGGATCTGCAGATCTACACCCAGGAACTGGAAAACTCACCTAATGACAAGCAAATGGAGGTTAACTGCTTGCATTCTTAGGGCAACTGGCTGAATGGGCAGCAGGAGGAGCTTCAGATGGACACCCAGGAACTGCAAACCTCATTAAATGACAGGCAAATGGAGGTTAGCTGCTTACATTCTTAGTGCAACTGGCTAAGAGAGGAAGAGAAGGAGCTAGACCCACACCAAGGGGGTACAAATTGCCCTGAGGGCACACAGCTGGCGGTATAGTGCTCCCTACCCAGTGCAATTGGCTGAGGGAGAAGCAGGAGGAGCTGCAGATCTACACCCAGGAACTGCAAACCTCACTGAATGACAGGCAAATGGAGGTTAGCTGCTTACATTCTTAGTGCAACTTGCTAATAGAGGAAGAGAAGGAGCTTCAGAGCCACACCAAGGGGGTGCAAATTGCCCTGAAGGGCACACAGCTGGCGGTAAAGTGCTGTCCAGCCCAGAGCAATTGGCTGAGGGAGAAGCAGGAGCAGCAGATCTACACCCAGGAACTGCAAACCTCACTGAATGACAGGCAAATGGAGGATAACTGCTTGCATTCTTAGTGCAACTGGCTAATAGAGGAAGAGTTTGAGCTGGATACCCACACCAAGGGGGTGCAAACTGCCCTGAAAGGCACACAGCTGGAGGTAAGGTGTTTGTCTGCCCAGTGCAATTGGCTGAGCAAGGAGCAGGAGGAGTTGCAGATGTACACCCAGGAACAGCAAACCTCATTGAATGACAGGCAAATGGAGGTTAACTGCTTGCATTCTTAGTGCAACTGGCTGAATGGGCAGCAGGATGAGCTACAGATCTACACCCAGGAACTGCAAACCTCATTGAATGACAGGCAAATGGAGGTTAACTGCTTGCATTCTTAGTGCAACTGGCTGAATGGGCAGCAGGAGGAGCTACAGATCTACACCCAGCAACTGCAAACCTCTGAATGACAGACAAAAGGAGGTGATCCGCTGGCAGGCCCAGGTATAAGGGGTTGAATTGGCAGCAGCAGGAAATACAGATCCACACCCAGGAACTACAAACCTCACTGAATGACAGGCAAATGGAGGTTAACTGCTTGCATTCTTAGTGCAACTGGCTGAGAGAGGTAGAGAAGGAGCTCAAGACCCACACCAAGGGGATGCAAACTGCCCTGAAGGGCACACAGCTGGCGGTAAAGTGCTGGCCTGCCCAGTGCAATTGGCTGAGGTTGAAGCAGAAGGGGCTGCAGATCTACACCCAGGAATTGCAAACCTCACTGAATGACAGGTAAATGTTAATCTCCTGGGAGTCCATGTTCCATTGGCTGAATGGGCAGCAGAAGGAGCTGCAGATCTACACCCAGGAACTTGAAAACTCTCTGAATGACAGGCAAATGGAGGTGATCTGCCAGTACGCCCAGTTCAAGGTCCTGAATGGGCATCAGGAGCAGCTGCAGATATAAACCCAGGAACTGAAAAACTCACTGAATGATCGGCAAATGGAGGTGATCCGCTGGCAGTCCCAGTTCAAGGGGCTGAATGGGCAAAAGGAGGAGCTGCAGATCTACACCCAGAAACTGCAAACCTCACTGAATGACAGGCAAATGGAGGTTAATTGCTTGCATTGTTAGTGCAACTGGCTGAATGGGCAGCAAGATGAGCTACAGATCTATACTCAGGAACTGCAAACCTCATTGAATGACGGGATAATGGAGGTGATCCGCTGGCAAGCCCAGTTCATGGGGCTGAATGGGCAGCAGGAGTACCTTCAGATCTACACCCAGGAACTGCAAATCTCATTGAATATCAGGCAAATGGAGGTTAACTGCTTGCATTCTTAATGCAACTGGCTGAATGGTCAACAGCGGGAGCTGCAGATCTACACTCAGGAACTGCAAACCTCATTGTGTGACAGGCAAATGGAGGTGATCTGCTGGAAGGCCCAGTTCAAGGGGCTGAATGAGCAGCAGAAGGAGCTACAGATCTACACCCAGGAACTTCCAACCTCAATGAATGACAGACAAAAGGAGGTTAACTGCTTGCATTCTTAGTGCAGCTGGCTAAAAGAGGAAGAGTTGGAGCTGGAGACCCACATCAAGGGGGTGCAAACTGGCCTGAAAGGCACACAGCTAGAGGTAAAGTGTTTGTCTGCCCAGTGCAATTGGCTGAGCGAGGAGCAGGAGGAGCTGCAGATCTATACCCAGGAACTGCAAACCTCATTGAATGACAGGCAAATGGAGGTGATCCTCTGGCAAGCCCAGTTCAAGGGTTGAATGGCCAGCAGGAGGAGCTGCAGATCTACACCCAGGAACTGCAAACCTCACTGAATGACAGGCAAAAGGAGGTGATCTGCTGGAAGGCCCAGTTCAAGGGGCTGAATGGGCAGCAGGAGTCCCTTCAGATCGACACCCAGGAACTGCAAACCTCATTGAATATCAGGTAAATGGAGGTGATCCGCTGGCAGGCCCAGTTCAAGGGGCTGAATGCGCAGCAGGGGTAGCTGCAGATCTACACCCAGGAACCGCAAACCTCATTGAATGACAGGCAAATGGAGGTGATCCGCTGTCAGGCCTTGTTCAGGGGGCTGAATGGGCAGCAGGAGGAGCTGCAGAAACACAGCAAAGGGTCCAAACCTCCCTTAACTACAAGAATCTAGAGGTGAACCTCTGGCATGCCCTGTACTAGGGACTGAAAGGGGAGCAGGAGGAGCTACAGAGCTACAGGAAAAAGCTGCAAACGTCCCTGAAAGGCACACAGCTAGAAGTAAACTGCTGGCCTGCCCAGTGCAACTGCCTGAGGGAGGAGCAGGAGCAGCTGCAGATCTACACCAAGGAACTGCAAACCTCATCTAATGACAGTCAAATGGAGGTTTACTGCTGGCAGGCCCATTTCAAAGGCCTGACAGGAAGCACTAAGAGCTCTAGACCCACACCAAGGAGGTGTAAACCTTCCTGAACAACAAGAAGCCAGAGGCTAACTGCTGGCAGGCCTTGTAGGAGGGACTGAAGAGGGAGCACGAAGAGCTGCAGACCCACAAGAAGCTGCAAACCTCTCTGAAGTACATACAGGTGGAGGAGAACTGCTGGCCCGCCCAGTGAATCTGTCTAAGGAGGAGCAGGAAGAGCTGCAGATCTATACCAAGAAACTGCAAATCTCATTGAAAGGCAGTCAACTGGAGGTGAACCGCTGGCAGGCCCAGTTCAAAGGGCTGAAGGGACAGCAGGACTGGCTGCAGACCCACAACAAGGAAGTGCAAACCTTCCTGAATAACAGGAAGCTAGATGTGAACTGCTGGCAGGCCCTGTACTAGGGACTGAAGGAGTAGCAGGAGGAGTTGCAGACCCACACCAAGGAGGTGAAAACCTACCTGAACTATGCAAGGGTAGAAGTTAACCATTGGCAGGCCCTGTACAAGGGACTGAAGGGGGAGCAGTAGGAGCTGCAGACCCACACCAAGAAGCTTCAAATATCTATGAACTACACACAGCTGGAGGTTAACTGCTGGCCCACCAGGTGCAACTGGCAGAGGGAGGAGCAGGAAGAGCTGTAGATCTACACCAAGGAGCTGCAAACCTCATTGAATAACAGGCAAATGGAGATTAACTGCTCGCATGACCAGTGCAACTGGCTGGGAGAGGAACAGTAGGAACTGCAGACCCACACCAAGGAGGTGCAAACCTCCCTGAAAGGCACACACTTTGAGGTAAACTGCTGGCCTGCCCAGTGCAATTGGCTGAGGGAGGAGCAGGAGGAGCTGCAGATCTATAACGAGGTACTGCAAACCTCATTGAATGACAGGCAGCTGAAGGTCAACCTCTGACAGGCCCTATACGAGGGACTTTCGGGAGAGCAGGAAAAGCTTCAGACCCACACCAAGGAGGAGCAAACCTCTCTGAACTACACGAAACTAGAGGTGAACCACTGGCCCGCCCAGTGCCATTGGCTGAGAGAAGAGCAGGAGATGCAGATCTATAACAAGAAACTGCAAACCTCATTGAATGACAGGCAAATGGAGGTGAACCGCTGACAGGCCCAGTTCAAGGGGCTGAAGGGGCAACAGGAGGAGCTGCAGACCCACTCTAAGGAGGTGCAAACCTCCCTGAAGGACAGGAAGCTAGAGGAGAACCGCTGGCAGACCTTGTACAAGGGACTGAAGAGGGAGCAGGAGGAGCTACAGACCCACACCAACAAGCTGCGAACCTCCCTGAATGGCACACAGCTAGAGGTGAACTGCTGGCCCACAGAGTACAACTGGCTGAGGGAGGAGCAGGAGGAGCTGCAGATCTACACCAAGGAGCTGCAAACCTCATTGAATGACAGGCACCTGAAGGTGAACCTCTGACAAACCCTTTATGAGGGACTGTAGGGAGAGCAGGAAGAGCTGCAGACCCACACCAAGGAGGTGCAAAACTCCCTGAACAACTGGAAGCTAGAGGTGAACCGCTGGCAGGCCCTGTATGAGGCACTGAATGGGGAGCAGGAGGATCTGAAACCTACACCAAGATGCAACAGACCTCCCTGAAGGCACACAGCTGGAGGTAAACTGCTGGCCAGCCCAGAGCACATGGCTGAGGGAGTAGGAGGAGCTGCAGATCTACAGAGTAGGAGGTGCTGCAGATCTACACCAAGGAGCTGCAAACCTCCCTGAATGACAGCGGCTGAAGGGGAACTGCTGGCAGGCCCAGGTCAAAGGGCTTAAGGGGCAGCAACAGGAGCTGCACACCCACACCAAGGAGGTGCTAACATCCCTGAATGACACTAAGCTTGAGGTGAACCATTGGCAGGCCCAGTACAAGGGACGGAAGGGGGAGCAGGAGGAGCTACAGACCCCACCAAGAAGCTGAAAACCTTCCTGAACAGTACAAAGCTAGAGGAGAACCGCTGGCAGGCCCTATACAAGGGACTGAGGGTGGAGTAGGAATAGCTGCTGCCCCACACCAAGAAGCTGCAAACCTCTCTGAACGAAACACAGCTGTAGGTGAACTGCTGGCACACCCAGTTCAAAGGGCATGAGGGCCAGCAAAACAGGAGCTGCAGACCCACACCAAGGAGGTGCTAACCTCCCTGAAGGAAACACAGCTAGACCTGAACTGTTGGCAGGCCCTGTACAAGGGACTGAAGGGGGAGAAGGAAAAGCTGCAGATCCACACCAGTAAGCTGCAAACCTCTCTGAAGGAAACACAGCTGGAGGTGAACTGCTGGCACGCCTAGTGCAATTGCCATAGGGAGGAACAGGAGGAGCTGCAGATCTACACCAAGGAGCTGCAAACCTCCCTCTATGAAAGGCAGCTGGAGGTGAACCGCTGGAAGGCCCAGTTTAAAGGGCTGAAGGGGCAACAGCAGGAGCTGCAGACCCACACCAAGAAGCTGCAACCCCGCCTGAACTGCACGAAGCTGGACGTGAACCGCTGGAAGCCTTCTAAGAGGGACTGAAGTGGGAGCAGGAGGAGCTGCACACCCACTGCAAGGAGGTGCAACCATCCCTGAACAGCAGGAAGCTAGAAGTAAAACACTGGCAGGCCCCGGACAAGGGACTGAGGGGGCAGCAGGAGGAGCTGCAGACCCTCAACAAGAAGATGCTTACCTCTGTGAAGGACACACAGCCAGAGGTGAACTGCTAGCAAACCCTGTGCAACTGGCCGAAGGAGGAACAGGAGTAGCTGCAGATCTACACCAGGGAGCTACAAACCTCCCTGAATGACAGCAGCAGGAGGGGAACTGCTGGCAGTCCCAGTTTAAAGGGCTGAAGAGGCAGCAGCAGGAGCTGCAGACCCACAAAAAAGAGGTGCTATCCTCCCTGTATGAAACAAAGCTGGAGGTGAACCGCGGGCAGGCCCAATGAAACTGGCTGAGGGAGAAACATGAGGACCTGCAGATCTACACCACAGAGCTGCAAACCTCCCTATATGACAGGCAGCTTGAGGTGAACCCCGCTGGCAGGCCCTGTACAAGGGACAGAGGGGCGAGCAGGAAGAGCTTCAGACCCACAGCAATTGGCTGCAAACCTCTCTGAATGAAACATAGCTGGAGGTGAACTGCGGGCACACCCAGTTCAAAGGGCATGAGGGACAGCAAAACAGGAGCTGCAGACCCACACCAAGGAGGTGCTAACCTCCCTGAATAACACTAAGCTAGAGGTGAACCACTGGCCGGCCCTGTACTAGGGACTAAAGGGTGAGCAGGAGGAGCTGCAGACCCATACCAAGGAGGTTGGAACCTCTCTGAAGGACACACAGCTGGAGATGAACCACTGGCACACCCCGTATGAGGGACTGAAGGGGGAGCAAGAGGAGCCTTTGCCACTTTAGGACTCAGGCACAGCTTCTCGGGGTCTGGTCTCTCACTTCTGCGGTGGTGGGGTGTGCAAAGCAGGTTTAGATGTTTCTGCTGCCTGATACATGGGGAAGGTTGGCACCCCCAGAAAACTGAGGCACCTTGGAAGAGTAGCTATAGATCATTCCGTTCCTGCTGCACTCTGCTTCTGGACACTTGTCCATCCTGCCTTTCCCCAGGTCTGTCAGGACCCAACTCACATGGCACCTCTCACTCCCCCTCATGGTGTGGTTCAGCTGACAAGTGTCTTTGAACACTTCTGGGGGCCCCGTGAGAACAGAAGTGCACAGGCCTGTCCTGCAGGACTAGCCTTGGGGTGGGGGACAGGCCAGCTCAGTGTTGCCTCATAGTACGCACTCTGGGTGCCCAGCATCTGACTCAGTGCGTGGGACAGAGTGGAGTTGAAGTCCTACTCAGAGGGGGCAATTCCAGCTGGGTCTTAAAGGCTGGTTAGGAGTTGGTTGTAAGGGTGAAGGGGCAGGCTGTGTAATGGGAGCTCAGGGTCTGGGATTATGGTGATACTGGTGAGTATCACCAGTGGTGGGTAGACCGGCTGGAACGCTAGTTCAGAATGCTGGGGGCAGTGGCCAAAGAGGGAGAGCTGGGCCTTCTTCCTGCATGAAGCCCCTCCATGTGCTCCAGCTCACATCGTCGATACTAGTTGGGGCTCCTTAACCACGCGGGCTCCATAAGGATGGGGTGCAGGCTGCTGAGGGCAGTGGAGAGACACAGGTCTGGAGTTCTCCATCCTGAGTTCAAGCCCAGCTTCACCCCTAGCTGGCTTTGTGACTTGGGGCTCATTCCTTAATTGACCCAAGTCAGCCTCTTTGTGTGTAGGAAGGGACTGTCCCTGCCTCCCTCTGGGGGCTGTTGTGAAGAGTGAATGTGGCAGAGACAGAGAGCACCTAGTGCAGGGCCGGGGACAGGCAGCGAGGGGGCTGCCAGGTGAAGCCAGAGTCACTGACCAAACCCTTCCCGCTGTCAGGCTTTGACCAGAACCATGTCCACTGGTGGTAGGTGCATGGTTTCCCCTCTACCGAGAATCTGGGGTTCAGGCCCGTGCGGGGAAATGAACACGTGGATAAGCAGGAGCTACTGGCCCATCTCCCAGGTGTTAGAACCCATGAGTGGGGCAAGCCTTGGAAAACTGCTCCCCAAGAGAAACAGACATATCAGCGTGTATCCGTGCTCGCAAACTGTGAGGGCATTCAGGGGAGACTCAGCCCCCTAAGACATGAGTGGTGCTGGGAAGACTCTGGAGGGGAGGACCAGGGATGAGGGGAATGAGCTGAATGGCTTCCCTGTGTGTGCTGGGCACTGGGACAGGAGTAAGTGCAGTGGACACCACTCAGAGATTTTGGGTGTCTTCATCCCCTAGGTCACTGGGTCAACATACCTTCTAGTGGTTGTAAGTCTCACAGCTGGGCTATTTGTTGGAGTCATTTCTGTGCAGCTGTGTTTTGGGAAGTGAGCAGGGGCATGGAGGTCCTTCATCCTGGCGGAACGACGACAGATGCATGCAGGCTGGGGCCTGTCCAGAGCGTGCCCCAGTCCGCATCCTCACACCCCCGCTTCCTGCACATTCAGGCCCAGGACACAGACCAGAAACACCTTGAGGAGCTGCAGGAAAAGAACTTGGCCCTCAAAACTGCACAGGGGCAGAATGTGGAGGAGTCTGCCCACCTGTGCTGGGAGCTGGAGCAGCTGTCAGAGGGTAGGCAGCAGCCGCTGGTGCCGTGGAGGCAGCCTGATTGAAGACAATTATACTTTAATGGACACTAAGGGCCTTCTCCAGGGGGAGCTGACTATTTGGCTTCTCCCTCATGAGGAAGCTGAGCCCTTGGCTCTGAAACTCATGTGTCAGCCCAAGAAAATAGGGTTTTACTCAAGGGCCATTTGGAACTTTTTCATTGCAATTCTCCCCAAGAACATGAAGGGCCTGGCAGCCTTGAAGTCAGGACATGAAATGCACATGAAGTGTTGCCAGATTTCTCAGTGAAATGAGCGCTCTTTCCTCTCTCCCCTCAGATGGACCTGGATCAGAGGAGAGAACTGGACAGCAACTTCACAGAGAGGGATGGGGTAGGGCTGGCGCCACCTGGGTGCAGAGCTGGCTTGGATGGGGGACATAACCACTAGCCAGAAAGTGACTGTGCTGGCAGCCCACCCAGACCTGGGAGGCTGTTCGCTCCATCTGTGCAGGGAGCGGGCAGAACGGCCAACATGGAGGGCTGAGGCATGAAGTCTCTGTGCAGTTACTCTACGCTGCCGCTGGGCAGGAGGCGGTCCTAGACCATCTGTCAATAAACGGGAAGGCTGTGCTCCAATGACCCTTTACTGGTGGACATTGTCCTTTGAGTTTTATAGAGGTTTTTTTTACTGTCATTCTTTAAAAAATTTGTTTTTAATCATTTAAAAATGTAAAGACTTATTAGCTCACAGGCCATACAAAAGCGAGTGGCAAGTCCTAGCTAGCTTGGCTCAGTGGTTAGAGCGCCAGCCCATGGACTGTAGGATCTCGGTTCAATTTCCAAGCACTGTTTCCCATCTTGAAATGGTTTCATTACAAGTAAAAATTACTTAGTGAGCTACATTTCACTTCACTCAGTGTGTAGCTTGATATGCTATTGGAGCAGCAACAACCACTAGAGTAGCTGTTAACATTCAAAATCACTAGAGATAGTAAGAGCATTGCATTGGTAGCAACTGGAATAATTCAAAACAACTCCCCCCACTAAACTCTTCCTTAATCTTTTCCCTTCCTCAATGATCCCAGAATTTAACTCACCAGTCAAACTCATCTTAGCCAATGGTCCCACTGGCACAGGACGGTACAGAAACAAGGTACACACCCTTGGTTCTACTGGAAGAGCCATAGTTCACTGACACCACTGGAGCAACATATAATTAAAATTAAAACCATTGTCAAAATTTTTTAAGAAAAAAGATAAAGAATGCCATCTATAGGTGAGTATCTCAGAAGGAGGCATGCTGTGTAAGAGGGACCCATGCAAAGATGTGGCCGAATCACCCAAAGGTGCTCATTCTCATGTGAACACACTTGCTCTGAGGGGAAACACATTCCTTTCATTTCTATTTGCTGTGAATGGAAACCAGCTGGTCTATATACCAAGACAGCACTCCCCAGGTATCCAAAAAGGGAAACCCAAATGTCTAAGTGAATTTTACGTTTTACTTCATTTTAATCAATATACATTTAATCTTATAAAGTTATGTGTGGTTGAAGGGCTGCTGTGGCTCAGTGGTTGAGCATCCACCCATGATCCAGGAGGTCACAGTTGGACTCCTAGTCAGGGAACATGCCTGGGTTGCAGGCTTGATAAACCATAGAGGCTGTGCAGGGGGTAGCCAATCAATGATTCTCATCATTGAGGTTTCTATCTCTCTCAATTCCTCTCTGTGAAATCAATAAAAACATATTTTTAAAAACTTGTATGTGGCTAATATTGACTGTATTGGACAGAATAGATTAAGATACTAGGAAACAGTTGTGAAACAGTCATCCCTGAATCTCAGGACACCTTTGCTCCACAAGTCCGCAAAGAAGACATGGACAGGCCATAAGTGTTCACAGTAAAAAAAGAAAGCTTACCATCCGACACGTCCCCACAACCCTTCCCCTCACCACCTCCTCCTGGACTGAGGCACCTCCTTCAGGGGCAGTTTGACACTAAACTGCCCCATGTTCCTTGAAATTCGGCCTGTTCTGCCCAAGGGTTCACGCAAGAGTCTCATAGTTGATTTCTGAGACACTATTTTCCTCCCTGATATAAAACACAATAGTGAAGAGAGGGGTTTTTCCTCTCCTTGAAGCTGGGAGATTAGCCTGAAATCATTGAGCAGCTGAATTCAAAACTGGATCCACCGAACTGTGGACTTGATATTTCGTGAGAAAAACAAATTAACAAGTTACTGTTAGTTTCATCACTATTCTTCTGCTTATAATTCTTAGCTTCCAACTGAATGAGATCCTTAAAACTCCTGAGGGTGGACAAGGTTGTAGCATTTCATGGTATTGCAAAACAACAACAACAACAAACACGAAAACAACAAAAAAAAAAACTATGGGCGCAGAGAGCAGGACAGGGGAAAGATGGGAGATGCCTGAAAGAACACAAGACTTCCAACGACTCACGAGGGAAACGTTGGGACACAGGGTATGGCACAACTCAAATGCAGATACATAATAAAGTTCTAGGGGTTGCAAAGTCATGGGATTAGGGGTACACAATTCAGGCCACAGTACATGTAATGTCCCCAGCTAGAGATGGACGCCCACTGCTGGGGGAAGGACGAGCATGTGTAAAATTTTAACGGCTGCAGGCAGATTCCAAACCCAAACGGCTGTGGCAGGGACGTTGCCAACAGCAGTTTCTGATGATGGCTGCTGCCTTGCTCCCAGCCTGGACCTGGAAATCTCACTCATTGAAATTTTCACCTGGCCGACGTCAAGGTGTCCAACTCAAACACAGTGTTCCGTCCCTGGCAATTGCCTCATGGGGACACTGAGGCACCTGTCACTTTACACCGATCACCTGGATCAGCTCCTCCCCGAGTCCTCTGGTCAGATTCCTGCCCCGTGATCGCCTTTCTCCCATCTGCAGTCTCCAGGCATTTGCCACCTTGCGGAATCTGCCATCCCCATAATGAGGGTCTTACAATGCCCTTTAATGTAAAAGGATAAAACATAACTTTCTCTTTTGAAGTCAAAGGCTTTCACAGGCCATTTCTACCGTGTACACTGTTCCCACGCTGGGGAGGGACAAGGTCCCCACACCCTCTCCACCCATGTCAGTAGCAGGGAAGTCTCTGGCACCTGAGAGGGGATGGCATGCGGGACAGCACCCAGTTCTGACCTGCATGCCCGTGAGCAGGCATCTGATATTTCCTAAGCCTGTGTGTTCTCATCTCTGTAACGAGGACCTTTCTCTGGGACTCACAGGGCCCGGGTCTCATATACACTATCACTACAAGGAGGTTTGTGGATCCTCAGCTAAAGGGAAGGGGGCCGTGAGGGGGGAAAGGTGCCGAGAAGGTGGCAATTGTATGAACATGTACGGAACTTCAGTGGCACTTTGAAGGCCTAGAACCTCCTCCAGCCGGGGCACTCCTGTCCCTCCTCTTGCACACGTTCCAGTGGGGCTGGGACCTCCCGACTGAGCTCCGAACCTCCATCCTTGTGGGATTCACGGTCATGCCGCTGACACGGATATCCTTCCTTCTCCCACCCAGTGTGCAGCTGAGTGTACTGGTAACCTGCATGAGTCCTGCAGGATGCAGGCCCTCCAGGAAGGCACCTCGGAGAAGGTGGCCATGGCCATGGTACCAGCTTTCCCGGGGGGAATCGTCCCCCACGTCTCCACGCTGGCCTGCTCCAGAGCCCAACGGTTCCTGGACGAGCTTCTATCTAGGTGAGCACACACTCGTGACACTGCCCACTGCTAGCTGTGAGGCATGAAAACGTTACCACATCTTCCCGTCTCAGGATGCTCCTCTGAAAAGTGGGCTGCTGGCGGGGAAACCTCATAGCACTGCTGTGGGGACAAGCTATGGCAGGTCTCACCTGCTCCCTGGCTCTGCAGACAGGGTAACTGGATGTGCGGCGCTTGTTGGTGTCAATTCTTTCACTCTGTCCCACGGAAAGAACTCTGACACACCCATCAGTGGCCTGTGGCATCAGAGGTTGGAAAAGCACATGCAGAGCAACCTGTTAAGCAGTGTGAGATTTCACCTAGCCAGTCCTGGTCCTTGGTGTAGCCACACTGGGGATTTCTGGGGAGAGCAGGGGCCTAGGCCCACTCAGATGTATGGCATGCTTCTGGTTGGAGTTTCTTTACTCGACAATGTGCACGCACTTTTGGAGACACCTAGACTGATTCAAGGAATGAAGCAGACACAATCCCTGGGCCTCAGTTCTGGGCAATGGGTCCAGCAGTCACGCTCTCCATCATTCGCAGGTCATGTCCACCATCCATCAGGGCTGATGCCATCAGAGTGTTTTTGCCATCTGGAGGTACACCCGCTTACAATGACCGGGGTGACACACCGCAGGACCAAGTCATAAAGTGAGTGGTCTCCGGGTCCAGAAGGAGGGCCCCCAGAGTCAGCATCATGGGGACTGTGGTGGGTGGGGGGTGGAGAGTGCCAGGCAGAACCCTAATCTTATACATCATCTGATTCCCAAGAAAGGCCTGGGCTCTGGAGTCTTCTATTCCCGGGGAACAGGAGTCAAAGACGATAGTGGGTGGAGTCCCGGGCCTTGTAGACCCAGAGGGGACACTGTGCTGAGTTGTCCCTCACAGTCCCCTCAACCGCACAGACCCACCCCGCTCTGCCTGCCCCTCTCAATATCCATCTCCCCTGACCACGGTGGCCAGGCTCAGAACAGGACTGTGGTGAGCAGGCTGCTCACAAGTCTGTCTCAGTCCTCAGCCCAGATGCCCAGGGCCTGGAGGGTGGGGGTGGGCAGTGCACTGGACCTTCACGAGAGCTGCCAGTGGGAAGAAGAGTCTCACACAGACTCCATGTTGAACCTGCTGGATCCCACAACTGCTACAACCAGGACAGCCACACAGGGGCCGGGGGTGGCATGGGGCTGTCCCCTGGGTGGGCAAGGGGGGCCTGCACAGAGGCTCAGATTCAAACAAGTGTGCCATGGGAGGGCAGAGTGGAAAGAAAAACCAGGACTCAAACTCTGCTGCCCACCTGCATCTCCCCAGGGCCTTTGCTGCGATGGTGGGGACCTGGCTGGACCACGTCCAGGGTTTGGGGCAGCCCCTTCCTTTCGCCTGCTTCGAGGTAGAGCAGGTCTTGGTGCCCATCAACTCCCCTGCCTCACACCTGGTGGGCCACGCCCAAATCTATGGTTGGCGCTGCAGCACCTTGAGCCCACCGAGGCAACTCAACAAGGTGAGGCGGAATGATCATCCGGGCAGATCATCGGGGGAGGGCAGGCTCATGGGCTGGAGTTCCCTTAAAGGCGGTGGCATCTTTCCTGTCTGCACTAAGTCACAGGAAAGCCAGGAGTGTGAGTCAATGTGTCTCTTTCTCCTGCTCCAGGTCCACGCCCAGAGCTCCAGAGCTCTCCGGAGGCAGAGGAAGGGCCTGCTCAGGGGCCAGAGCCTGGTCCAATGAGAGGCCCTGCCCTGGCCAGGCCTGGCCCAAGGCAGTACCTGAAGCCATTATGGAGCCAGCTACTGGCTGCGCTGGAAGCCTTCTCTCATGCTGTCAGAAGCGTTCTAGGCGATTATCTTAAATAGTTCAGAGGAATACATCCCAACTGTACATTTATAATAGTAAATAAGGATAATTTCTAAAAGTACCTACCTATTTATGTAGACTATTTCCCATTTAGTTAAACACTCCTTTTGAAGAAATGAGGTTGTTTATTAAAAACATGTGTAGACCATGTCTTCTCATGTACACATACATAATTCCACACACACACACACACACACACACACACGTACACATATATGCTGACATGGAAGGTGCTCACTGTATAATACAGTTTTAAAATAAGTTTTGAAACCTTTAATTTCCTCTGATAACTACGTTTACACTGATAAAATGGGGAAATAAAATCTGGAAATATATACACCAAAATGTTCACACTAGTGAACTGTCAGAAGTTAACCTACCAGAAGTTACAGGTTCTTCTCATTTTGCTTTATGTATAGGTTCTGGTTGACACAAAGATCATACCTCCAAGATATAGATAGACAGTAGAGAGAGAGGAAAGGAGAGGCAGAGAACATAGATGAGAGGCGCACCAGCCGCCTCCTACCCACCCGGGCCATGTAAGTGACCGCAAAACCCTGCCACATGCCCTCCCTGGGAACTGATCCGGAAACCTTTCAGTGCAAGGGGAGATGCCCATCCAATGAGCCCCATCAGCCGGGGCTAGACTCAATATATATTTTAACAATACACTTATATTGATTTCAGGGAGGGAGAAAGGGCGAGACGGAAATGTAAACGATGAGAGAGAAGCATGGATAGGTTGCCTCCTTCAGGACTCCTATTGGTGATCCAGTCTGCAACCCGGGCCTGTGCGCTGACCCGGAATCAAACCAACTCTGCACTCCTGCCTGCTTCACAGGCAGACGCTCGACCACCGTGCAACACTGGCCAGAGTCAATCATATCTTTCTAAACTTTCCCAAGTGCCAATTTGTGTCTTGAAATGGTCTCAGGAAAGGAAAAATTACTTAATGGGGGACCTTCTACTTCCCTCGCCATTTAGCTGCATTTGCTATTTGGCCAGAAACAACCAGTAGACTAGCTCTCAACCATACTTAAAATCACTAGGGATAGCAAGAGCATTGCTTTGGTTGCAACAGGAGTAACTCAAAACAACTCCCTCCACTAAACACTTCCTGAATCATTTCCCTTCCTCCATGAACCCAGTATTTAACTCACCAGTCAAACTCAGCTTAGGGAGAGGCAATGGTTCCACTGGAACAGGACGGTACGGAAACAAGGTACACAGCCCTGGTTCTACCCGAGGGGCCATAGTTCACTGACACCACCACTGGAACAATCTATAATTAAAATGAAAACCACCATGTCAGAAAATTCTAAGCAGAAAAGGACAAAGGAATGCCACTGGTGAGTATTTCAAAAGGAGGCACGCTGTGCAAGAGGGATCCATTCAGTGCTGTGGCCCAATCATCCAAAGCTCATCGTTCTCATGTGAGCAGTACTCTTGCTCTGAGGGGAGACACATTTCCTTTCTTTCATTTCATATATGCTTTCAAGGAAAACCAGCTGGTCAATACACCAAGCCAACACTCTTCAGGTATCCAACAAGAGAAACCTAAATGTCTCAGTGAATTTTAAGTTGTACTAAATTTGACTTAAAAAAAGGTTTCATTTTAAATTGATATGTGGCTGCCCGACTGGCGTGGCTCAGTGCTTGAGCGTGGACCCCGGAACTAAGAGATCCCCGATTCATTCCCAGTCAGGGCCCGTACTGGGGTTGCGCGCTAGGAGCTATGGGACCCATGATGCTCTCTCATCACTGATGTTTCTCTCTCCCCTTCCCCAGCCTCCTCACCACCCCCACCCCCACCCCCACCCCCGGCTCTCTCTGTTCCCCTTCCCTTCCTCTCTCTGAGATCAATAAAAACATATATGTTTAACCAGTTCTATGTGGATAATACGGACCCTATGAGACAGGGTACTTCAAAACACTAGGCAACTGTTGTGAAACAGTCATCCCTGAGTCTCGGGACACCTTTCCTCCACAAGTCCACACAGAAGACATGTACGGGGCCCTTAGTGATCACAGTAGAAACAGGAAGCTCTCCATCCGACAGGTCCCCACTGCCCTTCCCCTCACCACCTCCTCCTGGGCTGAGGCACCTCCTTCAGGAGCACTTTGACACTAAACTGCCCCATGTCCCTTGCAATTTGGCCCGTTCTGCCCAAGGGTTCACGCCAGAGTTTCATAGTTGATTTCTGAGACACTAAGTTTCTCCCTGATATAAAGCACAATAGTGAGCAGAGGATTTTTTTCCTCTCGTTGATGCTGGGAGCCTACCCTGACATCACTGAGCAGCTGAATTCAATATTGGATCCACCTACCTGTGGACTTGTTCTTTTGTGAGAAAGACAAGTCCCTACTGTTAGCTTCATCACTATTCTGCTGCTTATAATTCTCAGTTGCCACACTGAATGAGATCCTTAAAACTCCTGAGGGTGGACAAGGTTGTAGCATTTCATGGTATTGCAAAACAACAACAACAACAAACACGAAAACAAAAACAAAAACCGATGGGAGCAGAGAGCAGGACAGGGGAAAGATGGGCGATTCTGGAATGTACACCAGCCTTCCACTGACTCCAGAGTGAGACGTCGGGATACAGGGCATGGCACAGCCACTTTGGGCTGGCAGAGTGTGATGCCAATGAGGATCTCAAAGTGTGACCACAGAAAAGGGGTGAGGCAGAGACAAGACTGTAAAAGAAGCTAAGGTCGGATCATGGACGGCCTGGACGGACACGCTAAGGATTTGGGACTCATTTCTAAAGGCCATAGGAGACCACTGGCAGTTTTCAGAAGAGACATGATCATATTGACATTTTCAAAAGATCCTTCGGGCTGCTGGTAGAGAATGCTTAGGGACCTGGCGATACCAGAGGTTGACAGGTCACAGAGAACACATGGGATCAGGAGGCCCTGAAGTCAATGTGGCTTAGTACTCTTGCTGTTAACCTTGATGGTTTCACACTAGAATCGTCGTATCAGGAATGTCAAGGTGGAAATCTATCCCACTCATGGGACTAGACAGCTTATGTCTAGAAGTTATAATAAAGTAGCAGGATATGCCGTATGTTTTCTCAGACCAAGACACTCTCAGAACAAAGTGGAGAACATACCAAAACCAAGATTGGTTAAAGTGGTAAGGAAAAGGGTGTGGACTCAGCTTCCAGACAGAACAACCGGTCAGTGGCACAGACAGAGACGCACACACACACACAGAAAGCCAGAGAGAGGCTGAGAGGAAGGAAGGGACCTCAAGAACGAGAGTACAACACAAGTGACAGGACCTGACACCCCATCAGCTGGGCTGTCCTCTATGTTGTACAGAAGCCAGTTACTGAGCACTCAGCGGACACACAAGGATGTTCCCACCAGGAGGCTGGACTCACTCGAAGCCACTGTGAAGGCCCCTAATGCTTGGACCCACATGAGGCACTTGTCCGAGGCTAAGTTCATAACAAGAGGCCACGGTGAGGTTTTAGGCCAGTGAGTGACCATATCTGAATTTCCTGTCCTTTCAAACCCTTAAAGGTACAGACTTGAAAATGAGGCCCACATGAGCAGTGACTTCCCTGAGATCACAGGCTGGGCCCAGGGCTCTTTTGTCTAGTGTTGCATGCTGTGTCCCACTCATTCTTGTCACCTTCCACCTCTATGTTTGTGTACCAGATTCATGGGACACCAGCCCACAGCTGTTAGGGGAATTGTCCCATCTGCACCTGATGACTTCCTATGGAAATGGTGTCTAGCATCATCCTCACTGGGCAGCTTGGGAGCCTGGGGGAGGCCCTGAGAGGCACAGAGGCTTCCCCCAGGGCACAGATCACCTAAGAAAAAGGAGGTGTGAACTCGGCTTTCTCCCCCAAAACCAGGGGCCTCCTTCTTCCCAGGGAGCATGGGGGCGGGCTGTGTTGGATGCTTGTATACAGGTATGGAGATAACATGGGCCAGGAAGGTGAGAGGTCAGCAGCCCAGAGGGGCCTTTGGGTGGCCCTGATTGGAGGAAGGGGCACAGGTCATTGAACCTTGAAGGGGTGACCTCACTTCCCTGGGGACAGATCCCCAACAGAAATGGGAACCGTGGTAACCAGGTACCCACATTCTAGAGACAACTGCCTTTCCAGCTCACTTGAGTGGAGAAGGTCAGGAGACCAGGATGTCTCTCTGTTGCTTCCCGTTCTTCCGATGCTCTGGCAAGAAGAAAGCCCAGGGCAAGAGATGTTTCTGTTGCTGGGGAAACAGGCGCAAGCGCCACCACCGATACCCCTCACCCTCTGGCAGGAGGCACACACAGGTAACCGAGGGCAGGCCCTTTAAGCTCACACTTGGGTGCCAATTAGGGGTCACACCTGGGGAGCACCACACCTCTTACCCCTCATCCCGGGTGTGTGTGTGTGTGTGTGTGTGTGTGTGTGTGTGTGTCCGGGATGGTGAGGGGAAGGAAGCGGGGAATGAGGGATGCTCATCCTGGGCTCAGGAGAAGGTTGGTAAGTGTCAGAAGCCTGGAGGGTGTTGGAGGGTGTGTCATGTTCACTGCCCAGGTCATGGCTCACAGGAAGGGAAGCTGAGTGCTGGGGTCGGAGCTCTGCTACCCACCTGTTAAATCGCAGGGGTGCTCAAGGGGTCATCAACTTCACTCCCTGCCTGGAGGTCTTTGCAGATGCCCCTCTCTGCCTGATCTGGGGAGCAGAATGGGTGGTGGGCATCTTCCCCACTGGTAATGCCCGGGCCCCTCATGCCTCCTGGCCCGGTAGCGGGCTCTGTCTTTGCAGAGCTCCAACAAGGGCAGCGTCGAGGAGCTGGCTGACAGGTTCACTTATGCCCTCAACGGGTACAAAGGACAAGTGCGTCAGGGCAGGAAAACCGTCCAGTGCCAAACTGAGGTGAGAGCTGGCCCACACCCAGGACCCTGAGGGGACTAGGGTGGGACCAGAAGTCAGACTCAAATCTGCGGCCTCAAGTTCTCACAGGCCCACTCCCAAAGTGATCTGCACCTTCAATCCTCCCGACCAGCTCCCTGGTAGGGGAGAAAAGCAGTCTTTCTTCCTGTGTTCTTGGGATCAGAGAGAAAGCATCTGTTGCTGTCTTTGCCTCATGCCCCTTTCAACTGATGAACACCCTGCCCCAAGTATCCTGTGGACCAGCCCCTGCCCGACTGTCCTTGTAGGCCTTCTGCAAGCCTTACACATCATCCCACTTCATAGTGCAGTGTATTTAAAAAAGAAAAAAAAAGGGGGGTGAGCGGGGGTCGGTTAGGGGTGTAGGAAGGGATTAAGGTCTTGAATACTTTTCTCTGCAACCTATCACCTCACAGAGGACGACAAACCATTGCAGTGCGGCCAGCTCAGGAGCTGTGGCCTGACCCAACTCCATATCATCCCATCAAGGACAGAGTTTTCTTCAGTCATTCAGGCTTTCACTGTGGCTACACCTTGACACAAATCAATTGTTGCTAGCTCAGCAGGGCTGCCAGGAACATCCTCCCTGTGTCCTCACAGACTAGGTCTGCCATGACACAGGACCACAGATTGGGTGGAACTTTCCTGATGCGTCCTGGCTCAGTACCCACTCTGTCTTTGCAGAGCTCCAAGGAGGACATCATTGAGGTGCTGGCCCATGGACCCGACTACACCACCTACAGGGTCAGGGTGCAGGTGCACCAGGCTGACGACACAGACCAGTGCCTGTCTGAGGTGAGAGCTGGCCTCGAGGGTCTCTACACCCACAACCCCAACACAACCTGGCAGGGCCCAGAACCCACACTCAAACCTGGGGACTCCCCGGGCACCCTCCCAGGACTCTCCCTAGTGTCCCACAGCCCAAGACAAAGAAATGCAGACCCCCACGCCCCCCTCCAGCTACATGGGACGGGAGAGAGACGCTCCTCACATATTTGTAGCAATATCAGAGAGAGAAATGTCCTGTGACTTCACAGTGGACCATGAGCACTTGGGCATTTCGCTGTTTGTGTTGCTTAAACTACACTTGCCACGTATCCTCTGGAGCACTCAGCTCCACTGTCCTTGCAGACCTGGTCCAGTCGGGGAGGTCGTTTGCCCAGCGATGCGGCCTTTCAGTGCTGATGGACATGGGCCTAATGCAGTTCAGCTGCCATGTCAGCAGTGCTGCCCGGAACACTGATGTGTGTCGGAACGGACTGTGTTAGGTTGCTTGCTTGCGCTGCCATAACATAGGGCCGCACTGGGTGGTGTTAACAGCAGACATTCATTTTCTCACAATTCCGGAGGCTAGAAGTGAGAGGTGGTGCTTTCAGCGGGGCTGGTATTCCTGAGGGGGTCGCTCCTCAGCTTATAGACGGCTGTCTTCTCTCTGTGTGTCCCATGAACTCCCCTCTGCACTGCCACGTGTCCTCCCCTCCTCTTCTAAGGACACCGGTCAGATTCGATGAAGACCCACACCACTGAATTCACGTCACCTGAATGACTTGCTTGAAGACTAAAACTCAAATGCAGACACATAATCAAGTTCTAGGGGTTGCAAAGTCATGGGATTAGGGGTACACAATTCAGGCCACAGTACATGTAATGTCCCCAGCTGGAGATGAACGCCCACTGCTGGGGGAAGGACGAGCACCTGTAAAATTTGAACGGCTGAAGGCAGATTCCAAGCCCAAAGGGCTGTGGCAGGGACGTTGCCAACAGCAGTTTCTGATGATGGCTGCTGCCTTGCTCCCAGCCTGGCCCGGGAAATCTCACTCATTGAAATTTTCACCTGGCCGACGTCAAGGTGTCCAACTCAAACACAGTGTTCCGTCCCTGGCAATTGCCTCATGGGGACACTGAGGCACCTGTCACTTTACACCCATCACCTGGATCAGCTCCTCCCCGAGTCCTCTGGTCAGATTCCTGCCCCGTGATCGCCTTTCTCCCATCTGCAGTCTCCAGGCATTTGCCACCTTGCGGAATCTGCCATCCCCATAATGAGGGTCTTACAATGCCCTTTAATGTAAAAGGATAAAACATAACTTTCTCTTTTGAAGTCAAAGGCTTTCACAGGCCATTTCTACCGTGTACACTGTTCCCACGCTGGGGAGGGACAAGGTCCCCACACCCTCTCCACCCATGTCAGTGGCAGGGAAGTCTCTGGCACCTGAGAGGGGATGGCATGCGGGACAGCACCCAGTTCTGACCTGCATGCCCGTGAGCAGGCATCTGATATTTCCTAAGCCTCTGTGTTCTCATCTCTGTAACGAGGACCTTTCTCTGGGACTCACAGGGCCCGGGGTCTCATATACACTATTACTACAAGGAGGTTTGTGGATCCTCAGCTAAAGGGAAGGGGGCCGTGAGGGGGGAAAGGTGCCGAGAAGGTGGCAATTGCATGAACATGTACGGAACTTCAGTGGCACTTTGAAGGCCTAGAACCTCCTCCAGCCGGGGCACTCCTGTCCCTCCTCTTGCACACGTCCCAGTGGGGCTGGGACCTCCCGACTGAGCTCAGAACCTCCATCCTTGTGGGATTCACGGTCATGCCGCTGACACGGATATCCTTCCTTCTCCCACCCAGTGTGCAGCTGAGCGAACTGGTAACCTGCATGAGTCCTGCAGGATGCAGGCCCTCCAGGAAGGCACCTCGGAGAAGGTGGCCATGGCCATGGTGCCAGCTTTCCCGGGGGGAATCGTCCCCCACGTCTCCACGCTGGCCTGCTCCAGAGCCCAACGGTTCCTGGACGAGCTTCTAACTAGGTGAGCACACACTCGAGACTCTGCCCACTGCTAGCTGTGAGGCATGAAAACGTCACCACATCTTCCCGTCTCAGGATGCTCCTCTGAAAGTGGGCTGCTGGCGGGGAAACCTCATAGCACTGCTGTGGGGACAAGCCATGGCAGGTCTCACCTGCTCCCTGGCTCTGCAGACAGGGAAGCTGGATGTGCGGCGCTTATTGGTGGCAACTCTTTCACTCTGTCCCACGGAAAGAACTCTGACACACCCATCAGCGGCCTGTGGCATCGGAGGTTGGAAAAGCACATGCAGAGCAACCTGTTAAGCAGTGTGAGATTTCACCTAGCCGGTCCTGGTCCTTGGTGTAGCCACACTGGGGATTTCTGGGGAGAGCAGGGGCCCAGGCCCACTCAGATGTATGGCATGCTTCTGGTTGGAGTTTCTTTACTCGACAATTTGCACGCACTTTCGGAGACACTTAGCCTGACTCAAGGAATGAAGCAGACACAATCCCTGGACCTCAGTTCTGGGCAATGGGTCCAGCAGTCACGCTCTCCATCATTCGCAGGTCATGTCCACCATCCATCAGGGCTGATGCCATCAGAGTGATTTTTCCATCTGGAGGCACACCTGCTTACAATGACCTGGGTGACACACCGCAGGACCAAGTCATAAAGTGAGTGGTCTCTGGGTCCAGAAAGAGGGCCCCCAGAGTCAGCATCATGGGGACTGTGGTGGGTGGGGGGTGGAGAGTGCCTGGCAGAACACTAATCTTATACATCATCTGATTCCCAAGAAAGGCCTGCGCTCTGGAGTCTTCTATTCCAGGAGGATAGGAGTCAAAGACGACAGTGGGGGGGGGGGGGTCCCGGGCCTTGTAGACCCAGAGGGGACGCTGTGCTGAGTTGTCCCTCACAGTCCCCTCCCACCCCCCACAGACCCACCCCGCTCCGCCTGCTACTCTCATATCCATCTCCCCTGACCACGGTGGCCAGGCTCAGAACAGGACTGTGGTGAGCAGGCTGCTCACAAGTCTGTCTCAGTCCTCAGCCCAGATGCCCAGGGCCTGGAGGGTGGGGGTGGGCAGTGCACTGGACCTTCACGAGAGCTGTCAGTGGGAAGAGGAGTCTCACACAGACTCCGTGTTGAACCTGCTGGATCCCACAACTGCTACAACCAGGACAGCCACACAGGGGTCGGGGGTGGCATGGAGCTGTCCCCTGGGTGGGCAAGGGGGGGCCTGCACAGAGGCTCAGATCTAAACAAGTGTGCCATGGGAGGGCAGAGTGGAAGGAAAGACCAGGACTCAGAATCTGCTGCCCACCTGCCTCTCCCCAGGGCCTTTGCTGCGATGGTGGGGACCTGGCTGGACCACGTCCAGGGTTTGGGGCAGCCCCTTCCTTTCGCCTGCTTCGAGGTAGAGCAGGTCTTGGTGCCCATCAACTCCCCTGCCTCACACCTGGTGGGCCACGCCCAAAATCTATGGTTGGCGCTGCAGCACCTTGAGCCCACCGAGGCAACTCAACAAGGTGAGGGGGACTGATCATCTGGGCAGATCATCGGGGGAGGGCAGGCTCATGGGCTGGAGTTCCCTTAAAGGCGGTGGCATCTTTCCTGTCTGCACTAAGTCACAGGAAAGCCATGAGTGTGAGTCAATGTGTCTCTTTCTCCTGCTCCAGGTCCACGCCCAGAGCTCCAGAGCTCTCTGGACGCAGAGGAAGGGCCTCCCCAGGGGCCAGAGCCTGATCCAATGAGAGGCCCTGCCCTTGCCAGGCCTGGCCCGAGGCAGTACCTGAAGCCATTATGGAGCCAGCTACTGGCTGCCCTGGAAGCCTTCTCTCATGCTGTCAGAAGAGTTCTAGGCGATTATCTTCAATAATTCAGAGGAATACATCCCAACTGTACATTTATAATAGTAAATAAGGATAATTTCTAAAAGTACCTATTTATGTAGACTATTTCCCATTCAGTTAAATACTCCTTTTGAATAAATGAGGCTGTTTATTAAAAACACGTGTAGACCATGTCTTCTCATGTACACATACATAATTCCATACACACACACACACACACACACACGTACACACACCCACGTACACATATATGCTGACATGGAAGGTGCTCACTGTATAATACAGTTTTAAAATAAGTTTTGAAACATTTAATTTCCTCTGATAACTACGTTTACACTGATAAAATGGGGAAATAAAATCTGGAAATATATACACCAGAATGATCACACTGGTGAACTGTCAGCAGTGAAACACTAGAAATGACAGTTTCTTCTCATTTTGCTTCATGTACAGGTTCTGGTTGACACAAGGATCATACCTCCAGTATATACACAGACAGTAGAGAGAGGAAGGGAGAGGCAGAGAACACAGATGAGAGGTGCACCACCCGCCTCCTGCCCACCCCCGCCATGGAAGTGACCGCAAAACCCTGCCATGTGCCCTCCCTGGGAACTGATCCGGAAACCTTTCAGTGCACGGGGAGATGCCCATCCAATGAGCCCCATCAGCCGGGGCTAGACTCAATCCATATTTTAACAATACACTTTGATTGATTTCAGGGAGGGAGAAAGGGCGAGACGGAAATGTAAACGATGAGAGAGAAGCATGGATAGGTTGCCTCCTTCAGGACTCCTACTGGTAATCCAGTCTGCAACCCGGGCCTGTGCCCTGACCCGGAATCAAACCAACTCTGCACTCCTGCCTGCTTCACAGGCAGATGCTCGACCACCGTGCAACACTGGCAAGACTCAATCATATCTTTCTAAACTTTCCCAAGTGCCAATTTGTATCTTGAGATGGTCTCATGAAAGGAAAAATTACTTAATGGGGGGCATTCTACTTCCCTCGCTGTATAGCTGGATTTACTATTTGGCCAGAAACAAACAAAAGACTAGCTATTAACCATATCTAAAATCACTAGGGATAGCAAGAGCATTGCTTTGGTTGCAGCAGGAGTAACTCAAAACAACTCCCTCCACTAAACACTTCCTGAATCATTTCCCTTCCTCCGTGAGCCCAGAATTTAACTCACCAGTCAAACTCAGCTTAGGGAGAGGAAATGGTTCCACCGGAACAGGACGGTACGGAAACAAGGTACACAGCCCTGGTTCTACCCGAGGGGCCATAGTTCACTGACACCACCACTGGAACAATCTATAATTAAAATGAAAACCACCATGTCAGAAAATTCTAAGCAGAAAAGGACAAAGGAATGCCACTGGTGAGTATTTCAAAAGGAGGCACGCTGTGCAAGAGGGATCCATTCAGTGCTGTGGCCCAATCATCCAAATCTCATCATTCTCATGTGAGCAGTACTCTTGCTCTGAGGGGAGACACATTTCCTTTCTTTCATTTCATATTTGCTTTCAAGGAAAACCAGCTAGCTGGTCAATACACCAAGCCAACACTCTTCAGGTATCCAACAAGAGAAACCTAAATGTCTCAGTGAATTTTAAGTTTTACTAAATTTGAATTAAAAAAAAAGTTTCATTTTAAATTGATATGTGGCTGCGGGACTGGCGTGGCTCAGTGCTTGATCGTGGACCCCGGAACCAAGAGATCCCCGTTTCATTCCCAGTCAGGGCCCGTACTGGGGTTGTGCGCTAGGAGCTATGGGACCCATGATGCTCTCTCATCATGGATGTTTCTCTCTCCCCTTCCCCAGCCTCCTCACCGCCCCCACCCCCACCCACACCCCCCGCTCTCTCTTCCCCTTCTCTTCCTCTCTCTGAGATCAATAAAAACATATATGTTTAACCAGTTCTATGTGGATAATATGGACCCTATGAGACAGGGTACTTCAAAACACTAGGCAACTGTTGTGAAACAGTCATCCCTGAATCTCGGGACACCTTTCCTCCACAAGTCCACACAGAAGAAATGTACTCGGCCCTTATTGATCAAAGTAGAAACAGGAAGCTCTCCATCCCACAAGTCCCCACTGCCCTTCCCCTCACCACCTCCTCCTGGGCTGAGGCACCTCCTTCAGGAGAAGTTTGACACTCAACTGCCCCATGTCCCTTGCAATTCAGCCCGTTCTGCCCAAGGGTTCATGCAAGAGTCTCATAGTTGATTTCTGAGACACTGTTTTCCTCCCTGATATAAAGCACAATAGCGAGCAGAGGATTTTTTTCCTCTCGTTGATGCTGGGAGCTTACCCTGACATCACTGAGCAGCTGAATTCAATATTGGATCCACCTACCTGTGGACTGGTTCTTTTGTGAGAAAGACAAGTCCCTCCTGTTAGCTTCATCACTAATCTACTGCTTATAATTCTCAACTTCCACACTGAATGAGATCCTTAAAACTCCTGAGGGTGGACAAGGTTGTAGCATTTCATGGTATTGCTGAAAACAACAACAACAAACACGAAAACAAAAACAAAACAACTATGGGAGCAGAGAGCAGGACAGGGGAAAGATGGGAGATGCCGCAAAGAACACCAGCCTTCCACCGACTCCAGAGGGAGACGTCCGGATACAGGGCATGGCACAGCTCTAAGCTGGGCTGGCAGAGTATGATGCCAATGAGGATCTCAAAGTGTGACCACAGAAAAGGGGTGAGGGAGAGACAAGACTGCAAAAGAAGCTAAGGTCGGATCATGGACGGCCTGGACGGACACGCTAAGGATTTCGGACTCATTTCTAAAGGCCATAGGAGACCACTGGCAGTTTTCAGAAGAGACATGATCATATTGACATTTTCAAAAGATCCTTCGGGCTGCCGGTAGAGAATGCTTAGGGACCTGGCGATACTAGAGGTTGACAGGTCGCAGAGAACACATGCTATCAGGAGGCCCTGAAATCAATGTGGCTTAGTACTCTTGCTGCTAACCTGGATGGCTTCACACTAGAATCGTCGTATCAGGGATGACAAGGTGGAAATCTTTCCCACTCATGGGACTTGACAGTTTATGTCTAGAAGTTGTCATAAAGTAGCACGATATGCCGTATCTTTTCTCAGACCAAGACACTCTCAGAACAAAGTGGAGAACATACCAAAACCAAGATTTACTAAAGTGGTAAGGAAAAGGGGGTGGACTCAGCTTACTGACTGAACAACAGGAGGTCAGTGACACAGACAGAGACGCACACACACACAGAGAAAGCGAGAGAGAAGCTGAGAGGAAGGAAGGGACCTCAAGAACGAGAGTACAAGACAAGTGACAGGACCTGACACCCCATCAGTTGGGCTGTCCTCTATGTTGTTTAGAAGCGAGTTTATGACATAGAGTCCAAACATAACAGAAATACAAGCAAATGTCACCATACTCTTCAAAAAACCTTTAATGACACAGATACTTACCTTGATCAAGTGTGCATACTTCTTCAGTTGTTCTGAAAAGCATTGTGTAATCCTTGCAGTAATGATCTAAGTAAAACTCCAATTTTTAGTCCGTACAACAACAAGGACATATAAAATACAAATAACTAGGAAGGTATTTCAATATTTACCCCCAACAGTTAGCATTCATCAGTAGAACTTTCCCATTTAAAAACATACTTATGAGAAAAAAGATAATTAAATCCAGAGCCCCTTTATTCTATTTCTGGACTTTCCAGTGCCCAGTATGATAAGTGCAACCTCAACGACTTTTGCTAGACAAATTTTGTGTGGGTGAAACTACTGTAAAAACACTGTGATCTCGGTTCTCTTCCATTACCTATTAGCTGTTGATCTTCAAAAAACCATCTCTAGAGCCTCAATATTTTCTCCAGAAAATGGGGAAATACCAGTTAATTCACTGTGAAGTTTTAAAACTAAATAAAATATGTGAAAAATACCAAAGCCCCTTATTAGGGTGGGAAATCATTTCATTATAAAACAGTTTTCATGATAGTAATGATTTGTCCTAAGAGAAATAAAAAAATTAAAATTGCCATGTCTCAGAATACAACTTCTTTATCTCAAGGAAGATCACAAAAATTAGAAAACGTGCTGTAATATTAACTCAGCTGTTGATATTTTTATTCCATTCAATTTTATTATCAAGGGTCACAATACCCAAGTGTGCGGCCTTTAGAATTCAGTGTTAAACAGAGTGCTGGCCAGGCTGTGCGAGTGCAGTGTCAGCACCATTTAAACGCAGATCCACCAGGAACCTGAGAGACACAGAAGGCCACAGCACAAGTGCAGCCGAGCCCACAGCGAACCCAGCGTTATGGTCTTGGAAACACACTCTGACAGGTTTTCTCATCACTAATGGGGGTCATGATTCCCTGGCCTTGTTGACAATTTATGTAGCTAAACTGCAATTCTCTGAACTGTAAGCACTACTAGAATGTAGGTATTGTTACAGCATAGCAGGTATTGTTATAGTCCTTCCACCACAGTGCAGGCAGTCAGCTTGTCAACATGAAATGCACTGGGTCACCCCCAGTGTTTACCATGTTTCCTGGCTTCCTGCTGATCTTAGGACAGAGATGACTCACAAGACCTTACATAGCCAATATCTTCAAACAATTCTGTGTTTTGCAAAAACTGCTCTGGGTTCCTAAGGCCAATTTCTGAGTCACCTGAGCACTCCTGGAAGTTTTCACTCTACACACAGTATTTACCTTGCCAAATGAACAAGGAGGGGTCAACAAGTGAATGAATTCCTTCTCCCATCAGAGTATTCCATTTAGGCTCCTCAGAGACACAGTGAAGTAGGAAAAAGATTGCAGGTATGTGAGAGAAGTGTAGAAGAATCCAGACTGAGATTCTGTGACAAGTCTTCATCCTTCATCTGAGAAACTTTCCAAAGGATTCAGACATAAAGATCTCTTCAAAAGGTGAGACTCAACTTTCTGGGGGTGGTCTGAATTCAGTAAATACTCCCAATCCCGAGAAGAAGAAACAGATATTGATTTTTTAAATCATGCCTCCTTGTAATTAGGGGGGTGGGAGTGATCAAGGAGGGGTCGATGAGGGGAGAAGGAGACATATGTAATACTTTAAACCAGTGTTAAACTCAACCTTCCTCATGCCGCGTCCCTTTAATATAGTTCCTCATGTTATGTTGACCCCCAATTTCAATGTTACAAATTAAACATAATTAAAGCATAGTGATTAATAACAAAAACAATATGTAATTATATATGTGTTTTCCCATGGTATTAGGCGACCCCTGTGAAAGGGTCATTCGACCCCTAAAGGGCTCACGACCCACAGGTTGAGAACCACTGCTTTAAACAATAAAAAAATTCAATTACAGGAATTCAAGTTCCATTTTCACATTAAGTTGATCTAAGAATATGAAAAAAAAAATCCCAATGCTGGCCCAGCAGTTGTGGCTCAGTGGTTGAGCATCAATCCATGAACCAAGAGGTCATGGTTCAATTCCTGACCAGGGCACATGCCCAGGTTTCTGGTTTTATTCCCAGGAGGGAGTGCGGAGGCAGCCAACTGATGATTCTCTCTCATCAAGGATATTTCTATCTCTCTCCCTCTCCATTCCTGTCCCTGAAAACAATTAAAACATTTTAAAAATTAAGTAATCACAATGCTGGAAAATGAAAGGAATATCAAAACACCTAAATGACTTTAGTGATCTTCTAAATCCTCTGTTGTCATTTCCAGTCTCCAAAGCACTTTCTCCACGAGATTTGAGGCTCTTTGTTGTCATTTCCACAGTCTCCACAGCACCTTCTACGGAAAGAGATCTGGACTCTTCCTTTAATGAATAATATAAAAATGCTTAGACAAAACCACAATTATTCATTTTGTTTTGAACAACAAAAAAAGAGGTATACATTTGGAATCAAAAAGTTCAATAAAATTCCAAAAAGAAACTTATTGTAGGCTTTTTCAGACTTACCCTGTGATATGATAAATGCCTAAAATTAAAACAAAATGCTTATCTAAGAATTGCATCTAAATAATAGCCTATTAACAAATCATATCTAAATAAGAATTGTGGTGAGCTAGAAGGGGACAATAAAAAAGGGGGGGACTTCTATAATACTTTCAAAAGGAAAGATTTTAAAAATAAATAAATAAATAAATATGACATATAGCTATATACTGTCTTCTCACCAGCTCAACACATGCACCATGGGAACTAAAAAAGGTAAAATAAAATTAAACAAATTAATGATAAATATTATAAGATAAAGCATGTGTGTAAATAAATTTTAAGAAAAGAGTAGACAAAAATTTAAAAATCTACTAGCTAGAAGCCTTGCCACAAAAGTGACCTCAAACCGTGGCTCAACCTGTATTGACCTTATGTCCTTTATAAAACTAAAGATTACCAGAAGAGCTATTCATAACCTACAGGTTTCTTAATGATCTTATCATTCTTAGACAGTCAGAAAAATAACTTTAGAAAAACTAAACTTTCCCTTTCATCTTACAAAACATAAACTAGGAAATGCCATTCAACTTTCACTAGCATGTCTAACAATCACTTACTTGAAATTATTTCATGGTATTTTATGGGTTTTTTAATTGTGGTTAAATATACATAATGTAAAATTTACCATTTTAACCATTTTGTGGTGTACAAATTCAGTACCATTAAATACATTAATTCATAAAGTTGTGTAACCTCAATGCTATCCATTTCCAGAACTTTTCCATTATCCCAAACAGAAACTGCCAATTCAACAACTCCCCCTTTCTCCCTCCCTCAGCTTCTATTATATTTTCTGTCCTTTGAATTTACCTATTCAAAGCAAAGTACCCCATGAAGGTGGAATTATACAGTATTTATGTTATGTTGGATATAACATCCTCAAGGTTCATCCATGTTGTAGCACATCTCAGAATTTCCTTCATTTTAAAGGCTAAATATTTCATTCTAGGCATATACCACATATTGTATATCCAGTCATCTGTCCATACACACTGGGGTTGTTTCCAATTTCAACTATTATGAATAATGCTGCTATGAACACTGGTGTTCGACTGAGTCCCTGCTTTCAAATCTTTTCTTTTTATTTCAACATTTTTTATTAAGGAATTACATATGTCCTTATCCCCCCATTGCCCCCCACCCCACTCCCGTTCATGACCTCACTCCCCTGGGTCTGTGTCCATTGGTTATGCTTATATGCATGTATACAAGTCCTTTGGTTGACCTCTATCCCTTACTCCCACCCTTCCCTACCTTCCCTCTGAGGTTTGAGTATCTGATCAATGCTTCTGTCTTTTGTGTATATATAATCAAAAGGAGAATTGTTGGATCATATGGTGATTCTAGGTTTAACTCCACCCCCCCCCCCAAGTTATCTTGAAATTTATTGTTGAAAATATTATAGATGTCCCTTTCTATCCCCCATTGATCCCCTCCACCCTGCCGAGGTTTAATATTTTGAGAAACAGCAAATGGTTTCCCACAGTGGCATTTTTTACTTTTCCACCAGTAATCACAGGGTTCCAGTTTCAACATCCTCACTTATTTTTTTCATTGTTTAATAAATCAGTCATCTCAGTAGGTATGACATGGTATCTCACTGTGGTTTTGATTTGCATTTGCCTAATGATTAAACATGCTGAGCACTGTTTCATGTGCTCATTGGCCATTTACATATCTTTAGAGAAATGTCCGTTCAAGCCCTCTGTCCAGTTTTAAATTGAATTGTCTGATCTGTGGTTGTTGAATTTAGGAAAAACCGGCATTTACCTATTATTGACTCAGCTTCCTTTTATGAAATCCCATCCTCCCAGTCTATAAAAGCAGATAGTATTTTATTTTATTTTTATTTTTTAAATCTATATTGTTGAAAGTATTACATAGGTCCTCCTTTCCCCGCATTAGTCTCTTCCGGGCCACTCCCATCCCCACCCCAATAGTATTTTCATACTCTCCCTTACTCCTGATGTCTCAGGACTTGCACATTCCCTCAGCTCTGTCTCTCATTTCTGTCTTCTCTCTTCAGAGCCAATCTTTTTCCCCTGAACTATCATAGAACAGTATCCTTGACAACAGTCTCTCTACTCTCCAGCCAATCCTACACATCCTACACATTGCCACCAAAGTCATATCTTCTCAAAATACAGAACTGAAGATGTACTTTCCATTTTAACATCCTTGACAGGCTCCTTCTGTGTACAGTTTAAATTTCAAGTTCCCAGGTACAAACAAGGCCCTTAAGTTTGGATCCACTCAGCACCTGCAAGCATCTCTCCACACCCAAACCTTGTGTACATCCATTCTGAACTTAAAAACATCATGTTTTTCCATAAATAGTTTGGCTGATTCGCTCTGCCTAGAATGCCCTTCTTTTACCAACTTCCAGTTCAATCAGCAACTTCTTTGAGAAATCCTTCCTTCAGAGCCAGTCCCCTGACTCTCACCACACTGTGGACACACAGGTATTATGTGGCATTTTAATTTATCTGCATACAGCATTTTAGTTATCTGTTTATTTGTTCAACTAAATCTGAGTCACATACACCTGGTATTGATTCCTAACCAAAATATAAAATATCTTCCCGCATATAGTAAGAAGACTAAAGAACAATATGTTTTCCAGACCAAAAGGACTGAAATTAAAAATCTTATCGTTCTATTTACAAGCAGACTTAAGATAACGGAGACAAAAGAGACAATTCATCTAACTGCACATCCATGGAATCTAGTAAACATGCAATCATCCTTTGGAGAATTTAAGATGGAACAATAGAAGCAAAGAATGAGTTTGAGCCCGGCCAGCATGGCTCTGTGGTTAAGCATCGACCAATGAACCAGGAGGTCACAGTTTGATTCCAGGTCAGGGCATATGTTTGAGTTGCAGCCTCGATCCCCGGGAGGCAGCCAATCAATGATTCTCTCTCATCATTGATGTTTCTATCTCTCTCTCCCTCTCCCTTCCTCTCTGGAAAATAAAAATACATATTAAAAAAAAACCCTTGTTGGATATCATCATGCCACTTTCACAACTACACTAACCATATGGTTACGGGGGGGGGGGGGGGCGGAAATATCATCAAAATGGTCACTGGGGCCCTTGCTGGTTTGGCTCAGTGGATAGAGCATTAGCCTGTAGACTGAAGGGTCCCAGGTTCGATTCCAGTCAAGGGCACATGCCCAGGTTCCGGGATCAATCCCCAGTAGGGGGCGTGCAGGAGGCAGCCGATCAATGATTCTCTCTCATCATTGATGTTTCTATCTTTCTATCTCTCTCCCTTCCTCTCTGAAATCAATAAAAATATATTTTTAAAAAAATGGTCACTGGCTTCAACACTCCTGGACAGAAATGCTTTTACACATGCCCTCAAGTTTAGGAATAATTCAGTTTATCGTTCCCAGTATATTGTTAGAAGGGTACAATGTTCATCAGGAAACAGTTAATGGGGGAAAACACAAAAGCAATGTCCAGGTATCAAGATTGCAGTGCTTACCACTAAGGAATTTAACATTAGTCAAAAAGTCTTGAAATCTCTTGTCAATAGCCCAATAATTAATTCAACTGCTATAAATATATTCTCCCCCGCCCCAAAACTTTTTATTCTAAAAATATTCAGTAAAAGTTGAAATAATACAGTGAACACCTGTTTCATCTAAATCTAACAGTTGTTAAGGCCTAGCCGGTTTGGCTCAGTGGATAGAGCATCGGCCTGCGGACTGGTCCTGGGTTTGATTCCAGTCCAGGTCACATACCCAGGTTTCGGGCTCAGTCCCCAGTAGTGGGCATGCAGGAGGCAGCCGATCAATGATTCTCTTCTTACCATTGATGTTACTGATGTTTCTCTCTCTCTCTCTCCCTCTCCCTTCCTCCCTAAAATCAATAAAAAATGTTTTAAAAATAAACAAATAAATCTAACAGTGGTTACCAATATGCCATATCTGCTTATGTGCATGTGAGGGATTTGACTGCGGGATGATGACTACCTGAAAACCCCCCACATCATGACTTCATCATGCATTTCCCCAAAATAAATATTCTCTCCTATACACCACAAAACCATCATCTTGCCTAAGAAAAAATTTTTCTAACATCACCTAATATTCAGTCCATTTGCAACTTTTTCAAATTTTCCCCAAAATGTTTTTTTAAGACAATTTTCTAGAACCAGGACTCAATCAAAGTTCATTCAAAATGGTGCAAAAAATATTGCATTTGGTGATGTCCTTTAGTCTCTTTTAACCTACAATAGGCCCCACCTTTTTCTCCCTCCATGACTCTTTTGTTTTTTTTGCTTTCTACTACTGTTCTTTTTTTTTTATTAATTAAACCTTTATTGTTCAGATTATTACTTTTGTTCCTCTTTTTTCCCAACATAACTCCCCTCTACCCTGTTCCCACCCCACCCACTTCCCTCACTCCCCATCCACTGTCCTCATCCATAGGTGTGCGATTTTTGTCCAGTCTCTTCACACATCCCCCTCACCCCTTTGCCCCCCAAGAATAGCCAGTCCACTCCCTTTCTATGCCCCTGATTCTATTATAATCACCAGTTCATTCTGTTCATCAGATTAGTCACTTGATTTTCACATTCACTTGTTGATAGATGTGTATTTGGTGTTCAAAATTTGTATCTTTACCTTTTTCTTCTTCTTCCTCTTCTTAAAGGATACCTTTCAGCATTTCATATAATACTGGTTTGGTGGTGATGAACTCCTTTAGCTTTTCCTTATCTGTGAAGCTCTTTATCTGACCTTCAATTCTGAATGATAGCTTTGCTGGATAAAGTAATCTTGGTTGTAGGTTCTTGGCATTCATCACTTTGAATATTTCTTGCCACTCCCTTCTGGCCTGCAAAGTTTCTGTTGAGAAATCAGCTGACAGTCGTATGGGCACTCCCTTGTAGGTAACTGACTGTCTTTCTCTTGCCGCTTTTAAGATTCTCTCTTTGTATTTTGCTCTTGGCATTTTAATTATGATGTGTCTTGGTGTGGTCCTCTTTGGATTCCTTTTGTTTGGGCTTCTCTGCACTTCCTGGACTTGTAAGTCTATTTCTTTCACCAGGTAGAGGAAGTTTTCTGTCATTATTTCTTCAAATAGGTTTTCAATATCTTGCTCTCTCTCTTCTTCTGGCACCCCTATAATTCGGATGTTGGTACGCTTGAAGGTGTCCCAGAGGCTCCTTACACTATCTTCGTATTTTTGGATTCTTTTTTCATTTTGCTTTTCTGGTTGGATGTTTTTTGCTTCTTCATATTTCAAATCGTGGACGTGATTCTTGCAATCAAGGCTAGAGAGTCTGCTGTTGGGAGTCTGTATAATATTCTTTATTTCAGTCAGTGTATGCTTAATTTCTAGTTGGTCCTTTATCACAACCTCGAGGGTCTCATTAGATTTCTTATAGATCTCATTAAGTTTATCGGCAGTTTCTAGAAAATTCTTGAAAAACCTTAAAAGTGTGGTTTTGAACTCTATATCCAGTAGTTTGCTTTCCTCCATTTCTGTCATTTGTGTCCTTCTTCTTTGTCTCCGCATTTTTATGCTTCCCTGTGTTGATAAAGTGGTTTTCTGTTTTGAGTGTCCACTAGGGCCCAGTGGTTCAGCCTCTCCAATTACCTGAGGAGGACACTCTTGGTGCACCCCCTTGTGGTCTTTGTGCACAGTCTTGTTGTAGTTAAGCCTTGATTGTTGTAGTTATCACTGGGAGGAATTGACCTCCAGGCCAATTGGCTGTGAGTATCAGCTGTGTCTGCAGTGGGAGAACTTCTGTGCTGGACACACTCCTCTGGGGCAAGACTTGCTTCAATGGGGCTTTGGTGCTCACTGAGTCTGCCCCCTGAGTGTGTCCTTTATGGTTCCACGGAGCTGCAAACTGGATGGTTCCACTCTGACCTCTGGGTTTCCTGGCTCCTGGATCTCTAGGGAGGTGCTAATCTAGCCTTTGCCTGATGCTATACAGCAAAATCTTCCCTGCAGGGCTTAGGCGGGGCGGGTCCCACGGGATCAACAGGGTGGGGCTAGCAGTTATGGCTGCTCTCAGTCCAGCCCTCAGAGGCTCTGCTTCTCAATGTCCTGGTAACCTCTGCAAGCACCTCAGAGAGAAAGCTGCCCTTGAGTTCTGACCTATGCCAGACAGTCCCGCTTCTCCCGTATGAGTCTGGGTCCCTAGAAACTTGCCTGGAACTGGAGCTCAGAGCCTGAGACTCCCTTCTGATTGAAAACGACAACCATGCCCTCAGCCGCCAGCCCGCTCCGCATGCACCTCCGCACCATAGTATTTTACTGCCATACTGCGTCTCCTCTGAGTCTCGGTATGCTTTTCTCTTTCCTTCTCCCTTCTAGTTGTACAATTTCCACTCAGCCACCCTTCCTGTGGTTCTGGATGGTGTCCGTTCCGTCTTTTAGTTGTATTTTTGAAGTGGTTGTTCGAGGCAGCAAACTCCAGTGTTTACCTATGCTGCCATCTTGGTTTCTCTCCATGACTAACTCTTTAAGGAGACCAGAATGTAGACTATCCCATATTCTGGATTTGTCTAATTGTATCTCATAGTGGTTTTTTCTTTAAGTCTTTATTATAGAAAATTTCAAATATATACAAAGGAAACAGAGTAACATAATAAATCTCCAACAGCCAGCTTCAATAATTCTCAATTTCTGGTGGTTCTTGTTTCATCTATACCTCCACCCATTCCTCATCTCATTTTACAAACTGATCCTCTAGGCCCCATACTTCCTATAACTGGAAGTTAGGTCTACATATTCATATCAAATATTTGGGGGAAGAAAACTGAGTAGATGACATCATGTCTCCATGCCACATTACAGCTGTAGGTATAAAGGAGTCCTCTGTCACCTATCAGTGATGGTAACCCACCAGGTTGTGGAGGTGGAGAACAACATGCAGCTTCAAAGTAGAGATGCATTTGTTTCTTCACTTTGGGTGACACCTTGGTGCCATGCTAACACCTTTCACGCAATGGCATTACTATCCCATTTACAATCCTTGTCTGAATCAGAGGTTACACTGGAGTAAGAGGTTACACAGAATAGCGATTTTCAAATTCTACCAGTCCTTCTATATTTATTAGCTGGAATTCTACTTTAAATAACGGTTTTCCTTTATTAACTGGAGATGAACTGCAAGGCTTCCTAAAAAGGCAGAGCAAATGCTTAATTCTGTCCCTTTAATTACTAATTTTTATTTGTTTCTATTCTTTTTTTTATAATCAGTTAGAAATGTATGTAGTTTACATATAAATAAATATACATATGAATTTATATATAAATTTATGAAATATAAATACATATATAAATATATTTTCATTGACTTCAGAAAGGAAGAGATAGATAGAAACATCAATGATGAGAAACTTTGATTAGCTGCCTCCTGCATGCCCCCTACTGGGGATCAAGCCAGCAACCCAAGCATGTGCAATGACAGCAAATTAGATTTTTTTTTTCCTTTCCCGTACTCTCTATTTTTACTATGAACTTGATTTTTATTTATTCAACACTTTGCAACCAAATATAATCATGTGCTAATATATTCTTATACCCTTAAATTTAAGTCATAAATTTTCTCGGCAATAACTAATTAAATTACTCAAGTGTTTAAACATTACCATGAAATGGACAAAGAACAGTGCAAAAAAATGATGATATAGAAAATAAATGAAATGTTTATTTCCCTACCATTATCTTCACTACATGTTAAAACATATATCTAGCTACTGAGATCATTATATATTGTTTTTATTATTTCTGTTAAAATTAGGATAAAAGCTTTGTTTTTTAAAAAAAAAACACTCAATAATCAATCAAATACTAAAATTCAAATCAACTCACCTGTTGAACAGGACTATCAACGGTAAAGGCCTTGTAAAGAGCCAATGCCTGGCTTTTACTCCCTTTGCTCCAGATCACCATATTTCCAGCCACATAGAGTTCCTCGTCATAATCCATTTCTCCAATTTCACTTCTGCCTCTCCTTAACTGCCAGCTTTCCTAAAAAATTTACATATGTAAGACATGTTTAAGCAGTTTTTATTTCTTTTGCAACATTATGGAGCAAGATTTATTAATTAAAATTGAACAGCAATTCAGATACAAGTCTCCTGCTCTGTCTGTGGAGTAAGGCTCAGTCCAAGCCCAACTCTTAGGTTCGGTGCCACTGATTAACAGAGGAGGGGGTGTGGGTGTATGTATCATACTGTATCTTACAGGATTTCAAAAATGGGAATTTACCTCAAGAATTCTCTATATTAAGTATTTTATTATTACGTTACCATTTTATGCTGCCAAAAACATAAATAAACAAAAATTAGACCTTACCTATATATCCAAAAATTAAACCAACATTCTTGGGAGACGAAAGACATATGAAGCATATGGGGGGTGAAGCAGAGGGGGCAGTGAAGTGCACATGGGACACTGGGGGAGCTTACCAACCATGCAGACTTCCCTGCTTCACAACTGCATATACATTCACCTTCCTGCCCTTGTGCCAACCATCAGAATGAACAGGGCAGAGAAAGGTTTGGATTCCTAACTACAGACTTCCGCTCCTGGAAATTTTGGTATCCCAAAAGGGATACAGAAATGGAATTAAGATGAGAATGACTGACTGTTTAACATGCACTTACTTCTCATTCCCCTATTTAAAAACTAGTACTGTATCTACTTATGTGGCATTTCCTTTCTCCTCTAGAAATATGTAAGTTTTGGGCAGCAGGGACCATTGCTAACTCGACTATCTAACCATCAAATAACATGAAATCTGGTCCCACGTACTAAATGAAGAAAAAGAGATTTAAATGGACCATAATCATAGTGACTCTCATTATAAATCCCTGAGTTATATGTCTAAACAGCCATGACACTGTAATACAATTAAGGTCATTATTTTTAGCTTTCATGAAAATTACCAAATCTTAACCAATACCCTAGAAGTAGCATCATACTCATTTCTCAGTTGCATCTGGGTAGCCTTAAATTACAAGTAGATCGAATCTCTCTACATTTCAAAAGCAAACTGAGAATCTTGATAAAACCTTCTGTTTTTCGTGGATTGTAACCTCCTGCAGGGATCCCACCAAGCCAGCAGCACCATCAGACGACCACAACTCAGAGGCTGGCTGCAGCTGCCGAAGCTGAAGGTTCAAAGCATTAGGGTGGTGTCTGCAGTGGTCTCGACCAAAAGGAACAAATTCCTGCAAATCCCCAGCTGCAATCATTGTTGCCCTTTCTTCAGAGAAGTTCAACATGGCTTTCAGATATCAATATTATTTCTGTATGAATTCAAACACATTCTGGCCAGCTGTTGGAATCAAAATGAGAAGAAAATTATCAGAAGTTTACAGAAGAGCCATAAATCCTTAAATGAGTGTCATACAATCCTATCACATTGTAGGTGTACAAGTAACCATAACATCAACGGGCATTCCAGATCTAATTCTTTCAGGTTATTAGTTTCCATTTCATAGTTACCTTACACTATCAGTACATAATTAACATTACAGCTACATGTTAGTTGCTGACAAAATCAACTGTAGGAAATCACTGGGCTGAGAGATAAGCACTTATGTCTGACAATATTGATCCTACATTTCCTACTACTACTCACTAATTTCTCCACATTTCACATTTAAGGATTTAGACAAGTTTTACTTTATAGTAAATGGCTCTCAACATTTAAGGGCATTTCTGTTCAAATGCTGGAACAACATTTAAAAAGCACACCTAACAGATCACTGGCATATTGAAATGAAACAAACAAAAACAATATATCATTTCTAATTCATCAAAAGTTGACCCACTTGGTGCTTTAAGAAACTAGTCAATGTCATCATTAATTGTGAGCCTCAATCCACCTAAACATGTAATTGCAAGCAATGCCAATTTCTGGTGCAAACCCCAAAGACCAAGGCATGAACAAAATCACTGGCGATGGAACAGTCATGCTTGTTTGCAAACTTAACAGTTCTGGCTTTGAAAGAACACAATCTACTACAGTTCAGCTCATTACTACAAAGAAGTGGGCGAGCTGTGGGTGGAAAGAGCCCTCACCCCTTACTTCCAGAACATTTCTACGAACAGTCACTGACAGCCAGTCAAATTCGGCCACTGTAGAAGGTGGATGACAGTTCTGCCTCAAACAACTCTTATATGGAAAACGGTTTTGTGGCATAGCGGTTAAGCTGCAATCCTCAAATACAGGAATCAAAACACACATTCATGTCAGCACTAGACAACCTTTAAAAACAGTGTTTGAAAGGGCTTTCACATCACAAACAGTTTAATATGACTTCGTTTCTCCTCTGAGGTCTTTTTGGCATCAGCAGCTTTCTTGGCTGAAATATCTGAGCCTGTGGTTCCCATGCAGCGACACTTTTTCCTCCTTCCGATAAGTCAGTTTTGAGAACAGTTTAACTTGGGCCATGTCTGAGATAGTGCCTGTGGGAGCCTAATCAGAGTACGCCGGATGTTCAAGGCCAATCTGAGCAGGAGAATCCTAATGAGGATGTTCAAGGCCAATCTAAGCAAGGACACAGAGATTGTACTGTACACACTGGGCAGGAGTACCTTACTATAACCCAAATACTGATGTCACTATTCGTCAGGAAGCCTTTGTGTCTAAGTTAGTATAAAGGTGTTACTAACCAGCCGGTGGGTGGCTGCTTGGTATGGTTCCTGTTTGCTACTGTATTAGCAAGGGCTGCTTGGCGCAGCCACTGTGTGAAGCTACTTTGAAGAACTGTTTTGTCTGATGGCTCCTTGTTAGCAATGGCTACATGGCCTGCAAAAGAGACTCTCCTGCCCTAACCGGTTTTGCTCAGTGGATAGAGAACAGCCTGCGGACTGAAGGGTCCCAGTCCAGGGCATGTACCTTGGTTGCAGGCACATCCCCAGTAGGGAGTGTGCAGGAGGCCGCTGATCTATGTTTCTCTCTCATGATGTTTCTAACTATCCCTCTCCCTTCCTCTACGTAAAAAAAAATGAAAATATATTTTTAAAAAGACTCTCCTATATGCCTCTGTCTCTCATGTCCTCTTTGTCTACTGCCCGGCGTTCACGTGGGTACAGCCCCTGGCAGAGGACTGTGCACCCCACAGTGCCTTATAAAACTTACACCAAACACCACAAAATCCAGCCGGCCTTCCTATGTTCTAGTCAACAGGTTATCCAACATATTAACTCTGAGAGGAAGCCACAGAATCGGTAATTAAAGGATCGCCTGCACAGAACAATGGCCACTTTGTGCTGATTAGTATATTTAGATCTTTGCAGCCCCAACTGTGTGTGCGCTTCCTGGGGGCCCTATAACAGCACCGCATTGAACTGATGCGCTCCCAGGGAGACCGCGGCCTCGCTTCCTGGGAACAGGGACCTGCCAAGAGCACCCGAGGCGGCTAGGGGGGACCCGAAGGCACAGGAGGCACCGGAGCCAGGTCTGGGCGGAAGGGCCGCGTCAGGGGCCTCAGGGTGGGCGAGACCCGCGGGCTGAGCCGAGGCCTCAGCAGCGCCAGCCACAGGGCGGGCCTGCTCTGAGCTGCAGCCGCGGAGACACCGCGCTCAGCTGGGAAGGAGGCCGGGGGCGGCGCGGGGAGGGGCGGCGCGGAGCCCAGGCCACGCCGCCCGGGGCGGTCGGGTGCAGGGTCAGGGACACGCGGCGACCAGCAGCGCCACCGGCCGGGCCTCGCCTGAGTCACTCGGGACAGGCGAGGCGCGGGAGCCCGGCTGCGCCCCCGGGGCCACAGCAGAGTCGGTCACCTGGACTCCGCCGCCGCTGAGCGTTTCCTCCCCCTCCGTCCCCCGCTCCGAGAACCGGCGAGCAGCAGCCGAGGACCGCGGGCGTTAGCTCCCGCTCTAAAACCAAAGGACGGACTCCGCTGAATTTCCCGTCCTGCTTCGCGCGGGGCCCGGGGGCGGGGCCTTGAAGCACCGGGTCTCGCGGGAGGCGCCGCAGCCCGTGGTCCGGCTCTGCTCGCCTCCGGGGAGGATGCTGGGTCCGCCCGCCGTTACCGCCTGGTCCCCGGCGCCGCGTGGAGCCCGGAAGCAGGACCCGGTCAGCTGGAGTCTGAGTCGTGACCGGACCATCCCGGCCTCTCCATCTGCGCCGGGTCCTGTCACTAGGAGCCTGAGCTGCCTCCACCCGGAGCTGCCGCACCTCCAGGCCGGTTCTGCTCGCTCCCCCGTGGGACTGGGGCGGTGAGGGGGGTGCTGATTTCCCCTCTGCTGGTGCTCCTTCACCCTGTAGGGCCAGACCCTGTGAAAAGTGCAGGAAGGACACGGAGGTCCTCACAGAAACATGGCGTGCCATTTCTGAGCTTCACAGACACACCGCCAGGTGACGCCTAGACCTGGATGAAGCACCCCAGCTTTACCGGCCCTCCCTCTCCGTGGATTTAGCTGTACAATCTCACACTGATGGAAACTAGAAAACTTTCCTGAGCTCTGCTCTCCCACGGCATAGGATGTCTAGGTTAAAAATGTCAATGGAGCCCTAGCCGGCTTGGCTCAGTGGATACAGCATCAGCCTACGGACTGAGGGGTCCCAGGTTCCATCCAGGCCAAGGGCATATGCCTGGGTTGCAGGCTCCATCCCCAGTAGGGGGTGTGCAGGAGGCAGCTGATCAGTGATTCTCTCTCATCATTGATGTTTCTATCTCTCTCTCCTCCCTTCCTCTCTGAAATCAATAAAAAAATATATATTTTTAAAAAATATCAATGGAGCTCTGACCCCGTTGTTCAATTGGTTGAGTGTCCTCTTGTAACCAAAAAAGGTTGGGAGTTTGATTTCCAATCAGGGCCCATACCTAGGTTGCAGTTTGATCCCGGGTGAGGGGCATGCAGGAGGCAATTGATTGAAGTTTCTCTCTCACATAGATGTCTCTCTCTAAATAAATAAATAAATAAATAAATAAATCCTCAGGTGAAAACTATATATATATAGTTTCCTCTCTCTCTCTCTCTCTCTCTCTCTCTCTCTCTCTCTATATATATATATATATATATATATATATATATATATATGTATATATATATATATATGTATTCATTCATTCAATAGACAACTTATGGCCTAAGAAATCAAGTTCAAATTCTTTATCCAGAAATATAAAATTGGCTGAAACCTATGTCTGCACTAAGATCATCTCCTGAGTGTCCCCAAACACACCTTGCACTTTGTGGTCTTGGGATCTGGGTACATCCTCATTTCTTTATTTGGAATGCCAGCCCTCAGGGTTTAGCTCAAATGCCTCTTCTCAGAAGACTTCAATACAAGAAGGAGTTTGCTGAGAGGACTGAATACTTGCCCCCCCCCCACCCCAAAATTCCCATGTGGAAACCATATGCTGTATGTGATGGTGTTTGGAGGTGGTGCTTAGGTCATGAGAGTGGAGCATTCCTGACTGGCATTAGTGCCCCTTCCACAAAGTGAGGGCCCAGTGAAGGGAAGGTTGTCAATGAGCGAGAAAGCAGGCCCTCAGCAGACACTGAAACTACCAGCACCATGATCTTGGACTTCCCAGCCTGCAGAACTATGAGAAATAAATTGTTGCTTATAATCCATGCAGCTTATGGTATTTTCGTCATAGCAGCCCAAACATACTAAGATAGAGTCACTCTTAGAAATTTGAGTGGCCTGCCGTTCTCTATGGTCATTTCCCTAAAAGCAAAATCTCCACGTATTTCCCTGGCCTGAGGATACAGGGGGCAAAGTTTGATCTGTAGGAATAAGGCAGGAAGGAGCCAGTTAAGTCTCATTTCTTCTCTCTCGGGTACAAGGAGATTGTCCTGTGTGACTGAGTGGGCACACCTGCCACACAGGTTCTCACTCATTGCCCCCAAAGGGTACAGGAACTTCCCTGCGGTGCCCCCCAGGGCCCTGGGCTGTGCTGCATGAACCGGGGCCTGCACCTGTGCACAGGGCAGAAGGTGGAAGTCCATGAAGGGCCTGGTCAGGGATGGCTAGTTTGGGTGCTAGAGTGGGAGCTGGAGGATATGCAAACCTGGCGCCCACAGCTGCAGGACTCCTGCCCCCAAGAATCACAGATGCAGCCCCAGCTCTCAGGAGAACACGCCTCCTCCCTGGTGGTTCCATGGACGGTGAAGCTGGGCTTCCAGCCACAGCCTTTGGGGAAAAGCCCAGTAAGGGCTTCCTGTCCTGGGACCCTGCTCCACTTGCTGACCATCAGGGCCTTGGGTCAGGGGATGGTCAGGCTGTGGGACAGAGACACACCCAGTCAGATCATTCAATGACAATTCAGTGGCCACTTCTCTCAAGTTTCTAAATCCACAGGCTCCTCGTGCCCACACCCTCCTCACACACACACTGTCACTCAACCCCAAATGGTGGCTTATGGTAGGACACCCTGGCATCCACCCCACTGATTCTGATCCCATCCAGCCCCATCCAGGAACACATCTGAAGACAGCACGAGAGCACATGTCCACCGTGGTGGCAACGACACATTGACAGGTTCCTCACACAGACTGCAGTGGCCATTCTGCTGGAGTTGCTGGCCTTTTGCTCTGTGGGCTCTGCAGCAGCAAGTGGCCCACGGGTCAAGAAGCTCCCTGTGGCCTCTCGGAGCTGAGGACGCCTGCAGCCGCAGCCACAGGAGATCCACCCTCAGTCCTACACCTGCAGGAAACCGAATTCTGTCCGCAACTGGGGTGAGATTGGAAGCACCTCCTTTCCTCCTGGACACTCAGGGGAGACCACCGTCTCAGCCAAAACCCTGGTCTTCTGAGCCCCAAATCAGAGGGACCGCTTATGCCAGGAGTGGGCAAACTTTTTGACTCGAGGGCCACAATGGGTTCTTAAACTTGACCGGAGGGCTGGAACAAAAGCATGGATGGAGTGTTTGTGTGAACTAATATAAATTCAAAGTAAACATCATTACATAAAAGGGTACGGTCTTTTTTTTTTTTTTTTTTTTTTTTTTAGTTTTATTCATTTCAAACGGGCCAGATCCGGCCTGTAGGCCATAGTTTGCCCACGGCTGGCTTACACCATGCCTGCTCCTGACTGCAGAAGCTGTCAGATAGCCAGGAATGTGTACTAGGTTAGTGATAACAGCAAGGAATATACACCATGTCCTTCATCAAATCAGGTTCTCTGTCCTTAGTTGACTTGTATAGAAGAACCTTCCTATTGGAGAGGGTGCTCATTCATAACACAATTTCCTGAAAGTGAAAGGTACATGTTGCCTGATGGGAGACAGTTCTCTGGGGCTCCCCCATGGTTCTGCTTGTCTTGCACGGGGCACTGTCTGCCCTTGTTCCTTGGTGTGTAGGGAACAGTTTTGGAAGTGCGTGCCAGCCTCTGGAACAAAGGGCAGGCTTGCTTTCAGCCCTAGGAGATGCAGATGAGGTCTCCCTTTGAGATGTGGCTGGTCAAGGAGAATGGGTCCTGTCCATGGTGCTGATGTACACTTTGGTCAGGACACTGAAAGCAGACAAGCTCTGAAGGGGTTGGTGGGTTTTGCTTAGCTTATCCTGGTAGACATCAAACTCATGACTCAAGAAACGTGGTGTTCTTTCATCCTTACTGGGAGTAAAATAGTTGTATCTCGGCATGGATTTCTTGGGTTTATCCTAGTTGGGGTTTGTGTAGCTTATTAAATCTGTAGCTTATGTCTTTTGCCAGATTTTGGGATTTTTCAGCCATTATTTTCTCTATTACATTCTGGCTCCAAACTCTCCTGGGCACCTTAGAATGAATAAAAATGCAGTCTCACCTTAAACACAAGATAATAGTCAGAAGGAGTTTGTACTCCAAGAGTCCAGGTTGATAATACATATTACTTTAGGGAGAGTTTAAATAAATTCATGTGCATTAGGTGTTGAGGGAGAAGGGAACTTTCGTATGTGGAAAACCACTGGGATGCCCGTGAGATACTGCTATCTGCCTACCAGTAGGGGCTTGGAGGGCAGTGGATTGAATTTGACCTAAGCTGACATGTTTGGGGTAATTTCTAATTACTTTTAAAGCTTAGTTTTAGAAGTGCTATACTAAAATACATTTGTTGAAAATAAAAATTGATTATTCCTTTGAAAGATGCCAATTTTGACCATAAATTTTCGTTGTGTTTCATTGTTTTATGTATATTGTGGGGCTAAGTTCTACAGTGGCATTTTACAGAAATAAGTTGCAGGAAGAATATAATGTACTAGAGGCCCAGTGCACGAAAATCGTGCATGGGGGGATGGTCCCTCAGCTCAGCCTGCACCCTCTTGCAGTCCAGGGGCCCTTGGGAGAAGTCAGCAGTCGGACATCCTTAGCGCTGCCACGGAGGCAAGAGAGGCTCCCACCACCACCACTGTGCTCACCAGCTGTGAGGATGGTTTCTGGGTGAGTGGTGCTCCCCCTGTGGGAGCACACTGACCACCAGGGGGAAGCTCCTGAATTGAGCATCTGCCCCCAGGTGGTCAGTGTGCATCATAGCGTCCAGTCGTTCCACCGTTTGGTCAATTTGCATAGTAGACTTTTATTATGTAGGATGGGCCTTGAGATCGTGAAGAAGATGGAAGTCTGTATCTGAGCTGTTGCCTCGTCTGTCTGAGGGGCAGGTGAGGGACTACGTGTGAAATCCTCTGACAAGGTCACATGTCCTAAAAGGTCACTTGTACCCGAAATTTCACTGACTTTTCTGATCAATCTAGTTCAGTTCAGATGTATCTCACTTAATGTAATTTATTACTAGTATAAAGATCTGAGTCTGGATTCATTTTATTAGTTCCTTTTCTGTTTTATAAATAAGTCCTATAAAATTTGTTTTTGTTAATCATTTTTAAAGTGATATATGTACTTGATTTTTTTTGGCATTGCCTAAACGTCCTTGCATTTTTTTAAAAAAATTATTAGTGAAGGTATTACAAATGTGTCCTCATCCCCCCCATTAACCCCCAACCTCCCCACCCAACACCCCCCCCCCACTCCCCGCACACTCATGCTCCCATCCCCCTGTTGTCCATGTCCATTGGTTTGGCTTATATGCGTGTATACAAGTCCTTTGGTTGATGTCTTCCCATTACCCCCTCCCTCCCCAACTTCCCTTCTGGGGATTGATAGCCTGATCGCTGTTTCTCAGTCTTTGGGTCTGTCCCTTTTCATCAGTCTATGTTGTTCTCTATAATCCACAAATGAGTGAGATCATGTGGTATTTATCTTTCTCTGACTGGCTTATTTCACTTAGCATAATGCTCTCCAGTTCCATCCATGCTGTTGCAAAAGGCAAGAGTTCCTTCTTTTTTACCGCAGCATATATTCCATTGTGTAGATGTACCACAGTTTTCTAATCCACTCATCTGCTGATGGGTACTTAGGTTGTTTCCAAATATTAGCTATGGTGAATTGTGCTGCTATGAACATGGGGTGCATATATCCTTTCTGATTGGCGTTTCTGGTTTCTTGGGATATATTCCTAGTAGTGGGATCACTGGGTCAAATGGGAGTTCTATTTTTAGTTTTTTGAGCAAGCTCCATACTGTTCTCCTATGTACTTGATATTAAACGAAAAGGAATCACAGAATTGCACAAAGAAAGAAGTGAAAGACCCTTCTCCCCCTGCCCCAGACAGCATAGTCCCTGTTAACTGTTTGGGGTGTTGAGGTTTCCTGGTGTTTCAGAGAGCTTCCTACATGCTTCAAATGGGAAAATATCATTTCCGGTTCTGAGCATCATTTGTTCAGTCAGAGCCACATGGCAGCCTAGCAAGCCCAAAACATGGACCTTTCTCCCCAGGTGAGTCATCTGCTGAATGAATGCAGTGGAAGGTGAACTTCTCTTATCTGTCAAGTGATAGGCAATTAATTTCTAAGGCGAGAATGTAAAGTGTATTTCTGAAATGGCATGGTTATGTTTAGAAAATATGGGGTCAGATTCAAATCTTTAGATTATTTAATGTTCTTTGAAGATGTAGATAAAAATTACTCACATTATTGACTCAGCAAAGTCATAATTCCTATGAATCATCTCATTCAATGCATTTCAGGGTTCAAGTCTAAGAAATCCCCTCTGATGAAAACAGAAAAATGACATTTCGGAGGTGTTCAAAGATGAAAGCTGTGCTTTCTTCAGATGAAATCAAGGTTGACGCCTAGGTGCCTGGGACATCACGCCCAGGGACTGTTAATACAGGGATGAAAGGACTGGAGTGAGACCCGGTGGTTTCCAACCCCTGAGTCAGCACTGCGTGGCAGCAATGAAGACGAAGGTGTCGGTGCTCTTTCGATAAGATTACTTGTCTGTGGTTTATTTCACTTTATTTTCTCTTCCCTCACATTGTCATTGCTTTAGTATTTACTTCCCTGCCACTCTAGTTCCCGTGTGTCCCTGCACCCTAAGAACCTTCATTAACTCCCTCTTATGGCATCAAAAGACCTTAAAGCAGGACAGAGGTTCAGTGCGAGGGCACCAGGTGTGGCAGAGGTGCCTGCAGGCTGTGTGCTGTGTGTGCACACGTGTCTGGAGTACGACTCCTGAAAGGCCCTGTGATCCTCTAAGCTTCCTCCTGCTGGCATTTTGGCACAACACTTCATAGTCCTGCTGTGGCGTGTCTGTGTATGTGAAGTGTTTGGAGTAGAGTTTTCTAATGTTTTCTCAGACACAGAGGTGAACTGTTTGGAAGGATAAGTATGTTGAATGAAATTCAGCATCTGTGAGGTACAAGGCACTCTTCCTAGGTATTGAGGGAACTTACATGGTGTTAGGGAAGGAACCTGTGCACACATAATTAAACACCTGTGTTTATGCAGCTCTAACCATGTGCATTATCTCATGGAATCCTTAGAGCACCCTATGGGGTGGGTACTGTTAGAACTGCCTCAATGGCAGAATGTAGCAGTTATGGGCCTCCTGTGCTGTGGAAGCACAGAGGAGGGAGAACTAGACCTTGAAGGATGGTGGGGTTTTATTGGCAGGAAAGAGGGATGTGGTTGTCCCAGGAGAGGGAGGAGAATGAGCAAAGGGAAATTCACAGGGCTCACATGCCAATGTGAGTATGAAGTATTTAATTTTAGCTCTGTTCACAAGGAACTGTGGCCAGTATAAAGATCTTATATGTGCAAATGACATCCATCACACCTCTGGGTGCGTAGGTGTAGTACTTGTTTTACTTAGCCTCTCTAAGGAAAGGGTAAGTGAACGTAAAGTTATTTCCCTTTAAAACAAATTTAAAGTTTTATATTTCAAATCGTTGGCTCAGATGAGTCCAGTCCATCTGCTTTTTGTTTCCTGTAAGAGACCTTTACTGTACTACAAGTTCATGAAGCATTTACAAGTGAATGGAGCTGAACACTCCCCCCCACCCCCGTTTTATTTTTATTGGTGACTTTAATTTTTTCATTGTTTCAGGTTACTGGCACCTAGCCATGCTTGCTTGATGGTGATTGTTTCATCAGGTCAAATCCTTCATCCCCAGATCTTGGAATATTATTTGACCTTAGAATGTCTTATATTCCCAATGTATGTCAGTTGAAAGTTAAAGTTTTCTAATGTATCAATTAAAAGAGAAAGTTTCAAAAAAAAGCTTGTATTTACCAGTAAAATAATTGATGTTCTTAGTGTAGGAGAACTGTGATCCTTTAGGAATGGGGATGGCAGTGGTTTCACTTTTACATATATATATACATATATATATATATATATATATATATATATATATATATATATATTAGTATATTTTAACTGAATTCAGAGAAGAAGGCTGAGGGTGAGAGAGAGAAACATCAGTGATGAAAGAGAATCATTAATTGGCTGCTTCCTGCACACCCCCCACCGGGAATTGAGTCTGTAACCGGGGTATGTGCCCTTGACCAGAATGGAGCCCAGAACCCTTCAGTCCATAGAGTGATGCTCTACCCACTGAGCCCAACCGGCTAGGGATATTTTAATTTTGCTCAATCCTCACCTGAGGATTATTTTTCATTGATTTTTGGAGAGAGTAGAGGGGAACAAAGGGTTGGGGGGAAGAGAGAGAGACATCAATGAGAGAGACATCAATATGAGAGACACATTGATTGGTTGCCATCCAGCACACACCCCCAGTGGGCCCAGGGATAAAACTGCAACCCAGGTACATGTCCTTGACCCAGAATCAAACCATTGACCCTTCAGTGCTTGGGCCACTGCTCTAACCCCTGGGGCATACCAGCCAGTGTCCACTCTTTTCATCCACATGGCCCACTGGGCCCACCCTGTTCCCCCCTCACTCAGACGCCTCAGTGCCAGGAAGGGGCTAAGTCTGCCTGCCCGTCTCACCTATTTGGAGCTCCAGCGGGAAATGAGGAGGCCCTGACTCTCCCTGACATGGCCCTGGGATGCACAGTTGCCAGCACACCTAGATGAGCACAGCACCTCTCCCGGTGCCTCCCGGTGACGCAGAGTGGAGGCTGCATGTGAGGTTGTGTTTCCGGAGAGGCTAGTGCGGGTTTCTGCCACAAGGAACGCTTCTCCCGTCCCTGGGTCTGTGCGAATGAACTGCCAATGGTGCCCCACGCCCTGAGGCCACATGCGATGATCCTGGTGCTGGCGATGCAGATTCGTGGGGAACCTGGTGCTGAACCCCAAGGGAAGGGCCGCTTCCCCGGCTGGAGGGGCAGTGGGGGTTGGCAGTGTCCTAACTCTCTACTCCTAATAGGAAAAAGCGCTGGAGTCAAGCCAGAGCCTTCCTCAAATTGTTCCAACGCCAGAGAGGCCGCTCTCGAGGACAAGCCAAGTCACCCGCAGGACACTAGGACTTTCTGAAGACAGGACCAGGCCCGAAACTCGTGGGCTCCCAGGGGCTGGGGGGACAGGACCTGACAGGACCCGGAGCCGTGACAAGGCGCCCTGTGGCTGTGACGGGTGCAGCAGCCATTCCGGGTGGCAGTCACCACTGCAAGTCCTGCTGTGTCACTCGAGATGCAGAAATGAAGTGTGCGCACGCGGACACACTGTCTGGGGGCTGCTGCTTGCGTTCCCGGTCTCACAGGAGGTGAAGGCGGGGAAACGCTCACGTGCAGGTAAATGATCATGAACCTTACTGCCTTGTTAGCATTGGTTTTCTCCAGAGGGTTCTGTGGCCTGGGGTTTTCCTACTGGCTCCTCACACTTTTGGACATGTATCACGTCCACTTGTGTGATTGGCTAAGTTGATGAATGAGCTATAATCAGCCCAATTGAGTCAGCAAATCCTTCTGAGAAAAAACTGCTTGACAGATCCCCACTGTGGTTTGGATCCCTGAGTGAGCAGGTCAGGGGCTGCAGTTAGTAACGGCAGCCGTGCGAGGGGGCTTTCTGGGCTCAGCAGCCTTTCGGTAGTTGACCCACTTTGTCCGTCTCCTTGAGGTCTAGCTGCCGTGGGAGGTCGGCTCCATTCCTGCCCCCCGTTCAGAGCTGGGAGGGGAGCTCAGGAATGCTTGACAAGGGTCAGCACTGGCCCAGAGAATCGGTGTTGGAGCTGGGACCCGAACCCGCGTCTGACAGGTTCCGGGGCCCGAGCTCTTAACCGCTGTGAGCACTGCCTGCCCTTCAAGCTGCTTTGCTCCCTGAAGATGCTCAACCAACTTGGGGCCCCAGCACTGAGGAGTGGGTCCCTTCTCTGTGGTGTGAGCTGTGTCAGCAGGTGGCGCTGCGGGGGAAGAAATAGCAGAGGTGCAGCTGTGCACTTGAATCCTCCATCAGGACTGGAGAAATCCCTTCTGTTCAAGGATTGACGTGTTGAGGAAGTCACTAGACCAATTGTCTGCTCTCATAAGACTAGAACTTAAAGGCTGTGAGGGCTAAACCAAGAGGAGAGGATGCGGCACCATCTACAGTGGAAGAATGCTTGCGTTTGAGGGTGTTTTGGTATCAGATAGAGGTAGGTATTTTCATTATGTGCAAAGTCATCCTGCCATCAGAGGCTGTGAGAGGTACCAGAATTCTTAGTGAGCCTGCCCGTTTGTCTCAGTGGTTAGAGCATCGAAGGACCGAAGGGGCGCAACTTAGATTTCCAGTCAAGCGCACATACCTCGGTTGCAGGGTTGATCCTGGCCGCGGTTGGGGTTTGTGAGAGAGGCAACCAGTGGATGTATCTCTCTCCCATCGATGTTTCCCTCTCCTGCTCTCTCCCTCCCTTCACCTACGTCCTCCCATCCACTCTCTCTCTAAAGACTAATGAAAAAAAATCCTCCCTTGAGGACTTTTTAAAAAGAAGTATTATGACTGAGGAGTCCAGGTGGACTGTTTCACTGCATGCAGCAGGCCAGAAGCATGCCACTAAGTGTTTGGAGGGGAGCAGGAGTTAGTTGTGTGTGAGACAGGATGCCAGGGAGCCTGTCATTAAAATGGATGAGTAAGCGCAGCTGGTGTGGCTCAGTTGGGTGAGCATCGTCCCATGAACCAGGAGATCACCTTCTGATTCCCGGTCAGGGCACACTAGTATGGGCGTGCAGAAGACAGCCGATCCATCTTTCTCATCATGGATGTTTCTATCTCCCTCTCCCTCCCCCTCTCTGAAAATCAATAAAAACACATTGGACAAAAAAGCGGATGAGTAAGAAAAGCTGCCCCCTACATCAATAAACACCCTTGCTTAATAATGTAACCCATGGAAATGGAAAAGCAGTCTAAGACATCCACTCCTTGAGCAGTACAGAATGCTCCTCTCGTGCTACGTGGAGCCCTGGCTCCAGCTGCCACTCCAACACTTGACTGGAGTCTGAGCAGAAAGGGTCCACCGGGCCCTGATGCTGGTTGTGCTGGGGGGAATGTTGCCGTCTCTCCCGGGCTGGACTGGATTCTGACTTCCCAAGTACATTTGGCGAATGTAGGATCATTTGTCCATTATTCAGTTCATTTACTTGCTGTTTTCTGTGTTTTGATCCTTCCTCCCTTGGTTATCCGGGATGACGATTTAGCGACGGAACAACTCAAGAGTGCCTTTTGGAGCAGCAAGAAGCATGTTGCGGTCAAAGACAAGCCTCCAGTGGCCAGAGGGTTGTTCGGGTGGTAACCAACTTGGTCTAATGTCATGAAATGCTGCATTTAATGCACCCACCCTCTCCACCCTAACTTGCCTCTCCCTTTTTTCCGACCACGAAGATTTATAATCCTTTCCCTTTATCCCCATCTTGATCATATACCCTTTATTTCTGAAAAATTTTTAAGTTTCTTTTAAAAGAACAAAAAAACTCCAACAACAACAACAACAACAACAATAACAACAAAAGCCCAAAGAAAAGCAGTTCGCTTGGAAGCAGAAAAATCCTGAACCTAATGGAAACCTCAGTCGCCATGACAACAAGGCCACGCCAAAGCAGGAGTCACCATCGCCCTGACTTAGTGGCTTGATGTGTCCCCTACTTGGCCTCTTGCACCGGCTGTAACTCCTGGGCTGGCACGGCCTGGTCCTCCCTCAGCCTGTCTCCCGTGGGCGCAGTTGGAAACCCGAGGTCTCTCTGGCTTGGCTGTGTGCGCCGCTCTGCTCCTCCAGGTGACACCACACAGTGGAGGCCTGATGTCAAGCGGTAAGATTTGGGTGCTTCAGACTTCATGGTGGGTGTGACATTGAGTGGCTGAGGGGCAGGGGGGCAGGTTCTGGGAGAGTGAGGAGGGGCCCGCAATCCCCACAGTGGGTGTGGCTCCGGGCCCACAGCCCCGGGGCTGCCTGCAGCCTGATGCTGTGCAAACAGCCTGTCCTCTTGCTCCCGGAGTTCCACCGCTTGCCTGTGCCACTGGGATTGGAAAGGCCATCGCCTGTCCCACGATGGAGTAGTTGCAGGTCTTTCAGGGTGTTGCCGTCATGTTTTTTTTTTTTTTAATTGGGATTCTGTTTAGCTTTGACAAGAGTATACATTCATGGTAGAAAATTCAGAGATTGCAGAAAGCACAAAATACCAGGTAAACTCATGGTGCAGTCAAAGTCACCATGCGGAGAGGAGGACTTCTTAAACAGAGGGTTGTTCGGGTGGTAACCAACTTGGTTCTCAAATCCTAAGGGTGCCCTCCTGGACCGTGAGGGCCCGGAACACAGGTGTGGAGTGGTCCTAGGCAGACTTGGGTCAGGGTGCTTTGAAATCAGGGATCTGAGGACACAGTGTCTCACAGCAGGAGTGCCCAGGAGTTATGTGTTGGCCTTGTGCCAACATTTGGTGCAGCCTCGTGAGTTGGTCCCCCAAGTTCTCCCAGCTGCTCAGAGCCCGCCCTGTGAGCGATGGGTAGAGTGGAGGCCTCCACTCAGGTCTGCGGCCAGGGCCTCCCAATCAGACCACAGCCCGTGAGGCGCAGCCCCACCTCTGCCCCTGGGCTCCGTGGGCCCCGCTGCCTCTGCTGCTAGGCCTCGGTGTGGTCGCCCCTCCTTGGCATGGGGTGTTGCAGCCCCATTTCTCACTGTCCTTCTCTGCCCCAGGCCCTGGGGACCCGATACTGAAGGGAGTGGCCCTCCACGGAGGCAGCCTTGACCAGTCAGATGCCTCTGCTGACCCAGCACCCAGGCCTGGCGTCCTGACCAAAGTCGCTGCGGGAGCTGGGGTGACGCTAGGCTGTGAACAGGCTGAGCAGGAGCGGGAACTTTGGTCCTGGCCATGTGGCCTGTGAGGGGCGGCCCTGTGATGGAAGGACTCTCCGAGAACCCTCCTGCCCTCACTCCGTCCTCTCCATCCTTCCTCTCTTCCCTGTAGGACACTCCCAGGTGCCCGATGATCTGCCAAGGTACCTGCTCAGAAACACCTTTATCTCCTGACCACCGGGGGCCAGGCAGGCGCACCTGCCAGTAGCAAAGGGAGGATGCCCTCCAGCTCTGTGCCCGCAGGAGGACTGTCAGCCCCTTGCGAGGGAAGTTGCTGAAGGCGGGGCGGTATGTGAAGCCCAACTGGAGACCTGCTGAGCCCAAGGCCCACCCAGTGCGCCCTGAGGCAGCCCTGCCTCCCCAGAGCCTTTCTCTGGGCAGAGCCAGGCCACCCCATTCCCCCCTTGCCCCCCCACCTCCCACACAGCTGCCCGCTGGTGCCTGTCCCTAAATAGGGCGGTCAGCCTAGCATGAGCCCAGCTGCTTGGGACCGCAGGCCACAGGCCGGCAAACAGGAGTCACCTGAAGGCGGGGGTTCTGAGGACTCGAGGGGCAGAAACAGCCAGCCACACCCTCTGCCCCAGCTCCTTCACCGCCAGGGTCCCCAGTGCCAACCACTGGACAGGAGGCGCTTCTCACTGGCTCCCTCAAAGGAGGAGAGGCTGACTCCCCTGCAGCCTCCGCCACGGCCCTGCCATGGCCACGGGAGGTGGCGGCCGCAGCAGCTCCAGCCCCAGCACCACACAGTGACTGCAGCCCCGGCTGCCAGGACGAGGCCTCAGCCCCGGACGTTCAGGGCAAGTGGCCACCGTGGCCCCTGTCCTGGCAGTGTCAGCTTCTCAGAGCCCGACGGGTCCAGGGCAGGACCACAGAGAGGGGCTCCCTGCCAAGAGCCCACTGAAGTCACCCGACGTGGCTCCCACGCCAACGGGCCCCTGAGAATGTCAGTCATGGGAACAACTTAGAGAGCAGGCGGGCGTCGCCACAGCTGCGTGGGACCAGCAGGTGGAGCTCAGATTATGAGCGTGGCCGTGGGCGACTGGTCCTTTGGACCCGCAGCCCCTGAGCCTTCAAACTCCTGACACCCCTTCTGACCACCAGGGCCCCCTCTGCCATCGGCCTGAGGGGCCGGGAGCGACTTTGGAACGGGGAAGCCCAGACCGGCCAGACGACCAAGACCTCGCGGCCCTGGGTGGACCTTGGAGTCAGGCTCACTGTTACCCCAGAGCATTGCCGAGCCAGGCCTGGGCCCCACACTCCTGAGCCCGGGGCCGTCCAGGCAGGTGGCCTCAGCCTGTGCCTCTCTCCAGCTGGCTCCTGGGCCCCGGACCTGCCCCGGGTTCACTTTTCTACCATCATGGGCTCTGCCCCGCCTGGCGCAGAGAAGCCCTGCCCGCCCCCTCCCAGCAGAGGCCACAGTGTGCAGAGGGGAGCGTGTGCGAGAGGCGGGTGCAGCCTGGTCGCTAACGCGGCTGTAGCCCCCGGTGTCCACCATCGAGGATGACACTTTGAGTCTTTGTTTCTGAGTCACTCCCCGGGATAGAAACCCAATTTACTACATTCCATACCCGTGTAGGCACTCATGAAATATATGTGTTTTGAGGTGTCCCCCAAATGGATGTACCACAGGCTGGCTGTCCACCAAATGTACACGCACTTTAACAGCTGAGAACCCAGTTTTCCCTCCTTTCAGGGTGAGCGGATTTGACGTAATGGGTGAAGCCAGACTCAGCTTGGAACCAAGAAGACGTATCCTCTGGACTTTGTGATGGGGACACATCCAGGATGAAGTGTCTGGTCCCGAACGGGCCCCAGTCCAGGCATCCAGGGCCGCTGTGGACAGAGGATGCGCAGAAACACCGAACGCAGCAATTCTCGGTGTGTGCGGTTCCATTGCTTCAGCAGCAGCAGCGCCTGGACCAGAACTGACGCAGCCACGGAGCCGCACACATCAAGAATCGTTCCTTCGGTTCGGTGTTTGTACGCTTCTCTCTCAATAGCTGCCCTCGATTCCTCGACTGCGGGGTGTTGGGTCCCCTCAACTTTATCTTTTCTGTGTCCCCATAAAAAGTCTGTGGAGACATGGTCTTCGTTCAAATCTTACCGTCTTCACTGATTTCTTCAAATCTGTTCAAACTGAAAAGAAGTGAAAATTAAGTGCGTTATCAGCTGTTAATGTGTCTACATTTTGGGGGGATACTACATGTACATTCCATGGAGAGAATTTTCCATCAGTTGTCTGACCTCTTTGTACCTGTTTTTGGGGACAGCCTGTATTTACATTCAATGGGGACTCATTGTCCATCAGCAGCCCAACCTCTCTTTACCTCTTTGGGGGACAGCCCATATTTACATACAATGGGGACTCATTGTCCATCAGCAGCCCAACCTCTCTTTACCTTTTTGGGGTAAGTCCATTTTTACATCCAATGGGGACTCATTTTCCATCAGCAGCCCTACCTCTTTTTACCATTTTGGGGGACAGCCCATATTGACATCAGTTGGCATCAATCTTTCTCTTTGGGAGTCACACCTCTAGTGTGTATATGGCTGGTTCCTGACATATGGTTTCCGGTTTCCTAAGGTGCTCTCCTGGGATGGGCTTGGCCTGGGGACCGGGGATCTATAAGGAGGTTTTCCTTTGGCCTTAATGTGCTGACAAAGAACTGGGTGTGCAAATGTGTTATGTCTCTGAGTGCTGTGACCTGAACTGATTAGCCATTGATTTTGGAACACAAGGATGGGTTTGTAATAAAATGAGTTGGAGTAGAATTGAGTCCTGGATTTCCTCACCGCTCGTCACTGGCAGCGATGCCCGGGCTCCAGGCTCCCCGCTTCCGCCCCCAGGTCCTGGGCCCCTGGAATGCAGACCTCCCTCGGCCAGGAGGCCAGAGATGGGGAAGCCAGGTTTCCTGTTTCCCAGGCAGCCGCTCTTCCCAGGCCTTGGTGTAGTTTAAGTCCCTCTAAGTGGAATCCCATTTTGATTTGGGATTTCTATCACAGCAGGAGCTCAGCTTACAATGATCCTTGGGTTTTCCAAGGCCACTCAACTAGGAAGAGGCCGAGGAGGGAGGAGGACGGCAGGTGAAGATCCCCCCAGACCTGACCTCATGGCGGCCCGTCCAGCTGCCGCCTGCGTGTCCCTCCTCCCTCACCAGCCTCTTGTGTAAGGTGCTTCCTGTGGCCTCCTTTCCCCTTCTTTCCAAGGCCCTGCCCCTGGGGGAGCCGCCCCCTCTGCGAGCTGCCCTCCCCAAAGATGGGAGCCAAACTGAGCATGTGGACCCCTGCAGGCCGCCTCCCCTCCGCCATTGGCTGTTGCAGGGTCTGAACCTGACCGGTCACCCCTGGGAGCTCTCAGCCTCTGTCCCCTGATTCTCTCCCCTCTGGGACAGCTCTTCAGGGCGCACACTGGCCGGTCCCTGGGTCCCCCCTCATCCTTCCCACAAACACTCATTGGAGTTCCCTGTGTGCTCGCTCCCAGGTTCCACCATGGAGGCAGCCCCCTCCCTGCCCCTCTGCTGGCCTGAGCCACCTGCTCCCCAGCACTGACCGCTCCTGAGCTTCAGGCCTGAGGTCGCTGCCTTAGACCCCCTGCCTGGGCTGCAGGCTTCTCCACTGTCCCTGACTCCTCTGGGCTCCCTGCTTATCCAAGTCCACCAGCTGTCAGTCACAGAAGCCAAAACCTGGGGTGCGGGCTGGACCCCTCCTCTCTCCACTTCCAGCAGGTGATCGCTCCCCTGAACCTGGGTCTGGAATGGATCTGGAATGTGCCCACCCCTCTTAGCTGACTGTTCTCATCCCAGGTCCCCCCGACACCCCTGTCCCTGGGTCTTGGCAGGGCCTGGCCAACTGGTCTGCCTGCCTCCCACAACTTCTCAGCCCCCTGGCACCTCTGGCATCCACCCCGCTGACCTACCTTTGTGAACCTCCCTCCCTCAGCCTCCACACCAGCTACACCCGTCCTTCTGCGGAGTATGTGTTCCATGTGACACACCGCGGGGTGCACCCCACCCGCTCTCACCCCCTTCCAGCCCCAGAGAAGCTGGTCGTACCCATAGCTTTCACTGCCATCTTCCCAGAAGGCTCCCAGCACCACTAGCCCAGGCCTCTCCTGGGAACCGCTAGATCTGTTCCCAGCTTGGAGGTCCCAAAGACACCTCCACCCCACAATGCTCAGCACACCGTTCACGCTCCTCCCCCACCGAAGCCTCTGTGCTCCTCCTCTCATCCCCTCTGTCCCCTTGCCCCAGACCATGCTGGGCATCGCCCTCCCTTCCCCCTGTCCTATCCTTCACTCCCCCAGTTGCTCCCAACTCTGACTTCTCACTCACATAACACCCAACCCAGGGGGTGGTCCCCCCGGGGCGGTGCCACGGGATCCTGCTGCAGAGGGAACACCCAAACCAGGCCCTCCTGAGCTCCAGGGCCCCACCCCTCTGCACTGGCTGGGAGCTGCGCGCTCCGGGGGGTGGTAAACATCCACGTGACCGCTCAGGGCTGAGGTCTGCCTGCAGAGAGGGCGGGGTCACCTGTGGCACCAGAGGGGCTCCCCCTGGGGAGAGCAGGAAAGTGAGAAAATGGGAAAAGGTCAGACACACCTCGGGAAAGAAGCATCCAGCCACATGTTTATCAACCAACCAGAGGATGAGGAGGGAGTGTGTTTATATGTACACACACACATACACAAACACAGACACACACAGAGACACACACACATAAACACACACACATAAACACACACAGACACACACACACACACACACACGAGTAAATAAAGATGTAGATACAGAGCCCATTGACTTCCTTCGAAAGCTCTTCTTGATTTTTGCCAAACAGGTGAATTTATAGCCACCCTATTCTTTCCCTCAGCGACGGATGAGTGTCATTCCAATGAGAATGTTGGGTGATGCTTGCTGTTATGTTAGCAAGTAAGACAAACTGGAGGTGCCTGTGAGATCCTCACTCTTTTGTTCATGATGTGAGTGACTACTCAGTCAGGTAGTGCTTTTCTGAATGCCAGCCCAGTCCCTCAATTCTTATAATGTGTTGGCACTGCAAGGCCTACAGAGGTCTTTTTAAAAACCAGAGAGACAATTTACGTCTCATAATATTCACCCAGGGCACACTTTTAGGTTTAATCTTCACGATTAACATTTTCTGCATCACTTTCTCAAGTCTAGAGACCACAGGCACAGAAGAAAACAAATCAAGTCCCGATTTGGTAACACTGGCCAATTCCTAGGGTGCAAATATTTTCACCAGAGGTGATTTCAGGGTGCTGACATGGTGTCCCGACCACGAACATGGGAATAGATGTATGGTCCACCCTGCTCTATAATATCACCTCCACGCAGGTACGATACGTCTGAATAACCCCAAGAGTATGGGTAACAGGGAAAAAATTCCAAGTAACCAGTTTTGTTTTGTTTTTTTTTTTTAATCTATTTTTATTGATTTCAGAAAGGAAGGGAGAGAGAGTGAGAGAAAAGAGAAACATCAATGATGAGAAAATCATATATCGGCTGCTTCCTGTACACCCCCCACTGGGGATCAAGCCTGTAATCCAGGCATGTGCCCTTGACTGGGAATTGAACCGTGACCTCCTGTTTCATTGGTTTCTGCTCAACCACTGAGCCACGCCAACAAGGCCAAGGGGCAAGTTTTGAGTATTTATAACCTTTCTTTCTTATTATGTTTTTATTGATTTTAGAAAGAGGATTAGGGAGAGAAAGAGAGAGAGAGAGAGAGACATTGACCAGTTGCCTCTGCCAACACCCCTACCATGGACTGAACATGCAACCTGGGCCTGAACCCTGACTGGGAATGGAATCGGTGACCTTTGGGAGCACAGGACAATCAATGCACAGCCACCTGAGCGACACCGGCCAGGGTTACCACCTTTGCTTTTAATATAATATATTGAATCCCAAGTTCATATAAGTTAATTGTTAGCCATGTCTGTGTGTATCACGTGGCCTCTGAAGCCCCTGGACACACCCATGGGCTCTCACCAGCAGCACAGGCTGCTGCAGCTCAGCCAGGGCCACTGCCTGGTAGGGTGGGCTGAATGGCAGGGGCCTGCGAGGGTGAGAGTGAGCCCTCTGCCAGCGCGTGCACCGAAGAGGACCCGCAGGAGGAGCTGCAGGACCATGGTCACAAGGATGGGAGAAGAGACTGGTCGGCTCCCAGGGTCTGCCCGAATGTTCTCCCCAGGCTCAGGGGGGAAAACAGCTGGGTGTGGCTGGGAGGCTGGCTGGAGGGAGCTGAAGAAGAGGGTTGGGTGACCTTGCAGCCTAGGGTCCCCCGTATCCCTTCCCTTCTCACAGTGCCTCTCTATGCTGACCTTTCACCTACCAGATGGGCAAAGATGAAAACCCAGGAAGGAGTCAATGAAGGAGGCGGTGTGGCGAACAGGCGCTCACTCTCCATTTGGGTGTGAGCTGGCACAGGAGCAGCTTGGACATTTGCACTTACCTTTTCATTAAAATAGATTCATGCATTTTCCCTAAGCTATTTCTAGGATGACAGCCTAGGAAACACTGGCATGTCCTGCAAACACACACACACAGACTCTCTCTCTCTCCCTCCCTCTCTCTCTCTCATGCACACATGTGTGCACACCAGCACCCTGTCCCTAGCACTTGCCCTGTAGCACACCTGTCAGCCTCTGTCATGCTTGAACTGTCCTATGTTTGTGACCAGGCCTTTCACCAGGAGCAGAGAAACAGAACTTCCTGTCCACCACCTGCCCTGGTCCCTGTGGAGGGCGCTGGTATTTATTCACTGAGCAGCTCCTCTGTGCCAGAGCCCTTGTTAGCACTCCGTGGGAATATATCGATTCACTTCATTTGGTTCCTGTGAAAGGGGACGACTGACTCCCTCTTCCCAATTAGCACCGGAGAAACCATTGCATGACAAAGAGGCATGGGCTCCAGGGTGTAAGACAGAAGGGAGACGCTGTAGAGACTTGGGTGGGGGTAGTGAGGGTGCTGAGTGTACGCAGTCCTGCAGGCGGTGGGAACCGATTGAAGGAGAGCTTTGTCACTCCTGCTCTTGAGTTTCCCTCGCACAGCCCTGCGCCCTGGTCCTCAGGCCCTCTGGGCAGATATAAACCCAGGGCCACAGGTCAGGGCACAGGAGACAGTGCCCGGGAGGGTGGGCAGGGGCCGGAGCTCTCCATGCTGCCTGAGAGACTCTCACCCCTGGGATCAGGGAGAGGGCAAGGCTGGTCCTCCTGGGGCTGCAGGGAAAACCTCTCCCAGCTTCGGGTGGAGCCAGCTGTCCTAGGTTCCTGGGCTGGGAGCCCCATCCTCCCACCCATCTCTGCGCCCAAGTCATATGACCATCTCTCTGCCAGCGAGTCCCATTTCCCTCCACAAGGACACCTGTCACTCAGTGAGGCCCACCCACCCCAGACCCTGAGACCCCTCTGACCTGGATTACACCGGCCAAGGGGTACACCGCTCTGGGCTCCGCTCTGGGCTCCGCTCCAGGGCTTCCAGGGCCCAAGGCCTGTGGTGTCGGACCCGCATCCTCCTCAGCCACAGGGTTCGACTGAGACAGAAAGTCCCGTCGGGAGTGAGAGCCATGGACCCCGACCTCCCGCTGCCCGACCTGGCCCAGGAGGTCACTGTGCACTTGGCGCTGCAGTCTTCCCCCGCAGCAGGACGGACACCGGCCATGACGCGCTCAGGGACAGCCTTCAGCTCCAGGCCTGTCTCGACCGGGGCGTCCTCATGGGGCCCAAAGTGTGTCCCCAGCCCGTGCCCCCCCACCCCTCCCGAGATGCTCTCGGATCCTGGATTACACCGGCCATGTTGGGCCACGGTCACTCTGTCCCATCCGCATGGACCTGGGGGCACAGAACACACCCCAGAAGAGGCACCACGCCGCACAGGGAGGCAGGAGGCCGGGGGTTGAGTGGCAACACCAGGCTCAGCACAGCAAGCAGAGTAGAAATTGCCCGTAAATTCTGGCCAATATGCGCCCAGGCCACGGGCACACTCCCTATGGCATGTTCTCCCCGGTCCATGCGCCCACATGTACATGACATGAAGCCTGCGACAATCAGGGCCCTTCCTTGGCGGGGTGGGCAGAGGCCTCTGCACCAGGACCTGCAGGGCTTCCCTGTGGCAGCGAGAGCGCCCCCTGCCTCCCCTGCTCAGGGCACAGTGTTCCCACAGGAGGCACCTGGCAGCAGCCCCTTCCCTGTGCTGCCGCCTCCCGCCACCAGGGGCGGCCAGGGACCCTCGCTGGTACCGCCCACCGCGCGGAAGTCCCGCCCCTTCCAGAAGTCAGCCAGGTGCCAGTGGAGCCAACAGCATGGAGGTGCGGGGACTGTCTGACCTGAGTGGCTGCTGGCAGCCTGGGGCCGGGGCAGCCTGGAGGCTTCTGCGGGGTAGATGGCGAGTGGGGGGCCCCGGGCTGAGGACCGCCCCGCTCAGGCCCTGGGTCCTCGGGGCGGCGGACCCTCGCTCTGCCCGCACCAGCATCTGGGGGAGGCGCCTTCCTAGTCAGGGTTTTGTGTCTGAGGAAGACGCCCCCTCACAGGCCAGGCCGCCTGCCTCCCTGTGGTGGGCACTGGACTTGGCGCCGGCCCTGCCCTGTGTGGCCCCACTCTGGGCTCTGCTCCAGGGCTTCCAGGGCCCAAGGCCTGTGGTGTCGGACCCGCATCCTCCTCAGCCACAGGGTTCGGCTCAGACAGAAAGTCCCGTGGGGAGTGAGAGCCACGGACCCCGACCTCCCGCTGCCCCACATGGTCCAGGAGGTCACTGTGCACTTGGCGCTGCAGCCTTCCCCCATGGCAGGACGGACACCTGCCATGACGCACTCAGGGACGGCCTTCAGCTACAGGCCTGTGGCGACAGGGGCGTCCTCGTGGGGCCCAGAGTGTGTCCCCAGCCCATGGGCCGTCCCCGAGCTGCTCTGGGCTCCTGGATCCATCAGACAGCAGGTCTGCAGAATGTGTGCACGTCCCATCGGAATCACTGTAGGTGCTCGAGTAACTCCAGCCACATGAATGCTATTGCTCGTTTTAAAGGCTCTACTAAGCTCTATTTTATTTATTTTCATTTTTTATTTCTTTGGCATTTTCTGTCTCTTTTTCAAGAAAAAAGATTGTAAATATACTAATGTTACATGCAGTAAACAATATTTTAAGAAAAAGAATTTAAATATAACTAGAGGCCTGGTGCCCAGATTTCTGCATCAGTGGGGTCCCTTGGCCTGGCCTGCACCCTCTCACCATCCGGGACCCCTCAGGACATGTCCAAGCCCCACAGGCCAGGTGAGGGTCCCCATGGGGCCTCTAGTGTGCATATAAGATCTTTGGTGCATCTCTTCCAGCCTTCCCTCTTCCTCCTTCCCTCTGAGATTCATCTTTCTGTTCAATGTTTCCATGCCTGAGCTTTGCGTGTCTGACCCCTAGTGGTCAGTGCACATCATAGCACTGGACCAAGAGTAGCTTAGGACTTTATATACACTGAGTGGCTAGATTATTATGACCACCTGATGTGTGTAGGCAGATAAGGCATACACTGCATTGTTTGGGATATGGAAGCTGAAGGCTTGGTCGAACACCTTTGCTGTCTGCAGTTACCAAATAAAACATCTCCAATTTGCACAGGAACACAAGGATTGGATAGTTGAGCATTGGAAAAAAGTCATGTGGTCCGAAGAATGATGTTTCCAGTTGCATCATGCAGATGGCAGAGTGAGAATTTGGTGGAAACAGCATGAAAGCATGCACCCCACATGCATGAGTACAGCCCTTCAAGCTGTTGGGGGCAGTGTTATGGTCTGGGGCATGTTTTCCTTGGCATGATTTGGGCCCTTTAATTGGTGTGGAACAACATCTGAATAGCACAACATACCTAAGTTCATGCTATCATGTTGAGGGCGTATCCCAATGGAGATGGCTTCTTCCAACAAGACAATGTGCCATGACGGTGCTCGTATTGTGCAGGAGTGGTTTCAACAACATGAGGGAGGCTTTACCTTGCTTAGGTGGCCCCCACAATCACCAGATCTCAATCCAATTGAGCATTTGCGGGACGAAGTTAAAAGAACCATCAGGCAGCTGGTTCCACAACCATCAAATCTCACAGAACTGTACAGTGCTATTCATCAGGCATGGTGTCAGATTCCTCACATCACTTTTTAACATCTCGGGGAGCCAATGCCAAGAGGATTCGCCGCAGTACTGAAGGCAAAAGGTGGCCCAACGAAATACTGATGGTGTCATAATAATCTGGCCACTCAGTGTATATAGGCTTGTGGCCCAGTGCCCGAAATTCGTGCTTGGGGGCGGTGCGGTGTCTCTCAGCCCTGCCTGCACCCTCTCCAATCTAGGACCCCTTGGGGTGGTCTGAATGCTGGTTTAGGCATGATTTCAGGGATCGGGCCTAAACTAGCAGTCAAACATCCCTCTCAGCATCCAGGACCGCTGGCTCCTTACTGCCCACCTGCCTGATTGCCCCTAACCACTCTGCCTGCCAGCCTGTGTACCCGCAGCTGCCCCCCAGCCATCTGTCTTACCCTCAACTGCCCCCCACTGCCAGTCTGCTCACCCACCACTGGCCCCCAATGCTGGCCTGCTCGCCCACAATTGCCCACAATTGCCGGTCTGCTCCCCCCATCTGCCATTTCTGCTGGCCTGCTTGCCCCCCAACTGACCCCCCTGATGGCCTGCTTGCCCCCCAACTGACCCCCCTCATGGCCTGCTTGCTCCCAACTGCCCCCTACTGCCGGCCTGCTTGCCCGCTGCTGCCCTCTCCTCCTGGCCTAATCACCCCTAACCGCCTCTGCCTCGGCCTCACTACCATGGTTTTGTTCCAAAAGACATCTAGAACAAGGGTCCTCAAACTATGGCCCGCGGGCCACATGCGGCCCGCCGAGAACATTTATCAGGCCCGCCAGGTGTTTTTGCCACTGCTGCCTGTCCTGCTTAGCAGCCAACTCGTCCCGGGCCCGCAGTGCGCATGTGTGGAATGTCTGAGGGACAGTGAACTGGCCCCCTGTTTAAAAAGTTTGAGGACCTCTGATCTAGAAGGTCTCCTGGTCTAATTAACATATTAACCTCTTATTAGTAAAGATGTTATGTGCAATAAACATGAATATTTCAAGAAAAACTTTTAAATATAATATTACCTGTAATAAACATTAATATTTCAAGGAAAAAAGATTCAAATTATAATAATATTACCAAAACTATACTAACAGAGTATATCACAAAAGTTGTAGGAAATATTAAAAATCTGAAAATAACAGGATTACTTCTATTATATTCTAAAATAGTTTTTGTCTGGCTCTATTTTTTGTTCATCAGTTTACGTTTTTCATTATATTCCACAAATGAGTGAGCTCACATGATATTTGTCTTTCTCCAACTGGCTTATTTTGCTTAGCATAATGCTCTCCAGGTCCATCCGTGCTGTTGCAAATGGTAAAAGTTCCTTCTCTTTTAGGGCAGCGTCGTATTCCATTGTATAGACGTACCACAGTTTTCTAATCCATCATCTGCTAAGTGGGGCCCGTAGGCTGTTTCCAAATCTTAGCTCTTGTACATTGTGCTGCTACTAACAGAGGGGTGCATATGTCCTTTCTGATTGGTGTTTCTGATTTCTTGGGATATAGTCCTACAACTGGGATTACTGGATCAAATGGGAGTTCCATTTTTAATTTTTTGAGGAAACTCCACACTGTCTTCCACAGTGGTTGCACCAGTCTGCATTCCACCAGCAGTGCAAAAGGGTACTGTTTTCTCCCCATCCTCGCCAGCACTTGTGTTTGTTGATTTGTTGATGATAACCATTCTGACGGGTGTGAGATTGTATGTCCTTGTCGTTTTGATTTGCATCGCTCTGATGATTATTGTCTGATATTTTGCTGCCTATGGATTCTTCTGCGTATGGATATATGCCTGATATTTTTCTGCCTACGGATTCTTCTAAGATTTTTATGGTTTCCCGCCTTATGTTTAAATCCTTTATCCATTTTGAGTTTATTTTTGTGTTTGGTGTAACTTGGTGGTCTAGTTTCTTTCTTTCTTTCTTTCTTTCTTTCTTTCTTTCTTTCTTTCTTTCTTCTTTCTTTCTTTCTTTCTGAATTGAGTTTAATGGCCTGGGTTGATTTCTGGATTCTCTGTTTGATTTCATTAGTCTACACGTCTGTTCTTGTTCCAGTACCAGGCAGTTTTGAGAACTGAGGCTTTGTAATATGGCATAACATCTGGTATTGTGAGTCCTCCCACCTTGTTGTTCTGTCTCAGGATTCCTGTGGCTATTCGGGGTCTTTTTAAATTCCATATGAATTTTTGAATAGTTTGTTGTAGGTCTGTGAAATATTCCGTTTGTATCTAAATGGGATTTTCATTGAACCTATAGATTGCTATCAGTGTTATGGACATTTTAATGATGTTGATTCTACCAATCCATGAACACGGTATATCCTTCCATTTTTTTATGTCTTCCTCTATCTCTTTTTTCAACATCCTGTAGTTTTCTGAGTACAGGTGCTTTGCTTCGTGAGTTAAGTTTATTCCTAGGTATCTTAATTTTTTTGGTGCAGGGGTAAATGGGATTGTTTTATTAGTTTCTCTCTGTGTGAGTTCATTATTGGTGGATTTTCTGAAACAGTCTGAGGAGTATACTAGTAGGTGCTAGTTCTTCTTTGAATGTTCGGTAAAACTCCCCTGTGAAGCCATGTGTTGGATGATTAGTGACTTTGACTATGTTTTCATAAGTCTCTTGGCCTTCTGTGTGTCCTCTTTCAAAAAATATCTATTTAGGTCCTTTGCCCATTTTTTGATTGGATTATTTACCTTGGTTTTGTTAAGCTGTAGGAGTTCTCTGTAATTTTTGGAGAATAAGCCCTTATTGGACATAACATTGGCGAATGTGTTCTCCCATGCAGTGGACTTGCTTGTTCTTTTGGATGATGCGTTTTCTTTTGATGTAGTCCCATTTGTTTCTTTTCTCCTTAGTTTCCATTTCCTTAGGAGTTGTATGGGTCAAGGTATTGCTATACTTTATTTTAAAGACTTCAAATAAATTCAAAGTTTGAAAAAATTTGATGTAGTTAAGTAATTCCATTAGTGTGTTGAAAACATTCAACCATTCAAACATTCCATTTTATACATAATTTTTATATCTGTAGAATTCAAATTTCTCTTTTTGGAAATCTATTTCTGTTGATTTAGGAGAAAAAGGGAGAGGGAGAGATAGAAACATCAATGATGAGAGAGAATCATTGACCACCTGCCTCCTGCACGCCCCACAGTGGAGATTGAACTGGGCGTGTGCCCTGACCAGGAATTGAACCGCAACATTCTGCTTCCTAGGTCGACGCTCCACCCTGAGTCATGCCGGCTTGGCTAATTTCTCTTTTTTAAGTTCTATTTGAACATAATGTCCTGGTCATGGCTTGCTCTCCAGGTTGATGTTTAGTGAAAAGGCTCCAATTGGGAGTTTACAGGTTAAATGTATTATTTATTCAATTAGGAGTAGCCCCTGTCTATGGGCGCTGGCCTCTGTGAAGTCATGGTTCCCTCCTGCACATCTGCGCCCCTCCTGGAGGCTTCTAGCATTTAGTGTTTTCCTTCAGCAGTGACAGGTGTTTACGACACTCTGAGCTGTCGGGCCAAGCTCACGTGCACCCACAATTGAAGGCGCCCCCCATAACCTGCTCTACTCCCCTCCCCCAGGGTTCCTCTTCCAGCCCCTGTTCCTCAGAGTTTGCTCTTTTCCATCTAGTGGCTGTGTGGCCGGTCACGGCTGCTGGGTCTCTGGGTCTTCCTTCCCAGATCCCGCAGGACTGCGTCTGGCAGGCCTCCCTTCCGACTTTCCCTTCCACAGGGCTCCACGCCCCCACCTGGTGCTGCTCCCGCCTCCTCCTCTAGGCTCAGCTGCACTCCAGAATGAGGGCTGTGGGATGTGCAGCGCTGCAGACAGATGTGCGGTGCTCTGTTTCCAAGAGCTAGACAGCTGCTGGCTGAGGCGGTCCCCCTGGACTGAGAAGGTGAGAGGGTGGCTCACAGGCAGGTCCCAGTGCTGTGGCGGGTTGCTCTGGGCTGCAGCCAGCAGTCCGCGTGGCCCTGTGCCAACCCTGCACACTCAGACCGGGTCTTACAGGGTATGTCCCGTGGCTGTGAGTGTCCTACCAGGTGTGCGTTGATGCGCTGGTTTGAAAAGGACTGACTCTTTCAGCATAAACGCCTCAGCTGGCTGACAAGAAGGGTCCCTGAGAGGAGCGCGCTGCCAGGATGGTCAGGTGTGTGCGATGATGCTGGGTCTGCTTCACTCCTGAAGGTCGGAGCTCCCTCTCTGGAGGCCGCGCTGAGGAAGTTCCATGACATCTATAGAAAGGGAAGCAGAGGCACAGAGGGTGGCAGCCGGCTCACCATCCTTGCCCTTTTGTATGACTTCCACCTGCTACAGTCTCTCCGCATCTCCTACATGTTGGAAAAACTGACTGGAACTTTCACAGAGAAAGATAAGGAACTGATCTTGTTCAGGCTGAGAAATGGGGATTTTCATTGAGAAAACACGATGCTATGTCCCTGGCAATGATCAGAGAGACCAGGGCAAAGCCAGCGGGGCAGGCAGCACGTTCCGGGTCCAGACCTGGGACGGTGGGTTCCTCGACCTGCCTCCTAAGTGCCTAAGTGCGCAGATGCTGAGCAGCAGGTGAAATAAGTGGGGAAATGCTGTGTGCCATGCACTAGCCATCTGTTATCGTCTGCTCCTGGGATGAAGATGTTTTTATCGTGAGTGTGTGAGCAAACCTTATTCCTTTACTAAAACTCGGGTCTTTTGTGAGTTAAGAATCGATTTAATTCACACTCATCTGTTCAACAAATGTTCACTGAGGAAGGCCGTGTGGCTCGGGGCTCAGGTGTCAGCGACCTGGACTTCTGGCTCAGCAGTGGACAGCAATGTGACCTGAGTCTTCCAAGCCTCAGTTTCCCCTTGTAGAACACAGGGCTGAGCAGAGCTCCTGTCTCTTTTCCTTTTGTGCAGATCAGAGATAGGGGAGGGCAGGGGAGCCCCGAGGGATGTGTGAGGAGCAGGAAGAGGGTGCGTGTGGGGCCCGCAGGGGAGCAGGGCAGAGGCCGTTGCAAGGACTTGGGCTTTGATCCTGGAGGCACCTGGAGGGTTCTGAGTGGGAAAATGGACTGGGAAGGGTTCGTGCTAACGGTCACCCTGGCTACAACGTAGAAGAAGGAGGTGGTCAGGCAGGAAGACCCCCTTCAGGGGTCAGAGATGGTGGTGGGAGGATTAGCTCTGTGGTAGTGGACGTGGGTGTGGGAGAGGGTGTGGGAGTTGGAACTGACCAGGTGGAGAATGGGTGGGAGGGAAGGCGGGGTCAGTGCATGTTCTCAGCTGGGCCTTTAGTGGACAGCACTACATGCAGGAGACACAGGCTCAGAAGGGAGGACGGGACCATCCTGAAATCTGAAATGCTCACTGGGATGTGCTGTGGTCTGAGCCCTCTGAGGACGCACAGCCCTTAACATACGCAGTGGACACTGTGAATGGGTGGGTGTGATGCTGTGTGAATGCTCTCACTGAAAAGTGAATACTTGGAGAAATCTCAGACAGGGCTCTCTGGGAGGTCTCTGAATTGTGCTTGGGACTTTTCTCTCAGTGTGACATTCTTTCCAGTTGAAAAGTTAAAGAGTGTACAGGCCAGGGGTGGGGAAGGAATGGCCAATGTCGTGGAGAGGAGGGGTGGCTCAGAGCCCAGGGCCAGGAGGGAGGAGTGCAGGGAGGGGGGAGAACCAGTGGGAGGAGGGGGGTGGAGGGGAGCAGGAGAGGGAAGGGGAGCTCTGTGGGTAGTGGTCCAGGCCCCGGTGGAGGTCTGGCGGGAGTCCGGTGCCGGGTCATGTTAAAAGGCTGCAGAGGCTGGAGTGGGGATGGTCTGCCTGCGGCCATCGGGTTTATCAGCAGTGGTGGCCACGTGCAGAGTTGGTTTGTTTCTTCCCAAGTTGAAGTGATGACCATTTGAAATGGATGGCTCACTCTTTCTTTTCTTTATGTTTTTAAGGTTCGCTGTGTGCTGGAAACGATGTTGGTTCTGAAGAGCAGTGGCATGCAGAGGATTCCGGGCTGTGAGCTGAGCCTGTGGAGAAACTGAGGAAATTGCTAAGAGGGGAAGTGAGTGCCCTGTGGACGTGGACCCACCGTGGAAGGCTGGGAGGTAGTTGGAGCCGCGAGTCGGGTGCCCGGCCTGGTCAGCAAGAGTTGCGAGGGAGCGAATGGCAGCTGTGTTTCTGCGGTGAGACCCTGTGAGGGGCCCGTGTGCAGTGTGTCCCTGTGAGATCAGCATCCCCCACACTTAGCCGGTGGTGCTGGACTCGGCTGTGCAGCAGAATCACCATAGACCTTCTGACCACTTTGGAAAAGGGCCCACCAGGACCGGAGGCGTTAGCCCAGCAGGAGAGGGGCTTGTCTATGTAACCTCCCCAGGTATGTTTACGTGGGGCCACAGCAGAGACCCACCGCCCTCTCCAGTCAGGGCGTCCTCTACCCTTACTTCTTTATTCATTTTTTTTGAGGAGAATTCTTATTTTATATATACTTTTATTGACTTCACAGAAAACTAGAGACAGAGCGCGAAAGAGAAACGCCAATGATGAGAACCATTGATTGGCTCTCTCCTGGACACCCCGCATTGGGGATGGAGGCCACAACTGGGACATGGACCCCAACCTGGAAGCCAACCATAACTGCCTGGTTCTGGTTCATAGGTTGACACTCAACCACTGGACCAGGCCGACAAGGCTCGGGTGCCGGTAAACCTGCTTGTATAAAGAAAAGAATGGTATTGCTGGTTTAGTTAACTTCAAGGTATTCTTTGAAACTATTGGAGAAGTTGCTAAGAATTGATAACTGAAAATTTGAGAATGACTTTCTACGACCTAATGGAACCCACTTTTTCTTTAAATCCTATGGCAAGGATGTGCTTATTGATTTGAGAGAGAAAATCATTGATGTGAGAGAAAAGCATCAATTGGTTGCCTCTCATACACACTCCCACTGGAGACTGAACGCCCAACCTAGGTATGTGCCCTGACTGGGAATTGAACCCACAGCCTTTCCGTGTAGAGAATGATGCTCCAGCAAACTGATCCACACCGGCCATGTCGTGGACCAATTTTTAGGAAAGAAAACTTTCTGTGACTCCTAACCTTTGTGCATATCCATGGTCCAAAATACAGCTCAGTCCATGGGAGTTCATGGAACACCTTGATGACTTTGAGTTGAGTGAATGAGATGCAATGTGTGCAATGTGCTCATCACTGTGCCAGGCTTGTGCTCACTCTTTTGTGGTTTCAGTTGGCCTCATCCTGTTTTCTGTGTCATTCTTATGTATTTTCCTTAAAAATAGCACTAGGTTCATAAATTTTGCATCGTTTCTCTAAAATGTTGGCCCTGAAAACGGGGAGCAGAGAGTCTGAAATTTTATCATCCAGTTTATATCCCTTTGGCATAAGCTCATCAATTCAACTGTTCTTGAAATCTTGTTTTGCATAATGATAAATAATTTTCATTATCTCAAGATTCCTAAAAGTATATGTTATCCGCTGTGTTCTCACTTCAGGTCACTGCATCTATAAATTTGTTTCCAGGTTAGATCACATTTCGTTGGACATGAATTGAAATCTCATCATGCTGCCCACAAATGAAGGCGGTTAGATTTATGGAATAGCTTCTGTACGAGGAATTGATTGAGATAGTTATGAAAAAGTCACCACTTTAGGTGGGATTTTTTTCAGTTTTGTTCTTTTGTTCGGGGCAGGAATAGACTGCTGGGGACTCGCTATGATTACAAGGAATATGAATGGTGCTCTGTTAAGCATGATTGTTCTGTTCTAATGAGGGAAAGCACGTTCTGATCTGGTGGAGAGTTGTCCGCCCTGGGACATGGGAGCTAACAAGGGAATGCAGTCCACCCTCCTTTCTGAGAAAGGCCTAGATCAGCAACCTCGTTGCCTGTAATCTGGTCCCGGAGCCACCCGGCCTCTGCCAACACCCAGCCTGAGTTGCCTGTAACCTGTAACCACTACACCTTCCTACATTCCCAGGCCTGAAATGTCTGCTTTCCCGTGTGATCTTTGTCCTTCTACCCAAGATAAGCAGCTGGCTTATTGGGGGTGGGGGACAGGGGGTAGAGCAGACGTTTGTGGGTGACCTGCTGCTCTCTCCTGCTGCTGCATTCATGGAATAAATGATCTCAACCCTGTCTCTGCTTCATTGGCTCAAGGGGTGACCAGCAGCTCGGACCCATTGCTTGTCCAGATTCACTTTCAGTAATTTTATAACAGTCATTGGATCTGGATAATGAATCGAAATGCTAATCAGTACTCTCCCCCCACCCCCAATCTAAGTCCAAAGATTTCATCTACTTTAAACAATTTAAATTTGTCTTAAATTAAGAATGAGTTTTTTAATTCACCCAAGTAAACCATTACTAGTTTAGAAATAATTGATTGGCAGCCTAAATGTTTAAATTCTGTTCTGAGGGTGCCTGTATATTTGTTCTCTAAATGTCTTTCTTGCATGTGCTAATTTAGTACTCCTTGCACTGAAAGCTATGTACAAAGTCCTTTTGTTAAAATATTTTCCAGTCCGGCCGGCATGGCTCAGTGATTGAGTGTATCACTACGACCAGGAGGTCACCATTAGATACCCAGTCAGGGCATATGCCCTGGTTGGGGGCTTGATCCCCATTATGGGGCGTGCAGGAGGCAATTGATCAATGCTTCTCTCTCATCATTGATGTTTCTCTCTCGCTATCTCTCCTTTCCCCTCGGAACTCAATAAAGATATATTTTTTAAAAATATATAAAGTATAGCCCTAGCCAGTTTGGCTCACTGGATAGAGGGCTGACCTGGGGATTGAAGGGACCCAGGTTTGATTCTGGTCAAGAGCATGTACCTTGGTTGTGGGCACATCCCCAGTGGGGAGTGTGCAGGATGCAGCTGATCGATGCTTCTCTCTCATCAATGATCCTAACTCTCTATCCCTCTCCCTTCCTCTCTGTAAAAAATCAATAAAATATATATTTTTAAAAATATATATGTATATAAAATATTTCTCAAATATATAGCTTTACTTTGTTCATTTTTCTTATAAACTACACATTAGTGAGTGGTCTGTCAAATTGTTTTTTAGGCAATTGACTGGTGGACTTGAGGGGTCTTACGTATGAACTATTGACAGTCGATGGTGAGAATTTCCGAGCTGGGCTCTGTAGGTAAGACTTCACAAAATAAAATGATTGTGTAGTTCCCTGAAAGGAATGAATCAAATTTCTGTAATGTGGCTGATGGGAAAAAATAATTTTTTGAAACATAGACAGACATATCAGAATGAAGTGGTTAATTTCCATTGATAATGGTATAGGATCTATAAACATAACCTTTATGTTTCTTTATATTTTATGTGCCAGATAGATCTTAATCTTGAAGGGGAGAGTGTCCTAATTTTTGCGTATTCCTAAAGCAGTTGGCATGGGGCATGAGCCTCTGGCAGAGCCGTTTAGAATGCTTGGCCTAGAGCAGTTTGGTTGGGGAGCCATGGAGACAGTGGAATGTTAGGTGTGAGGTCGGTGGGCGTGGAGTCGGTGGGCGTGGAGTTGGAGGGTGAGGAGTTGGTGGGTGCAGAGTTGGTGGTGCGGAGTTGGTGGTGCGGAGTCGGTGTGAATTGTCAGTGTGTGAAGAGTCGGTGTGAAGAGTTGGAGTAAGAAGAGTCGGTGGTCGTAGAGTCGGTGAGTGCAGAGCCTCTTCCTGTGTGAGAAGGGACTGTCCCTGCCTCCCCCTCAGGGCTCTTGTGAGGAGTGACTGTGCAAGGACAGAGGGCACCTGGCGCAGGGCCGGGGATGGGCAGAGAGACGGTGTCCAGGTGACTCCCGAGTCTGTGAGCAAACCCTTCCCGCTGCCAGGCTTTGACCAGAACCGTGTCCACTGGCGGCAGGTCCACGGCTTCCCTTCTACCAATTGGGATCCCTTGGCCTGGCCTATGGGAATTCGGCTGAAACTGGCTCTCTGACAGCCCCTGAGGAGTCCCAGATTGCGAGAGGGCATAGGCGAGGCAGTGGGACTCCACTGGTGTATGATGAGGGCGGGGAGGGACACAGGAGGTTGGCTAGTGGGGAGGGACCCTGGGAGGGCCCCAGGGCATGTCAGGCCTGTCTAGTTCAGCCCCAATCAGCCAGACCCCAGCAGCAAGCCAACCTGCCAGTTGCAGCGTCGGCCCTCCAGTGGTCAGTGCACGTCATAGCAAGTGTTGAGTGGCCTTAGCATATCATTCGTGTATTATGCTTTCATTGGTTGAATGGATGACCGGACACTTAGCATATTAGCCTTTTATTCTATAGGATGTTAAAAAAAAACAACAAACAAACAAACAAACAAACAAAAAACAAACAAACGGATAGGGCCTGACTGCTGTGTTGCTTTCTGTAAGGATGGATGTAGGTGGGTGACTGGCAATAAGGGTCTCTGCTGGCAACTAGGATGTGGGTCGAGCTGTGATTTGGGAGTCCCTACAGCAATTCCAAGACATGGTAAACCAGCTAAGGGGCCTGAGAGCCGCCCGTCCTCCTGTCACCTGCTTTACAGCCCTGTGCTGTGCGTCACTTTGCTCAGACACCACAGAGGCCTCATGGGTCTTCATCACCTACAACGGGGTCAGCATGTCTTTTAGTGGCTGTAGGTCTCCCAGCAGGACCCTGTGCTGGAGTCCCTTCTGTGTAGCTGTGCTCTAGGAAGTGAGCAGGTGCATGGAGGCCCTTCATCCTGGGGAATGAGGGTAGCTGCCCTGGGGCGGGGCAGGCCAGCGGGTTCCATGGTGCGCATCCTCACCCCACCCCTCTTCCTGCACTAGGATCGTGGACACATCCCCCAGCAGTTCCTTGAGGAGCTGCTGGGGGACATCATGGCCCTCGAGGCTGAACAGGTCCAGAGGAGGAACCAGCCCGCCCACCTGAGCTGGGACCTGGAACAGCTGATAGAAGGTAGGCAGCAGCCCCTGGCGCCGGGGAGCCAGCCTGGCTGTGGCTTCTCCCTCACCCAGGGAGCTGAGCCCTTGGCTCTGAATCTCCTGGGTCAGCCCACCCTCAGGCCAAGTCAGTAGGGTGTGATTCAGGGGCCATTTGGGACCGTTTCATTGCCATTCTCCCCAAGGGGAACATGAGGGCCCTGGCAGCCTCAAAGTCAGGACATGAACTACAAGTAAGTAGATTCAGATTTCTCAGCGCCCGTGTGGACAGTCCCGGGAGCTTCCAGATGACAGCACGCTGACCCCAGAGGCTGTCTTAGATCTGTCCGTGGGGGATTGAAAGCTCTGGATGGCAGGAGCTTCCCCAGTGCTCACTCACCTGCATTATAACAGAGGCCTGGGCTGATTTCCTCCATTCATGTCCTCCTCGGGCAGATGGGTGCAGTCTGCACTCTGTCTCCCTGGGCAGAGACTGCTCAATGACCTCTCCTCCCGAAGGACCTCACCCACGGGTGGCAAGTCCTCGACACACGCGCCCCAGATCCGCTACCCCCCGCAGGCATACTGGTCAATGACCGTGCCTCCCACTCCCCAGCTGAGCCACCCAGACCCCCCCCCCCCCCACTCTGACGGCTGGCCCGGACCATGCCATGTCTTTGCCGTCTCTGTGAGTCTCTGAAATCCTTGACTAGACAGTCAGGTTAGAACTTGGTAAAAAGTGGTTCCAGCAGTTCCACCGTCTGGAACTTCTGCTTTGGCCTCTCCACGGTCACCTGCCTTCTTCTTAAGGTCTGGATGGCTACCCTACCGGCCCCCAGCTGAGCCAGCACAGGGGCCACAAACAACAGTGGCAGCACCTTGTGTACGACACCCAGCTGACCATCCCCGGCCCTCACACCTTGGCCTCAGGGTGGGGGGGTGGCCGTCTGGGGGGATGGTCCTCTCGGGGCCAGAGTCAGAGAGGGGAAGTGGAGGCCCTGGAAGCTGGGCTCTGACTCCACTTTGCTCTTCAGCCTGCACGCGGATCACTGATTTGGAGGAGAATACCCATGCCCTCCGGGGCACAGTAAAGACGCTGCAGGAGGAGAACCAGCAGCTCCGGAAAGAGGTAAAGGTGGGCGGTGTCCGGAATAGACAGGCAAGCCAGTGGCCAGGTGTCCCGTGGGGTGACAGGTTTGGGGTTTGCTCTCAAGCCAAGTTCACTCTGTGACCTGACTGTGGCACGGGCTGGGTCTTTGGCTCTGCAGCTGGAAGAGTTGGGGACCCAACTCACCCAGGACAAGACCAACAGCCAAAAGGAAGAGCTGGAGGGAGAACTCCAGTCTAACATCGCCAACACCGTGAGGCCCTCCAGGGCCACGCAGGTAGGCCCTCCAGAGCGCATGTCCCCCTGGCGCCCCCGCCTGCCCGAGGGAGTCTCCAGGATCACAGCCGTGTCCTGGTCATTGATCAGTGATTCCTGGGTGACCATATTCCCTCGCTCAGCTGCAGCTCAGACCAGCAATTCTCAGCAACTGCCGGCCGCGGGGGCAGGTGTTGCCTCCCAGGGACACTGGCCATCTTGGTGGTGGTTGACAGGACTGAGGGGAGGAGGAGGGCGGTGCTGCTGGCTGTGCCCATTCGATGGTTATTCCGTAAATATCAGGGTCAGTTGGCTGCTAGTGTTGTTCAGATATTCTGTATCCTGACTGCTGTGCTATGTACTTTTTCTTTTTCTTTTATTTTTAAAATATTTTTATTGATTAAGTTATTATTTTTTGTGTGATTAATCACTATGCTTTTATTATGTTCAATTTGTAACAATGAAATTGGGGGTCACCGCAACATGAGGCACTGTATTAAAGGGTCACAGCATTAGGAAGGTTGAGAACCACTGGTTTAAGGTTTATTTCAACCTCGATTGCTGGCCCCTACCTATCCTGGCCCTGTTCCAAGCTTGGGCAGGAGGCAACCAACTGATGTGTTTCTCTCACATCGATTCTTTCTTTCTTTCCCTCTCTCCCCCACTCTCTATAAACATCAAATATCCTCTCGGGTGGTAAACGTGGTCGGGGGTGAATGTTCTTGAGCATCCCCAGGAAGGCCTACGGGGATGCTGCCTCCACATTCTGGAAGGTGTTCTGGACTCTGCCAAACAGGATGAAGGATTTCTCCTCCAGATCCATGAACCCCAAGTGGTTCTCATCGAACAGGATGACGACTCCAGGGTAGCGCCAGTGTGAGGGACATACGGGAACAGTTTCCATGCCATAGAAACACATCCTGCAGGTCCAGGGGTAGTTCTGGTCCCTTGGGCTCACGCCCACAGGCAGAACAAACGGGACAGGCTGCTCCTCTGCAGCTGCAGCCCCGGACTCCCCGACGCTGGGCTGGGCGGGGCTCTGCCAGCCATGGCCCTCGCTTTCCTCGGTCCCATCTTCTTGCTGCTGCTGCTGCTCCCGGAGCACCTGCTCCTCCATCTCCCGGACCACGTGGGAGAGCTCGTGGAAGTCGGGGAAGATCTCGCCACCTCGCAGCTGGATGCGGCGCGTGAGGTGGATCTCTAATATGTGGAATGCGATTCCCGTGCTGTGCGTGAGCCTGGCACACTTCCCGTGGAAGCTGAGCATGAAAATCGTGAGGCCCAAGCGATCCGATCGCATTTGCCTTGGAAGAGGCCTGGCCTGATGAGGTGGTCCGGGTGGCTGGGCGGGAGGTAGAGGCGGCGGTAGGTCCGGCAGTGATGCCGCACTGTGACATTCCATATCAGCGCCCGCCGTCCCGAATTCCTCCCTAAGCCGCGTGGGTGAATCCCTTCGGTGGTCTCTCTTCTGGCACTGGCTGGTGAGCCTGTCCTTCGGAATCTGCAGGTGGCGGCTGTGGGGCCTGCGGTGGCGGCCTTCCATGCACTCCACCGTGGCTGATTTCCGCTCCGTCAGGCGGATTCGGAACGCGGGCTTGAATTGCAGTGGGCCGTCCACATGGGTGTTAAGACCAGGCCTGTACGTCCAACCAGTAATGCCTAAGCTGTCCACCGCTACATACAGCAGTGTTTTATAGAGCTCAATATCTCGCCCCCACAAACCCAAAATGTGTCTGTCTGGGTGGAACAGCTTCGCATAGACTTCTCGGTAAGACGTGCCTACTGCCTCCAGATTCTGCAAGGTTTCACAAACGCCAAACTCCTCCAGGCAGCGCCGTCTCCAGATGTTGTCGATGTGCAGGGTGCGGCGGAATTTGGTGCAGACCTGGGCCAGGCTGGCCAGGTCGGTGACTGGGAGCGAGGCACAGATAACCACCAGCATCTCCACCCGCAGGTCCTGCAGCGAGCAGTGCAGGGGCAGCCTGGGGCTCGCGATTCTTCCACTCCCCACCCAGCACCCCGCTGCGGCGTCCGCCTCCAGGTGCTTTTCTGCTGGGGCCCGCTTGCCCTCGGCCGCTGCCTTCTCAGCCGGGCCCTGGCTCTTCTGAGGACACCGCTTGCCCTGGGCCTTTGCCATCTCAACCGGGCCCTAGCGCTCCTGAGGACACCCACATCCCCGCGAAGAGTCCAAGCCGCAGAGGCAAGCGCACTCCTCCATGCCTCCTTGCTTACCAGCCACCACAGTCGATTAAGTTATTACATATGTGTCCATATCCCCACATTGCCCCCTATTGGTGGGGGGAGGGAACTCATGCTCTCAGCCCCGTGTTGTCCGTGTCCATTGGTTAGGCCTATATGCTGACATAGAAGTCCTTTGGTTGATCTCTATGTCCTTTTAAAAAAATAGGCTTTTACATGTGGTCACAGAGGGCAGCCAAGGAGCTGATCCAGAGAGCGGGCATCCTGTGCCCCTAAAGGTCCCGAGTGTGGAGAGGGGGCAGGGCTCCCGTAGCACCATGTGGGCCCGGCCAGCGAAGTTCCTTCAGTGCTGGGAGAGCCGCACTCAGCACGGCGGGTGCTGCCTGCCCCGAGGGTCCCTGCTCTTTTGGGGTCTGCACTTGCCCTGCTCTTGGCCCCTCACTGCGTGTGGGGGTGCAGGGATACGGGGTCTGTTACTCCCCGGGGCCGGCACCCAGTTAGGCATCCTCACCTTTTCCCTCTGGGCAGGAGGATCCTTCTAGTCTGGGCCCCCAGAACAAACAGGGGGCCGAGGAGAGGGAGCTGGAGGAGCCGGGGCAGCAGGAGAAGCAGGTGCCCGAAGCCCGGGAGGCCCTGAAGCAGGAGCAGGAGGCCAAGGCCCTGGCCGCCGCCAGAGAGAACCACGGAGAGGAGGAGAGGCTGCGGCAGGAGAACGACAGGTACCCGCCCGCCCCTGCAGCAGCATCTCCGCCTTCAGTCACACCAGCTCCCTCAGCTCCCGCTGCGCTCAGCTCAGGGGAGTCCCCTGGTAATGGTGCCCTTTCACCTGCCCTGTCACGGTCACAGCTGATGGTCAGGAGGGAAGGGCCTCCAGCTGGTGGCTGGGATGGAGCATCGTCCAGGTGTGGGTGACCGCCCCTCCCACATGGATGATGGGGATGACTGTGTCGAGCACGGGCATCTTCATCCTCTCTCACCAGCCATTCCAGAAGGACATATGCTTGCTCCTCGTCATTCCCGCGTTCCCTGTTGGCGAACTCACCTCCTCGCTGAGATGCACTTGTCACCCCCCATCGGTCCCCATGTCCTGTCAGGGGCCTGTCCATAGGGCGAGATCCTGGAATCGCCTGATGTGCACATTTGCAGCTGCGGTTGAACAAGGCCTCTGACTCCTGCCTGTTTCAGCTCTCACACTGCACACGAGCGTCCCTTCTGTGGTCCATGGAGTGCCATGGAGTCCTCTTCTCTTGCTTTTTGGTGGCGATTTCGCTGTTTGAAACGGCCCCCAGATGGAGTGCTGCAGTGCTGTCTAGTGTCCCAAGTGCACGCTGCGCTGGGCCTCAGGGAAAATATCCGAGTGGCACATGAGGGTCGTTCTGGCCCGAGGTCTGGTGCTGTTGGCTGTCCCAGTGAGCATATGGCACAAAGCGTCCTTATGTCTTGATTGGTTGACAGAAATGTGGCCAGAGACTCACAGGAACTGGTGGGGACAGTTGCAGTCTACACTGCTCAGTGCTCGCGGGGGCTCCCTAGGACATTATACCGCGAAGCCTGAGAATTGACTGCGTTTTTATCCTTCTCTTCAAACAGATGAGGAAAGAGGCTCAGAGAGATTCAATAACTTGTTCGGGCCAGTCCTGAGTGTAGTGGCCCAGTCAGGACTCAAATCCAGGTCTTGTCTCAGCCCAGTGGCCTGACCACGTGAAGCCTTCCTTCGCACAGCCTTGTTTTAATATGTTTGGGGCTACACAGTCAGGTGCCTGTGGGGCCAGGCAGGTCCAGCAGGTGGGGAGGGAGTGTCAGCGGCAGGGCAGGCCCTCGTGGAGAATACACACCCTCTGAAGGCGGTCAGCTGCGGGGCGGACCCGGGCTGCCAGGCCATCCTTTTGTTTCTACTTTTTTATTCTTCTTATTATTTAATCCTCATCCCAGGATACTTTTTCCATTGCCCTTCTGAGAGAGAGGGAGGGAGGGCTGGGACGGAGGGAGGGAGAGAGAAACAGCGATGGGAGAGACACATCTATTGGATGCCTACAGCACACACCCCTCTATGCCGGGGAGCAATCCCACAGCCCAGGGACATGCCACTGGGAATCCAACCCGTGACCATTCCGGACACAGGCTGATGCTATCACTGCTGAGCTGCCCCTGCCAGGGCCTTTGCTTGATGCATTCTCCCCACCCTCCCAGAATCTCGGTCGCTGAATGTTGATGTGAAACGGAACATTTTTAGAAATATTGAATAACTAATTACTTTAAATTAAATCACGGAGACTGTGTGGGCCTCACAGGGCCCATCTGTGTTCACATGGAGTCCATGAGCCTCTGGTCGTTGAGATTTCAGGTAGAACCCTTACTCCTGGAAAGCCAGTCGGGTAATTATGCCGATGATAATGATGATGATGATGTCAGTGGCTTTACATAATGCTCCAGAATCTCTTATTTGTGTCAGGAGTTGGGATCAGAAAGGGTCTTGGAATTGGGGAGAAGAGCTGGGCAAAGGCAGAGTTTCAGAGCAAAGATGATCTGATTCCAAGTTTTTCAAAAGTGTTTCAGTCGAAGAACCCTTTTTCCAAGGAGGCAGACATGCAAAGCCTTCCCTGGGAAGGATTTTTCACAGGCTGCTCTGTTGAATTGTGTCTGAGCCTGCCTGTCCTGTGTCCCAGCCCAGAGTGTGGCAGCCGGGGTGGCCGCATAGAACCCCAACGGACACAGTTTAAGAACCTCTGAATGTGCTCAGCCCTCATTTCCACAGGGGAAACCTGAGGCCCAGAGAGGATGGGGGTGTGATTGAGGTGTACATGGGACAGAGGCTGGGAGTGCTCCTGAGCCCTGGGCAGTGTGGCTCTCCACCCGCAGGCTCACTTCCTGGACTGAGCTGCTTCAGGCGGAGCAGGAGGAGCTACGCTCCCACTGCCAGGAGCTGCAGGCCACCCTGGAGCAGGTGCAGCGGAAGATGCGGATCTGGCAGGCCATCTGGCAGCCCGAGTACCAAGACCTGAAGGCGGAGCAACTGCCCAAGGAAATCTTGCTCTACAAGCTGAGCATGCAGTGTGAGGTGAGGCCGGGGGCTGGTGGGCCTCAGGACCGGGCCTGAGCCCGGGGCTGACAGCCTGGGGCTCAGCCAGGTCCGAGTGGGTCCTCATTGGCATCTGTGCCCAAAGACTGTGTGGGAATGTCACCCAGAGGCCGAGAGGAAGCCAGAGGCATTTAATGGGGACGAGCACCTTGGCTGGAGGGGATGTGTTAGAAAAGACCTCTCACCAACCTTTGCTTTTGTATTTTTTAAAGCTATTTTTCTTGATTTGAGAGAACAAGGGAGAGGGAGAGAGAGATGGAAACATCTATGAGGACAGAGAATCGTGGTTCCGCTGCCTCCTGCACCACCCCCGCGGGGTGCCAGCCCACAACTGGGGCATGTGTCCTTGACCGGATTCGAACCTGGGACCTTTAGTTCGCAGTCCGATGCTCTCTCCACTGTGCTAAACTGGTTAGGGCCTGACCTTTCCTTTTCGCAGGGCCGGGGGGTGGGGGGCGTGCATGGAAGCAGCTAAGTGCTGTTTTCATTCTGTCCTCGCGGCTGAGCTCTTTGCTCTGTGCTCCCCGTGTCATCTCACTGAATTCTCACAATGCTTTTGTGAGCTGGCGCCCATCCTCATCCTCTGAGGTTGGGTCTGAACTCAGTTTGTTTGAAGCCAAAGCTTGGGCTTTCCCGCCACTCCAGCCCGATGATGTTCTGGGTGGAGAGTTGAGCAACCTCAGCCCCGAATTCCTATCCAGCCGGGCATTTATTTTTCTGATGTCAGAGAGAGGAAGGGAGAGGGAGAGAGGGATGGGAACTTCAATGAGGAGAGAGAACCTCTGATGGGCTGCCTCCTGCACGCCCCCTACTGGGGATCGACCCCTCATCCTGGGCGTGTTCCTTGACCAGGCATCTCTTTTGTGAACTCCTGGTGCATGGGGGGCCGCTCCACCACCTGAGCCACACCCTTTGGGCTGCTTCCTAATGAGATACTTTACATTCCTTTTGAAAATGGCTGTCAAGTCCTCAGAGCCTCTTGTACATTTTGCACTGATGGCGCCTCTCTGCTCAGACTGGCTGTGTTTTCAGTGCTCAGTGGCCACACGAGGGCAGGGCTGCGCGACTGGCCGGTGCACTCGGCCATCCCCATGTCATTGGCTGTGTTGGTCCTTGCGACTGGTGAAGCTCATGCCGAAATGGCCATGTTCATGCACGTGGCCCTTTTCTCCTTTTGGGAGCAGTTTCCCAGCAGTGGAGTCACAGGGGCCCGTGGTGTTGAGGACATTGTTGGTCTGTGTTTCAGTCGCTCACCCTTGCGGAGAAGGACTGGCAAGAGGAGAAGTGTCGCCTGAGGAAGGAGATAGACACCTTGAAAGAGCTGAACCAGATCCTCCTGGACACATGGGGCCAGCACTGCACTGAGAACGTGTAAGGGGGAGGGGTGACCGACACCTGTCCGCACAGGGCTGCGGGCTTCCAGCTCCACGCCCAGGCCTCCACGTTCTGGGCAGAGAGCCCGCCGGCGAACTGGTGTCCCCAGGGCAAGGGAACAGACCATCTTCCCAGTGCAGCCTGCTCTCCTCTCCCCGGAATGGCTCTAGAATTCTGCAAGGAGCGGTGGTTGGAATTTGCTGGCTTCAACGACATGGCCCACTGCCAGCCGCTTCTTAATCTCCTTTTGGAATTAAGCTCAGTTTAAAAATGATGACAGAGGCAAAGAGAGGTACCTAGGGAAGCCATCCAGGTCGCGGGTTGAGCCCGTTCTCTGTCTGATTTCCGCTTGAGGGGCTGGAGAGAGGGTTGTCCTCCCTCTGCTGACGTGACACGGACCTGGCTGTGGCAGGGGGCCCTGCGAGGTGCACAGAACCAGTGACCTGGTGGCCACACACAGGCAGGGGTGATGGCGTGTGAGCAGAGCTGTGTGCCCAGCAGACAGATATTGAGGAGCTCCAAGGAGGCGGAGATGGAAGCATGGTGTGGGAGTTGGGGTTCGGCAGCTGACCCGGATGGGGACAGGGCTAGCCGGGGGGGCGGGAGTTGGGGGGACGTGAAGGTGGAGCACGGGTGGTCGGGGTGCAGGGAAGGTGCAGGCAGTGGCAGGAGGGAAGGCTGGAGCAGGGGGCACTCAGATGGGGAAGGCCTCCATGCCTTGCTAAGGAGTCAGATTCCCTGGGAGTGAGTGTTTACGGGAGGCTGGTCTAAGGGCCGAGGGAGCTGCCAGAGAGGAGGCAGGAGGAAGAGGCTTGGTGCTGGAAACCTTGGGGTTGGAAGTCAAGTGACCCGAGATGCATCTGGTGGGCCCAGGGTGCTCTTCACCCCTCAGTGCTGAGCTGTGGGACTGTCCTTCCTTGTGATGGGGAGTGGCTGGCCAGGAGGGACAGAGGGACACGGTCACAGTGGCCACAGGGGCACTGACCCAGCCCCGCGGGGTCACGGTGCTGCTTCACTTTTCTCCCGGGTTCTTCTGCTCGTCTACAGCTGGCTCACCACCTACCCAGGATGGTTTACAGGGAAAGCCACACTGTAGTTTGGGGTGGAAATGACCGTGGCCTGAGTTGGCTCTCTACAGCGCAGTGGGTCCCAATGAAAAGCTAAGGTTGGGTAGGTGCCAACTAGAAGCATCGGGGCCTGGTACCCAGGGGGATGATCTGATGAAGGTTTTGCATTAGACAGTGTGTGAAGGAGGCCTGGAGGTGGGCAGGCTTCCTGAGCTCCTCCGAGTGGAGTCTTCCCAGCCCAGGGCGGGTTGGGGGCCTGTCTTGTGTGAATTTGTGCTCCTAGTGGTGGGGGTCGGTCAGAGCCAGACAGGAAAGCGCTCTAGCATAAGGCCCAGCAGCACGGCTGAGGGAAGAGAGGAACACAGACTAGAAGAACAGATGCCGAGCCAAGGCCGCTGGGAGCAGGTCAGGGTCGGTGGTCCTGGGCCCAGCGGTTTGCGAGTCATCGCTTTTCACAGCTGCTCACTTTACGGTGAAGTCTCAGAAAAGCCCGCGTCTTAGGTGGGACCTCGGCAGCCTCATGGCCAAAGGAGCCTGAGCTGCTGCCTCGATCCAGTTGACTCATGTTCAAGCAAGGAAACCAGGGTCTCTGCCGTCAAGGCCCATGGGTTTGCCATCCTGAGTTGCACATGGTTCGGGGCTTGCTCTCCTGAGATGTGGTCCAGCCTGCTCCTTGGTGCTACAGCAGGTCTCCTCACGTGTTAGGGTTCCCGGACCCACGCCACAAGCTCCCCTCCCCATCTTCCCCCCTCGGCAAGCTTGACGGTCATGAGCACCGTGATGTTCGAGTCCCCGGAAAATGCCGGCCCTTCTGGGCCAGGTCCCAGCCAGGGCCGATGAGTCCATTGACACGTTTTATATAAAACCAGACTGTTCTTTCTTTCTCCTCTGTTTCCAGCGACACCCGGCAGACGATGCCTACAGGAGAGGCGGAAGAGGACAGAATTGGGGCTCCAAAGGAGGCTCAGTGTCCTGCTCCTAGGAAGTGAGTTGATTTCAGCAGCAGGAACTTCAACTCAGAACAGGAAGCTGCTCTTTCACGAGTGGGGAAAGCCATGTGGAGCAGTGCCCAGTGTGTGGGGCCCGCACCTTCCCCTCTAGGGCAGGTCCCCTGAGCGCACCTCCCTCCCAGCTCTGAAAGAACTGAGAGTTTCTTTCCGGCCTTCCTCGGGGTTATCCTCTGAGGGTGGCGAATGCCAGCTGCCATGTCCGGTTGAAGGGGCAGAGCGTCTGGATTAGAGCCACTGAAGCAGGACTATCAGGCTGTGTCTCCAGGTTTCAGGACCTAGAAAGCCATGTTTCTGTTTTGGGAAGGAAGCGTGGGCCGGACACCTGGGCCAGCACCCATGGTCTTCAGTCACAGGAACCTCTTGGTCTTCCCTACATTCCTCTGGATTCTCTGGACGCCAGGGTGGTTCTCAAACACGTTCCCTTCTGCAGAGCAGCAGCCCCGGTGGTGGGCGGCTCGGTCCCCGAGGCTGCGGGCTTCCGTCAAGCAGGCCTTCCCCTGCGTCCGGGCCTGAGCCCCAGGAGCTGGGCCTTCAGATTGTCCTGCCCCAGACCAGCCTTGAGGGCAAATCACCATGAATCCTGCAAGGGCTCTCTGTTGACATCACAAACCCACATAATTTCCCACCCTCCTCCTGTCCCTTGTGTTGGCGGGGACATTGAGGCCTCGATGAGGAAAGTACTCGAGTTGAGTCAGCACAGTGTCGCTCTGTGGCAGAGCCAGGATTACCACCAGCTGCGGTTCTTCTTGTGACATTAGAATGCCTCCATTTATGGTTAGCTGCACTGTATGACCCTTTAAGTTCACTGTTTTCATTGATTCGTTTTTATTTTACTATATATATATATATATATATATATATATATATATATATATATACACACACACATATATATGTATATGTATATATATTAGTATATTTTAACTGAATTCAGAGAAGAAGGCTGAGGGTGAGAGAGAGAAACATCAGTGATGAAAGAGAATCATTAATTGGCTGCTTCCAGCACACCCCCCACCGGGAATTGAGTCTGTAACCCGGGTATGTGCCCTTGACCAGAATGGAGCCCAGAACCCTTCAGTCCATAGAGTGATGCTCTACCCACTGAGCCCAGCCGGCTAGGGCTATTCTAATTTTGCTCAATCCTCACCTGAGGATTTTTTTTCATTGATTTCTGGAGAGAGTAGAGGGGAACAAAGGGTTGGGGGGAAGAGAGAGAGACATCAATGAGAGAGACATCAATATGAGAGGCACATTGATTGGTTGCCATCCAGCACACGCCCCCAGTGGGCCCAGGGATAAAACTGCAACCCAGGTACACTCCCTGTGCCCAGAATCAAACCCTTGACCCTTCAGTGCTTGGGCCACTGCTCTAACCCCTGGGGAACGCCAGCCAGTGTCCACTCTTTTTCATCCACATGGCCCACTGGGCCCACCCTGTTCCCCCCTCACCCAGATTCCTCAGTGCCCGGAAGGGGCTAAGTCTGCCCCCCTGTCTCACCTATTGGGAGCTCCAGCGGGAAATGAGGAGGCCCTGACTCTCCCTGACATGGCCCTGGGGTGCACAATTGCCAGCACACCTAGATGAGCACAGCACCTCTCCCAGTGCCTCCCGGTGACGGAGAATGGAGGCTGCATGTGAGGTTCTGTTTCCCGAGAGGCTAGTGCGGGTTTCTGCCACAAGGAACGCTTCTCCAGTCCCTGGGTCTGTGCGAATGAACTGCCAATGGTGCCCCACGCCCTGAGGCCACATGGGATGATCCTGGTGCTGGCGATGCAGATTCGTGGGGAACCTGGTGCTGAACCCCAAGGGAAGGGCCGCTTCCCCGGCTGGAGGGGCATTGGGGGTTGGCAGTGTCCTAACCCTCTACTCCTAATAGGAAAAAGCGCTGGAGTCGAGCCAGAGCCTTCCTCAAATTGTTCCAACGCCAGAGAGGCCGCTCACGAGGACAAGCCAAGTCACCCGCAGATGGCCGTCCTGGGCCCCTGGAGGCCACCCCATCGTGCTCATACTGGGAGGAGAAGGGAGACACCCGCAGTGGGCCCCCACCAAAAGGTAGGAGGGGCTGGCCTGGCTGCAGGAGGGCAGTGAAGGGGAGGATCTCAGGCCTTCCTCAAGGTCAGGGCAGAACCGATGAGATGCGAGCTGGGTGCGCACACGTGTGCTTGGAGCCTGAAGGGGGCTCCGCACGCCCCCGTCTGCCCCCTCAGGTGTGTTAACACCCAAGTAGAACATGTAAGCCCACGTCACTGTGGCGGCAGTTTCATCCAGATCCATTTAGTTCCTTCAGCATGAGGAGCCTCCCCATCACGTACACTGTAGTGTGTCCTCGGATATCCAGAGCGGATCTCCAGACAGTTACCGCGGAGACACGCTCAGGAGAGGATGTGTTTGGGGCTCCTTGTCTCTGCCAGGCCTCGGATTAGCCATATCTGTCAGGGGAGCCCCCATGTAACCCGTCGTGGACATCTGCCAGGCCTTCAGCCAGGCTCGGGCTCTGCTCTTGCTGTTGCTCTGAAAAGCAGGGGTGGTTCTCTTCTCCCACCTGACCTGGCCCTGAGTCCTCCCACCAGGGGGCGCTGGACCTGCTCATTGAGGGCTGTGATGGGAGTGAGCCATTGGCTCCACAGTGGATTTGTAGCTGCATGTGCTGCCTGTGTTTCCTGGGATCTAAGAGGCTGTCAGCTGTCAGCTGCCCGATTTTGTGCTCATAGAATGAAAGTGATCGGGTGGTGGCAGTGAGGGTTTTGTCAGAATCGCCACCAGCCGACAGTGACTGGGAGGGATGCTCCAAGCTGCACCCTGATTTCAGAGATGGAAGGTTGAGGGGGGGTGGGGGGATTCCTCTTAGAACCAATTAAACAAAGCCATTGACTGAAAGGTGGTTTAGTTTTCACATTCACTTTGAAATATCATTTTATTGATTATTTGCCGATAAACCTGCCAAACATGCCCCCTGAGAAAGTTAACAATTTGATGAAGGACACTAGGACTTTCTGAAGACGGGGCCAGGCCCGAGACTCGTGGGCTCCCAGGGGCTGGGGGGACAGGACCTGACAGGACCCGGGGCCGTGACAAGGCGCCCTGTGGCTGTGACGGGTGCAGCAGCCATTCCGGGTGGCAGTCACCACTGCAAGTCCTGCTGTGTCACTCAAGATGCAGAAATGAAGTGTGCGCACGCGGACACACTGTCTGGGGGCTGCTGCTTGCGTTCCCGGTCTCACAGGAGGTGAAGTCGGGGAAACGCTCACGTGCAGGTAAATGATCATGAACCTTACTGCCTTGTTAGCATTGGTTTTCTCCAGAGGGTTCTGTGGCCTGGGGTTTTCCTACTGGCTCCTCACACTTTTGGACATGTATCACGTCCACTTGTGTGATTGGCTAAGTTGATGAATGAGCTATAATCAGCCCAATTGAGTCAGCAAAACCTTCTGAGAAAAAACTGCTTGACAGATCCCCACTGTGGTTTGGATCCCTGAGTGAGCAGGTCAGGGGCTGCAGTTAGTAACGGCAGCCGTGCGAGGGGGCTTTCTGGGCTCAGCAGCCTTTCGGTAGTTGACCCACTTTGTCCGTCTCCTTGAGTTCTAGCTGCCGGGGGAGGTCGGCTCCATTCCTGTCCCCCGTTCAGAGCTGGGGGGGGGAGCTCAGGAATGCTTGACCAGGGTCAGCACTGGCCCAGAGAGTCAGTGTTGGAGCTGGGACCCGAACCCGCGTCTGACAGGTTCCGGGGCCCGAGCTCTTAACCGCTGTGAGCACTGCCTGCCCTTCAAGCTGCTGTGGTCCCTGAAGATGCTCAACCAACTTGGGGCCTCAGCACTGAGGAGTGGGTCCCTTCTCTGTGGTGTGAGCTGTGTCAGCAGGTGGCGCTGCGGGGGAAGAAATAGCAGAGGTGCAGCTGTGCACTTGAATCCTCCATCAGGACTGGAGAAATCCCTTCTGTTCAAGGATTGACGTGTTGAGGAAGTCACTAGACCAATTGTCTGCTCTCATAAGACTAGAGCTTAAAGGCTGTGAGGGCTAAACCAAGAGGAGAGGGTGCGGCGCGATCTACACTGGAAGAATGCTTGAGTTTGAGGGTGTTTTGGTATCAGATAGAGGTAGGTATTTTCATTATGTGCAAAGTCATCCTGCCATCAGAGGCTGTGAGAGGTACCAGAATTCTTAGTGAGCCTGCCTGTTTGTCTCAGTGGTTAGAGCATCGAAGGACCGAAGGGGCGCAACTTAGATTTCCAGTCAAGCGCACATACCTCGGTTGCAGGGTTGATTCTGGCCGCGGTTGGGGTTTTTGAGAGAGGCAACCAGTGGATGTATCTCTCTCCCATCGATGTTTCCCTCTCTTGCTCTCCCCCTCCCTTCACCTACGTCCTCCCATCCACTCTCTCTCTAAAGACCAATGGAAAAAAATCCTCCCGTGAGGACTATTTAAAAAGAAGTATTATGACTGAGGTGTCCAGGTGGACTGTTTCACTGCCTGCAGCAGGCCAGAAGCATGCCACTAAGTGTTTGGAGGGGAGCAGGAGTTAGTTGTGTGTGAGACAGGATGCCAGGGAGCCTGTCATTAAAATGGATGAGTAAGCGCAGCTGGTGTGGCTCAGTTGGGTGAGCATCGTCCCATGAACCAGGAGATCACCTTCTGATTCCCGGTGAGGCCACACTAGTATGGGCGTGCAGAAGACAGCCGATCCATCTTTCTCATCATGGATGTTTCTATCTCCCTCTCCCTCCCCCTCTCTGAAAATCAATAAAAACACATTGGACAAAAAAGCGGATGATTAAGGAAAGCTGCCCCCTACATCAATAAACACCCTTGCTTAATAATGTAACCCATGGAAATGGAAAAGCAGTCTAAGACATCCACTCCTTGAGCAGTACAGAATGCTCCTCTCGTGCTACGTGGAGCCCTGGCTCCAGCTGCCACTCCAACACTTGACTGGAGTCTGAGCAGAAAGGGTCCACCGGGCCCTGATGCTGGTTGTGCTGGGGGGAATGTTGCCGTCTCTCCCGGGCTGGACTGGATTCTGACTTCCCAAGTACATTTGGTGAATGTAGCGTCATTTGTCCATTATTCAGTTCATTTACTTGCTGTTTTCTGTGTTTTGATCCTTCCTCCCTTGGTTATCCGGGATGACAATTTAGCGACAGAACAACGCAAGAGTGCCTTTTGGAACAGAAAGAAGCATGTTGCGGTCAAAGACAAGCCTCCAGTGGCCAGAGGGTTGTTCGGGTGGTAACCAACTTGGTCTAATGTCATGAAAAGCTGCAATTAATGCACCCACCCTTTCCTCCCTAACTTGCCTCTCCCTTTTTTCCGACCACGAAGATTTATAATCCTTTCCCTTTATCCCTGTCTTGAACATATACCCTTTATTTCTGAAAAATTTTTAAGTTTCTTTTAAAAGAACAAAAAAACTCCAACAACAACGACAACAACAAAAGCCCAAAGAAAACCAGTTTGCTTGGAAGCAGAAAAATCCTGAACCTAATGGAAACCTCAGTCGCCATGACAACAAGGCCACGCCAAAGCAGGAGTCACCATCGCCCTGACTTAGTGGCTTGATGTGTCCCCTACTTGGCCTCTTGCACCGGCTGTAACTCCTGGGCTGGCACGGCCTGGTCCTCCCTCGGCCTGTCTCTGTGGGCGCAGTTGGAAACCCGAGGTCTCTCTGGCTTGGCTGTGTCCGCCGCTCTGCTCCTCCAGGTGTCGCCATGCAGTGGAGGCATGATGTCAAGCGGTAAGATTTCGGTGCTTCAGACTTCATGGTGGGTGTGACATTGAGTGGCTGAGGGGTAGGGGGGCAGGTCCTGGGAGAGTGAGGAGGGGCCCGCAATCCCCACAGTGGGTGTGGCTCCGGGCCCAGAGCCCAGGGGCTGCCGGGAGCCCGATGCTGTGCAAACAGCCTGTCCTCGTGCTCCTGGAGCTCCACCGCACGCCTGTGCCACTGGGATTGGAGAGGCCATTGCCTGTCCCACCATGGGGTAGTTGCAGGTCTTTTCGGGGTTTTGCCCTCATTTTTTTTTTTTTTTAAATTGGGATTCTGTTTAGCTTTGACAAGAGTATGCGTTCATGGTAGAAAATTCAGAGATTGCAGAAAGCACAAAATACCAGGTAAACTCATGGTGCAGTCAAAGTCACCATGCGGAGAGGAGGACTTCTTAAACAGAGGGTTGTTCGGGTGGTAACCAACTTGGTTCTCAAATCCTAAGGGTGCCCTCCGGGACCGTGAGGGCCCGGACCACAGGTGTGGAGTGGTCCTAGGCAGACTCGGGTCAGGGTGCTTTGAAATCAGGGATCTGAGGACACAGTGTCTCACAGCAGGTGTGCCCAGGAGTTATGTGTTGGCCTTGTGCCAACATTTGGTGCAGCCTCGTGAGTTGGTCCCCCAAGTTCTCCCAGCTGCTCAGAGCCCGCCCTGTGAGCGATGGGTAGAGTGGAGGCCTCCGCTCAGGCCTGCGGCCAGGGCCTCCCAATCAGACCACAGCCCGTGAGGCGCAGCCCCCCCTCTGTCCCTGGGCTCCGTGGGCCCCGCTGCCTCTGCTGCTAGGCCTCGGTGTGGTCGCCCCCCCTTGGCATGGGGTGTTGCAGCCCCATTTCTCACTGTCCTTCTCTGCCCCAGGCCCTGGGGACCCGATACTGAAGGGAGGGGCCCTCCACGGAGGCAGCCTTGACCACTCAGATGCCTCTGCTGACCCAGCACCCAGGCCTGGCGTCCTGACCAAAGGCGCTGCGGGAGCTGGGGTGACGCTAGGCTGTGAACAGGCCGAGCAGGAGCGGAAACTTTGGTCCTGGCCATGTGGCCTGTGAGGGGCGGCCCTGGGAGGGGAGGGCTCTCCAAAAACCCTCCTGCCCTCACTCTGTCCTCTCCTTCCTTCCTCTCTTCTCTGTAGGACACTCCCAGGTGCCAGATAACCTGCCAAGGTACCTGCTCAGAAACACCTTCATCTCCTGACCACCGGGGGGCAGGCAGGCGCACCTGCCAGGAGCAAAGGGAGGATGCCCTCCAGCTCTGTGCCCGCAGGAGGACTGTCAGCCTCTCCTGGGGAAGCTGCTGAAGGCTGGGCGGTATGCGAAGCCCAACTTGAGACCTGCTGAGCCTGAGGCCCACCCAGTGCGCCCTGAGCCAGCCCTGCCTCCCCAGAGCCTTCCTCTGGGCAGAGCCAGGCCACCCCATTCCCCCCTTGCCCCCCACCTCCCACACAGCTGCCCGCTGGTGCCTGTCCCTAAATAGGGCAGTCAGCCTAGCCTCAGCCCAGCTGCTTGGGACCGCAGGCCACAGGCCGGCAAACAGGAGTCACCTGAAGGCAGGGGTTCTGAAGACTCCAGGGGCAGAAAAAGCCAGCCACACCCTCTGGTCCAGCTCCTTCACCGCCAGGGTCCCCAGTGCCAACCACTGGATAGGAGGCGCTTCTCACTGGCTCCCCCAAAGGAGGAGAGGCTGGATCCCCTGCAGCCTCCGCCACGGCCCCGCCATGGCCAGGGGAGGTGGCGGCCGCAGCAGCTCCAGCCCCAGCACCACACAGTGACTGCAGCCCCGGCTGCCAGGACGGGGCCTCAGCCCCGGATGTTCAGGGCAAGTGGCCACCGTGGCCCCTGTCCTGGCAGTGTCAGCTTCTCACAGCCCGACGGGTCCAGGGCAGGACCACAGGGAAGGGCTCCCTGCCAAGAGCCCACGCAAGTCACCGGATGTGGCTCCCACGCCAATGGGCCCCTGAGAACTTCAGTAATGGGAACAACTCAGAGAGCAGGCGGGTGTCGCCACAGCTGCGTGGGACCAGCAGGTGGAGCTCAGACGATGAGCGTGGCCGTGGGCGACTGGTCTTTTGGACCCGCAGTCCCTGAGCCTTCAAACTCCTGACGCCCCTTCTGACCACCAGGGCCCCCTCTCCCATCGGACTGAGGGGCCAGGAGCGACTTTGGAACGGGGAAGCCCAGACCAGCCAGACGACCAAGACCTCGCAGCCCTGGGAGGACCTTGGAGTCGGGCTCACTGTTACCCCAGAGCGTTGCTGAGCCAGGCCAGGGCCCCAAACTCCTGAGCCCGGGGCCGTCCAGGCAGGTGGCCTCAGCCTGTGCCTCTCTCCAGCTGGCTCCTGGGCCCCGGACCTGCCCCCGGGTTCACTGTTCTACCATCATGGGTTCTGCCCCACCTGGCGCAGAGAAGCCCTGCCCGCCCCCTCCCAGCAGAGGCCACAGTGTGCAGAGGGGAGCATGTGCGAGAGGCGGGTGCAGCCTGGTCGCTAACGCGGCTGTAGCCCCTGGTGTCCACCATCGAGGATGACACTTTGAGTCTTTGTTTCTGAGTCACTCCCCGGGATAGAAACCCAATTTACTACATTCCATACCCGTGTAGGCACTCATGAAATATATGTGTTTTGAGGTGTCCCCCAAATGGATGTACCACAGGCTGGCTGTCCACCAAATGTACACGCACTTTAACAGCTGAGAACTCAATTTTCCCTCCTTTCAGGGTGAGCGGATTTGACGTAATGGGTGAAGCCAGACTCAGCTTGGAACCCAGAAGATGTGTCCTCTGGACTTGGTGATGGGGACACATCCAGGATGAAGTGTCTGGTCCCGAACGGGCCCAAGTCCAGGCATCCTGGGCCGCTGTGGACAGAGGATGCGCAGAAACACCAAACACAGCGATTCTCGGTGTTTGTGGTTCCATTGCTTCAGCAGCAGCAGCGCCTGAACCAGAACTGACACAGCCACGGAGCCGCACACATCAAGAATCGTTCCTTCGGTTCGGTGTTTGTACGCTTCTCTCTCAATAGCTGCCCTGGATTCCTCGACTGCTGGGTGTTGGGTTCCCTCAACTTTATCTTTTCTGTGTCCCCATAAAAAGTCTTGTGGAGACATGCTCTTCGTTCAAATCTTACCGTCTTCACTGATGTCTTCAAATCTGTTCAAACTGAAAAGAAGTGAAAATTAAGTGCGTTATCAGCTGTTAATGTGTCTACATTTTGGGGGGATACTACATGTACATTCAATGGAGAGAATTTTCCATCAGTTGTCTGAGCTCCTTGTACCTGTTTTGGGGACAGCCTGTATTTACATTCAATGGGGACTCATTGTCCATCAGCAGCCCTACCTCTCTTTACCTTTTTGGGGGACAGCCTGTATTTACATTCAATGGGGACTCATTGTCCATCAGCAGCCCAACCTCTCTTTACCTTTTTGGGGGACAGCCTGTATTTACATCCAATGGGGACTCATTTTTCATCAGCAGCCCTACCTCTTTTTACCTTTTTGGGGGACAGCCTATATTGACATCAGTTGGCATCAATCTTTCTCTTTGGGAGTCACACCTCTAGTGTGTATATGGCCGGTTTCCTGACACATGGTTTCCGGTTTCCTAAGGTGCTCTCCTGGGATGGGCTTGGCCTGGGGACCAGGGCTCTATAAAGAGGTTTTCCTTTGGCCTTAATGTGCTGGCAAAGAACTGGGTGTTCAAATGTGTTCTATCTCCGAGTGCTGTGACCTGTACTGATTAGCCATTGATTTTGGAACACAAGGATGGGTTTGTAATAAAATGAGTTGGAGTAGAATTGAGTCCTGGATTTCCTCACCGCTCATCACTGGCAGCGATGCCCGGGCTCCGGGCTCCCCGCGTCCGCCCCCGGGTCCTGGACCCCTGGAATGCAGACCTCCCTCGGCCAGGAGGCCAGAGAAGGGGAAGCCAGGTTTCCTGTTTCCCAGGCAGCCGCTCTTCCCAGGCCTTGGTGTATTTTAAGTCCCTCTAAGTGGAATCCCATTTTGATTTGGGATTTCTATCACAGCAGGAGCTCAGCTTAAAATGATCCTTGGGTTTTCAAAGGCCACTCAGCTAGGAAGAGGACAAGGAGGGAGGAGGACGGCAGGTGAAGATACTCCCTGACCTGACCTCATGGCGGCCCGTCCAGCTGCCGCCTGCGTGTCCCTCCTCCCTCACCAGCCTCTTCTGTAAGGTGCTTCCTGTGGCCTCCTGTCCCCTTCTTTCCAAGGCCCTGCCCCTGGGGGAGCCGCCCCCTCTGCGAGCTGCCCTCCCCAAAGATGGGAGCCAAACTGAGCATGTGGACCCCTGCAGGCCGCCTCCCCTCCGCCATTGGCTGTTGCAGGGTCTGAACCTGACCAGTCACCCCTGGGAGCTCTCAGCCTCTGTCCCCTGATTCTCTCCCCTCTGGGACAGCTCTTCAGGGTGCACACTGGCCGGTCCCTGGGTCCCCCCTCATCCTTCCCACAAGCACTCACTGGAGCTCCCTGTGTGCTCCCTCCCGGGTTCTACCATGGAGGCAGCCCCCTCCCTGCCCCTCTGCAGGGCTGAGCCACCTGCTCCCCAGCACTGACCGCTCCTGAGCTTCAGGCCTGAGGTCGCTGCCTTAGACCCCCTGCCTGGGCTGCAGGCTTCTCCACTGCCCCTGACTCCTCTGGGCTCCCTGCTTATCCAAGGCCACCAGCTGTCAATCACAGAAGCCAAAACCTGGGTTGCGGGCTGGACCCCTCCTCTCTCCACTTCCCACAGGTGATCGCTCCCCTGAACCTGGGTCTGGAACGGATCTGGAATGTGCCCACCCCTCTTAGCTGACTGTTCTCATCCCAGGTCCCCCCGACACCCCTGTCCCTGGGTCTTGGCAGGGCCTGGCCAACTGGTCTGCCTGCCTCCCACATCTTCTCAGCCCCCTGGCACCTCTGGCATCCACCCCGCTGACCTACCTTTGTGAACCTCCCTCCCTCAGCCTCCACACCAGCTACACCCATACTTCTGAGGACTATATGTTCCATGTGACTCACCGCGGGGTGCACCCCACCCGCTCTCACCCCCCTCCAGCCCCAGACAAGCTGGTCGTACCCACAGCTTTCACTGCCATCTTCCCAGAAGGCTCCTAGCACCACTAGCCCAGGCCTCTCCTGGGAACCCCCAGATCTGTTCCCAGCTTGGAGGTCCCAAAGACACCTCCACCCCACAATGCTCAGCACACCGTTCAGGCTCCTCCCCCACCAAAGCCTCTGTGCTCCTCCTCTCATCCCCTCTGTCCCCTTCCCCCAGACCATGCTGGGCATCGCCCTCCCTTCCCCCTGTCCTATCCTTCACTCCCCCAGTTGCTCCCAACTCTGACTTCTCACTCACACACCACCCAACCCAGGGGGTGGTCCCCCAGGGGTGGTGCCACGGGGTCCTGTTGCTGAGGGAGCACCCAAACCAGGCCCTCCTGAGCTCCAGGGCCCCACCTCTCTGCACTGGCTGGGAGCTGTGTGCTCTGGGGGGTGGTAAACATCCACGTGACTGCTCAGGGCTGAGGTCTGCCTGCAGAGAGGTCAGGATCACCTGTGGCACCAGAGGGGCTCCCCCTGGGAAGAGCAGGAAAGTGAGAAAATGGGAAAAGGTCAGACACACCTAAGGAAAGAAGCATCCAGCCACATGTTTATCAACCAACCAGATGAAGAGGAGGGAGTGTGTTTATATGTCCACACACACATACACAAACACAGACACACACAGAGACACACACACATAAACACACACACACGAGTATATAAAGATGTAGATACACAGCCCATTGACTCCCTTGGAAAGCTCTTCTTGATTTTTTGCAAAACAGGTGAATTTATAGCCACCTTATGCTTGCCCTCAATGACGGATGAGTGTCATTCTAATGAGAATGTTGGGTGATGCTTGCTGTTATGTTAGTAAGTCGGACAAACTGGAGGTGCCTATGAGATGCTCACTCTTTTGTTCATGATGTGAGTGACTACTCAGTCAGGCAGTGCTTTTCTGAATGCCAGCCCAGTCCCACAATTCTTATAATGTGTTGGCACTGCAAGGCCTACAGAGGTCTTTTTAAAAACCAGAGAGACAATTTACATGTCATAATATTCACCCAGGGCACACTTTTAGGTTTAATCTTCACTATTAACATTTTCTTCATCACTTTCTCAAGTCTAGAGACAAGACGCACATAAGAAAACAAATCAAGTCCTGATTTGGTAACACTGGCCAATTCCTAGGGTGTAAATATTTTAGCAGAGGTGATTTCAGGCTGCTGGCATGGTATCCCGACCACAGACATGGGAATAGATGTATGGTCCACCCTGCCCTATAATATCACCTCCACGCAGGTACTATAGGTCTGAATAACCCCAAGAGTATGGGTAACAGGGAAACAATTCCAAGTAGCCAGTTTGGGGGTTTGTTTGTTTTTTAAAAATCTATTTTTATTGATTTGAGAAAGGAAGAGAGAGAGAGAGAGAGAGAGAGAGAGAGAGAGAGAGAGAGAGAGAATGAGAGGAGAGAAACATCAATGATGAGAAAATCATAAATTGTCTGCCTCCTGTACACCCCCAATGTGGATCAAGCCTGCAATCCAGGCATGTGCCCTTGACAGGGAATTGAACCGTGACCTCCTGTTATATTGGTTGCCGCTCAACCACTGAGCCTCGCCAGCTAGGCCAAGGGGCAAGTTTTGAGTATTTATAATCTTTTGTTCTTATTATGCTTTTATTGCTTTTAGAAAGAGGGATGGGGAGAGAAAGAGAGAGACATTGACCAGCTGTCTCCATCCACACCCCTACCATGGACTGAACATGCAACCTGGGCATGAAACCTGACTGGGAATGGAACCGGTGACCTTTGGGAGCTCAGGACAATCAATGCCCAACCACCTGAGGGACACCGGTCAGGGTTACCACCTTTGCTTTTAATATAATTTATTTAATCCCAAGTTCACATAAGTTAATTGTTAGCTGTGTCTGTATTTATCACGTGGCCTCTGAAGCCCCTGGACACACCCATGGGCTCTCACCAGCAGCACAGGCTGCTTCAGCTAGGCAAGGGCCACTGCCTGGTAGGGTGGGCTGAACGGCAGGGGCCTGCGAGGGTGAGAGTGAGCCCTCTGCCAGTGCCTGCACCGAAGAGGACCCGCAGGAGGGGCTGCAGGACCATGGTCACCAGGATGGGAGAAGAGACTGGGCGGCTCCCAGGGTCTGACCGAATGTTCTCCCCAGGCTCAGGGGGGAAAACAGCTGGGTGTGGCTCGGTGGCTGGCCAAGGGAGCTGAAGAAGAGGGTTGGGTGACCTTGCAGCCTAGGGTCCCCCCGTATCCTTTCCCGTCTCACAGGGTCTCTCTATGCTGACCTTCCACCTACCAGATGGGCAAAGATGAAAACCCAGGAAGGAGTCAATGAAGGAGGCGGTGTGGCGAACAGGCGCTCACTCTCCATTTGAGTGTGAGCTGGCACAGAAGGAGCTTGGACATTTGCACTTACCTTTTCATTAAAATAGATTCATGCATTTTCCCTAAGCTAGTTCTAGGATGACAGCCTAGGAAACACTGCATGTCCTGCAAACACACACACACAGACTCTCTCTCTCTCCCTCCCTCTCTCTCTCTCATGCACACATGTGTGCACACCAGCACCCTGTCCCTAGCACTTGCCCTGTAGCACACCTGTCAGCCTCTGTCATGCTTGAACTGTCCTATGTTTGTGACCAGGCCTTTCACCAGGAGCAGAGAAACAGAACTTCCTGTCCACCATCTGCCCTGAGTGCCTGTGGAGGCCGCTGGTATTTATTCACTGAGCCTCTGTGCCAGAGCCCTTGTCAGCACTCCGTGGGAATAAATCGATTCACTTCATTTGGTTCCTGTGAAAGGGGGTGACTGACTCCCTCTTCCCAATTAGCAACGGAGAAACCACTGAATGACAAAGAGGCATGGGCTCCAGGGTGTAAGACAGAGGGAGACGCTGTAGAGACTTGGGTGGGGGTAGTGAGGGTGCTGAGTGTACGCAGTCCTGCAGGCGGTGGGAACCGATTGAAGGAGAGCTTTGTCACTCCTGCTCTTGAGTTTCCCTCGCACAGCCCTGCGCCCTGGTCCTCAGGCCCTCTGGGCAGATATAAACCCAGGGCCACAGGTCAGGGCACAGGAGACAGTGCCCGGGCGGGTGGGCAGGGACCGGAGCTCTTCATGCTGCCTGAGAGACTCTCACCCCTGGGATCAGGGAGAGGGCAAGGCTGGTCCTCCTGGGGCTGCAGAGAAAACCTCTCCCAGCTTCGGGTGGAGCCAGCTGTCCTAGGTTCCTGGGCTGGGAGCCCCATCCTCCCACCCATCTCTGCGCCCAAGTCATATGACCATCTCTCTGCCAGCGAGTCCCATTTCCCTCCACAAGGACACCTGTCACTCAGTGAGGCCCACCCACCCCAGACCCTGAGACCCCTCTGACCTGGATTACACCGGCCAAGGAGTACACCGCTCTGGGCTCCGCTCTGGGCTCCGCTCCAGGGCTTCCAGGGCCCAAGGCCTGTGGTGTCGGACCCTCATCCTCCTCAGCCACAGGGTTCGACTGAGACAGAAAGTCCCGTCGGGAGTGAGAGCCATGGACCCCGACCTCCCGCTGCCCGACCTGGCCCAGGAGGTCACTGTGCACTTGGCGCTGCAGTCTTCCCCCGCAGCAGGACGGACACCGGCCATGACGCGCTCAGGGACAGCCTTCAGCTCCAGGCCTGTCGCTACCGGGGCGTCCTCGTGGGGCCCAAAGTGTGTCCCCAGCCCGTGCCCCCCCCCACCCCTCCCGAGCTGCTCTCGGCTCCTGGATTACACCGGCCATGTTGGGCCACGTTCACTCTGTCCCATCTGCATGGACCTGGGGGCACAGAACACACCCCAGAAGAGGCACCACGCCGCACAGGGAGGCAGGAGGCCCCGGGTTGAGTGGCAACACCAGGCTCAGCACAGCAAGCAGAGTAGAAATTGCCCGTAAATTCTGGCCAATATGCGCCCAGGCCACGGGCACATTCCCTATGGCATGTTCTCACCAGTCCATGCGCCCACCTGTACATGACATGAAGCCTGCGACAATCAGGGCCCTTCCTTGGCGGGGTGGGCAGAGGCCTCTGCACCAGGACTTGCAGGGCTTCCCTGTGGCAGCGAGAGCGCCCCCTGCCTCCCCTGCTCAGGGCACAGTGTTCCCACAGGAGGCACCTGGCAGCAGTCCCTTCCCTGTGCTGCTGCCTCCCGCCACCAGGGGCAGCCAGGGACCCTCGCTGGTACAGCCCACCGCGCGGAAGTCCCGCCCCTTCCAGAAGTCAGCCAGGTGCCTGTGGAGCCAATAGCATGGAGGTGCGTGGACTGTCTGACCTGAGTGGCTGCTGGCAGCTTGGGGCCGGACAGCCTCCAGGCTTCTGCGGGGTAGATGGCGAGTGGGGGCCCCCGGGCTGAGGACCGCCCTGCTCAGGCCCCGGGTCCTCGGGGCGGCGGACCCTCGCTCTGCCCTCACCAGCGTCTGGGGGAGGCGCCTTCCTAGTCAGGGTTTTGTGTCTGAGGAAGACGCCCCCTCACAGGCCAGGCCGCCCGCCTCCCTGTGGTGGGCACTGGACCTGGCGCCGGCCCTGCCCTGTGTGGCCCCACTCTGGGCTCTGCTCCAGGGCTTCCCGGGCCCAAGGCCTGTGGTGTCGGACCCGCATCCTCCTCAGCCACAGGGTTTGGCTCAGACAGAAAGTCCCGTGGGGAGTGAGGGCCACGGACCCCGACCTCCCGCTGCCCCACGTGGTCCAGGAGGTCCCTGTGCACTTGGCGCTGCAGCCTTCCCCACGGCAGGACGGACACCTGCCATGACGCACTCAGGGACGGCCTTCAGCTACAGGCCTGTGGCGACAGGGGCGTCCTCTTGGGGCCCAGAGTGTGTCCCCAGCCCATGGGCCGTCCCCGAGCTGCTCTGGGCTACTGGATCCATCAGACAGCAGGTCTGCAGAATGTGTGCACGTCCCATCGGAATCACTGTAGGTGCTCGAGTAACTCCAGCCACATGAATGCTATTGTTCGTTTTAAAGGCTCTACTAAGCTCTATTTTATTTATTTTCATTTTTTATTTCTTTGGCATTTTCTGTCTCTTTTTCAAGAAAAAAGATTGTAAATATACTAATGTTACATGCAGTAAACAATATTTTAAGAAAAAGAATTTAAATATAACTAGAGGCCTGGTGCCCAGATTTGTGCACCAGTGGGTTCCCTTGGCCTGGCCTGCGCCCTCTCACCATCTGGGACCCCTCAGGACATGTCCAAGCCCCACAGGCCAGGTGAGGGTCCCCATGGGGCCTCTAGTGTGCATATAAGATCTTTGGTGCATCTCTTCCAGCCCTCCCCCAACCCCTTCCCTCTGAGATTCATCTTTCTGTTCAATGTTTCCATGCCTGAGCTTTGAGTGTCTGACCCCTAGTGGTCAGTGCACATCATAGCTCTGGACCAAGAGTAGCTTAGGACTTTATATACACTGAGGGGCTAGATTATTATGACCACCTGATGTGTGTAGGCAAATAAGCCATACACTGCATTGTTTGGGATATGGAAGCTGAAGGCTTGTTCGAACACCTTTGCTGTCTGCAGTTACCAAATAAAACATCTCCAATTTGCACAGGAACACAAGGATTGGATAGTTGAGCATTGGAAAAAAGTCATGTGGTCCGAAGAATGATGTTTCCAGTTGCATCATGCAGATGGCAGAGTGAGAATTTGGTGGAAACAGCATGAAAGCATGCACCCCACATGCATGAGTACAGCCCTTCAAGCTGGTGGGGGCAGTGTTATGGTCTGGGGCATGTTTTCCTTGGCATGATTTGGGCCCTTTAATTGGTATGGAACAACATCTGAATAGCACAACATACCTAAGTTCATGCTATCATGTTGAGGGCGTATCCCAATGGAGATGGCTTCTTCCAACAAGACAATGTGCCATGACGGTGCTCGTATGGTGCAGGAGTGGTTTCAACAACATGAGGGAGACTTTACCTTGCTTAGGTGGCCCCCACAATCACCAGATCTCAATCCAATTGAGCATTTGCGGGACGAAGTTAAAAGAACCATCAGGCAGCTGGTTCCACAACCATCAAATCTCACAGAACTGGACAGTGCTATTCATCAGGCATGGTGTCAGATTCCTCACATCACTTTTTAACATCTCGGGGAGCCAATGCCAAGAGGATTCGCCGCAGTATTGAAGGCAAAACGTGGCCTAACGAAATACTGATGGTGTCATAATAATCTGGCCACTCAGTGTATATAGGCTTGTGGCCCAGTGCCCAAAATTCGTGTGTGTGGGCGGTGCGGTGTCTCTCAGCCCTGCCTGCACCCTCTCCAATCTAGGACCCCTTGGGGTGGTCTGAATGCTGGTTTAGGCATGATTTCAGGCATCGGGCCTAAACTAGCAGTCAAACATCCCTCTCAGCATCCAGGACCGCTGGCTCCTTACTGCCCACCTGCCTGATTGCCCCTAACCACTCTGCCTGCCAGCCTGTGTACCCGCAGCTGCCCCCCAGCCATCTGTCTTACCCTCAACTGCCCCTCTTGCCAGCCTGCTCACCCTCAACTGCCCCCCACTGCCAGTCTGCTCACCCACCACTGGCCCCCAATGCTGGCCTGCTCGCCCCCAATTGCCCACAATTACCAGTCTGCTCCCCGCATCTTCCATTCCTGCTGGCCTGCTTGCCCCCCAACTGACCCCCCTGATGGCCTGCTTGCCCCCCAACTGACCCCCCTCATGGCCTGCTTGCTCCCAACTTCCCCCTACTGCCGGCCTGCTTGCCCGCTGCTGCCCTCTCCTCCTGGCCTAATCACCCCTAACCGCCTCTGCCTCGGCCTCACTACCATGGTTTTGTTCCAAAAGACATCTAGAACAAGGGTCCTCAAACTATGGCCCTCGGGCCACATGCGGCCCGCCAGGAACATTTATCAGGACCGCCAGGTGTTTTTGCCGCTGCTGCCTGTCCTGCTTAGCAGCCAACTCATCCCGGGCCCACAGTGCGCATGTGTGGAATGTCTGAGGGACAGTGAACTGGCCCCCTGTTTAAAAAGTTTGAGGACCTCTGATCTAGAAGGTCTCCTGGTCTAATTAACATATTAACCTCTTATTAGTAAAGATGTTATGTGCAATAAACATGAATATTTCAAGAAAAACTTTTAAATATAATATTACCTGTAATAAACATTAATATTTCAAGGAAAAAAGATTCAAATTATAATAATATTACCAAAACTATACTAACATAGTATATCACAAAAGTTGTAGGAAATATTAAAAATCTGCAAATAACAGGATTACTTCTATTATATTCTAAAATAGTTTTTGTTCTGGCTCTATTTTTTGTTCATCAGTTTACGTTTTTCATTTTATTCCACAAATGAGTGAGCTCACATGATATTTGTCTTTCTCCAACTAGCTTATTTTGCTTAGCATAATGCTCTCCAGGTCCATCCATGCTGTTGCAAATGGTAAAAGTTCCTTCTCTTTTAGGGCAGCGTCGTATTCCATTGTATAGATGCACCACGGTCTTCTAATCCACTCATCTGCTAAGTGGGGCCCGTAGGCTGTTTCCAAATCTTAGCTCTTGTACATTGTGCTGCTATGAACATAGGGGTGCATATGTCCTTTCTGATTGGTGTTTCTGATTTCTTGGGATATAGTCCTACAAGTGGGATTACTGGATCAAATGGGAGTTCCATTTTTAATTTTTTGAGGAAACTCCACACTGTCTTCCACAGTGGTTGCACCAGTCTGCATTCCCACCAGCAGTGCAAAAGGGTACTGTTTTCTCCCCATCCTCGCCAGCACTTGTGTTTGTTGATTTGTTGATGATAACCATTCTGACAGGTGTGAGATTGTATGTCCTTGTCGTTTTGATTTGCATCGCTCTGATGATTATTGTCTGATATTTTGCTGCCTATGGATTCTTCTGCGTATGGATATATGCCTGATATTTTTCTGCCTATGGATTCTTCTAAGATTTTTATGGTTTCCCGCCTTATGTTTAAATCCTTTATCCATTTTGAGTTTATTTTTGTGTTTGGTGTAACTTGGTGGTCTAGTTTCTTTCTTTCTTTCTTTCTTTCTTTCTTTCTTTCTTTCTTTCTTTCTTCTTTCTTTCTTTCTTTCTTTCTGAATTGAGTTTAATGGCCTGGGTTGATTTCTGGATTCTCTGTTTGATTTCATTAGTCTACACGTCTGTCCTTGTTCCAGTACCAGGCAGTTTTGAGAACTGAGGCTTTGTAATATGGCAAAACATCTGGTATTGTGAGTCCTCCCACCTTGTTGTTCTGTCTCAGGATTCCTGTGGCTATTCGGGGTCTTTTTAAATTCCATATGAATTTTTGAAGAGTTTGTTGTAGGTCTGTGAAATATTCCTTTTGTATCTTAATGGTATTTTCATTGAACCTATAGATTGCTATCAGTGGTATGGACATTTTAATGATGTTGATTCTACCAATCCATGAACACGGTATATCCTTCCATTTGTTTATGTCTTCCTCTATCTCTTTTTTCAACATCCTGTAGTTTTCCTGTACAGGTGCTTTACCTCGTGAATTAAGTTTATTCCTAGGTATCTTAATTTTTTTGGTGCAGGGGTAAATGGGATTGTTTTATTAGTTTCTCTCTGTGTGAGTTCATTATTGGTGGATTTTCTGAAACAGTCTGAGGAGTATACTAGTAGGTGTTAGTTCTTCTTTGAATGTTCGGTAAAACTCCCCTGTGAAGCCATGTGTTAGATGATTAGTGACTTTGACTAGGTTTTCATATGTCTCTTGGCCTTCTGTGTGTCCTCTTTCGAAAAATATCTATTTGGTCCTTTGCCCATTTTTTGATTGGATTATTTACCTTGGTTTTGTTAAGCTGTAGGAGTTCTCTGTAATTTTTGGAGAATAAACCCTTATTGGACATAACATTGGCGAATGTGTTCTCCCATAAAGTGGGCTTTCTTGTTCTTTTGGTTGATGGGTTTTCTTTTGATGTAGTCCCATTTGTTTCTTTTCTCCTTAGTTTCCATTGCCCTAGGAGCTGTATGGGTCAAGGTATTGCTGTACTTTATTTTAAAGACTTCAAATAAATTCAAACTTTGAGAAAATTTGATGTAGTTAAGTAATTCCATTAGTGTGTTGAAAACATTCAACCATTCAAACGTTCAGTTTTATACATAATTTTTATATCTGTAGAATTCTAATTTCTCTTTTAGAAAATCTATTTCTGTTGATTTAGGAGAAGAAGGGAGAGGGTGAGATAGAAACATCAATGATGAGAGAGAATCATTGACCACTTGCCTCCTGCATGCCCCACAGTGAGGATTGAACTGGGGATGTGCCCTGACCAGGAATTGAACTGCGACTTCCTGCTTCCTAGGTCGGCGCTCCACCCCTGAGTCATGCCGGCTTGGCTAATTTCTCTTTTTTAAGTTCTATTTGAACATAATGTCGTGGTCATGGTTTGCTCTCCAGGTTGATGTTTAGTGAAAAGGCTCCAATTGGGAGTTTACAGGTTAAATGTATTATTTATTAAATTAGGAGTAGCCCCTGTCTATGGGCGCTGGCCTCTGTGAAGTCATGGTTCCCTCCTGCTCATCTGCGCCCCTCCTGGAGCCTTCTAGAATTTAGTGTTTGCCTTCAGCAGTGACACGTGTTCATGAGACCCTGACCTGGCGGGCCGAGCTCACCTGCACCCACAATTGAAGCTGCCCCCCAAAACCTGCTCTTCCCCCCCAGGTTTCCTCTTCCAGCTCCTGGTCCTCAGAGTTTGATCTTTTCCATCTAGTGGCTGCGTGGCTGGTCACAGCTGCTGGGTCTCCGGTCTTCCTTCCTGAGTCCCAAGGGACTGCGTCTGGCAGGTCTCCCTTCTGGACTGCCCCTTACACAGGGCTCCAAGTCCCCACCTGGTGCTGCTCCTGCCCCCTCCCCCGGGCTCACCTGGGCGTCAGAATGAGGGCTGTGGGATGTGCAGCACTGCAGAAAGATGTGCGGTGCTCCGTTTCCAAGGAGCCAGATGGCTGCTGGCTGAGGCGGTCCCCCTGGACTGAGAAGGCCAGAGGGCGGCTCACAGGCAGGGCCCAGTGCTCTGGCAGGTGCTCTGGGCTGCAGCCAGCAGTCCTTGTGGCCCTGTGCCAATGCTGCACACTCAGACCGGGTCTTACAGGGTATGTCCTGTGGCCGTGAGTGTCCTACCAGGTGTGTGTTAATGCGCTGGTTCTAAAAGGACTGACTCTTTCAGCATCAACGCCTCAGCTGGCTGAGAAGAAGGGTCCCTGAGAGGAGCACGCTGCCATGATGGTCAGGTGTGTGCGAATAGGCTGGGTCTGTTTCACTCCTGCAGGTCAGAACTCTCTCTCTCTGGAGGCCGCGCTGAGGAAGTTCCATGACGTCTATAAAAAGGGAACCAGGGGCACAGAGGGTGGCAACCGGCTTGCCATCCTTGCCCTTTTGTATGACTTCCACCTGCTACAGTCTCTCCGCATCTTCCACATTTTGGAAAAACTGACAGGAACTTTCACAGAGAAAGATAAGGAACTGATCCTGTTCAGGCTGAGAAGTGGGGATTTTCATTGAGAAAACACGATGCTGTGTCCCTGGCAATGATCAGAGAGACCAGGGCCAAAGCCCGAGGGGCAGGCAGCACCTTCTAGGACCAGATCAGGGACAATGGGTCCCTCGACCTGCCTCCTAAGTGCCTAAGTGCGCAGATGCTGAGCAGCAGGTGAAATAAGTGGGGAAATGCTGTGTGCCATGCCCTAGCCATCTGTTATCGTCTGCTCCTGGGATGAAGATGTTTTTATCATGAGTGTGTGAGCAAACCTTATTCCTTTACTAAAACTCGGGTCTTTTGTGAGTTAAGAGTCGATTTAATTCACACTCATCTGTTCAACAAATGTTCACTGAGGAAGGCCGTGTGGCTCGGGGCTCAGGTGTCAGCGACCTGGACTTCTGGCTCAGCAGTGGACAGCAGTGTGACCTGAGTCTTCCAAGCCTCAGTTTCCCCTTGTAGAACACAGGGCTGAGCAGAGCTCCTGCCTCTTTTCCTTTTGTGCAGATCAGAGATAGGGGAGGGCGGGGGAGCCCCGAGGGATGTGTGAGGAGCAGGGAGAGGGTGCGTGTGGGACCCACAGGGGAGCAGGGCAGAGGCCGTTGCAAGGACTTGGGCGTTGATCCTGGAGGCACCTGGAGGGTTCTGAGTGGGAAAATGGACTGGGAAGGGTTCGTGCTAACGGTCACCCTGGCTACAACGTAGAAGACGGAGGTGGTCAGGCAGGAAGACCCCCTTCAGGGGTCAGAGACGGTGGTGGGAGGATTAGCTCTGTGGTAGTGGACGTGGGTGTGGGAGAGGGTGTGGGAGTTGGAACTGACCAGGCGGAGAATGGGTGGGAGGGGAGGCGGGGTCAGCCCATGTTCTCAGCTGGGCCTTTAGTGGACAGCACTACATGCAGGAGACACGGGCTCAAAAGGGATGACGGGATCATCCTGAAACCCGAAATGCTCACTGGGAGGTGCTGTGGTCTGAGCCCTCTGAGGACGCACAGCCCTTAATATACGCAGTGGACACTGTGAATGGGTGGGTGTGATGCTGTGTGAATGCCCTCACTGAAAAGTGAATACTTGGAGAAATCTCAGACAGGGCTCTCTGGGAGGTCTCTGAATTGTCCTTGCAACTTTTCTCTCAGTGTGACATTCTTTCCAGTTGAAAAGTTAAAGAGGGTACAGGCCAGGAGTGGGGAAGGAATGGCCAATGTCGTGGAGAGGAGGGGTGGCTCATAGCCCAGGGCCAGGAGGGAGGAGTGCAGGGAAGGGGGGGAGAATCCATGAGCAGGAGAGGGAAGGGGAGCTCTGTGGGTAGTGGTCCAGGCCCCGGTGGAGGTCTGGTGGGGGTCCGGTGCCGGGTCATGTTAAAAGGCTGCAGAGGCTGGTGTGGGGATGGTCTGCCTGTGACCATCGGGTTTATCAGCACTGGCGGCCACGTGCAGAGGTGGTTTGTTTCTTCCCACGTTGAAGTGATGACCATTTGAAATGGATGGCTCTCTCTTTCTTTTCTTTATGTTTTTAAGGTTCGCTGTGTGCTGGAAACGATGTTGGTGCTGAAGAGCAGTGGCGTGCAGAGGATTCCGGGCTGTGAGCCTGAGCCTGTGGAGAAACTGAGGAAATTGCTAAGAGCGGAAGTGAGTGCCCTGTGGACGTGGACCCACCGAGGAAGGCTGGGAGGTAGTTGGAGCCGCAAGTTGGGTGCCGGGCCTGATCAGCAAGAGTTGCGAGAGATCAAATGGCAGCTGTGTTTCTGCAGTGAGACCCTGTGAGGGGCCCGTGTGCAGTGAGTCCCTGTGAGTTCAGCATCCCCCACTCTTAGCCGGTGGTGCTGGACTCGGCTGTGCAGCAGAATCACCAGAGACCTTCTGATCACTGTGGAAGAGGGCCCACCAGGACCGGAGGCGTTAGCCCAGCAGGAGAGGGGCTTTTCTATGTAACCTCCCCAGGTATTTTTACGTGGGCCACAGCAGAGACCCACTACCATCTCCAGTCAGGGCGTCCTCTACCCTTAGTTTTTTATTGATTTTTTTGAGGAGACTTCTTATTTTATATATACTTTTATTGATTTCACAGAAAACTGGAGACAGAGCGTGAGAGAGAAACACCAATGATGAGAATCACTGATTGGCTGTCTCCTGGACACCCCGCATTGGGGATGGAGGCCACAACTGGGACATGGGCCCCAACCTGGAAGCCAACCATAACTGCCTGGTTCTGGTTCATAGGTTGACACTCAACCACTGGACCAGGCCGACCAGCCTCGGGTGCCAGTAACACTGCTTGTATAAAGAAAGGAATGGTATTGCTGGTTTAGTTAGCTTCAATGTATTCTTTAAACTATTGGGGAGGATGCTAAGAATTTATCACTGAAAATTTGAGAATGACTTTGTTAACGTAAAAAACCATTGAAACCTGTAAAGAATTTTTGTGAGTTTATTTGAGCCAAACTGTCGACATATGCCGGGAAGCAGAACCTCAATGAATTGAGATAGTGTTCCGGAGAATGGCAGGGTTACATTCGTATTTATACATGAAATTCATTGGTGACAGATTTAAGGAGGTGGGATTAAGCAAAGCGGGGAAACCTCTGTGATAGGATAAAAAGTAAAATGATGGACACATACTTAGGTGGGTGCAGGATCAATCAACATGATAATGAAGGAATTTGTAGTATCTGCCCTGGAGCCCAGAACATTTGGTTGTGCCCCAGGGGTTCCAGAAAAAGGGAAGTTACAAGTTACCCAGACACTGCAAAGGAATGTTATCTTAGAGGCAAAAAGGCAAATGGGCTCAGTAAGGATCAAAGTTGATCTTGTCAGTGAAGATACTGGCCTAGGACATAACTGCCCACCATAACTGCTTTTAGTCAAAGTTTAATTTCAGACCATCCTTTGTGGTTGTTTTAGGTCTCTGAGTCTGCTCGGCCGCCACGCAGGCCGCCCCTGAGCTTGTCAGGTCAGCGTGTGGCCCCTTTCGTCCACAACTTTCTACTGCCTAATGGAACCCATTTTTTCTTTCAACCCTATGCCAAGGATGTGCTTACTGATTTGAGAGAGAGAATCACTGATGTGAGAGAAAAGCATCAATTGGTTGCCTCTCATATACATTCCCACTGTGCTCTGACCGGGATTTGAACCCACAGCCTTTCTGTGTAGAGAATGATGCTCCAGCAAACTGATCCACACCGGCCATGTCGTGGAACCAATTTTTAGGAAAGAAAACTTTCTGTGACTCCTAACCTTTGTGCATATCCGTGGTCCAAAATACAGCTCAGTCCATGGGCGTTCATGGAACACCTTGATGACTTTGAGTTGAGTGAATGAGATGCAATGTGTGCAATGTGCTCATCACTGTGCCAGGCTTGTGCTCACTCTTTGTGGTTGCAGTCGGCCTCATCCTGTTTTCGGTGTCATTCTTATGTATTTTCCTTAAAATAGCGCTAGGTTCATAAGTTTTGCATCGTTTCTCTAAAATGTTGGCCCTAAAAATTGGGAGCAGAGAGTTTCAAATGGTATCAAATGACTTTAAATGTCGCATATGGCACACTTTAAAATCAAGAAAATATGCCTAGCTAGTCTTGCTCAGTGATTGAGCATCAACCAATGAACTAGGAAGTCACGGTCTGCTCTGAAACATGGATATTAAAGTAGCATCCTGGATATTTGGTAACATGCCCCAAAGAGGTGTGCTTTAGTGATAAATCTCCAATAAAATCTGTTTCAAGGGTATTTCAAGGATGAACCAACTTCCAGGAACTCTTCACATTTCGCCATTCTTGGAAAAAGATATCCTTGATGCCTAAATGTGATCATTTCCCAATTATACTAATTCTAGAAATAACCATACGAAGCCTTATCTGCAAATAGTAATATTGTTGGACTTGGAAGATAACAAGGTCCCTCTATTTAAAATCCTCCGTGTGTCCCAATCAAAAGAGTGAGTCTATTCTTAGTGTTTTTCTAAATATTTACTGTCCTCTGCAATTCATTTGCCCTGTGTACTCACTGTCTTTTAGCCATGCCAGTCTTTAAACTTCCAGATAATTTACATAATCTACCAGATGCTTTACATAATCTACCAGATGACTCTTATGGTTTATGAACATTCTGAAGTTATAAGAAAAAATATTTGCTCATACTTGCTAATACACCTAAGTTCCCAATATTTCAGAAGCAATATTCTAAAAGACCACAAGATGGGGGTATTCCTGCATACAAGCAAATTCTCAAAGCAGTGCACTGAGCTCCCAAGTGTCAAGTTCTACTTTGTTGGTTATGTTTGTTTGTTTGTTTTTCTAAGATTTATTTATTGATTAAGTTATTACAAATGTGTTCTTATCCCCACATTACCCTCCCCATCCTTCCCACTCATGCCCTCACCTCCCTGTTGTGTGTGTCCAGTGGTTAGGCCGATATGCATGCAAATAAGTCCTTTGGTGGATCTCTCCCTCTTACCCCCACCCTCCCCTACCTTCCCTTTGGGGTTTGATGGTCTGATAGATGTTTCTCTGTCTCTGGATCTGTTTTTGTTCATCAGTTTATGGTGTTCATTATATGTACCACAGTCCCTGGAGTTCTAGTGCTTAGGATTTGGCGCTCTCAAGTTCTGCTTTGACCAATGAGGTAGTCATTACCCACATGAGGCTAATTTACAATGAAGTAAAAGGAGAAATCACGCTCCTAAGTGGCACTAACCACCTATCAAGAGCTCAATAGCCATATGTGGCTGCTGGCTACACTGCTGAGCAGTGCAAAATAAAACATTTCTATTCTCACAGATTTTCTAGTGATTCTAAAATTAATTTCCTTTCATTTAAAAAATGGAGAAAGTTTTAGAAAGTGCTGATTCTTCCTATTATTCATAATGCTGAACAAGTGGAAAAAACTTAAATTTCCAGCGATAGAATTTTGGTTCTCTGAATTGTGATTTAAACATATGCTGGAATATTACAAAGCCATTAAAATAGTCTTTTCTTAGAATGTGCAGGAAGGTTTATGGCATAATTTTAAGAACAAGAGGAAGCAAAAAGTATGTGTACTTATATTTTCATAAATATATGTATATACACATTTGAATATATAATTCCAAATTTTGCAATTTTATAAGATATATATATATATATATATATATATGTAAAAGAAACAAAGGAAAAAGATCATACTATTATCTGTTAACTGTGGGATGTGAAATTATGCCGGATTTTATGTTCTTTGAACATGGCTTTATTTTTTATCTTTTTCCAATATCAGGGGAAAAATGAATAAAAAAAGAAACTATAAAAAGAATGTGGAATTTTTTGAACTTTTGCAAAAGCCAAAATAAGTTTCAGAAGATTCAGTAATTCACTTAAAAAAAACACAACTAAAGATTTTTTCGATGTATAAAATGTTTTGTATATCCGCTCAAGCCGTCCGCATAATTCTTGTCACCAAGGCAGGTGTCAAGGCAAGTGTCATTCGTAGGATGCTCCCATGTCTACAGAGCAGCTGAGTGGTCTCTGGATTTTCTGTAGCTGCACCTGTCTAAACATTGAGCCCAGGGTGACATTCATTCATTTATTCGGAAGCAGATCTGTAAACATTGTCTATGCTCCAATTGTTCTGAATGAGAGTCTCCTCTGTGTCCCTATTGCTGTCCTTAACCGTAAAAATTCTTTTCCCACTGGTGCTTTTGGAAATTGGTTGAAATTCATGAAGACACCAGTATGTGTGTTATGGACGGAAGCTCAGACTCTCCATCAGGGAGGACAAGAAACCCTGGACACAGGAGGCAGCTTGCTCTGGGGGAGCCGACTTGGCTGGATTTGGAGCCCCACCAATTCTGGCCTCCTGTCTTCAGTCCTCTGACTTCAGTTCTCTGCTTTCTAAAATGGGAGGCACATGGGGACCATTGTGGGATTAGAACAATACATGTAAAGTGCCTGAATTATGGAAGAAAACTAGGTTTTTTTAGTTCTTATTATGCAGATGTTTATTTAACAAAAAAATAATCCATTTTTCCCTTTTATCAACCATTTTGAGCACTGTGAGATTTTACACTGTCTGGCCAGGTGTCAGGCTGTGTTTAACATTTGTGTAGCTGGAGGAGACCGAGGCTCCAACTACCTCTGAAGTCTCTGCTTTTGTTTTTCCTGTGGCCTTCAGATCACCCTAAGAATTCCTTCTCAGATAGGGTTTGCTTCATGCAGTATGATTACTTGGCATACACTCATATTTCAGAGGGCTGGAGTGTGTCCCACCCAGGGGCAATGGTAAGATTTCTGGGAGGAGGTGGGGAAGGCATGGTTTTCTTTAGTAAAATGAGAGAAGAGACTGTGAAAGGTGAGATGGAAAAAAAATAATCACAGATGACTCCTCAGGCAGTTCAAATTTGAAAAGAGCACCTAAAAGAAATGTGGAATTTCGAAATTAATTTTCTCAAATACTTTGTATACACTTACATACTCTTGAAAAGCATTTACCTGCCCTGATTTCCAATGTTCTCAAATTTTCCATCAGGGAAGGTCTGTATGGATAGGAAGGAGAAGCAAAGCCTTCTGAGCTCTGGTAACTGTGGGAACAAATGAGGAGATTGAGGACAGGGAACTGCAGATGCCTCCTGTCCCCTCCTCTGCAGCCAGGACTCTCAGAGGGGAGAGGGGGACACACAGACACTGGGGTTAGAAGTGGATGGCTGAGGACTGCTCCCCTGGGATTATCGGGGCAGACTGGGAGCCCCCAGCAGGGATGCTGCATGTCCTCACTCTCTGGGTGAGTACAACTCCAGAGGGAAACTTGGAGTAGGACCTCACACATGGACCCAGACTAGCTACTCCCTGAGCTACAATAGGAGATACAAAGACTCTGCCCCTGTTGCCAGAAAAACAAAATAGCTCCGCCTCGCATCCCATATAACACCAATGGGAAAGGCACTGGGTTCATTTAAAGACAGGATTCCCTTCATGAGGCTGAGCTCAGATATTAAACTGGGCTAAATATTTTCTTTTGCTCCTCTCTCCTCTATCCTTTGGTGGGGGACTCAAGAGCAAATTCATTTAGAAACAAGTAAATAAGCTCTATTTCTTCTGCACATTTAACATACTGAATATATTTGCAACTTTGAGCCGTACTTATCTTTATTCATGCAAAACTGTAACTCTATCTGACATTTCTTCTGAAAGTTGTTTCTTCCTCGCTACAATGTGCAAAGGTAATTTCTTATTATAAAAATAGTGCTGTGGTTTTAGCTGTTGTGTTTCTGTGAAATAAGCTGAGCTTCCTTTCACCAGACACTGAGCAAGTGTCTTGTGAAAATAGCATAAAGGCTCTTGTGAGGAGAGAGCCCTTCCTAGCACACGGGGGCCTTGACTTACAAGTGTCCCCGACTAACGAGTTTTTTGAGATACCAGCTGTCTCTTGGCTGATTTTTTGCATGGAGTTGACAGAGTAATTTGAGTTAAGGAGCGCCTTAACGAGCTCCTTAATGAGCTTGGTCTCAGAATGAATTAAACTCGTAAGTCAAGGCCCCACTGTATCTAGTGATTAAAGTAAAATCAGAATTTGTATATATTTCTTAAAAAGAAACCTTCAAAAGTCATTGCTGAATTCCCACTCAGCACTGGGGACTCTTTGGTCCTAGCACAGGCCTAGGCACCTTCTGAGAGGGAGATCCAGTACTGAAAAGGTCAGTTCTAGAAATGTCTGTAAAACATACATTTGGCAAATGAATGAAGAAAGAAGCAAAGAAACACTGACAGAGAAGATGTTCCACTCTGCCGACTTAAAGTTTGCTTTCTAAAGGAGGTTTGAAGCTTCCTACTGTTTTTTCAGCTTCTTTAGATTTCTAAAAGGCAGGGCCTTTGAACTCTAATGGGAGAAAGAGAAGAAAGTGCTGGGCATTCAGAATCATGAGCAGTGGGAATATTGGGGAACCTCAGACCAGTCACTTCATCTCCCTGAACCAGTTTCAATCTGCAAAATAACTAATATGTGATTTTTTAAAGAATATTTTTATCTATGAAATCCACTAGTGTGACATTGGTCAACAAGAACATACAGGTTTTAGGTGTGAGTTCTATGTGACAGGATCTGTATATTGCACCTTGTGCCCAACTCAGGAAGCAACACCAGGCTGGTGAACAGAAGATGAGGTGTAAAGGTGCATCATGGGTAAACTGGCCACCAGAGGCCAAAGGGCTGGCCTGCGAAGGACCAGGAACAGGAGCCACATCCTGGCGTGAACCTGGTCTTCAGTCAGAGCCCTCTCCTCCCCAAGGCAGGTCATAAAGCAGCTACTGCATTTCTGAACAAGAAATTGAGACACGGGTTTTGACCAAAAAATTAAGATATTTTGAAAATTCATGAATCTATGTGGGATGTCCTAAAAAGGATGAAGATATCATATGTATGTACATGTTAATGAATCAGGTTTATTACAAATATAAAGTAAAGGAAATCAAAAAAGAGCTCTTTGCTCAGGAAATCATTCAGCAAGTGTGTGCTGTCTACCTGGGTCTTGGGGGCGGGGCCTTCACAGGTCACCTTTCAGGTGCTGAGAGGGCCTGAGAGACAGACAGGTGAACAAGAACCAAGGCCACACTTTATTTCAGAAGATAGGAAGAGTCATGAAGAAAACAGACTTAGCTTATATGACTAGGGAGCCACAGGGACACAAAAGATTTCTTTTGGTGCCCTGACCTATGACCTTAAACGCAGTGGTTCACAGGACAAAGTGTGGGGTCCCAGGTGCTGTGGGTCAGAAACCTGAGGTGGTTCATTGGGTTGCCCTCCTCCCAGGAGGCCTCGGGGGCCTGCTCATGGGGAGGTGGCAGAATCCATTCCTTATGGCACAGTTCCCTTCTGTGTCCCTGCCAAAGCCACTCCCAGCTTCCTGGGGCTCCCAAAAATCTTGGCCTTTGATCCCTTCCTCCAGCCTCAAAGCCAGCAACTCAAGTGGAGTCCCTCCCTGGCTTCTCTGACCCACCCTCCCACCCAGTTTTCACTTTGAAGAACACCTGGCTACTGAGGGCCAGGACCCAGGAGAGCCACACCTCCTGTGGTTTCTGTAGACGGCCTTTGGTATGTTGGGGTCAATAAATGTTTATTCACTGATTTTTAACAACAACACCACCAGAAAACTTGAGAGGTTGGCCCACATGGCTGACCTGGCATGGTGGCTAGGTTACCTCTATGACCTGTCTTACCATTCTGACCTCTGTTAGTATTGTGACCTACTGCCAGGTGATATACCATAGGGCTACATGGGGGCTTCAGAGCAGAGTGACTCCCTAGCAGGCTCAGGAAAGGGCTCCCCAACATGTTTAAACTGAGACATGGCTGTTGAGACAGAGCTGTCCCCATGGAGACCTGGGGAAGCCACCCCAAAAGGAGAGGCAGTGCCCCAGGGCAAGGACAGCCAGGCTGGATGGGAACAGCAGAGAGCGGGGGCGGGGGGGAGACATAGAGGGCCCTAGTGTGGGTTGAAATTGCTGTCACAGCAGGAAGGCTTTTAGGCACGAGAATAGGGGGATCTGATTTATATTTTTTAAAGATCACTCGGTGATTTGACATTTGAAATGATATTTGACATGTGTCCTGAGAGCCCGGGAGGATTTGGGCAGATGAAGACGGTGAGATGTGCTTCAGGTGCAGACAGTGGACACGGCCTGGAGGCAGGACAGATGAACACTGGGGACCAGAGCACATGCCTCGCAGAGCCTGTGAGTGATGGGACCAGGCAGGGAAACAGAAGACCCTGCATGGATGGGGCAGGGCAGGGGGAAGGGGTCCTTCCATGGAGGGGGCAGGGTAGGGGAGGCAGTGAAACCTCCATGGAGGGGGCAGGGCAGGGAGGAGAGAGGACCCTCCATGGAGGGGAAAGGAAGGGAGGAGAAGGGACCCTCCATGGAGGGGAGAGGGCATGGAGGAAAGGGGACCCTCCATGGAGGGGACAGGCAGGGAGGAGAGGAGACCCTCAATGGAGGGGAGAGGGCAGGGAGGAGAGGGGACCCTCCATGGATGGGAAAGGAAGGGGGGAAAGAGAACCCTCCATTGAGGGGAAAGGAAGGGAGGAGAGGGGACCCTCCATGGAGGGGAAAGGAAGGGAGGAGATAAGACCCTCCATGGAAGGGAGAGGGTAGGGAGGAGAGGGGACCCGCCATGGAGGGGACATGATAGGGAGAAGCGACCTTCCATGGAGGATGCAGGGCAGTGGGGACTAGGAACCCTCCATGGAGGGACAGGCAGGGAGGAGAGGGGACCCTCCATGGAGGGGACAGGGCCAGGAGCAAAGGGAATCCTCCATGGAGGGTACAGGGCAGGGACGAAAGGCCACCCTCCATGGAGGGTGCAGGGCCATGGGGAATGGGAACCCTCCATTGAGGGGACAGGCAGGGAGGAGGGGGAACCTCCATGGAGGTGTCAGGCAGGGAGGAGTGGGGACCCTCCATGGAGGGTGCAGGGCAGTGGGGAACCTTCCATGGAGGCGACAGGTAGGGAGGAGAGCGGACCCTCCATGGAGGGGAGAGAGCAGGGAGGAGATGGGACCCTCCATGGAGGCGGCAAGGGTAGGGAGAAGATGGGACCTTCCATGGAGGGTGCAGGGCAGTGGGGACAGGGAAACTTCCATGGAGGGGACAGGCATGGGTGCGAGGGGAAACTCCATGGAGGTGATGGGCCAGGAGAAGAGGGGACCCTCCTTTCAGGGACACGTAGGCAGCAGAGGGGTCCCTCCATGGAGGGAACAGGCAAGGAGGGGTGGGGACCCTCAATAGAGGGGATGGGTCAGGGAGGAGAAGGATACCTCCATGGAGGGGAAGGGCAGGGAGGAGAGGGGACCCTCCATGATGGAGAAGGGCAGGGAGGAATTGGGACCCTCCATGCAGGGGGGACTGTAGGGTGATGGGAACTCTCCATGAAGGGGACAGACAGGGAGGAGAGAGGACCCTCCATGGAGGGGACAAGACAGGGAGGAGATGGGAACCTCCATGGAGGGGACGGGTCACAGAGGAGAAGGTACTCTCCATGCAGGGGGACAGTAGGGTTTTGGGAACCCTCCATGGAGGGAACAGGTAGGGAGGAGTAGGGACCCTCCACGGAGGGCATGGGTCAGGGAGGAGAAGGATCCCTCCATGGAGGGTACAGGGCAGGGAGGAGAGGGCAGAGACGGGGAAAGGGATACCTAGCGTGATGGGCCAGACAGGGAGGAGGGGGGACCCCTCCATGGAGGGGACAGGGCAGGGAGGAGAGCGGACACTCCATGGAGGGGACATGCCATGGAGGAGAAGGGACCCTCAATAAAGGGGACAGAGCAGGGAGGAGAAGGATCCTTCCAGGGAGAGGAAGGGCAGGGAGGAGATGGGAACCTCCAAGGAGGAGATGGGTCAAGGAGGAGAAGGTACCCTCAATGGAGGGGGGAGCATAGGGGACAGGGAAGGGAGAATAGGGGACCCTCCATGGAGGGGGCAGGGCTATGGGGAAGGGATACAGGGAACCCTCTAAGGATGGGCTGGGCAGGGAGGAGAGGGGACACTGCATGAAGAAGGGAGGGCAGGGGAAGTGGGGACCCTTCATGCAGGAGACAGAGCAGTGGAGCAGGGGATCCTCCATGGAGGGAAGAGGACAGAGAGTGAGGAGACCCTCCATGGATGTTATAGCTAAAGAGGAGATGGGACCCTCCGTGGAGGTAACAAACAGGGCAGGGAGGAGCAGGGACCCTCCAAGGAAGGGAAGGATAGTGGTAATGGGTGCTCTATATGGAGGGGGAAGTGCAGGGGGTTTGGGGAACAGGGAACTCTCCATTGATGGGGCAGGGCAGTGGGGACTGGCAACATGGGACCCTCCAAGGATTGGCCGGTCAGAGAGGAGAGGGGACTCTCCATGGAGGAGGGAGGGCAGGGAAAGTGGGGACTTTCATGGAGTGGACTGGGCAGAGAGGAGAGGGAACTCTCCTTGGAGAGGACAAGGCAGGGAGGAGAAGGGACCCTCCATGGAGAGGGCAGAGCAGAGGATAAGGGAACCCTCCGTGGATGGGACAGGGCTGGGGGGAGAGGGCATACTCCTTGGAGTAGACTGGGCACGGAGGAGAGGGGACCCTCCAGGGAGGGGGCAGGGCAGTGGTGACAGGGAAACCTCCATGGAGGGTACAGAACAGGTGGGGCAGGGAACCCTCCATGGAAGGGGCAGGACTCGAGAGGGGGGGCTTCCCAGGGAACCCAACAGGGACGGGCCAGACAGGGAGGGAGGGGACCCTCCTTGGAGGGGGCAGAGCAGAGGAACAGGAAACCCTCCATGGATGGGACAGGGCAGGGGGGCGAGGGCACACTCCAGGGAGGGGACAGGGCAGGTAGGAGAGGGGACTCTCCATAGAGGGTGGAGGGCAGGAGACAGGGAAACCTTCATGGAGGGGGCAGGGCAGGGGGCCAGGGAAACCTTCAGAAAGGAGTTAGAGCTGGGGGACAAGGAACTGCACTTGCAGGGATGGAATAGTGGGTACAGGAAAGCCTCCATGCATTGGGGAGGACAGGAAGGAAGGGAACCCCAATTATAGGGGGCAGGGCAGGGAGGAGAGGGGAGACCAGGAACCCTCTATGGGGAGGGGGCAGGGCAGTTGGACAGGTAATCCCCATGCAGAGGGTAGGGCAGGAGGAAAGGGAACCTCACTTTGGGAGAGCAGGGCACAGAGGAGACAGAACTATCCATTGAGGGAGCAGGGCAGGGGGACAGGGATCCCAACTTTAGGGGGAGGGGCAGGGAGGAGAAGGTACCCTCCATGGATGGGGCATGGCAGGGGTGTAGAGAACCCCACTTTGAGGGGGAGGGTCAGGGAGAAAGGTTTCCTTCATGGAGGGGGCACGGCAGGGGGACAGAGAACCTCACTTTGAGGGGGCAAGCAGTGGTAAAAGGGAGCCCCAGTTTGAGGGAGAAGGGCAGGGAGGAGACAGAATCCTACATGGAGGGACAGGGCATGCATGAGAGGGAATAGGGAAGCCTCCATGGAGAGGAGAGGCTGGGGGGATAGGGAGGCCTACTTTGAGACAGCAAGGATTTTAGCACAGGTCCTGAAATAGATGGCAGGGCAGGGGGGAGAGGGCATCCTCCAGGGAGGTAGCAGGGCAGGGAGGACAAAGGACCCCACATAGTCCGAGCAAGATAGGGGGGTTAGGGCACCATCCATGGAGGGGCCAGGGAACGGGGGACATGGGAGTAGAGATAGGTAACAGGGGAAACAGACCCCTCCATGGAGAGTTCCCTGTTCCCCATGGTGGAGCCCTTGCCCCCAGCCCTGCCCCTTGGCAGCATTCCCTCTCATACCTGTCCATCGGCCCCTCCCCCGGTCCCCTGACCCTGCTGCCCTGCCTTCCCATGGAGGGGCTGCTGTCTCTCCTGCTCTGACCACTCTGTGCTTGGTCCCCTTATCCCTCTGCCCTTTCCCTCCATGCAGGGTCTTCTGTTTCCCTGCCCTGACCCCTCACTCACAGGCATCTGAGGGGCATATGCTCTGGTCTGTCCAGTGTTCATCTCTCCTGCCTCCAGGCCGAATGTCCACTCTCTGTACCTGAAGCATATTCTCACCTTCTTCATCTGTCTAAATCCGACCCGTGCTCTCAAGACACATCTCAAATATCATTTCAAATGTCAAATCACAAGCAGGGGAAGGGGGTGGGCGGTGGGGGCTGGGAAGTTGGGGGTGGAGGATGGGAGGTGTGGGGTGTGGGGTACGTAATGGGGGCCCAGTGGGGAGTAGGGTTGGGGGTAAGAGTGGGAGGTGGGGGTGAGGGGTAGTGTTGGGGGATGAGAGCTGGCGGGAGGGGAGTTGGGGGTGGCAGATGGGGGCTGTGCGTTGGGGATGTGGTGAGGCAGGTCGGGGCTGGGGGTGTGGGGTGTGGGGTGGCGGGTGGGGGTGGCGTGTGGGGAGTAGGGGCTAAGGTTGGTGGGTGACAGGTAGGGGAGGGAGAAGAGGGAATAGGGGGGATAAATGGTGATGGAAGGAGACTTGACCTGAAGCCAGTGAGCACACAATGCGATATACAAATGCTCCATTAGAGAATTGCACACCTGATCTATGCAATTTTATTAATGAATGTCACCCAAATAAGGTTGATAAAAAATAAATAAAAGGTGGGTCTTTTGAGTTTGATTAGGTTATGAGGGTGGAGCCCTCGTGAATAGGATTAATACCCTTTTCAAAGATATCCCATGCTACACTTATCAGGAGATGCTTTTATATGTTATATAAATGTCTAACCACTATTTTGTACACTTGAAACTAATATTGAATGTCATCCCTAATTGAAAAAAAAATTAAAGAAGTAATTTTTAATAAAAATGCAAATGCAAATCAGAGTGATCTTTAAAAAATATAAATCAGATCATTACACTCTGTGCCTAAAAGCCTTAAGCGCTCCAGCAGGGGTCAGCTCTCCAGACAGAATCATGCCTGTGAGGGTGTTACACTGCTGGGAGAGGAATGCCCTGTCTTCTTCCTCCAGTAGCTTCCTTCATGGCTCTGGTGATGTGTGGCACTGGTGCAGGGCAGAACTGTGCTTCCTTGAGAGTGAGCTAAGCATCACTTTGGCTGCTTAGTTGTAGTGTGGGAGCAGACACAGAGAAAATCAATTTAAGCCTTAAAAGTTCTCACAGCATTTCAACCCTCCAAACGGACCTCTATCCTCCCTTCCCTACACTCCAGCCAGCCTGGCTCGCCCAGCCTTGAGGAAAGAAGGCAGGGACAGTGCTGCCCGGGAAGCCAGTGAGCATGCATGTGGTCGGAAGTCTGGAGAGAGCTCTAGTTCTCCTAGGACAGAAATGGAGGGATGAATCTGCTGAAATCAGCCACCCATGAGGGGACTCTACTTTTCACTACGTGATGGCTGGATTGCACCTGCATGATCCCACCATGCTCTCGCTCCCCTGTGGCATCCCAGGGGATCCATGGATCATCTACAACAGGAAGCAGCTCTCTGGCTTTTGAGAATCCACAGACCCTCTGCAAAGCCCTTAAGCTCACACGGCTGATCTCAGACTACAGATTCCAGACATCTTCAATCCTGGGAAGCAGCCTCTTTTGATTTTTCATTCTCCTCCTACAAACAATGCCAGGTCTGTGTCTTCTGTACACTGCTCAAAGATGTGTGAGGACCCAGCGGGTGGCAGGTGGACGTGGTATACCCTGGGACATTTGCTGAGTGGCCTCAGACCCAACAATGACACTGAGCTTGAACCTGTATCCATCTGGTGAACACCACTCACCTCTACCTGGGTTCTCCCTGAGAACCTACCTCATGCAACTTGAGTGCTTCCAGAGACTCTTTCATTAACTGAGAGAAACAGGCACCCGGCAGATGGAGGCAGACAGGGAGGCAGAACATGGTGTGCTCTGGGACTTTTGCTGACCTGTCCCCACGCTCAGTGCTAGTCAAAGCCAGCTTTGGTGCCCTGCTTGGACCTTCCTGTGCTCACTGGGCCTCAGCAGAGGCTGTCACAAATTGTGAATTGCTTTGTAGATGCAAATAGATTGCCCTGGGAGAGTCACATCAAGCATCTGACATTGTTCGGCACCAGAGTCCCTCCCAGGAAGCCCCAGGACCAACAAGCCGATAGCCAGCTTCAGAGCACATCAGAGAAGGATACAATTAGCCTCAGAAGCGGCATATCCAAAGAGAGATCTAGGCAGGCACCAGACCCCGCTGAGATAAATTGCGCTCCACGTGGTCAACACCTGTCAGCAGCTCATACACTACACTGTAGGCAGGGTACACGGTGGTCACAGCCAACTAGCCTGAGCATCGAATCAGTACATGAATGGGCCAACAGCCATCAAGAATCAACTGCCACAGGAAGGTTCACATAACACACACGGGACATCCCTGGAGCACTCAACTCAGATGATCAAGAAGAAATTGCCACTGGGTTCCACAGGACTCCTACTACACGAAACCACACTACCAAGACCTGGATTCTAACACAAAGAAACAAACACACAGAGGCAGCCAAAATGCAAAGAAACATGCCCCAAATTTAAGAACAGGGGACACATCCAGAAAAAATGCTAAACAAAGTGAGGCAAGCAATATTCCAGATAGTTAATTGAGGTTAGGTGAAGAATGGATGAAATCAGTGGGAACTTGAAAACTGATAGTAGGCATGAAAAAGAACATTTAAGCCATATAAAAGATCCAGTCAGAAATAAAGAGTAAAATCTTTGAAATGAAGAATACACTAGAGAAAATAAATAATTTGATTAAGGAGAGAATCAAATGAGTGATTTGGAAGACAGGGTCACAGAAGACAAAAGCAGCAAAAAGAAAAAAAGAACTTTTAAAAATGAGGACTGGTTAGGGGACTTTTGGGACAACATGAAACATTAACAACATCCACATTATAGGAGTACAAGGACAAAAGAAAGGTTAAGGGACTACACCATATTAAAAGAAATAATGACCGAACACTTCCCTAACCTGGTGAAGGAAGAGACACACGTCCAGGAAGCACAGAGTCCCAAACAAGATGAACCCAAAAAGGCTTGACACCAGGACACATCATCATGAAAATGACAAAGATGAAAGACAGGACATCTTAAAAGCAACAAAAGAAAGACGGTCAGTTACCTACAAGGGAGCTCCCATAAGATTGTCAGCTTATTTCTCTACAAAAACATACCAGGCCAGTAGGGATTGGCACAAAATATTCAAAATAATGACAAGCTAGGACCTTCAACCGAGACTACTTTACCCAGCAAGGCTGTCATTTAAAATTGATGGAGAAATAAAGAGCTTCCCAGACAAGAAATAGCAAAAGAAGTGTGTTACCACCAAACCATTAGTATAAGAACTATCAAGAAGGAATAAAAGGGAAACAGAGTTAAAAGAATAAAACATATCTACAAACAATCACTTTAAATGTAAGTGGCTTGACTGCTGCAATTAAAAGACATGGTAGCTGAATCGATAAGAAATCAAGAACCATATATATGCAGTCAACAAGAGACCTACCTCAGAATGAAAGATATACAGACAAAAAGCAAGGGGATGGCAAAAGGAGTATTTCATGCAAATACAAATGAAAAATAAGCCGGGGAGGTAAACCTATAGCTGACAAAATAGACTTTAAAACAAAGGCTGTATTGAGCGATAAGAATGGACACCACAGAATGATAAAGAGAGCAATCCAACAAGAGGATATAACCCTTGCAAACATGTATTTCTTCAACATAAGAGCAAGTAAATGTGTAAATCAAAACCTGATGTACATAAATGGAGAGTTCAAGAATAATACAGACGTGGTAGGGGATTTGAACATCCCACTGGCATCAATGGCTGGATCTTCCGCACAGAAAATCAAGAAGCAAAGAGTGGCCTGGTGCTGGACTCTGCCGCAGCAACAGCACATATAGTAAAGCTGGAATGATACAGAGGAGATTAGGGTGGCCCCTGCGCAAGGGTGACAGTGAAATCAGTGAAGCGTTCCCTTCGCCCTAGCATGTGACATGCTCCCCTGGCTCCCCTGGGCTGGGGCCCCTGCGGGTGGGGGTGGAGGGAGATGGGCGGTGGCTGGGGGGGGAGGGAGTTGGGCGGGGGCTGGGGGGGGAGGGAGAAGGCGGGGGGGAGACTTGAGCCCTGACCTCCTCCTGGGCTGGGGCCCCTGTGGGTGGGGGCGGAGGGAGATGGGCAGAGGCTGGGGGGGGGAGGGTGATGGGCGGGGGCTGGGGGGGGAGGGAGAAGGCGGGGGGGAAGACTTGGGCGCTGCCTCACCCTTGCACAGGGCGGCCTCACACCTAGTCTTTAAAAAAAAAAAAGAGTGGACAGAAATAACACAATAGATCAAATGGATTTAATTGGTATCTTCAGAGCATTTCACCCTGAAGCAGTAGAATATACATTCTGTGTAAGTGGACGTGCAACATTATCTAGATAGGTCACATGTTAGGGCACAAAAACAGTCTCAGTAAATTTAAGAAGATTGAAATCATATCAAGAATCTTTTCTGATCATAACTGTATAAAACTAGAAGTCAATTAGAAAAAACTGACCTACAAGTGATCTATTACTGAATTGTACACACCTAAAACCACCCTGCCCCAATAAATTTATTAACAGAGATAAAAGCAATGAAAAGCAAAAATGAATAAATAAATAAAAATTTGGGGATACATGGTGGTGAGAATTGCATGTCAATATACTTGATGTATACTTAAATGTGGTTAAAACTCTAAATCTTATATTTATTTGACCACAATAAAGGATCATGCGTTTGATTCCCAGTCAAAGGCATGTACCTGGATGCAGGTTCACCCCTGCCACCTGTTGAGGTGAATAGAGGGAATTCACCTGAACATAATAAAGATAATGAAGAAAGAAGAAAGGAAGGAAGGAAGGAAGGAAGGAAGGAAGGAAGGAAGGAAGGAAGGAAGGAAGAAAGAAAGAAAGGAAGAAAGGAAGAAAGGAAGAAAGGAAGAAAGGAAGAAAGAAAGAAAGAAAGAAAGAAAGAAAGAAAGAAAGAAAGAAAGAAAGAAAGGAAGAAAGGAAGGAAGGAAGGAAGGAAGGAAGGAAGGAAGGAAGGAAGAAAGAAAGAAAGAAAGAAAGAAAGAAAGAAAGAAAGAAAGAGAAAGAAAGAAAGAGAGAAAGAAAGGGAGAAAGAAAGAAAGAAAGAAAGGAAGGAAGAAAGACAGGAAGAAGGAAGGGGAAGAAAGAATAAAGTGAAAGAAAGGAAGAAAGACAGGAAGAAGTTGAAGAAGATACAAATTAATAAAAGTACATATGGTGTTCAAAGATAGGAAGAATTAACAACGTTCAAATGTCCAATGACGTAATTCAGAGAGCTACAACAAATATCACAAAAATCTATATGGAAGTACAAAAAAAAACCCACAGAAACCACCACCAAGAAACCCAACACACACGCTCACACACACACACACACACACACACACACATGCACACACACACAAAACAAACAAAATAAAACCATACGAATAGCCAGACTAATTTTGAGAAAGAAGAACAAAGTGGGAGGAATCATGCTACCTGATAACAAACTATACTACGAGGCCATAGTAATAAATATAGTATGGTACTGGCATAAAACAGACATAAAGATCTGTGGAACAGAACAAAAAGTCCAGAAATAAACCCATACATTTATGGTCAATTAATATTTGACAAAGGACACAAGAATATACAATGTGGTAAAGATAGTCCACTCAATAAATGCTATTGGGAAAATTGGACACATAAGTAAAAAAATCAATGAATGCAGACTACCTTCTTACACCATATTGAAGAATAAACGCAGACTGGATTAAAGACTTGAAAGTGAGATTTGAAACCGTAAAAATTCTAGAAGAAAATAAAGGCAATAAATTTTCATATAAATATTTTTCATTCTGATATATCTATTTGGGCAACAGAAGCAAAAGAAAAACAAATGGGACTACATCCATCTAAAAAGTTGTTGCACAGCAAAGGAAACCACCAACAAAATGAAAAGACAACCCACTGAAGGGGAGAACATATTTGCCAATGATACATCTGATAAGGGTTTAATACCCAAAATTCATGAAGAACTTAAAAAACTCAACATCATAACAAAATTAAACAATCCAATTTAAAAATGAGCAAAGAACCTAAACAGACACTTCTCCAGCTAGGATCTGCAGATGATTATTACACAAATGAAAAGATGCTGAGCATCACTAATCATTACAGAAATGGAAATTAAAATCACAGTGAGGTATCACCTCACATCTGTCAGAATGGCTATCATCAATAAATCAATAAACATCAAGTGCTGGTGAATATGTGGAGAAAAGAGAACTCTCGTGCACTGTTGGTGGGAATGCAGATTGGTGCAACCACTGTGGAAAGTAGTATGAAGTTACCTCAAAAATTAAAAATAGAACTGCTTTATGACCTAACATTTCTACTTCTGAGAATATATCTGCAGAAACCTGAAACACTGATCGGAAAGGATATATGCAATGTTATGTTCACTGCAGCATTACTTACAATAGCGAAGATTTCACAGCAGCCCAAGTGCCCAGCAGCAGATAAGTGGAGAAAAGGCTGTGGTACATTAACACAACAGAATACGACTCACCCACACACGCAAAAAGGAAATGAAGGAAATCTTACCTTTTACAACAGCATGGATGGAGCCGGTGAGTATTATGCTAAGTGAAGTGAAGTAAGCCAGTCAGAGAAATACAAGTTCCTTATGGTTTCACTTATATGTGGAATCTAATGAACAAAATAAACTACAATCAAAATAGAAACAGACTCATAGGTGCAGAAACCTGACTGAATACTGTCAGAGGGGAGGAGGTTGGGGGACTAGGGGAAAAGTGAAGGGATTAAGCAAAGAAAAGACCTATAGACACAGACAACAGTTTGTGATTATCAGAGAGAGAGGAATGTGTGTAGAAGAGGGTTTAGGAAGGATAAATTGTGATGGAAGGAGACCTGACCTGGGGTAAGAGGGGAGGGCGGTGAGACACATATTCAACATACAGGTGATGTATTACAGAACTGTATACCTGAAAGCTACATGATTTCATTACCAATCTCACCCCAATATATTCAATTTAGAAGAAGAGAACATTGTGGCACATGCTACAACCTGGATGGACCCTGAAGACATGATGCTCAATGAAATAAGCCAGTCACAAAAGGACAAATAGTGTGTGATCCCACTCACATGCGGTCCCTAGAGCCATCAGAGTCATAGAGGTAAGATGGAGGGTACCAGTAATGGGGGAGTGGATGCAGAGTTGCTGTTGAGTGGGGACAGAGCTTCAGTTGGAGAAGATGAGAACAGTGATGGAGCCGATGGTGGTAAGGGCAGCACAACAATATGATTGTTAAGTTGTGTTAAGGACCACTTACCACCACTGGACTGTGCTCTGAAAAATAGTTAAAATGGTAAATTTCATTGTGTATATATTACTGTGATAATAATATACCAAAAAAAAAAAATAGAAGGCTCTGTCCTGGGTGTGGGAGAATCAGGTAGAGCTGTTTTCTATCGGCCCTACATGGGCGGTTGGGTCACTGTCAATATCCTGGTTGTGAGATTTTTATAAGATATTATTGAGGGAAACCAGGTCAGATTCCATGGGCTACCTCTGCATTATCTCTTATAAATAATGGAATCTACAATTATATTTTTAACAGGTTAAAAACTAAAAGGGGCGACAACCAGATTTGGCGTTCTTGCCCCAGGGAATCTGGTCCAGCAGGTCCAGTTGTGGTCAGGGCTGAGGATAAGGAATTGCCCACAGGAACTGGTGGTCAGTGGGATTGAGGGCCACCATCCAGACCAGTCACCTACACAGCTAAGTTCTCATCCCATCATGAAGCTTCCACAGCTTTTAATACAGCTGCTGTTTCTCAGCTACCTCTAATGCAATCACTCTGGGCAACAGCGCCATCAATGTGCCACCTGGTTTTTTAAAGGAGCTTCAAACCTTTTAACCATATCACAAAACACAATGCAGGTAGAGCAAATCTCCCACAGTGACCCTCTGCTTCATTAAACCACATCCACCAAGTGACAAGGATGGGCCTTTTGTGCCATTCCAGGAATGCTGGGCCAGGGTCTCGTCAACAGAGCAGATTCACTTCTCGGTGTCTTGGTTGGGACCTGGGCCCAGGGCCCAGGAGTGACACAACCCAAGGACAAGGATGAAGGAAGGCAGCATTGTCCGTGGAAGCAGGTGCCTTTTAATCATCTACAGATCTCAACTGTGGAAAAGATACCTATGCCCTGTTAAAGGTCAGGAAAGATAAATAATTTTTCTCTTTGTACTCAACAGAGTGGTGCTCAAAATGAACTAAAAATAATACCCTGTCTTCATATGCTCTCTCCTTCCATAGATGGCTCCAATTTTCCTGTCAACGTGAATGCGAGATGGAAGAAGTAATGCTGGTGGATGAAATCAACACATCCCTATTTTAAGGGGTGAAATGTAGATGAGAGACGGAGTGTCACTCATTAAAGGTTTGGTACTTTACTCTGTGGTCAAGTAGGGAGTTTGTCATTGTCCATCCAAACCTGTACCATTAGGGTAATAATGTAGGGCTGTCATGAAGGCCTTTTCAGTGTCTGTACCCCATAAAATCTTGCTCTTTTTGGTCCATGATGTGGGCCAGGGAGCCACCAGTGCTCATGCTCTGCACGCAGTGACTCAGGGCTCCAGGGCTCCCCTGGCTGGTGGACTTAGCTGGCAATGAGCACAGCTCAATGGTGTAGAGGTCGGACAGACGAGTGGTGTCAGGATGGCCTGGGAGCAGCCACTCATGGCTATCCTTGCCTCTGGCCAGAGCTGATTCACATGGTGAGAGAGGCTCAGAAATGCAGAACAGCACAAACTCCTTGCTACTTGGCACACAGGGCAGCACACTCACCCTCTTGTTCCTTTACCTGTGCAGCCAGCCAACTCAGTCACCTTCAGGAAGAACATCCAGAAAGAATAATAAAATAAAAGTACCTCGTGCCAATCCACATAGCACTTCAAAGTACTAAGAGTAAAAAACTCACTGTCCATGCATTTCTACAGAAAGGCTACTTGCTGTCCAGAGCCATATTCTTGCTCTTTTTTCTTCTTCTCAAAAGAAGGAAACACATCATTCTGGAGCCATCGAGACGGAGCAGACCAATGGCGAGCTGTCCACCCAATGATGTCAACCATGGTCTCAGAGAGAATAGTATCTGCGGACTCCAGAGAGAGCAGCAGTGGGATGAGTGGGGAGAGAATTGAGAACCTGACCAGTGACCAGCACGGTGGTGAGCTGATTTGTCTTGAAGGCAGTGAGTCTTAGCACTGCTCTGTGCGCAGGACGGGAATGACTCAGAGAGGACTGGACCAGGGGCCTGTTGGAGCCAGAGTGGCGGCTGCCCTGGACCCTTCCCCCTTCTCTCCTGGCAGGGCCCTGGACTCCAAAGTATTGTGGGGACTCCTGATTATTTTTCTTCTTTTTCTCTAGCCAGTTTTCCCTGAAAACCATCCTGTTATATGAAGCTGCCACACAGCTCATGGGTGGAGAGGAGTGTAAGGTTCTGAGAGAACCAGAGCTTCTAGCAGAAGGACAAGGAAGGTGGCTGAAATCCAGGGAGAGAGGAGCTGTGGGTGAGATGGACCTGCACAGAGCACACCCTGGAGGCCAGCATAGGCTCTGCGCATGCTGATGCTGAGGTCACCCCCAGAGCTGCTGAGACACAAGTGACTCTGAACTTCATATGCTCCACAGCCTTACACAGGGGGCTCTCACCTCTGACACTCCGTGGTGGGAAGACAGACTGTGGAACCCGTCCAGCAGGGGCAGCACATCCATCACCAGCCTCATGTGAAGTCTGGAAGGAGAAAGGATCTGCATGTGAACAGGCACAGGGCTCAAGTGCAAGGGGCCAGGGCAGTAGAGCCCCAGCCTGCAGACCCACCACACCCTGCACTTTAGTTCCAAGTACAAGCTCTTTTTTGCAATAGTAACAATTGTAGATTTGACTTTGAAGAAAAAATAACCCAAATTACATTAGAGATTTCAATTTTGGTTTGTCACATCTTCAGTACATGTTAGCTGAACCCACTGTGGTAGTCATTTCACAATGTAGGCAAATCAAACCATCCTTTTGTCTGCCTTAAACTTATACAGTGGTGTATATTGATTATTTCTCAATACAGCTGGGAAAAATAAACAGTGCCTTCATAAACGGGAAAAAAGTGGTTATAGATGCAGTGGAATGAAAACACCATAACTAAGAGAAAACACATCAGGATACACACATAACAAATAGTATCATCTTGCCCTGGAGGCGTGCTCACTGGTTGAGCCTTGATCTATGAACCAGGAGGTCATACATGGAGTCCCTGTCAGAGTACGTGGGGCTCCATCCTTAGTAGGGGGCATGTAGGATGCAGGTGATGAATGATTCGTTCTCATCATTCATATTACTACTACCTCTCTCTCTCCCTCTCCTTTCCTCTCTGAAGTCAATACAACATATATTAATATAAATGAATTAATAGTATCACCTCAAAAAGGTATCTAGATATATAAATGTATGAAAGACAAAAGGAAATACTTTGAAATGTTGACAGTCGTTAACCTTGGATAGTGGAAAGAAGTGATTTCCTTTATACTATTCTTTTTAAAATTCTAATGATCCTATATTATTTTGATAATGAAAAAAATCTTCTAAAACACATTTAAGTAACTTTTTTTAATGTAAAACGCATTTTGCATCCATGTTCAGTGACCATCCACTTATCTTTGAGAAGCTTAAAAAGTGCTTTGGGTTGTGAAATATCCTTTAAAATGCATTCTTGCACTCCAACAGCTCCTGAATGAGAACACTGGGATTTGGGGATGCTGGGTCTGCTTGGAAAAAATAATGGGTAGGGGTTAGAGGCACAGTAGGGGATGGGACGGGTCAGCAACCCTGAAGAGAGGCTCTTAGGCAGGATGCCTCAGGGTCCACAGCTCAGGCTGTATTTGAAGAATTCCTCATTAGAAGGCTGATATCTACAGTAAGGTTTCAGATTTGATAAACTTCAGACATGAGCCACAGTAACTTTTTTAAAAACGGTTTTTGCCGTTCTTATTGCAAATCCATATATATAAAAGGCTAATGTGCTAAGGATTCCACCACCTGACCACTCGCTATGAAGAGCACTGACCACCAGGGGCAGACGTTCAATACTGGAGCTGCTGTGACCTGAACTGGCCCTTTACAGAGGAAGGGCACTGCGCACCCAGAGTCCACAAGCAACACTCCGCTTTTCCCAAGTGGGACACGGGCCCCGCCACGAACCCATGGCACAAAGCCCACAGGCCAGCCCAGCACAGAAATGGTGGCTGTGGGCACCAGGTAATGATGTCACATAGTAATGCCAGGCTTCCTCTCCCTAGCGACTAGCCTCCTTGGAGTTTCTTCACCCACTTGCTTTATAGCCAGGTGCAAACATTTTACACTTTAACCAAATGTCTTTGAAGTGTTTTCATGTGCCTCATCTCATTTGATCCTCACTGAAGTCCTGGAATAGGTAGAGAGGAGACTCGGTAGAATCCTGTTTTCATTTTATTAGCCAGAAAATGAAGATTTAGAATGTTTTAAAAATTGACCCAACTGAAAAGAAGCAAGAAATGGTAGAGCCTGAACATGACTTCAGGTTTTCTCACTGCACGGAATAGAGTCAAACGGGGCTATAGTTAAATATTTCTCCCTTTGTTATCTCTGCATGATCCACAATAATAATCTGCTTTCATATTGGTATTTATGCTGTTTTGCTGTCAATATCCTAAAAAAGAAATTGGGGCATTTCACCAAGCTGGAAAAAGTTTACCTAATCAGAAAGCAGGTCTAAGTAAGCAAGTATCTATATATCTATATCTATATCTCTATCTATAGCTATATCTCTATCTATATCTATATCTATCTATCTATCCATCTATCTATCTATCTCACTGGCGCCAGTTGCATGTGTTTCCATCTGTCATGGTTGATCGTGAATTTGGTATACACTTCTATTATTGAGAAAGGGCAAATAGTGATCTTACAATATTTCTTCTAATTAATTTCCTTTCAATGTGCACCAATTCATGCACTGGGACTCTAGTAATTAAATAATACTATCAAGACTCCTAAGAGAAACATATGTATACAGAAAAGATTTTTAAAGGATTCAGATCTCCTAAGTCACAGCTCTATGGTTCTAACCTCACCTGGGTCTACAGAGGCTGACAGGAAAAATAGAATGAGCACTTGCCCTGGGTTCTCATTTGATCTCTGCTATTAATAGCTTGTGGTCTTGGGGATTTCACTTACCCTTTCTGGGTCTCCAAGCTGCATCTATAGGATGAGGGTAAAATTAGACCTCTTAAATAAGGTTTCTTCAAAGGCTTCAAAAAATAATTGTAGGTTCAGATTTCTACAATGTTCCTAAATATCTCAGCAATAATAAACTTTTCCTTGTTTTAAACTTTGTGGTACAAAACTTCACAAAAATGTAAACACAGTTTTATAATACTACTCATTTCAAAAATATACAATCTCTATAAACCTTATCCTATAACATTTTGGTAGATACTATTAAACATTTCTTAGTAACTGTACTATAACCCAAATTAGTAAATTTAGCATTATCTTTTTAAAACATCAATTGCATATTCCTTGTATTGGTGTGAAAAGGCTCAGAAAATACAGATGTGTTGAGCACCATATGTCACTTTTATCAAAATTCAACAAGTAACTTCCCAGGTATGGAAAACTTCAGCTGAAGCCAATTTTGGGGGTGTAAAAATCAAATCCTGTAAACATCAAATTAAAATGTGGCTGTATTTTCTGCCTTAAAAATTAAAAAACATAAGAGTTGTTATTTAACTCACTCAAATGGTTTGTGAAGCTGAAATACTTCCATGTAGGGTCTGCCCCATCCTGACATTAGTTTAGTGCAAGGACTGAGAGCCACATGTCACCTGTTCTCCCCAGTGAGGAAGGGAGCTGTGTGTGAATCATTCCTGCCACTAAGCCCCTTGCACAGCCAGCCGCTAGGCAGCAAGGATGCCAGCCTCAGCTCACAGGTGGGAGGAGTGCTGCCATCTCTCTCAGAACACTTCCAACCTCCAAGCCTGAGAAGGACAGGCCCTACCAGCCAAGACCCAGTCCGGCCACTGCTGGGCTCTAAGTAAAGACTGACGATTGTCTCTACCTCTTATTTCTTCTGAGACCAAACCAAACAAACTCCCACCCAACCAACCTACCAACCAACCACCCAACCACCCAACCAACCACAATTTAATCATCATCCTTGCACTGAAGCCACTGCTGAATAAAAACCAAGTTGTATATGGGCTCACGTGGTGACTACCCTCCAAGACACATATTCCTAGGCCTGGAATAAGCTCTGCCCCTGCCCATTCCCTTCCCTCAGCTCGATTCTCCAACTTCCCCTGCTCACCCCCCCTGCCCCCCACACACACCCTATTTGACCAGGTAGTTAACTTTCTGGGGACTACAGATCTGTCTTGTCCCCTGGCTTGAGACACAAGCCCCAGAGAAGCAGGACCCCTCACTGCCTGGCTTAATAGACAGGGGGCCCTGCTGGGGTCTGGCTGGAACTCTGTCCCCAGCTGCCTCCTGTCAGCTCAGCAGCCACCACTCCTCCAGGTCCAGGGAGCACATGCAACCTGCCCCACAATGACAGGGGACCAGCCCCGCACAGGGAAGGCGCCCACACTGGGGCTATTGGTCTCTCACTGGGGCTCTTGGTCCCACGTGGCGACTTGATGGAGCCTCTCCACTCTCCTGGTTTCTCCCAGGAACCAGGGGCTGCCCAAGTCCCATTCTTCGGGAAAGTGACTCCTTGGCTGCCCCCAGAGAGCAAGGCCCAGGGGAACCCCAATCCTCCAAGCGTTTTAAATACCTGACAAGCCCAAGTTCACCCTTGGAATGAGCCCTTCCCACCCACAACAGCCACTACCCCATGGGACACTCCAAGTCCCAGCACCTGGGACAGCCATGGGCAAACTATGGCCCGCGGGCTAGATTTGGCCCTTTGGAAATAATAAAACTGAAAAAAAAAAAAGACCGCACCCTTTTATTGAATGATGTTTACTTGGAATTTACATTAGTTCACACAAACACTCCATCCATGCTTTGCTTACAGCCTGCCAAGAACCCATTGTGGCCCTCAAGTCAAAAAGTTTGCCCACCCCTGTTCTAGAGACAACTGTCTTTCCAGCTCACTTGAGTGCAGAAGGTCAGGAGACCAGGATGTCTCCCTGTTGCTTCCCATTCTTCAGAAGCTCTGGCATGAAGAAACCCCAGGGCCAGAGATGTTTCTGTTGCTGGGGAAACAGGCGCAAGCGCCACCACCATTACCCCTCGCCCTCTGGCAGGAGGCACACACAGGTAACCAAGGGCAGGCCCTTTCAGCTCACACTTGGGCGCCAACTGGGGGTCACACGTGGGGAGCCCCACACCTCTTACCCCTCATCCCAGGAGTGTGTGTGTGTGTGTGTGTGTGTGTGCGCCCGGGATGGTGAGGGGAAGAAAGCAGGGGATGAGGGATGCTCAACCTGGGCTAAGGAGCAGGTTGGTAAGTGTCAGAAGCCTGGAGGGTGTTGGAGGGTGTATCTTGTTCACTGCCCAGGTCATGGCTCACAGGAAGGGAATTTGAGTGCTGGGGTCAGAGCTCTGCTACCCACTTGTTAAATCGCAGGGGTGCCCAAGGGGTCATCAACTTCACTCCCTGCCTAGAGGTCTTTGCAGATGCCCCTCTCTGCCTGATCTGGGGAGCAGAATGGGTGGTGGGCATCTTCCCCACTGGTAATGTCCGGGGCCCCTGATGCCTCCTGGCCCGGTAGGGGCTCTGTCTTTGCAGAGCTCCAACAAGGGCAGCGTCAAGGAGCTGGCTGACAGGTTCACTTATGCCCTCAACGGGTACAAAGGACAAGTGCGTCAGGACAGGGAAACCGTCCAGTGCCAAACTGAGGTGAGCGCTGGCCCACACCCAGAACCCTGATGTGACTGGGGTGGGACCAGAAGTCAGACTCAAATCTGGGGCCTCAAAGTTCTCACAGGCCCACTCCCAAAGTGATCTTTACCTTCAATCCTCCCGACCAGCTCCCTGGTAGGGGAGAAAAGCAGTCTTTCTTCCTGTGTTCTTGGGATCAGAGAGAAAGCATCTGTTGCTGTCTTTGCCTCATGCTCCTTTCAACTGATGAAATCCCTGCCCAAACTATCCTGTGGACCAGCCCCAGCCCGACTGTCCTTGTAGACCTTCTCCAAGCCTTGCTGTGTATTGAAAAAAAATAGGGTAGGGGGAAGCAGGGGTGGGGGTTAGGGGTGTAGGAAGGGATAAAGGGCTTGATTACTTTTCTCTGCAACCTATCACCTCACAGAGGACGACAAACCATTGCAGTGCGGCCAGCTCAGGAGCTGTGGCCTAACCCAACTCCATATCATCCCAACAAGGACAGAGTTTTCCTCAGTCATTCAGGCTTTCACTGTGGCTACAGCTTGACACAAATCGATTCTTGCAAGCTCAGCAGGGCTGCCAGGTACATCCTCACTGTCCTCATAGGCTAGGTCTGCCATGACACAGGACCACAGATTGGGTGGAAGGTTCCTGATGCCTCCTGGCTCAGTACCCACTCTGTCTTTGCAGAGCTCCAAGGAAGACATCATTGAGGTGCTGGCTCATGGACCCGACTACACCACCTACGGGGTCAGGGTGCAGGTGCACCAGGCTGACGACACAGACCAGTGCCTCTCTGAGGTGAGAGCTGGCCTCGAGGGTCTCTACACCCAAAACCCCAACACAACCTGGCAGTGCCCAGAACCCACACTCAAATCTGGGGACTCCACAGATACCCTCCCAGGACTCTCCCTAGTGTCCCACTGGCCCAAGACAAAGAAATGAGGACCCCCCGCCCCTGTCCAGCTACATGGGACGGTAAAGACACGCTCCTCACATATTTGTAGCAATATCAGAGAGAGAAATGTCGTGTGAACTGTGTCCTGTCCCTCATCTTGCCATGGCCATGGTACCAGCTTTCCCGGGGGGAATCACCCCCACATCTCCACGCTGGCCTTCTGCAGAGCCCAACGGTTCCTGGACGAGCTTCTATCTAGGTGAGCATACACTCGTGACTCTGCCCACTGCTAGCTGTGAGGCATGAAAATGTCACCACATCTTCCCGAGTCTCAGGATGCTCCTCTGCAAAGTGGGCTGCTGGGGGGGAAACCTCATAGCACTGCTGTGGGGACAAGCCAGGGCAGGTCTCACCTGCTCCCTGGCTCTGCAGACAGGGTAGCTGGATGTGCGGCAGTTGTTGTTGTCAATTCTTTCACTCTGTCCCACGGAAAGAACTCTGACACACCCATCAGTGGCCTGTGGCATCAGAGGTTGGAAAAGCACATGCAAAGCAACCTGCTAAGCAGTGTGAGATTTCACCTAGCCGGTCCTGGTCCCTGGTGTAACCACACTGGGGATTTCTGGGGAGAGCAGGGGCCCAGGTCCACTCAGATGTGGCATGCTTCTGGTTGGAGTTTCTTTACTCGACAATGTGCACGCACTTTTGGAGACACTTAGCCTGACTCAAGGAATGAAGCAGACACAATCCCTGGGCCTCAGTTCTGGGCATTGGGTCCAGCAGTCACGCTGTCCATGATTCACAGCTCGTGTCCACCATCCATCAGGGCTGATGCGATCAGAGTGATTTTTCCATCTGGATGCACACCTGTTTAGAATGACCGGGCTGACACATCGCAGGACCAAGTCATAAAGTGAGTGGTCTCCGGGTCCAGAAGGAGGGCCCTCAGAGTCAGCATCGTGGGGACTGTGGTGGGTGGGGGGTGGAGAGTGCCTGGAAGAACCTTAATCTTATACATCATCTGATTCCCAAGAAAGGCCTGGGCTCTGGAGTCTTCTATTCCAGGAGGATAGGAGTCAAAGACGACAGTGGGTGGGGTCCCGGGCCTTGTAGACCCAGAGGGGACGCAGTGCGGAGTGGTCCCTCACAGTCCCCTCCCCACCACAAACCCACCCAGCTCTGCCTGCCCCTCTTCATATCCATCTCCCCTGACCACGGTGGCCAGGCTCAGAACAGGACTGTGGTGAGCAGGCTGCTCACAAGCCTGTCTCAGTCCTCAGCCCAGATGCCCAGGGCCTGGAGGGTGGGGGTGGGCAGTGCACTGGACCTTCAGGTGAGCTGCCAGTGGGAAGAAGAGTCTCACACAGACTCCGTGTTGAACCAGCTGAATCCCACAACTGCTACAACCATGACAGCCACACAAGGGCCGGGGTTACCATGGGGCTCTCCCATGGGTGGTCTTGGGAGACCTGCACAGATGCTCAGATCTAAACAAGTGTGCCATGGGAGGGCAGACTGGAAGGAAAGACTAGGACTCAGAATCTGCTGCCCACCTGCCTCTCCCCAGGGCCTTTGCTGCGATGGTGGGGACCTGGCTGGACCATGTCCAGGGTTTGGGGCAGCCCCTTCCTTCCACCTGCTTCGAGGTAGAGCAGGCCTTGGTGCCCGTCAATTCCCCTGCCCAAACCTGGTGGGCCACACCCAAAATCTATGGTTGGCGCTGCAGCACCTTGAGCCCACCGAGGCAACTCAACAAGGTGAGGCGGAATGATCATCTGGGCAGATCATCGGGGGAGGGCAGGCTCATGGGCTGGAGTTCCCTTAAAGGCGGTGGCATCTTTCCTGTCTGCACTAAGTCACAGGAAAGCCAGGAGTGTGAGTCAATGTGTCTCTTTCTCCTGCTCCAGGTCCACGACCAGAGCTCCAGAGCTCTCCGGAGGCAGAGGAAGGGCCCGCTCAGGGGCCAGAGCCTGGTCCAACGAGAGGCCCTGCCCTGGCCAGGCCTGGCTCGAGGCAGTACCTGAAGCCATTATGGAGCCAGCTACTGGCTGCCCTGGAAGCCTTCTCTCGTGCTATCAGAAGAGTTCTAGGCGATTATCTTAAATAATTCAGAGGAATACATCCCAACTGTACATTTATAATAGTAAATAAGGATAATTTCTAAAAGTACCTACCTATTTATGTAGACTATTTCCCATTAAGTTAAATACTCCTTTTGAATAAATAAGGTTGTTTATTAAAAACACGTGTAGACCATGTCTTCTCACGTACATATACATAATTCCACACACACACACACACACACACGTACACATATATGGTGACATGGAAGGTGCTCACTGTATAATACAGTTTTAAAATAAGTTTTGAAACATTTAATTTCTTCTGATAACTACGTATACACTGATAAAATGGGGAAATAAAATCTGGAAATATATACACCAGAATGTTCACACTGGTGAACTGTCAGTAGTGAAACACTAGAAGTGACAGTTTCTTCTCATTTTGCTTCATGTATAGGTTCTGGTTGACACAAGGATCATACCTCCAAGATATAGATAGACAGTAGACAGAGGAAGGGAGAGGCAGAGAACACAGATGAGAGGTGAACCACCCGCCACCTGCACACCCCGACATGGAACTGACCGCAAAACCCTGCAATGTGCCCTCCCTGGGAACTGATCCGGAAACTTTCAGTGCAAGGGGAGATGCCAATCCAATGAGCCCCATCAGCTGGGGTTAGACTCAATATATATTTTAACAATACACTTTGATTGATTTCAGGGCGGGACAAAGGGCGAGACAGAAACGTAAACCATGAGAGAGAAGCATTGATCGGTTTCCTCCTTCACGACCCCTATTGGTGATCCAGTCTGCACCCCGGGCCTGTGCCCTGACCCGGAATCAAACCAACTGCGCACTCCTGCCTGCTTCACAGGCGGACGATCCACCACCGTGCAGCACTGGCCAGAGTAAATCATATCTTTCTAAACTTTCCCAAGTGCCAATTTGTATCTTGAAATGGTCTCAGGAAAGGAAAAATTACTTATTGGGGGGCATTGTACTTCCCTCGCGGTTTAGCTGCATTTGCTATTTGGCCAGAAACAACCAGCAGACTAGCTCTCAACCATACTTAAAATCACTAGGGATAGCAAGAGCATTGCTTTGGTTGCAACAGGAGTAACTCAAAACAACTCCCTCCACTAAACACTTCCTGAATCATTTCCCTTCCTCCATGAGCCGAGAATTTAACTCACCAGTCAAACTCAGCTTAGGGAGAGGCAATGGTTCCACTGGAACAGGTCGCTAGGGAAACAAGGTACACAGCCTGGTTCCACCGGAAGGCCCATAGTTCACTGACACCACCACTGGAACAATCTATAATTAAAATGAAAACCACCATGTCAGAAAATTCTAAGCAGAAAAGGACAAAGGAATGCCACTGGTGAGTATTTCAAAAGGAGGCACGCTGTGCAAGAGGGATCCATTCAGTGCTGTGGCCCAATCATCCAAAGCTCATCGTTCTCATGGGAGCAGTACTCTTGCTCTGAGGGGAGACACATTTCCTTTCTTTCATTTCATATTTGCTTTCAAGGAAAACCAGCTGGTCAATACACCAAGCCAACACTCCTCAGGTATCCAACAAGAGTAACCTAAATGTCTCAGTGAATTTTAAGTTTTACTAAATTTGAATTGGAAAAAAAAGTTTCATTTTACAGTGATAATGTGGCTGCCGGGCTGGTGTGGCTCAGTACTTGAGCGTGGACCCCAGAACCAAGAGATCCCCGTTTCATTCCCAGTCAGGGCCCGTACCGGGGTTGCGCGCTAGGGGCTATGGGACTGATGATGCTCTCTCATCATTGATGTTTCTCTCTCCCCTTCCCCAGCCTCCTCACCGCCCCCACCCCCACCCCCTGCTCTCTCTGTTACTTTTCCCTTCCTCTTTCTGAGATCAATAAAAACATATATGTTTAACCAGTTCTATGTGGATAATATGGACCCTATCAGATTGGGTCCTCAAAACACTAGGAAACCTTTGTGAAACAGTCATCCCTGAGTCTCGGGACACCTTTCCTCCACAAGTCCACACAGAAGAAATGTACGGGGCCCTTAGTGATCACAGTAGAAACAGGAAGCTCTCCATCCGACACGTCCCCACTGCCCTTCCCCTCACCACCTCCTCCTGGGCTGAGGCACCTCCTTCAGGAGCACTTTGACACTAAACTGCCCCATGTCCCTTGCAATTTGGCCCGTTCTGCCCAAGGGTTCACGCAAGAGTCTCATAGTTGATTTCTGAGACACTATGTTCCTCCCTGATATAAAGCACAATAGCGAGGAGAGGATTTTTTTCCTCTCGTTGATGCTGGGAGCCTACCCTGACATCACTGAGCAGCTGAATTCAATATTGGATCCACCTACCTGTGGACTTGTTCTTTTGTGAGAAAGACAAGTCCCTACTGTTAGCTTCATCACTATTCTGCTGCTTATAATTCTCAGCTGCCACACTGAATGAGATCCTTAAAACTCCTGAGGGTGGACAAGGTTGTAGCATTTCATGGTATTGCAAAACAACAACAACAAACACGAAAACAAAAACAAGAACGATGGGAGCAGAGAGCAGGACAGGGGAAAGATGGGCGATGCCGGAAAGTACACCAGCCTTCCACCGATTCCAGAGGGAGACGTCGGGATACAGGGCATGGCACAGCTCTAAGCTGGGCTGGCAGAGTGTGATGCCAATGAGGATCTCAAAGTGTGACCACAGAAAAAAGGTGAGGCAGAGACAACACTGCAAAAGAAGCTAAGGTCGGATCATGGACGGCCTGGACGGACACGCTAAGGATTTGGGACTCATTTCTAAAGGCCATAGGAGACCACTGGCAGTTTTCAGAAGAGACATGATCATATTGACATTTTCAAAAGATCCTTCGGTCTGCCCGTAGAGAATGCTTAGGGACCTGGCGATACTAGAGGTTGACAGGTCACAGAGCACACATGGGATCAGGAGGCACCGAAGTCAATGTGGCTTAGTACTCTTGCTGTTAACCTTGATGGCTTCACACTAGAATCATCGTATCAGGAATGTCAAGGTGGAAATCTATCCCACTCATGGGACTTGACAGCTTATGTCTAGAAGTTATAAAAAGTAGCACGATATGCCGTATCCTTTCTCAGACCAAAACTCTCTCATAACAAAGTGGACAACTTACCAAATCCAAGATTTACTAAAGTGGTAAGGAAAAGGGTGTGGACTCAGCTTCCGGACAGAACAACAGGTCAGTGGCACAGACAGAGACGCACACACAGAGAGAAAGCGAGAGAGAGGCTGAGAGGAAGGAAGGGACCTCAAGAATGAGAGTACAAGACAAGTGACACGACCTGACACCCCATCAACTGGGCTGTCCTCTATGTTGTTTAGAAGCGAGTTTATAACATAGAGTCCAAACATAACCGAAAGACAAGCAAATTTCACCATACTGTTCACAAAACCTTTAATGACACAGATGCTTACCTTGATCAAGTGTGCATACTTCTTCAGTTGTTCTGAAAAGCACTGTGTAATCCTTGCAGTAATGACCTAAGTAAAACTCCATTTTTAAGTCCCTACAACAACAAGAACATATAAAATACAAATAACTAGGAAGGTATTCCAATATTTACCCCCAACAGTTAGCATTCATCAATAGAACTTTCCCATTTAAAAACATACTTATGAGAAAAAAGATAATCAAATCCAGAGCCCCTTTATTCTATTTCTGGACTTTCCTGTGCCCAGTATTGTAAGTGCAACCTCAACTACTTTTGCTAGACAGATGTTGTGCAGGTGAAACTACTGTAAAAACACTGTGATCTCGGTTCTCTTCCATTACCTATTGGCTGTTGATCTTGAACAAACCCATCTCTAGAGCCTCAATATTTTCTTCCAGAAAATGGGGAAATACCAGTTAATTCACTGTGAAGTTTTAAAACTAAATAAAATATGTGAAAAATACCAGAGCCCATGATTAGGGTTGGAAATCATTTCATTATAAAACAGTTTTCATGATAGTAATGATTTGTCCTAAGAGAAATAAAAAAAAAAGTCAAAAGTGCCATGTCTCAGAATACAACTTCTTTATCTCAAGGAAGATCACAAAAATTAGAAAATGTGCTGTAATATTAACTCAGATGTTGGTATTTTTATTCCATTCCATTTTAGTATCAAGGGTCACAATACCCAAGTGTGTGGCCTTTAGCATTCAGTGTTAGACAGAGTGCTGGCCAGGCTGTGAGAGTGCAGTGTCAGCACCATTTAAACGCAGATCCATCAGGAACCTGAGAGACACAGAAGGCGACAGCACAGGTGCAGCAGAGAGCCCACAGCGAACCCAGCGTCATGGTCTTGGAAACACACTCTGACAGGTTTTCTCATCACTAATGGGGGTCAGGATTCCCTGGCCTTGTTGACAGTTTATGTAGCTAAACTGCAATTCTCTGAACTGTAAGCACTACTAGAATGTAGGTATTGTTACAGCATAGCAGGTATTGTTATACACCTTCATCCACAGTGCAGGCAGTCAGCCTGTCAACATGAAATGCACTGGGTCACCCCCAGGGTTTACCATGTTTCCCGGCTTCCTGCTGATCTTAGGACAAACATGACTCACAAGCCCTTACATAGCCAGTATCTTCAAACAATTCTGTGTTTTGCAAAAAATGCTCTGGGTTCCTAAGGCCAACGTCTGAGTCACCTGAGCACTCCTGGAAGTTTTCACTCTACACACAGTATTTACCTTGCCAACTGAACAAGGGGCGTCAACAAGTGAATGAATTCCTTCTCCCATCAGAGTATTCCATTTAGGCTCCTCAGAGACCCACTGAAGAAGGAAAAAGATTGCAGGCATGTGAGAGAAGTGTAGAAGAATCCAGACTAAGATTCTGTGACAAGTCTTCATCCTTCATCTGAGAAACTTTCCAAAGGATTCAGACATAAAGATCTGTTCAAAAGGTGAGACTCAACCTTCTGGTGGTGGTCTGAATTCAGTAAATACTCCCAATCCCGAGAAGAAGAAACAGATATTGATTTTTTAAATCATGCCTCCTTGTAATTAGGGGGGTGGGAGTGATCAAGGCGGGGTCGATGAGGGGAGAAGGAGACATATGTAATACTTTAAACCAGTGTTAAACTCAACCTTCCTAATGCCGCGACCCTTTAATATAGTTCCTCATGTTATGTTGACCCCCAATTTCACTGTTACAAATGGAACATAATTAAAGCATAGTGATTAATCACAAAAACAATATGTAATTATATATGTGTTTTCCCATGGTATTAGGCGACCCCTGTGAAAGGGTCATTCGACCCCTAAAGGGCTCACGACCCACAGGTTGAGAACCGCTGCTTTAAACAATAAAAAAATTCAATTAAAGCAATTCAAGTTCCATTTTCACATTAAGTTGATCTAAGAATATGAAAAAAAAAAAATCACAATGCTGGCCCAGCAGGTGTGGCTCAGTGGTTGAGCATCAATCCATGAACCAAGAGGTCATGGTTCAATTCCTGACCAGGGCACATGCCCAGGTTTCTGGTTTTATACCCAGGAGGGAGTGCAGGAGGCAGCCAACTGATGATTCTCTCTCATCAAGGATATTTCTATCTCTCTCCCTCTCCATTCCTGTCCCTGAAATCAATTAAAACATTTTAAAAATTAAGTAATCACAATGCTGGAAAATGAAAGGAATATCAAAACACCTAAATGACTTTAGTGATCTTCTAAATCCTCTGTTGTCATTTCCAGTCTCCAAAGCACTTTCTCCATGAGATTTGAGGCTCTTTGTTGTCATTTCCACAGTCTCCACAGCACCTTCTATGGAAAGAGATGTGGACTCTTCCTTTAATGAATAATATAAAAATGCTTAGACAAAACCACCATTATTCATTTTGTTTTGAACAACAACAAAAAAGAGGTATACATTTGGAATCAAAAAGTTCAATAAAATTCCAAAAAGAAATTATTGTAGGCTTTTTCAGACTTACCCTGTGATATGATAAATGCCTAAAATTAAAACAAAATGCTTATCTAAGAATTGCATCTAAATAATAGCCTATTAACAAATCATATCTAAATAAGAATTGTGGTGAGCTAGAAGGGGACAATAAAAAAGGGGGGACATCTATAATACTTTCAAAAGGAAAGATTTTAAAAATAAATAAATAAATAATTATGACATATAGCTATATACTATCTTCTCACCAGCTCAACACATGCACCATGGGAACTAAAAAAGGTAAAATAAAATTAAACAAATTAATGATAAATATTATAAGATAAAGTATGTGTGTAAATAAATTTTAAGAAAAGAGTAGACAAAAATTTAAAAATCTACTAGCTAGAAGCCTTGCCACAAAAGTGACCTCAAACCGTGGCTCAACCTGTATTGACCTTATGTCCTTTATAAAACTAAAGATTACCAGAAGAGCTATTCATAACCTACAGGTTTCTTAATGATCTTATCATTCTTAGACAGGCAGAAAAATATCTTTAGAAAAACTAAACTTTCCCTTTCATCTTGCAAAACATAAACTAGGAAATGCCATTCAACTTTCACTAGCATGCCTAACAATCACTTACTTGAAATTATTTCATGGTATTTTATGGGTTTTTTAATTGTGGTTAAATAGACATAACGTAAAATTTACCATTTTAACCATTTCGTGGTGTACAAATTCAGTACCATTAAATACATTCATTCATAAAGTTGTGTAACCTCAATGCTATCCATTTCCAGAACTTTTCCATTATCCCAAACAGAAACTGCCAATTCAACAACTCCCCGTTTCTCCCTCCCTCAGCTTCTATTATATTTTCTGTCCTTATGAATTTACCTATTCGAAGCAAAGTACCCCATGAAGGTGGAATTATACAGTATTTATGTTATGTTGGGTATAACATCCTCAAGGTTCATCCATGTTGTAGCACATCTCAGAATTTCCTTCATTTTAAAGGCTAAATATTTCATTGTAGGCATATACCACGTATTGTATATCCAGTCATCTCTCCATACACACTGGGGTTGTTTCCAATTTCAACTATTGTGAATAATGCTGCTATGAACACTGGTGTTCGACTGAGTCCCCGCTTTCAAATCTTTTCTTTTTATTTCAACATTTTTTATTAAGGAATTACATATGTCCTTATCCCCCCATTGCCCCCCACCCCACTCCCGTTCATGACCTCAATTCCCTGGGCCTGTGTCCATTGGTTATGCTTATATGCATGTATACAAGTCCTTTGGTTGACCTCGATCCCTTACTCCCACCCTCGCCTACCTTCCCTCTGAGGTTTGAGCATCTGATCGATGCTTCTGCCTTTTGTGTATATATAATCAAAAGGGGAATTGTTGGATCATATGGTGATTCTAGGTTTAACTCCCCACCCCCTCGCCAATTGATCTTGAAATTTATTGTTGAAATTATTATAGATGTCCCTTTCTATCCCCCATTCATCCCCTCCACCCTGCCTAGGTTTAATATTTTGAGAAACAGCAAATGGTTTCCCATAGTGGCATTTTTTACTTTTCCACCAGTAATCACAGGGTTCCAGTTTCAACATCCTCACTTATTTTTTTCATTGTTTAATAAATCAGTCATCTCACTAGGTATGACATGGTATCTCACTGTGGTTTTGATTTGCATTTGCCTAATGATTAAACATGCTGAGCACTGTTTCATGTGCTCATTGGCCATGTACATATCTTTAGAGAAATGTCCGTTCAAGCCCTCTGTCCAGTTTTAAATTGAATTGTCTGATCTGTGGTTGTTGAATTTAGCAAAAACCGGCATTAGAGCTGCACTCCCACCTGAAATGTCCCAAATCTACGCTGTACCTATTATTGACTCAGCTTCCTTTTATGAAATCCCATCCTCCCAGTCTCTAAAAGCAGAGAGTACTTTATTTTATTTTTATTTTTTAAATCTACATTGTTGAAAGTATTACATAGGTCCTCCTTTCCCCACATTAATCTCTTCCGGGCCACTCCCATCCCCACCCCAATAGTATTTTCATACTCTCCCTTACTCCTGATGTCTCAGGACTTGCACATTCCCTCAGCTCTGTCTCTCATCTCTGTCTTCTCTCTTCAGAGCCAATCTTTTTCCCCTGAACTATCATAGAACAGTATCCTTGACAACAGCCTCTCTACTCTCCAGCCAATCCTACACATCCTACATATTGCCACCAAAGTCATATCTTCTCAAAATACAGAACTGAAGATGTACTTTCCATTTTAACATCCTTGACAGGCTCCTTCTGTGTACAGTTTAAATTTCAAGTTCCCAGGTACAAACAAGGCCCTTCAGTTTGGATCCACTCAGCACCTGCAAGCATCTCTCCACAACCAAACCTTGTGTACATCCGTTCTGAACTTAAAAACATCATGTTTTTCCATAAATAGTTTGGCTGATTCGCTCTGCCTAGAATGCCCTTCTTTTACCAACTTCCAGTTCAATCAGCAACTTCTTTGAGAAATCCTTCCTTCAGAGCCAGTCCCCTGACTCTCACCACACTGTGGACACACAGGTATTATGTGGCATTTTAATTTATCTGCATACAGCATTTTAGTTATCTGTTTATTTGTTCAACTAAATCTGAGTCACATACACCTGGTATTGATTCCTAACCAAAATATAAAATATCTTCCCGCATATAGTAAGAAGACTAAAGAACAATATGTTTTCCAGACCAAAAGGACTGAAATTAAAAATCTTATTGTTCTATTCACAAGCAGTCTTTTTTTTTTTTTAAATATATTTTATTGATTCTTCACAGAGAGGAAGGGAGAGAGAGATAGAGAGCTAGAAACATCGATCAGCTGCCTCCTGCACACCCCCCACTGGGGAAGTGCCCACAACCCAGGCACATGCCCCCGACCGGAACCGAACCCGGGACCCCCCAGTCCGCAAGCCGACGCTCTATCCACTGAGCCAAACCGGTTTCGGCTACAAGCAGTCTTAAGATAACGGAGACAAAAGAGACAATTCATCTCACTGCACATCCATGGAATCTAGTAAACATGCAATCATCCTTTGGAGAATTTAAGATGGAAACATAGAAGCAAAGAATGAGTTTGATCCCGGCCAGCATGGCTCTGTGGTGCATCGACCAATGAACCAGGAGGTCACAGTTTGATTCCAGGTCAGGGCATATGTTTGAGTTGCAGCCTCGATCCCCGGGAGGCAGCCAATCACTGATTCTCTCTCATCATTGATGTTTCTATCTCTCTCTCCCTCTCCCTTCCTCTCTGGAAAATAAAAATACATATTAAAAAAAAACAAACCCTTGTTGGATATCATCATGCCACTTTCACAACTATACTAACCATATGGTTACGGGGGGTGGGGGGGGCGGAAATATCATCAAAATGGTCACTGGGGCCCTTGCTGGTTTGGCTCAGTGGATAGAGCATTTGCCTGTAGACTGAAGGGTCCCAGGTTCAATTCCAGTCAAGGGCACATGCCCAGGTTCCGGGATCAATCCCCAGTAGGGGGCGTGCAGGAGGCAGCCGATCAATGATTCTCTCTCATCATTGATGTTTCTATCTTTCTATCCCTCTCCCTTCCTCTCTGAAATCAACAAAAATATATTTTTAAAAAAATGGTCACTGGCTTCAACACTCCTGGACAGAAATGCTTTTACACATGCCCTCAAGTTTAGGAATAATTCAGTTTATGGTTCCCAGTATATTGTTAGAAGGGTACAATGTTCTTCAGGAAACAGTTAATGGGGGAAAACACAAAAAGGCAATGTCCAGGTACCAAGATTGCAGTGCTTACCACTAAGGAATTTAACATTAGTCAAAAAGTCCTGAAATCTCTTGTCAATAGCCCAATAATTAATTCAACTGCTATAAATATATTCTCCCCCGCCCCAAAACTTTTTATTCTAAAAATACTCAGTAAGAAAAGTTGAAATAATACAGTGAACACCTGTTTCATCTAAATCTAACAGTTGTTAAGGCCTAGCCGGTTTGGCTCAGTGGATAGAGCATCGGCCTGCGGACTGGTCCTGGGTTTGATTCCAGTCAAGGGCACATACCCAGGTTGTGGGCTCAATCCCCAATAGTGGGCATGCAGGAGGCAGCCGATCAATGATTCTCTTCTTACCATTGATGTTACTGATGTTTCTCTCTCTCTCTCTCCCTCTCCCTTCCTCCCTAAAATCAATAAAAAATGTTTTAAAAATAAACAAATAAATCTAACAGTGGTTACCATTATGCCATATCTGCTTATGTGCATGTGAGGGATTTGACTGGGGGATGATGACTACCTGAAAATCCCCCACATCATGACTTCATCATGCATTTCCCCAAAATAAATGTTCTCTCCTAGACACCACAAAACCATCATCTGGCCTAAGAAAAAATTTTTCTAACATCACCTAATATTCAGTCCATTTGCAACTTTTTCAAATTTTCCCCAAAAATGTTTTTTTAAGACAATTTTCTAGAACCAGGACTCAATCAAAGTTCATTCAAAATGGTGCAAAAAATATTGCATTTGGTGATGTCCTTTAGTCTCTTTTAACCTAGAATAGGCCCCACCTTTTTCCCCCTCCATGACTCTTTTTTTTTTTTTTGCTTTCTACTACTGTTCTTTTTTTTATTAAATAAATCTTTATTGTTCAGATTATTGCATTTGTTCCTCTTTTTTCCCCCCATAACTCCCCTCCATCCAGTTCCCACCCCACCCTCCTCCCTCACTCCCCATCCACTGTCCTCATCCATAGGTGCACGATTTTTGTCCAGTCTCTTCCCACATCCCCCTCACCCCTTTGCCCCCCAAGAATAGCCAGTCCACTCCCTTTCTATGCCCCTGATTCTATTATAATCACCAGTTCATTCTGTTCATCAGATTATTCACTTGATTTTCAGATTCACTTGTTGATAGATGTGTATTTGGTGTTCAAAATTTGTATCTTTACCTTTTTCTTCTTCCTCCTCTTCTTAAAGGATACCTTTCAGCATTTCATATAATACTGGTTTGGTGGTGATGAACTCCTTTAGCTTTTCCTTATCTGTGAAGCTCTTTATCTGACCTTCAATTCTGAATGATAGCTTTGCTGGATAAAGTAATCTTTGTTGTAGGATCTTGGCACTCATCACTTTGAATATTTCTTGCCACTCCCTTCTGGCCTGCAAAGTTTCTGTTGAGAAATTAGCTGACAGTCGTATGGGCACTCCCTTGTAGGTAACTGTCTTTCTCTTGCCGCTTTTAAGATTTTCTCTTTGTCTTTTGCTCTTGGCATTTTAATTATGATGTGTCTTGGTGTGGTCCTCTTTGGATTCCTTTTGTTTGGGGTTCTCTGCGCTTCCTGGACTTGTAAGTCTATTTCTTTCACCAGGTAGAGGAAGTTTTCTGTCATTATTTCTTCAAATAGGTTTTCAATATCTTGCTCTCTCTCTTCTTCTGGCACTCCTATAATTCGGATGTTGGTACGCTTGAAGCTGTCCCAGAGGCTCCTTACTCTATCTTCGTATTTTTGTTTATTTTTTATTTTATTTATTTATTTTTTTAATTAAATCTTTATTGTTCAGATTATTACATTTGTTCCTCTTTTTCCCCCCATAACTCCCCTCCTCCCAGTTCCCACCCCACCCTCCGCTCTCACTCTGCACCCACTGTCCTCATCCATAGGTGCACAATTTTTGTCCAGTCTCTTCCCGCATCTCCCACACCCCTTTCCCCCGAAGAATAGTCAGTCCATTCCCTTTCTATGTCCCTGATTCTATTATGATCACCAGATTATTTGTTCACTTGATTCTTAGATTCACTTGTTGATAGATGCATGTTTGTTGTTCATAATTTGTATCTTTACCGTTTTCTTCTTCTTCCTCTTCTTAAAGGATACCTTTCAGCATTTCATATAATACTGGTTTGGTGGTGATGAACTCCTTTAGCTTTTCCTTATCTGTGAAGCTCTTTATCTGACCTTCAGTTCTGAATGATAGCTTTGCTGGATAAAGTAATCTTGGTTGTAGGTTCTTGGTATTCATCACTTTGAACATTTCTTGCCATTCCCTTCTGGCCTGAAAAGTTTCTGTTGAGAAATCAGCTGACAGTCGTATGGGTATTCCCTTGTAGCTAACTTGAGTTTCTTTCTCTTGCTGCTTTTAGGATTTTCTCTTTGTCTTTTGCTCTTGGCTATTTAATTATGATGTGTCTTCATGTGGTCCTCTTTGGATTCCTTTTGTTTGGGGTTCTCTGTGCTTCCTGGACCTGTAAGTCTATTTCTTTCACCAGGTGGGGGAAGTTTTCTGTCATTATTTCTTCAAATAGGTTTTCAATATCTTGTTCTCTCTCATCTTCTGGCACCCCTATAATTCGGATGTTGGTACACTTGAAGCTGTCCCAGAGGCCCCTTACACTATTTTCGTATTCTTTTTTCATTTTGCTTTTCCAGTTGGGTGTTTTTTGCTTCTTCGCATTTCGAATCTTTGACTTGATTCTTGCGCTCCTCTGGTCTGCTGTAGGGTGTGTGTACAATATTCTTCATTTCAGTCAATGTATGCTTAATTTCTAGTTGGTTCTTCATCACAATATCGAGGGACTCATTAGATTTCTTGAGGATCTCACTACATTTATCGGTGGTCTCACCAGGCTTTTCGAGGGCCTTACTAAGTTTATCGGCAGCTTCTAGACCAGCCGTGGGCAAACTACGCCCCGCGGGCCGGATCCGGCCCGCTTGAAATGAATAAAACTAAAAAAAAAAAAGACCGTACCCTTTTATGTAATGATGTTTACTTTGAATTTATATTAGTTCACACAAACACTCCATCCATGCTTTTGTTCCGGCCCTCCGGTCCAGTTTAAAAACCCATTGTGGCCCTCGAGTCAAAAAGTTTGCCCACCCCTGTTCTAGGCAGTTCTTGAGAGACCTTAAAAGTGTGGTTTTGAGCTCTATATCTTCCATTTCTGACATTTGCGTTCTGTTTCTTTGTCTCTGCATTTTTTTATCTTTTCTTGGTGCACCCACTAGTGGTCTTTGTGCAAAGTCTTGTTGTAGTTAAGCCTTGATTGTTGTCGGCAATAGTGGGGGTGATTTGACCTCCAGGCTAACTGGCTATGAGAGTCAGCTCTATCTTAGTATTTTTGGATTCTTTTTTCATTTTGCTTTTCTGATTGGATGTTTTTTGCTTCTTCGTATTTCAAATCGTGGACTTGACTCTTGCAATCCTCTAGTCTGCTGTTGGGAGTCTGTATAATATTCTTTATTTCAGTCAGTGTATGCTTAATTTCTAGTTGGTCCTTTACCACAACCTCGAGGGTCTCATTAGATTTCTTATAGATCTCATTAAGTTTATCGGCAGTTTCTAGAAAATTCTTGAAAAACCTTAAAAGTGTGGTTTTGAACTCTACATCCAGTAGTTTGCTTTCCTCCATTTCTGTCATTTGTGTCCTTCTTCTTTGTCTCCACATTTTTATGCTTCCCTGTGTTGATAAAGTGGTTTTCTGTGCTGAGTGTCCACTAGGGCCCAGTGGTTCAGCCTCCCCAATTACCTGAGGAGGACACTCTTGGTGCACCCCCTTGTGGTCTTTGTGCACAGTCTTGTTGTAGTTAAGCCTTGATTGTTGTAGTTATCACTGGGAGGAATTGACCTCCAGGCCAATTGGCTGTGAGAATCAGCTGTGTCTGCAGTGGGAGAACTTCTGTGCTGGACACACTCCTCTGGGGCAAGACTTGCTTCAATGGGGCTTTGGTGCTCACTGAGTCTGCCCCCTGAGTGTGTCCTTTATGGTTCCATGGAGCTGCAAACTGGATGGTTCCACTCTGACCTCTGGGTTTCCTGGCTCCTGGATCTCTAGGGAGGTGCTAATCTAGCCTTTGCCTGGGGCTATCCAGCAAAAGCCTCCCTGCAGGGATTAGGCGGGGCGGGTCCCACGGGATCAACAGGGCGGGGCTAGCAGTTATGGCTGCTCTCAGTCCAGCCCTCAGAGGCTCTGCTTCTCAATGTCCTGGTAATTGCTGCAAGCCCCTCGGAGAGAAAGCTGGCCTCGGGTTCTGACCTATGCCAGACAGTCCCGCTTCTCCCGTATGAGTCTGGGTCCCTAGAGACTTGCCTGGAACTGGAGCTCAGAGCCTGAGACTCCCTCCTGATTGAAAACGACAACCACGCCCTCAGCCGCCAGCTCGCTCCGCATGCACCTCCCCACCATAGTATTTTACTGCCATACTGCGTCTCCTCTGAGTCTCGGTATGCTTTTCTCTTTCCTTCTCCCTTCTAGTTGTACAATTTCCACTCAGCCAACCTTCCTGTGGTTCTGGATGGTGTCTGTTCCGTCTTTTAGTTGTATTTTTGAAGTGGTTGTTCGAGGCAGCAAACTCCAGTGTTTACCTATGCTGCCATCTTGGTTTCTCTCCATGACTAACTCTTTAAGGAGACCAGAATGTAGACTATCCCATATTCTGGATTTGTCTAATTGTATCTCATAGTGGTTTTTTCTTTAAGTCTTTATGATAGAAAATTTCAAATATATACAAAGTAAACAGAGTAACATAATAAATCTCCAACAGCCAGCTTCAATAATTCTCAATTTCTGGTGGTTCTTGTTTCATCTATACCTCCACCCATTCCTCATCTCATTTTACAAACTGATCCTCTAGGCCCCATACTTCCTATAACTGGAAGTTAGGTCTACATATTCATATCAAATATTTGGGGGAAGAAAACTGAGTAGATGACATCATGTCTCCATGCCACATTACAGCTGTAGGTATAAAAGAGTCCTCTGTCCCCTATCAGCGATGGTAAACCCACCAGGTTGTGGAGGTGGAGAACAACATGCAGCTTCAAAGTAGAGATGCATTTGTTTCTTCACTTTGGGTGACACCTTGGTGCCATGCTAACACCTTTCACGCAATGGCATTACTATCCCATTTACAATCCTTGTCTGAATCAGAGGTTACACTGGAGTAAGAGGTTACACAGAATAGCGATTTTCAAATTCTACCATTCCTTCTATATTTATTAGCTGGTATTCTTCTTTAAATAAGGGTTTTCCTTTATTAACTGGAGATGAACTGCAAGGCTTCCTAAAAAGGCAGGGCAAATGCTTAATTCTGTCCCTTTAATTACTAATTTTTATTTGTTTCTATTCTTTTTTTATAATCAGTTAGAAATATATGTAGTTTACATATAAATAAATATACATATAAATTTATATATAAATTTATGAAATATAAATACATATATAAGTACATTTTCATTGACTTCAGAAAGGAAGAGATAGATAGAAACATCAATGATGAGAAACGTTGATTGGCTGCCTCCTGCATGCCCTCTACTGGGGATCAAGCCAGCAACCCAAGCATGTGCAATGACAGCAAATTAGATTTTTTTTTTCCTTTCCCTTACTCTCTGAGTATTTTTACTATGAACTTGATTTTTATTTATTCAACACTTTGCAACCAAATATAATCATGTGCTAATATATTCTTATACCCTTAAATTTAAGTCTTATAAATTTTCTTGGCAATAAATAATTAAATTACTCAAGTGTTTAAACATTACCATGAAATTGACAAGGAACAGTGCAAAAAAATGATGATATAGAAAATAAATGAAATGTTTATTTCCCTACCATTATCTTCACTACATGTTAAAACATATATCTAGCTACTGAGATCATTATATATTGTTTTTATTATTTCTGTTAAATTTAGGATAAAAGCTTTGTTTTTTTAAAAAATTACTCAATAATCAATCAAATACTAAAATTCAAATCAACTCACCTGTTGAACAGGACTATCAACTGTAAAGGCCTTGTAAAGAGCCAATGCCTGGCTTTTACTTCCTTTGCTCCAGATCACCATATTTCCAGCCACAGAGAGTTCCTCGTCATAATCCATTTCTCCAATTTCACTTCTGCCTCTCCTTAACTGCCAGCTTTCCTTAAAAATTTACATACGTAAGACATGTTTACGCGGTTTTTATTTCTTTTGCAACATTATGGAGCAATATTTATTAATTAAAATTGAACAGCAATCCAGATACAAGTCTCCTGCTCTGTCTGTGGAGTAAGGCTCAGTCCAAGCCCAACTCTTAGGTTTGGTGCCACTGATTAACAGAGGAGGGGGTGTGGGTGTATGTATCATACTGTATCTTACAGGATTTCAAAAATGGGAATTTACCTCAAGAATTCTCTATATTAAGTATTTTATTATTACGTTACCATTTTATGCTGCCAAAAACATAAATAAACAAAAATTAGACCTTACCTATATATCCAAAAACTAAACCAACAATCCTGGGAGACTAAAACATATGAAGCATATGGGGGGTGAAGCAGAGGGGGCAGTGAAGTGCACATGGGACACTGGGGGAGCTTACCCACCATGCAGACTTCCCTGCTTCACAACTGCATATACATTCACCTTCCTGCCCTTGTGCCAACCGTCAAAATGAACAGAAAAGAGAAAGGTTTGGATTCCTAACTACAGACTTCCGCTCCTGGAAATTTTGGTATCCCAAAAGGGATACAGAAATGGAATTAAGATGAGAAAGACTGATGTTTAACATGCACTTACTTCTCATGCCCCTATTTAAAAACTAGTACTGTATCTACTTATGTGGCATTTCTTTTCTCCTCTAGAAACGTGTAAGTTTTTGGCAGCAGGGAACATTGCTAACTCCACTATCTAACAGGAGGCAGCTGATCTATGTTTCTCTCTCATGATGTTTCTAACTATCCCTCTCCCTTCCTCTACGTAAAAAAAAAATGAAAATATATTTTTAAAAAGACTCTCCTATATGCCTCTGTCTCTCATGTCCTCTTTGTCTACTGCCCGGCGTTCACGTGGGTACAGCCCCTGGCAGAGGACTGTGCACCCCACAGTGCCTTATAAAACTTACACCAAACACCACAAAATCCAGCCGGCCTTCCTATGTTCTAGTCAACAGGTTAACCAACATATTAACTCTGAGAGGAAGCCACAGAATCGGTAATTAAAGGATCGCCTGCACAGAACAATGGCCACTTTGTGCTGATTAGTATATTTAGATCTTTGCAACCCCAACTGTGTGTGCACTTCCCGGGGCCCTATAACAGCACCTCATGGAACTGATGCGCTCCCAGGGAGACCATGGCCTGGCTTCCTGGGAACAGGGACCTGCCAAGAGCACGCTAGGCGGCTGGGGGGGACCCGAAGGTACAGGAGGCACCGGAGCCGGGTCTGGGCGGAAGGGCCGCGTCCAGGGCCTCAGGGTCTGCGAGACCCGCGGGCTGAGCCAGGGCCTCAGCAGCGCCAGCCACCGGAAGGGCCCACCCAGAACTGCGGCCTAGGAGACACTGTGCTCAGATGGGAAGGAGGCCAGGGGCGGCGCGGGGAGGGGGGAGGGGCGGCGCGGAGCCCAGGCCACGCCGCCCTGGGCGGTCGGGTGCGGGGTCAGGGACACGCGGCGACCAGCAGCACCACAGGCCAGGCCCCGCCTGAGTCACTGGGGACGCGCGAGGCGCGGGAGCCCGGCTGCACCCCCGGGGCCACAGCAGAGTGGGTCACGGGGACTCCGCTGCCGCTGAGCTTTTCCTCCCCCTCTGTCCCCTGCTCCCAGAACCGGTGAGCAGCACCCCAGGACCGCCGGCGTTAGCTCCCGCTCTAAAACCAAAGGACAGACTCTGCTGAATTTCCCATCCTGCTTCGCGGGGGGCCCAGGGACGGGGCCTTGAAGCACTGGGTCTCGCGGGAGGCGCCGCAGCCCGTGGTCCCGCTCTGCTCACCTCCTGGGAGGATGCTGGGTCCGCCCGCCGCTACCGCCTGGTCCCCGGCGCCGCGTGGAGCCCGGAAGCAGGACCCGGTCAGCTGGAGTCTGAGCTGTGACCGGACCGTCCCGGCCTCTCCATCTGCGCCGGGTCCTGTCACTAGGAGCCTGAGCTGCCTCCACCCGGAGCTGCCGCACTTCCAGGTTGGTTCTGCTCGCTCCCCCGTGGGACTGGGGCGGTGAGGGGCGCGCTGATTTCCCCTCTGCCAGTGCTCCTTCACCCTGTAGGGCCAGACCCTGTGACAAGTGCAGGAAAGACACGGAGGTCCTCACAGAAACATGGCGTGCCATTTCTGAACTTCACAGACACACCGCCAGGTGACGCCTAGACCAGGATGAAGCACCCCAGCTTTACCGGCCTTCGCTCTCCGTGGACTTAGCTGTACAATCTCACACTGATGGAAACTAGAAAACTTTCCTGAGCTCTGCTCTCCCACGGCATAGGATGTCTAGGTTAAAAATGTCAATGGAGCCCTAGCCGGCTTGGCTCAGTGGATACAGCGTCAGCCTGCAGACTGAGGGGTCCCAGGTTCCATCCAAGCCAAGGGCATATGCCTGGGTTGAAGGCTCCATCCCCAGTAGGGGGTGTGCAGGAGGCAGCTGATCAGTGATTCTCTCTCATCATTGATGTTTCTATCTCTCTCTCCTCCCTTCCTCTCTGAAATCAATAAAGAAATATATATTTTTAAAAAATATCAATGGAGCTCTGACCCCGTTGTTCAATTGGTTGAGTGTCCTCTTGTAACCAAAAAAGGTTGGGAGTTTGATTTCCAATCAGGGCACATACCTAGGTTGCAGTTTGATCCTGGGTGAGGGGCATGCAGGAGGCAATTGATTGAAGTTTCTCTCTCACATAAATGTCTCTCTCTAAATAAACAAACAAATAAATAAATAAATAAATAAATAAATATATCCTCAGGTGAAAACTATATATATATATATATAGTTTCCTCTCCCTCTCTCTCTCTCTCTCTCTCTCTCTGTCTCTCTCTCTCTCTCTCTCTCTCTCTCTCTCTCTCTATATATATATATATATATATATATATATATATATATATATATATATATTCATTCAATAGACATCTTATGGCCTAAGAAATCAAGTTCAAATTCTTTATCCAGAAATATAAAATTAGCTGAAACCTATGTCTGCACTAAGATCATCTCCTGAGTGTCCCCAAACACACCTTGCACTTTGTGGTCTTGGGATCTGGGTACATCCTCATTTCTTTATTTGGAATGCCAGCCCTCAGGGTTTAGCTCAAATGCCTCTTCTAAGAAGACTTCAATACAAGAAGGAGTTTGCTGAGAGGACTGAATACTTGCCCCCCCCCGCTCCGCCCCAAAATTCCCATGTGGAAACCATATGCTGTATGTGATGGTGTTTGGAGGTGGTGCTTAGGTCATGAGAGTGGAGCATTCCTGACTGGCATTAGTGCCCCTTCCACAAAGTGAGGACCCAGTGAAGGGAAGGTTGGCAATGAGCCAGAAAGCAGGCCCTCAGCAGACACTGAAACTACCAGCACCATGATCTTGGGGATTTTCATTGAGAAAACACGATGCTATGTCCCTGACAATGATCAGAGAGACCAGGGCAAAGCCAGCGGGGCAGGCAGCACGTTCCGGGACCAGACCAGGGACGGTGGGTCCCTCGACCTGCCTCCTAAGTGCCTAAGTGCGCAGATGCTGAGCAGCAGGTGAAATAAGTGGGGAAATGCTGTGTGCCATGCCCTAGCCATCTGTTATCGTCTGCTCCTGGGATGAAGATGTTTTTATCGTGAGTGTGTGAGCAAACCTTATTCCTTTACTAAAACTCGGGTCTTTTGTGAGTTAAGAGTCAATTTAATTCACACTCATCTGTTCAACAAATGTTCACTGAGGAAGGCCGTGTGGCTCGGGGCCAGGTGTCAGCGACCTGGACTTCTGGCTCAGCAGTGGACAGCAATGTGACCTGAGTCTTCCAAGCCTCAGTTTCCCCTTGTAGAACACAGGGCTGAGCAGAGCTCCTGCCTCTTTTCCTTTTGTGCAGATCAGAGATAGGGGAGGGCGGGGGAGCCCCGAGGGATGTGTGAGGAGCAGGGAGAGGGTGCGTGTGGGGCCCACAGGGGAGCAGGGCAGAGGCCGTTGCAAGGACTTGGGCGTTGACCCTGGAGGCACCTGGAGGGTTCTGAGTGGGAAAATGGACTGGGAAGGTTTCGTGCTAACGGTCACCCTGGCTACAACGTAGAAGACGGAGGTGGTCAGGCAGGAAGACCCCCTTCAGGGGTCAGAGATGGTGGTGGGAGGATTAGCTCTGTGGTAGTGGACGTGGGTGTGGGAGAGGGTGTGGGAGTCGGAACTGACCAGGTGGAGAATGGGTGGGAGGGAAGGTGGGGTCAGCGCATGTTCTCAGCTGGGCCTTTAGTGGACAGCACTACATGCAGGAGACACAGGCTCAGAAGGGAGGACGGGACCATCCTGAAACCTGAAATGCTCACTGGGATGTGCTGTGGTCTGAGCCCTCTGAGGACGCACAGCCCTTAACATACGCAGTGGACACTGTGCATGGGTGGGTGTGATGCTGTGTGAATGCTCTCACTGAAAAGTGAATACTTGGAGAAATCTCAGACAGGGCTCTCTGGGAGGTCTCTGAATTGTGCTTGCGACTTTTCTCTCAGTGTGACATTCTTTCCAGTTGAAAAGTTAAAGAGGGTACAGGCCAGGAGTGGGGAAGGAATGGCCAAGGTCGTGGAGAGGATGGGTGGCTCAGAGCCCAGGGCCAGGAGGGAGGAGTGCAGGGAGGGGGGAGAACGAGTGGGAGGAGGGGGGTGGAGGGGAGCAGGAGAGGGAAGGGGAGCTCTGTGGGTAGTGGTCCAGGCCCCGGTGGAGGTCTGGCGGGAGTCCGGTGCCGGGTCATGTTAAAAGGCTGCAGAGGCTGGAGTGGGGATGGTCTGCCTACGACCATTGGGTTTATCAGCAGTGGTGGCCACGTGCAGAGTTGGTTTGTTTCTTCCCAAGTTGAAGTGATGACCGTTTGAAATGGATGGCTCTCTCTTTCTTTTCTTTATGTTTTTAAGGTTCGCTGCGTGCTGGAAACGATGCTGGTTCTGAAGAGCAGTGGCGTACAGAGGATTCCGGGCTGTGAGCCTGAGCCTGTGGAGAAACTGAGGAAATTGCTAAGAGGGGAAGTGAGTGCCCTGTGGACGTGGACCCACCGTGGAAGGCTGGGAGGTAGTTGGAGCCGCGAGTCGGGTGCCCGGCCTGGTCAGCAAGAGTTGCGAGGGATCGAATGGCAGCTGTGTTTCTGCGGTGAGACCCTGTGAGGGGCCCGTGTGCAGTGTGTCCCTGTGAGATCAGCATCCCCCACACTTAGCCGGTGGTGCTGGACTCAGCTGTGCAGCAGAATCACCATAGACCTTCTGACCACTTTGGAAGAGGGCCCACCAGGACCAGAGGCGTTAGCCCAGCAGTTGAGGGGCTTGCCTATGTAACCACCCCAGGTATGTTTACTTGGGACCACAGCAGAGACCCACCGCCCTCTCCAGTCAGGGCGTCCTCTACCATTACTTCTTTATTCATTTTTCTGAGGAGAATTCTTATTTTATATATACTTTTCTTGACTTCACAGAAAACTGGAGACGGAGCGCGAAAGAGAAACGCCAATGATGAGAACCATTGATTGGCTGTCCCTGGACACCCCCCATTGGGGATGGAGGCCACAACTGGGACATGGGCCCCAACCTGGAAGCCAACCATAACTGCCTGGTTCTGGTTCATAGGTTGACACTCAACCACTGGACCAGGCCGACAAGGCTCGGGTGCCGGTAAACCTGCTTGTATAAAGAAAAGAATGGTATTGCTGGTTTAGTTAGCTTCAAGGTATTCTTTGAAACTATTGGAGAAGTTGCTAAGAATTGATAACTGAAAATTTGAGAATGACTTTCTACGACCTAATGGAACCCACTTTTTCTTTAAATCCTATGGCAAGGATGTGCTTATTGATTTGAGAGAGAGAATCATTGATGTGAGAGAAAAGCATCAGTTGGTTGCTTCTCATACACACTCCCACTGGAGACTGAACGCCCAACCTAGGTATGTGCCCTGACCGGGAATTGAACCCACAGCCTTTCCGTGTAGAGAATGATGCTCCAGCAAACTGATCCACACCGGCCAGGTCGTGGACCAATTTTTAGGAAAGAAAACTTTCTGTGACTCCTAACCTTTGTGCATATCCGTGGTCCAAAATACAGCTCAGTCCATGGGAGTTCATGGAACACCTTGATGACTTTGAGTTGAGTGAATGAGATGCAATGTGTGCAATGTGCTCATCACTGTGCCAGGCTTGTGCTCACTCTTTTGTGGTTTCAGTCGGCCTCATCCTGTTTTCTGTGTCATTCTTATGTATTTTCCTTAAAAATAGCACTAGGTTCATAACTTTTGCATCGTTTCTCTAAAATGTTGGCCCTGAAAACGGGGAGCAGAGAGTTTGAATTTTTATCATCCAGTTTATATCCCTTTGGCATAAGCTCATCAATTCAACTGTTCTTGAAATCTTGATTTGCATAATGATAAATAATTTTCATTATCTCAAGATTCCTTAAAGTATATGTTATTCGCTGTGTTCTCACTTCAGGTCACTGCATCTATAAATGTGTTTCCAGGTTAGATCACATTTCGTTGGACATGAATTGAAATCTCATCATGCTGCCCACAAATGAAGGCGGTTAGATTTATGGAATAGCTTCTGTACGAGGAATTGATTGAGATAGGTATGAAAAAGTAACCACTTTAGGTGGGATTTTTTTCAGTTTTGTTCTTTTGTTCGGGGCAGGAATAGACTGCTGGGGACTCGCTATGATTACAAGGAATATTAATGGTGCTCTGTTAAGCATGATTGTTCTGTTCTAATGAGGGAAAGCACGTTCTGATCTGGTGGAGAGTTGTCCGCCCTGGGACATGGGAGCTAACAAGGGAATGCAGGCCACCCTCCTTTCTGAGAAAGGCCTAGATCAGCAACCTCGTTGCCTGTAATCTGGTCCCGGAGCCACCCGGCATCTGCCAACACCCAGCCCGAGTTGCCTGTAACCTGTAACCACTATAACTTCCTAATTTCCCAGGCCTGAAATGTCTGCTTTCCCGTGTGATCTTTGTCCTTCTACCCAAGATAAGCAGCTGGCTTATTGGGGGAGGGGGACAGGGGGTAGAGCAGACGTTTGTGGGTTACCTGCTGCTCTCTCCTTCTGCTGCATTCATGGAATAAATGATCTCAACCCTGTCTCTGCTCATTGGCTCAAGGAGTGACCAGCAGCCCGGACCCATTGCTTGTCCAGATTCACTTTCAGTAATTTTATAACAGTCATTGGAGCTGGATAATGAATCGAAATGCTAATCAGTACTCTCCCCCCACCCCCAATCTAAGTCCAAAGATTTCATCTACTTTAAACAATTTAAATTTGTCTTAAATTAAGAATGAGTTTTTTAATTAACCCAAGTAAACCATTACTAGTTTAGAAATAATTGATTGGCAGCCTAAATGTTTAAATTCTGTTCTGAGGGTGCCTGTATATTTGTTCTCTAAATGTCTTTCTTGCATGTGCTAATTTAGTACTCCTTGCACTGAAAGCTACGTACAAAGTCCTTTTGTTAAAATATTTTCCAGTCCGGCCGGCACGGCTCAGTGATTGAGTGTATCACTACGACCAGGAGGTCACCATTAGATACCCAGTCAGGGCATATGCCCTGGTTGGGGGCTTGATCCCCATTATGGGGCGTGCAGGAGGCAATTGATCAATGCTTCTCTCTCATCATTGATGTTTCTCTCTCGCTATCTCTCCTTTCCCCTCGGAACTCAATAAAGATATATTTTTTTAAAATATATAAAGTATAGCCCTAGCCAGTTTGGCTCACTGGATAGAGGGCTGACCTGGGGATTGAAGGGACCCAGGTTTGATTCTGGTCAAGAGCATGTACCTTGGTTGTGGGCACATCCCCAGTGGGGAGTGTGCAGGAGGCAGCTGATCGATGCTTCTCTCTCATCAATGATTCTAACTCTCTATCCCTCTCCCTTCCTCTCTGTAAAAAATCAATAAAATATATATTTTTAAAAATATATATGTATATAAAATATTTCTCAAATATATAGCTTTACTTTGTTCATTTTTCTTATAAACTACACATTAGTGAGTGGTCTGTCAAATTGTTTTTTAGGCAATTGACTGGTGGACTTGAGGGGTCTTACGTATGAACTATTGACAGTCGATGGTGAGAATTTCCGAGCTGGGCTCTGTAGGTAAGACTTCACAAAATAAAATGATTGTGTAGTTCCCTGAAAGGAACGAATCAAATTTCTGTAATGTGGCTGATGGGAAAAAATAATTTTTTGAAACATAGACAGACATATCAGAATGAAGTGGTTAATTTCCATTGATAACGGTATAGGATCTATAAACATAACCTTTATGTTTCTTTATATTTTATGTGCCAGATAGATCTTAATCTTGATGGGGAGAGTGTCCTAATTTTTGCGTATTCCTAAAGCAGTTGGCATGGGGCATGAGCCTCTGGCAGAGCCGTTTAGAATGCTTGGCCTAGAGCAGTTTGGTTGGGGAGCCATGGAGACAGTGGAATGTTAGGTGTGAGGTCGGTGGGCGTGGAGTCGGTGGGCGTGGAGTTGGAGGGTGAGGAGTCGGTGTTTGCGGAGTTGGTGGTGCGGAGTTGGTGGTGCGGAGTCTGTGCGAATTGTCAGTGTGTGAAGAGTCCGTTTGAAGAGTTGGAGTAAGAAGAGTCGGTGGTCGTAGAGTCGGTGAGTGCAGAGCCTCTTCCTGTGTGAGAAGGGACTGTCCCTGCCTCCCCCTCAGGGCTCTTGTGAGGAGTGACTGTGCAAGGACAGAGGGCACCTGGCGCAGGGCCGGGATGGGCAGAGAGACAGTGTCCAGGTGACTCCCAAGTCTGTGAACAAACCTTTCCCGCTGCCAGGCTTTGACCAGAACCGTGTCCACTGGCGGCAGGTCCACAGCTTCCCTTCTACCAATTGGGATCCCTTGGCCTGGCCTACGGGAATTGGGCTGAAACTGGCTCTCTGACAGCCCCTGAGGAGTCCCAGATTGCGAGAGGGCATAGGCGAGGCAGTGGGACTCCACTGGTATATGATGAGGGCGGGGAGGGACACAGGAGGTTGGCTAGTGGGGAGGGACCCTCGGAGGGCCCCAGGGCATGTCAGGCCTGTCTAGTTCAGCCCCAATCAGCCAGACCCCAGCAGCAAGCCAACCTGCCAGTTGCAGCGTCTGCCACCCAGTGGTCAGTGCACGTCATAGCAAGCTGTTGAGTGGCCTTAGCATATCATTCGTGTATTATGCTTTCATTGGTTGAATGGATGACCGGACACTTAGCATATTAGGCTTTTATTCTATAGGTTGTTAAAAAAAAAAAAAAAAAACGGATAGGGCCTGACTGCTGTGTTGCTTTCTGTAAGGATGGATGTAGGTGGGTGACTGGCAATAAGGGTTTCTGCTGGCAACTAGGATGTGGGCCGAGCTGTGATTTGGGAGTCCCTACGGCCTTTCCAAGACATGGTAAACCAGCTAAGGGGCCTGAGAGCCGCCCGTCCTCCTGTCACCTGCTTTACAGCCCTGTGCTGTGCGTCACTTTGCTCAGACACCACAGAGGCCTCATGGGTCTTCATCACCTACAACGGGGTCAGCATGTCTTTTAGTGGCTGTAGGTCTCCCAGAAGGACCCTGTGTTGGAGTCCCTTCTGTGAAGCTGAGCTCTAGGAAGCGAGCAGGTGCATGGAGGCCCTTCATCCTGGGGAATGAGGGTAGCTGCACTGGGGCGGGGCAGGCCAGCGGGTTCCATGGTGCGCATCCTCACCCCACCCCTCTTCCTGCACTAGGATCGTGGACACATCCCCCAGCAGTTCCTTGAGGAGCTGCTGGGGGACATCATGGCCTTCGAGGCTGAACAGGTCCAGAGGAGGAACCAGCCCGCCCACCAGAGCTGGGACCTGGAGCTGCTGATAGAAGGTAGGCAGCAACCCCTGGCGCCGGGGAGCCAGCCTGGCTGTGGCTTCTCCCTCACCCAGGGAGCTGAGCCCTTGGCTCTGAATCTCCTGGGTCAGCCCACCCTCAGCCCAAGTCAGTAGGGTGTGATTCAGGGGCCATTTGGGACCGTTTCATTGCCATTCTACCCAAGGGGAACATGAGGGGCCTGGCAGCCTCAAAGTCAGGACATGAACTACAAGTAAGTAGATTCAGATTTCTCAGCGCCCGTGTGGGCAGTCCCGGGAGCTTCCAGATGACAGCACGCTGACCCCAGAGGCTGTCTTAGATCTGTCCGTGGGGGATTGAAAGCTCTGGATGGCAGGAGCTTCCCCAGTGCTCACTCACCTGCATTATAACAGAGGCCTGGGCTGATTTCCTCCATTCATGTCCTCCTCGGGCAGATGGGTGCAGTCTGCACTCTGTCTCCCTGGGCAGAGACTGCTCAATGACCTCTCCTCCCGAAGGACCTAACCCACGGGTGGCAAGTCCTCGACACACGCGCCCCAGATCCGCTACCCCCCGCAGGCATACTGGTCAATTACCGTGCCTCCCAATCCCCAGCTGAGCCACCCAGACCCCCCCCCCCCCACTCTGACGGCTGGCCCGGACCATGCCATGTCTTTGCCATCTCTGTGAGTCTCTGAAATCCTTGACTAGACAGTCAGGTTAGAACTCGGTAAAAAGTGGTTCCAGAAGTTCCAACGTTTGGAACTTCTGCTTTGGCCTCTCCAAGGTCACCTGCCTTCTTCTTAAGGTCTGGATGGCTCCCCTACCGGCCCCCAGCTGAGCCAGCACAGGGGCCACAACCAACAACGGCAGCACCTTGTGTACGACACCCAGCTGACCATCCCCGGCCCTCACACCTTGGCCTCGGGGTGGGGGGGTGGCCGTCTGGGGTGATGGTCCTCTCGGGGCCAGAGTCAGAGAGGGGAAGTGGAGGCCCTGGAAGCTGGGCTCTGACTCCACTTTGTTTTTCAGCCTGCACGCGGATCACTGATTTGGAGGAGAATACCCATGCCCTCCGGGGCACAGTAAAGACGCTGCAGGAGGAGAACCAGCAGCTCTGGAAAGAGGTAACGGTGGGCGGTGTCCGGAATAGACGGGCAAGCCGGTGGCCAGGTGTCCCGTGGGGTGACAGGTTTGGGGTTTGCTCTCAAGCCAAGTTCACTCTGTGACCTGACTGTGGCACGGGCTGGGTCTTTGGCTCTGCAGCTGGAAGAGTTGGGGACCCAACTCACCCAGGACAAGGCCAACAGCCAAAAGGAAGAGCCGGAGGGAGAACCCCAGTCTAAAATCGCCAACACCGTGAGGCCCTCCAGGGCCACGCAGGTAGGCCCTCCAGAGCGCATGTCCCCCTGGCGCCCCCGCCTGCCCGAGGGAGCCTCCGGGATCACAGCCGTGTCCTGGTCATTGATCAGTGATTCCTGGGTGACCATATTCCCTCGCTCAGCTGCAGCTCAGACCAGCAATTCTCAGCCGCTGCCGGCCGCGGGGGCAGGTGTTGCCTCCCTGGGACACTGGCCATCTTGGTGGTGGTTGACAGGACTGAGGGAAGGAGGAGGGCGGTGCTGCTGGCTGTGCCCATTCGATGGTTGTTCCGTAAATATCAGGGTCAGTTGGCTGCTAGTGTTGTTCAGATATTCTGTATCCTGACTGCTGTGCTATGTACTTTTTCTTTTTCTTTTCTTTTTAAAATATTTTTATTGATTAAGTTATTATTTTTTGTGTGATTTATCACTATGCTTTTATTATGTTCAATTTGTAACAATGAAATTGGGGGTCACCGCAACATGAGACACTGTATTAAAGGGTCGCAGCATTAGGAAGGTTGAGAACCACTGGTTTAAGGTTTATTTCGACCTCGATTGCTGGCCCCTACCTAGCCTGGCCCTGTTCCGGGCTTGGGCAGGAGGCAACCAACTGATGTGTTTCTCTCACATCGATTCTTTCTTTCTTTCCCTCTCTCCCCTACTCTCTCTAAACATCAGATATCCTCTCTGGGTGGTAAACGTGGTCGGGGGTGAATGTTCTTGAGCATCCCCAGGAAGGCCTGCGGGGATGCTGCCTCCACATTCTGGAAGGTGTTCTGGACTCTGCCAAACAGGATGAAGGCTTTCTCCTCCAGATCGATGAACCCCAAGTGGTTCTCATCGAACAGGATGACGACTCCAGGGTAGCGCCAGTGTGAGGGACATACGGGAACAGTTTCCATGCCATAGAAACACATCCTGCAGGTCCAGGGGTAGTTCTGGTCCCCTGGGCTCACGCCCACAGGCAGAACAAACGGGACAGGCTGCTCCTCTGCAGCTGCAGCCCCGGACTCCCCTACGCTGGGCTGGGCGGGGCTCTGCCAGCCATGGCCCTCGCTTTCCTCGGTCCCGTCTTCTTGTTGCTGCTGCTGCTCCCGGAGCACCTGCTCCTCCATCTCCCGGACCACGCGGGAGAGCTCCTGGAAGTCGCGGAAGATCTCGCCATCTCGCAGCTGGATGCAGCGCGTGAGGTGGATCTCTAATATGTGGAATGCGATTCCCGTGCTGTGCGTGAGCCTGGCACACTTCCCGTGGAAGCTGAGCATGAAAATCGTGAGGCCCAAGCGATCCGATCACATTTGCCTTGGAAGAGGCCTGGCCTGATGGGGTCCTCCGGGTGGCTGGGCAGGAGGTAGAGGCGGCGGTAGGTCCAGCAGTGATGCCGCACTGACTGTGACATTCCATATCAGCGCCCGCAGTCCCGAATTCCTCCCTAAGCCGCGTGGGTGAATCCCTTCCGTGGTCTCTCTTCTGGCACTGGCTGGTGAGCCTGTCCTTCCGAAGCTGCAGGTGGCGGCTGTGGGGCCTGCGGTGGCGGCCTTCCATGCACTCCACCGTGGCTGATTTCCGCTCCGTCAGGCGGATTCGGAACGCGGGCTTGAATTGCATTGGGAAGTCCACATGGGTGTTAAGACCAGGCCTGTACGTCCAACCAGTAATGCCTAAGACGTCCACCGCTACATACAGCAGTGTTTTATAGAGCTCAATATCTCGCCCCCACAAACCCAAAATGTGTCTGTCTGGGTGGAACAGCTTCGCATAGACTTCTCGGTAAGACTTGCCTACTGCCTCCAGATTCTGCAAGGTCTCACAAACGCCAACCTCCTCCCGGCAGCGCCGTCTCCAGATGTTGTCCAGGTGCAGGGTGCGGCAGAATTTGGTGCAGACCTGGGCCAGGCTGGCCAGGTCGGTGACGGGGAGCGAGGCACAGATAACCACCAGCATCTCCACCCGCAGGTCCTGCAGCGAGCAGTGCGGGGGCGGCCTGGGGCTCGCGATTCTTCCACTTCCCACCCAGCACCCCACTGCGGAGTCCGCCTCGTGCTGCTTTTCTGCTGGGGCCCGCTTGCCCTCGGCCGCTGCCTTCTCAGCCGGGCCCTGGCTCTTCTGAGGACACCGCTTGCCCTGGGCCTTTGCCATCTCAGCCGGGCCCTGGCGCTCCTGAGAACACCCACATCCCCGCGAAGAGTCCAAGCCCCAGAGGCAAGCGCACTCCTCCATGCCTCCTTGCTTACCAGCCACCACAGTCCATTAAGTTATTACATATGTGTCCATATCCCCACATTGCCCCCTATTGGTGTGGGGAGGGAACTCATGCTCTCAGCCCCGTGTTGTCCGTGTCCATTGGTTAGGCCTATATGCTGGCATAGAAGTCCTTTGGTTGATCTCTATGTCCTTTTAAAAAAATAGGCTTTTACATGTGGTCACAGAGGGCAGCCAAGGAGCTGATCCAGAGAGTGGGCATCCTGTGCCCCTAAAGGTCCCGAGTGTGGAGAGGGTGCAGGGCTCCCGTAACACCATGTGGGCCCGGCCAGCGAAGTTCCTTCAGTGCTGGGGGAACCGCACTCAGCACGGCTGGTGCTGCCTGCCCCGAGGGTCCCTGCTCTTCTGGGGTCTGCACTTGCCCTGCTCTTGGCCCCTCACTGCATGTGGGGGTGCAGGGATACGGGGTCTGTTGCTCCCCGGGGCCGGCACCCAGTGAGGCATCCTCACCTTTTCCCTCTGGGCAGGAGGATCCTTCCAGTCTGGGCCCCCAGAACCAACAGGGGGCCGAGGAGAGGGAGCTGGAGGAGCCGGGGCAGCAGGAGAAGCAGGGGCCCGAAGCCCAGGAGGCCCTGAATCAGGAGCAGGAGGCCAAGGCCCTGGCCGCCGCCAGAGAGAACCACGGAGAGGAGGAGAGGCTGCGGCAGGAGAACGACAGGTACCCGCCCGCCCCTGCAGCAGCATCTGCCGCCTTCAGTCACACCAGCTCCCTCAGCTCCCGCTGCGCTCAGCTCAGGGGAGTCCCCTGGAAATGCTGCCCTTTCACCTGCCCTGTCACGGTCACAGCTGATGGTCAGGAGGGAAGGGCCTCCAGCTGGTGGCTGGGATGGAGCATCGTCCAGGTGTGGGTGACCGCCCCTCCCACATGGATGATGGGGATGACTGTGTCGGGCACGGCCATCTTCATCCTCTCTCACCAGCCATTCCAGAAGGACATATGCTTGCTCCCCGTCATTCCCGCGTTCCCTGTTGGCGAACTCACCTCCTCACTGAGATGCACTTGTCACCCCCCTTTGGTCCCCATGGCCTGTCAGGGGCCTGTCCATAGGGCGAGATCCTGGAATCGCCTGATGTGCACATTTGCAGCTGCGGTTGAACAAGGCCTCTGACTCCTGCCTGTTTCAGCTCTCACACTGCACACGAGCGTCCCTTCTGTGGTCCATGGAGTGCCATGGAGTCCTCTTCTCTTGCTTTTTGGTGGCGATTTCGCTGTTTGAAATGGCCCCCAGATGGAGTGCTGCAGTGCTGTCTAGTGTCCCAAGTGCACGCTGCGCTGGGCCTCAGGGAAAATATCCGAGTGGCACATGAGGGTCGTTCAGGCCCGAGGTCTGGTGCTGTTGGCTGTCCCAGTGAGCATATGGCACAAAGCGTCCTTATGTCTTGATTGGTTGACAGAAATGTGGCCAGAGAACTGGTGGGGACAGTTGCAGTCTACACTGCTCAGTGCTCGCGGGGGCTCCATAGGACATTATACCGCGAATCCTGAGAATTGACTGCGTTTTTATCCTTCTCTTCAAACAGATGAGGAAAGAGGCTCAGAGAGATTCAATAACTTGTTCGGGCCAGTCCTGAGTGTAGTGGCCCAGTCAGGACTCAAATCCAGGTCTTGTCTCAGCCCAGTGGCCTGACCACGTGAAGCCTTCCTTCGCACAGCCTTGTTTTAATATGTTTGGGGCTACACAGTCAGGTGCCTGCGGGGCCAGGCAGGTCCAGCAGGTGGGGAGGGAGTGTCAGCGGCAGGGCAGGCCCTCGTGGAGAATACACACCCTCTGAAGGCGGTCAGCTGCGGGGCGGACCCGGGCTGCCAGGCCATCCTTTTGTTTCTACTTTTTTATTCTTCTTATTATTTAATCCTCATCCCAGGATACTTTTTCCATTGCCCTTCTGAGAGAGAGGGAGGGAGGGCTGGGACGCAGGGAGGGTGAGAGAAAAAGCGATGGGAGAGACACATCTATTGGATGCCTACAGCACACACCCCTCTATGCCGGGGAGCAATCCCACAGCCCAGGGACATGCCACTGGGAATCCAACCCGTGACCATTCCGGACACAGGCTGATGCTATCACTGCTGAGCTGCCCCTGCCAGGGCCTTTGCTTCATGCGTTCTCCCCACCCTACCAGAATCTCGGTCGCTGAATGTTGATGTGAAACGGAACATTTTTAGAAATATTGAATAACTAATTACTTTAAATTAAATCACGGAGACTGTGTGGGCCTCACAGGGCCCATCTGTGTTCACATGGAGTCCATGAGCCTCTGGTCGTTGAGATTTCAGGTAGAACCCTTACTCCTGGAAAGCCAGTCGGGTAATTATGCCGATGATAATGATGATGATGATGTCAGTGGCTTTACATAATGCTCCAGAATCTCTTATTTGTGTCAGGAGTTGGGATCAGAAAGGGACTTGGAATTGGGGAGAAGAGCTGGGCAAAGGCAGAGTTTCAGAGCAAAGATGATCTGATTCCAAGTTTTTCAAAAGTGTTTCAGTCGAAGAACCCTTTTTCCAAGGAGGCAGACATGCAAAGCCTTCCATGGGAAGGATTTTTCACAGGATGCTTTGTTGAATTGTGTCCCAGCCTGCCTGTCCTGTGTCCCAGCCCTGAGTGTGGCAGCCGGGGTGGCCGCATAGAACCCCAACGGACACAGTTTAAGAACCTCTGAATGTGCTCAGCCCTCATTTCCACAGGGGAAAACCTGAGGCCCAGAGAGGATGGGGGTGTGATTGAGGTGTATGTGGGACAGAGGCTGGGAGTGCTCCTGAGCCCTGGGCCATGTGGCTCTCCACCCACAGGCTTACTTCCTGGACTGAGCTGCTTCAGGCGGAGCAGGAGGAACTACGCTCCCACAGGCAGGAGCTGCAGGCCTCCATAGAGGAGGTGGAGCAGAAGATGCGGATCTGGGAGGCTGAGTACCAAGACCTGAAGGCGGAGCAACTGCCCAAGGAAATCTTGCTCTACAAGCTGAGCATGCTGTGTGAGGTGAGGCCGGGGGCTGGTGGGCCTCAGGACACCGGGCCTGAACCCGGGGCTGACAGCCTGGGGCTCAGCCAGGTCCGAGTGGGTCCTCATTGGCATCTGTGCCCAAACACTGTGTGGGAATGTCACCCAGGTGCCGAGAGGAAGCCAGAGGCATTTAACAGGGACAAGCACCTTGGCTGGAGGGGATGTGTTAGAAAAGACCTCTCACCAACCTTTGCTTTTGTATTTTTAAAGCTATTTTTCTTGATTTGAGAGAACAAGGGAGACGGAGAGAGAGATGGAAACATCTATGAGGACAGAGAATCGTGGTTCCGCTGCCTCCTGCACCACCCCCGCGGGGCGCCAGCCCACAACTGGGGCATGTGTCCTTGACCGGATTCGAACCTGGGACCTTTAGTTCGCAGTCCGATGCTCTCTCCACTGTGCTAAACTGGTTAGGGCCTGACCTTTCCTTTTCGCAGGGCCGGGGGGGTGGGGGGCGTGCATGGAAGCAGCTAAGTGCTGTTTTCATTCTGTCCTCGCGGCTGAGCTCTTTGCTCTGTGCTCCCCGTGTCATCTCACTGAATTCTCACAATGCTTTTGTGAGCTGGCGCCCATCCTCATCCTCTGAGGTTGGGTCTGAACTCAGTTTGTTTGAAGCCAAAGCTTGGGCTTTCCCGCCACTCCAGCCCGATGATGTTCTGGGTGGAGAGTTGAGCAACCTCAGCCCCGAATTCCTATTCAGCCCGGCATTTATTTTTCTGATGTCAGAGAGAGGAAGGGAGAGGGAGAGAGGGATGGGAACTTCAATGAGGAGAGAGAACCTCTGATGGGCTGCCTCCTGCACGCCCTGTACTGGGGATCAACCCCTCATCCTGGGCGTGTTCCTTGACCAGGCATCTCTTTTGTGAACTCCTGGTGCATGGGGGGCCGCTCCACCACCTGAGCCACACCCTTTGGGCTGCTTCCTAATGAGATACTTTACATTCCTTTTGAAAATGGCTGTCAAGTCCTCAGAGCCTCTTGTACATTTTGCACTGATGGCGCCTCTCTGCTCAGACTGGCTGTGTTTTCAGTGCTCAGTGGCCACACGTGGGCAGGGCTGCGCGACTGGCCGGTGCACTCGGCCATCCCCATGTCATTGGCTGTGTTGGTCCTTGCGACTGGTGAAGCTCATGCCGAAATGGCCATGTTCATGCACGTGGCCCTTTTCTCCTTTTGGGAGCAGTTTCCCAGCAGTGGAGTCACAGGGGCCCGTGGTGTTGAGGACATTGTTGATCTGTGTTTCAGTCGCTCACCCTTGCGGAGAAGGACTGGCAAGAGGAGAAGTGTCGCCTGAGGAAGGAGATAGACACCTTGAAAGAGCTGAACCAGATCCTCCTGGACGCATGGGACCAGCACTGCACTGAGAACGTGTAAGGGGGAGGGGTGACCGACACCTGTCCGCACAGGGCTGCGGGCTTCCAGCTCCAAGCCCAGGCCTCCACGTTCTGGGCAGAGATCCCGCTGGCGAACTGGTGTCCCCAGGGCAAGGGAACAGACCATATTCCCAGTGCAGCCTGCTCTCCTTTCCCCAGAATGGCTCTAGAATTCTGTAAGGAGCGGTGGTTGGATTTTGCTGGCTTCAATGACATGGCCCACTGCCAGCCGCTTCTTAATCTGCTTTTGGAATTAAGCTCAGTTTAAAAATGATGACAGAGGCAAAGAGAGGTACCTAGGGAAGCCATCCAGGTCGCGGATTGAGCCCGTTCTCTGTCTGATTTCCGCTTGAGGGGCTGGAGAGAGGGTTGTGGGTGCGCCCCGGTTGTCCTCCCTCTGCTGACATGACACGGACCTGGCTGCTCCTTGGTGCTACAGCAGGTCTCCTCACGTGTTAGGGTTCCCGGACCCACGCCACAAGCTCCCCTCCCCATCTTCCCCCCTCGGCGAGCTTGACAGTCATGAGCACCGTGATGTCTGAGTCCCCGGAAAATGCCGGCCCTTCTGGGCCAGGTCCCAGCCAGGGCCGATGAGTCCATTGACACGTTTTATATAAAACCAGACTGTTCTTTCTTTCTCCTCTGTTTCCAGCGACACCCGGCAGACGATGCCTACAGGAGAGGTGGAAGAGGACAGAATTGGGGCTCCAAAGGAGGCTCAGTGTCCTGCTCCTAGGAAGTGAGTTGATTTCAGCAGCAGGAACTTCAACGCAGAAGACGAAGCTGCTCTTTCACGAGTGGGGAATGCCATGTGGAGCAGTGCCCAGTGTGTGGGGCCCACACCTTCCCCTCTAGGGCAGGTCCCCTGAGCGCACCTCCCTCCCAGCTCTGAAAGAACTGAGAGTTTCTTTCCGGCCTTCCTCGGGGTTATCCTCTGAGGGTGGCGAATGCCAGCTGCCATGTCCGGTTGAAGGGGCAGAGCGTCTGGATTAGAGCCACTGAAGCAGGACTATCAGGCTGTGTCTCCAGGTTTCAGGACCTAGAAAGCCATGTTTCTGTTTGGGAAGGAAGCGTGGGCCGGACACCTGGGCCAGCACCCATGGTCTTCAGTCAAAGGAACCTCTTGGTCTTCCCTACATTCCTCTGGAGTCTCTGGACGCCAGGGTGGTTCTCAAACACGTTCCCTTCTGCAGAGCAGCAGCCTCGGTGGTGGGCGGCTCGGTCCCCGAGGCTGTGGGCTTCCGTCCAGCAGGCCTTCCCCTGCGTCCGGGCCTGAGCCCCAGGAGCTGGGCCTTCAGATTGTCCTGCCCCAGCCCAGCCTTGAGGGCAAATCACCATGAATCCTGCAAGAGCTCTCTGTTGACATCACAAAACCAGATAATTTGCCACCCTCTTCCTGTCCCTTGTGTTGGCGGGGACAATGAGGCCTCGATGAGGAAAGTACTTGAGTTGAGTCAGCACAGTGTCGCTCTGTGGCAGAGCCAGGATTAGAACCAGCTGCGGTTCTTCTTGTGACATTAGAATGCCTCCATTTCCGGTTAGCTGCACTGTATGACCCTTTAAGTTCACTGTTTTCATTGATTTGTTTTTATTTTACTATATATATATATATATATATATATATATATATATATGTATATATATTAGTATATTTTAACTGAATTCAGAGAAGAAGGCTGAGGGTGAGAGAGAGAAACATCAGTGATGAAAGAGAATCATTAATTGGCTGCTACCAGCACACCCCCCACCGGGAATTGAGTCTGTAACCCGGGTATGTGCCCTTGACCAGAATGGAGCCCAGAACCCTTCAGTCCATAGAGTGATGCTCTACCCACTGAGCCCAACCGGCTAGGGCTATTTTAATTTTGCTCAATCCTCACCTGAGGATTTTTTTTTCATTGATTTTTGGAGAGAGTAGAGGGGAACAAAGGGTTGGGGGGAAGAGAGAGAGACATCAATGAGAGAGACATCAATATGAGAGACACATTGATTAGTTGCCATCCAGCACACGCCCCCAGTGGGCCCAGGGATAAAACTGCAACCCAGGTACAATCCCTTGACCCAGAATCAAACCCTTGACCCTTCAGTGCTTGGGCCACTGCTCTAACCCCTGGGGAACACCAGCCAGTGTCCACTCTTTTTCATCCACATGGCCCACTGGGCCCACCCTGTTCCCCCCTCACCCAGATTCCTCAGTGCCCGGAAGGGGCTAAGTCTGCCCCCTGTCTCACCTATTGGGAGCTCCAGCGGGAAATGAGGAGGCCCTGACTCTCCCTGACATGGCCCTGGGATGCACAATTGCCAGCACACCTAGATGAGCACAGCACCTCTCCCGGTGCCTCCCGGTGACGCAGAGTGGAGGCTGCATGTGAGGTTCTGTTTCCCGAGAGGCTAGTGCGGGTTTCTGCCACAAGGAACGCTTCTCCCGTCCCTGGGTCTGTGCGAATGAACTGCCAATGGTGCCCCACGCCCTGATGCCACATGCGATGGTCCTGGTGCTGGCGATGCAGATTCGTGGGGAACCTGGTGCTGAACCCCAAGGGAAGGGCCGCTTCCCCGGCTGGAGGGGCAGTGGGGGTTGGCAGTGTCCTAACCCTCTACTCCTAATAGGAAAAAGTGCTGGAGTCGAGCCAGAGCCTTCCTCAAATTGTTCCAACGCCAGAGAGGCCGCTCACGAGGACAAGCCAAGTCACCCGCAGATGGCCATCCTGGGCCCCTGGAGGCCACCCCATCGTGCTCATACTGGGAGGAGAAGGGAGACGCCCGCAGTGGGCCCCCACCAAAAGGTAGGAGGGGCTGGCCTGGCTGCAGGAGGGCAGTGAAGGTGAGGATCTCAGGCCTTCCTCGAGGTCAGGGCAGAACCGACGAGATGTGAGCTGGGAGCGCACACGTGTGCTTGGAGCCTGAAGGGGGTTCCGCACGCCCCCGTCTGCCCCCTCAGGTGTGTGAACACCCAAGTAGAACATGTAAGCCCACGTCACTGTGGCGGCAGTTTCATCCAGAACCATTTAGTTCCTTCAGCATGAGGAGCCTCCCCATCACGTGCACTGTGGTGGGTCCTCGGATATCCAGAGCGGATCTCCAGACAGTTACCGTGGAGACACGCTCAGGAGAGGATGTGTTTGGGGCTCCTTGTCTCTGCCAGGCCTCGGATTAGCCATTTCTGTCGGGGGAGCCCCCATGTGACCCGTCGTGGACATCTGCCAGGCCTTCAGCCAGGCTCGGGCTCTGCTCTTGCTGTTGCTCTGAAAAGCAGGGGTGGTTCTCTTCTCCCACCTGACCTGGCCCTGAGTCCTCCCACCAGGGGGCGCTGGACCTGCTCATTGAGGGCTGTGATGGGAGTGAGCCATTGGCTCCACAGTGGATTTGTAGCTGCATGTGCTGCCTGTGTTTCCTGGGATCTAAGAGGCTGTCAGCTGTCAGCTGCCCGATTTTGTGCTCATAGAAAGAAAGTGATCCGGTGGTGGCAGTGAGGGTTTTGTCAGAATCGCCACCAGCCGACAGTGACTGGGAGGGATGCTCCAAGCTGCACCCTGATTTCAGAGATGGAAGGTTGAGGGGGGGGGTAGGGGGATTCCTCTTAGAACCAATTAAACAAAGCCATTGACTGAAAGGTGGTTTAGTTTTCACATTCACTTTGAAATATCATTTTATTGATTATTTGCCGATAAACCTGCCAAACATGCCCCCTGAGAAAGTAAACAATTTGATGAAGGACACTGGGACTTTCTGAAGATGGGGCCAGGCCCGAGATTCATGGGCTCCCAGGGGCTGGGGTGACAGGACCTGACAGGACCCGGGGCCGTGACAAGGCACCCTGTGGCTGTGACGGGTGGAGCAGCCATTCCAGGTGGCAGTCACCACTGCAAGTCCTGCTGTGTCACTCGAGATGCAGAAATGAAGTGTGCGCACGCGGACACACTGTCTGGGGGCTGCTGCTTGCGTTCCCGGTCTCACAGGAGGTGAAGTCGGGGAAACGCTCACGTGCAGGTAAATGATCATGAAGCTTACTGCCTTGTTAGCATGGGTTTTCTCCAGAGGGTTCTGTGGCCTGGGGTTTTCCTACTGGCTCCTCACACTTTTGGACATGTATCACGTCCACTTGTGTGATTGGCTAAGTTGATGAATGAGCTATAATCAGCCCAATTGAGTCAGCAAAACCTTCTGAGAAAAAACTGCTTGACAGATCCCCACTGTGGTTTGGATCCCTGAGTGAGCAGGTCAGGGGCTGCAGTTAGTAACGGCAGCCGTGCGAGGGGGCTTTCTGGGCTCAGCAGCCTTTCGGTAGTTGACCCACTTTGTCCGTCTCCTTGAGTTCTAGCTGCCGTGGGAGGTCGGCTCCATTCCTGTCCCCCGTTCAGAGCTGGGAGGGGAGCTCAGGAATGCTTGACCAGGGTCAGCACTGGCCCAGAGAATCGGTGTTGGAGCTGGGACCCGAACCCGCGTCTGACAGGTTCCGGGGCCCGAACTCTTAACCGCTGTGAGCACTGCCTGCCCTTCAAGCTGCTGTGGTCCCTGAAGATGCTCAACCAACTTGGGGCCCCAGCACTGAGGAGTGGGTCCCTTCTCTGTGGTGTGAGCTGTGTCAGCAGGTGGCGCTGCGGGGGAAGAAATAGCAGAGGTGCAGCTGTGCACTTGAATCCTCCATCAGGACTGGAGAAATCCCTTCTGTTCATGGATTGACGTGTTGAGGAAGTCACTAGACCAATTGTCTGCTCTCATAAGACTAGAACTTAAAGGCTGTGAGGGCTAAACCAAGAGGAGAGGGTGCGGCGCCATCTACTGTGGAAGAATGCTTGAGTTTGAGGGTGTTTTGGTATCAGATAGAGGTAGGTATTTTCATTATGTGCAAAGTCATCCTGCCATCAGAGGCTGTGGGAGGTACCAGAATTCTTAGTGAGCCTGGCTGTTTGTCTCAGTGGTTAGAGCATCGAAGGACCGAAGGGGCGCAACTTAGATTTCCAGTCAAGCGCACATACCTCGGTTGCAGGGTTGATCCTGGCCGCGGTTAGGGTTTGTGAGAGAGGCAACCAGTGGATGTATCTCTCTCCCATCGATGTTTCCCTCTCTTGCTCTCTCCCTCCCTTCACCTACGTCCTCCCATCCACTCTCTCTCTAAAGACCAATGGAAAAAAATCCTCCCGTGAGGACTATTTAAAAAGAAGTATTATGACTGAGGTTTCCAGGTGGACTGTTTCACTGCCTGCAGCAGGCCAGAAGCATGCCACTAAGTGTTTGGAGGGGAGCAGGAGTTAGTTGTGTGTGAGACAGGATGCCAGGGAGCCTGTCATTAAAATGGATGAGTAAGCGCAGCTGGTGTGGCTCAATTGGGTGAGCATCGTCCCATGAACCAGGAGATCACCTTCTGATTCCCGGTCAGGGCACACTAGTATGGGCGTGCAGAAGACAGCCGATCCATCTTTCTCATCATGGATGTTTCTATCTCCCTCTCCCTCCCCCTCTCTGAAAATCAATAAAAACACATTGGACAAAAAAGCGGATGAGTAAGGAAAGCTGCCCCCTACATCAATAAACACCCTTGCTTAATAATGTAACCCATGGAAATGGAAAAGCAGTCTAAGACATCCACTCCTTGAGCAGTACAGAATGCTCCTCTCGTGCTACGTGGAGCCCTGGCTCCAGCTGCCACTCCAACACTTGACTGGAGTCCGAGCAGAAAGGGTCCACCGGGCCCTGATGCTGGTTGTGCTGGGGGGAATGTTGCCGTCTCTCCCGGGCTGGACTGGATTCTGACTTCCCAAGTACATTTGGCGAATGTAGCGTCATTTGTCCATTATTCAGTTCATTTACTTGCTGTTTTCTGTGTTTTGATCCTTCCTCCCTTGGTTATCCGGGATGACAATTTAGCGATGGAACAACAAAAGAGTGCCTTTTGGAGAAGAAAGAAGCATGTTGCGGTCAAAGACAAGCCTCCTGTGGCCAGCTCTGCTTGGTCTAACGTCATGAAATGCTGCATTTAATGCATCCACCCTCTCCTCCCTAACTTGCCTCTCCCTTTTTTCCGACCATGATGATTTATAATCCTTTCCCTTTATCCCTGTCTTGATCATATACCCTTTATTTCTGAAAATTTTTTAAGTTTCTTTTAAAAGAACAAAAAAACTCCAATAACAACAACAACAACAACAACAAAAGCCCAAAGAAAACCAGTTCGCTTGGAAGCAGAAAAATCCTGACCCTAATGGAAACCTCAGTCGCCATGACAACAAGGCCACGCCAAAGCAGGAGTCACCATCGCCCTGACTTAGTGGCTTGATGTGTCCCCTACATGGCCTCTTGCACCGGCTGTAACTCCTGGGCTGGCACGGCCTGGTCCTCCCTCGGCCTGTCTCCCGTGGGCGCAGTTGGAAACCCGAGGTCTCTCTGGCTTTGCTGTGTGAGCCCCTCTGCTCCTCCAGGTGACACCACGCAGTGGAGGCCTGATGTCAAGCAGTAAGATTTGGGTGCTTCAGACTTCATGGTGGGTGTGACATTGAGTGGCTGAGGGGCAGGGGGGCAGGTCCTGGGAGAGTGAGGAGGGGCCCGCAATCCCCACAGTGGGTGTGGCTCCGGGCCCTGAGCCCCGGGGCTGCCTGGAGCCCGATGCTGTGCAAACAGCCTGTCCTCGTGCTCCTGGAGCTCCACAGCACGCCTGTGCCACTGGGATTGGAGAGGCCATCGCCTGTCCCACGATGGGGTAGATGCAGGTCTTTTCGGGGTTTTGCCCTCATTTTTTTTTTTTTAATTGGGATTCTGTTTAGCTTTGACAAGAGTATGCGTTCATGGTAGAAAATTCAGAGATTGCAGAAAGCACAAAATACCAGGTAAACTCATGGTGCAGTCAAGTCACCATGCGGAGAGGAGGACTTCTTAAAGAGAGGGTTGTTCGGGTGGTAACCAACTTGGTTCTCAAATCCTAAGGGTGCCCTCCGGGACCGTGAGGGCCCGGACCACAGGTGTGGAGTGGTCCTAGGCAGACTCGGGTCAGGGTGCTTTGAAATCAGGGATCTGAGGACACAGTGTCTCACGGCAGGTGTGCCCAGGAGTTTTGTGTTGGCCTTGTGCCAACATTTGGTGAGCCTCGTGAGTTGGTCCCCCAAGTTCTCCCAGCTGCTCAGAGCCCGCCCTGTGAGCGATGGGTAGAGTGGAGGCCTGCACTCAGGCCTGCGGCCATGGCCTCCCAATCAGACCACAGCCCGTGAGGCGCAGCCCCACCTCTGTCCCTGGGATCCGTGGGCCCCGCTGCCTCTGCTGCTAGGCCTCGGTGTGGTCGCCCCCCCTTGGCATGGGGTGTTGCAGCCCCATTTCTCACTGTCCTTCTCTGCCCCAGGCCCTGGGGACCCGATACTGAAGGGAGGGGCCCTCCACGGAGGCAGCCTTGACCACTCAGATGCCTCTGCTGACCCAGCACCCAGGCCTGGCGTCCTGACCAAAGGCGCTGCGGGAGCTAGGGTGACGCTAGGCTGTGAACAGGCCGAGCAGGAGCGGAAACTTTGGTCCTGGCCATGTGGCCTGTGAGGGGCGGCCCTGGGAGGGGAGGGCTCTCCGAGAACCCTCCTGCCCTCACTCTGTCCTCTCCATCCTTCCTCTCTTCTCTGTAGGACACTCCCAGGTGCCCGATGACCTGCCAAGGTACCTGCTCAGAAACACCTTCATCTCCTGACAACCGGGGGCCAGGCAGGCGCACCTGCCAGGAGCAAAGGGAGGATGCCCTCCAGCTCTGTGCCCGCAGGAGGACTGTCAGCCTCTCCTGGGGAAGCTGCTGAAGGCTGGGCGGTATGCGAAGCCCAACTTGAGACCTGCTGAGCCTGAGGCCCACCCAGTGCGCCCTGAGCCAGCCCTGCCTCCCCAGAGCCTTTCTCTGGGCAGAGCCAGGCCACCCCATTCCCCCCTTGCCCCCCCACCTCCCACACAGCTGCCAGCTGGTGCCTGTCCCTAAATAGGGCAGTCAGCCTAGCCTCAGCCCAGCTGCTTGGGACCGCAGGCCACAGGCCGGCAAACAGGAGTCACCTGAAGGCAGGGGTTCTGAGGACTCGAGGGGCAGAAACAGCCAGCCACACCCTCTGCCCCAGCTCCTTCACCGCCAGGGTCCCCAGTGCCAACCACTGGACAGGAGGCGCTTCTCACTGGCTCCCCCAAAGGAGGAGAGGCTGGCTCCCCTGCAGCCTCCGCCACGGCCCCGCCATGGCCACGGGAGGTGGCGGCCGCAGCAGCTCCAGCCCCAGCACCACACAGTGACTGCAGCCCCGGCTGCCAGGACGCGGCCTCAGCCCCGGATGTTCAGGGCAAGTGGCCACCGTGGCCCCTGTCCTGGCAGTGTCAGCTTCTCACAGCCCGACGGGTCCAGGGCAGGACCACAGGGAGGGGCTCCCTGCCAAGAGCCCACGCAAGTCACCGGATGTGGCTCCCACGCCAATGGGCCCCTGAGAACTTCAGTCATGGAAACAACTCAGAGAGCAGGCGGGTGTCGCCACAGCTGCGTGGGACCAGCAGGTGGAGCTCAGACGATGAGCGTGGCCATGGGCGACTGGTCTTTTGGACCCGCAGCCCCTGAGCCTTCAAACTCCTGATGCCCCTTCTGACCACCAGGGCCCCCTCTCCCATCGGACTGAGGGGCCGGGAGCGACTTTGGAACGGGGAAGCCCAGACCAGCCAGACGACCAAGACCTCGCAGCCCTGGGAGGACCTTGGAGTCGGGCTCACTGTTACCCCAGAGCGTTGCTGAGCCAGGCCTGGGCCCCACACTCCTGAGCCCGGGGCCGTCCAGGCAGGTGGCCTCAGCCTGTGCCTCTCTCCAGCTGGCTCCTGGGCCCCGGACCTGCCCCCGGGTTCACTGTTCTACCATCATGGGTTCTGCCCCGCCTGGCGCAGAGAAGCCCTGCCCGCCCCCTCCCAGCAGAGGCCACAGTGTGCAGAGGGGAGCGTGTGCGAGAGGCGGGTGCAGACTGGTCGCTAACGCGGTTGTAGCCCCCGGTGTCCACCATCGAGGATGAAACTTTGAGTCTTTGTTTCTGAGTCACTCCCCGGGATAGAAACCCAATTTACTACATTCCATACCCGTGTAGGCACTCATGAAATATATGTGTTTTGAGGTGTCCCCCAAATGGATGTACCACAGGCTGGCTGTCCACCAAATGTACACGCACTTTAACAGCTGAGAACTCAATTTTCCCTCCTTTCAGGGTGAGCGGATTTGCCGTAATGGGTGAAGCCAGACTCAGCTTGGAACCCAGAAGATGTGTCCTCTGGACTTGGTGATGGGGACACATCCAGGATGAAGTGTCTGGTCCCGAACGGGCCCCAGTCCAGGCATCCAGGGCCGCTGTGGACAGAGGATGCGCAGAAACACCAAACACAGCGATTCTCGGTGTTTGCGGTTCCATTGCTTCAGCAGCAGCAGCGCCTGAACCAGAACTGACGCAGCCACGGAGCCGCACACATCAAGAATCGTTCCTTCGGTTCGGTGTTTGTATGCTTCTCTCTCAATAGCTGCCCTGGATTCCTCAACTGCTGGGTGTTGGGTCCCCTCAACTTTATCTTTTCTGTGTCCCCATAAAAAGTCTTGTGGAGACATGCTCTTCATTCAAATCTTACCGTCTTCACTGATGTCTTCAAATCTGTTCAAACTGAAAAGAAGTGAAAATTAAGTGCGTTATCAGCTGTTAATGTGTCTACATTTTGGGGGGATACTACATGTACATTCAATGGAGAGAATTTTCCATCAGTTGTCTGAGCTCTTTGTACCTGTTTTGGGGACAGCCTGTATTTACATTCAAAGGGGACTCATTGTCCATCAGCAGCCCTACCTCTCTTTACCTTTTTGGGGGACAGCCTGTATTTACATTCAATAGGGACTCATTGTCCATCAGCAGCCCAACCTCTCTTTACCTTTTTGGGGGACAGCCTGTATTTACATCCAATGGGGACTCATTTTCCATCAGCAGCCCTACCTCTTTTTACCTTTTTGGGGGACAGCCTATATTGACATCAGTTGGCATCAATCTTTCTCTTTGGGAGTCACACCTCTAGTGTGTATATGGCCGGTTTCCTGACACATGGTTTCCGGTTTCCTAAGGTGCTCTCCTGGGATGGGCTTGGCCTGGGGACCAGGGCTCTATAAAGAGGTTTTCCTTTGGCCTTAATGTGCTGGCAAAGAACTGGGTGTTCAAATGTGTTCTATCTCCGAGTGCTGTGACCTGTACTGATTAGCCATTGATTTTGGAACACAAGGATGGGTTTGTAATAAAATGAGTTGGAGTAGAATTGAGTCCTGGATTTCCTCACCGCTCATCACTGGCAGCGATGCCCGGGCTCCGGGCTCCCCGCTTCCGCCCCCGGGTCCTGGACCCCTGGAATGCAGACCTCCCTCGGCCAGGAGGCCAGAGAAGGGGAAGCCAGGTTTCCTGTTTCCCAGGCAGCCACTCTTCCCAGGCCTTGGTGTATTTTAAGTCCCTCTAAGTGGAATCCTATTTTGATTTGGGATTTCTATCACAGCAGGAGCTCAGCTTAAAATGATCCTTGGGTTTTCCAAGGCCACTCAGCTAGGAAGAGGACGAGGAGGGAGGAGGACGGCAGGTGAAGATACTCCCTGACCTGACCTCATGGCGGCCCGTCCAGCTGCCGCCTGCGTGTCCCTCCTCCCTCACCAGCCTCTTCTGTAAGGTGCTTCCTGTGGCCTCCTGTCCCCTTCTTTCGAAGGCCCTGCCCCTGGGGGAGCCGCCCCCTCTGCGAGCTGCCCTCCCCAAAGATGGGAGCCAAACTGAGCATGTGGACCCCTGCAGGCCGCCTCCCCTCCGCCATTGGCTGTTGCACGGTCTGAACCTGACCGGTCACCCCTGGGAGCTCTCAGCCTCTGTCCCCTGATTCTCTCCCCTCTGGGACAGCTCTTCAGGGTGCACACTGGCCGGTCCCTGAGTCCCCCCTCATCCTTCCCACAAGCACTCACTGGAGCTCCCTGTGTGCTCCCTCCCGGGTTCTACCATGGAGGCAGCCCCCTCCCTGCCCCTCTGCAGGGCTGAGCCACCTGCTCCCCAGCACTGACCGCTCCTGAGCTTCAGGCCTGAGGTCGCTGCCTTAGACCCCCTGCCTGGGCTGCAGGCTTCTCCACTGTCCCTGACTCCTCTGGGCTCCCTGCTTATCCAAGGCCACCAGCTGTCAATGACAGAAGCCAAAACCTGGGGTGCGGGCTGGACCCCTCCTCTCTCCACTTCCCACAGGTGATCGCTCCCCTGAACCTGGGTCTGGAACAGATCTGGAATGTGCCCACCCCTCTTAGCTGACTGTTCTCATCCCAGGTCCCCCCGACACCCCTGTCCCTGGGTCTTGGCAGGGCCTGGCCAACTGGTCTGCCTGCCTCCCACATCTTCTCAGCCCCCTGGCACCTCTGGCATCCACCCCGCTGACCTACCTTTGTGAACCTCCCTCCCTCAACCTCCACACCAGCTACACCCATACTTCTGCGGACTATGTGTTCCATGTGACTCACCGCGGGGTGCACCCCACCTGCTCTCACCCCCCTGCAGCCCCAGACAAGCTGGTCGTACCCACAGCTTTCACTGCCATCTTCCCAGAAGGCTCCCAGCACCACTAGCCCAGGCCTCTCCTGGGAACCCCCAGAGCTGTTCCCAGCTTGGAGGTCCCAAAGACACCTCCACCCCACAATGCTCAGCACACCGTTCACGCTCCTCCCCCACCAAAGCCTCTGTGCTCCTCCTCTCATCCCCTCTGTCCCCTTGCCCCAGACCATGCTGGGCATCGCCCTCCCTTCCCCCTGTCCTATCCTTCACTCCCCCAGTTGCTCCCAACTCTGACTTCTCACTCACACACCACCCAACCCAGGGGGTGGTCCCCCCGGGTCGTGCCACGGGATCCTGTTGCTGAGGGAGCACCCAAACCAGGCCCTCCTGAGCTCCAGGGCCCCACCTCTCTGCACTGGCTGGGAGCTGTGTGCTCTGGGGGGTGGTAAACATCCACGTGACCACTCAGGGCTGAGGTCTGCCTGCAGAGAGGTAAGGGTCACCTGTGGCACCAGAGGGGCTCCCCCTGGGGAGAGCAGGAAAGTGAGAAAATGGGAAAAGGTCAGACACACCTAAGGAAAGAAGCATCCAGCCACATGTTTGTCAACCAACCAGATGAAGAGGAGGGAGTCTGTTTATATGTCCACACACACATACACAAACACAGACACACTCAGAGACACACACACATAAACACACACACATAAACACACACACACACACACACGAGTATATAAAGATGTAGATACACAGCCCATTGACTCCCTTGGAAAGCTCTTCTTGATTTTTTGCAAAACAGGTGAATTTATAGCCACCTTATGCTTGCCCTCAATGACGGATGAGTGTCATTCTAATGAGAATGTTGGGTGATGCTTGCTGTTATGTTAGTAAGTCGGACAAACTGGAGGTGCCTATGAGATCCTCACTCTTTTGTTCATGATGTGAGTGACTACTCAGTCAGGCAGTGCTTTTCTGAATGCCAGCCCAGTCCCACAATTCTTATAATGTGTTGGCACTGCAAGGCCTACAGAGGTCTTTTTAAAAACCAGAGAGACAATTTACATGTCATAATATTCACCCAGGGCACACTTTTAGGTTTAATCTTCACTATTAACATTTTCTTCATCACTTTCTCAAGTCTAGAGACAAGACGCACATAAGAAAACAAATCAAGTCCTGATTTGGTAACACTGGCCAATTCCTAGGGTGTAAATATTTTAGCAGAGGTGATTTCAGGCTGCTGGCATGGTATCCCGACCACAGACATGGGAATAGATGTATGGTCCACCCTGCCCTATAATATCACCTCCACGCAGGTACTATAGGTCTGAATAACCCCAAGAGTATGGGTAACAGGGAAACAATTCCAAGTAGCCAGTTTGGGGGTTTGTTTGTTTTTTAAAAATCTATTTTTATTGATTTGAGAAAGGAAGAGAGAGAGAGAGAGAGAGAGAGAGAGAATGAGAGGAGAGAAACATCAATGATGAGAAAATCCTAAATTGTCTGCCTCCTGTACACCCCCAATGCGGATCAAGCCTGCAATCCAGGCATGTGCCCTTGACAGGGAATTGAACCGTGACCTCCTGTTATATTGGTTGCCGCTCAACCACTGAGCCTCGCCAGCTAGGCCAAGGGGCAAGTTTTGAGTATTTATAATCTTTTGTTCTTATTATGCTTTTATTGCTTTTAGAAAGAGGGATGGGGAGAGAAAGAGAGAGACATTGACCAGCTGTCTCCATCCACACCCCTACCATGGACTGAACATGCAACCTGGGCATGAAACCTGACTGGGAATGGAACCGGTGACCTTTGGGAGCTCAGGACAATCAATGCCCAACCACCTGAGGGACACCGGTCAGGGTTAACACCTTTGCTTTTAATATAATTTATTTAATCCCAAGTTCACATAAGTTAATTGTTAGCTGTGTCTGTATTTATCACGTGGCCTCTGAAGCCCCTGGACACACCCATGGGCTCTCACCAGCAGCACAGGCTGCTTCAGCTAGGCAAGGGCCACTGCCTGGTAGGGTGGGCTGAACGGCAGGGGCCTGCGAGAGTGAGAGTGAGCCCTCTGCCAGTGCCTGCACCGAAGAGGACCCGCAGGAGGGGCTGCAGGACCATGGTCACCAGGATGGGAGAAGAGACTGGGCGGCTCCCAGGGTCTGACCGAATGTTCTCCCCAGGCTCAGGGGGGAAAACAGCTGGGTGTGGCTGGGTGGCTGGCCAAGGGAGCTGAAGAAGAGGGTTGGGTGACCTTGCAGCCTAGGGTCCCCCCGTATCCTTTCCCGTCTCACAGGGTCTCTCTATGCTGACCTTCCACCTACCAGATGGGCAAAGATGAAAACCCAGGAAGGAGTCAATGAAGGAGGCGGTGTGGCGAACAGGCGCTCACTCTCCATTTGAGTGTGAGCTGGCACAGAAGGAGCTTGGACATTTGCACTTACCTTTTCATTAAAATAGATTCATGCATTTTCCCTAAGCTAGTTCTAGGATGACAGCCTAGGAAACACTGCATGTCCTGCAAACACACACACACAGACTCTCTCTCTCTCCCTCCCTCTCTCTCTCTCATGCACACATGTGTGCACACCAGCACCCTGTCCCTAGCACTTGCCCTGTAGCACACCTGTCAGTCTCTGTCATGCTTGAACTGTCCTATGTTTGCGACCAGGCCTTTCACCAGGAGCAGAGAAACAGAACTTCCTGTCCACCATCTGCCCTGAATGCCTGTGGAGGCCACTGGTATTTATTCACTGAGCCTCTGTGCCAGAGCCCTTGTCAGCACTCCGTGGGAATAAATCGATTCACTTCATTTGGTTCCTGTGAAAGGGGGTGACTGACTCCCTCTTCCCAATTAGCAACGGAGAAACCACTGAATGACAAAGAGGCATGGGCTCCAGGGTGTAAGACAGAGGGAGACGCTATAGAGACTTGGGTGGGGGTAGTGAGGGTGCTGAGTGTACGCAGTCCTGCAGGCGGTGGGAACCGATTGAAGGAGAGCTTTGTCACTCCTGCTCTTGAGTTTCCCTCGCACAGCCCTGCGCCCTGGTCCTCAGGCCCTCTGGGCAGATATAAACCCAGGGCCACAGGTCAGGGCACAGGAGACAGTGCCCGGGCGTGTGGGCAGGGACCGGAGCTCTTCATGCTGCCTGAGAGACTCTCACCCCTGGGATCAGGGAGAGGGCAAGGCTGGTCCTCCTGGGGCTGCAGAGAAAACCTCTCCCAGCTTCGGATGGAGCCAGCTGTCCTAGGTTCCTGGGCTGGGAGCCCCATCCTCCCACCCATCTCTGCGCCCAAGTCATATGACCATCTCTCTGCCAGCGAGTCCCATTTCCCTCCACAAGGACACCTGTCACTCAGTGAGGCCCACCCACCCCAGACCCTGAGACCCCTCTGACCTGGATTACACCGGCCAAGGAGTACACCGCTCTGGGCTCCGCTCTGGGCTCCGCTCCAGGGCTTCCAGGGCCCAAGGCCTGTGGTGTCGGACCCTCATCCTCCTCAGCCACAGGGTTCGACTGAGACAGAAAGTCCCGTCGGGAGTGAGAGCCATGGACCCCGACCTCCCGCTGCCCGACCTGGCCCAGGAGGTCACTGTGCACTTGGCGCTGCAGTCTTCCCCCGCAGCAGGACAGACACCGGCCATGACGCGCTCAGGGACAGCCTTCAGCTCTAGGCCTGTCGCGACCGGGGCGTCCTCGTGGGGCCCAAAGTGTGTCCCCAGCCCTTGCCCCCCCCACCCCTCCCGAGCTGCTCTCAGCTCCTGGATTACACCGGCCATGTTGGGCCACGGTCACTCTGTCCCATCTGCATGGACCTGGGGGCACAGAACACACCCCAGAAGAGGCACCACGCCGCACAGGGAGGCAGGAGGCCCCGGGTTGAGTGGCAACACCAGGCTCAGCAGAGCAAGCAGAGTAGAAATTGCCCGTAAATTCTGGCCAATATGCGCCCAGGCCACGGGCACATTCCCTATGGCATGTTCTCACCAGTCCATGCGCCCACCTGTACATGACATGAAGCCTGCGACAATCAGGGCCCTTCCTTGGCGGGGTGGGCAGAGGCCTCTGCACCAGGACCTGCAGGGCTTCCCTGTGGCAGCGAGAGCGCCCCCTGCCTCCCCTGCTCAGGGCACAGTGTTCCCACAGGAGGCACCTGGCAGCAGTCCCTTCCCTGTGCTGCTGCCTCCCGCCACCAGGGGCAGCCAGGGACCCTCGCTGGTACAGCCCACCGCACGGAAGTCCCGCCCCTTCCAGAAGTCAGCCAGGTGCCTGTGGAGCCAATAGCATGGAGGTGCGTGGACTGTCTGACCTGAGTGGCTGCTGGCAGCTTGGGGCCAGACAGCCTCCAGGCTTCTGCAGGGTAGATGGCGAGTGGGGGCCCCCGGGCTGAGGACCGCCCTGCTCAGGCCCCGGGTCCTCGGGTCTGCAGACCCTCGCTCTGCCCTCACCAGCGTCTGGGGGAGGCGCCTTCCTAGTCAGGGTTTTGTGTCTGAGGAAGACGCCCCCTCACAGGCCAGGCCGCCCGCCTCCCTGTGGTGGGCACTGGACCTGGCGCCGGCCCTGCCCTGTGTGGCCCCACTCTGGGCTCTGCTCCAGGGCTTCCCGGGCCCAAGGCCTGTGGTGTCGGACCCGCATCCTCCTCAGCCACAGGGTTTGGCTCAGACAGAAAGTCCCGTGGGGAGTGAGAGCCACGGACCCCGACCTCCCGCTGCCCCACGTGGTCCAGGAGGTCCCTGTGCACTTGGCGCTGCAGCCTTCCCCACGGCAGGACGGACACCTGCCATGACGCACTCAGGGACGGCCTTCAGCTACAGGCCTGTGGCGACAGGGGCGTCCTCTTGGGGCCCAGAGTGTGTCCCCAGCCCATGGGCCGTCCCCGAGCTGCTCTGGGCTACTGGATCCATCAGACAGCAGGTCTGCAGAATGTGTGCACGTCCCATCGGAATCACTGTAGGTGCTCGAGTAACTCCAGCCACATGAATGCTATTGCTCGTTTTAAAGGCTCTACTAAGCTCTATTTTATTTATTTTCATTTTTTATTTCTTTGGCATTTTCTGTCTCTTTTTCAAGAAAAAAGATTGTAAATATACTAATGTTACATGCAGTAAACAATATTTTAAGAAAAAGAATTTAAATATAACTAGAGGCCTGGTGCCCAGATTTGTGCACCAGTGGGTTCCCTTGGCCTGGCCTGCGCCCTCTCACCATCTGGGACCCCTCAGGACATGTCCAAGCCCCACAGGCCAGGTGAGGGTCCCCATGGGGCCTCTAGTGTGCATATAAGATCTTTGGTGCATCTCTTCCAGCCCTCCCCCAACCCCTTCCCTCTGAGATTCATCTTTCTGTTCAATGTTTCCATGCCTGAGCTTTGAGTGTCTGACCCCTAGTGGTCAGTGCACATCATAGCACTGGACCAAGAGTAGCTTAGGACTTTATATACACTGAGGGGCTAGATTATTATGACCACCTGATGTGTGTAGGCAAATAAGCCATACACTGCATTGTTTGGGATATGGAAGCTGAAGGCTTGGTCGAACACCTTTGCTGTCTGCAGTTACCAAATAAAACATCTCCAATTTGCACAGGAACACAAGGATTGGATAGTTGAGCATTGGAAAAAAGTCATGTGGTCCGAAGAATGATGTTTCCAGTTGCATCATGCAGATGGCAGAGTGAGAATTTGGTGGAAACAGCATGAAAGCATGCACCCCACATGCATGAGTACAGCCCTTCAAGCTGGTGGGGGCAGTGTTATAGTCTGGGGCATATTTTCCTTGGCATGATTTGGGCCCGTTAATTGGTATGGAACAACATCTGAATAGCACAACATACCTAAGTTCATGCTATCATGTTGAGGGCGTATCCCAATGGAGATGGCTTCTTCCAACAAGACAATGTGCCATGACGGTGCTCGTATGGTGCAGGAGTGGTTTCAACAACATGAGCGAGACTTTACCTTGCTTAGGTGGCCCCCACAATCACCAGATCTCAATCCAATTGAGCATTTGCGGGACGAAGTTAAAAGAACCATCAGGCAGCTGGTTCCACAACCATCAAATCTCACAGAACTGGACAGTGCTATTCATCAGGCATGGTGTCAGATTCCTCACATCACTTTTTAACATCTCGGGGAGCCAATGCCAAGAGGATTCGCCGCAGTATTGAAGGCAAAACGTGGCCTAACGAAATACTGATGGTGTCATAATAATCTGGCCACTCAGTGTATATAGGCTTGTGGCCCAGTGCCCGAAATTCGTGTGTGTGGGCGGTGCGGTGTCTCTCAGCCCTGCCTGCACCCTCTCCAATCTAGGACCCCTTGGGGTGGTCTGAATGCTGGTTTAGGCATGATTTCAGGGATCGGGCCTAAACTAGCAGTCAAACATCCCTCTCAGCATCCAGGACCGCTGGCTCCTTACTGCCCACCTGCCTGATTGCCCCTAACCACTCTGCCTGCCAGCCTGTGTACCCGCAGCTGCCTCCCAGCCATCTGTCTTACCCTCAACTGCCCTGCTTGCCAGCCTGCTCACCCTCAACTGCCCCCCACTGCCAGTCTGCTCACCCACCACTGGCCCCCAATGCTGGCCTGCTCGCCCCCAATTGCCCACAATTACCGGTCTGCTCCCCGCATCTTCCATTCCTGCTGGCCTGCTTGCCCCCCAACTGACCCCCCTGATGGCCTGCTTGCCCCCCAACTGACCCCCCTCATGGCCTGCTTGCTCCCAACTTCCCCCTACTGCCGGCCTGCTTGCCCGCTGCTGCCCTCTTCTCCTGGCCTAATCACCCCTAACCGCCTCTGCCTCGGCCTCACTACCATGGTTTTGTTCCAAAAGACATCTAGAACAAGGGTCCTCAAACTATGGCCCGCGGGCCACATGCGGCCCGCCGAGAACATTTATCAGGCCCGCCAGGTGTTTTTGCCGCTGCTGCCTGTCCTGCTTAGCAGCCAACTCGTCCCGGGCCCGCAGTGCGCATGCGTGGAATGTCTGAGGGACAGTGAACTGGCCCCCTTTTAAAAAGTTTGAGGACCTCTGATCTAGAAGGTCTCCTGGTCTAATTAACATATTAACCTCTTATTAGTAAAGATGTTATGTGCAATAAACATGAATATTTCAAGAAAAACTTTTAAATATAATATTACCTGTAATAAACATTAATATTTCAAGGAAAAAAGATTCAAATTATAATAATATTACCAAAACTATACTAACATAGTATATCACAAAAGTTGTAGGAAATATTAAAAATCTGCAAATAACAGGATTACTTCTATTATATTCTAAAATAGTTTTTGTTCTGGCTCTATTTTTTGTTCATCAGTTTACGTTTTTCATTATATTCCACAAATGAGTGAGCTCACATGATATTTGTCTTTCTCCAACTGGCTTATTTTGCTTAGCATAATGCTCCCTAGGTCCATCCATGCTGTTGCAAATGGTAAAAGTTCCTTCTCTTTTAGGGCAGCGTCGTATTCCATTGTATAGATGCACCACGGTTTTCTAATCCATCATCTGCTAAGTGGGGCGCGTAGGCTGTTTCCAAATCTTAGCTCTTGTACATTGTGCTGCTATGAACAGAGGGGTGCATATGTCCTTTCTGATTGGTGTTTCTGATTTCTTGGGATATAGTCCTACAAGTGGGATTACTGGATCAAATGGGAGTTCCATTTTTCATTTTTTGAGGAAACTCCACACTGTCTTCCACAGTGGTTGCACCAGTCTGCATTCCCACCAGCACTGCAAAAGGGTACTGTTTTCTCCCCATCCTCGCCAGCACTTGTGTTTGTTGATTTGTTGATGATAACCATTCTGACAGGTGTGAGATTGTATGTCCTTGTCGTTTTGATTTGCATCGCTCTGATGATTATTGTCTGATATTTTGCTGCCTATGGATTCTTCTGCGTATGGATATATGCCTGATATTTTTCTGCCTATGGATTCTTCTAAGATTTTTATGGTTTCCCGCCTTATGTTTAAATCCTTTATCCATTTTGAGTTTATTTTTGTGTTTGGTGTAACTTGGTGGTCTAGTTTCTTTCTTTCTTTCTTTCTTTCTTTCTTTCTTTCTTTCTTTCTTTCTTTCTTTCTTTTCTTTTTTTTTTTTTGCTTGTATCTATCCAATTTTCCCAACACCATTTATTGAAGAGACTATCTTGACTCCATTGTATACTCTTGTCTCCTTTGTCAAATATGAATTGAGTTTAATGGCCTGGGTTGAACTTCATATGCTCCACAGCCTTACAGGGGGCTCTCACCTCTGACACTCCGTGGTGGGAAGACAGACTGTGGAACCCGTCCAGCAGGGGCAGCACATCCATCACCAGCCTCATGTGAAGTCTGGAAGGAGAAAGGATCTGCATGTGAATAGGCACAGGGCTCAAGTGCAAGGGGCCAGGGCAGTAGAGCCCCAGCCTGCAGACCCACCACACCCTGCACTTTAGTTCCAAGTACAAGCTCTTTTTTGCAACAGTAACAACGGTAGATTTGACTTTGAAGAAAAAATAACCCAAATTACATTAGAGATTTCAATTTTGGTTTGTCACATCTTCAGTACATGTTAGCTGAACCCACTGTGGTAGTCATTTCACAATGTAGGCAAATCAAACCATTCTTTTGTCTGCCTTAAACTTATACAGTGGTGTATATTGATTATTTCTCAATAAAGCTGGGAAAAATAAACAGTGCCTTCATAAACAGGAAAAAAGTGGTTATAGATGCAGTGGAATGAAAACACCATAACTAAGAGAAAACAAATCAGGATACACACATAACAAATAGTATCATCTTGCCCTGGAGGCGTGCTCACTGGTTGAGCCTTGATCTTTGAACTAGGAGGTCATACATGGAGTCCCTGTCAGAGTACGTGGGCCTCCATCCTTAGTAGGGAGCATGTAGGATGCAGGTGATGAATGATTCGTTCTCATCATTCATATTACTACTACCTCTCTCCCTCCCTCTCCTTTCCTCTCTGAAGTCAATACAACATATATTAATATAAATGAATTAATAGTATCACCTCAAAAAGGTATCTAGATATATAAATGTACGAAAGACAAAAGGAAATACTTTGAAATGTTGACAGTGGTTAACCTTGGATAGTGGAAAGAAGTGATTTCCTTTACTTTATACTATTCTTTTTAAAATTCGAATGATCCTATATTATTTTGATAATGAAAAAAATCTTCTAAAACACATTTAGTAACTTTTTTTGGTGTAAAACGCATTTTGCATCCATGTTCAGTGACCATCCACTTATCTTTGAGGGGCTTAAAAAGTGCTTTGGGTTGTGAAATATCCTTTAAAATGCATTCTTGCACTCCAACAGCTCCTGAATGAGAACACTGGGCTTTGGAGATGCTGGGTCTGCTTGGAAAAAATAATGGGCAGGGGTTAGAGGCACAGTGGGGGATGGGGCGGGTCAGCAACCCTGAAGAGAGGCTCTTAGGCAGGATGCCTCAGGGTCCACAGCTCAGGCTGTGTTTGAAGAATTCCTCATTGGAAGGCTGATATGTACAGTAAAGTTTCAGATTTGATAAACTTCAGACATGAGCCACAGTAACTTTTTTTAAAACGGTTTTTGCCGTTCTTATTGCAAATCCATATATATAAAAGGCTAATGTGCTAAGGATTCCACCACCTGACCACTCGCTATGAAGAGCACTGACCACCAGGGGCAGACGTTCAATACTGGAGCTGCTGTGACCTGAACTGGCCCTTTAAAGAGGAAGGGCACTGCGCACCCAGAGTCCACAAGCAACACTCCACTTTTCCCAAGTGGGACACGGGCCCCGCCACGAACCCATGGCACAAAGCACACAGGCCAGCCCAGCACAGAAATGGTGGCTGTGGGCACCAGGTAATGATGTCACATAGTAATGCCAGGCTTCCTCTCCCTAGCGACTAGCCTCCTTGGAGCTTATTCACCCACTTGCTTTATAGCCAGGTGCAAACATTTTACACTTTAACCAAATGTCTTTGAAGTGTTTTCATGTGCCTCATCTCATTTGATCCTCACTGAAGTCCTGGAATAGGTAGAGAGGAGATTCGGTAGAATCCTGTTTTCATTTCATTAGCCAGAAAATGGAGATTTAGAATGTTTTAAAAATTGACCCAACTGAAAAGAAGCAAGAAATGGTAGAGCCTGAACATGACTTCAGGTTTTCTCACTGCACGGAATATAGTCAAACGGTGTTATAGTTAAATATTTCTCCCTTTGTTATCTCTGCATGATCCACAATAATAATCTGCTTTCATATTGGTATTTATGCTGTTTTGCTGTCAATAGCCTGAAAAAGAAATTGGGGCACTTCACTAGGCTAGAAAAAGTTTACCTAATCAGAAAGCAGGTCTAAGTAAGCAAATATCTATATCTATATCTATATCTATATCTATATCTATATCTATATCTACCTATCTATCTCACTGGTGCCAGTTGCATGTGTTTCCATCTGTCATTGTTGATCGTGAATTTGGTATACACTTCTATTATTGAGAAAGGGCAAATAGTGATCTTACAATATTTCTTCTAATTAATTTCCTTTCAATGTGCACGAATTCATGCACTGGGACTCTAGTAATTAAATAATACTATCAAGACTCCTAAGAGAAACATATGTATACAGAAAAGATTTTTAAAGGATTCAGATCTCCTAAGTCACAGCTCTATGGTTCTAACCTCACCTGGGTCTACAGAGGCTGACAGGAAAAATAGAATGAGCACTTGCCCTGGGTTCTCATTTGATCTCTGCTATTAATAGCTTGTGGTCTTGGGGATTTCACTTACCCTTTCTGGGTCTCCAGGCTGCATCTATAGGATGAGGGTAAAATTAGACCTCTTAAATAAGGTTTCTACAAACGCTTCAAAAAATAATTGTAGGTTCAGATTTCTACAATGTTCCTAAATATCTCAGCAATAATAAACTTTTCCTTGTTTTAAACTTTGTGGTACAAAACTTCACAAAAATGTAAACACAGTTTTATAATACTACTCATTTCAAAAATATACAATCTCTATAAACCTTATCCTATAACATTTTGGTAGATACTATTAAACATTTCTTAGTAACTGTACTATAACCCAAATTAGTAAATTTAGCATTATCTTTTTAAAAAATCAACTGCATATTCTTTGTATTGGTGTGAAAAGGCTCAGAAAATACAGATGTGTTGAGCACCATATGTCACTTTTATTAAAATTCAACAAGTAACTTCCCAGGTATGGAAAACTTCAGCTGAAGCCAATTTTGGGGGTGTAAAAATCAACTCTTGTAAACATCAAATTAAAATATGGCTGTATTTTCTGCCTTAAAAATTAAAAAACATAAGAGTTGTTATTTAACTCACTCAAATGGTTTGTGAAGCTGAAATACTTCCATGTAGGGTCTGCCCCATCCCGACATTAGTTTAGTGCACAGACTGAGAGCCACATGTCACCTATTCTCCCCAGTGAGGAAGGGAGCTGTGTGTGAATCATTCCTGCCACTAAGCCCCTTGGACAGCCAGCTGCTAGGCAGCAAGGATGCCAGCCTCAGCTCACAGGTGGGAGAAGTGCTGCCATCTCTCTCAGAACACTTCCAAACTCAGCCTGAGAAGGACAGGCCCTACCAGCCAAGACCCAGTCCGGCCACTGCTGGGCTCTAAGTAAAGACTGACGATTGTCTCTACCTCTTATTTCTTCTGAGACCAAACCAACCAACCTCCCACCCAACCAACCAACCACCCAACCACCCAACCACCCACAATTTAATCATCATCCTTGCACTGAAGCCACTGCTGAATAAAAACCAATTTGTATATGGGCTCACATGGTGACTACCCTCCAAGACACGTATTCCTAGGCCTGGAATAAGCGCTGCCCCTTGCCCATTCCCTTCCCTCACCTCAACTCTCCAACCTCCCCTGCTCACCCCTCCTGCCCCCACCACACACACTATTTAACCAGGTAGTTAACTTTCTGGGGACTACTGATCTGTCTTGTCCCCTGGGTTGAGACACAAGCCCCAGAGAAGCAGGACCCCTCACTGCCTGGCTTAATAGACAGGGGGCCCTGCTGGGATCTGGCGGGAACTCTGTCCCCAGCTGCCTCCTGTCAGCTCAGCAGCAACCACTCCTAAAGGTCCAGGGAGCACATGCAACCTACCCCACAATGACAGGGGACCAGCCCCGCACATGGAAGGAGCCCACACTGGGGCTATTGGTCTCTCACTAGGGCTCTTGGTCCCAGGTGGCGACTTGATGGAGCCTCTCCACTCTCCTGGTTTCTCCCAGGAACCAGGGGCTGGCCAAGTCCCATTCTTCGGGAAAGTGACTCCTTAGCTGCCCCCACAGAGCAAGGCCCAGGGGAACCCCAATCCTCCAAGCGTTTTAAATACCTGACAAGCCCAAGTTCACCCTTGGAATGAGCCCTTCCCGCCCACAACAGCCACTACCCCATGGGACACTCCAAGTCCCAGCACCTGGGACAGCCATGGGCAAACTATGGCCCGCAGGCTAGATTTGGCCCTTTGGAAAAAATAAAATTGAAAAAAAAAGACCGCACCCATTTATTGAATGATGTTTACTTGGAATTTACATTAGTTCACACAAACACTCCATCCATGGTTTTCTTACAGCCTCCCAAGAACCCATTTTGGCCCTCAAGTCAAAAAGAATGCCCACCCCTGTTCTAGAGACAACTGTCTTTCCAGCTCACTTGAGTGGAGAAGGTCAGGAGACCAGGATGTCTCTCTGTTGCTTCCCGTTCTTCTGACGCTCTGGGCAGAAGAAACCCCAGGGCGAGAGATGTTTCTGTTGCTGGGGAAACAGGTGCATGCGCCACCACCCATACCCCTCGCCCTCTGGCAGGAGGCACACACAGGTCACCAAGGGCAGGCGCTTTCAGCTCACACTTGGGCGCCAACTGGGGGTCACACCTGGGGAGCCCACACCTCTTACCCCTCATCCCAGGTGTGTGTGTGTGTGTGTGTGTGTGTGTGTGTGTGTGTGTGCCCGGGATGGTGAGGGGAAGAAAGCAGGGGATAAGGGATGCTCAACCTGGGCTAAGGAGCAGGTTGGTAAGTGTCAGAAGCCTGGAGGGTGTTGGAGGGTGTGTCATGTTCACTGCCCAGGTCATGGCTCACAGGAAGGGAAGCCGAGTACTGGGGTCAGAGTTCTGCTACCCACTTGTTAAATCGCAGGGGTGCACAAGGGGTCATCAACTTCACTCCCTGCCTGGAAGTCTTTGCAGATGCCCCTCTCTGCCTGATCTGGGGAGCAGAATGGGTGGTGGGCATCTTCCCCACTGGTAATGCCCGGGCCCCTCATGCCTCCTGGCCCGGTAGCGGGCTCTGTCTTTGCAGAGCTCCAACAAGGGCAGCGTCGAGGAGCTGGCTGACAGGTTCACTTATGCCCTCAACGGGTACAAAGGACAAGTGCGTCAGGGCAGGAAAACCGTCCAGTGCCAAACTGAGGTGAGCGGTGGCCCACACCCAGGACCCTGAGGTGACTGGGGTGGGACCAGAAGTCAGACTCAAATCTGCGGCCTCACAGTTCTCACAGGCCCACTCCCAAAGTGATCTGCACCTTCAATCCTCCCGACCAGCTCCCTGGTAGGGGAGAAAAGCAGTCTTTCTTCCTGTGCTTCTTGGGATCAGAGAGAAAGCATCTGTTGCTGTCTTTGCCTCATGCTCCTTTCAACTGATGAACACCCTGCCCCAAGTATCCTGTGGACCAGCCCCAGCCCGACTGTCCTTGTAGACCTTCTCCAAGCCATACACATCATCCCACTTGATAGTGCTGTGTATTGAAAAAAAAAAAGGGGAGGGGGAAGCGGGGGTGGGGGTTAGGGGCGTAGGAAGGGATAAAGATCTTGAATACTTTTCTCTGCAACCTATCACCTCACAGAGGACGACAAACCATTGCAGTGCGGCCAGCTCAGGAGCTGTGGCCTGACCCAACTCCATATCATCCCAACAAGGACAGAGTTTTCTTCAGTCATTCAGGCTTTCACTGTGGCTACACCTTGACACAAATCAATTGTTGCTAGCTCAGCAGGGCTGCCAGGAACATCCTCCCTGTGTCCTCACAGACTAGGTCTGCCATGACACAGGACCACAGATTGGGTGGAAGGTTCCTGATGCCTCCTGGCTCAGTACCCACTCTGTCTTTGCAGAGCTCCAAGGAGGACATCATTGAGGTGCTGGCCCATGGACCCGACTACACCACCTACGGGGTCAGGGTGCAGGTGCACCAGGCTGATGACACAGACCAGTGCCTGTCTGAGGTGAGAGTTGGCCTCGAGGGTCTCTACACCCAAAACCCCAACACAACCTGGCAGTGCCCAGAACCCACACTCCAATCTGGGGACTCCCCGGGCACCCTCGCAGGACTCTCCCTAGTGTCCCACAGCCCCAAGACAAAGAAATGTGGACACCCACGCCCCCCTCCAGCTACATGGGATGGTAGAGAGACGCTCCTCACATATTTGTAGCAATATCAGAGAGAGAAATGTCGTGTGACTTCACAGTCGACCATGAGCACGTGGGCATTTCGCTGTTTGTGTTGCTTAAATTACACCTGCCACGTATCCTCTGGAGCACTCAGCTCCACTGTCCTTGCAGACCTGGTCCAGTCGGGGAGGTCGTTTGCCCAGCGATGTGGCCTTTCAGTGCTGATGGACATGGGCCTAATGCAGTTCAGCTGCCATGTCAGCAGTGCTGCCCGGAACACTGATGTGTGTCGGAACGGACTGTGTTAGGTTGCTTGCTTGTGCTGCCATAACATAGGGCCGCACTGGGTGGTGTTAACAGCAGACATTCATTTTCTCACAATTCCGGAGGCTAGAAGTGAGAGGTGGTGCTGTCAGTGGGGCTGGTATCTCCTGAGGGGGTCGCTCCTCAGCTTGTAGATGGCTGTCTTCTCTCTGTGTGTCACATGGACTCCCCTCTGCACTGCCACTTGTCCTCCCCTCCTCTTCTAAGGACACTGGTCAGATTCGATGAAGACCCACACCACTGAATTCACGTCACCTGAATGACTTGCTTGAAGACTAAAACTCAAATGCAGACACATAATCAAGTTCGAGGGGTTGCAAAGTCATGGGATTAGGGGTACACAATTCAGGCCACAGTACATGTAATGTCCCCAGCTGGAGATGAACGCCCACTGCTGGGGGAAGGACGAGCACGTGTAAAATTTGAATGGCTGCAGGCAGATTCCAAGCCCAAAGGGCTGTGGCAGGGACGTTGCCAACAGCAGTTTCTGATGATGGCTGCTGCCTTGCTCCCAGCCTGGCCCAGGAAATCTCACTCATTGAAATTTTCACCTGGCAGACCTCAAGGTGTCCAACTCAAACACAGTGTTCCGTCCCTGGCAATTGCCTCATTGGGACACTGAGGCACCTGTCACTTTACACCCACCACATGGATTAACTCCTCCCCGAGTCCTCTGGTCAGATTCCTGCCCCGTGATCTCCTTTCTCCCATCTGCAGTCTCCAGGCATTTGCCACCTTGCGGAATCTGCCATCTCCATAATGAGGGTCTTACAATGCCCTTTAATGTAAAAGGATAAAACATAACTTTCTCTTTTGAAGTCAAAGGCTTTCACAGGCCATTTCTACCGTGTAAACTGTTCCCACGCTGGGGAGGGACAAGGTCCCCACACCCTCTCCACCCATGTCAGTAGCAGGGAAGTCTCTGGCACCTGAGAGGGGATGTCATGCGGGACAGCACCCAGTTCTGACCTGCATGCCCGTGAGCAGGCATCTGGTATTTCCTAAGCCTCTGTGCTCTCATCTCTGTAACGAGGACCTTTCTCTGGGACTCACAGGGCCCGGGGTCTCATATACACTATTACTACAAGGAGGTTTGTGGATCCTCAGCTAAAGGGAAGGGGGCCGTGAGGGGGGAAAGGTGCCGAGAAGGTGGCAATTGTATGAACATGTACGGAACTTCAGTGGCACTTTGAAGACCTAGAACCTCCTCCAGCCGGGGCACTCCTGTCCCTCCTCTTGCACACGTCCCCGTGGGGCTGGGACCTCCCAACTGAGCTCCAAACCTCCATCCTTGTGGGATTCACGGTCATGCCGCTGACATAGATGTCCTTCCTTCTCCCACCCAGTGTGCAGCTGAGCGAACTGGTAACCTGCATGAGTCCTGCAGGATGCAGGCCCTCCAGGAAGGCACCTCAGAGAAGGTGGCCATGGCCATGTACCAGCTTTCCCGGGGGGAATCGTCCCCCACGTCTCCACGCTGGCCTGCTCCAGAGCCCAACGGTTCCTGGACGAGCTTCTAACTAGGTGAGCACACACTCGTGACTCTGCCCACTGCTAGCTGAGAGGCATGAAAACGTCACCACATCTTCCTGAGTCTCAGGATGCTCCTCTGAAAAGTGGGCTGCTGGGGGGGGGACCTCATAGCACTGCTTTGGGGACAAGCCAGGGCAGGTCTCACCTGCTCCCTGGCTCTGCAGACAGTGTAGCTGGATGTGCGGCGCTTGTTGGTGGCAATTTTTTCACTCTGTCCCATGGAAAGAACACTGACACACCCATCAGCGGCCTGTGGCATCGGAGGTTGGAAAAGCACATGCAAAGCAACCTGTTAAGCAGTGTGAGATTTCACCTAGCCGGTCCTGGTCCTTGGTGTAGCCGCACTGGGGATTTCTGGGGAGAGCAGGGGCCCAGGCCCACTCAGATGTGGCATGCTTCTGGTTGGAGTTTCTTTACTCGACAATGTGCACACGCACTTTTGGAGATACTTAGCCTCACTCAAGGAATGAAGCAGACACAATCCCTGGGCCTCAGTTCTGGGCATTGGGTCCAGCTGTCACGCTCTCCATCATTCGCAGGTCGTGTCTACCATCCATCAGGGTTGATGCCATCAGAGTGATTTTTCCATCTGGAGGCACACCTGCTTACAATGACCGGGCTGACACACCGCAGGACCAAGTCATAAAGTGAGTGGTCTCCGGGTCCAGAAGGAGGGCCCCCAGAGTCAGCATCGTGGGGACTGTGGTGGGTGGGGGGTGGAGAGTGCCTGGCAGAACCCTAATCTTATACATCATCTGATTCCCAAGAAAGGCCTGGGCTCTGGAGTCTTCTATTCCAGGAGGACAGGAGTTAAAGATGACAGTGGGTGGGGTCCCGGGCCTTGTAGACCCAGAGGGGACGCTGTGCTGAGTTGTCCCTCACAGTCCCCTCCTACCCCCCACAGACCCACCCTGCTCTGCCTGCCCCTCTCCATATCCATCTCCCCTGACCACGGTGGCCAGGCTCAGAACAGGCCTGTGGTGAGCAGGCTGCTCACAAGTCTGTCTCAGTCCTCAGTCCAGATGCCCAGGGCCTGGAGGGTGGGGGTGGGCAGTGCACTGGACCTTCAGGAGCGCTGCCAGTGGGAAGAAGAGTCTCACACAGACTCCGTGTTGAACCTGCTGGATCCCACACCTGCTACAACCAGGACAGCCACACAGGGGCCGGGGGTGGCATGGGCCTGTCCCCTGGGTGGGCAAGGGGGGCCTGCACAGAGGCTCAGATCTAAACAAGTGTGCCATGGGAGGGCAGAGTGGAAGGAAAGACCAGGACTCAGAATCTGCTGCCCACCTGCCTCTCCCCAGGGCCTTGGCTGCGATGGTGGGGACCTGGCTGGACCAGGTCCAGGGTTTGGGGCAGCCCCTTCCTTTCGCCTGCTTTGAGGTAGAGCAGGCCTTGGTACCCGTCAACTCCCCTGCCTCACACCTGGTGGGCCACGCCCAAAATCTATGGTTGGCGCTGCAGCACCTTGAGCCCACCAAGGCAACTCAACAAGGTGAGGGGGACTGATCATCCGGGCAGATCATCAGGGGAGGGCAGGCTCATGGGCTGGAGTTCCCTTAAAGGTGGTGGCATCTTTCCTGTCTGCACTAAGTCACAGGAAAGCCAGGAGTGTGAGTCAATGTGTCTTTTTCTCCTGCTCCAGGTCCACGCCCAGAGCTCCAGAGCTGTCCGGAGGCAGAGGAAGGGCCCGCTCAGGGGCCAGAGCCTGGTCCAACGAGAGGCCCTGCCCTGGCCAGGCTTTGCCCGAGGCAGTACCTGAAGCCATTATGGAGCCAGCTACTGGCTGCGCTGGAAGCCTTCTCTCGTGCTATCAGAAGAGTTCTAGGCGATTATCTTAAATAATTCAGAGGAATACATCCCAACTGTACATTTATAATAGTAAATAAGGATAATTTCTAAAAGTACCTACCTATTTATGTCGACTATTTCCCATTAAGTTAAATACTCCTTTTGATTAAATAAGGTTGTTCATTAAAAACATGTGTAGACCATGTCTTCTCATGTACAAATACCTAACTCCATACACACACACACACACACACACACACACACACACACACGTACACATATATGGTGACATGGAAGGTGCTCACTGTATAATACAGTTTTAAAATAAGTTTTGAAACATTTAATTTCTTCTGATAACTACGTATACACTGATAAAATGGGGAAATAAAATCTGGAAATATATACACCAAAATGTTCACACTAGTGAACTGTCAGAAGTGAAACTACTAGAAGTGGCAGTTGCTTCTCATTTTGCTTCATGTATAGGTTCTGGTTGACACAAGGATCATACCTCCAGTATATACACAGACAGTAGAGAGAGGAAGAGAGAGGCAGAGAACACAGATGAGAGGCGCACCAGCCGTATCCTGCCCACCCCGACATGGAAGTGACCGCAAAACCCTGCCACGTGCCCTCCCTGGGAACTGATCCGGAAACCTTTCAGTGCAAGGGGAGAGGCCCATCCAATGAGCCCCATCAGCCGGGGCTAGACTCAGTATATATTTTAAAAATACACTTTGATTGATTTCAGGGAGGGAGAAAGGGCGACACAGAAACGTAAACCATGAGAGAGAGGAATTGATCGGTGGCCTCCTTCATGACCCCTATTGGTGATCCAGGCTGCAACCGGGCCTGTGCCCTGACCCGGAATCAATCCAACTGTGCACTCCTGCCTGCTTCACAGACGGACGCTCATACCACCGTGCAGCACTGGCCAGACTCAATCATATCTTTCTAAACTTTCCCAAGTGCCAATTTGTATCTTGAACTGGTCTCAGGAAAGGAAAAATTACTTAATGGGGGGCATTCTACTTCCCTCGCTGTTTAGCTGCATTTGCTATTTGGCCAGAAACAACCAGTAGACTAGCTCTCAACCATACTTAAAATCACTAGGGATAGCAAGAGCATTGATTTGTTTGCAACAAGAGTAACTCAAAACAACTCCCTCCACTAAACACTTCCTGAATCATTTCCCTTCCTCCATGAGCCCAGAATTTAACTCACCAGTCAAACTCAGCTTAGGGAGAGGCAATGGTTCCACTGGAACAGGACGGTACGGAAACAAGGTACACAGCCCTGGTTCTACCGGAGGGGCCATAGTTCACTGACACCACCACTGGAACAATCTATAATTACAATGAAAACCACCATGTCAGAAAATTCTAAGCAGAAAAGGACAAAGGAATGCCACTGGTGAGTATTTCAAAAGGAGGCACGCTGTGCAAGAGGGATCCATTCAGTGCTGTGGCCCAATCATCCAAATCTCATCGTTCTCATGGGAGCAGTACTCTTGCTCTGAGGGGAGACACATTTCCTTTCTTTCATTTCATATTTGCTTTCAAGGAAAACCAGCTAGCTGGTCAATACACCAAGCCAACACTCCTCAGGTATCCAACAAGAGAAACCTAAATGTCTCAGTGAATTTTAAGTTTTACTAAATTTGAATTAAAAAAAAAGTTTCATTTTAAAGTGATATGTGGCTGCCGGGTTGGCGTGGCTCAGTACTTGAGCGTGGACCCCAGAACCAAGAGATCCCCGTTTCATTCCCAGTCATGGCCCGTACCGGGGTTGCGCGCTAGGGGCTATGGGACTGATGATGCTCTCTCATCATTGATGTTTCTCTTTCCCCTTCCTCAGCCTCCTCACCGCCCCCATCGCCACCCCCTGGTCTCTCTGTTCTCTTTCCCTTCCTCTCTCTGAGATCAATAAAAACATATACGTTTAACCAGTTCTATGTGGATAATATGGACCCTATCAGACTGGGTACTCAAAACAGTAGGAAACCGTTGTGAAACAGTCATCCCTGATTCTCGGGACACCTTTCCTCCACAAGTCCACACAGAAGAAATGTACGGGGCCCTTAGTGATCACAGTAGAAACAGGAAGATCACCAGCCGACAAGTCCCCACTGCCCTTCCCCTCACCACCTCCTCCTGGGCTGAGGCACCTCCTTCAGGAGCACTTTGACACTAAACTGCCCCATGTCCCTTGCAATTTGGCCCGTTCTGCCCAAGGGTTCACGCAAGAGTCTCATAGTTGATTTCTGAGACACTAAGTTTCTCCCTGATATAAAGCACAAAAGCGAGGAGAGGATTTTTTTCCTCTCGTTGATGCTGGGAGCTTACCCTGACATCACTGAGCAGCTGACTTCAATATTGGATCCACCTACCTGTGGACTTGTTCTTTTGTGAGAAAGACAAGTCCTACTGTTAGCTTCATCACTATTCTGCTGCTTATAATTCTCAGCTTCCACACTGAATGAGATCCTTAAAACTCCTGAGGGTGGACGAGGTTGTAGCATTTCATGGTATTGCAAAACAACAACAACAAACATGAAAACAAAAACAAAAAACGATGAGAGCAGAGAGCAGGACAGGGGAAAGATGGGAGATGCCGGAAAGTACACCAGCCATTCACCAACTCCAGAGTGAGACGTCGCGACACAGGGCATGGCACAGCTCTAAGCTGGGCAGGCAGAGTGTGATGCCAATGAGGATCTCAAAGTGTGACCACAGAAAAGGGGCGAGGGAGAGACAAGACTGCAAAAGAAGCTAAGGTCGGATCATGGAGGGCCTGGACGCACACGCTAAGGATTTGGGACTCATTTCTAAAGGCCATAGGAGACCACTGGCAGTTTTTAGAAGAGACATGATCATATTGACATTTTCAAAAGATCCTTCGGGCTGCCGGTAGAGAATGCTTAGGGACGCGGCGGTACTAGAGGTTGACAGGTCACAGAGAACACATGGTATCAGGAGGCACCGAAGTCAATGTGGCTTAGTACTCTTGCTGCTCACCTTGATGGCTTCACACTAGAATCGTCGTATCAGGAATGTCAAGGTGGAAATCTATCCCACTCATGGGACTTGACAGCTTATGTCTAGAAGTTACAATAAAGTAGCACGATATGCCGTATCTTTTCTCAGACCAAAACACTCTCAGAATAAAGTGGACAACTTACCAAAACCAAGATTTACTAAAGTGGTAAGGAAAAGGGTGTGGACTCAGCTTCCAGACAGAACAACAGGTCATTGGCACAGACAGAGACGCACACACAGAGAGAAAGCGAGAGAGAGGCTGAGAGGAAGGAAGGGACCTCAAGAACGAGAGTACAAGACAAGTGACACGACCTGACACACCATCAGCTGGGCTGTCCTCTATGTTGTTTAGAAGCGAGTTTATAACATAGAGTCCAAACATAACCGAAATACAAGCAAATTTCACCATACTGTTCACAAAACCTTTAATGACACAGATGCTTACCTTGATCAAGTGTGCATACTTCTTAAGTTCTTCTGAAAAGTATTGTGTAATCCTTCCAGTAATGACCTAAGTAAAACTCCATTTTTAAGTCCCTACAACAACAAGAACATATAAAATACAAATAACTAGGAAGGTATTCCAATATTTACCCGCAACAGCATTCATCAATAGAACTTTCCCATTTAAAAACATACTTATGAGAAAAAAGATAATCAAATCCAGAGCCCCTTTATTCTATTTCTGGACTTTCCTGTGCCCAGTATTGTAAGTGCAACCTCAACTACTTTTGCTAGACAGATGTTGTGCAGGTGAAACTACTGTAAAAACACTGTGATCTCGGTTCTCTTCCATTACCTATTGGCTGTTGATCTTGAACAAACAATCTCTAGAGCCTCAATATTTTCTTCCAGAAAATGGGGAAATACCAGTTAACTCACTGTGAAGTTTTAAAACTAAATAAAATATGTGAAAAATACCAGAGCCCATTATTAGGGTTGGAAATCATTTCATTATAAAACAGTTTTCATGATAGTAATGATCTGTCCTAAGAGAAATAAAAAAAAATTAAAAGTGCCATGTCTCAGAATACAACTTCTTTATCTCAAGGAAGATCACAAAAATTAGAAAACGTTCTGTAATATTAACTCAGATGTTGATATTTTTATTCCATTCAATTTTAGTATCAAGGGTCACAATACCCAAGTGTGTGACCTTTAGAATTCAGCGTTTAAACAGAGTGCTAGCAAGGCTGTGAAAGTGCAGTGTTGGCACCATTTAAACGTAGATCCACTAGGAACCTGAAAGACACAGAAAGTGACAGCACAAGTGCAGCAGAGAGCCCACAGCTAACCAAGCGTCATGGTCTTGGAAACACACTCTGACAGGTTTTCTCATCACTAATGGGGGTCAGGATTCCCTGGCCTTGTTGACAATTTATGTAGCTCAACTGCAATTCTCTGAACTGTAAGCACTACTAGAATGTAGGTATTGTTACAGCATAGCAGGTATTGTTATAGACCTTCATCCACAGTGCAGGCAGTCAGCCTGTCAACATGCAATGCTCTTCGGGTCACCCCCAGTGTTTACCATGTTTCCTGACTTCCTGCTGATCTTAGGACAAAGGTGACTCACAAGCCCTTACATAGCCAGTATCTTCAAACAATTCTGTGTTTTGCAAAAAATGCTCTGGGTTCTTAAGGCCAACGTCTGAGTCACCTGAGCACTCCTGGAAGTTTTCACTCTACACACAGTATTTACCTTGCCAACTGAACAAGGGGCGTCAACAAGTGAATGAATTCCTTCTCCCATCAGAGTATTCCATTTAGGCTCCTCAGAGACCCAGTGAAGTAGGAAAAAGATGGCAGGTATGTGAGAGAAGTGTAGAAGTATCCAGACTAAGATTCTGTGACAAGTCTTCATCCTTCATCTGAGAAACTTTCCAAAGGATTCAGACCTAAAGATCTGTTCAAAAGGTGAGACTCCACCTTCTGGTGGTGGTCTGAATTCAGTAAATACTCCCAATCCCGAGAAGAAGAAACAGATATTGATTTTTTAAATCATGCCTCCTTGTAATTAGGGGGGTGGGAGTGATCAAGGAGAGGTCGATGGGGGGAGAAGGAGACATATGTAATACTTTAAACCAGTGTTAAACTCAACCTTCCTAATGCTGCGACCCTTTAATATAGTTCCTCATGTTACGTTGCCCCCCAATTTCACTGTTACAAATTGAACATAATTAAAGCATAATGATTAATCACAAAAACAATATGTAATTATATATGTGTTTTCCCATGGTATTAGGCGACCCCTGTGAAAGGGTCATTCGACCCCTAAAGGGCTCACGACCCACAGGTTGAGAACCGCTGCTTTAAACAATAAAAAAATTCAATTAAAGCAATTCAAGTTCCATTTTCACATTAAGTTGATCTAAGAATATGAAAAAAAAAATTACAATGCTGGCCCAGCAGGCGTGGCTCAGTGGTTGAGCATCAATCCATGAACCAAGAGGTCATGGTTCAATTCCTGACCAGGGCACATGCCCAGGTTTCTGGTTTTATTCCCAGGAGGGAGTGTGCAGGAGGCAGCCAACTGATGATTCTCTCTCATCAAGGATATTTCTATCTCTCTCCCTCTCCATTCCTGTCCCTGAAATCAATTAAAACATTTTAAAAACTAAGTAATCACAATGCTGGAAAATGAAAGGAATATCAAAACACCTAAATGACTTTAGTGATCTTCTAAATCCTCTGTTGTCATTTCCAGTCTCCAAAGCACTTTCTCCATGAGATTTGAGGCTCTTTGTTGTCATTTCCACAGTCTCCACAGCACCTTCTATGGAAAGAGATGTGGACTCTTCCTTTAATGAATAATATAAAAATGCTTAGACAAAACCACCATTATTCATTTTGTTTTGAACAACAAAAAAAAGAGGTATACATTTGGAATCAAAAAGTTCAATAAAATTCCAAAAAGAAACTTATTGTAGGCTTTTTCAGACTTACCCTGTGATATGATAAATGCCTAAAATGAAAACAAAATGCTTATCTAAGAATTGCATCTAAATAATAGCCTATTAACAAATCATATCTAAATAAGAATTGTGGTGAGCTAGAAGGGGACAATAAAAAAGGGGGGACATCTATAATACTTTCAAAAGGAAAGATTTTAAAAATAAATAAATAAATAATTATGACATATAGCTATATACTATCTTCTCACCAGCTCAACACATGCACCATGGGAACTAAAAAAGGTAAAATAAAATTAAACAAATTAATGATAAATATTATAAGATAAAGTATGTGTGTAAATAAATTTTAAGAAAAGAGTAGACAAAAATTTAAAAATCTACTAGCTAGAAGCCTTGCCACAAGAGTGACCTCAAACCGTGGCTCAACCTGTATTGACCTTATGTCCTTTATAAAACTAAAGATTACCAGAAGAGCTATTCATAACCTACAGGTTTCTTAATGATCTTATCATTCTTAGACAGTCAGAAAAATACCTTTAGAAAAACTAAACTTTCCCTTTCATCTTGCAAAACATAAACTAGGAAATGCCATTCAACTTTCACTAGCATGCCTAACAATCACTTACTTGAAATTATTTCATGGTATTTTATGGGTTTTTTAATTGTGGTTAAATATACATAATGTAAAATTTACCATTTTAACCATTTTGTGGTGTACAAATTCAGTACCATTAAATACATTCATTCATAAAGTTGTGTAACCTCAATGCTATCCATTTCCAGAAATTTTCCATTATCCCAAACAGAAACTGCCAATTCAACAACTCCCCCTTTCTCCCTCCCTCAGCTTCTATTATATTTTCTGTCCTTATGAATTTACCTATTCGAAGCAAAGTACCCCATGAAGGTGGAATTATACAGTATTTATGTTATGTTGGGTATAACATCCACAAGGTTCATCCATGTTGTAGCACATCTCAGAATTTCCTTCATTTTAAAGGCTAAATATTTCATTGTAGGCATATACCACATATTGTATATCCAGTCATCTCTCCATACACACTGGGGTTGTTTCCAATTTCAACTATTGTGAATAATGCTGCTATGAACACTGGTGTTCGACTGAGTCCCTGCTTTCAAATCTTTTCTTTTTATTTCAACATTTTTTATTAAGGAATTACATATGTCCTTATCCCCCTCATTGCCCCCCACCCCACTCCCGTTCATGACCTCAATTCCCTGGGTCTGTGTCCATTGGTTATGCTTATATGCATGTATACAACTCCTTTGGTTGACCTCGATCCCTTACTCCCACCCTCCCCTACCTTCCCTCTGAGGTTTGAGCACCTGATCGATGCTTCTGTATTTTGTGTATATATAATCAAAAGGGGAATTGTTGGATCATATGGTGATTCTAGGTTTAACTCCCCCCCCAATTTATCTTGAAATTTATTGTTGAAATTATTATAGATGTCCCTTTCTATCCCCCATTCATCCCCTCCACCCTGCCTAGGTTTAATATTTTGAGAAACAGCAAATGGTTTCCCACAGTGGCATTTTTTACTTTTCCACCAGTAATCACAGGGTTCCAGTTTCAACATCCTCACTTATTTTTTTCATTGTTTAATAAATCAGTCATCTCAGTAGGTATGACATGGTATCTCACTGTGGTTTTGATTTGCATTTGCCTAATGATTAAACATGCTGAGCACTGTTTCATGTGCTCATTGGCCATGTACATATCTTTAGAGAAATGTCCGTTCAAGCCCTCTGTCCAGTTTTAAATTGAATTGTCTGATCTGTGGTTGTTGAATTTAGGAAAACCCGGCATTAGAGCTGCACTCCCACCTGAAATGTCCCAAATCTACGCTGTACCTATTATTGACTCAGCTTCCTTTCATGAAATCCCATCCTCCCAGTCTCTAAAAGCAGATAGTACTTTATTTTATTTTTATTTTTTAAATCTACATTGTTGAAAGTATTACATAGGTCCTCCTTTCCCCGCATTAATCTCTTCCGGGCCACTCCCATCCCCACCCCAATAGTATTTTCATACTCTCCCTTACTCCTGATGTCTCAGGACTTGCACATTCCCTCAGCTCTGTCTCTCATCTCTGTCTTCTCTCTTCAGAGCCAATCTTTTTCCCCTGAACTATCATAGAACAGTATCCTTGACAACAGTCTCTCTACTCTCCAGCCAATCCTACACATCCTACACATTGCCACCAAAGTCATATCTTCTCAAAATACAGAACTGAAGATGTACTTTCCATTTTAACATCCTTGACAGGCTCCTTCTGTGTACAGTTTAAATTTCAAGTTCCCAGGTACAAACAAGGCCCTTCAGTTTGGATCCACTCAGCACCTGCAAGCATCTCTCCACACCCAAAACTTGTGTACATCCATTCTGAACTTAAAAACATCATGTTTTTCCATAAATAGTTTGGCTGATTCGCTCTGCCTAGAATGCCCTTCTTTTACCAACTTCCAGTTCAATCAGCAACTTCTTTGAGAAATCCTTCCTTCAGAGCCAGTCCCCCGACTCTCACCACACTGTGGACACACAGGTATTATATGGCATTTTAATTTATCTGCATACAGCATTTTAGTTATCTGTTTATTTGTTCAACTAAATCTGAGTCACATACACCTGGTATTGATTCCTAACCAAAATATAAAATATCTTCCCGCATATAGTAAGAAGACTAAAGAACAATATGTTTTCCAGACCAAAAGGACTGAAATTAAAAATCTTATCTTTCTATTTACAAGCAGTCTTAAGATAACGGAGACAAAAGAGACAATTCATCTAACTGCACATCCATGGAATCTAGTAAACATGCAATCATCCTTTGGAGAATTTAAGATGGAAACATAGAAGCAAAGAATTAGTTTGAGCCCGGCCAGCATGGCTCTGTGGTTAAGCATCGACCAATGAACCAGGAGGTCACAGTTTGATTCCAGGTCAGGGCATATGTTTGAGTTGCAGCCTCGATCCCCAGGAGGCAGCCAATCAAGGATTCTCTCTCATCATTGATGTTTCTATCTCTCTCTCCCTCTCCCTTCCTCTCTGGAAAATAAAAATACATATTAAAAAAAAACAAACCCTTGTTGGATATCATCATGCCACTTTCACAACTACGCTATCCATATGGTTACGGGGGGCAGGGGGGGCGGAAATATCATCAAAATGGTCACTGGGGTCCTAGCTGGTTTGGCTCAGTGGATAGAGCATTAGCCTGTAGACGGAAGGGTCCTAGGTTCGATTCCAGTCAAGGGTACATGCCCAGGTTGCGGGCTCAATCCCCAGTAGAGGGCGTGCAGGAGGCAGCCGATCAATGATTCTCTCTCATCATTGATGTTTCTATCTTTCTATCCCTCTCCCTTCCTCTCTGAAATCAATAAAATATATTTTTAAAAAAATGGTCACTGGCTTCAACACTCCTGGACAGAAATGCTTTTACACATGCCCTCAAGTTTAGGAATAATTCAGTTTATCGTTCCCAGTATATTGTTAGAAGGGTACAATGTTCATCAGGAAACAGTTAAGGGGGGAAAACACAAAAAAGCAATGTCCAGGTACCAAGATTGCAGTGCTTACCACTAAGGAATTTAACATTAGTCAAAAAGTCTTGAAATCTCTTGTCAATAGCCCAATAATTAATTCAACTGCTATAGATATATTCTCCCCCGCCCGAAAACATTTAATTCTAAAAATATTCAGTAAGAAAAGTTGAAATAATACAGTGAACACCTGTTTCATCTAAATCTAACAGTTGTTAAGGCCTAGCCGGTTTGGGTCAGTGGATAGAGCATCGGCCTGCGGACTGGTCCTGGGTTTGATTCCAGTCAAGGACACATAACAAGGTTGCGGGCTCAGTCCCCAGTAGTGGGCATGCAGGAGGCAGCCAATCAATGATTCTCTTCTTACCATTGATGTTACTGATGTTTCTCTCTCTCTCTCTCTCTCTTCTCTTCTCTCCTCTCTCTCTCTCTCTCTCTCTCTCTCTCTCTCTCTCTCTCTCTCCTCTCTCTCTCTCTCTCTCTCCCTCTCTCTCCCTCTCCCTTCCTCCCTAAAATCAATAATAAATGTTTTAAAAATAAACAAATAAATCTAACAGTGGTTACCATTATGCCATATCTGCTTATGTGCATGTGAGGGATTTGACTGGGGGATGATGACTACCTGAAAATCCCCCACATCATGACTTCATCATGCATTTCTCCAAAATAAATATTCTCTCCTATACACCACAAAACCATCATCTTGCCTAAGAAAAAATTTTTCTAACATCACCTAATATTCAGTCCATTTGCAACTTTTTCAAATTTTCCCCAAAATGTTTTTTTAAGACAATTTTCTAGAACCAGGACTCAATCAAAGTTCATTCAAAATGGTGAAAAAATATTGCATTTGGTGATGTCCTTTAGTCTCTTTTAACCTAGAATAGGCCCCACCTTTTTCCCCCTCCATGACTCTTTTTTTTTTTTTTGCTTTCTACTACTGTTTTTTTTTATTAATTAAACCTTTATTGTTCAGATTATTACTTTTGTTCCTCCTTTTTCCCCCCATAACTCCCCTCTACCCAGTTCCAACCCCACCCACTTCCCTCACTCCCCATCCACTGTCCTCATCCATAGGTGTGCGATTTTTGTCCAGTCTCTTCCCACATCCCCCTCACCCCTTTGCCCCCCAAGAATAGCCAGTAAACTCCCTTTCTATGCCCCTGATTCTAATATAATCACCAGTTCATTCTGTTCATCAGATTAGTCACTTGATTTTCAGATTCACTTGTTGATAGATGTGTATTTGGTGTTCATAATTTGTATCTTTACCTTTTCTTCTCCTTCCTCTTCTTAAAGGATGCCTTTCAGCATTTCATATAATACTGGTTTGGTGGTGATGAACTCCTTTAGCTTTTCCTTATCTGTGAAGCTCTTTATCTGACCTTCAATTCTGAATGATAGCTTTGCTGGATAAAGTAATCTTGGTTGTAGGTTCTTGGCATTCATCACTTTGAATATTTCTTGCCACTCCCTTCTGGCCTGCAAAGTTTCTGTTGAGAAATCAGCTGACAGTCGTATAGGCACTCCCTTGTAGGTAACTGACTGTCTTTCTCTTGCCGCTTTTAAGATTCTCTCTTTGTCTTTTGCTCTTGGCATTTTAATTATGATGTGTCTTGGTGTGGTCCTCTTTGGATTCCTTTGGCTTGGGGTTCTCTGCGCTTCCTGGACTTGTAAGTCTATTTCTTTCACCAGGTAGAGGAAGTTTTCTGTCATTACTTCTTCAAATAGGTTTTCAATATCTTGCTCTCTCTCTTCTTCTGGCACCCCTATAATTCGGATGTTGGTACGCTTGAAGCTGTCCCAGAGGCTCCTTACACTATCTTCGTATTTTTGGATTCTTTTTTCATTTTGCTTTTCTGGTTGGATGTTTTTTGCTTCTTCATATTTCAAATCGTGGACTTGATTCTTGCAATCAAGACTAGAGAGTCTGCTGTTGGGAGTCTGTATAATATTCTTTATTTCAGTCAGTGTATGCTTAATTTCTAGTTGGTCCTTTACCACAACCTCGAGGGTCTCATTAGATTTCTTATAGATCTCATTAAGTTTATCGGCAGTTTCTAGAAAATTCTTGAAAAACCTTAAAAGTGTGGTTTTGAACTCTATATCCAGTAGTTTGCTTTCCTCCATTTCTGTCATTTGTGTCCTTCTTCTTTGTCTCCGCATTTTTATACTTCCCTGTGTTGATAAAGTGGTTTTCTGTGCTGAGTGTCCACTAGGGCCCAGTGGTTCAGCCTCCCCAATTACCTGAGGAGGACACTCTTGGTGCACCCCCTTGTGGTCTTTGTGCACAGTCTTGTTGTAGTTAAGCCTTGATTGTTGTAGTTATCACTGGGAGGAATTGACCTCCAGGCCAATTGGCTGTGAGAATCAGCTGTGTTTGCAGTGGGAGAACTTCTGTGCTGGACACACTCCTCTGGGGCAAGACTTGCTTCAATGGGGATTTGGTGCTCACTGAGTCTGTCCCCTGAGTGTGTCCTTTATGGTTCCACGGAGCTGAAAACTGGATAGTTCCACTCTGACCTCTGGGTTTCCTGGCTCCTGGATCTCTAGGGAGGTGCTAATCTAGCCTTTGCCTGAGGCTATCCAGCAAAAGCCTCCCTGCAGGGCTTAGTTGGGGCGGGTCCCACGGGATCAACAGGGCGGGGCTAGCAGTTATGGCTGCTCTCAGTCCAGCCCTCAGAGGCTCTGCTTCTCAATGTCCTGGTAATTGCTGCAAGCCCCTCGGAGAGAAAGCTGCCCTCGAGTTCTGACCTATGCCAGACAGTCCCGCTTCTCCCGTATGAGTCTTGGTCCCTAGAGACTTGCCGGGAACTGGAGCTCAGAGCCTGAGACTCCCTCCTGATTGAAAACAACAACCACGCCCTCAGCCGCCAGCTCGCTCCGCATGCACCTCCCCACCATAGTATTTTACTGCCATACTGCGTCTCCTCTGAGTCTCGGTATGCTTTTCTCTTTCCTTCTCCCTTCTTAGTTGTACAATTTCCACTCAGCCAACCTACCTGTGGTTCTGGATGGTGTCTGTTCCGTCTTTTAGTTGTATTTTTGAAGTGGTTGTTCGAGGCAGCAAACTCCAGTGTTTACCTATGCTTCCATCTTGGTTTCTCTCCATGACTAACTCTTTAAGGAGACCAGAATGTAGACTATCCCATATTCTGGATTTGTCTAATTGTATCTCATAGTGGTTTTTTTCTTTAAGTCTTTATTATAGAAAATTTCAAATATATACAAAGTAAACAGAGTAACATAATAAATCTCCAACAGCCAGCTTCAATAATTCTCAATTTCCGGTGGTTCTTGTTTCATCTATACCTCCACCCATTCCTCATCTCATTTTACAAACTGATCCTCTAGGCCCCATACTTCCTATAACTGGAAGTTAGGTCTACATATTCATATCAAATATTTGGGGGAAGAAAAATGAGTAGATGACATCATGTCTCCATGCTACATTACAGCTGTAGGTATAAAAGAGTCCTCTGTCCCCTATCTGCGATGGTAAACCCACCAGGTTGTGGAGGTGGAGAACAACATGCAGCTTCAAAGTAGAGATGCATTTGTTTCTTCACTTTGGGTGACACCTTGGTGCCATGCTAACACCTTTCACACTATGGCATTACTATCCCATTTACAATCCTTGTCTGAATCAGAGGTTACACTGGAGTAAGAGGTTGCACAGAATAGCGATTTTCAAATTCTACCATTCCTTCTATATTTATTAGCTGGTATTCTTCTTTAAATAAGGGTTTTCCTTTATTAACTGGAGATGAATTGCAAGGCTTCCTAAAAAGGCAGGGCAAATGCTTAATTCTGTCCCTTTAATTACTAATTTTTATTTGTTTCTATTCTTTTTTTATAATCAGTTAGAAATATATGTAGTTTACATATAAATAAATATACATATAAATTTATATATAAATTTATGAAATATAAATACATATATAAGTACATTTTCATTGACTTCAGAAAGGAAGAGATAGATAGAAACATCAATGATGAGAAACTTTGATTGGCTGCCTCCTGCATGCCCCCTACTGGGGATCAAGCCAGCAACCCAAGCATGTGCAATGACAGCAAATTAGATTTTTTTCCCCTTTCCCTTACTCTCTGAGTATTTTTACTATGAACTTGATTTTTATTTATTCAACACTTTGCAACCAAATATAATCATGTGCTAATATATTCTTATACCCTTAAATTTAAGTCTTATAAATTTTCTTGGCAATAACTAATTAAGTTACTCAAGTGTTTAAACATTACCATGAAATTGACAAGGAACAGTGCAAAAAAATGATGATATAGAAAATGAATGAAATGTTTATTTCCCTACCATTATCTTCATTATATGTTAAAACATATATCTAGCTACTGGGATCATTATATATTGTTTTTATTATTTCTGTTAAATTTTAGGATAAAAGCTTTCCTTTTTTAAAAAAATTACTCAATAATCAATCAAATACTAAAATTCAAATCAACTCACCTGTTGAACAGGACTATCAACTGTAAAGGCCTTGTAAAGAGCCAATGCCTGGCTTTTACTTCCTTTGCTCCAGATCACCATATTTCCATCCACATAGAGTTCCTAGTCATAATCCATTTCTCCAATTTCACTTCTGCCTCTCCTTAACTGCCAGCTTTCCTTAAAAATTTACATACGTAAGACATGTTTACGCGGTTTTTATTTCTTTTGCAACATTATGGAGCAAGATTTATTAATTACAATTGAACAGCAATCCAGATACAAGTCTCCTGCTCTGTCTGTGGAGTAAGACTCAGTCCAAGCCCAACTCTTAGGTTTGGTGCCACTGATTAACAGGGGAGGGGGTGTGGGTGTATGTATCATACTGTATCTTACAGGATTTCAAAAATGGGAATTTACCTCAAGAATTCTCTATATTAAGTATTTTATTATTACGTTACCATTTTATGCTGCCAAAAACATAAATAAACAAAAATTAGACCTTACCTATATATCCAAAAATTAAGCCAACATTCTTGGGAGACTAAAGACATATGAAGCATATGGGGGGGGGGTGAAGCAGAGGGGGCAGTGAAGTGCACATGGGACACTGGGGGAGCTTACCCACCATGCAGACTTCCCTGCTTCACAACTGCATATACATTCACCTTCCTGCCCTTGTGCCAACCATCAAAATGAACAGGGCAGAGAAAGGTTTGGATTCTTAACTACAGACTTCCGCTCCTGGAAATTTTGGTATCCCAAAAGGGATACAGAAATGGAATTAAGATGAGAAAGACTGACTGTTTAACATGCACTTACTTCTCATTCCCCTATTTAAAAACTAGTACTGTATCTACTTATGTGGCATCTCTTTTCTCCTCTAGAAACATGTAAGATTTTGGCAGCAGGGACCATTGCTAACTCGACTATCTAACCATCAAATAACATGAAATCTGGTCCCACATACTAAGTGAAGAAAAAGAGAGTTAAATGGACCATAATCATAGTGACTCTCATTATAAATCCCTGAGTTATATGTCTAAACAGCCATGACACTATAATACAATTAAGGTCATTATTTTTAGCTTTCATAAAATTTACCAAATCTTAACCAATACCCTAGAAGTAGCATCATACTCATTTCTCAGTTGCATCTGGGTAGCCTTAAATTACAAGTAGATCGAATCTCTCTACATTTCAAAAGCAAACTGAGAATCTTGATAAAACCTTCTGTTTTTTGTGGATTGTAACCTCCTGCAGGGATCCCACCAAGCCAGCAGCACCATCAGACGACCACAACTCAGAGGCTGGCTGCAGCTGCCGAAGCTGAAGGTTCAAAGCATTAGGGTGGTGTCTGCAGTGGTCTTGACCAAAAGGAACAAATTCCTGCAAATCCCCAGCTGCAATCATTGTTGCCCTTTCTTCAGAGAAGTTCAGCATGGCTTTCAGATATCAATATTATTTCTGTATGAATTCAAACACATTCTGGCCAGCTGTTGGAATCAAAACGAGCCGGGCCTCGCCTGAGTCACTGGGGAGCGCGAGGCGCGGGAGCCCGGCTGCGCCCCTGGGGCCACAGCAGAGTCGGTCACTGGGACTCCGCCACCGCTGAGCATTTCCTCCCCCTCTGTCCCCCGCTCCGAGAACCGGCGAGCAGCAGCCAAGGGCCGCGGGCATTACCTCCCGCTCTAAAACCAAATGAAGGGACTCAGCTGAATTTCCCTTCCTGCTTTGGGCGGCCTGGGGGCGGGGCCTTGAAGCTCCGGGTCTCCCGGGAGGTGCCTCAGTCCGTGGTCTGGCTCTGCTCGCCTCGGGGGAGGATGCTGGGTCCGCCCGCCGGTACCGCCTCGTGCCAGGCGCCACGTGGAGCCCGGAAGCAGGACCCGGTCAGCTGGAGTCTGAGCTGTGACCGGACCATCCCGGCCTCTCCATCTGCGCCTGGTCCTGTCACTAGGAGCCTGAGCTGCCTCCACCTGGAGCTGCCGCACTTCCAGGCCGGTTCTGCTCGCTCCCCCGTGGGACTGGGGCTGTGAGGGGCGCGCTGATTTCCCCTCTGCTGGGCTCCTTCACCCTGTAGGGCCAGACCTGTGAAAAGTGCAGGAAAGACACGGAGGTCCTCACAGAAACATGGCGTGCAATTTCTGAGCTTCACAGACGCACCCCCAGGTGACCCCTGGACCTGGATGAAGCACCCCAGCTTTACCGGCCCTCCCTCTCCGTGGACTTAGCTGTACAATCTCACACTGATGGAAACTAGAAAACTTTCCTGAGCTCTGCTCTCCCACTGCATAGGATGTCTAGGTTAAAAATGTCAGTGGAGCCCTAGCTGGCTTGGCTCAGTGGATAAGAGTCAGCCTGGGGACTGAGGGGTCCCAGGTTCCATCCAGGCCAAGGGCATATGCCTGGGTTGCAGGTTCCATCCCCAGTAGGGGGTGTGCAGGAGGCAGCTGATCAGTGATTCTCTCTCATCATTGATGTTTCTATCTCTCTCTCCTCCCTTCCTCTCTGAAATCAATAAAGAAATATATATTTTTAAAAAATATCAATGGAGCTCTGACCTCGTTGTTCAATTGGTTGAGTGTCCTCTTGTAACCAAAAAAGGTTGGGAGTTTGATTTCCAATCAGGACACATACCTAGGTTGCATTTTGATCCCAGGTGAGGGGCATGCAGGAGGCAATTGATTGAAGTTTCTCTCTCACATAGATGTCTCTCTAAATAAATAAATAAATAAATAAATAAATAAATAAATATATCCTCAGGTGAAAACTATATATATAGTTTCCTCTCTCTCTCTCTCTCTCTCTCTCTCTCTCTCTCTCTATATATATATATATATATATATATATATATATATATATATATATATATATTCATTCAATAGACAACTCATGGCATAAGAAATCAAGTTCAAATTCTTTATCCAGAAATATAAAATTGGCTGAAACCTATGTCTGCACTAAGATCATCTCCTGAGTGTCCCCAAACACACCTTGCACTTTGTGGTCTTGGGATCTGGGTACATCCCCGTTTCTTTATTTGTAATGCCAGCCCTCAGGGTTTAGCTCAAATGCCTCTTCTCAGAAGACTTCAATACAAGAAGGAGTTTGCTGAGAGGACTGAATACTTGTCCCCCCGCCCCCCGCCCCAAAATTCCCATGTGGAAACCATATGCTGTATGTGATGGTGTTTGGAGATGGTGCTTAGGTCATGAGAGTGGAGCATTCCTGACTGGCATTAGTGCCCCTTCCACAAAGTGAGGATCCAGTGAAGGGAAGGTTGGCAATGAGCGAGAAAACAGGCCCTCAGCAGACACTGAAACTACCAGCACCATGATCTTGGACTTCCCAGCCTGCAGAACTATGAGAAATAAATTGTTGCTTATAAGCCATGCAGCTTATGGTATTTTTGTCATAGCAGCCCAAACATACTAAGATAGAGTCACTCTTAGAAATTTGAGTGGCCTGCCGTTCTCTATGGTCATTTCCCTAAAAGCAAAATCTCCACGTATTTCCCTCGCCTGAGGATACAGGGGGCAAAGTTTGATCTGTAGGAATAAGGCAGGAAGGAGCCAGTTAAGTCTCATTTCTTCTCTCTCGGGTACAAGGCGATTGTCCTGTGTGACTGAGTGGGCATACCTGCCACACAGGTTCTCACTCATTGCCCGCAAAGGGTACAGGAACTTCCCTGCGGTGCCCCCCAGGGCCCTGGGCTGTGCTGCATGAACCGGGGCCTGCACCTGTGCACAGGGCAGAGGGTGGAAGTCCATGAAGGGCCTGGTCAGGGATGGCTAGTTTGGGTGCTAGAGTGGGAGCTGGAGGATATGCAAACCCGGCGCCCACAGCTGCAGGACTCCTGCCCCCAAGAATCACAGATGCAGCCCCAGCTCTCAAGGGAACACGCCTCCTCCCTGGTGGTTCCATGGACAGTGAAGCTGGGCTTCCAGCCGAGGCCTTTGGGGAAAAGCCCAGTTAATACTTCCTGTCCTGGGACCCCGCTCCACTTGATGACCGTCAGGGCCTTGGGTCAGGGAGTGGTCAGGCTGTGGGACAGAGACACACCCAGTCAGATCACTCAAATGACAATTCAGCGGCCACTTCTCTCAAGTTTCTAAGTCCACAGGCTCCTCCTGCCCACACCCTCCTCACACACACACTGTCACTCAACCCCAAATGGTGGCTTTTGGTAGGACACCCTGGCATCCACCCCACTGATTCTGATCCCATCCAGCCCCATCCAGGAACACATCTGAAGACAGCACGAGAGCACATGTCCACCGTGGTGGCAACGACACATTGACGGGTTCCTCACACAGACTGCAGTGGCCATTCTGCTGGAGTTGCTGGTCCTTTGCTCTGTGGGCTCTGCAGCAGCAAGTGGCCCACGGGTCAAGAAGCTCCCTGTGGCCTCTCTGAGCTGAGGACGCCTGCAGCCGCAGCCACAGGAGATCCACCCTCAGTCCTACACCTGCAGGAAACCGAATTCTGCCCGCAACTGGGGTGAGATTGGAAGCACCTCCTTTCCTCCTGGACACTCAGGGGAGACCACCGTCTCAGCCAAAACCCTGGTCTTCTGAGCCCCAAATCAGAGGGACCGCTTATGCCAGGGGTGGGCAAACTTTTTGACTCGAGAGCCACAATGGGTTCTTAAACTGGACTGGAGGGCTGGAACAAAAGCATGGATGGAGTGTTTGTGTGAACTAATATAAATTCAAAGTAAACATCATTACATAAAAGGGTACGGTCTTTTCTTTTCTTTTTTTTTTTTTTTTTTTTTTTTTTTTTTTTTTTTTTTTTTTTTAGTTTTATTCATTTCAAACGGGCCAGATCCGGCCTGTAGGCCGTAGTTTGCCCACGGCTGGCTTACACCATGACCTGCTCCTGACTGCAGAAGCTGTCAGATAGCCAGGACTGTGTACTAGGTTAGTGATAACAGCAAGGAATATACACCATGTCCTTTATCAAATCAGGTTCTCCGTCCTTAGTTGACTTGTATAGAAGAACCTTCCTATTGGAGAGGGTGCTCGTTCATAACACAATTTCCTGAAAGTGAAAGTTACATGTTGCCTGATTGGAGACAGTTCTCTGGGGCTCCCCCATGGTTCTGCTTGTCTTGCACGGGGCACTCTCTGCCCTTGTTCCTTGGTGTGTAGGGAACAGTTTTGGAAGAGCATGCCAGCCTCTGGAACAAAGGGCAGGCTTGCTTTCAGCCCTAGGAGATGCAGATGAGGTCTCCCTTTGAGATGTGGCTGGTCAAGGAGAATGGGTCCTGTCCATGGTGCTGATGTACACTTTGGTCAGGACACTGAAAGCAGATAAGCTCTGAAGGGGTTGGTGGGTTTTGCTTAGCTTATCCTGGTAGACATCAAACTCATGATTCAAGAAAAGTGGTGTTCTTTCATCTGAACTGGGAGTAAAATAGTTGTATCTCGGCATGGATGTCTTGGGTTTATCCTAGTTGGGGTTTGTGTAGCTTATTAAATCTGTAGCTTATGTCTTTTGCCAGATTTTGGGATTTTTCAGCCATTATTTTCTCTATTACATTCTGGCTCCAAACTCTCCTCGGCACCTTAGAATAAATAAAATGCAGGCTCACCTTAAACACAAGATAATAGTCAGAAGGAGTTTGTACTCCAAGAGTCCAGGTTGATAATACATATTACTTTAGGGAGAGTTTAAATAAATTCATGTGCATTAGGTGTTGAGGGAGAAGGGAACTTTCGTATGTGGAAAACCACTGGGATGCCTGTGAGATACTGCTATCTGCCTACCAGTAGGGGCTTGGAGGGCAGTGGATTGAATTTGACCTAAGCTGCCATGTTTGGGGTAATTTCTAATTACTTTTAAAGCTTAGTTTTAGAAGTGCTATACTAAAATACATTTGTTGAAAATAGAAATTGATTATTCCTTTGAAAGATGCCAATTTTGACCATAAATTTTCATTGTGTTTCATTGTTTTATGTATATTGTGGGGCTAAGTTCTACAGTGGCATTTTAAAGAAATAAGTTGCAGGAAGAATATAATGTACTAGAGGCCCAGTGCACGAAAATCGTGCATGGGGGGGGGGTGGTCCCTCAGCTCAGCCTGCACCCTCTTGCAGTCCAGGAGCCCTTGGGAGAAGTCAGCAGTCGGACATCCTTAGCGCTGCCACGGAGGCAAGAGAGGCTCCCACCACCACCACTGTGCTCACCAGCTGTGAGGCTGGTTTCTGGGTGAGCGGTGCTCCCCCTGTGGGAGCACACTGACCACCGGGGGAAGCTCCTGCCCCGAAGTGGTCAGTGTGCATCATAGTGTCCAGTCGTTCCACCACTTGGTCAATTTGCATATTAGACTTTTATTATGTAGGATGGGCCTTGAGATCTTGAAGAAGATGGAAGCCTGTATCTGAGCTGTTGCCTTGTCTGTCTGAGGGGCAGGTGAGGGACTACGTGTGAAATCCTCTGACAAGGTCACGTGTCCTAAAAGGTCATTTGTACCCGAAATTTCACTGACTTTTCTGATAAATCTAGTTCAGTTCAGATGTATCTCACTTAATGTAATTTATTACTAGTGCAAAGATCTGAGTCTGGGTTCACTTTATTAATTCCTTTTCTGTTTTATAAATAAGTCCTATAAAATTTGTTTTTGTTAATCATTTTTAAAGTGATATATGTACTTGATTTTTTTTTTTTGGCATTGCCTAAATGTCCTTGCATTTTTTTTAAATTATTAGTGAAGGTATTACAAATGTGTCCTCATCCCCCCCATTAACCCCAAATCTCCCCCCCCCGACACCCCCCCCACTCCCCGCACACTCATGCTCCCATCCCCCTGTTGTCCATGTCCATTGGTTTGGCTTATATGCGTGTATACAAGTCCTTTGGTTGATCTCTTCCCATTACCCCCTCCCTCCCCAACTTTCTTTCTGGGGATTGATAGCCTGATTGCTGTTTCTCAGTCTTTGGATTTGTCCCTTGTCATCAGTCTATGTTGTTCTCTATAATCCACAAATGAGTGAGATCATGTGGTATTTATCTTTCTCTGACTGGCTTATTTCACTTAGCATAATGCTCTCCAGTTCCATCCATGCTGTTGCAAAAGGCAAGAGTTCCTTCTTTTTTACCGCAGCATAGTATTCCATTGTGTAGATGTACCACAGTTTTCTAATCCACTCATCTGCTGATGGGCACTTAGGTTGTTTCCAAATATTAGCTATGGTGAATTGTGCTGCTATGAACATGGGGTGCATATATCCTTTCTGATTGGCGTTTCTGATTTCTTGGGATATATTCCTAGTAGTGGGATCACTGGGTCAAATGGGAGTTCTATTTTTAGTTTTTTGAGCAAGCTCCATACTGTTCTCCTATGTACTTGATATTAAACGAAAAGGAATCACAGAATTGCACAAAGAAAGAAGTGAAAGACCCTTCTCCCCCTGCCCCAGACAGCATAGTCCCTGTTGACTGTTTGGGGTGTTGAGGTTTCCTGGTGTTTCAGAGAGCTTCCTACATGCTTCAAATGGGAAAATATCATTTCCGGTTCTGAGCATCATTTGTTCAGTCAGAGCCACATGGCAGCCTAGAAAGCCCAAAACATGGACCTTTCTCCCCAGGTGAGTCATCTGCTGAATGAATGCAGTGGAAGGTGAACTTCTCTTATCTGTCAAGTGATAGGCAATTAATTTCTAAGGCGAGAATGTAAAGTGTATTTCTGAAATGGCATGGTTATGTTTAGAAAATATGGGGTCAGATTCAAATCTTTAGATTATTTAATGTTCTTTGAAGATGTAGATAAAAATTACTCACATTATTGACTCAGCAAAGTCATAATTCCTATGAATCATCTCATTCAATGCATTTCAGGGTTCAAGTCTAAGAAATCCCCTTTGATGAAAACAGAAAAATGACATTTCGGAGGTGTTCAAAGATGAAAGCTGTGCTTTCTTCAGATCAAATCAAGATTGACGCCTAGGTGCCTGGGACATCACGCCCAGGGACTGTTAATACAGGGATGAAAGGACTGGAGTGAGACCTGGTGGTTTCCAACCCCTGAGTCAGCACTGCGTGGCAGCAATGAAGACGAAGGTGCCGGTGCTCTTTCAATAAGATTACTTGTCTGTGGTTTATTTCACTTTATTTTCTCTTCCCTCACATTGTCATTGCTTTAGTATTTACTTCCCTGCCACACTAGTTCCCGTGTGTCCCTGCACCCTAAGAACCTTCATTAACTCCCTCTTATGGCATCAAAAGACCTTAAAGCAGGACAGAGGTTCAGTGAGAGGGCACCAGGTGTGGCAGAGGTGCCTGCACGCTGTGTGCTGTGTGTGCACACGTGTCTGGAGTACAACTCCTGAAAGGCCCTGTGATCCTCTAAGCTTCCTCCTGCTGGTATTTTGGCACAACACTTCATAGTCCTGCTGTGGCGTGTCTGTGTATGTGAAGTGTTTGGAGTAGAGTTTTCTAATATTTTCTCAGACATAGAGGTGAACTGTTTGGAAGGATAAGTATGTTGAATGAAATTAAGCATCTGTGAGGTACAAGGCACTCTTCCTAGGTATTGAGGGAACTTACATGGTGTTAGGGAAGGAACCTGTGCACACATAATTAAACACCTGTGTTTATGCAGCTCTAACCATGTGCATTATCTCATGGAATCCTTAGAGCACCCTATGGGGTGGGTACTGTTAGAACTGTCTCAATGGCAGAATGTAGCAGTTATGGGCCTCCTGTGCTGTGGAAGCACAGAGGAGGGAGAACTAGACCTTGAAGGATGGTGGGGTTTTATTGGCAGGAAAGAGGGATGTGGTTGTCCCAGAAGAGGGAGGAGAATGAGCAAAGGGAAATTCACAGGGCTCACATGCCAATGTGAGTATGAAGTCTTTAATTTTAGCTCTGTTCACAAGGAACTGTGGCCAGTATAAAGATCTTATATGTGCAAATGACATCCATCACACCTCTGGGTGCGTAGGTATAGTACTTGTTTTACTTAGCCTCTCTAAGGAAAGGGTAAGTGAACGTAAAGTTATTTCCCTTTAAAACAAAGTTAAAGTTTTACATTTCAAATCATTGGCTCAGATGAGTCCAGTCCATCTGCTTTTTGTTTCCTGTAAGAGACCTTTACTGTGCTACAAGTTCATGAAGCATTTACAAGTGAATGGAGCTGAACACTCCTCCCCCCCCCCCGGTTTAATCTTTATTGGTGACTTTAATTTTTTCATTGTTTCAGGTTACTGGCACCTTGCCATGCTTCCTTGATGGTGATGGTTTCATCAGGTCAAATCCTTCATCCCCAGATCTTGGAATATTATTTGACCTTAGACTGTCTTATATTCCCAATGTATGTCAGTTGAAAGTTAAAGCTTTCTAATGTATCAATTAAAAAGAAAGTTTCAAAAAAAAGCTTGTATTTACCAGTAAAATAATTGATGTTCTTAGTGTAGTAGAACTGTGATCCTTTAGGAATGGGGATAGCAGTGGTTTCACTTTTACATATATATATATGTATATATATATATATATATATATATATATATATATATATATACACACACACACACACACACACACATATATATATATATATATATATATATATATATTAGTATATTTTAACTGAATTCAGAGAAGAAGGCTGAGCGTGAGAGAGAGAAACATCAGTGATGAAAGAGAATCATTAATTGGCTGCTTCCTGCACACCCCCCACCGGGAATTGAGTCTGTAACCCGGGTATGTGCCCTTGACCAGAATGGAGCCCAGAACCCTTCAGTCCATAGAGTGATGCTCTACCCACTGAACCCAACCAGCTAGGGCTATTTTAATTTTGCTCAATCCTCACCTGAGGATTATTTTTCATTGATTTTTGGAGAGAGTAGAGGGGAACAAAGGGTTGGGGGGAAGAGAGAGAGACATCAATGAGAGACATCAATAGGAGAGACACATTGATTGGTTGCCATCCAGCACACCCCCCCCCCCCCCCGCAGTGGGCCCAGGGATAAAACTGCAACCCAGGTACAATCCCTTGACCCAGAATCAAACCATTGACCCTTCAGTGTCTGGGCCACTGCTGTAACCCCTGGGGCATACCAGCCAGTGTCCACTCTTTTTCATCCACATGGCCCACTGGACCCGCCCGGTTCCCCCCTCACCCAGATTCCTCAGTGCCCGGAAGGGGCTAAGTCTGCCCCCCTGTCTCACCTATTGGGAGCTCCAGCGGGAAATGAGGAGGCCCTGACTCTCCCTGACATGGCCCTGGGGTGCACAATTGCCAGCACACCTAGATGAGCACAGCACCTCTCCCGGTGCCTCCCGGTGACGCAGAGTGGAGGCTGCATGTGAGGTTCTGTTTCCCGAGAGGCTAGTGCGGGTTTCTGCCACAAGGAATGCTTCTCCCGTCCCTGGGTCTGTGCGAATGAACTGCCAATGGTGCCCCACGCCCTGAGGCCACATGCGATGGTCCTGGTGCTGGCGATGCAGATTCGTGGGGAACCTGGTGCTGAACCCCAAGGGAAGGGCCGCTTCCCCGGCTGGAGAGGCAGTGGGGGTTGGCAGTGTCCTAACCCTCTACTCCTAATAGGAAAAAGCGCTGGAGTCGAGCCAGAGCCTTCCTCAAATTGTTCCAACGCCAGAGAGGACGCTCACGAGGACAAGCCAAGTCACCCGCAGGACACTAGGACTTTCTGAAGACAGGACCAGGCCCGAGACTAGTGGGCTCCCAGGGGCTGGGGGGACAGGACCTGACAGGACCCGGAGCCGTGACAAGGCGCCCTGTGGCTGTGACAGGTGCAGCAGCCATTCCGGGTGGCAGTCACCACTGCAAGTCCTGCTGTGTCACTCGAGATGCAGAAATGAAGTGTGAGCACGCGGACACACTGTCTGGGGGCTGCTGCTTGCGTTCCCGGTCTCACAGGAGGTGAAGTCGGGGAAACGCTCACGTGCAGGTAAATGATCATGAAGCTTACTGCCTTGTTAGCATGGGTTATCTCCAGAGGGTTCTGTGGCCTGGGGTTTTCCTACTGGCTCCTCACACTTTTGGACATGTATCACGTCCACTTGTGTGATTGGCTAAGTTGATGAATGAGCTATAATCAGCCCAATTGAGTCAGCAAAACCTTCTGAGAGAAAACTGCTTGACAGATCCCCACTGTGGTTTGGATCCCTGAGTGAGCAGGTCAGGGGCTGCAGTTAGTAACGGCAGCCGTGCGAGGGGGCTTTCTGGGCTCAGCAGCCTTTCGGTAGTTGACCCACTTTGTCCGTCTCCTTGAGTTCTAGCTGCCGTGGGAGGTCGGCTCCATTCCTGTCCCCCGTTCAGAGCTGGGAGGGGAGCTCAGGAATGCTTGACCAGGGTCAGCACTGGCCCAGAGAGTCAGTGTCGGAGCTGGGACCCGAACCCGCGTCTGACATGTTCCGGGGCCCGAACTCTTAACCGCTGTGAGCACTGCCTGCCCTTCAAGCTGCTGTGGTCCCTGAAGATGCTCAACCAACTTGGGGCCCCAGCACTGAGGGGTGGGTCCCTTCTCTGTGGTGTGAGCTGTGTCAGCAGGTGGCGCTGCGGGGGAAGAAATAGCAGAGGTGCAGCTGTGCACTTGAATCCTCCATCAGGACTGGAGAAATCCCTTCTGTTCATGGATTGACGTGTTGAGGAAGTCACTAGACCAATTGTCTGCTCTCATAAGACTAGAGCTTAAAGGCTGTGAGGGCTAAACCAAGAGGAGAGGATGCGGCGCCATCTACTGTGGAAGAATGCTTGAGTTTGAGGGTGTTTTGGTATCAGATAGAGGTAGGTATTTTCATTATGTGCAAAGTCATCCTGCCATCAGAGGCTGTGAGAGGCACCAGAATTCTTAGTGAGCCTGGCTGTTTGTCTCAGTGGTTAGAGCATCGAAGGACCGAAGGGGCGCAACTTAGATTTCCAGTCAAGCGCACATACCTCGGTTGCAGGGTTGATCCTGGCTGCGGTTGGGGTTTGTGGGAGAGGCAACCAGTGGATGTATCTCTCTCCCATCGATGTTTCCCTCTCTTGTTCTCTCCCTCCCTTCACCTACGTCCTCCCATCCACTCTCTCTCTAAAGACAAATGGAAAAAAAATCCTCCCGTGAGGACTTTTAAAAAAAGAAGTATTATGACTGAGGAGTCCAGGTGGACTATTTCACTGCATGCAGCAGGCCAGAAACATGCCACTAAGTGTTTGGAGAGGAGCACGAGTTGTGTGTGAGCCAAATTGTCAGGGAGCCTGTCATTAAAATGGAAGAGTAAGCGCAGCAGGTGTGGCTCAGTTGGGTGAGCATCGTCCCATGAACCAGGAGATCACCTTCTGATTCCCGGTCAGGGCACACTAGTATGGGCGTGCAGAAGACAGCCGATCCATCTTTCTCATCATTGATGTTTCTATCTCCCTCTCCTTCCCCCTCTCTGAAAATCAATAAAAACACATTGGACAAAAAAGCGGATGAGTAAGGAAAGCTGCCCCCTACATCAATAAACACCCTTGCTTAATAATGTAACCCATGGAAATGGAAAAGCAGTCTAAGACATCCACTCCTTGAGCAGTACAGAATGATCCTCTCGTGCTACCTGGAGCCCTGGCTCCAGCTGCCACTCCAACACTTGACTGGAGTCCGAGCAGAAAGGGTTCACCGGGCCCTGATGCTGGTTGTGCTGGGGGGAATGTTGCCGTCTCTCCAGGGCTGGACTGGATTTTGACTTCCCAAGTACATTTGGCGAATGTAGCGTCATTTGTCCATTATTCAGTTCATTTACTTGCTGTTTTCTGTGTTTTGATCCTTCCTCCCTTGGTTATCCGGGATGACAATTTAGCGACGGAACAACGAAGAGTGCCTTTTGGAGCAGAAAGAAGCATGTTGCGGTCAAAGACAAGCCTCCAGTAGCCAGCTCTGCTTGGTCTAACGTCATGAAATGCTGCATTTAATGCATCCACCCTCTCCTCCCTAACTTGCCTCTCCCTTTTTTCCGACCACAAAGATTTATAATCCTTTCCCTTTATCCCTGTCTTGATCATATACCCATTATTTCTGAAAATTTTTAAAATTTCTTTTAAAAGAACAAAAAAACTCCAACAACAACAACAACAAAAGCCCAAAGAAAACCAGTTTGCTTGGAAGAAGAAAAATCCTGAACCTAATGGAAACCTCAGTTGCCATGACAATGAGGCCACGCCAAAGCAGGAGTCACCATCGCCCTGACTTAGTGGCTTGATGTGTCCCCTACATGGCCTCTTGCACCGGCTGTAACTCCTGGGCTGGCACGGCCTGGTCCTCCCTCGGCCTGTCTCCCGTGGGCGCAGTTGGAAACCCGAGGTCTCTCTGGCTTGGCTGTGTCCGCCGCTCTGCTCCTCTAGGTGACGCCACGCAGTGGAGGCCTGATGTCATGCGGTAAGATTTGGGTGCTTCAGACTTCATGGTGGGTGTGACATTGAGTGGCTGAGGGGCAGGGGGGCAGGTCCTGGGAGAGTGAGGAGGGGCCCGCAATCCCCACAGTGGGTGTGGCTCCAGGCCCACAGCCCCGGGGCTGCCTGGAGCCCGATGCTGTGCAAACAGCCTGTCCTCGTGCTCCCGGAGCTCCACCGCACGCCTGTGCCACTGGGATTGGAGAGCCCATCGCCTGTCCCATGATGAGGTAGTTGCAGGTCTTTTTGGGGTTTTGCCCTCATGTTTTTTTTTTTTAATTGGGATTCTGTTTAGCTTTGACAAGAGTATACGTTCATGGTAGAAAATTCAGAGATTGCAGAAAGCACAAAATACCAGGTAAACTCATGGTGCAGTCAAAGTCACCAGACGGAGAGGAGGACTTCTTAAACAGAGGGTTGTTCGGGTGGTAACCAACTTGGTTCTCAAATCCTAAGGGTGCCCTCCGGGACCGTGAGGGCCCGGACCACAGGTGTGGAGTGGTCCTAGGCAGACTCGGGTCAGGGTGCTTTGAAATCAGGGATCTGAGGACACAGTGTCTCACAGCAGGTGTGCCCAGGAGTTATGTGTTGGCCTTGTGCCAACATTTGGTGCAGCCTCGTGAGTTGCTCCCCCAAGTTCTCCCAGCTGCTCAGAGCCCGCCCTGTGAGCGATGGGTAGAGCGGAGGCCTCCACTCAGGCCTGCGGCCAGGGCCTCCCAATCAGACCACAGCCCGTGAGGCGCAGCCCCACCTCTGTCCCTGGGCTCCGTGGGCCCCGCTGCCTCTGCTGCTAGGCCTCGGTGTGGTCGCCCCCCCTTGGCATGGGGTGTTGCAGCCCCATTTCTCACTGTCCTTCTCTGCCCCAGGCCCTGGGGACCCGATACTGAAGGGAGGGGCCCTCCACGGAGGCAGCCTTGACCACTCAGATGCCTCTGCTGACCCAGCACCCAGGCCTGGTGTCCTGACCAAAGGCGCTGCGGGAGCTGGGTTGACGCTAGGCTGTGAACAGGCTGAGCAGGAGCGGAAACTTTGGTCCTGGCCATGTGGCCTGTGAAGGGCGGCCCTGGGAGGGGAGGGCTCTCCGAGAACCCTCCTGCCCTCACTCGGTCCTATCCTGCCTTCCTCTCTTTTCTGTAGGACACTCCCAGGTGCCCGATGACCTGCCAAGGTACCTGCTCAGAAACACCTTCATCTCCTGACCACCGGGGGCCAGGCAGGCGCACCTGCCAGGAGCAAAGGGAGGATGCCCTCCAGCTCTGTGCCCGCAGGAGGACTGTCAGCCCCTGCGGGGGAAGCTGCTGAAGGCCGGGCGGTATGTGAAGCCCCACTTGAGACCTGCTGAGCCCGAGGCCCACCCAGTGTGCCCTGAGGCTGCCCTGCCTCCCCAGAGCCTTTCTCTGGGCAGAGCCAGTCCACCCCATTCCCCCCTTACCCCCCACCTCCCACACAGCTGCCCGCTGGTGCCTGTCCCTAAATAGGGCAGTCAGCCTAGCCTCAGCCCAGCTGCTTGGGACCGCAGGCCACAGGCCGGCAAACAGGAGTCACCTGAAGGCGGGGGTTCTGAGGACTCGAGGGGCAGAAACAGCCAGCCACACCCTCTGTCCCAGCTCCTTCACGCCAGGGTCCCCAGTGCCAACCACTGGACAGGAGGCGCTTCTCACTGGCTCCCCCAAAGGAGGAGAGGCTGGCTCCCCTGCAGCCCCCGCCACGGCCCCGCCATGGCCAGGGGAGGTGGCGGCCGCAGCAGCTCCAGCCCCAGCACCACACAGTGACTGCAGCCCCGGCTGCCAGGACGAGGCCTCAGCCCCGGACGTTCAGGGCAACTGGCCACCGTGGCCCCTGTCCTGGCAGTGTCAGCTTCTCAGAGCCCGATGGGTCCAGGGCAGGACCACAGGGAGGGGCTCCCTGACAAGAGCCCACGCAAGTCACCCGACGTGGCTCCCACGCCAACGGGCCCCTGAGAACGTCAGTCATGGGAACAACTTAGAGAGCAGGCGGGCGTCGCCACAGCTGCGTGGGACCAGCAGGTGGAGCTCAGACGATGAGCGTGGCCGTGGGCGACTGGTCTTTTGGACCCGCGCCCCTGAGCCTTCAAACTCCTGACGCCCCTTCTGACCACCAGGGCCCCCTCTCCCATTGGCCTGAGGGGCCGGGAGCGACTTTGGAACAGGAAGCCCAGACCGGCCAGACGACCAAGACCTCGCAGCCCTGGGTGGACCTTGGAGTTGGGCTCACTGTTACCCCAGAGCGTTGCTGAGCCAGGCCTGGGCCCCACACTCCTGAGCCCTGGGCCGTCCAGGCAGGTGGCCTCAGGCTGTGCCTCTCTCCAGCTGGCTCCTGGGCCCCAGACCTGCCCCCGGGTTCCTTTTCTACCTGCATGGGCTCTGCCCCGCCTGGCGCAGAGAAGCCCTGCCCGCCCCCTCCCAGCAGAGGCCACAGTGTGCAGAGGGGAGCGTGTGCGAGAGGCGGGTGCAGCCTGGTCGCTAACGCGGCTGTAGCCCCCGGTGTTCACCATCGAGGATGACACTTTGAGTCTTTGTTTCTGAGTCACTCCCCGGGATAGAAACCCAATTTACTACATTCCATACCCGTGTAGGCACTCATGAAATATATGTGTTTTGAGGTGTCCCCCAAATGGATGTACCACAGGCTGGCTGTCCACCAAATGTACATGCACTTTAACAGCTGAGAACTCAGATTTCCCTCCTTTTCAGGGTGAGCGGATTTGACGTAATGGGTGAAGCCAGACTCAGCTTGGAACCAAGAAGATGTGTCCTCTGGACTTTGTGATGGGGACACATCCAGGATGAAGTGTCTGGTCCCGAACGGGCCCCAGTCCAGGCATGCAGGGCCTCCGTGGACAGATGATGCGCAGAAACACCGAATGCAGCGATTCTCGGTGTTTGCGGCTCCATTGCTTCAGCAGCAGCAGCGCCTGGACCAGAACTGACGGAGCCACGGAGCCGCACACATCAAGAATCGTTCCTTCGGTTCGGTGTGTGTACGCATCTCTCTCAATAGCTGCCCTCGATTCCTCGACTGCTGGGTGTTGGGTCCCCTCAACTTTATCTTTTCTGTGTCCCCATAAAAAGTCTTGTGGAGACGTGGTCTTCGTTCAAATCTTACCGTCTTCACTGATTTCTTCAAATCTGTTCAAACTGAAAAGAAGTGAAAATTAAGTGCGTTATCAGCTGTTAATGTGTCTACATTTTGGGGGGATACTACATGTACATTCAATGGAGAGAATTTTCCATCAGTTGTCTGACCTCTTTGTACCTGTTTTGGGGGACAGCCCATATTTACATCCAATGGGGACTCACTGTCCATCAGCAGCCCGACCTCTCTTTACCTTTTTGTGGGACATTCCATATTTACATCCAATGGGGACTCATTGTCCATCAGCAGCCCAACCTCTCTTTACCTTTTGGGGGGACAGCCCATATTTACATCCAATGGGGACTCATTTTCCATCAGCAGCCCGAGCTCTCTTTACCTGTATTGGGGGACAGCCCATATTTACATCCAATGGGGACTCATTGTCCATCAGCAGCCCTACCTCTCTTTACCTTTTTGGGGTACAGCCCAGATTTACATCCAATGGGGACTCATTGTCCATCAGCAGCCCTATGTCTCTTTACCTTTTTGGGGGGCAGCCCATATTTACATCCAATGGGACTCATTGTCCATCAGCAGCCCAAGCTCTCTTTACCTTTTTGGGGGACAGCCTGTATTTACATTCAATGGGGACTCATTGTCCATCAGCAGCCCAACCTCTCTTTACCTTTTTGGGGGACAGCCTGTATTTACATCCAATGGGGACTCATTTTCCATCAGCAGCCCTACCTCTTTTTACCTTTTTGGGGGACAGCCTATATTGACATCAGTTGGCATCAATCTTTCTCTTTGGGAGTCACACCTCTAGTGTGTATATGGCCGGTTTCCTGACACATGGTTTCCGGTTTCCTAAGGTGCTCTCCTGGGATGGGCTTGGCCTGGGGACCAGGGCTCTATAAAGAGGTTTTCCTTTGGCCTTAATGTGCTGGCAAAGAACTGGGTGTTCAAATGTGTTCTATCTCCGAGTGCTGTGACCTGTACTGATTAGCCATTGATTTTGGAACACAAGGATGGGTTTATAATAAAATGAGTTGGAGTAGAATTGAGTCCTGGATTTCCTCACCGCTCATCACTGGCAGCGATGCCCGGGCTCCGGGCTCCCCGCGTCCGCCCCCGGGTCCTGGACCCCTGGAATGCAGACCTCCCTCGGCCAGGAGGCCAGAGAAGGGGAAGCCAGGTTTCCTGTTTCCCAGGCAGCCACTCTTCCCAGGCCTTGGTGTATTTTAAGTCCCTCTAAGTGGAATCCTATTTTGATTTGGGATTTCTATCACAGCAGGAGCTCAGCTTAAAATGATCCTTGGGTTTTCCAAGGCCACTCAGCTAGGAAGAGGACGAGGAGGGAGGAGGACGGCAGGTGAAGATACTCCCTGACCTGACCTCATGGCGGCCCGTCCAGCTGCCGCCTGCGTGTCCCTCCTCCCTCACCAGCCTCTTCTGTAAGGTGCTTCCTGTGGCCTCCTGTCCCCTTCTTTCGAAGGCCCTGCCCCTGGGGGAGCCGCCCCCTCTGCGAGCTGCCCTCCCCAAAGATGGGAGCCAAACTGAGCATGTGGACCCCTGCAGGCCGCCTCCCCTCCGCCATTGGCTGTTGCACGGTCTGAACCTGACCGGTCACCCCTGGGAGCTCTCAGCCTCTGTCCCCTGATTCTCTCCCCTCTGGGACAGCTCTTCAGGGTGCACACTGGCCGGTCCCTGAGTCCCCCCTCATCCTTCCCACAAGCACTCACTGGAGCTCCCTGTGTGCTCCCTCCCGGGTTCTACCATGGAGGCAGCCCCCTCCCTGCCCCTCTGCAGGGCTGAGCCACCTGCTCCCCAGCACTGACCGCTCCTGAGCTTCAGGCCTGAGGTCGCTGCCTTAGACCCCCTGCCTGGGCTGCAGGCTTCTCCACTGTCCCTGACTCCTCTGGGCTCCCTGCTTATCCAAGGCCACCAGCTGTCAATGACAGAAGCCAAAACCTGGGGTGCGGGCTGGACCCCTCCTCTCTCCACTTCCCACAGGTGATCGCTCCCCTGAACCTGGGTCTGGAACAGATCTGGAATGTGCCCACCCCTCTTAGCTGACTGTTCTCATCCCAGGTCCCCCCGACACCCCTGTCCCTGGGTCTTGGCAGGGCCTGGCCAACTGGTCTGCCTGCCTCCCACATCTTCTCAGCCCCCTGGCACCTCTGGCATCCACCCCGCTGACCTACCTTTGTGAACCTCCCTCCCTCAACCTCCACACCAGCTACACCCATACTTCTGCGGACTATGTGTTCCATGTGACTCACCGCGGGGTGCACCCCACCTGCTCTCACCCCCCTGCAGCCCCAGACAAGCTGGTCGTACCCACAGCTTTCACTGCCATCTTCCCAGAAGGCTCCCAGCACCACTAGCCCAGGCCTCTCCTGGGAACCCCCAGAGCTGTTCCCAGCTTGGAGGTCCCAAAGACACCTCCACCCCACAATGCTCAGCACACCGTTCACGCTCCTCCCCCACCAAAGCCTCTGTGCTCCTCCTCTCATCCCCTCTGTCCCCTTGCCCCAGACCATGCTGGGCATCGCCCTCCCTTCCCCCTGTCCTATCCTTCACTCCCCCAGTTGCTCCCAACTCTGACTTCTCACTCACACACCACCCAACCCAGGGGGTGGTCCCCCCGGGTCGTGCCACGGGATCCTGTTGCTGAGGGAGCACCCAAACCAGGCCCTCCTGAGCTCCAGGGCCCCACCTCTCTGCACTGGCTGGGAGCTGTGTGCTCTGGGGGGTGGTAAACATCCACGTGACCACTCAGGGCTGAGGTCTGCCTGCAGAGAGGTAAGGGTCACCTGTGGCACCAGAGGGGCTCCCCCTGGGGAGAGCAGGAAAGTGAGAAAATGGGAAAAGGTCAGACACACCTAAGGAAAGAAGCATCCAGCCACATGTTTGTCAACCAACCAGATGAAGAGGAGGGAGTCTGTTTATATGTCCACACACACATACACAAACACAGACACACTCAGAGACACACACACATAAACACACACACATAAACACACACACACACACACACGAGTATATAAAGATGTAGATACACAGCCCATTGACTCCCTTGGAAAGCTCTTCTTGATTTTTTGCAAAACAGGTGAATTTATAGCCACCTTATGCTTGCCCTCAATGACGGATGAGTGTCATTCTAATGAGAATGTTGGGTGATGCTTGCTGTTATGTTAGTAAGTCGGACAAACTGGAGGTGCCTATGAGATCCTCACTCTTTTGTTCATGATGTGAGTGACTACTCAGTCAGGCAGTGCTTTTCTGAATGCCAGCCCAGTCCCACAATTCTTATAATGTGTTGGCACTGCAAGGCCTACAGAGGTCTTTTTAAAAACCAGAGAGACAATTTACATGTCATAATATTCACCCAGGGCACACTTTTAGGTTTAATCTTCACTATTAACATTTTCTTCATCACTTTCTCAAGTCTAGAGACAAGACGCACATAAGAAAACAAATCAAGTCCTGATTTGGTAACACTGGCCAATTCCTAGGGTGTAAATATTTTAGCAGAGGTGATTTCAGGCTGCTGGCATGGTATCCCGACCACAGACATGGGAATAGATGTATGGTCCACCCTGCCCTATAATATCACCTCCACGCAGGTACTATAGGTCTGAATAACCCCAAGAGTATGGGTAACAGGGAAACAATTCCAAGTAGCCAGTTTGGGGGTTTGTTTGTTTTTTAAAAATCTATTTTTATTGATTTGAGAAAGGAAGAGAGAGAGAGAGAGAGAGAGAGAGAGAATGAGAGGAGAGAAACATCAATGATGAGAAAATCCTAAATTGTCTGCCTCCTGTACACCCCCAATGCGGATCAAGCCTGCAATCCAGGCATGTGCCCTTGACAGGGAATTGAACCGTGACCTCCTGTTATATTGGTTGCCGCTCAACCACTGAGCCTCGCCAGCTAGGCCAAGGGGCAAGTTTTGAGTATTTATAATCTTTTGTTCTTATTATGCTTTTATTGCTTTTAGAAAGAGGGATGGGGAGAGAAAGAGAGAGACATTGACCAGCTGTCTCCATCCACACCCCTACCATGGACTGAACATGCAACCTGGGCATGAAACCTGACTGGGAATGGAACCGGTGACCTTTGGGAGCTCAGGACAATCAATGCCCAACCACCTGAGGGACACCGGTCAGGGTTACCACCTTTGCTTTTAATATAATTTATTTAATCCCAAGTTCACATAAGTTAATTGTTAGCTGTGTCTGTATTTATCACGTGGCCTCTGAAGCCCCTGGACACACCCATGGGCTCTCACCAGCAGCACAGGCTGCTTCAGCTAGGCAAGGGCCACTGCCTGGTAGGGTGGGCTGAACGGCAGGGGCCTGCGAGAGTGAGAGTGAGCCCTCTGCCAGTGCCTGCACCGAAGAGGACCCGCAGGAGGGGCTGCAGGACCATGGTCACCAGGATGGGAGAAGAGACTGGGCGGCTCCCAGGGTCTGACCGAATGTTCTCCCCAGGCTCAGGGGGGAAAACAGCTGGGTGTGGCTGGGTGGCTGGCCAAGGGAGCTGAAGAAGAGGGTTGGGTGACCTTGCAGCCTAGGGTCCCCCCGTATCCTTTCCCGTCTCACAGGGTCTCTCTATGCTGACCTTCCACCTACCAGATGGGCAAAGATGAAAACCCAGGAAGGAGTCAATGAAGGAGGCGGTGTGGCGAACAGGCGCTCACTCTCCATTTGAGTGTGAGCTGGCACAGAAGGAGCTTGGACATTTGCACTTACCTTTTCATTAAAATAGATTCATGCATTTTCCCTAAGCTAGTTCTAGGATGACAGCCTAGGAAACACTGCATGTCCTGCAAACACACACACACAGACTCTCTCTCTCTCCCTCCCTCTCTCTCTCTCATGCACACATGTGTGCACACCAGCACCCTGTCCCTAGCACTTGCCCTGTAGCACACCTGTCAGCCTCTGTCATGCTTGAACTGTCCTATGTTTGCGACCAGGCCTTTCACCAGGAGCAGAGAAACAGAACTTCCTGTCCACCATCTGCCCTGAGTGCCTGTGGAGGCCGCTGGTATTTATTCACTGAGCCTCTGTGCCAGAGCCCTTGTCAGCACTCCGTGGGAATAAATCGATTCACTTCATTTGGTTCCTGTGAAAGGGGGTGACTGACTCCCTCTTCCCAATTAGCAACGGAGAAACCACTGAATGACAAAGAGGCATGGGCTCCAGGGTGTAAGACAGAGGGAGACGCTGTAGAGACTTGGGTGGGGGTAGTGAGGGTGCTGAGTGTACGCAGTCCTGCAGGCGGTGGGAACCGATTGAAGGAGAGCTTTGTCACTCCTGCTCTTGAGTTTCCCTCGCACAGCCCTGCGCCCTGGTCCTCAGGCCCTCTGGGCAGATATAAACCCAGGGCCACAGGTCAGGGCACAGGAGACAGTGCCCGGGCGGGTGGGCAGGGACCGGAGCTCTTCATGCTGCCTGAGAGACTCTCACCCCTGGGATCAGGGAGAGGGCAAGGCTGGTCCTCCTGGGGCTGCAGAGAAAACCTCTCCCAGCTTCGGGTGGAGCCAGCTGTCCTAGGTTCCTGGGCTGGGAGCCCCATCCTCCCACCCATCTCTGCGCCCAAGTCATATGACCATCTCTCTGCCAGCGAGTCCCATTTCCCTCCACAAGGACACCTGTCACTCAGTGAGGCCCACCCACCCCAGACCCTGAGACCCCTCTGACCTGGATTACACCGGCCAAGGAGTACACCGCTCTGGGCTCCGCTCTGGGCTCCGCTCCAGGGCTTCCAGGGCCCAAGGCCTGTGGTGTCGGACCCTCATCCTCCTCAGCCACAGGGTTCGACTGAGACAGAAAGTCCCATCGGGAGTGAGAGCCATGGACCCCGACCTCCCGCTGCCCGACCTGGCCCAGGAGGTCACTGTGCACTTGGCGCTGCAGTCTTCCCCCGCAGCAGGACGGACACCGGCCATGACGCGCTCAGGGACAGCCTTCAGCTCCAGGCCTGTCGCGACCGGGGCGTCCTCGTGGGGCCCAAAGTGTGTCCCCAGCCCGTGCCCCCCCCCACCCCTCCCGAGCTGCTCTCGGCTCCTGGATTACACCGGCCATGTTGGGCCACGGTCACTCTGTCCCATCCGCATGGACCTGGGGGCACAGAACACACCCCAGAAGAGGCACCACGCCGCACAGGAAGGCAGGAGGCCCCGGGTTGAGTGGCAACACCAGGCTCAGCACAGCAAGCAGAGTAGAAATTGCCCGTAAATTCTGGCCAATATGCGCCCAGGCCACGGGCACATTCCCTATGGCATGTTCTCACCAGTCCATGCGCCCACCTGTACATGACATGAAGCCTGCGACAATCAGGGCCCTTCCTTGGCGGGGTGGGCAGAGGCCTCTGCACCAGGACCTGCAGGGCTTCCCTGTGGCAGCGAGAGCGCCCCCTGCCTCCCCTGCTCAGGGCACAGTGTTCCCACAGGAGGCACCTGGCAGCAGTCCCTTCCCTGTGCTGCTGCCTCCCGCCACCAGGGACAGCCAGGGACCCTCGCTGGTACAGCCCACTGCGCGGAAGTCCCGCCCCTTCCAGAAGTCAGCCAGGTGCCTGTGGAGCCAATAGCATGGAGGTGCGTGGACTGTCTGACCTGAGTGGCTGCTGGCAGCTTGGGGCCGGACAGCCTCCAGGCTTCTGCGGGGTAGATGGCGAGTGGGGGCCCCCGGGCTGAGGACCGCCCTGCTCAGGCCCCGGGTCCTCGGGGCGGCGGACCCTCGCTCTGCCCTCACCAGCGTCTGGGGGAGGCGCCTTCCTAGTCAGGGTTTTGTGTCTGAGGAAGACGCCCCCTCACAGGCCAGGCCGCCCGCCTCCCTGTGGTGGGCACTGGACCTGGCGCCGGCCCTGCCCTGTGTGGCCCCACTCTGGGCTCTGCTCCAGGGCTTCCCGGGCCCAAGGCCTGTGGTGTCGGACCCGCATCCTCCTCAGCCACAGGGTTTGGCTCAGACAGAAAGTCCCGTGGGGAGTGAGAGCCACGGACCCCGACCTCCCGCTGCCCCACATGGTCCAGGAGGTCCCTGTGCACTTGGCGCTGCAGCCTTCCCCAGGGCAGGACGGACACCTGCCATGACGCACTCAGGGACGGCCTTCAGCTACAGGCCTGTGGCGACAGGGGTGTCTTCTTGGGGCCCAGAGTGTGTCCCCAGCCCATGGGCCGTCCCCGAGCTGCTCTGGGCTACTGGATCCATCAGACAGCAGGTCTGCAGAATGTGTGCATGTCCCATCGGAATCACTGTAGGTGCTCGAGTAACTCCAGCCACATGAATGCTATTGCTCGTTTTAAAGGCTCTACTAAGCTCTATTTTATTTATTTTCATTTTTTATTTCTTTGGCATTTTCTGTCTCTTTTTCAAGAAAAAAGATTGTAAATATACTAATGTTACATGCAGTAAACAATATTTTAAGAAAAAGAATTTAAATATAACTAGAGGCCTGGTGCCCAGATTTGTGCACCAGTGGGTTCCCTTGGCCTGGCCTGCGCCCTCTCACCATCTGGGACCCCTCAGGACATGTCCAAGCCCCACAGGCCAGGTGAGGGTCCCCATGGGGCCTCTAGTGTGCATATAAGATCTTTGGTGCATCTCTTCCAGCCCTCCTCCAACCCCTTCCCTCTGAGATTCATCTTTCTGTTCAATGTTTCCATGCCTGAGCTTTGAGTGTCTGACCCCTAGTGGTCAGTGCACATCATAGCACTGGACCAAGAGTAGCTTAGGACTTTATATACACTGAGGGGCTAGATTATTATGACCACCTGATGTGTGTAGGCAAATAAGCCATACACTGCATTGTTTGGGATATGGAAGCTGAAGGCTTGTTCGAACACCTTTGCTGTCAGCAGTTACCAAATAAAAAATCTCCAATTTGCACAGGAACACAAGGATTGGATAGTTGAGCATTGGAAAAAAGTCATGTGGTCCGAAGAATGATGTTTCCAGTTGCATCATGCAGATGGCAGAGTGAGAATTTGGTGGAAACAGCATGAAAGAATGCACCCCACATGCATGAGTACAGCCCTTCAAGCTGGTGGGGGCAGTGTTATGGTCTGGGGCATGTTTTCCTTGGCATGATTTGGGCCCTTTAATTGGTATGGAACAACATCTGAATAGCACAACATACCTAAGTTCATGCTATCATGTTGAGGGCGTATCCCAATGGAGATGGCTTCTTCCAACAAGACAATGTGCCATGACGGTGCTCGTATGGTGCAGGAGTGGTTTCAACAACATGAGGGAGACTTTACCTTGCTTAGGTGGCCCCCACAATCACCAGATCTCAATCCAATTGAGCATTTGCGGGACGAAGTTAAAAGAACCATCAGGCAGCTGGTTCCACAACCATCAAATCTCACAGAACTGGACAGTGCTATTCATCAGGCATGGTGTCAGATTCCTCACATCACTTTTTAACATCTCGGGGAGCCAATGCCAAGAGGATTCGCCGCAGTATTGAAGGCAAAACGTGGCCTAACGAAATACTGATGGTGTCATAATAATCTGGCCACTCAGTGTATATAGGCTTGTGGCCCAGTGCCCGAAATTCGTGTGTGTGGGCGGTGAGGTGTCTCTGAGCCCTGCCTGCACCCTCTCCAATCTAGGACCCCTTGGGGTGGTCTGAATGCTGGTTTAGGCATGATTTCAGGGATCGGGCCTAAACTAGCAGTCAAACATCCCTCTCAGCATCCAGGACCGCTGGCTCCTTACTGCCCACCTGCCTGATTGCCCCTAACCACTCTGCCTGCCAGCCTGTGTACCCGCAGCTGCCCCCCAGCCATCTGTCTTACCCTCAACTGCCCCGCTTGCCAGCCTGCTCACCCTCAACTGCCCCCCACTGCCAGTCTGCTCACCCACCACTGGCCCCCAATGCTGGCCTGCTCGCCCCCAATTGCCCACAATTACCGGTCTGCTCCCCGCATCTTCCATTCCTGCTGGCCTGCTTGCCCCCCAACTGACCCCCCTGATGGCCTGCTTGCCCCCCAACTGACCCCCCTCATGGCCTGCTTGCTCCCAACTTCCCCCTACTGCCGGCCTGCTTGCCCGCTGCTGCCCTCTCCTCCTGGCCTAATCACCCCTAACCGCCTCTGCCTCGGCCTCACTACCATGGTTTTGTTCCAAAAGACATCTAGAACAAGGGTCCTCAAACTATGGCCCGCGGGCCACATGCGGCCCGCCGAGAACATTTATCAGGCCCGCCAGGTGTTTTTGCCACTGCTGCCTGTCCTGCTTAGCAGCCAACTCTTCCCGGGCCCGCAGTGTGCATGCGTGGAATGTCTGAGGGACAGTGAACTGGCCCCCTGTTTAAAAAGTTTGAGGACCTCTGATCTAGAAGGTCTCCTGGTCTAATTAACATATTAACCTCTTATTAGTAAAGATGTTATGTGCAATAAACATGAATATTTCAAGAAAAACTTTTAAATATAATATTACCTGTAATAAACATTAATATTTCAAGGAAAAAAGATTCAAATTATAATAATATTACCAAAACTATACTAACATAGTATATCACAAAAGTTGTAGGAAATATTAAAAATCTGCAAATAACAGGATTACTTCTATTATATTCTAAAATAGTTTTTGTTCTGGCTCTATTTTTTGTTCATCAGTTTACGTTTTTCATTATATTCCACAAATGAGTGAGCTCACATGATATTTGTCTTTCTCCAACTGGCTTATTTTGCTTAGCATAATGCTCTCCAGGTCCATCCGTGCTGTTGCAAATGGTAAAAGTTCCTTCTCTTTTAGGGCAGCGTCGTATTCCATTGTATAGATGCACCACGGTCTTCTAATCCACTCATCTGCTAAGTGGGGCCCGTAGGCTGTTTCCAAATCTTAGCTCTTGTACATTGTGCTGCTATGAACATAGGGGTGCATATGTCCTTTCTGATTGGTTTTTCTGATTTCTTGGGATATAGTCCTACAAGTGGGATTACTGGATCAAATGGGAGTTCCATTTTTAATTTTTTGAGGAAACTCCACACTGTCTTCCACAGTGGTTGCACCAGTCTGCATTCCCACCAGCAGTGCAAAAGGGTACTGTTTTCTCCCCATCCTCGCCAGCACTTGTGTTTGTTGATTTGTTGATGATAACCATTCTGACAGGTGTGAGATTGTATGTCCTTGTCGTTTTGATTTGCATCGCTCTGATGATTATTGTCTGATATTTTGCTGCCTATGGATTCTTCTAAGATTTTTATGGTTTCCCGCCTTTAAATCCTTTATCCATTTTGAGTTTATTTTTGTGTTTGGTGTAACTTGGTGGTCTAGTTTCTTTCTTTCTTCCTTCCTTTCTTCCTTCCTTCCTTTCTTTCTTTCTTTTCTTTTTTTTTTTTTTTTGCTTGTATCTATCCAGTTTTCCCAACACCATTTATTGAAGAGACTATCTTGACTCCATTGTATACTCTTGTCTCCTTTGTCAAATATGAATTGAGTTTAATAGCCTGGGTTGATTTCTGGATTCTCTGTTTGATTTCATTAGTCTACACGTCTGTCCTTGTTCCAGTACCAGGCAGTGTTGAGAACTGAGGCTTTGTAATATGGCTTGATATCTGGCATTGTGAGCCCTCCAACTTTGTTGTTCTGTCTCAGGATTCCTGTGGCTATTCGGGGTCTTTTTAAATTCCATATGAATTTTTGAAGAGTTTGTTGTAGGTCTGTGAAATATTACGTTTGTATCTTAATGGGATTTTCATTGAACCTATAGATTGCTATCAGTGGTATGGACATTTTAATGATGTTGATTCTACCAATCCATGAACACGGTATATCCTTCCATTTGTTTATGTCTTCCTCTATCTCTTTTTTCAACATCCTGTAGTTTTCCGAGTACAGGTGCTTTACCTCGTGAGTTAAGTTTATTCCTAGGTCTCTTAATTTTTTTGGTGCAGGGGTAAATGGGATTGTTTTATTAGTTTCTCTCTGTGTGAGTTCATTATTGGTGGATTTTCTGAAACAGTCTGAGGAGTATACTAGTAGGTGTTAGTTCTTCTTTGAATGTTCGGTAAAACTCCCCTGTGAAGCCATGTGTTAGATGATTAGTGACTTTGACTAGGTTTTCATATGTCTCTTGGCCTTCTGTGTGTCCTCTTTCGAAAAATATCTATTTAGGTCCTTTGCCCATTTTTTGATTGGATTATTTACCTTGGTTTTGTTAAGCTGTAGGAGTTCTCTGTAATTTTTGGAGAATAAACCCTTATTGGACATAACATTGGCGAATGTGTTCTCCCATAAAGTGGGCTTTCTTGTTCTTTTGGTTGATGGGTTTTCTTTTGATGTAGTCCCATTTGTTTCTTTTCTCCTTAGTTTCCATTGCCCTAGGAGCTGTATGGGTCAAGGTATTGCTGTACTTTATTTTAAAGACTTCAAATAAATTCAAACTTTGAGAAAATTTGATGTAGTTAAGTAATTCCATTAGTGTGTTGAAAACATTCAACCATTCAAACGTTCAGTTTTATACATAATTTTTATATCTGTAGAATTCTAATTTCTCTTTTAGAAAATCTATTTCTGTTGATTTAGGAGAAGAAGGGAGAGGGTGAGATAGAAACATCAATGATGAGAGAGAATCATTGACCATCTGCCTCCTGCACGCCCCACAGTGGGGATTGAACTGGGCATGTGCCCTGACCAGGAATTGAACTGTGACTTCCTGCTTCCTAGGTCGGCGCTCCACCCCTGAGTCATGCCGGCTTGGCTAATTTCTCTTTTTTAAGTTCTATTTGAACATAATGTCGTGGTCATGGTTTGCTCTCCAGGTTGATTAGTGAAAAGGCTCCAATAGGGAGTTTACAGGTTAAATGTATTATTTATTAAATTAGGAGTAGCCCCTGTCTATGGGCGCTGGCCTCTGTGAAGTCATGGTTCCCTCCTGCTCATCTGCGCCCCTCCTGGAGCCTTCTAGAATTTAGTGTTTGCCTTCAGCAGTGACAATTGTTCATGAGACCCTGACCTGGCGGGCCGAGCTCACCTGCACCCACAATTGAAGCTGCCCCCCAAAACCTGCTCTTCCCCCCCCTTGGTTTCCTCTTCCAGCTCCTGGTCCTCAGAGTTTGATCTTTTCCATCTAGTGGCTGCGTGGCTGGTCACAGCTGCTGGGTCTCCGGTCTTCCTTCCTGAGTCCCAAGGGACTGCGTCTGGCAGGTCTCCCTTCTGGACTGCCCCTTACACAGGGCTCCAAGTCCCCACCTGGTGCTGCTCCTGCCCCCTCCCCCGGGCTCACCTGGGCGTCAGAATGAGGGCTGTGGGATGTGCAGCACTGCAGACAGATGTGCGGTGCTCCGTTTCCAAGGAGCCAGACGGCTGCTGGCTGAGGCGGCCCCGCTGGACTGAGAGGGCCAGAGGGCGGCTCACAGGCAGGGCCCAGTGCTCTGGCAGGTGCTCTGGGCTGCAGCCAGCAGTCCTTGTGGCCCTGTGCCAATGCTGCACACTCAGACCGGGTCTACAGGGTATGTCCTGTGGCCCTGAGTGTCCTACCAGGTGTGTGTTAATGCGCTGGTTCTAAAAGGACTGACTCTTTCAGCATAAACGCCTCAGCTGGCTGAGAAGAAGGGTCCCTGAGAGGAACGCGCTGCCGAGATGGTCAGGTGTGTGCGAATAGGCTGGGTCTGCTTCACTCCTGCAGGTCGGAGCTCCCTCTCTGGAGGCTGCGCTGAGGAAGTTCCATGACGTCTACAGAAAGGGAACCAGGGGCACAGAGGGTGGCAACCGGCTTGCCATCCTTGCCCTTTTGTATGACTTCCACCTGCTACAGTCTCTCCGCATCTTCCACATTTTGGAAAAACTGACAGGAACTTTCACAGAGAAAGATAAGGAACTGATCCTGTTCAGGCTGAGAAGTGGGGATTTTCATTGAGAAAACACGATGCTATGTCCCTGGCAATGATCAGAGAGACCAGGGCAAAGCCAGAGGGGCCGTCAGCACGTTCCGGGACCAGACCAGGGACGGTGGGTCCCTCGACCTGCCTCCTAAGTGCCTAAGTGCGCAGATGCTGAGCAGCAGGTGAAATAAGTGGGGAAATGCTGTGTGCCATGCCCTAGCCATCTGTTATCGTGTGCTCCTGGGATGAAGATGTTTTTATCGTGAATGTGTGAGCAAACCTTATTCCTTTACTAAAACTCGGGTCTTTTGTGAGTTAAGAATCGATTTAATTCACACTCATCTGTTCAACAAATGTTCACTGAGGAAGGCCGTGTGGCTCGGGGCTCAGGTGTCAGCGACCTGGACTTCTGGCTCAGCAGTGGACAGCAATGTGACCTGAGTCTTCCAAGCCTCAGTTTCCCCTTGTAGAACACAGGGCTGAGCAGAGCTCCTGCCTCTTTTCCTTTTGTGCAGATCAGAGATAGGGGAGGGCGGGGGAGCCCCGAGGGATGTGTGAGGAGCCGGGAGAGGGTGCGTGTGGGGGCCACAGGGGAGCAGGGCAGAGGCTGTTGCAAGGACTTGGGCGTTGATCCTGGAGGCACCTGGAGGGTTCTGAGTGGGAAAATGGACTGGGAAGGGTTCGTGCTAACGGTCACCCTGGCTACAACGTAGAAGACGGAGGTGGTCAGACAGGAAGACCCCCTTCAGGGGTCAGAGATGGTGGTGGGAGGATTAGCTCTGTGGTAGTGGACGTGGGTGTGGGAGAGGGTGTGGGAGTTGGAACTGACCAGGCGGAGAATGGGTGGGAGGGAAGGCGGGGTCAGCCCATGTTCTCAGCTGGGCCTTTAGTGGACAGCACTACATGCAGGAGACACAGGCTCAGAAGGGAGGACGGGACCATCCTGAAACCTGAAATGCTCACTGGGATGTGCTGTGGTCTGAGCCCTCTGAGGACGCACAGCCCTTAACATACGCAGTGGACACTGTGCATGGGTGGGTGTGATGCTGTGTAAATGCCCTCACTGAAAAGTGAATACTTGGAGAAATCTCAGACAGGGGTATCTGGGAGGTCTCTGAATTGTGCTTGCAACTTTTCTCTCAGTGTGACATTCTTTCCAGTTGAAAAGTTAAAGAGGGTACAGGCCAGGAGTGGGGAAGGAATGGCCAATGTCGTGGAGAGGAGGGGTGGCTCAGAGCCCAGGGCCAGGAGGGAGGAGTGCAGGGAAGGGGGGCAGAATCCATGAGCAGGAGAGGGAAGGGGAGCTCTGTGGGTAGTGGTCCAGGCCCCGGTGGAGGTCTGGTGAGGGTCCGGTGCCGGGTCATGTTAAAAGGCTGCAGAGGCTGGTGTGGGGATGGTCTGCCTGTGACCATCGGGTTTATAAGCAGTGGCGGCCACGTGCAGAGTTGGTTTGTTTCTTCCCAAGTTGAAGTGATGACCATTTGAAATGGATGGCTCTCTCTTTCTTTTCTTTATGTTTTTAAGGTTCGCTGTGTGCTGGAAACAATGTTGGTGCTGAAGAGCAGTGGCGTGCAGAGGATTCCGGGCTGTGAGCCTGAGCCTGTGGAGAAACTGAGGAAATTGCTAAGAGCGGAAGCGAGTTCCCTGTGGACGTGGACCCACCGAGGAAGGCTGGGAAGTAGTTGGAGCCGCAAGTTGGGTGCCGGGCCTGATCAGCAAGAGTTGCGAGAGATCAAATGGCAGCTGTGTTTCTGCAGTGAGACCCTGTGAGGGGCCCGTGTGCAGTGAGTCCCTGTGAGTTCAGCATCTCCCACACTTAGCCGGTGGTGCTGGACTCGGCTGTGCAGCAGAATCACCAGAGACCTTCTGATCACTGTGGAAGAGGGCCCACCAGGACCGGAGGCGTTAGCCCAGCAGGAGAGGGGCTTTTCTATGTAACCTCCCCAGGTATTTTTACGTGGGCCACAGCAGAGACCCACTACCATCTCCAGTCAGGGCGTCCTCTACCCTTAGTTTTTTATTCATTTTTTTGAGGAGACTTCTTATTTTATATATACTTTTATTGATTTCACAGAAAACTGGAGACAGAGCGTGAGAGAGAAACACCAATGATGAGAATCACTGATTGGCTGTCTCCTGGACACCCCGCATTGGGGATGGAGGCCACAACTGGGACATGGGCCCCAACCTGGAAGCCAACCATAACTGCCTGGTTCTGGTTCATAGGTTGACACTCAACCACTGAACCAGGCCGACAAGGCTCGGGTGCCGGTAACACTGCTTGTATAAAGAAAAGAATGGTATTGCTGGTTTAGTTAGCTTCAAGGTATTCTTTAAACTATTGGGGAGGATGCTAAGAATTTATAACTGAAAATTTGAGAATGACTTTGTTAACCTAAAAAACCATTGAAACCTGTAAAGAATTTTTGTGAGTTTATTTGAGCCAAACTGTCGACATATGCCGGGAAGCAGAACCTCAATGAATTGAGATAGTGTTCCGGAGAATGGCAGGGTTACATTCGTATTTATACATGAAATTCATTGGTGACAGATTTAAGGAGGTGGGATTAAGCAAAGCGGGGGGGAAACCTCTGTGATAGGATAAAAAGTAAAATGATGGACACATACTTAGGTGGGTGCAGGATCAATCAACATGATAATGAAGGAATTTGTAGTATCTGCCCTGGAGCCCAGAACATTTGGTTGTGCCCCAGGGGTTCCAGAAAAAGGGAAGTTACAAGTTACCCAGACACTTCAAAGGAATGTTATCTTAGAGGCAAAAAGGCAAATGGGCTCAGTAAGGATCAAAGTTGATCTTGTCAGTGAAGATACTGGCCTAGGACATAACTGCCCACCATAACTGCTTTTAGCCAAAGTTTAATTTCAGACCATCCTTTGTGGTTGTTTTAGGTCTCTGAGTCTGCTAGGCCGCCACGCAGGCCGCCCCTGAGCTTGTCAGGTCAGCGTGTGGCCCCTTTCGTCCACAACTTCCTACTGCCTAATGGAACCCATTTTTTCTTTCAACCCTATGCCAAGGATGTGCTTACTGATTTGAGAGAGAGAATCATTGATGTGAGAGAAAAGCATCAATTGGTTGCCTCTCATATACATTCCCACTGTGCTCTGACCGGGATTGGAACCCACAGCCTTTCTGTGTTGAGAATGATGCTCCAGCAAACTGATCCACACCGGCCAGGTCGTGGACCAATTTTTAGGAAAGAAAACTTTCTGTGACTCCTAACCTTTGTGCATATCCGTGGTCCAAAATACAGCTCAGTCCATGGGCGTTCATGGAACACCTTGATGACTTTGTGTTGAGTGAATGAGATGCAATGTGTGCAATGTGCTCATCACTGTGCCAGGCTTGTGCTCACTCTTTGTGGTTGCAGTCAGCCTCATCCTGTTTTCGGTGTCATTCTTATGTATTTTCCTTAAAATAGCGCTAGGTTCATAAATTTTGCATCGTTTCTCTAAAATGTTGGCCCTAAAAATTGGGAGCAGAGAGTTTCAAATGGTATCAAATGATTTTAAATGTCGCATATGGCACACTTTAAAATCAAGAAAATATGCCTAGCTAGTCTTGCTCAGTGATTGAGCATCAACCAATGAACTAGGAAGTCACGGTCTGCTCTGAAACATGGATATTAAAGTAGCATCCTGGATATTTGGTAACATGCCCCAAAGAGGTGTGCTTTAGTGATAAATCTCCAATAAAATCTGTTTCAAGGGTATTTCAAGGATGAACCAACTTCCAGGAACTCTTCACATTTCGCCATTCTTGGAAAAAGATATCCTTGATGCCTAAATGTGATCATTTCCCAATTATACTAATTCTAGAAATAACCATGCGAAGCCTTATCTGCAAATAGTAATATTGTTGGACTTGGAAGATAACAAGGTCCCTCTATTTAAAATCCTCCGTGTGTCCCAATCAAAAGAGTGAGTCTATTCTTAGTGTTTTTCTAAATATTTACTGTCCTCTGCAATTCATTTGCCCTGTGTACTCACTGTCTTTTAGCCATGCCAATCTTTAAACTTCCAGATAATTTACATAATCTACCAGATGCTTTACATAATCTACCAGATGACTCTTATGGTTTATGAACATTCTGAAGTTATAAGAAAAAATATTTGCTCATACTTGCTAATACACCTAAGTTCCCAATATTTCAGAAGCAATATTCTAAAAGACCACAAGATGGGGGTATTCCTGCATACAAGCAAATTCTCAAAGCAGTGCACTGAGCTCCCAAGTGTCAAGTTCTACTTTGTTGGTTATGTTTGTTTGTTTGTTTTTCTAAGATTTATTTATTGATTAAGTTATTACAAATGTGTTCTTATCCCCACATTACCCTCCCCATCCTTCCCACTCATGCCCTCACCTCCCTGTTGTGTGTGTCCAGTGGTTAGGCCGATATGCATGCAAATAAGTCCTTTGGTGGATCTCTCCCTCTTACCCCCACCCTCCCCTACCTTCCCTTTGGGGTTTGATGGTCTGATAGATGTTTCTCTGTCTCTGGATCTGTTTTTGTTCATCAGTTTATGGTGTTCATTATATGTACCACAGTCCCTGGAGTTCTAGTGCTTAAGATTTGGCGCTCTCAAGTTCTGCTTTGACCAATGAGGTAGTCATTACCCACATGAGGCTAATTTACAATGAAGTAAAAGGAGAAATCACGCTCCTAAGTGGCACTAACCACCTATCAAGAGCTCAATAGCCATATGTGGCTGCTGGCTACACTGCTGAGCAGTGCAAAATAAAACATTTCTATTCTCACAGATTTTCTAGTGATTCTAAAATTAATTTCCTTTCATTTAAAAAATGGAGAAAGTTTTAGAAAGTGCTGATTCTTCCTATTATTCATAATGCTGAACAAGTGGAAAAAACTTAAATTTCCAGCGGTAGAATTTTGGTTCTCTGAATTGTGATTTAAACATATGCTGGAATATTACAAAGCCATTAAAATAGTCTTTTCTTAGAATGTGCAGGAAGGTTTATGGCATAATTTTAAGGACAAGAGGAAGCAAAAAGTATGTGTACTTATATTTTCATAAATATATTTATATACACATTTGAATATATAATTCCAAATTTTGCAATTTTATAAGATATATATATATATATATATGTAAAAGAAACAAAGGAAAAAGATCATACTATTATCTGTTAACTGTGGGATGTGAAATTATGGCGGATTTTATGTTCTTTGAACATGGCTTTATTTTTTATCTTTTTCCAATATCAGGGGAAAAATGAATAAAAAAAGAAACTATAAAAAGAATGTGGAATTTTTTGAACTTTTGCAAAAGCCAAAATAAGTTTCAGAAGATTCAGTAATTCACTTAAAAAAAACACAACTAAAGATTTTTTTGATGTATAAAATGTTTTGTATATCCGCTCAAGCCGTCCGCATAATTCTTGTCACCAAGGCAGGTGTCAAGGCAAGTGTCATTCGTAGGATGCTCCCATGTCTACAGAGCAGCTGAGTGGTCTCTGGATTTTCTGTAGCTGCACCTGTCTAAACATTGAGCCCAGGGTGACATTCATTCATTTATTCGGAAGCAGATCTGTAAACATTGTCTATGCTCCAATTGTTCTGAATGAGAGTCTCCTCTGTGTCCCTATTGCTGCCTTAACCGTAAAAATTCTTTTCCCACTGGTGCTTTTGGAAATTGGTTGAAATTCATGAAGACACCAGTATGTGTGTTATGGACGGAAGCTCAGACTCTCCATCAGGGAGGACAAGAAACCCTGGACACAGGAGGCAGCTTGCTCTGGGGGAGCCGACTTGGCTGGATTTGGAGCCGCACCAATTCTGGCCTCCTGTCTTCAGTCCTCTGACTTCAGTTCTCTGCTTTCTAAAATGGGAGGCACATGGGGACCATTGTGGGATTAGAACAATACATGTAAAGTGCCTGAATTATGGAAGAAAACTAGGTTTTTTTTAGTTCTTATTATGCAGATGTTTATTTAACAAAAAAATAATCCATTTTTCCCTTTTATCAACCATTTTGAGCACTGTGAGATTTTACACTGTCTGGCCATGTGTCAGGCTGTGTTTAACATTTGTGTAGCTGGAGGAGACCGAGGCTCCAACTACCTCTGAAGTCTCTGCTTTTGTTTTTCCTGTGGCCTTCAGATCACCCTAAGAATTCCTTCTCAGATAGGGTTTGCTTCATGCAGTATGATTACTTGGCATACACTCATATTTCAGAGGGCTGGAGTGTGTCCCACCCAGGGGCAATGGTAAGATTTCTGGGAGGAGGTGGGGAAGGCATGGTTTTCTTTAGTAAAATGAGAGAAGAGACTGTGAAAGGTGAGATGGAAAAAAAATAATCACAGATGACTCCTCAGGCAGTTCAAATTTGAAAAGAGCACCTAAAAGAAATGTGGAATTTCAAAATTAATTTTCTCAAATACTTTGTATACACTTACATACTCTTGAAAAGGATTTACCTGCCCTGATTTCCAATGTTCTCAAATTTTCCATCAGGGAAGGTCTGTATGGATAGGAAGGAGAAGCAAAGCCTTCTGAGCTCTGGTAACTGTGGGAACAAATGAGGAGATTGAGGACAGGGAACTGCAGATGCCTCCTGTCCCCTCCTCTGCAGCCAGGACTCTCAGAGGGGAGAGGGGGACACACAGACACTGGGGTTAGATGTGGATGGCTGAGGACTGCTCCCCTGGGATTATCGGGGCAGACTGGGAGCCCCCAGCAGGGATGCTGCATGTCCTCACTCTCTGGGTGAGTACAACTCCAGAGGGAAACTTGGAGTAGGACCTCACACATGGACCCAGACTAGCTACTCCCTGAGCTACAATAGGAGATACAAAGACTCTGCCCCTGTTGCCAGAAAAACAAAATAGCTCCGCCTCGCATCCCATATAACACCAATGGGAAAGGCACTGGGTTCATTTAAAGACAGGATTCCCTTCATGAGGCTGAGCTCAGATATTAAACTGGGCTAAATATTTTCTTTTGCTCCTCTCTCCTCTATCCTTTGGTGGGGGACTCAAGAGCAAATTCATTTAGAAACAAGTAAATAAGCTCTATTTCTTCTGCACATTTAACATACTGAATATATTTGCAACTTTGAGCCGTACTTATCTTTATTCATGCAAAACTGTAACTCTATCTGACATTTCTTCTGAAAGTTGTTTCTTCCTCGCTACAATGTGCAAAGGTAATTTCTTATTATAAAAATAGTGCTGTGGTTTTAGCTGTTGTGTTTCTGTGAAATAAGCTGAGCTTCCTTTCACCAGACACTGAGCAAGTGTCTTATGAAAATAGCATAAAGGCTCTTGTGAGGAGAGAGCCCTTCCTAGCACACGGGGGCCTTGACTTACAAGTGTCCCCGACTAACGAGTTTTTTGAGATACCAGCTGTCTCTTGGCTGATTTTTTGCATGGAGTTGACAGAGTAATTTGAGTTAAGGAGCGCCTTAACGAGCTCCTTAATGAGCTTGGTCTCAGAATGAATTAAACTCGTAAGTCAAGGCCCCACTGTATCTAGTGATTAAAGTAAAATCAGAATTTGTATATATTTCTTAAACAGAAACCTTCAAAAGTCATTGCTGAATTCCCACTCAGCACTGGGGACTCTTTGGTCCTAGCACAGGCCTAGGCACCTTCTGAGAGGGAGATCCAGTACTGAAAAGGTCAGTTCTAGAAATGTCTGTAAAACATACATTTGGCAAATGAATGAAGAAAGAAGCAAAGAAACACTGACAGAGAAGATGTTCCACTCTGCCGACTTAAAGTTTGCTTTCTAAAGGAGGTTTGAAGCTTCCTACTGTTTTTTCAGCTTCTTTAGATTTCTAAAAGGCAGGGCCTTTGAACTCTAATGGGAGAAAGAGAAGAAAGTGCTGGGCATTCAGAATCATGAGCAGTGGGAATATTGGGGAACCTCAGAGCAGTCACTTCATCTCCCTGAACCAGTTTCAATCTGCAAAATAACTAATATGTGATTTTTTAAAGAATATTTTTATCTATGAAATCCACTAGTGTGACATTGGTCAACAAGAACATACAGGTTTTAGGTGTGAGTTCTATGTGACAGGATCTGTATATTGCACCTTGTGCCCAACTCAGGAAGCAACACCAGGCTGGTGAACAGAAGATGAGGTGTAAAGGTGCATCATGGGTAAACTGGCCACCAGAGGCCAAAGGGCTGGCCTGCGAAGGACCAGGAACAGGAGCCACATCCTGGCGTGAACCTGGTCTTCAGTCAGAGCCCTCTCCTCCCCAAGGCAGGTCATAAAGCAGCTACTGCATTTCTGAACAAGAAATTGAGACACGGGTTTTGACCAAAAAATTAAGATATTTTGAAAATTCATGAATCTATGTGGGATGTCCTAAAGAGGATGAAGATATCATATGTATGTACATGTTAATGAATCAGGTTTATTACAAATATAAAATAAAGGAAATCAAAAAAGAGCTCTTTTCTCAGGAAATCATTCAGCAAGTGTGTGCTGTCTACCTGGGTCTTGGGGGCGGGGCCTTCACAGGTCACCTTTCAGGTGCTGAGAGGGCCTGAGAGACAGACAGGTGAACAAGAACCAAGGCCACACTTTATTTCAGAAGATAGGAAGAGTCATGAAGAAAACAGACTTAGCTTATATGACTAGGGAGCCACAGGGACACAAAAGATTTCTATTGGTGCCCTGACCTATGACCTTAAACGCAGTGGTTCACAGGACAAAGTGTGGGGTCCCAGGTGCTGTGGGTCAGAAACCTGAGGTGGTTCATTGGGTTGCCCTCCTCCCAGGAGGCCTCGGGGGCCTGCACATGGGGAGGTGGCAGAATCCATTCCTTATGGCACAGTTCCCTTCTGTGTCCCTGCCAAAGCCACTCCCAGCTTCCTGGGGCTCCCAAAAATCTTGGCCTTTGATCCCTTCCTCCAGCCTCAAAGCCAGCAACTCAAGTGGAGTCCCTCCCTGGCTTCTCTGACCCACCCTCCCACCCAGTTTTCACTTTGAAGAACACCTGGTTACTGAGGGCCAGGACCCAGGAGAGCCACACCTCCTGTGGTTTCTGTAGACGGCCTTTGGTATGTTGGGGTCAATAAATGTTTATTCACTGATTTTTAACAACAACACCACCAGAAAACTTGAGAGGTTGGCCCACATGGCTGACCTGGCATGGTGGCTAGGTTACCTCTATGACCTGTCTTACCATTCTGACCTCTGTTAGTATTGTGACCTACTGCCAGGTGATATACCATAGGGCTACATGGGGGCTTCAGAGCAGAGTGACTCCCTAGTAGGCTCAGGAAAGGGCTCCCCAACATGTTTAAACTGAGACATGGCTGTTGAGACAGAGCTGGCCCCATGGAGACCTGGGGAAGCCACCCCAAAAGGAGAGGCAGTGCCCCAGGGCAAGGACAGCCAGGCTGGATGGGAACAGCAAAGAGCGGGGGCGGGGGGGAGACATAGAGGGCCCTAGTGTGGGTTGAAATTGCTGTCACAGCAGGAAGGCTTTTAGGCACGAGAATAGGGGGATCTGATTTATATTTTTTAAAGATCACTCGGTGATTTGACATTTGAAATGATATTTGACATGTGTCCTGAGAGCCCGGGAGGATTTGGGCAGATGAAGATGGTGAGATGTGCTCCAGGTGCAGACAGTGGACACGGCCTGGAGGCAGGACAGATGAACACTGGGGACCAGAGCACATGCCTCGCAGAGCCTGTGAGTGATGGGACCAGGCAGGGAAACAGAAGACCCTGCATGGATGGGGCAGGGCAGGGGGAAGGGGTCCTTCCATGGAGGGGGCAGGGTAGGGGAGGCAGTGAAACCTCCATGGAGGGGGCAGGGCAGGGAGGAGAGAGGACCCTCCATGGAGGGGAAAGGAAGGGAGGAGAAGGGACCCTCCATGGAGGGGAGAGGGCATGGAGGAAAGGGGACCCTCCATGGAGGGGACAGGCAGGGAGGAGAGGAGACCCTCAATGGAGGGGAGAGGGCAGGGAGGAGAGGGGACCCTCCATGGATGGGAAAGGAAGGGGGGAAAGAGAACCCTCCATTGAGGGGAAAGGAAGGGAGGAGAGGGGACCCTCCATGGAGGGGAAAGGAAGGGAGGAGATAAGACCCTCCATGGAAGGGAGAGGGTAGGGAGGAGAGGGGACCCGCCATGGAGGGGACATGATAGGGAGAAGCGACCTTCCATGGAGGATGCAGGGCAGTGGGGACTAGGAACCCTCCATGGAGGGACAGGCAGGGAGGAGAGGGGACCCTCCATGGAGGGGACAGGGCCAGGAGCAAAGGGAATCCTCCATGGAGGGTACAGGGCAGGGACGAAAGGCCACCCTCCATGGAGGGTGTAGGGCCATGGGCAATGGGAACCCTCCATTGAGGGGACAGGCAGGGAGGAGGGGGAACCTCCATGGAGGTGTCAGGCAGGGAGGAGTGGGGACCCTCCATGGAGGGTGCAGGGCAGTGGGGAACCTTCCATGGAGGCGACAGGTAGGGAGGAGGGCAGACCCTCCATGGAGGGGAGAGAGCAGGGAGGAGATGGGACCCTCCATGGAGGCGGCAAGGGTAGGGAGAAGATGGGACCTTCCATGGAGGGTGCAGGGCAGTGGGGACAGGGAAACTTCCATGGAGGGGACAGGCATGGGTGCGAGGGGAAACTCCATGGAGGTGATGGGCCAGGAGAAGAGGGGACCCTCCTTTCAGGGACACGTAGGCAGCAGAGGGGTCCCTCCATGGAGGGAACAGGCAAGGAGGGTGGGGACCCTCAATAGAGGGGATGGGTCAGGGAGGAGAAGGATACCTCCATGGAGGGGAAGGGCAGGGAGGAGAGGGGACCCTCCATGATGGAGAAGGGCAGGGAGGAATTGGGACCCTCCATGCAGGGGGGACTGTAGGGTGATTGGAACTCTCCATGAAGGGGAAAGACAGGGAGGAGAGAGGACCCTCCATGGAGGGGACAAGACAGGGAGGAGATGGGAACCTCCATGGAGGGGACGGGTCACGGAGGAGAAGGTACTCTCCATGCAGGGGGACAGTAGGGTTTTGGGAACCCTCCATGGAGGGAACAGGTAGGGAGGAGTAGGGACCCTCCACGGAGGGCATGGGTCAGGGAGGAGAAGGATCCCTCCATGGAGGGTACAGGGCAGGGAGGAGAGGGCAGAGACGGGGAAAGGGATACCTAGAGTGATGGGCCAGACAGGGAGGAGGGGGGACCCCTCCATGGAGGGGACAGGGCAGGGAGGAGAGGGGACACTCCATGGAGGGGACATGCCATGGAGGAGAAGGGACCCTCAATAAAGGGGGTAGAGCAGGGAGGAGAAGGATCCTTCCAGGGAGAGGAAGGGCAGGGAGGAGATGGGAACCTCCAAGGAGGAGATGGGTCAAGGAGGAGAAGGTACCCTCAATGGAGGGGGGAGCATAGGGGACAGGGAAGGGAGAATAGGGGACCCTCCATGGAGGGGGCAGGGCTATGGGGAAGGGATACAGGGAACCCTCTAAGGATGGGCTGGGCAGGGAGGAGAGGGGACACTGCATGAAGAAGGGAGGGCAGGGGAAGTGGGGACCCTTCATGCAGGAGACAGAGCAGTGGAGCAGGGGATCCTCCATGGAGGGAAGAGGACAGAGAGTGAGGAGACCCTCCATGGATGTTATAGCTAAAGAGGAGATGGGACCCTCCGTGGAGGTAACAAACAGGGCAGGGAGGAGCAGGGACCCTCCAAGGAAGGGAAGGATAGTGGTAATGGGTGCTCTATATGGAGGGGGAAGTGCAGGGGGTTTGGGGAACAGGGAACTCTCCATTGATGGGGCAGGGCAGTGGGGACTGGCAACATGGGACCCTCCAAGGATTGGCTGGTCAGATAGGAGAGGGGACTCTCCATGGAGGAGGGAGGGCAGGGAAAGTGGGGACTTTCATGGAGTGGACTGGGCAGAGAGGAGAGGGAACTCTCCTTGGAGAGGACAAGGCAGGGAGGAGAAGGGACCCTCCATGGAGAGGGCAGAGCAGAGGATAAGGTAACCCTCCGTGGATGGGACAAGGCTGGGGGGAGAGGGCATACTCCTTGGAGTAGACTGGGCACGGAGGAGAGGGGACCCTCCAGGGAGGGGGCAGGGCAGTGGTGACAGGGAAACCTCCATGGAGGGTACAGAACAGGTGGGGCAGGGAACCCTCCATGGAAGGGGCAGGACTCGAGAGGGGGGGCTTCCCAGGGAACCCAACAGGGACGGGCCAGACAGGGAGGGAGGGGACCCTCCTTGGAGGGGGCAGAGCAGAGGAACAGGAAACCCTCCATGGATGGGACAGGGCAGGGGGGCGAGGGCACACTCCAGGGAGGGGACAGGGCAGGTAGGAGAGGGGACTCTCCATAGAGGGTGGAGGGCAGGAGACAGGGATACCTTCATGGAGGGGGAAGGGCAGGGGGCCAGGGAAACCTTCAGAAAGGAGTTAGAGCTGGGGGACAAGGAACTGCACTTGCAGGGATGGAATAGTGGGTACAGGAAACCCTCCATGCAGTGGGGAGGACAGGAAGGAAGGGAACCCCAATTATAGGGGGCAGGGCAGGGAGGAGAGGGGAGACCAGGAACCCTCTATGGGGAGGGGGCAGGGCAGTTGGACAGGTAATCCCCATGCAGAGGGTAGGGCAGGAGGAAAGGGAACCTCACTTTGGGAGAGCAGGGCACAGAGGAGACAGAACTATCCATTGAGGGAGCAGGGCAGGGGGACAGGGATCCCAACTTTAGGGGGAGGGGCAGGGAGGAGAAGGTACCCTCCATGGATGGGGCATGGCAGGGGTGTAGAGAACCCCACTTTGAGGGGGAGGGTCAGGGAGGAAGGTTTCCTTCATGGAGGGGGCACGGCAGGGGGACAGAGAACCTCACTTTGAGGGGGCAAGCAGTGGAGAAAGGGAGCCCCAGTTTGAGGGAGAAGGGCAGGGAGAGGACAGAATCCTACATGGAGGGACAGGGCATGCATGAGAGGGAATAGGGAAGCCTCCATGGAGAGGAGAGGCTGGGGGGATAGGGAGGCCTACTTTGAGACAGCAAGGATTTTAGCACAGGTCCTGAAATAGATGGCAGGGCAGGGGGGAGAGGGCATCCTCCAGGGAGGTAGCAGGGCAGGGAGGACAAAGGACCCCACATAGTCCAAGCAAAATAGGGGGGTTAGGGCACCATCCATGGAGGGGCCAGGGAACGGGGGACATGGGAGTAGAGATAGGTAACAGGGGAAACAGACCCCTCCATGGAGAGTTCCCTGTTCCCCATGGTGGAGCCCTTGCCCCCAGCCCTGCCCCTTGGCAGCATTCCCTCTCATACCTGTCCATCGGCCCCTCCCCCGGTCCCCTGACCCTGCTGCCCTGCCTTCCCATGGAGGGGCTGCTGTCTCTCCTGCTCTGACCACTCTGTGCTTGGTTCCCTTATCCCTCTGCCCTTTCCCTGCATGCAGGGTCTTCTGTTTCCCTGCCCTGACCCCTCACTCACAGGCATCTGAGGGGCATATGCTCTGGTCTGTCCAGTGTTCATCTCTCCTGCCTCCAGGCCGAATGTCCACTCTATGTACCTGAAGCATATTCTCACCTTCTTCATCTGTCTAAATCCGACCCGTGCTCTCAAGACACATCTCAAATATCATTTCAAATGTCAAATCACAAGCAGGGGAAGGGGGGTGGGGGGTGGGGGCTGGGAAGTTGGGGGTGGAGGATGGGAGGTGGGGGTGAGGGGTGCGTGATGGGGGGGCCGGCGGGGAGTAGGGTTGGGGGTAAGAGTGGGAGGTGGGGGTGAGGGGTAGTGTTGGGGGATGAGAGCTGGCGGGAGGGGAGTTGGGGGTGGCAGATGGGGGCTGTGCGTTGGGGATGTGGTGAGGCAGGTCGGGGCTGGGGGTGTGGGGTGTGGGGTGGCGGGTGGGGTGGCGTGTGGGGAGTAGGGGCTAAGGTTGGTGGGTGACAGGTGGGGGAGGGAGAAGAGGGCATAGGGGGGATAAATGGTGATGGAAGGAGACTTGACCTGAAGCCAGTGAGCACACAATGCGATATACAAATGCTGCATTAGAGAATTGCACACCTGACCTATGCAATTTTATTAATGAATGTCACCCAAATAAGGTTGATTAAAAATAAATAAAAGGTGGGTCTTTTGAGTTTGATTAGGTTATGAGGGTGGAGCCCTCGTGAATAGGATTAATACCCTTTTCAAAGATATCCCATGCTACACTTATCAGGAGATGCTTTTATATGTTATATAAATGTCTAACCACTATTTTGTACACTTGAAACTAATATTGAATGTCATCCCTAATTGAAAAAAAAAATTAAAGAAGGAATTTTTAATAAAAATGCAAATGCAAATCAGAGTGATCTTTAAAAAATATAAATCAGATCATTACACTCTGTGCCTAAAAGCCTTAAGCGCTCCAGCAGGGGTCAGCTCTCCAGACAGAATCATGCCTGTGAGGGTGTTACACTGCTGGGAGAGGAATGCCCTGTCTTCTTCCTCCAGTAGCTCCCTTCATGGCTCTGGTGATGTGTGGCACTGGTGCAGGGCAGAACTGTGCTTCCTTGAGAGTGAGCTAAGCATCACTTTGGCTGCTTAGTTGTAGTGTGGGAGCAGACACAGAGAAAATCAATTTAAGCCTTAAAAGTTCTCACAGCATTTCAACCCTCCAAACGGACCTCTATCCTCCCTTCCCTACACTCCAGCCAGCCTGGCTCGCCCAGCCTTGAGGAAAGAAGGCAGGGACAGTGCTGCCCGGGAAGCCAGTGAGCATGCATGTGGTCGGAAGTCTGGAGAGAGCTCTAGTTCTCCTAGGACAGAAATGGAGGGATGAATCTGCTGAAATCAGCCACCCATGAGGGGACTCTACTTTTCACTACGTGATGGCTGGATTGCACCTGCATGATCCCACCATGCTCTCGCTCCCCTGTGGCATCCCAGGGGATCCATGGATCATCTACAACAGGAAGCAGCTCTCTGGCTTTTGAGAATCCACAGACCCTCTGCAAAGCCCTTAAGCTCACACGGCTGATCTCAGACTACAGATTCCAGACATCTTCAATCCTGGGAAGCAGCCTCTTTTGATTTTTCATTCTCCTCCTACAAACAATGCCAGGTCTGTGTCTTCTGTACACTGCTCAAAGATGTGTGAGGACCCAGCGGGTGGCAGCTGGACGTGGTATACCCTGGGACATTTGCTGAGTGGCCTCAGACCCAACAATGACACTGAGCTTGAACCTGTATCCATCTGGTGAACACCACTCACCTCTACCTGGGTTCTCCCTGAGAACGTACCTCATGCAACTTGAGTGCTTCCAGAGACTCTTTCATTAACTGAGAGAAACAGGCACCCGGCAGATGGAGGCAGACAGGGAGGCAGAACATGGTGTGCTCTGGGACTTTTGCTGACCTGTCCCCAGGCTCAGTGCTAGTCAAAGCCAGCTTTGGTGCCCTGCTTGGACCTTCCTGTGCTCACTGGACCTCAGCAGAGGCTGTCACAAATTGTGAATTGCTTTGTAGATGCAAATAGATTGCCCTGGGAGAGTCACATCAAGCATCTGACATTGTTCGGCACCAGAGTCCCTCCCAGGAAGCCCCAGGACCAACAAGCCGATAGCCAGCTTCAGAGCACATCAGAGAAGGATACAATTAGCCTCAGAAGCGGCATATCCAAAGAGAGATCTAGGCAGGCACCAGACCCCGCTGAGATAAATTGCGCTCCACGTGGTCAACACCTGTCAGCAGCTCATACACTACACTGTAGGCAGGGTACACGGTGGTCACAGCCAACTAGCCTGAGCATCGAATCAGTACATGAATGGGCCAACAGCCATCAAGAATCAACTGCCACAGGAAGGTTCACATAACACACACGGGACATCCCTGGAGCACTCAACTCAGATGATCAAGAAGAAATTGCCACTGGGTTCCACAGGACTCCTACTACACGAAACCACACTACCAAGACCTGGATTCTAACACAAAGAAACAAACACACAGAGGCAGCCAAAATGCAAAGAAACATGCCCCAAATTTAAGAACAGGGGACACATCCAGAAAAAATGCTAAACAAAGTGAGGCAAGCAATATTCCAGATAGTTAATTGAAGTTAGGTGAAGAATGGATGAAATCAGTGGGAACTTGAAAACTGATAGGTAGGCATGAAAAAGAACATTTAAGCCATATAAAAGATCCAGTCAGAAATAAAGAGTAAAATCTTTGAAATGAAGAATACACTAGAGAAAATAAATAATTTGATTAAGGAGAGAATCAAATGAGTGATTTGGAAGACAGGGTCACAGAAGACAAAAGCAGCAAAAAGAAAAAAAGAACTTTTAAAAATGAGGACTGTTTAGGGGACTTTTGGGACAACATGAAACATTAACAACATCCACATTATAGGAGTACAAGGACAAAAGAAAGGTTAATGGACTACACCATATTAAAAGAAATAATGACCGAACACTTCCCTAACCTGGTGAAGGAAGAGACACACATCCAGGAAGCACAGAGTCTCAAAAAAGATGAACGCAAAAAGGCTTGACACCAGGACACATCATCATGAAAATGACAAAGATTAAAGACAGGACATCTTAAAAGCTACAAAAGAAAGATGGTCAGTTACCTACAAGGGAGCTCCCATAAGATTGTCAGCTTATTTCTCTACAAAAACATACCAGGCCAGTAGGGATTGGCACAAAATATTCAAAATAATGACAAGCTAGGACCTTCAACCGAGACTACTTTACCCAGCAAGGCTGTCATTTAAAATTGATGGAGAAATAAAGAGCTTCCCAGACAAGAAACAGCAAAACAAGTGTGTTACCACCAAACCATTAGTATAAGAACTATCAAGAAGGAATAAAAGGGAAACAGAGTTAAAAGAATAAAACATATCTACAAACAATCACTTTAAATGTAAGTGGCTTGACTGCTGCAATTAAAAGACATGGTAGCTGAATCGATAAGAAATCAAGAACCATATATATGCAGTCAACAAGAGACCTACCTCAGAATGAAAGATATACAGACAAAAAGCAAGGGGATGGCAAAAGGAGTATTTCATTCAAATTCAAATGAAAAATAAGCTGGGGAGGTAAACCTATAGCTGACAAAATAGACTTTAAAACAAAGGCTGTATTGAGCGATAAGAATGGACACCACAGAATGATAAAGAGAGCAATCCAACAAGAGGATATAACCCTTGCAAACATGTATTTCTTCAACATAAGAGCAAGTAAATGTGTAAATCAAAACCTGATGTACATAAATGGAGAGTTCAACAATAATACAGACGTGGTAGGGGATTTGAACATCCCACTGGCATCAATGGCTGGATCTTCCGCACAGAAAATCAAGAAGCAAAGAGTGGCCTGGTGCTGGACTCTGCCGCAGCAACAGCACATATAGTAAAGCTGGAATGATACAGAGGAGATTAGGGTGGCCCCTGCGCAAGGGTGACAGTGAAATCAGTGAAGCATTCCCTTCGCCCTAGCATGTGACATGCTCCCCTGGCTCCCCTGGGCTGGGGCCCCTGCGGGTGGGAGTGGAGGGAGATGGGCGGTGGCTGGGGGGGGAGGGAGTTGGGCGGGGGCTGGGGAGGTAGGGAGAAGGCGGGGGGGAGACTTGAGCCCTGACCTCCTCCTGGGCTGGGGCCCCTGTGGGTGGGGGCGGAGGGAGACGGGCAGAGTCTGGGGGGGAGGGTGATGGGCGGGGGCTGGGGGGGAGGGAGAAGCCGGGGGGGAAGACTTGGGCGCTGCCTCACCCTTGCACAGGGCGGCCTCACACCTAGTCTTTAAAAAAAAAAAAAGAGTGGACAGAAATAACACAATAGATCAAATGGATTTAATTGGTATCTTCAGAGCATTTCACCCTGAAGCAGTAGAATATACATTCTTTTTAAGTGGACGTGCAACATTATCTAGATAGGTCACATATTAGGGCACAAAAACAGTCTCAGTAAATTTAAGAAGATTGAAATCATATCAAGAATCTTTTCTGATCATAACTGTATAAAACTAGAAGTCAATTAGAAAAAACTGACCTACAAGTGATCTATTACTGAATTGTACACACCTAAAACCACCCTGCCCCAATAAATTTATTAACAGAGATAAAAGCCATGAAAAGCAAAAATGAATAAATAAATACAAATTTGGGGATACATGGTGGTGAGAATTGCATGTCAATATACTTGATGTATACTTAAATGTGGTTAAAACTCTAAATCTTATATTTATTTGACCACAATAAAGGATCATGCGTTTGATTCCCAGTCAAAGGCATGTACCTGGATGCAGGTTCACCCCTGCCACCTGTTGAGGTGAATAGAGGGAATTCACCTGAACAAAATAAAGATCATGAAGAAAGAAGGAAGGAAGGAAGGAAGGAAGGAAGGAAGGAAGGAAGGAAGGAAGGAAGGAAGAAAGAAAGAAAGGAAGGAAGAAAGAAAGAAAGGAAGAAAGAAAGGAAGGAAGGAAGGAAGGAAGGAAGGAAGAAAGAAAGAAAGAAAGAAAGGAAGGAAGGAAGGAAGGAAGGAAGGAAGAAAGAAAGAAAGGAAGAAAGGAAGAAAGGAAGAAAGGAAGAAAGAGAGAGAGAGAGAGAGAGAGAAAGAAAGAAAGAAAGAAAGAAAGAAAGAAAGAAAGAAAGAAAGAAAGAAAGGAAGGAAAGAAGGAAGAAAGAAAGAAAGAAAGAAAGAAAGAAAGAAAGAAAGGAAGAAAGACAGGAAGAAGGAAGGGGAAGAAAGAATAAAGTGAAAGAAAGGAAGAAAGACAGGAAGAAGTTGAAGAAGATACAAATTAATAAAATTACATATGGTGTTCAAAGATAGGAAGAATTAACAACGTTCAAATGTCCAATGACGTAATTCAGAGAGCTACAACAAATATCACAAAAATCTATATGGAAGTACAAAAAAAACCCCACAAAAACCACCACCAAGAAACCCAACACACACGCTCACACACACACACACACACACACATACACACACACGCACACACACACAAAACAAACAAAATAAAACCAAACCAATAGCCAGAGTAATTTTGAGAAAGAAGAACAAAGTGGGAGGAATCATGCTACCTGATAACAAACTATACTACGAGGCCATAGTAATAAATATAGTATGGTACTGGCATAAAACAGACATAAAGATCTGTGGAACAGAACAAAAAGTCCAGAAATAAACCCATACATTTATGGTCAATTAATATTTGACAAAGGACACAAGAATATACAATGTGGTAAAGATAGTCCACTCAATAAATGCTATTGGGAAAATTGGACACATAAGTAGAAAAATCAATGAATGCAGACTACCTTCTTACACCATATTGAAGAATAAACGCAGACTGGATTAAAGACTTGAAAGTGAGATTTGAAACCGTAAAAATTCTAGAAGAAAATAAAGGAAATAAATTTTCATAGAAATATTTTTCATTCTGATATATCTATTTGGGCAACAGAAGCAAAAGAAAAACAAATGGGACTACATCCATCTAAAAAGTTGTTGCACAGCAAAGGAAACCACCAACAAAATGAAAAGACAACCCACTGAAGGGGAGAACATATTTGCCAATGATACATCTGATAAGGGTTTAATACCCAAAATTCATGAAGAACTTAAAAAACTCAACATCATAACAAAATTAAACAATCCAATTTAAAAATGAGCAAAGAACCTAAACAGACACTTCTCCAGCTAGGATCTGCAGATGATTATTACACAAATGAAAAGATGCTGAGCATCACTAATCATTACAGAAATGGAAATTAAAATCACAGTGAGGTATCACCTCACATCTGTCAGAATGGCTATCATCAATAAATCAATAAACACCAAGTCTGGTGAATATGTGGAGAAAAGAGAACTCTCGTGCACTGTTGGTGGGAATGCAGATTGGTGCAACCACTGTGGAAAGTAGTATGAAGTTACCTCAAAAATTAAAAATAGAACTGCTTTATGACCTAACATTTACACTTCTGAGAATATATCTGCAGAAACCTGAAACACTGATCGGAAAGGATATATGCAATGCTATGTTCACTGCAGCATTACTTACAATAGCGAAGATTTCACAGCAGAACAAGTGCCCAGCAGCAGATAAGTGGAGAAAAGGCTGTGGTACATTAACACAACAGAATACGACTCACCCACACACGCAAAAAGGAAATGAAGGAAATCTTACCTTTTACAACAGCATGGATGGAGCCGGTGAGTATTATGCTAAGTGAAGTGAAGTAAGCCAGTCAGAGAAATACAAGTTCCTTATGGTTTCACTTATATGTGGAATCTAATGAACGAAACAAACTACAATCAAAATAGAAACAGACTCATAGGTGCAGAAACCTGACTGAATACTGTCAGAGGGGAGGAGGTTGGGGGACTAGGGGAAAAGTGAAGGGATTAAGCAAAGAAAAGACCTATAGACACAGACAACAGTTTGTGATTATCAGAGAGAGAGGGACGTGTGTAGAAGAGGGTTTAGGAAGGATAAATTGTGATGGAAGGAGACCTGACCTGGGGTAAGAGGGGAGGGCGGTGAGACACATAATTCAACATACAGGTGATGTATTACAGAACTGTATACCTGAAAGCTACATGATTTCATTACCAATCTCACCCCAATATATTCAATTTAGAAAAAGAGGCCATTGTGGCACATGCTACAACCTGGATGGACCCTGAAGACATGATGCTCAATGAAATAAGCCAGTCACAAAAGGACAAATAGTGTGTGATCCCACTCACATGAGGTCCCTAGAGCCATCAGAGTCATAGAGGTAAGATGGAGGGTACCAGTAATGGGGGAGTGGATGCAGAGTTGCTGTTTAGTGGGGACAGAGCTTCAGTTGGAGAAGATGATAACAGTGATGGAGCCGATGGTGGTAAGGGCAGCACAACAATATGATTGTTAAGTTGTGTTAAGGACCACTTACCACCACTGGACTGTGCTCTGAAAAATAGTTAAAATGGTAAATTTCATTGTGTATATATTACTGTGATAATAATATACCAAAAAAAAAAAATAGAAGGCTCTGTCCTGGGTGTGGGAGAATCAGGTAGAGCTGTTTTCTATCGGCCCTACATGGGCGGTTGGGTCACTGTCAATATCCTGGTTGTGAGATTTTTATAAGATATTATTGAGGGAAACCAGGTCAGATTCCATGGGCTACCTCTGCATTATCTCTTATAAATAATGGAATCTACAATTATATTTTTAACAGGTTAAAAACTAAAAGGGGCGACAACCAGATTTGGTGGTCTTGCCCCAGGGAATCTGGTCCAGCAGGTCCAGTTGTGGTCAGGGCTGAGGATAAGGAATTGCCCACAGGAACTGGTGGTCAGTGGGATTGAGGGCCACCATCCAGACCAGTCACCTACACAGCTAAGTTCTCATCCCATCATGAAGCTTCCACAGCTTTTAATACAGCTGCTGTTTCTCAGCTACCTCTAATGCAATCACTCTGGGCAACAGCGCCTTCACTGTGCCACCTGGTTTTTTAAAGGAGCTTCAAACCTTTTAACCATATCACAAAACACAACGCAGGTAGAGCAAATCTCCCACAGTGACCCTCTGCTTCATTAAACCACATCCACCAAGTGACAAGGATGGGCCTTTTGTGCCATTCCAGGAATGCTGGGCCAGGGTCTCGTCAACAGAGCAGATTCACTTCTCGGTGTCTTGGTTGGGACCTGGGCCCAGGGCCCAGGAGTGACGCAACCCAAGGACAAGGTTGAAGGAAGGCAGCATTGTCCTTGGAAGCAGGTGCCTTTTAATCATCTACAGATCTCAACTGTGGAAAAGATACCTATGCCCTGTTAAAGGTCAGGAAAGATAAATAATTTTTCTCTTTGTACTCGACAGAGTGGTGCTCAAAATGAACTAAAAATAATACCCTGTCTTCATATGCTCTCTCCTTCCATAGATGGCTCCAATTTTCCTGTCAACGTGAATGCGAGATGGAAGAAGTAATGCTGGTGGATGAAATCAACACATCCCTATTTTAAGGGGTGAAATGTAGATGAGAGACGGAGTGTCACTCATTAAAGGTTTGGTACTTTACTCTGTGGTCAAGTAGGGAGTTTGTCATTGTCCATCCAAACCTGTACCATTAGGGTAATAATGTAGGGCTGTCATGAAGGCCTTTTCAGTGTCTGTACCCCATAAAATCTTGCTCTTTTTGGTCCATGATGTGGGCCAGGGAGCCACCAATGCTCATGCTCTGCACGCAGTGACTCAGGGCTCCAGGGCTCCCCTGGCTTGTGGACTTAGCTGGCAATGAGCACAGCTCAATGGTGTAGAGGTCGGACAGACGAGTGGTGTCAGGATGGCCTGGGAGCAGCCACTCATGGCTATCCTTGCCTCTGGCCAGAGCTGATTCACATGGTGAGAGAGGCTCAGAAATGCAGAACAGCACAAACTCCTTGCTACTTGGCACACAGGGCAGCACACTCACCCTCTTGTTCCTTTACCTGTGCAGCCAGCCAACTCAGTCACCTTCAGGAAGAACATCCAGAAAGAATAATAAAATAAAAGTACCTCGTGCCAATCCACATAGCACTTCAAAGTACTAAGAGTAAAAAACTCACTGTCCATGCATTTCTACAGAAAGGCTACTTGCTGTCCAGACCCATATTCTTGCTCGTTTTTCTTCTTCTCAAAAGAAGGAAACACATCATTCTGGAGCCATCGAGACGGAGCAGACCAATGGCCAGCTGTCCACCCAATGATGTCAACCATGGTCTCAGAGAGAATAGTATCTGCGGACTCCAGAGAGAGCAGCAGTGGGCTGAGTGGGGAGAGAATTGAGAACCTGACCAGTGACCAGCACGGTGGTGAGCTGATTTGTCTTGAAGGCAGTGAGCCTTAGCACTGCTCTGTGCGCAGGACGGGAATGACTCAGAGAGGACTGGACCAGGGGCCTGTTGGAGCCAGAGTGGCAGCTGCCCTGGACCCTTCCCCCTTCTCTTCTGGCAGGGCCCTGGACTCCAAAGTATTGTGGTGACTCCTGATTATTTTTCTTCTTTTTCTCTAGCCAGTTTTCCCTGAAAACCATCCTGTTATATGAAGCTGCCACACAGCTCATGGGTCGAGAGGAGTGTAAGGTTCTGAGAGAACCAGAGCTTCTAGCAGTAGGACCAGTAAGGTGGCTGAAATCCAGGGAGAGAGGAGCTGTGGGTGAGATGGACCTGCACAGAGCACACCCTGGAGGCCAGCATAGGCTCTGCGCATGCTGATGCTGAGGTCACCCCCAGAGCTGCTGAGACACAAGTGACTCTGAACTTCATATGCTCCACAGCCTTACACAGGGGGCTCTCACCTCTGACACTCCGTGGTGGGAAGACAGACTGTGGAACCCGTCCAGCAGGGGCAGCACATCCATCAGCAGCCTCATGTGAAGTCTGGAAGGAGAAAGGGTCTGCATGTGAACAGGCACAGGGCTCAAGTGCAAGGGGCCAGGGCAGTAGCGCCCCAGCCTGCAGACCCACCACACCCTGCACTTTAGTTCCAAGTACAAGCTCTTTTTTGCAATAGTAACAATTGTAGATTTGACTTTGAAGAAAAAATAACCCAAATTACATTAGAGATTTCAATTTTGGTTTGTCACATCTTCAGTACACGTTAGCTGAACCCACTGTGGTAGTCATTTCACAATGTAGGCAAATCAAACCATCCTTTTGTCTGCCTTAAACTTATACAGTGGTGTATATTGATTATTTCTCAATAAAGCTGGGAAAAATAAACAGTGCCTTCATTAACGGGAAAAAAGTGGTTATAGATGCAGTGGAATGAAAACACCATAACTAAGAGAAAACACATCAGGATACACACATAACAAATAGTATCATCTTGCCCTGCAGGCGTGCTCACTGGTTGAGCCTTGATCTATGAACCAGGAGGTCATACATGGAGTCCCTGTCAGAGTACGTGGGGCTCCATCCTTAGTAGGGGGCATGTAGGATGCAGGTGATGAATGATTCGTTCTCATCATTCATATTACTACTACCTCTCTCTCTCCCTCTCCTTTCCTCTCTGAAGTCAATACAACATATATTAATATAAATGAATTAATAGTATCACCTCAAAAAGGTATCTAGATATATAAATGTACGAAAGACAAAAGGAAATACTTTGAAATGTTGACAGTCGTTAACCTTGGATAGTGGAAAGAAGTGATTTCCTTTATACTATTCTTTTTAAAATTCTAATGATCCTATATTATTTTGATAATGAAAAAAATCTTCTAAAACACATTTAAGTAACTTTTTTTGGTGTAAAACGCATTTTGCATCCATGTTCAGTGACCATCCACTTATCTTTGAGAAGCTTAAAAAGTGCTTTGGGTTGTGAAATATCCTTTAAAATGCATTCTTGCACTCCAACAGCTCCTGAATGAGAACACTGGGATTTGGGGATGCTGGGTCTGCTTGGAAAAAATAATGGGCAGGGGTTAGAGGCACGGTAGGGGATGGGACGGGTCAGCAACCCCGAAGAGAGGCTCTTAGGCAGGATGCCTCAGGGTCCACAGCTCAGGCTGTATTTGAAGAATTCCTCATTAGAAGGCTGATATCTACAGTAAGGTTTTAGATTTGATAAACTTCAGACATGAGCCACAGTAACTTTTTTAAAAACGGTTTTTGCCGTTCTTATTGCAAATCCATATATATAAAAGGCTAATGTGCTAAGGATTCCACCACCTGACCACTCGCTATGAAGAGCACTGACCACCAGGGGCAGACGTTCAATACTGGAGCTGCTGTGACCTGAACTGGCCCTTTACAGAGGAAGGGCAGTGCGCACCCAGAGTCCACAAGCAACACTCCGCTTTTCCCAAGTGGGACACGGGCCCCGCCACGAACCCATGGCACAAAGCCCACAGGCCAGCCCAGCACAGAAATGGTGGCTGTGGGCACCAGGTAATGATGTCACATAGTAATGCCAGGCTTCCTCTCCCTAGCGACTAGCCTCCTTGGAGTTTCTTCACCCACTTGCTTTATAGCCAGGTGCAAACATTTTACACTTTAACCAAATGTCTTTGAAGTGTTTTCATGTGCCTCATCTCATTTGATCCTCACTGAAGTCCTGGAATAGGTAGAGAGGAGACTCGGTAGAATCCTGTTTTCATTTCATTAGCCAGAAAATGAATATTTAGAATGTTTTAAAAATTGACCCAACTGAAAAGAAGCAAGAAATGGTAGAGCCTGAACATGACTTCAGGTTTTCTCACTGCACGGAATAGAGTCATACGGGGCTATAGTTAAATATTTCTCCCTTTGTTATCTCTGCATGATCCACAATAATAATCTGCTTTCATATTGGTATTTATGCTGTTTTGCTGTCAATATCCTGAAAAAGAAATTGGGGCACTTCACCAAGCTGGAAAAAGTTTACCTAATCAGAAAGCAGGTCTAAGTAAGCAAGTATCTATATATCTATATCTATATCTCTATCTATATCTATATATCTATATCTATCTATCTATCTATCCATCTATCTATCTATCTCACTGGCGCCAGTTGCATGTGTTTCAATCTGTCATGGTTGATCGTGAATTTGGTATACACTTCTATTATTGAGAAAGGGCAAATAGTGATCTTACAATATTTCTTCTAATTAATTTCCTTTCAATGTGCACCAATTCATGCACTGGGACTCTAGTAATTAAATAATACTATCAAGACTCCTAAGAGAAACATATGTATACAGAAAAGATTTTTAAAGGATTCAGATCTCCTAAGTCACAGCTCTATGGTTCTAACCTCAACTGGGTCTACAGAGGCTGACAGGAAAAATAGAATGAGCACTTGCCCTGGGTTCTCATTTGATCTCTGCTATTAATAGCTTGTGGTCTTGGGGATTTCACTTACTCTTTCTGGGTCTCCTAGCTCCATCTATAGGATGAGGGTAAAATTAGACCTCTTAAATAAGGTTTCTACAAACGCTTCAAAAAATAATTGTAGGTTCAGATTTCTACAATGTTCCTAAATATCTCAGCAATAATAAACTTTTCCTTGTTTTAAACTTTGTGGTACAAAACTTCACAAAAATGTAAACACAGTTTTATAATACTACTCATTTCAAAAATATACAATCTCTATAAACCTTATCCTATAACATTTTGGTAGATACTATTAAACATTTCTTAGTAACTGTACTATAACCCAAATTAGTAAATTTAGCATTATCTTTTTAAAACATCAATTGCATATTCCTTGTATTGGTGTGAAAAGGCTCAGAAAATACAGATGTGTTGAGCACTATATGTCACTTATATCAAAATTCAACAAGTAACTTCCCAGGTATGGAAAACTTCAGCTGAAGCCAATTTTGGGGGTGTAAAAATCAACTCCTGTAAACATCAAATTAAAATGTGGCTGTATTTTCTGCCTTAAAAATTAAAAAACATAACAGTTGTTATTTAACTCACTCAAATGGTTTGTGAAGCTGAAATACTTCCATGTAGGGTCTGCCCCATCCTGACATTAGTTTAGTGCAAGGACTGAGAGCCACACGTCACCTGTTCTCCCCAGTGAGGAAGGGAGCTGTGTGTGAATCATTCCTGCCACTAAGCCCCTTGCACAGTCAGCTGCTAGGCAGCAAGGATGCCAGCCTCAGCTCACAGGTGGGAGAAGTGCTGCCATCTCTCTCAGAACACTTCCAAACTCCAAGCCTGAGAAGGACAGGCCCTACCAGCCAAGACCCAGTCCGGCCACTGCTGGGCTCTAAGTAAAGACTGACGATTGTCTCTACCTCTTATTTCTTCTGAGACCAAACCAAACAACCTCCCACCCAACCACCCAACCAACCACAATTTAATCATCATCCTTGCACTGAAGCCACTGCTGAATAAAAACCAAGTTGTATATGGGCTCACGTGGTAACTACCCTCCAAGACACATATTCCTAGGCCTGGAATAAGCTCTGCCCCTGCCCATTCCCTTCCCTCAGCTCGATTCTCCAACTTCCCCTGCTCACCCCCACTGCCCCCCACACACACCCTATTTGACCAGGTAGTTAACTTTCTGGGGACTACAGATCTCTCTTGTCCCCTGGCTTGAGACACAAGCCCCAGAGAAGCAGGACCCCTCACTGCCTGGCTTAATAGACAGGGGGCCCTGCTGGGGTCTGGCTGGAACTCTGTCCCCAGCTGCCTCCTGTCAGCTCAGCAGCCACCACTCCTCCAGGTCCAGGGAGCACATGCAACCTGCCCCACAATGACAGGGGACCAGGCCCGCACAGGGAAGGCGCCCACACTGGGGCTATTGGTCTCTCACTGGGGCTCTTGGTCCCAGGTGGCGACTTGATGGAGCCTCTCCACTCTCCTGGTTTCTCCCAGGAACCAGGGGCTGCCCAAGTCCCATTCTTCGGGAAAGTGACTCCTTGGCTGCCCCCAGAGAGCAAGGCCCAGGGGAACCCCAATCCTCCAAGCGTTTTAAATACCTGACAAGCCCAAGTTCACCCTTGGAATGAGCCCTTCCCACCCACAACAGCCACTACCCCATGGGACACTCCAAGTCCCAGCACCTGGGACAGCCATGGGCAAACTATGGCCCGCGGGCTAGATTTGGCCCTTTGGAAATAATAAAACTGGGGAAAAAAAGACCGCACCCTTTTATTGAATGATGTTTACTTGGAATTTACATTAGTTCACACAAACACTCCATCCATGCTTTTCTTACAGCCTGCCAAGAACCCATTGTGGCCCTCAAGTCAAAAAGTTTGCCCACCCCTGTTCTAGAGACAACTGTCTTTCCAGCTCACTTGAGTGCAGAAGGTCAGGAGACCAGGATGTCTCTCTGTTGCTTCCCGTTCTTCCGAAGCTCTGGCAAGAAGAAACCCCAGGGCGAGAGATGTTTCTGTTGCTGGGGAAACAGGCCCAAGCGCCACCACCATTACCCCTCGCCCTCTGGCAGGAGGCACACACAGGTAACCAAGGGCAGGCCCTTTCAGCTCACACTTGGGCGCCAACTGGGGGTCACACGTGGGGAGCCCCACACCTCTTACCCCTCATCCCAGGAGTGTGTGTGTGTGTGTGTGTGTGTGTGTGCGCCCGGGATGGTGAGGGGAAGAAAGCAGGGGATGAGGGATGCTCAACCTGGGCTAAGGAGCAGGTTGGTAAGTGTCAGAAGCCTGGAGGGTGTTGGAGGGTGTATCTTGTTCACTGCCCAGGTCATGGCTCACAGGAAGGGAATTTGAGTGCTGGGGTCAGAGCTCTGCTACCCACTTGTTAAATCGCAGGGGTGCCCAAGGGGTCATCAACTTCACTCCCTGCCTAGAGGTCTTTGCAGATGCCCCTCTCTGCCTGATCTGGGGAGCAGAATGGGTGGTGGGCATCTTCCCCACTGGTAATGTCCGGGGCCCCTGATGCCTCCTGGCCCGGTAGGGGCTCTGTCTTTGCAGAGCTCCAACAAGGGCAGCGTCAAGGAGCTGGCTGACAGGTTCACTTATGCCCTCAACGGGTACAAAGGACAAGTGCGTCAGGACAGGGAAACCGTCCAGTGCCAAACTGAGGTGAGCGCTGGCCCACACCCAGGACCCTGAGGTGACTGGGGTGGGACCAGAAGTCAGACTCAAATCTGGGGCCTCAAAGTTCTCACAGGCCCACTCCCAAAGTGATCTTTACCTTCAATCCTCCCGACCAGCTCCCTGGTAGGGGAGAAAAGCAGTCTTTCTTCCTGTGCTTCTTGGGATCAGAGAGAAAGCATCTGTTGCTGTCTTTGCCTCATGCTCCTTTCAACTGATGAAATCCCTGCCCAAACTATCCTTTGGACCAGCCCCAGCCCGACTGTCCTTGTAGACCTTCTCCAAGCCTTACACATCATCCCACTTGATAGTGCTGTGTATTGAAAAAAAATAGGGTAGGGGGAAGCAGGGGTGGGGGTTAGGGGTGTAGGAAGGGATAAAGGGCTTGATTACTTTTCTCTGCAACCTATCACCTCACAGAGGACGACAAACCATTGCAGTGCGGCCAGCTCAGGAGCTGTGGCCTAACCCAACTCCATATCATCCCAACAAGGACAGAGTTTTCCTCAGTCATTCAGGCTTTCACTGTGGCTACAGCTTGACACAAATCGATTCTTGCAAGCTCAGCAGGGCTGCCAGGTACATCCTCACTGTCCTCATAGGCTAGGTCTGCCATGACACAGGACCACAGATTGGGTGGAAGGTTCCTGATGCCTCCTGGCTCAGTACCCACTCTGTCTTTGCAGAGCTCCAAGGAAGACATCATTGAGGTGCTGGCTCATGGACCCGACTACACCACCTACGGGGTCAGGGTGCAGGTGCACCAGGCTGACGACACAGACCAGTGCCTCTCTGAGGTGAGAGCTGGCCTCGAGGGTCTCTACACCCAAAACCCCAACACAACCTGGCAGTGCCCAGAACCCACACTCAAATCTGGGGACTCCACAGATACCCTCCCAGGACTCTCCCTAGTGTCCCACTGGCCCAAGACAAAGAAATGAGGACCCCCCGCCCCTGTCCAGCTACATGGGACGGTAAAGACACGCTTCTCACATATTTGTAGCAATATCAGAGAGAGAAATGTCGTGTGAACTGTGTCCTGTCCCTCATCTTGCCATGGCCATGGTACCAGCTTTCCCGGGGGGAATCACCCCCACATCTCCACGCTGGCCTTCTGCAGAGCCCAACGGTTCCTGGACGAGCTTCTATCTAGGTGAGCATACACTCGTGACTCTGCCCACTGCTAGCTGTGAGGCATGAAAATGTCACCACATCTTCCCGAGTCTCAGGATGCTCCTCTGAAAAGTGGGCTGCTGGGGGCGAAACCTCATAGCACTGCTGTGGGGACAAGCCAGGGCAGGTCTCACCTGCTCCCTGGCTCTGCAGACAGGGTAGCTGGATGTGCGGCAGTTGTTGTTGGCAATTCTTTCACTCTGTCCCACGGAAAGAACTCTGACACACCCATCAGTGGCCTGTGGCAGCAGAGGTTGGAAAAGCAAATGCAAAGCAACCTGTTAAGCAGTGTGAGATTTCACCTAGCCGGTCCTGGTCCTTGGTGTAACCACACTGGGGATTTCTGGGGAGAGCAGGGGCCCAGGTCCACTCAGATGTGGCATGCTTCTGGTTGGAGTTTCTTTACTCGACAATGTGCACGCACTTTTGGAGACACTTAGCCTGACTCAAGGAATGAAGCAGACACAATCCCTGGGCCTCAGTTCTGGGCATTGGGTCCAGCTGTCACGCTCTCCATGATTCACAGCTCGTGTCCACCATCCATCAGGGCTGATGCGATCAGAGTGATTTTTCCATCTGGATGCACACCTGTTTAGAATGACCGGGCTGACACATCGCAGGACCAAGTCATAAAGTGAGTGGTCTCCGGGTCCAGAAGGAGGGCCCTCAGAGTCAGCATCGTGGGGACTGTGGTGGGTGGGGGGTGGAGAGTGCCTGGAAGAACCTTAATCTTATACATCATCTGATTCCCAAGAAAGGCCTGGGCTCTGGAGTCTTCTATTCCAGGAGGATAGGAGTCAAAGACGACAGTGGGTGGGGTCCCGGGCCTTGTAGACCCAGAGGGGACGCTGTGCTGAGTGGTCCCTCACAGTCCCCTCCCCACCACAAACCCACCCAGCTCTGCCTGCCCCTCTTCATATCCATCTCCCCTGACCACGGTGGCCAGGCTCAGAACAGGACTGTGGTGAGCAGGCTGCTCACAAGCCTGTCTCAGTCCTCAGCCCAGATGCCCAGGGCCTGGAGGGTGGGGGTGGGCAGTGCACTGGACCTTCAGGTGAGCTGCCAGGGGGAAGAAGAGTCTCACACAGACTCCGTGTTGAACCAGCTGAATCCCACAACTGCTACAACCATGACAGCCACACAAGGGCCGGGGTTACCATGGGGCTCTCCCATGGGTGGTCTTGGGAGACCTGCACAGATGCTCAGATCTAAACAAGTGTGCCATGGGAGGGCAGACTGGAAGGAAAGACTAGGACTCAGAATCTGCTGCCCACCTGCCTCTCCCCAGGGCCTTTGCTGCGATGGTGGGGACCTGGCTGGACCATGTCCAGGGTTTGGGGCAGCCCCTTCCTTCCGCCTGCTTCGAGGTAGAGCAGGCCTTGGTGCCCGTCAATTCCCCTGCCCAAACCTGGTGGGCCACACCCAAAATCTATGGTTGGCGCTGCAGCACCTTGAGCCCACCGAGGCAACTCAACAAGGTGAGGCGGAATGATCATCTGGGCAGATCATCGGGGGAGGGCAGGCTCATGGGCTGCAGTTCCCTTAAAGGCGGTGGCATCTTTCCTGTCTGCACTAAGTCACAGGAAAGCCAGGAGTGTGAGTCAATGTGTCTCTTTCTCCTGCTCCAGGTCCACGACCAGAGCTCCAGAGCTCTCCGGAGGCAGAGGAAGGGCCCGCTCAGGGGCCAGAGCCTGGTCCAACGAGAGGCCCTGCCCTGGCCAGGCCTGGCTCGAGGCAGTACCTGAAGCCATTATGGAGCCAGCTACTGGCTGCCCTGGAAGCCTTCTCTCGTGCTATCAGAAGAGTTCTAGGCGATTATCTTAAATAATTCAGAGGAATACATCCCAACTGTACATTTATAATAGTAAATAAGGATAATTTCTAAAAGTACCTACCTATTTATGTAGACTATTTCCCATTAAGTTAAATACTCCTTTTGAATAAATAAGGTTGTTTATTAAAAACACGTGTAGACCATGTCTTCTCACGTACATATACATAATTCCATACACACACACACACACACACGTACACATATATGGTGACATGGAAGGTGCTCACTGTATAATACAGTTTTAAAATAAGTTTTGAAACATTTAATTTCTTCTGATAACTACGTATACACTGATAAAATGGGGAAATAAAACCTGGAAATATAAGCACCAGAATGTTCACACTGGTGAACTCTCAGTAGTGAAACACTAGAAGTGACAGTTTCTTCTCATTTTGCTTCATGTATAGGTTCTGGTTGACACAAGGATCATACCTCCAAGATATAGATAGACAGTAGACAGAGGAAGGGAGAGGCAGAGAACACAGATGAGAGGTGCACCACCCGCCACCTGCCCACCCCGACATGGAACTGACCGCAAAACCCTGCCATGTGCCCTCCCTGGGAACTGATCCGGAAACTTTCAGTGCAAGGGGAGATGCCAATCCAATGAGCCCCATCAGCTGGGGTTAGACTCAATATATATTTTAACAATACACTTTGATTGATTTCAGGGCGGGACAAAGGGCGAGACAGAAACGTAAACCATGAGAGAGGAGCATTGATCGGTTTCCTCCTTCACGACCCCTATTGGTGATCCAGTCTGCAACCCGGGCCTGTGCCCTGACCCGGAATCAAACCAACTGTGCACTCCTGCCTGCTTCACAGGCGGACGCTCCACCACCGTGCAGCACTGGCCAGACTCAATCATATCTTTCTAAACTTTCCCAAGTGCCAATTTGTATCTTGAAATGGTCTCAGGAAAGGAAAAATTACTTATTGGGGGGCATTCTACTTCCCTCGCCGTTTAGCTGCATTTGCTATTTGGCCAGAAACAACCAGTAGACTAGCTCTCAACCATACTTAAAATCACTAGGGATAGCAAGAGCATTGCTTTGGTTGCAACAGGAGTAACTCAAAACAACTCCCTCCACTAAACACTTCCTGAATCATTTCCCTTCCTCCATGAGCCCAGTATTTAACTCACCAGTCAAACTCAGCTTAGGGAGAAGCAATGGTTCCACTGGAACAGGACGGTACGGAAACAAGGTACACAGCCCTGGTTCTACCCGAGGGGCCATAGTTCACTGACACCACCACTGGAACAATCTATAATTAAAATGAAAACCACCATGTCAGAAAATTCTAAGCAGAAAAGGACAAAGGAATGCCACTGGTGAGTATTTCAAAAGGAGGCACGCTGTGCAAGAGGGATCCATTCAGTGCTGTGGCCCAATCATCCAAAGCTCATCGTTCTCATGTGAGCAGTACTCTTTCTCTGAGGGGAGACACATTTCCTTTCTTTCATTTCATATTTGCTTTCAAGGCAAACCAGCTGGTCAATACACCAAGCCAACACTCCTCAGGTATCCAACAAGAGTAACCTAAATGTCTCAGTGAATTTTAAGTTTTACTAAATTTGAATTGAAAAAAAAAGTTTCATTTTACAGTGATAATGTGGCTGCCGGGCTGGTGTGGCTCAGTACTTGAGCGTGGACCCCAGAACCAAGAGATCCCCGTTTCATTCCCAGTCAGGGCCCGTACCGGGGTTGCGCGCTAGGGGCTATGGGACTGATGATGCTCTCTCATCATTGATGTTTCTCTCTCCCCTTCCCCAGCCTCCTCACCATCCCCACCCCCACCCCCACCCCCGGCTCTCTCTGTTCCCCTTCCCTTCCTCTCTCTGAGATCAATAAAAACATATATGTTTAACCAGTTCTATGTGGATAATATGGACCCTATGAGACAGGGTACTTCAAAACACTAGGCAACTGTTGTGGAACAGTCATCCCCGAGTCTCGGGACACCTTTCCTCTACATGTCCACACAGAAGAAATGTACGGGGCCCTTAGTGATCACAGTAGAAACAGGAAGATCACCAGCCGACAGGTCCCCACTGCCCTTCCCCTCACCACCTCCTCCTGGGCTGAGGCACCTCCTTCAGGAGCACTTTGACACTAAACTGCCCCATGTCCCTTGCAATTTGGCCCGTTCTGCCCAAGGGTTCACGCAAGAGTCTCATAGTTGATTTCTGAGACACTAAGTTTCTCCCTGATATAAAGCACAATAGCGAGCAGAGGATTTTTTTCCTCTCCTTGATGCTGGGAGCCTACCCTGACATCACTGAGCAGCTGAATTCAATATTGGATCCACCTACCTGTGGACTTGTTCTTTTGTGAGAAAGACAAGTCCCTACTGTTAGCTTCATCACTATTCTGCTGCTTATAATTCTCAGCTTCCACACTGAATGAGATCCTTAAAACTCCTGAGGGTGGACAAGGTTGTAGCATTTCATGGTATTGCAAAACAACAACAACAACAAACAGGAAAACAAAAACAAAAGACGATGGGAGCAGAGAGCAGGACAGGGGAAAGATGGGAGATGCCGGAAAGTACACCAGCCTTCCACCGATTCCAGAGGGAGACATCGGGATACAGGGCATGGCACAGCTCTAAGCTGGGCTGGCAGAGTGTGATGCCAATGAGGATCTCAAAGTGTGACCACAGAAAAAAGGTGAGGCAGAGACAACACTGCAAAAGAAGCTAAGGTCAGATCATGGACGGCCTGGACGGACACGCTAAGGATTTGGGACTCATTTCTAAAGGCCATAGGAGACCACTGGCAGTTTTCAGAAGAGACATGATCATATTGACATTTTCAAAAGATCCTTCGGTCTGCCCGTAGAGAATGCTTAGGGACCTGGCGATACTAGAGGTTGACAGGTCACAGAGCACACATGGGATCAGGAGGCACCGAAGTCAATGTGGCTTAGTACTCTTGCTGTTAACCTTGATGGCTTCACACTAGAATCATCGTATCAGGAATGTCAAGGTGGAAATCTATCCCACTCATGGGACTTGACAGCTTATGTCTAGAAGTTATAATAAAGTAGCAGGATATGCCGTATCTTTTCTCAGACCAAAACTCTCTCAGAACAAAGTGGACAACTTACCAAATCCAAGATTTACTAAAGTGGTAAGGAAAAGGGTGTGGACTCAGCTTCCAGACAGAACAACAGGTCAGTGGCACAGACAGAGACGCACACACAGAGAGAAAGCGAGAGAGAGGCTGAGAGGAAGGAAGGGACCTCAAGAATGAGAGTACAAGACAAGTGACACGACCTGACACCCCATCAACTGGGCTGTCCTCTATGTTGTTTAGAAGCGAGTTTATAACATAGAGTCCAAACATAACCGAAATACAAGCAAATTTCACCATACTGTTCACAAAACCTTTAATGACACAGATGCTTACCTTGATCAAGTGTGCATACTTCTTCAGTTGTTCTGAAAAGCACTGTGTAATCCTTGCAGTAATGACCTAAGTAAAACTCCATTTTTAAGTCCCTACAACAACAAGAACATATAAAATACAAATAACTAGGAAGGTATTCCAATATTTACCCCCAACAGTTAGCATTCATCAATAGAACTTTCCCATTTAAAAACATACTTATGAGAAAAAAGATAATCAAATCCAGAGCCCCTTTATTCTATTTCTGGACTTTCCTGTGCCCAGTATTGTAAGTGCAACCTCAACTACTTTTGCTAGACAGATGTTGTGCAGGTGAAACTACTGTAAAAACACTGTGATCTCGGTTCTCTTCCATTACCTATTGGCTGTTGATCTTGAACAAACCCATCTCTAGAGCCTCAATATTTTCTTCCAGAAAATGGGGAAATACCAGTTAATTCACTGTGAAGTTTTAAAACTAAATAAAATATGTGAAAAATACCAGAGCCCATGATTAGGGTTGGAAATCATTTCATTATAAAACAGTTTTCATGATAGTAATGATTTGTCCTAAGAGAAATAAAAAAAAAAAATTAAAAGTGCCATGTCTCAGAATACAACTTCTTTATCTCAAGGAAGATCACAAAAATTAGAAAATGTGCTGTAATATTAACTCAGATGTTGGTATTTTTATTCCATTCCATTTTAGTATCAAGGGTCACAATACCCAAGTGTGTGGCCTTTAGCATTCAGTGTTAGACAGAGTGCTGGCCAGGCTGTGAGAGTGCAGTGTCAGCACCATTTAAACGCAGATCCATCAGGAACCTGAGAGACACAGAAGGCGACAGCACAGGTGCAGCAGAGAGCCCACAGCGAACCCAGCATCATGGTCTTGGAAACACACTCTGACAGGTTTTCTCATCACTAATGGGGGTCAGGATTCCCTGGCCTTGTTGACAGTTTATGTAGCTAAACTGCAATTCTCTGAACTGTAAGCACTACTAGAATGTAGGTATTGTTACAGCATAGCAGGTATTGTTATAGAGCTTCCACCACAGTGCAGGCAGTCAGCCTGTCAACATGAAATGCACTGGGTCACCCCCAGGGTTTACCATGTTTCCCGGCTTCCTGCTGATCTTAGGACAAAGATGACTCACAAGCCGTTACATAGCCAGTATCTTCAAACAATTCTGTGTTTTGCAAAAAATGCTCTGGGTTCCTAAGGCCAACGTCTGAGTCACCTGAGCACTCCTGGAAGTTTTCACTCTACACACAGTATTTACCTTGCCAACTGAACAAGGGGCGTCAACAAGTGAATTAATTCCTTCTCCCATCAGAGTATTCCATTTAGGCTCCTCAGAGACCCACTGAAGAAGGAAAAAGATTGCAGGCATGTGAGAGAAGTGTAGAAGAATCCAGACTAAGATTCTGTGACAAGTCTTCATCCTTCATCTGAGAAACTTTCCAAAGGATTCAAACATAAAGATCTGTTCAAAAGGTGAGACTCAACCTTCTGGTGGTGGTCTGAATTCAGTAAATACTCCCAATCCCGAGAAGAAGAAACAGATATTGATTTTTTAAATCATGCCTCCTTGTAATTAGGGGGGTGGGAGTGATCAAGGCGGGGTCGATGAGGGGAGAAGGAGACATATGTAATACTTTAAACCAGTGTTAAACTCAACCTTCCTAATGCCGCGACCCTTTAATATAGTTCCTCATGTTATGTTGACCCCCAATTTCACTGTTACAAATTGAACATAATTAAAGCATAGTGATTAATCACAAAAACAATATGTAATTATATATGTGTTTTCCCATGGTATTAGGCGACCCCTGTGAAAGGGTCATTCGACCCCTAAAGGGCTCACGACCCACAGGTTGAGAACCGCTGCTTTAAACAATAAAAAAATTCAATTAAAGCAATTCAAGTTCCATTTTCACATTAAGTTGATCTAAGAATATGAAAAAAAAAATCACAATGCTGGCCCAGCAGGTGTGGCTCAGTGGTTGAGCATCAATCCATGAACCAAGAGGTCATGGTTCAATTCCTGACCAGGGCACATGCCCAGGTTTCTGGTTTTATACCCAGGAGGGAGTGCAGGAGGCAGCCAACTGATGATTCTCTCTCATCAAGGATATTTCTATCTCTCTCCCTCTCCATTCCTGTCCTTGAAATCAATTAAAACATTTTAAAAATTAAGTAATCACAATGCTGGAAAATGAAAGGAATATCAAAACACCTAAATGACTTTAGTGATCTTCTAAATCCTCTGTTGTCATTTCCAGTCTCCAAAGCACTTTCTCCACGAGATTTGAGGCTCTTTGTTGTCATTTCCACAGTCTCCACAGCACCTTCTATGGAAAGAGATGTGGACTCTTCCTTTAATGAATAATATAAAAATGCTTAGACAAAACCACCATTATTCATTTTGTTTTGAACAACAAAAAAAAGAGGTATACATTTGGAATCAAAAAGTTCAATAAAATTCCAAAAAGAAATTATTGTAGGCTTTTTCAGACTTACCCTGTGATATGATAAATGCCTAAAATTAAAACAAAATGCTTATCTAAGAATTGCATCTAAATAATAGCCTATTAACAAATCATATCTAAATAAGAATTGTGGTGAGCTAGAAGGGGACAATAAAAAAGGGGGGACATCTATAATACTTTCAAAAGGAAAGATTTTAAAAATAAATAAATAAATAATTATGACATATAGCTATATACTATCTTCTCACCAGCTCAACACATGCACCATGGGAACTAAAAAAGGTAAAATAAAATTAAACAAATTAATGATAAATATTATAAGATAAAGTATGTGTGTAAATAAATTTTAAGAAAAGAGTAGACAAAAATTTAAAAATCTACTAGCTTGAAGCCTTGCCACAAGAGTGACCTCAAACCGTGGCTCAACCTGTATTGACCTTATGTCCTTTATAAAACTAAAGATTACCAGAAGAGCTATTCATAACCTACAGGTTTCTTAATGATCTTATCATTCTTAGACAGTCAGAAAAATACCTTTAGAAAAACTAAACTTTCCCTTTCATCTTGCAAAACATAAACTAGGAAATGCCATTCAACTTTCACTAGCATGCCTAACAATCACTTACTTGAAATTATTTCATGGTATTTTATGGGTTTTTTAATTGTGGTTAAATATACATAATGTAAAATTTACCATTTTAACCATTTTGTGGTGTACAAATTCAGTACCATTAAATACATTCATTCATAAAGTTGTGTAACCTCAATGCTATCCATTTCCAGAAATTTTCCATTATCCCAAACAGAAACTGCCAATTCAACAACTCCCCCTTTCTCCCTCCCTCAGCTTCTATTATATTTTCTGTCCTTATGAATTTACCTATTCGAAGCAAAGTACCCCATGAAGGTGGAATTATACAGTATTTATGTTATGTTGGGTATAACATCCACAAGGTTCATCCATGTTGTAGCACATCTCAGAATTTCCTTCATTTTAAAGGCTAAATATTTCATTGTAGGCATATACCACATATTGTATATCCAGTCATCTCTCCATACACACTGGGGTTGTTTCCAATTTCAACTATTGTGAATAATGCTGCTATGAACACTGGTGTTCGACTGAGTCCCTGCTTTCAAATCTTTTCTTTTTATTTCAACATTTTTTATTAAGGAATTACATATGTCCTTATCCCCCTCATTGCCCCCCACCCCACTCCCGTTCATGACCTCAATTCCCTGGGTCTGTGTCCATTGGTTATGCTTATATGCATGTATACAAGTCCTTTGGTTGACCTCGATCCCTTACTCCCACCCTCCCCTACCTTCCCTCTGAGGTTTGAGCACCTGATCGATGCTTCTGTATTTTGTGTATAGATAATCAAAAGGGGAATTGTTGGATCATATGGTGATTCTAGGTTTAACTCCCCCCCCAATTGATCTTGAAATTTATTGTTGAAATTATTATAGATGTCCCTTTCTATCCCCCATTCATCCCCTCCACCCTGCCTAGGTTTAATATTTTGAGAAACAGCAAATGGTTTCCCATAGTGGCATTTTTTACTTTTCCACCAGTAATCACAGGGTTCCAGTTTCAACATCCTCACTTATTTTTTTCATTGTTTAATAAATCAGTCATCTCACTAGGTATGACATGGTATCTCACTGTGGTTTTGATTTGCATTTGCCTAATGATTAAACATGCTGAGCACTGTTTCATGTGCTCATTGGCCATGTACATATCTTTAGAGAAATGTCCGTTCAAGCCCTCTGTCCAGTTTTAAATTGAATTGTCTGATCTGTGGTTGTTGAATTTAGGAAAACCGGCATTAGAGCTGCACTCCCACCTGAAATGTCCCAAATCTACGCTGTACCTATTATTGACTCAGCTTCCTTTTATGAAATCCCATTCTCCCAGTCTCTAAAAGCAGAGAGTACTTTATTTTATTTTTATTTTTTAAATCTACATTGTTGAAAGTATTACATAGGTCCTCCTTTCCCCACATTAATCTCTTCCGGGCCACTCCCATCCCCACCCCAATAGTATTTTCATACTCTCCCTTACTCCTGATGTCTCAGGACTTGCACATTCCCTCAGCTCTGTCTCTCATCTCTGTCTTCTCTCTTCAGAGCCAATCTTTTTCCCCTGAACTATCATAGAACAGTATCCTTGACAACAGCCTCTCTACTCTCCAGCCAATCCTACACATCCTACATATTGCCACCAAAGTCATATCTTCTCAAAATACAGAACTGAAGATGTACTTTCCATTTTAACATCCTTGACAGGCTCCTTCTGTGTACAGTTTAAATTTCAAGTTCCCAGGTACAAACAAGGCCCTTCAGTTTGGATCCACTCAGCACCTGCAAGCATCTCTCCACAACCAAACCTTGTGTACATCCATTCTGAACTTAAAAACATCATGTTTTTCCATAAATAGTTTGGCTGATTCGCTCTGCCTAGAATGCCCTTCTTTTACCAACTTCCAGTTCAATCAGCAACTTCTTTGAGAAATCCTTCCTTCAGAGCCAGTCCCCTGACTCTCACCACACTGTGGACACACAGGTATTATGTGGCATTTTAATTTATCTGCATACAGCATTTTAGTTATCTGTTTATTTGTTCAACTAAATCTGAGTCACATACACCTGGTATTGATTCCTAACCAAAATATAAAATATCTTCCCGCATATAGTAAGAAGACTAAAGAACAATATGTTTTCCAGACCAAAAGGACTGAAATTAAAAATCTTATTGTTCTATTTACAAGCAGTCTTAAGATAACGGAGACAAAAGAGACAATTCATCTCACTGCACATCCATGGAATCTAGTAAACATGCAATCATCCTTTGGAGAATTTAAGATGGAAACATAGAAGCAAAGAATGAGTTTGATCCCGGCCAGCATGGCTCTGTGGTGCATCGACCAATGAACCAGGAGGTCACAGTTTGATTCCAGGTCAGGGCATATGTTTGAGTTGCAGCCTCGATCCCCGGGAGGCAGCCAATCACTGATTCTCTCTCATCATTGATGTTTCTATCTCTCTCTCCCTCTCCCTTCCTCTCTGGAAAATAAAAATACATATTAAAAAAAAACAAACCCTTGTTGGATATCATCATGCCACTTTCACAACTATACTAACCATATGGTTACGGGGGGTGGGGGGGGGCGGAAATATCATCAAAATGGTCACTGGGGCCCTTGCTGGTTTGGCTCAGTGGATAGAGCATTTGCCTGTAGACTGAAGGGTCCCAGGTTCAATTCCAGTCAAGGGCACATGCCCAGGTTCCGGGATCAATCCCCAGTAGGGGGCGTGCAGGAGGCAGCCGATCAATGATTCTCTCTCATCATTGATGTTTCTATCTTTCTATCCCTCTCCCTTCCTCTCTGAAATCAACAAAAATATATTTTTAAAAAAATGGTCACTGGCTTCAACACTCCTGGACAGAAATGCTTTTACACATGCCCTCAAGTTTAGGAATAATTCAGTTTATGGTTCCCAGTATATTGTTAGAAGGGTACAATGTTCTTCAGGAAACAGTTAATGGGGGAAAACACAAAAAGGCAATGTCCAGGTACCAAGATTGCAGTGCTTACCACTAAGGAATTTAACATTAGTCAAAAAGTCCTGAAATCTCTTGTCAATAGCCCAATAATTAATTCAACTGCTATAAATATATTCTCCCCCGCCCCAAAACTTTTTATTCTAAAAATACTCAGTAAGAAAAGTTGAAATAATACAGTGAACACCTGTTTCATCTAAATCTAACAGTTGTTAAGGCCTAGCCGGTTTGGCTCAGTGGATAGAGCATCGGCCTGCGGACTGGTCCTGGGTTTGATTCCAGTCAAGGGCACATACCCAGGTTGTGGGCTCAATCCCCAATAGTGGGCATGCAGGAGGCAGCCGATCAATGATTCTCTTCTTACCATTGATGTTACTGATGTTTCTCTCTCTCTCTCTCCCTCTCCCTTCCTCCCTAAAATCAATAAAAAATGTTTTAAAAATAAACAAATAAATCTAACAGTGGTTACCATTATGGCATATCTGCTTATGTGCATGTGAGGGATTTGACTGGGGGATGATGACTACCTGAAAATCCCACACATCATGACTTCATCATGCATTTCCCCAAAATAAATGTTCTCTCCTAGACACCACAAAACCATCATCTGGCCTAAGAAAAAATTTTTCTAACATCACCTAATATTCAGTCCATTTGCAACTTTTTCAAATTTTCCCCAAAAATGTTTTTTTAAGACAATTTTCTAGAACCAGGACTCAATCAAAGTTCATTCAAAATGGTGCAAAAAATATTGCATTTGGTGATGTCCTTTAGTCTCTTTTAACCTAGAATAGGCCCCACCTTTTTCCCCCTCCATGACTCTTTTTTTTTTTTTTTGCTTTCTACTACTGTTCTTTTTTTTTATTAAATAAATCTTTATTGTTCAGATTATTGCATTTGTTCCTCTGTTTTCCCCCCATAACTCCCCTCCATCCAGTTCCCACCCCACCCTCCTCCCTCACTCCCCATCCACTGTCCTCATCCATAGGTGCACGATTTTTGTCCAGTCTCTTCCCACATCCCCCTCACCCCTTTGCCCCCCAAGAATAGCCAGTCCACTCCCTTTCTATGCCCCTGATTCTATTATAATCACCAGTTCATTCTGTTCATCAGATTATTCACTTGATTTTCAGATTCACTTGTTGATAGATGTGTATTTGGTGTTCAAAATTTGTATCTTTACCTTTTTCTTCTTCCTCCTCTTCTTAAAGGATACCTTTCAGCATTTCATATAATACTGGTTTGGTGGTGATGAACTCCTTTAGCTTTTCCTTATCTGTGAAGCTCTTTATCTGACCTTCAATTCTGAATGATAGCTTTGCTGGATAAAGTAATCTTTGTTGTAGGATCTTGGCACTCATCACTTTGAATATTTCTTGCCACTCCCTTCTGGCCTGCAAAGTTTCTGTTGAGAAATTAGCTGACAGTCGTATGGGCACTCCCTTGTAGGTAACTGTCTTTCTCTTGCCGCTTTTAAGATTTTCTCTTTGTCTTTTGCTCTTGGCATTTTAATTATGATGTGTCTTGGTGTGGTCCTCTTTGGATTCCTTTTGTTTGGGGTTCTCTGCGCTTCCTGGACTTGTAAGTCTATTTCTTTCACCAGGTAGAGGAAGTTTTCTGTCATTATTTCTTCAAATAGGTTTTCAATATCTTGCTCTCTCTCTTCTTCTGGCACTCCTATAATTCGGATGTTGGTACGCTTGAAGCTGTCCCAGAGGCTCCTTACTCTATCTTCGTATTTTTGTTTATTTTTTATTTTATTTATTTATTTTTTTTAATTAAATCTTTATTGTTCAGATTATTACATTTGTTCCTCTTTTTTCCCCCATAACTCCCCTCCTCCCAGTTCCCACCCCACCCTCCGCCCTCACTCTGCACCCACTGTCCTCATCCATAGGTGCACGATTTTTGTCCAGTCTCTTCCCGCATCTCCCACACCCCTTTCCCCCGAAGAATAGTCAGTCCATTCCCTTTCTATGTCCCTGATTCTATTATGATCACCAGATTATTTGTTCACTTGATTCTTAGATTCACTTGTTGATAGATGCATGTTTATTGTTCATAATTTGTATCTTTACCGTTTTCTTATTCTTCCTCTTCTTAAAGGATACCTTTCAGCATTTCATATAATACTGGTTTGGTGGTGATGAACTCCTTTAGCTTTTCCTTATCTGTGAAGCTCTTTATCTGACCTTCAGTTCTGAATGATAGCTTTGCTGGATAAAGTAATCTTGGTTGTAGGTTCTTGGTATTCATCACTTTGAACATTTCTTGCCATTCCCTTCTGGCCTGAAAAGTTTCTGTTGAGAAATCAGCTGACAGTCGTATGGGTATTCCCTTGTAGCTAACTTGAGTTTCTTTCTCTTGCTGCTTTTAGGATTTTCTCTTTGTCTTTTGCTCTTGGCTATTTAATTATGATGTGTCTTCATGTGGTCCTCTTTGGATTCCTTTTGTTTGGGGTTCTCTGTGCTTCCTGGACCTGTAAGTCTATTTCTTTCACCAGGTGGGGGAAGTTTTCTGTCATTATTTCTTCAAATAGGTTTTCAATATCTTGTTCTCTCTCATCTTCTGGCACCCCTATAATTCGGATGTTGGTACACTTGAAGCTGTCCCAGAGGCCCCTTACACTATTTTCGTATTCTTTTTTCATTTTGCTTTTCCAGTTGGGTGTTTTTTGCTTCTTCGCATTTCGAATCTTTGACTTGATTCTTGCGCTCCTCTGGTCTGCTGTAGGGTGTGTGTACAATATTCTTCATTTCAGTCAATGTATGCTTAATTTCTAGTTGGTTCTTTATCACAATATCGAGGGACTCATTAGATTTCTTGAGGATCTCACTACATTTATCGGTGGTCTCACCAGGCTTTTCGAGGGCCTTACTAAGTTTATCGGCAGCTTCTAGACCAGCCGTGGGCAAACTACGCCCCGCGGGCCGGATCCGGCCCGCTTGAAATGAATAAAACTAAAAAAAAAAAAAGACCGTACCCTTTTATGTAATGATGTTTACTTTGAATTTATATTAGTTCACACAAACACTCCATCCATGCTTTTGTTCCGGCCCTCCGGTCCAGTTTAAAAACCCATTGTGGCCCTCGAGTCAAAAAGTTTGCCCACCCCTGTTCTAGGCAGTTCTTGAGAGACCTTAAAAGTGTGGTTTTGAGCTCTATATCTTCCATTTCTGACATTTGCGTTCTGTTTCTTTGTCTCTGCATTTTTTTATCTTTTCTTGGTGCACCCACTAGTGGTCATTGTGCAAAGTCTTGTTGTAGTTAAGCCTTGATTGTTGTCGGCAATAGTGGGGGTGATTTGACCTCCAGGCTAACTGGCTATGAGAGTCAGCTCTATCTTAGTATTTTTGGATTCTTTTTTCATTTTGCTTTTCTGATTGGATGTTTTTTGCTTCTTCGTATTTCAAATCGTGGACTTGACTCTTGCAATCCTCTAGTCTGCTGTTGGGAGTCTGTATAATATTCTTTATTTCAGTCAGTGTATGCTTAATTTCTAGTTGGTCCTTTACCACAACCTCGAGGGTCTCATTAGATTTCTTATAGATCTCATTAAGTTTATCGGCAGTTTCTAGAAAATTCTTGAAAAACCTTAAAAGTGTGGTTTTGAACTCTACATCCAGTAGTTTGCTTTCCTCCATTTCTGTCATTTGTGTCCTTCTTCTTTGTCTCCACATTTTTATGCTTCCCTGTGTTGATAAAGTGGTTTTCTGTGCTGAGTGTCCACTAGGGCCCAGTGGTTCAGCCTCCCCAATTACCTGAGGAGGACACTCTTGGTGCACCCCCTTGTGGTCTTTGTGCACAGTCTTGTTGTAGTTAAGCCTTGATTGTTGTAGTTATCACTGGGAGGAATTGACCTCCAGGCCAATTGGCTGTGAGAATCAGCTGTGTCTGCAGTGGGAGAACTTCTGTGCTGGACACACTCCTCTGGGGCAAGACTTGCTTCAATGGGGCTTTGGTGCTCACTGAGTCTGTCCCCTGAGTGTGTCCTTTATGGTTCCATGGAGCTGCAAACTGGATGGTTCCACTCTGACCTCTGGGTTTCCTGGCTCCTGGATCTCTAGGGAGGTGCTAATCTAGCCTTTGCCTGGGGCTATCAAGCAAAAGCCTCCCTGCAGGGCTTAGTTGGGGCGGGTCCCACGGGATCAACAGGGCGGGGCTAGCAGTTATGGCTGCTCTCAGTCCAGCCCTCAGAGGCTCTGCTTCTCAATGTCCTGGTAATTGCTGCACGCCCCTCGGAGAGAAAGCTGGCCTCGAGTTCTGACCTATGCCAGACAGTCCCGCTTCTCCCGTATGAGTCTGGGTCCCTAGAGACTTGCCTGGAACTGGAGCTCAGAGCCTGAGACTCCCTCCTGATTGAAAACGACAACCACGCCCTCAGCCGCCAGCTCGCTCCGCATGCACCTCCCCACCATAGTATTTTACTGCCATACTGCGTCTCCTCTGAGTCTCGGTATGCTTTTCTCTTTCCTTCTCCCTTCTAGTTGTACAATTTCCACTCAGCCAACCTTCCTGTGGTTCTGGATGGTGTCCGTTCCGTCTTTTAGTTGTATTTTTGAAGTGGTTGTTCGAGGCAGCAAACTCCAGTGTTTACCTATGCTGCCATCTTGGTTTCTCTCCATGACTAACTCTTTAAGGAGACCAGAATGTAGACTATCCCATATTCTGGATTTGTCTAATTGTATCTCATAGTGGTTTTTTCTTTAAGTCTTTATGATAGAAAATTTCAAATATATACAAAGTAAACAGAGTAACATAATAAATCTCCAACAGCCAGCTTCAATAATTCTCAATTTCCGGTGGTTCTTGTTTCATCTATACCTCCACCCATTCCTCATCTCATTTTACAAACTGATCCTCTAGGCCCCATACTTCCTATAACTGGAAGTTAGGTCTACATATTCATATCAAATATTTGGGGGAAGAAAACTGAGTAGATGACATCATGTCTCCATGCCACATTACAGCTGTAGGTATAAAAGAGTCCTCTGTCCCCTATCAGCGATGGTAAACCCACCAGGTTGTGGAGGTGGAGAACAACATGCAGCTTCAAAGTAGAGATGCATTTGTTTCTTCACTTTGGGTGACACCTTGGTGCCATGCTAACACCTTTCACGCAATGGCATTACTATCCCACTTACAATCCTTGTCAGAATCAGAGGTTACACTGGAGTAAGAGGTTACACAGAATAGTGATTTTCAAATTCTACCATTCCTTCTATATTTATTAGCTGGTATTCTTCTTTAAATAAGGGTTTTCCTTTATTAACTGGAGATGAACTGCAAGGCTTCCTAAAAAGGCAGGGCAAATGCTTAATTCTGTCCCTTTAATTACTAATTTTTATTTGTTTCTATTCTTTTTTTATAATCAGTTAGAAATATATGTAGTTTACATATAAATATATATACATATAAATTTATATATAAATTTATGAAATATAAATACATATATAAGTACATTTTCATTGACTTCAGAAAGGAAGAGATAGATAGAAACATCAATGATGAGAAACGTTGATTGGCTGCCTCCTGCATGCCCTCTACTGGGGATCAAGCCAGCAACCCAAGCATGTGCAATGACAGCAAAGTAGATTTTTTTTTTTCCTTTCCCTTACTCTCTGAGTATTTTTACTATGAACTTGATTTTTATTTATTCAACACTTTGCAACCAAATATAATCATGTGCTAATATATTCTTATACCCTTAAATTTAAGTCTTATAAATTTTCTTGGCAATAAATAATTAAATTACTCAAGTGTTTAAACATTACCATGAAATTGACAAGGAACAGTGCAAAAAAATGATGATATAGAAAATAAATGAAATGTTTATTTCCCTACCATTATCTTCACTACATGTTAAAACATATATCTAGCTACTGAGATCATTATATATTGTTTTTATTATTTCTGTTAAATTTAGGATAAAAGCTTTGTTTTTTAAAAAAATTACTCAATAATCAATCAAATACTAAAATTCAAATCAACTCACCTGTTGAACAGGACTATCAACTGTAAAGGCCTTGAAAAGAGCCAATGCCTGGCTTTTACTTCCTTTGCTCCAGATCACCATATTTCCAGCCACAGAGAGTTCCTCGTCATAATCCATTTCTCCAATTTCACTTCTGCCTCTCCTTAACTGCCAGCTTTCCTTAAAAATTTACATACGTAAGACATGTTTACGCGGTTTTTATTTCTTTTGCAACATTATGGAGCAATATTTATTAATTAAAATTGAACAGCAATCCAGATACAAGTCTCCTGCTCTGTCTGTGGAGTAAGGCTCAGTCCAAGCCCAACTCTTAGGTTTGGTGCCACTGATTAACAGAGGAGGGGGTGTGGGTGTATGTATCATACTGTATCTTACAGGATTTCAAAAATGGGAATTTACCTCAAGAATTCTCTATATTAAGTATTTTATTATTACGTTACCATTTTATGCTGCCAAAAACATAAATAAACAAAAACTAGACCTTACCTATATATCCAAAAACTAAACCAACAATCCTGGGAGACTAAAACATATGAAGCATATGGGGGGTGAAGCAGAGGGGGCAGTGAAGTGCACATGGGACACTGGGGGAGCTTACCCACCATGCAGACTTCCCTGCTTCACAACTGCATATACATTCACCTTCCTGCCCTTGTGCCAACCGTCAAAATGAACAGAAAAGAGAAAGGTTTGGATTCCTAACTACAGACTTCCGCTCCTGGAAATTTTGGTATCCCAAAAGGGATACAGAAATGGAATTAAGATGAGAAAGACTGATGTTTAACATGCACTTACTTCTCATGCCCCTATTTAAAAACTAGTACTGTATCTACTTATGTGGCATTTCTTTTCTCCTCTAGAAACGTGTAAGTTTTTGGCAGCAGGGAACATTGCTAACTCCACTATCTAACCATCAAATAATATGAAATCTGGTCCCACATACTAAGTGAAGAAAAAGAGATTTAAATGGACCATAATCATAGTGACTCTCATTATAAATCCCTGAGTTATATGTCTAAACAGCCATGACACTGTAATACAATTAAGGTCATTATTTTTAGCTTTCATAAAAGTTACCAAATCTTAACCAATACCCTAGAAGTAGCATCATACTCATTTCTCAGTTGCATCTGGGTAGCCTTAAATTACAAGTAGATCGAATCTCTCTACATTTCAAAAGCAAACTGAGAATCTTGATAAAACCTTCTGTTTTTCGTGGATTGTAACCTCCTGCAGGGATCCCACCAAGCCAGCAGCACCATCAGACGACCACAACTCAGAGGCTGGCTGCAGCTGCCGAAGCTGAAGGTTCAAAGCATTAGGGTGGTGTCTGCAGTGGTCTCGACGGAAAGGAACAAATTCCTGCAAATCCCCAGCTGCAATCATTGTTGCCCTTTCTTCAGAGAAGTTCAGCATGGCTTTCAGATATCAATATTATTTCTGTATGAATTCAAACACATTCTGGCCAGCTGTTGGAATCAAAACGAGAAGAAAATTATCAGAAGTTTACAGAAGAGCCATTAATCCTTAGATGAGTGTCATACAATCCTATCACGCTGTAGGTGTACAAGTAATCATAACATCAACGGGCATTCCAGATCTGATTCTTTCAGGTAATTAGTTACCATTTCATAGTTACCTTACACTATCAGTATATAATTAACATTACAGCTACATGTTAGTTGCTGACAAAATCAACTGTAGGAAATCACTGGGCTGAGAGATAAGCACTTATGTCTGACAATATTGATCCTACATTTCCTACTACTACTCACTAATTTCTCCACATTTCACATTTAATGATTTAGACAAGTTTTACTTCGTAGTAAATGGCTCTCAACATTTAAGGGCATTTCTGTTCAAATGCTGGAACAACATTTAAAAAGCACACCTAACAGATCACTGGCATATTGAAATGAAACAAACAAAAACCACATATCATTTCTAATTCATCAAAAGTTGAACCACTTGGTGCTTTAAGAAACTAGTAAATGTCATCATTAATTCTGAGCCTCAATCCACCTAAACATGTAATTGCAAGCACTGCCAATTTCTGGGGCAAATCCCAAAGACCAAGGCATGAACAAAATTACTGGCAATGGAACAGTCATGCTTGTTTGCAAACTTAACAGTTCTGGCTTTGAAAGAACATAATCTACTACAGTTCAGCTTATTACTACAAAGAAGTGGACGAGCTGTGGGTGGAAACAGCCCTCACCCCTTACTTCCAGAACATTTCTACGAACAGTAACTGACAGCCAGTCAAATTCGGCCACTGTAGAAGGTGGATGACAGTTCTGCCTCAGACAACTCTTATATGGAAAACGGTTTTGTGGCATAGCGGTCAAGCTGCAATCCTCAAATACAGGAATCAAAACACACATTCATGTCAGCACTAGACAACCTTTAAAAACAGTGTTGGAAATGGCTTTCACATCACAAACAGTTTAATATGACTTTGTTTCTCCTCTGAGATCTTTTTGGCACCAGCAGCTTTCTTGGCTGAAATATCTAAGCCTGTGGTTCCCATGCAGCTCCTCTAGGGTTACAGTTAAGTTTTCTGTGAATTAAGTGTTATTCCTGAGAGAAATGTTACGTCACATTCATGACACTTTTTCCTCCTTCTGATAAGTCTGTTTTGAGAACAGTTTAACTTGGGCCATGACTGAGATAGTGCCTGTGGGAGCCTAATCAGAGTACGCCGGATGTTCAAGGCCAATCTGAGCAGGAGAATCCTAATTAGGATGTTCAAGGCCAATCTAAGCAAGGACACAGAGATTGTACTGTACACACTGGGCAGGAGTACCTTACTATCACCCAAATACTGATGTCACTATTCGGCAGGAAGCCTTTGTGTCTAAGTTAGTATAAACGTTTTACTAACCAGCTGGTGGGTGGCTGCTTGGTATGGCTCCTGTTTGCTACTGTATTAGCAAGGGCTGCTTGGCGCAGCCACTGTGTGAAGCTACTTTGAAGAACTGTTTTGTCTGATGGCTCCTTGTTAGCAATGGCTACATGGCCTGCAAAAGAGACTCTCCTGCCCTAACCGGTTTGGCTCAGTGGACAGAGAACAGCCTGCGGACTGAAGGGTCCCAGTCCAGGGCATGTACCTTGGTTGCAGGTACATCCCCAGTAGGGGTTGTGCAGGAGGCAGCTGATCTATGTTTCTCTCTCATGATGTTTCTAACTATCCCTCTCCCTTCCTTTACGTAAAAAAAAAAATGAAAATATTTTTTTAAAAAGACTCTCCTATATGCCTCTGTCTCTCATGTCCTCTTTGTCTACTGCCTGGTGTTCACGTGGGTACAGCCCCTGGCAGAGGACTGTGCACCCCACAGTGCCTTATAAAACTTACACCAAACACCACAAAATCCAGCCGGCCTTCCTATGTTCTAGTCAACGGGTTAACCAACACATTAACTCTGAGAGGAAGCCACAGAATCGGTAATTAAAGGATCGCCTGCACAGAACAATGGCCACTTTGTGCTGATTAGTATATTTAGTTCTTTGCAGCCCCAACTGTGTGTGCGCTTCCCGGGGCCCTATAACAGCACCGCATGGAAGTGATGCACTCACAGGGAGACCTTGGCCTGGCTTCCTGGGAACAGGGACCTGCCAAGAGCACCCCAGGCAGCTGGGGGAGGGGGGGGGCGGGACCCGAAGGCACAGGAGGCACCAGAGCTGGGTCTGGGCAGAAGGGCTGCCTCCAGGGCCTCAGAGTCGGGAGACCCGCGGGCTGAGCCAGGGCCTCAGCAGCGCTGGCCACCGGGAGGGCCCGCCCAGAGCTGCGGCCTCAGGGACACCGCACTCAGCTGGGAAGGAGGCCAGGGGCGGCGCGGGGAGGGGCGGCGCAGAGCCCAGGCCACACCGCCTGGGGTGGTCTGGTGTGGGGTCAGGGACACGCAGCGACCAGCAGCGCCGCCAGCCGGGCCTCGCCTGAGTCACTTGGGATGCGCGAGGCGCGGGAGCCGGGCTGCGCCCCCAGGGCCACAGCAGAGTCGGTCACGGGGACTCCGCCGCCGCTCTGAGCGTTTCCTCCTTCTCCGTCCCCCGCTCCGAGAACCGGCGAGCAGCAGCTGAGGACCCTGGGCGTCAGCTCCCGCTCTAAAACCAAAGGACAGACTCTGCTGAATTTCCCGTCCTGCTTTGTGTGGGGCCCGGGGGCGGGGCCTTGAAGCACTGGTCTCCTGGGAGGCGCCTCAGCCCATGGTCCTGCTCTTATAGCCTCGGGGGAGGATGCTGGGTCCACCCGCCGGTACCGCCTGGTCCCCGGCGCCGCATGGAGCCCGGAAGCAGGACCCGGTCAGCTGGAGTCTGAGCTGTGACCGGACCATCCCGGCCTCTCCATCTGCGCCGGGTCCTGTCACTAGGAGCCTGAGCTGCCTCCACCCTGAGCTGCCGCACTTCCAGGCCGGTTCTGCTCGCTCCCCCGTGGGACTGGGGCGGTGAGGGGCGCTCTGATTTCCTCTCTGCTGGTGCTCCTTCACCCTGTAGGGCCAGACCCTGTGAAAAGTGCAGGAAAGACACGGAGGTCCTCACAGAAACATGGCGTGCCATTTCTGAGCTTCACAGACACACCGCCAGGTGACCCCTAGACCTGGATGAAGCACCCCAGCTTTACCGGCCTTCGCTCTCCGTGGACTTAGCTGTACAATCTCACACTGATGGAAACTAGAAAACTTTCCTGAGCTCTGCTCTCCCACGGCATAGGATGTCTAGGTTAAAAATGTCAATGGGGCCCTAGCCGGCTTGGCTCAGTGGATACAGCGTCAGCCTGCAGACTGAGGGGTCCCAGGTTCCATCCAGGCCAAGGGCATATGCCTGGGTTGCAGGCTCCATCCCCAGTAGGGGGTGTGCAGGAGGCAGCTGATCAGTGATTCTCTCTCATCATTGATGTTTCTATCTCTCTCTCCTCCCTTCCTCTCTGAAATCAATAAAGAAATATATATTTTTAAAAAATATCAATGGAGCTCTGACCCCGTTGTTCAATTGGTTGAGTGTCCTCTTGTAACCAAAAAAGGTTGGGAGTTTGATTTCCAATCAGGGCACATACCTAGGTTGCAGTTTGATCCTGGGTGAGGGGCATGCAGGAGGCAATTGATTGAAGTTTCTCTCTCACATAAATGTCTCTCTCTAAATAAACAAACAAACAAATAAATAAATAAATAAATAAATAAATAAATAAATATATCCTCAGGTGAAAACTATATATATATATATATAGTTTCCTCTCCCTCTCTCTCTCTCTCTCTCTCTCTCTGTCTCTCTCTGTCTCTCTCTCTCTCTCTCTCTCTCTCTCTCTCTCTCTCTCTATATATATATATATATATATATATATATATATATATTCATTCAATAGACATCTTATGGCCTAAGAAATCAAGTTCAAATTCTTTATCCAGAAATATAAAATTGGCTGAAACCTATGTCTGCACTAAGATCATCTCCTGAGTGTCCCCAAACACACCTTGCACTTTGTGGTCTTGGGATCTGGGTACATCCTCATTTCTTTATTTGGAATGCCAGCCCTCAGGGTTTAGCTCAAATGCCTCTTCTCAGAAGACTTCAATACAAGAAGGAGTTTGCTGAGAGGACTGAATACTTGCCCCCCCCGCTCCGCCCCAAAATTCCCATGTGGAAACCATATGCTGTATGTGATGGTGTTTGGAGGTGGTGCTTAGGTCATGAGAGTGGAGCATTCCTGACTGGCATTAGTGCCCCTTCCACAAAGTGAGGACCCAGTGAAGGGAAGGTTGGCAATGAGCGAGAAAGCAGGCCCTCAGCAGACACTGAAACTACCAGCACCATGATCTTGGGGATTTTCATTGAGAAAACACGATGCTATGTCCCTGACAATGATCAGAGAGACCAGGGCAAAGCCAGCGGGGCAGGCAGCACGTTCCGGGACCAGACCAGGGATGGTGGGTCCCTCGACCTGCCTCCTAAGTGCCTAAGTGCGCAGATGCTGAGCAGCAGGTGAAATAAGTGGGGAAATGCTGTGTGCCATGCCCTAGCCATCTGTTATCGTCTGCTCCTGGGATGAAGATGTTTTTATCGTGAGTGTGTGAGCAAACCTTATTCCTTTACTAAAACTAGGGTCTTTTGTGAGTTAAGAGTCAATTTAATTCACACTCATCTGTTCAACAAATGTTCACTGAGGAAGGCCGTGTGGCTCGGGGCCAGGTGTCAGCGACCTGGACTTCTGGCTCAGCAGTGGATAGCAATGTGACCTGAGTCTTCCAAGCCTCAGTTTCCCCTTGTAGAACACAGGGCTGAGCAGAGCTCCTGCCTCTTTTCCTTTTGTGCAGATCAGAGATAGGGGAGGGCGGGGGAGCCCCGAGGGATGTGTGAGGAGCAGGGAGAGGGTGCGTGTGGGGCCCACAGGGGAGCAGGGCAGAGGCCGTTGCAAGGACTTGGGCGTTGACCCTGGAGGCACCTGGAGGGTTCTGAGTGGGAAAATGGACTGGGAAGGGTTCGTGCTAACGGTCACCCTGGCTACAACGTAGAAGACGGAGGTGGTCAGGCAGGAAGACCCCCTTCAGGGGTCAGAGATGGTGGTGGGAGGATTAGCTCTGTGGTAGTGGACGTGGGTGTGGGAGAGGGTGTGGGAGTTGGAACTGACCAGGTGGAGAATGGGTGGGAGGGAAGGTGGGGTCAGCGCATGTTCTCAGCTGGGCCTTTAGTGGACAGCACTACATGCAGGAGACACGGGCTCAGAAGGGAGGACGGGACCATCCTGAAACCTGAAATGCTCACTGGGATGTGCTGTGGTCTGAGCCCTCTGAGGACGCACAGCCCTTCACATACGCAGTGGACACTGTGCATGGGTGGGTGTGATGCTGTGTGAATGCTCTCACTGAAAAGTGAATACTTGGAGAAATCTCAGACAGGGCTCTCTGGGAGGTCTCTGAATTGTGCTTGCGACTTTTCTCTCAGTGTGACATTCTTTCCAGTTGAAAAGTTAAAGAGGGTACAGGCCAGGAGTGGGGAAGGAATGGCCAAGGTCGTGGAGAGGATGGGTGGCTCAGAGCCCAGGGCCAGGAGGGAGGAGTGCAGGGAGGGGGGAGAACGAGTGGGAGGAGGGGGGTGGAGGGGAGCAGGAGAGGGAAGGGGAGCTCTGTGGGTAGTGGTCCAGGCCCCGGTGGAGGTCTGGCGGGAGTCCGGTGCCGGGTCATGTTAAAAGGCTGCAGAGGCTGGAGTGGGGATGGTCTGCCTACGACCATCGGGTTTATCAGCAGTGGTGGCCACGTGCAGAGTTGGTTTGTTTCTTCCCAAGTTGAAGTGATGACCGTTTGAAATGGATGGCTCTCTCTTTCTTTTCTTTATGTTTTTAAGGTTCGCTGCGTGCTGGAAACGATGCTGGTTCTGAAGAGCAGTGGCGTACAGAGGATTCCGGGCTGTGAGCCTGAGCCTGTGGAGAAACTGAGGAAATTGCTAAGAGGGGAAGTGAGTGCCCTGTGGACGTGGACCCACCGTGGAAGGCTGGGAGGTAGTTGGAGCCGCGAGTCGGGTGCCCGGCCTGGTCAGCAAGAGTTGCGAGGGATCGAATGGCAGCTGTGTTTCTGCGGTGAGACCCTGTGAGGGGCCCGTGTGCAGTGTGTCCCTGTGAGATCAGCATCCCCCACACTTAGCCGGTGGTGCTGGACTCAGCTGTGCAGCAGAATCACCATAGACCTTCTGACCACTTTGGAAGAGGGCCCACCAGGACCAGAGGCGTTAGCCCAGCAGTTGAGGGGCTTGCCTATGTAACCACCCCAGGTATGTTTACGTGGGACCACAGCAGAGACCCACCGCCCTCTCCAGTCAGGGCGTCCTCTACCATTACTTCTTTATTCATTTTTCTGAGGAGAATTCTTATTTTATATATACTTTTCTTGACTTCACAGAAAACTGGAGACGGAGCGCGAAAGAGAAACGCCAATGATGAGAACCATTGATTGGCTGTCCCTGGACACCCCCCATTGGGGATGGAGGCCACAACTGGGACATGGGCCCCAACCTGGAAGCCAACCATAACTGCCTGGTTCTGGTTCATAGGTTGACACTCAACCACTGGACCAGGCCGACAAGGCTCGGGTGCCGGTAAACCTGCTTGTATAAAGAAAAGAATGGTATTCCTGGTTTAGTTAGCTTCAAGGTATTCTTTGAAACTATTGGAGAAGTTGCTAAGAATTGATAACTGAAAATTTGAGAATGACTTTCTACGACCTAATGGAACCCACTTTTTCTTTAAATCCTATGGCAAGGATGTGCTTATTGATTTGAGAGAGAGAATCATTGATGTGAGAGAAAAGCATCAGTTGGTTGCTTCTCATACACACTCCCACTGGAGACTGAACGCCCAACCTAGGTATGTGCCCTGACCGGGAATTGAACCCACAGCCTTTCCGTGTAGAGAATGATGCTCCAGCAAACTGATCCACACCGGCCAGGTCGTGGACCAATTTTTAGGAAAGAAAACTTTCTGTGACTCCTAACCTTTGTGCATATCCGTGGTCCAAAATACAGCTCAGTCCATGGGAGTTCATGGAACACCTTGATGACTTTGCGTTGAGTGAATGAGATGCAATGTGTGCAATGTGCTCATCACTGTGCCAGGCTTGTGCTCACTCTTTTGTGGTTTCAGTCAGCCTCATCCTGTTTTCTGTGTCATTCTTATGTATTTTCCTTAAAAATAGCACTAGGTTCATAACTTTTGCATCGTTTCTCTAAAATGTTGGCCCTGAAAACGGGGAGCAGAGAGTTTGAATTTTTATCATCCAGTTTATATCCCTTTGGCATAAGCTCATCAATTCAACTGTTCTTGAAATCTTGATTTGCATAATGATAAATAATTTTCATTATCTCAAGATTCCTTAAAGTATATGTTATTCGCTGTGTTCTCACTTCAGGTCACTGCATCTATAAATTTGTTTCCAGGTTAGATCACATTTCGTTGGACATGAATTGAAATCTCATCATGCTGCCCACAAATGAAGGCGGTTATATTTATGGAATAGCTTCTGTACGAGGAATTGATTGAGATAGGTATGAAAAAGTCACCACTTTAGGTGGGATTTTTTTCAGTTTTGTTCTTTTGTTCGGGGCAGGAATAAACTGCTGGGGACTCGCTATGATTACAAGGAATATTAATGGTGCTCTGTTAAGCATGATTGTTCTGTTCTAATGAGGGAAAGCACGTTCTGATCTGGTGGAGAGTTGTCCGCCCTGGGACATGGGAGCTAACAAGGGAATGCAGGCCACACTCCTTTCTGAGAAAGGCCTAGATCAGCAACCTCGTTGCCTGTAATCTGGTCCCGGAGCCACCCGGCATCTGCCAACACCCAGCCCGAGTTGCCTGTAACCTGTAACCACTATACCTTCCTACTTTCCCAGGCCTGAAATGTCTGCTTTCCCGTGTGATCTTTGTCCTTCTACCCAAGATAAGCAGCTGGCTTATTGGGGGAGGGGGACAGGGGGTAGAGCAGACGTTTGTGGGTTACCTGCTGCTCTCTCCTTCTGCTGCATTCATGGAATAAATGATCTCAACCCTGTCTCTGCTCATTGGCTCAAGGAGTGACCAGCAGCCCGGACCCATTGCTTGTCCAGATTCACTTTCAGTAATTTTATAACAGTCATTGGAGCTGGATAATGAATCGAAATGCTAATCAGTACTCTCCCCCCACCCCCAATCTAAGTCCAAAGATTTCATCTACTTTAAACAATTTAAATTTGTCTTAAATTAAGAATGAGTTTTTTAATTAACCCAAGTAAACCATTACTAGTTTAGAAATAATTGATTGGCAGCCTAAATGTTTAAATTCTGTTCTGAGGGTGCCTGTATATTTGTTCTCTAAATGTCTTTCTTGCATGTGCTAATTTAGTACTCCTTGCACTGAAAGCTACGTACAAAGTCCTTTTGTTAAAATATTTTCCAGTCCGGCCGGCACGGCTCAGTGATTGAGTGTATCACTACGACCAGGAGGTCACCATTAGATACCCAGTCAGGGCATATGCCCTGGTTGGGGGCTTGATCCCCATTATGGGGCGTGCAGGAGGCAATTGATCAATGCTTCTCTCTCATCATTGATGTTTCTCTCTCGCTATCTCTCCTTTCCCCTCGGAACTCAATAAAGATATATTTTTTTAAAATATATAAAGTATAGCCCTAGCCAGTTTGGCTCACTGGATAGAGGGCTGACCTGGGGATTGAAGGGACCCAGGTTTGATTCTGGTCAAGAGCATGTACCTTGGTTGTGGGCACATCCCCAGTGGGGAGTGTGCAGGATGCAGCTGATCGATGCTTCTCTCTCATCAATGATTCTCTCTATCCCTCTCCCTTCCTCTCTGTAAAAAATCAATAAAATATATATTTTTAAAAATATATATGTATATAAAATATTTCTCAAATATATAGCTTTACTTTGTTCATTTTTCTTATAAACTACACATTAGTGAGTGGTCTGTCAAATTGTTTTTTAGGCAATTGACTGGTGGACTTGAGGGGTCTTACGTATGAACTATTGACAGTCGATGGTGAGAATTTCCGAGCTGGGCTCTGTAGGTAAGACTTCACAAAATAAAATGATTGTGTAGTTCCCTGAAAGGAACGAATCAAATTTCTGTAATGTGGCTGATGGGAAAAAATAATTTTTTGAAACATAGACAGACATATCAGAATGAAGTGGTTAATTTCCATTGATAATGGTATAGGATCTATAAACATAACCTTTATGTTTCTTTATATTTTATGTGCCAGATAGATCTTAATCTTGATGGGGAGAGTGTCCTAATTTTTGCGTATTCCTAAAGCAGTTGGCATGGGGCATGAGCCTCTGGCAGAGCCGTTTAGAATGCTTGGCCTAGAGCAGTTTGGTTGGGGAGCCATGGAGACAGTGGAATGTTAGGTGTGAGGTCGGTGGGCGTGGAGTCGGTGGGCGTGGAGTTGGAGGGTGAGGAGTTGGTGGGTGCAGAGTTGGTGGTGCGGAGTTGGTGGTGCGGAGTCGGTGTGAATTGTCAGTGTGTGAAGAGTCGGTGTGAAGAGTTGGAGTAAGAAGAGTCGGTGGTCGTAGAGTCGGTGAGTGCAGAGCCTCTTCCTGTGTGAGAAGGGACTGTCCCTGCCTCCCCCTCAGGGCTCTTGTGAGGAGTGACTGTGCAAGGACAGAGGGCACCTGGCGCAGGGCCGGGATGGGCAGAGAGACAGTGTCCAGGTGACTCCCAAGTCTGTGAACAAACCTTTCCCGCTGCCAGGCTTTGACCAGAACCGTGTCCACTGGCGGCAGGTCCACAGCTTCCCTTCTACCAATTAGGATCCCTTGGCCTGGCCTACGGGAATTGGGCTGAAACTGGCTCTCTGACAGCCCCTGAGGAGTCCCAGATTGCGAGAGGGCATAGGCGAGGCAGTGGGACTCCACTGGTATATGATGAGGGCGGGGAGGGACACAGGAGGTTGGCTAGTGGGGAGGGACCCTCGGAGGGCCCCAGGGCATGTCAGGCCTGTCTAGTTCAGCCCCAATCAGCCAGACCCCAGCAGCAAGCCAACCTGCCAGTTGCAGCGTCTGCCACCCAGTGGTCAGTGCACGTCATAGCAAGCTGTTGAGTGGCCTTAGCATATCATTCGTGTATTATGCTTTCATTGGTTGAATGGATGACCGGACACTTAGCATATTAGGCTTTTATTCTATAGGTTGTTAAAAAAAAACAAACAAAAAAAAAAACAAACGGATAGGGCCTGACTGCTGTGTTGCTTTCTGTAAGGATGGATGTAGGTGGGTGACTGGCAATAAGGGTTTCTGCTGGCAACTAGGATGTGGGCCGAGCTGTGATTTGGGAGTCCCTACGGCCTTTCCAAGACATGGTAAACCAGCTAAGGGGCCTGAGAGCCCCCCGTCCTCCTGTCACCTGCTTTACAGCCCTGTGCTGTGCGTCACTTTGCTCAGACACCACAGAGGCCTCATGGGTCTTCATCACCTACAACGGGGTCAGCATGTCTTTTAGTGGCTGTAGGTCTCCCAGAAGGACCCTGTGTTGGAGTCCCTTCTGTGAAGCTGAGCTCTAGGAAGCGAGCAGGTGCATGGAGGCCCTTCATCCTGGGGAATGAGGGTAGCTGCACTGGGGCGGGGCAGGCCAGCGGGTTCCATGGTGCGCATCCTCACCCCACCCCTCTTCCTGCACTAGGATCGTGGACACATCCCCCAGCAGTTCCTTGAGGAGCTGCTGGGGGACATCATGGCCCTCGAGGCTGAACAGGTCCAGAGGAGGAACCAGCCCGCCCACCAGAGCTGGGACCTGGAGCTGCTGATAGAAGGTAGGCAGCAACCCCTGGCGCCGGGGAGCCAGCCTGGCTGTGGCTTCTCCCTCACCCAGGGAGCTGAGCCCTTGGCTCTGAATCTCCTGGGTCAGCCCAACCTCAGCCCAAGTTAGTAGGGTGTGATTCAGGGGCCATTTGGGACCGTTTCATTGCCATTCTACCCAAGGGGAACATGAGGGGCCTGGCAGCCTCAAAGTCAGGACATGAACTACAAGTAAGTAGATTCAGATTTCTCAGCGCCCGTGTGGGCAGTCCCGGGAGCTTCCAGATGACAGCACGCTGACCCCAGAGGCTGTCTTAGATCTGTCCGTGGGGGATTGAAAGCTCTGGATGGCAGGAGCTTCCCCAGTGCTCACTCACCTGCATTATAACAGAGGCCTGGGCTGATTTCCTCCATTCATGTCCTCCTCGGGCAGATGGGTGCAGTCTGCACTCTGTCTCCCTGGGCAGAGACTGCTCAATGACCTCTCCTCCCGAAGGACCTAACCCACGGGTGGCAAGTCCTCGACACACGCGCCCCAGATCCGCTACCCCCCGCAGGCATACTGGTCAATTACCGTGCCTCCCAATCCCCAGCTGAGCCACCCAGACCCGCCCCCCCCCCACTCTGACGGCTGGCCCGGACCATGCCATGTCTTTGCCATCTCTGTGAGTCTCTGAAATCCTTGACTAGACAGTCAGGTTAGAACTCGGTAAAAAGTGGTTCCAGAAGTTCCAACGTTTGGAACTTCTGCTTTGGCCTCTCCAAGGTCACCTGCCTTCTTCTTAAGGTCTGGATGGCTCCCCTACCGGCCCCCAGCTGAGCCAGCACAGGGGCCACAACCAACAACGGCAGCACCTTGTGTACGACACCCAGCTGACCATCCCCGGCCCTCACACCTTGGCCTCGGGGTCGGGGGGGTGGCCGTCTGGGGTGATGGTCCTCTCGGGGCCAGAGTCAGAGAGGGGAAGTGGAGGCCCTGGAAGCTGGGCTCTGACTCCACTTTGTTTTTCAGCCTGCACGCGGATCACTGATTTGGAGGAGAATACCCATGCCCTCCGGGGCACAGTAAAGACGCTGCAGGAGGAGAACCAGCAGCTCCGGAAAGAGGTAACGGTGGGCGGTGTCCGGAATAGACGGGCAAGCCGGTGGCCAGGTGTCCCGTGGGGTGACAGGTTTGGGGTTTGCTCTCAAGCCAAGTTCACTCTGTGACCTGACTGTGTCACGGGCTGGGTCTTTGGCTCTGCAGCTGGAAGAGTTGGGGACCCAACTCACCCAGGACAAGGCCAACAGCCAAAAGGAAGAGCTGGAGGGAGAACCCCAGTCTAACATCGCCAACACCGTGAGGCCCTCCAGGGCCACGCAGGTAGGCCCTCCAGAGCGCATGTCCCCCTGGCGCCCCCGCCTGCCCGAGGGAGCCTCCGGGATCACAGCCGTGTCCTGGTCATTGATCAGTGATTCCTGGGTGACCATATTCCCTCGCTCAGCTGCAGCTCAGACCAGCAATTCTCAGCCGCTGCCGGCCGCGGGGGCAGGTGTTGCCTCCCTGGGACACTGGCCATCTTGGTGGTGGTTGACAGGACTGAGGGGAGGAGGAGGGCGGTGCTGCTGGCTGTGCCCATTCGATGGTTGTTCCATAAATATCAGGGTCAGTTGGCTGCTAGTGTTGTTCAGATATTCTGTATCCTGACTGCTGTGCTATGTACTTTTTCTTTTTCTTTTATTTTTAAAATATTTTTATTGATTAAGTTATTATTTTTTTGTGTGATTTATCACTATGCTTTTATTATGTTCAATTTGTAACAATGAAATTGGGGGTCACCGCAACATGAGACACTGTATTAAAGGGTCGCAGCATTAGGAAGGTTGAGAACCACTGGTTTAAGGTTTATTTCGACCTCGATTGCTGGCCCCTACCTAGCCTGGCCCTGTTCCGGGCTTGGGCAGGAGGCAACCAACTGATGTGTTTCTCTCACATCGATTCTTTCTTTCTTTCCCTCTCTCCCCTACTCTCTCTAAACATCAGATATCCTCTCTGGGTGGTAAACGTGGTCGGGGGTGAATGTTCTTGAGCATCCCCAGGAAGGCCTGCGGGGATGCTGCCTCCACATTCTGGAAGGTGTTCTGGACTCTGCCAAACAGGATGAAGGCTTTCTCCTCCAGATCGATGAACCCCAAGTGGTTCTCATCGAACAGGATGACGACTCCAGGGTAGCGCCAGTGTGAGGGACATACGGGAACAGTTTCCATGCCATAGAAACACATCCTGCAGGTCCAGGGGTAGTTCTGGTCCCCTGGGCTCACGCCCACAGGCAGAACAAACGGGACAGGCTGCTCCTCTGCAGCTGCAGCCCCGGACTCCCCTACGCTGGGCTGGGCGGGGCTCTGCCAGCCATGGCCCTCGCTTTCCTCGGTCCCGTCTTCTTGTTGCTGCTGCTGCTCCCGGAGCACCTGCTCCTCCATCTCCCGGACCACGCGGGAGAGCTCCTGGAAGTCGCGGAAGATCTCGCCATCTCGCAGCTGGATGCAGCGCGTGAGGTGGATCTCTAATATGTGGAATGCGATTCCCGTGCTGTGCGTGAGCCTGGCACACTTCCCGTGGAAGCTGAGCATGAAAATCGTGAGGCCCAAGCGATCCGATCGCATTTGCCTTGGAAGAGGCCTGGCCTGATGAGGTCCTCCGGGTGGCTGGGCAGGAGGTAGAGGCGGCGATAGGTCCAGCAGTGATGCCGCACTGACTGTGACATTCCATATCAGCGCCCGCAGTCCCGAATTCCTCCCTAAGCCGCGTGGGTGAATCCCTTCCGTGGTCTCTCTTCTGGCACTGGCTGGTGAGCCTGTCCTTCCGAAGCTGCAGGTGGCGGCTGTGGGGCCTGCGGTGGCGGCCTTCCATGCACTCCACTGTGGCTGATTTCCGCTCCGTCAGGCGGACTCGGAACGCGGGCTTGAATTGCATTGGGACGTCCACATGGGTGTTAAGACCAGGCCTGTACGTCCAACCAGTAATGCCTAAGACGTCCACCGCTACATACAGCAGTGTTTTATAGAGCTCAATATCTCGCCCCCACAAACCCAAAATGTGTCTGTCTGGGTGGAACAGCTTCGCATAGACTTCTCGGTAAGACTTGCCTACTGCCTCCAGATTCTGCAAGGTCTCACAAACGCCAACCTCCTCCCGGCAGCGCCGTCTCCAGATGTTGTCCAGGTGCAGGGTGCGGCAGAATTTGGTGCAGACCTGGGCCAGGCTGGCCAGGTCGGTGACGGGGAGCGAGGCACAGATAACCACCAGCATCTCCACCCGCAGGTCCTGCAGCGAGCAGTGCGGGGGCGGCCTGGGGCTCGCGATTCTTCCACTTCCCACCCAGCACCCCACTGCGGAGTCCGCCTCGTGCTGCTTTTCTGCTGGGGCCCGCTTGCCCTCGGCCGCTGCCTTCTCAGCCGGGCCCTGGCTCTTCTGAGGACACCGCTTGCCCTGGGCCTTTGCCATCTCAGCCGGGCCCTGGCGCTCCTGAAGACACCCACATCCCCGCGAAGAGTCCAAGCCCCAGAGGCAAGCGCACTCCTCCATGCCTCCTTGCTTACCAGCCACCACAGTCCATTAAGTTATTACATATGTGTCCATATCCCCACATTGCCCCCTATTGGTGTGGGGAGGGAACTCATGCTCTCAGCCCCGTGTTGTCCGTGTCCATTGGTTAGGCCTATATGCTGGCATAGAAGTCCTTTGGTTGATCTCTATGTCCTTTTAAAAAAATAGGCTTTTACATGTGGTCACAGAGGGCAGCCAAGGAGCTGATCCAGAGAGTGGGCATCCTGTGCCCCTAAAGGTCCCGAGTGTGGAGAGGGCGCAGGGCTCCCGTAACACCATGTGGGCCCGGCCAGCGAAGTTCCTTCAGTGCTGGGGGAACCGCACTCAGCACGGCTGGTGCTGCCTGCCCCGAGGGTCCCTGCTCTTCTGGGGTCTGCACTTGCCCTGCTCTTGGCCCCTCACTGCATGTGGGGGTGCAGGGATACGGGGTCTGTTGCTCCCCGGGGCCTGCACCCAGTGAGGCATCCTCACCTTTTCCCTCTGGGCAGGAGGATCCTTCCAGTCTGGGCCCCCAGAACCAACAGGGGGCCGAGGAGAGGGAGCTGGAGGAGCCGGGGCAGCAGGACAAGCAGGTGCCCGAAGCCCAGGAGGCCCTGAAGCAGGAGCAGGAGGCCAAGGCCCTGGCCGCCGCCAGAGAGAACCACGGAGAGGAGGAGAGGCTGCGGCAGGAGAACGACAGGTACCCGCCCGCCCCTGCAGTAGCATCTCCGCCTTCAGTCATACCAGCTCCCTCAGCTCCCGCTGCGCTCAGCTCAGGGGAGTCCCCTGGTAATGGTGCCCTTTCACCTGCCCTGTCACGGTCACAGCTGATGGTCAGGAGGGAAGGGCCTCCAGCTGGTGGCTGGGATGGAGCATCGTCCAGGTGTGTGTGACCGCCCCTCCATCATGGATGATGGGGATGACTGTGTCGGGCACGGCCATCTTCATCCTCTCTCACCAGCCATTCCAGAAGGACATATGCTTGCTCCCCGTCATTCCCGCGTTCCCTGTTGGCGAACTCACCTCCTCGCTGAGATGCACTTGTCACCCCCCTTTGGTCCCCATGGCCTGTCAGGGGCCTGTCCATAGGGCGAGATCCTGGAATCGCCTGATGTGCACATTTGCAGCTGCGGTTGAACAAGGCCTCTGACTCCTGCCTGTTTCAGCTCTCACACTGCACACGAGCGTCCCTTCTGTGGTCCATGGAGTGCCATGGAGTCCTCTTCTCTTGCTTTTTGGTGGCGATTTCGCTGTTTGAAACGGCCCCCAGATGGAGTGCTGCAGTGCTGTCTAGTGTCCCAAGTGCACGCTGCGCTGGGCCTCAGGGAAAATATCCGAGTGGCACATGAGGGTCGTTCCGGCCCGAGGTCTGGTGCTGTTGGCTGTCCCAGTGAGCATATGGCACAAAGCGTCCTTATGTCTTGATTGGTTGACAGAAATGTGGCCAGAGAACTGGTGGGGACAGTTGCAGTCTACACTGCTCAGTGCTCGCGGGGGCTCCATAGGACATTATACCGCGAATCCTGAGAATTGACTGCGTTTTTATCCTTCTTTTCAAACAGATGAGGAAAGAGGCTCAGAGAGATTCAATAACTTGTTCGGGCCAGTCCTGAGTGTAGTGGCCCAGTCAGGACTCAAATCCAGGTCTTGTCTCAGCCCAGTGGCCTTACCACGTGAAGCCTTCCTTCACACAGCCTTGTTTTAATATGTTTGGGGCTACACAGTCAGGTGCCTGCAGGGCCAGGCAGGTCCAGCAGGTGGGGAGGGAGTGTCAGCGGCAGGGCAGGCCCTCGTGGAGAATACACACCCTCTGAAGGCGGTCAGCTGCGGGGCGGACCCGGGCTGCCAGGCCATCCTTTTGTTTCTACTTTTTTATTCTTCTTATTATTTAATCCTCATCCCAGGATACTTTTTCCATTGCCCTTCTGAGAGAGAGGGAGGGAGGGCTGGGACGGAGGGAGGGTGAGAGAAAAAGCGATGGGAGAGACACATCTATTGGATGCCTACGGCACACACCCCTCTATGCCAGGGAGCAATCCCACAGCCCAGGGACATGCCACTGGGAATCCAACCCGTGACCATTCCGGACACAGGCTGATGCTATCACTGCTGAGCTGCCCCTGCCAGGGCCTTTGCTTGATGCGTTCTCCCCACCCTCCCAGAATCTCGGTCGCTGAATGTTGATGTGAAACGGAACATTTTTAGAAATATTGAATAACTAATTACTTTAAATTAAATCACGGAGACTGTGTGGGCCTCACAGGGCCCATCTGTGTTCACATGGAGTCCATGAGCCTCTGGTCGTTGAGATTTCAGGTAGAACCCTTACTCCTGGAAAGCCAGTCGGGTAATTATGCCGATGATAATGATGATGATGATGTCAGTGGCTTTACATAATGCTCCAGAATCTCTTATTTGTGTCAGGAGTTGGGATCAGAAAGGGACTTGGAATTGGGGAGAAGAGCTGGGCAAAGGCAGAGTTTCAGAGCAAAGATGATCTGATTCCAAGTTTATCAAGAGTGTTTCAGTCGAAGAACCCTTTTTCCAAGGAGGCAGACATGCAAAGCCTTCCATGGGAAGGATTTTTCACAGGCTGCTTTGTTGAATTGTGTCCGAGCCTGCCTGTCCTGTGTCCCAGCCCTGAGTGTGGCAGCCGGGGTGGCCGCATAGAACCCCAACGGACACAGTTTAAGAACCTCTGAATGTGCTCAGCCCTCATTTCCACAGGGGAAAACCTGAGGCCCAGAGAGGATGGGGGTGTGATTGAGGTGTATGTGGGACAGAGGCTGGGAGTGCTCCTGAGCCCTGGGCCATGTGGCTCTCCACCCACAGGCTTACTTCCTGGACTGAGCTGCTTCAGGCGGAGCAGGAGGAACTACGCTCCCACAGGCAGGAGCTGCAGGCCTCCATAGAGGAGGTGGAGCAGAAGATGCGGATCTGGGAGGCTGAGTACCAAGACCTGAAGGCGGAGCAACTGCCCAAGGAAATCTTGCTCTACAAGCTGAGCATGCTGTGTGAGGTGAGGCCGGGGGCTGGTGGGCCTCAGGACACCGGGCCTGAACCCGGGGCTGACAGCCTGGGGCTCAGCCAGGTCCGAGTGGGTCCTCATTGGCATCTGTGCCCAAACACTGTGTGGGAATGTCACCCAGAGGCCGAGAGGAAGCCAGAGGCATTTAACGGGGACAAG